>NW_026526743.1:10616506-11816506 GCF_024362965.1 Panthera pardus
ATGGTGGTGGTGATGGTGACGGTGATGGTGGTGGTGGTCATGATGGTGGTGATGGTGATGATGATGGTGGTGATCCTGATGGTGATGGTGGTAATGATGACGATGCTGGTGGCGGTGATGGTGATGATGATGATGGTGATGATGATGGTGGTGATGATTCTGGTGATGTTGATGATGATGGTGGTGATCATGATGGTGGTGATGGTTGCAATGGTGATGATGGTGATGATGGTGGTGGTGATGATGATGGAGGTGATCCTCATGGTGATGGTGGTGATGATGATGGTGGTGATGATGATGATGATGGTGGTGGCGATGAGGATGGTGGTGATCCTGATGGTGGTGGTGGTGATGATGATGGTGGTAATGGTGATGATGATGGTGTTGGCGATGATGGTGGTGGTGGTGGTGATGGTGATGATGATGGTGGTGGCGATGATGATGGTGATGGTGATGATGGTGATGGCGGTGATGATGATAGTGGTGGTGGTGATGATGATGGGGACGGTGATGGTGGTGATGATGGTGATGATGGTGATTATTATTATCATGATTTTGCTATTATTTTCTTTCTGCCTGGAAAATATCAAGATTTAATTCCTTGGGTCCTTCTCACTCAGCTTATGAAAGTCAAGCCTCCTGGGCCATTGCTTATTCTTTGGACTCAAATTCCCTTACAGATCTGGGGGCAGCGAGGCAAAAATACCCAGGCATTCTCTATTCCTTTCCAAGCTTTTATAGTCTGATATCACTGAATCTGCTAGATTCAGCCATGCCTGAAGCCAACACTCCCCTCCATTGCACTCATCACCACTAGGCATGCTATATAATTCCTCCATTGCATTTATCACCACTAGACATGCTATGTACTTCATGAACTTTGTACATTGTATGACTTTCCCACCAGAATGTAAGTTTCATGAGGAAAGGGCTTTGGTCTGTTTTGTTCACTACACTATCAGTAGTGCTCAGAGCAGTGCCTAACACATAGTAGGCACTCAACAAAGATTTGCTGGTGGAATCAATGAATGGATAACTTAAGCAAAAACATTGAAACTATTGGAATTGTATGAGGCAGCTGCTAAAATCTATGGAAAAGCCAAATCACTTTATCTCAGAAAACACAGAACTGAGACTAAAGTATTGTCTTCTGGAATCTCTGCAATGAGTGGACTTTGAACATTTCCAATCCTTGAGGCATGAGAAGGAATGGTGGACAAGCCACCTTTTGGTCAAAGGAGGACACGGCACCATAATTGGGTATCTCACCAAGCGTAAGTACTGTACTTACCTGTCTCTGGAAGAGTGCATTCAGCTGCAAGATATCAAATGTCTTTCAAGAGTGGCTTCTGTTAGAGAATGAGATAAGCTACAAACTAAGAGGAAATACTGCAAAAGGCACATCTGATAAAGGACTACTATCCACAATATACAAAGAACTCCTGAAATTCAACAATAAGAAAAAGAGATACTCATTTTAAAAATGGGCAAAAGACCTTAATGGACACCTCACCAAAGAAAATATACAGATGGCAAATTTGCATATGAAAATGGTCTCCACCTTATACACACAAGGAAATGCAAATTAAACAATGAGACACTACTGAACACCTATTAGAATGCCCCAGATCCAGAACACCAATGTCACTAAATGTGGGCGCGGATGTGGAGACAGGAACTCTCGTTCATGGCTGGTGGGAACACAAAATGGTGCAGTCACTTTGGAGGACAACTTGCAGTTTCTTACAAAACTAAACATAGTCTTATCGTATGATCTGGCAACTGCACTCCTTGATATTTACCAAAAGGAATTGAAAACTTATGCCCACACAAAAACTTGAATGGGGGGATGTTTCTAGCAGCTTTACTCATAATTGCCCAAACTTGGAGGCAACGAAGATGTCCTTCAGTAGGTGAAGGGATAAATAAACTGTGGTCCATCCAGACCATGGGATATTAGTCAGTGCTGAAAAGAAATGAGCTATCAAGTCATGAAAAGACTGGAGGACCTTTAGATGCATATAATTAAGTGAAATAAGCCAATGTGAAAAGACTACATACTGTGTGATACCAGCTTTATGACATTCTGGGAAAGACAAACATACAGAGGAAAGATCAGTGGTTGTCAGGGGATGAGGAGAAGGAGGGATATACAGTAGGAACCCAGAGGAACTTTAGGGCTGTAGAACTATTCTGTAGGATGCTGTAGTGAAGGGCATATGTCATTATTCATTTGTCAAAACCCCTGGAATTAGGGCACCTGAATGGTTCAGTCGTTTAAGCACCTGACCTTGATTTCGGCTCAGGTCATAACTTCACAATTTCATGGGTTTGAGCCCCATGTCAGGCTCTGCACTGACAGCGTAGAGACTACTGGGGATTCTCTCTCTCTCCTTCTCTCTCTCTGCCCCTCCCCTGCTCGCTTACTCTCTCTCTTTCTCTCTCTCAAAATAAATAAATAAACATTAAAAACTAAAACCCTGGGGGGCACCTGGGTGGCTCAGTTGTTTGAGCTCAGCTCAGGTCATGATCTCACGGTTCATGGGTTCAAGCCCCATGTCAGGCTCTGTGCTGACAGCTTGGAGCCTGGAGCCTGCTTCAGATTCTGTGTCTCCCTCTCTCTCCCTCAAAATAAATAAACATTACAAAAAAGATTTTTAAAAGTGGCCTAAGCAATAATAACTTAGTTCAGGGCTTACCATGTGCCAGGCACTGATAGCTTTTCATATATTATGAATGATTTCCTTACAATAACCCCATGAGGTAGGAATTATTAGTATCTCCACTTTACAGATGAGAAAAACAGAAACACACAAGGGGTTGGGTTCATGCTAGATAGGAAACAGCTGAGCCATGTTTCAAACCTGGATGTCTGATGCCAGATCCCACATGCTTACCCACATCATTATAACATTCAGCGTTTAAATTGTACGTATATGGGCCAGGCACACCTTATGTGACTTATGTGTGTCAATTTAATTCTCATAACAATGCCGTGGGCTGACTATCCTCACCATCATTATCATCACCCCCCACTTTATAGATGAGGAGAATGGAATTACAGTAGGTAACTGTCCTGACACCACGTAGCTCCTAAAAGAAAGAAGTGGGATTTGGATTCATCCAGTCTTGCTCCAGAGAACATATATCCATTACATTCTACTGCCTCTAGAAATAATAATAAGTTTACTGTCTCTTAAAATTGCCAAGTAAAATACAGGACACTCAATTAAATTTAAATTTCATATAAATAAAGTTTCCTTAAAGTATAATTATACTAATGATTTTCAGAATAAGTATGTCCAAAACATAGCACGGGAGAGGGAGGCAAACCATAAGAGACTCTTAAATACAGAGAACAAACTGAGGATTGTTGGAGGGGAGGTGGGTGAGGGGATGGGCTAAATGCGTGATGGCTATTAAGGAGGGCATTTGTTGGGATGATCACTGGGCATTGTATGTACCAGATGAAATACGTGGAACGCCCAGGGTGGTTCAGTCAGTTGAACGTCCAACTTGGGCTCAGGTCATGATCTCCCGGTTCATGAGTTCGAGCCCCACATTGGGCCCTGTGCTGAGAGCTCAGAGCCTGGAGCCTGCTTCAGATTTTGTGTCTCCCTCTCTCTCTGCCCCTCTGCTGCTCATACTGTGTCTCTCTGTCTCTCAAAAATAAATAAAAGTTAAAGAGATGAAACATGAAGTTCTACTCCTGAAACCAAGACGACACTTCATGCTAACTAACTTGAATTTAAATTTAGAAAAGAAATACTTTTAAAAAAGCTTGTCTATCTGAAACTCCAATTTAACTTGGAGTCCTACACTTCTGTTTGCTAGATCTAGCAACCTCACCACCTCATACAACAAAATGACCATAGATGAGTAGTTGTAAATTGGTCAATTCAAGGTATCAATGATATCAGACTTGCTTCTCTGTGAGAATCTAGGATTTGCCCTCATGAACACAAAACAGCTGCCAGTGCCCCATCCTCACCAGAAAACATCCAGAAGAAAGGACGGGAGGAAGATGGAGAGTGAGGAATGCAGTCCCACCCTTTGCCTCATTCTTTTTTATGTGGAGGAAAATATTTCTTTGGAGCAGGAGGGAACTTCTCATTAAATCTCACTGACCAGATTGGGCCACATGCTCACTCCTAAACCAACCAACAGCAAAGGAGAAAAGGGCCGTTGTGATTGGCTAGTGCCTACAGATCATCTCCCAGAACTGAGGCCCCAGTTCCCAGAGCAAATTGCCTGCTGGTTCTGCACAGGGTCAGGGTACTCCTGGGAGAGTGGTGCCTGCCCCTGCTTGGGTTATTACTGCTGCCTGACAAGCTGCCTCAAACCTAGAGGCATGAGGCAACCCTATTAACATCCTCCTGATTCTTTGGGTTGGGATGTAGGACAGAGCTCAGCAGGATGGTTTGTCTTTGCTGCACTATGTCTGGGGCCTCTGCTGGGAAGCCTTGAGGCTGGAGGTAACACCACGGCTGGAAGCTGGAGAGATATGGAAGTGTCTGTGCTCATATTTGGGAGGTCAGCTTGTGGTCGCTGGAACCCCTACATGTGGCCTCTCCACGGGGTGTCCTTGTGAAATGGTTTGGGCTTCTGGAAGCAGGACAGTCAGGTTCTGAGGAGGTCCTCCTCTGCTCCTCCTGCTCTCGTCCTCCAGAAGGTCCTCCTCTGCTCCACCAGCTCTCGTCCTCCAGAAGGTCCTCCTCTGCTCCACCTGTCTCCTTCCCCAGAAGGTCCTCCTCTGCTCCACCTGCTCTCGTCCTCCAGAAGGTCCTCCTCTGCTCCACCTGCTCTCCTTCCCCAGAAGGTCCTCCTCTGCTCCACCTGCTCTCCTTCCCCAGAAGGTCCTCCTCTGCTCCACCTGCTCTCGTCCTCCAGAAGGTCCTCCTCTGCTCCACCTGCTCTCCTTCCCCAGAAGGTCCTCCTCTGCTCCACCTGCTCTCATCCCCAGAAGGTCCTCCTCTGCTCCACCTGCTCTCGTCCTCCAGAAGGTCCTCCTCTGCTCCACCTGCTCTCGTCCTCCAGAAGGTCCTCCTCTGCTCCACCTGGCCTCCTTCCCCAGAAGGTCCTCCTCTGCTCCACTTGCTCTCCTTCCCCAGAAGGTCCTCCTCTGCTCCACCTGATCTCCTTCCCCAGAAGGTCCTCCTCTGCTCCACCTGATCTCCTTCCCCAGAAGGTCCTCCTCTGCTCCACCTGCTCTCCTTCCCCAGAGGGTCCTCCTCTGCTCCACCTGCTCTCGTCCTCCAGAAGGTCCTCCTCTGCTCCACCTGCTCTCCTTCCCCAGAAGGTCCTCCTCTGCTCCACCTGCGCTCATCCTCAGAAGGTCCTCCTCTGCTCCACCTGCTCTCGTCCTCCAGAAGGTCCTCCTCTGCTCCACCTGCTCTCGTCCTCCAGAAGGTCCTCCTCTGCTCCACCTGGCCTCCTTCCCCAGAAGGTCCTCCTCTGCTCCACTTGCTCTCCTTCCCCAGAAGGTCCTCCTCTGCTCCACCTGCTCTCCTTCCCCAGAAGGTCCTCCTCTGCTCCATCTTCTCTCGTCCTCCAGAAGATCCTCCTCTGCTCCACCTGCTCTCCTTCCCCAGAAGGTCCTCCTCTGCTCCACCTGCTCTCGTCCTCCAGAAGGTCCTCCTCTGCTCCACCAGCTCTCCTTCCCCAGAAAGTCCTCCTCTGCTCCATCTGCTCTCGTCCTCCAGAAGGTCCTCCTCTGCTCCACCTGCTCTCCTTCCGCAGAAGGTCCTCCTCTGCTCCACCTGCTCTCGTCCTCCAGAAGGTCCTCCTCTGCTCCACCAGCTCTCGTCCTCCAGAAGGTCCTCCTCTGCTCCACCTGTCTCCTTCCCCAGAAGGTCCTCCTCTGCTCCACCTGCTCTCGTCCTCCAGAAGGTCCTCCTCTGCTCCACCTGCTCTCCTTCCCCAGAAGGTCCTCCTCTGCTCCACCTGCTCTCGTCCTCCAGAAGGTCCTCCTCTGCTCCACTTGCTCTCCTTCCCCAGAAGGTCCTCCTCTGCTCCACCTGCTCTCATCCCCCAGAGGTCCTCCTCTGCTCCATCTGCTCTCGTCCTCCGAAGGTCCTCCTCTGCTCCACCTGCTCTCCTTCCCCAGAAGTTCCTCCTCTGCTCCACCTGCTCTCCTTCCCCAGAAGGTCCTCCTCTGCTCCACCTGCTCTCATCCCCCAGAAGGTCCTCCTCTGCTCCACCTGCTCTCCTTCCCCAGAAGGTCCTCCTCTGCTCCACATGGTCTCCTTCCCCAGAAGGTCCTCCTCTGCTCCACCTGCTCTCGTCCTCCAGAAGATCCTCCTCTGCTCCACCAGCTCTCCTTCCCCAGAAGGTCCTCCTCTGCTCCATCTGCTCTCGTCCTCCAGAAGGTCCTCTTCTGCTCCACCTGCTCTCCTTCCGCAGAAGGTCCTCCTCTGCTCCACCTGCTTTCGTCCTCCAGAAGGTCCTCCTCTGCTCCACCAGCTCTCGTCCTCCAGAAGGTCCTCCTCTGCTCCACCTGTCTCCTTCCCCAGAAGGTCCTCCTCTGCTCCACCTGCTCTCGTCCTCCAGAAGGTCCTCCTCTGCTCCACCTGCTCTCCTTCCCCAGAAGGTCCTCCTCTGCTCCACCTGCTCTCGTCCTCCAGAAGGTCCTCCTCTGCTCCACTTGCTCTCCTTCCCAAGAAGGTCCTCCTCTGCTCCACCTGCTCTCATCCCCCAGAAGGTCCTCCTCTGCTCCACCTGCTCTCGTCCTCCAGAAGGTCCTCCTCTGCTCCACCTGCTCTCCTTCCCCAGAAGGTCCTCCTCTGCTCCACCTGCTCTCGTCCTCCAGAAGGTCCTCCTCTGCTCCACCTGCTCTCCTTCCCCAGAAGGTCCTCCTCTGCTCCACCTGCTCTCCTTCCCCAGAAGGTCCTCCTCTGCTCCACCTGCTCTCGTCCTCCAGAAGGTCCTCCTCTGCTCCACCTGCTCTCCTTCCCCAGAAGGTCCTCTTCTGCTCCACCTGCTCTCCTTCCCAGAAGGTCCTCCGCGGCTCCACCTGCTCTCCTTCCCCAGAAAGTCCTCCTCTACTCCACCTGCTCTCATCCCCCAGAAGGTCATCATCCGCTCCACCAGCTCTCCTTCCCCAGTAGGTCCTCCTCTGCTCCACCTTCTCTCGTCCTCCAGAAGGTCCTCCTCTGCTCCACCTGCTCTCCTTCCCCAGAAGGTCCTCCTCTGCTCCACCTGCTCTCCTTCCCCAGAAGGTCCTCCTCTGCTCCACCTGCTCTCGTCCTCCAGAAGGTCCTCCTCTGCTCCACCTGCTCTCCTTCCCCAGAAGGTCCTCTTCTGCTCCACCTGCTCTCCTTCCCCAGAAGGTCCTCCGCGGCTCTACCTGCTCTCCTTCCCCAGAAAGTCCTCCACTACTCCACCTGCTCTCATCCCCCAGAAGGTCATCATCTGCTCCACCAGCTCTCCTTCCCCAGTAGGTCCTCCTCTGCTCCACCTTCTCTCGTCCTCCAGAAGGTCCTCCTCTGCTCCACCTGCTCTCCTTCCGCAGAAGGTCCTCCTCTGCTCCACCTTCCCTCCTCCCCCAGAAGGTCCTCCTCTGCTCCACCTGCTCTCCTTCCCCAAAGGTCCTCCTCTGCTCCACCTGCTCTCGTCCCCCAGAAGGTCCTCCTCTGCTCCACCTGCTCTCCTTCCCCAGAAGTTCCTCCTCTGCTCCACCTGCTCTCCTTCCCCGGAAGGTCCTCCTCTGCTCCACCTGCTCTCCTTCCCCAGAAGGTCCTCCTCTGCTCCACCTGCTCTCGTCCTCCAGAAGGTCCTCCTCTGCTCCACCTGCTCTCCTTCCCCAGAAGGTCCTCCTCTGCTCAACCGGCTCTCCTTCCGCAGAAGGTCCTCCTCTGCTCCACCTGCTCTCGTCCTCCAGAAGGTCCTCCTCTGCTCCACCTGCTCTCCTTCCCCAGAAGGTCCTCCTCTGCTCCACCTGCTCTCCTTCCCCAGAAGGTCCTCCTCTGCTCCACCTGCTCTCGTCCTCCAGAAGGTCCTCCTCTGCTCCACCCGCTCTCCTTCCCCGGAAGGTCCTCCTCTGCTCCACCTGCGCTCATCCTCAGAAGGTCCTCCTCTGCTCCACCTGCTCTCGTCCTCCAGAGGGTCCTCCTCTGCTCCACCAGCTCTCGTCCTCCAGAAGGTCCTCCTCTGCTCCACCTGTCTCCTTCCCCAGAAGGTCCTCCTCTGCTCCACCTGCTCTCGTCCTCCAGAAGGTCCTCCTCTGCTCCACCTGCTCTCCTTCCCCAGAAGGTCCTCCTCTGCTCCACCTGCTCTCGTCCTCCAGAAGGTCCTCCTCTGCTCCACTTGCTCTCCTTCCCCAGAAGGTCCTCCTCTGCTCCACCTGCTCTCCTTCCCCAGAAGGTCCTCCTCTGCTCCACCTGCTCTCGTCCTCCAGAAGGTCCTCCTCTGCTCCACCTGCTCTCCTTCCCCAGAAGGTCCTCCTCTGCTCCACCTGCTCTCCTTCCCCAGAAGGTCCTCCTCTGCTCCACCTGCTCTCGTCCTCCAGAAGGTCCTCCTCTGCTCCACCTGCTCTCCTTCCCCAGAAGGTCCTCCTCTGCTCCACCTGCTCTCATCCCCAGAAGGTCCTCCTCTGCTCCACCTGCTCTCGTCCTCCAGAAGGTCCTCCTCTGCTCCACCTGCTCTCGTCCTCCAGAAGGTCCTCCTCTGCTCCACCTGGCCTCCTTCCCCAGAAGGTCCTCCTCTGCTCCACTTGCTCTCCTTCCCCAGAAGGTCCTCCTCTGCTCCACCTGATCTCCTTCCCCAGAAGGTCCTCCTCTGCTCCACCTGCTCTCCTTCCCCAGAAGGTCCTCCTCTGCTCCACCTGCTCTCGTCCTCCAGAAGGTCCTCCTCTGCTCCACCTGCTCTCCTTCCCCAGAAGGTCCTCCTCTGCTCCACCTGCTCTCCTTCCCCAGAAGGTCCTCCTCTGCTCCACCTGCTCTCGTCCTCCAGAAGGTCCTCCTCTGCTCCACCTGCTCTCCTTCCCCAGAAGGTCCTCCTCTGCTCCACCTGCTCTCATCCCCAGAAGGTCCTCCTCTGCTCCACCTGCTCTCGTCCTCCAGAAGGTCCTCCTCTGCTCCACCTGCTCTCGTCCTCCAGAAGGTCCTCCTCTGCTCCACCTGGCCTCCTTCCCCAGAAGGTCCTCCTCTGCTCCACTTGCTCTCCTTCCCCAGAAGGTCCTCCTCTGCTCCACCTGATCTCCTTCCCCAGAAGGTCCTCCTCTGCTCCACCTGATCTCCTTCCCCAGAAGGTCCTCCTCTGCTCCACCTGCTCTCCTTCCCCAGAGGGTCCTCCTCTGCTCCACCTTCTCTCGTCCTCCAGAAGGTCCTCCTCTGCTCCACCTGCTCTCCTTCCCCAGAAGGTCCTCCTCTGCTCCACCTGCGCTCATCCTCAGAAGGTCCTCCTCTGCTCCACCTGCTCTCGTCCTCCAGAAGGTCCTCCTCTGCTCCACCTGCTCTCGTCCTCCAGAAGGTCCTCCTCTGCTCCACCTGGCCTCCTTCCCCAGAAGGTCCTCCTCTGCTCCACTTGCTCTCCTTCCCCAGAAGGTCCTCCTCTGCTCCACCTGCTCTCCTTCCCCAGAAGGTCCTCCTCTGCTCCATCTTCTCTCGTCCTCCAGAAGATCCTCCTCTGCTCCACCTGCTCTCCTTCCCCAGAAGGTCCTCCTCTGCTCCACCTGCTCTCGTCCTCCAGAAGGTCCTCCTCTGCTCCACCAGCTCTCCTTCCCCAGAAGGTCCTCCTCTGCTCCATCTGCTCTCGTCCTCCAGAAGGTCCTCCTCTGCTCCACCTGCTCTCCTTCCGCAGAAGGTCCTCCTCTGCTCCACCTGCTCTCGTCCTCCAGAAGGTCCTCCTCTGCTCCACCAGCTCTCGTCCTCCAGAAGGTCCTCCTCTGCTCCACCTGTCTCCTTCCCCAGAAGGTCCTCCTCTGCTCCACCTGCTCTCGTCCTCCAGAAGGTCCTCCTCTGCTCCACCTGCTCTCCTTCCCCAGAAGGTCCTCCTCTGCTCCACCTGCTCTCGTCCTCCAGAAGGTCCTCCTCTGCTCCACTTGCTCTCCTTCCCCAGAAGGTCCTCCTCTGCTCCACCTGCTCTCATCCCCCAGAGGTCCTCCTCTGCTCCATCTGCTCTCGTCCTCCGAAGGTCCTCCTCTGCTCCACCTGCTCTCCTTCCCCAGAAGTTGCTCCTCTGCTCCACCTGCTCTCCTTCCCCAAAAGGTCCTCCTCTGCTCCACCTGCTCTCATCCCCCAGAAGGTCCTCCTCTGCTCCACCTGCTCTCGTCCTCCAGAAGGTCCTCCTCTGCTCCACCTGCTCTCGTCCTCCAGAAGGTCCTCCTCTCCTCCACCTGCTCTCCTTCCCCAGAAGGTCCTCCTCTGCTCCACCTGCTCTCCTTCCCCAGAAGGTCCTCCTCTGCTCCACCTGCTCTCCTTCCCCAGAAGGTCCTCCTCTGCTCCACCTGCTCTCGTCCTCCAGAAGGTCCTCCTCTGCTCCACCCGCTCTCCTTCCCCGGAAGGTCCTCCTCTGCTCCACCTGTCTCCTTCCCCAGAAGGTCCTCCTCTGCTCCACCTGCTCTCGTCCTCCAGAGGGTCCTCCTCTGCTCCACCTGTCTCCTTCCCCAGAAGGTCCTCCTCTGCTCCACCTGCTCTCGTCCTCCAGAAGGTCCTCCTCTGCTCCACCTGCTCTCCTTCCCCAGAAGGTCCTCCTCTGCTCCACCTGCTCTCGTCCTCCAGAAGGTCCTCCTCTGCTCCACTTGCTCTCCTTCCCAAGAAGGTCCTCCTCTGCTCCACCTGCTCTCATCCCCCAGAAGGTCCTCCTCTGCTCCACCTGCTCTCGTCCTCCAGAAGGTCCTCCTCTGCTCCACCTGCTCTCCTTCCCCAGAAGGTCCTCCTCTGCTCCACCTGCTCTCGTCCTCCAGAAGGTCCTCCTCTGCTCCACCTGCTCTCCTTCCCCAGAAGGTCCTCCTCTGCTCCACCTGCTCTCCTTCCCCAGAAGGTCCTCCTCTGCTCCACCTGCTCTCGTCCTCCAGAAGGTCCTCCTCTGCTCCACCTGCTCTCCTTCCCCAGAAGGTCCTCTTCTGCTCCACCTGCTCTCCTTCCCCAGAAGGTCCTCCGCGGCTCCACCTGCTCTCCTTCCCCAGAAAGTCCTCCTCTACTCCACCTGCTCTCATCCCCCAGAAGGTCATCATCCGCTCCACCAGCTCTCCTTCCCCAGTAGGTCCTCCTCTGCTCCACCTTCTCTCGTCCTCCAGAAGGTCCTCCTCTGCTCCACCTGCTCTCCTTCCCCAGAAGGTCCTCCTCTGCTCCACCTGCTCTCCTTCCCCAGAAGGTCCTCCTCTGCTCCACCTGCTCTCGTCCTCCAGAAGGTCCTCCTCTGCTCCACCTGCTCTCCTTCCCCAGAAGGTCCTCTTCTGCTCCACCTGCTCTCCTTCCCCAGAAGGTCCTCCGCGGCTCTACCTGCTCTCCTTCCCCAGAAAGTCCTCCACTACTCCACCTGCTCTCATCCCCCAGAAGGTCATCATCTGCTCCACCAGCTCTCCTTCCCCAGTAGGTCCTCCTCTGCTCCACCTTCTCTCGTCCTCCAGAAGGTCCTCCTCTGCTCCACCTGCTCTCCTTCCGCAGAAGGTCCTCCTCTGCTCCACCTTCCCTCCTCCCCCAGAAGGTCCTCCTCTGCTCCACCTGCTCTCCTTCCCCAAAGGTCCTCCTCTGCTCCACCTGCTCTCGTCCCCCAGAAGGTCCTCCTCTGCTCCACCTGCTCTCCTTCCCCAGAAGTTCCTCCTCTGCTCCACCTGCTCTCCTTCCCCGGAAGGTCCTCCTCTGCTCCACCTGCTCTCCTTCCCCAGAAGGTCCTCCTCTGCTCCACCTGCTCTCGTCCTCCAGAAGGTCCTCCTCTGCTCCACCTGCTCTCCTTCCCCAGAAGGTCCTCCTCTGCTCAACCGGCTCTCCTTCCGCAGAAGGTCCTCCTCTGCTCCACCTGCTCTCGTCCTCCAGAAGGTCCTCCTCTGCTCCACCTGCTCTCCTTCCCCAGAAGGTCCTCCTCTGCTCCACCTGCTCTCCTTCCCCAGAAGGTCCTCCTCTGCTCCACCTGCTCTCGTCCTCCAGAAGGTCCTCCTCTGCTCCACCCGCTCTCCTTCCCCGGAAGGTCCTCCTCTGCTCCACCTGCGCTCATCCTCAGAAGGTCCTCCTCTGCTCCACCTGCTCTCGTCCTCCAGAGGGTCCTCCTCTGCTCCACCAGCTCTCGTCCTCCAGAAGGTCCTCCTCTGCTCCACCTGTCTCCTTCCCCAGAAGGTCCTCCTCTGCTCCACCTGCTCTCGTCCTCCAGAAGGTCCTCCTCTGCTCCACCTGCTCTCCTTCCCCAGAAGGTCCTCCTCTGCTCCACCTGCTCTCGTCCTCCAGAAGGTCCTCCTCTGCTCCACTTGCTCTCCTTCCCCAGAAGGTCCTCCTCTGCTCCACCTGCTCTCCTTCCCCAGAAGGTCCTCCTCTGCTCCACCTGCTCTCGTCCTCCAGAAGGTCCTCCTCTGCTCCACCTGCTCTCCTTCCCCAGAAGGTCCTCCTCTGCTCCACCTGCTCTCCTTCCCCAGAAGGTCCTCCTCTGCTCCACCTGCTCTCGTCCTCCAGAAGGTCCTCCTCTGCTCCACCTGCTCTCCTTCCCCAGAAGGTCCTCCTCTGCTCCACCTGCTCTCATCCCCAGAAGGTCCTCCTCTGCTCCACCTGCTCTCGTCCTCCAGAAGGTCCTCCTCTGCTCCACCTGCTCTCGTCCTCCAGAAGGTCCTCCTCTGCTCCACCTGGCCTCCTTCCCCAGAAGGTCCTCCTCTGCTCCACTTGCTCTCCTTCCCCAGAAGGTCCTCCTCTGCTCCACCTGATCTCCTTCCCCAGAAGGTCCTCCTCTGCTCCACCTGCTCTCCTTCCCCAGAAGGTCCTCCTCTGCTCCACCTGCTCTCGTCCTCCAGAAGGTCCTCCTCTGCTCCACCTGCTCTCCTTCCCCAGAAGGTCCTCCTCTGCTCCACCTGCTCTCCTTCCCCAGAAGGTCCTCCTCTGCTCCACCTGCTCTCGTCCTCCAGAAGGTCCTCCTCTGCTCCACCTGCTCTCCTTCCCCAGAAGGTCCTCCTCTGCTCCACCTGCTCTCATCCCCAGAAGGTCCTCCTCTGCTCCACCTGCTCTCGTCCTCCAGAAGGTCCTCCTCTGCTCCACCTGCTCTCGTCCTCCAGAAGGTCCTCCTCTGCTCCACCTGGCCTCCTTCCCCAGAAGGTCCTCCTCTGCTCCACTTGCTCTCCTTCCCCAGAAGGTCCTCCTCTGCTCCACCTGATCTCCTTCCCCAGAAGGTCCTCCTCTGCTCCACCTGATCTCCTTCCCCAGAAGGTCCTCCTCTGCTCCACCTGCTCTCCTTCCCCAGAGGGTCCTCCTCTGCTCCACCTTCTCTCGTCCTCCAGAAGGTCCTCCTCTGCTCCACCTGCTCTCCTTCCCCAGAAGGTCCTCCTCTGCTCCACCTGCGCTCATCCTCAGAAGGTCCTCCTCTGCTCCACCTGCTCTCGTCCTCCAGAAGGTCCTCCTCTGCTCCACCTGCTCTCGTCCTCCAGAAGGTCCTCCTCTGCTCCACCTGGCCTCCTTCCCCAGAAGGTCCTCCTCTGCTCCACTTGCTCTCCTTCCCCAGAAGGTCCTCCTCTGCTCCACCTGCTCTCCTTCCCCAGAAGGTCCTCCTCTGCTCCATCTTCTCTCGTCCTCCAGAAGATCCTCCTCTGCTCCACCTGCTCTCCTTCCCCAGAAGGTCCTCCTCTGCTCCACCTGCTCTCGTCCTCCAGAAGGTCCTCCTCTGCTCCACCAGCTCTCCTTCCCCAGAAGGTCCTCCTCTGCTCCATCTGCTCTCGTCCTCCAGAAGGTCCTCCTCTGCTCCACCTGCTCTCCTTCCGCAGAAGGTCCTCCTCTGCTCCACCTGCTCTCGTCCTCCAGAAGGTCCTCCTCTGCTCCACCAGCTCTCGTCCTCCAGAAGGTCCTCCTCTGCTCCACCTGTCTCCTTCCCCAGAAGGTCCTCCTCTGCTCCACCTGCTCTCGTCCTCCAGAAGGTCCTCCTCTGCTCCACCTGCTCTCCTTCCCCAGAAGGTCCTCCTCTGCTCCACCTGCTCTCGTCCTCCAGAAGGTCCTCCTCTGCTCCACTTGCTCTCCTTCCCCAGAAGGTCCTCCTCTGCTCCACCTGCTCTCATCCCCCAGAGGTCCTCCTCTGCTCCATCTGCTCTCGTCCTCCGAAGGTCCTCCTCTGCTCCACCTGCTCTCCTTCCCCAGAAGTTGCTCCTCTGCTCCACCTGCTCTCCTTCCCCAAAAGGTCCTCCTCTGCTCCACCTGCTCTCATCCCCCAGAAGGTCCTCCTCTGCTCCACCTGCTCTCGTCCTCCAGAAGGTCCTCCTCTGCTCCACCTGCTCTCGTCCTCCAGAAGGTCCTCCTCTCCTCCACCTGCTCTCCTTCCCCAGAAGGTCCTCCTCTGCTCCACCTGCTCTCCTTCCCCAGAAGGTCCTCCTCTGCTCCACCTGCTCTCCTTCCCCAGAAGGTCCTCCTCTGCTCCACCTGCTCTCGTCCTCCAGAAGGTCCTCCTCTGCTCCACCCGCTCTCCTTCCCCGGAAGGTCCTCCTCTGCTCCACCTGTCTCCTTCCCCAGAAGGTCCTCCTCTGCTCCACCTGCTCTCGTCCTCCAGAGGGTCCTCCTCTGCTCCACCTGTCTCCTTCCCCAGAAGGTCCTCCTCTGCTCCACCTGCTCTCGTCCTCCAGAAGGTCCTCCTCTGCTCCACCTGCTCTCCTTCCCCAGAAGGTCCTCTTCTGCTCCACCTGCTCTCCTTCCCCAGAAGGTCCTCCGCGGCTCCACCTGCTCTCCTTCCCCAGAAAGTCCTCCTCTACTCCACCTGCTCTCATCCCCCAGAAGGTCATCATCTGCTCCACCAGCTCTCCTTCCCCAGTAGGTCCTCCTCTGCTCCACCTGCTCTTCTTCCCCAGAAAGTCCTCCTCTGCTCCGCCTGCTCTCCTTTCCCAGAAGGTCCTCCTCTGCTCCACCTGCTCTCCTTTCCCAGAAGGTCCTCCTCTGCTCCACCTGCTCTCCTTCCCCAGAAGGTCCTCCTCTGCTCCACCTGCTCTCGTCCTCCAGAAGGTCCTCCTCTGCTCCACCTGCTCTCCTTCCCCAGAAGGTCCTCCTCTGCTCCACCTGCTCTCCTTCCCCAGAAGGTCCTCCTCTGCTCCACCTGCTCTCGTCCTCCAGAAGGTCCTCCTCTGCTCCACCTGCTCTCCTTCCCCAGAAGGTCCTCCTCTGCTCCACCTGCTCTCCTTCCCCAGAAAGTCCTCCTCTGCTCCACCTGCTCTCCTTCCCCAGAAGGTCCTCTTCTGCTCCACCTGCTCTCGTCCTCCAGAAGGTCCTCCTCTGCTCCACCTGCTCTCCTTCCCCAGAAGGTCCTCCTCTGCTCCACCTGCTCTCCTTCCCCAGAAGGTCCTCCTCTGCTCCACCTGCTCTCCTTCCCCAGAAGGTCCTACTCTGCTCCACCTGCTCTCGTCCTCCAGAAGGTCCTCCTCTGCTCCACCTGCTCTCGTCCTCCAGAAGGTCCTCCTCTGCTCCACGTGCTCTCCTTCCCCATAAGGTCCTCCTCTGCTCCACCTGCTCTCGTCCTCCAGAAGGTCCTCCTCTGCTCCACCTGCTCTCCTTCCTCAGAAGGTCCTCCTCTGCTCCACCTGCTCTCCTTCCCCAGAAGGTCCTCCTCTGCTCCACCTGCTCTCGTCCTCCAGAAGGTCCTCCTCTGCTCCACCTGCTCTCCTTCCCCAGAAGGTCCTCCTCTGCTCCACCTGCTGTCGTCCTCCAGAAGGTCCTCCTCTGCTCCACCTGCTCTCCTTCCGCAGAAGGTCCTCCTCTGCTCCACCTGCTCTCCTTCCCCAGAAGGTCCTCCTCTGCTCCACCTGCTCTCCTTCCCCAGAAGGTCCTCCTCTGCTCCACCTGCTCTCCTTCCCCAGAAGGTCCTCCTCTGCTCCACCTGCTCTCCTTCCCCAGAAGGTCCTCCTCTGCTCCACCTGCTCTCCTTCCCCAGAAGGTCCTCCTCTGCTCCACCTGCTCTCCTTCCCCAGAAGGTCCTCCTCTGCTCCACCTGCTCTCGTCCTCCAGAAGGTCCTCCTCTGCTCCACCTGCTCTCCTTCCCCAGAAGGTCATCCTCTGCTCCACCTTCCCTCCTCCCCCAGAAGGTCCTCCTGTGCTCGACCTGCTCTCCTTCCCGAGAAGGTCCTCCTCTGCTCCACCTGCTCTCCTTCCCCAGAAGGTCCTCCTCTGCTCCACCTGCTCTTCTTCCCCAGAAGGTCCACCTCTGCTCCACCTGCTCTCGTCCTCCAGAAGGTCCTCCTCTGCTCAACCTGCTCTCCTTCCCCAGAAGGTCCTCCTCTGCTCCACCTGCTCTCCTTCCCCAGAAGGTCCTCCTCTGCTCCACCTTTCCTCCTCCCCCAGAAGGTCCTCCTCTGCTCGACCTTCCCTCCTCCCCCAGAAGGTCCTCCTCTGCTCCACCTGCTCTCCTTCCCCAGAAGGTCCTCCTCTGCTCCACCTGCTCTTCTTCCCCAGAAGGTCCACCTCTGCTCCACCTGCTCTCGTCCTCCAGAAGGTCCTCCTCTGCTCCACCTGGCCTCCTTCCCCAGAAGGTCCTCCTCTGCTCCACCTGCTCTCCTTCCCCAGAAGGTCCTCCTCTGCTCCACCTGCTCTCGTCCTCCAGAAGGTCCTCCTCTGCTCCATTTGCTCCCCTTCCCCAGAAGGTCCTCCTCTGCTCCACCTGCTCTCCTTCCCCAGAAGGTCCTCTTCTGCTCCACCTGCTCTCGTCCTCCAGAAGGTCCTCTTCTGCTCCACGTGCTCTCCCTCCCCAGAAGGTCCTCCTCTGCTCCACCTTCCCTCCTCCCCCAGAAAGTCCTCCTCTGCTCCACCTGCTCTCATCCCCAGAAGGTAATCCTCTGCTCCATCTTCCCTCCTCCCCCAGAAGGTCCTCCTTGCTCCACCTGCTCTCCTTCCCCAGAAGGTCCTCTTCTGCTCCACCAGCTCTCCTTCCCCAGTAGGTCCTCCTCTGCTCCACCTGCTCTCGTCCTCCAGAAGGTCCTCCTGTGCTCCACCTGCTCTCCTTTCCCAGAAGGTCCTCCTCTGCTCCATCTGCTCTCCTTCTCCAGAAGGTCCTCCTCTGCTTCACCTGCTCTCGTCCTCCAGAAGGTCCTCCTCTGCTCCTCCTGCTCTCCTTCCCCAGAAGGTCCTCCTCTGCTCCACCTGCTCTCCTTCCCAGAAGGTCCTCCTCTGCTCTACCTGCTCTCATCCCCCAGAAGGTCCTCCTCTGCTCCACCAGGTCTGGTCCTCCAGTAGGTCCTCCTCTGCTCCACCTGCTCTCCTTCCCCAGAAGGTCCTCCTCTGCTCCACCTGCTCTCCTCCCCCAGAAGGTCCTCCTCTGCTCGACCTGCTCTCCTTCCCGTGAAGGTCCTCCTCTGCTCCACCTGCTCTCCTTTCCCAGAAGGTCCTCCTCTGCTCCATCTGCTCTCCTTCCCCAGAAGGTCCTCCTCTGCTCCACCTGCTCTCCTTCCCCAGAAGGTCCTCCTCTGCTCCACCTGCTCTCGTCCTCCAGAAGGTCCTCTTCTGCTCCACCTGCTCTCCTTCCCCAGAAGGTCCTTCTCTGCTCCACCTGCTCTCATCCCCCAGAAGGTCCTCCTCTGCTCCAGCTGCTCTCATCCCCCAGAAGGTCCTCCTCTGCTCCACCTGCTCTCATCCCCCAGAAGGTCCTCCTCTGCTCCACCTGTCTCCTTCCCCAGAAGGTCCTCCTCTGCTCCACCTGCTCTCGTCCTCCAGAAGGTCCTCCTCTGCTCCACCTGCTCTCCTTCCCCAGAAGGTCCTCCTCTGCTCCACCTGCTCTCGTCCTCCAGAAGGTCCTCCTCTGCTCCATCTACTCTCCTTCCCCAGAAGGTCCTCCTCTGCTCCACCTGCTCTCCTTCCCCAGAAGGTCCTCCTCTGCTCCATCTGCTCTCCTTCCCCAGAAGGTCCTCCTCTGCTCCACCGGCTCTGGTCCTCCAGAAGGTCCTCCTCTGCTCCACCTGCTCTTGTCCTCCAGAAGGTCCTCCTCTGCTCCACCTGCTCTTGTCCTCTAGTAGTTTCACCCAGGCTTGCTTTAATTGCAAGGGCAGATAGGCAAGACTCATCCCAAGCTGTAGTGTGCATCACAAGTACCAGCATCTCTTTGCCAAATTGAATCACACAAATGCATGCGCTCTGTTGTTACACAACACATCACATATTGTGGCTTAAAACAACGCATACGTATCATCTCACAATTGTGTGGATCAGGAACAGCTTCGATGGGTCCTTTGCTTAAGAACAAATAGCATGACGTCCAGCGGGTCTTCATCCCAAGCCAAGGCTTCCTCTCAAGTATATCCAGGGTTGGATATACTTCCAAGATGACACAGTTGTTAGAATCCAGTCCCTGGTGGGCAGTTAGGCTGAGGACTCCAGTTTCTTGCTGGCCTTCTGTGGTAGATAGAATAATGCCCTTTACCCCCTCAAGAGAGGTCCACATCCCAATCCCCAGAGCCTGTAAGCATGTTACATTACATGGCCAAAGGGATTTTGCAGGTGTGACTAAGGATCCTGAGATAGGGGATGAGCCCGGATTATCCAGGTGGGCCACATGCAACCACAAGTGATATGGTGCTAATAAATCAGGAAAGAAGGGGTGGGAGGAAGAGAAAGGTTGTACATCTCTGTACCAAAAGCCTCAGTTATTGCTCTCTGTACCCACCCACTCTGGGCATCTTCCTTACAAGCGCCAAATAGTCCAGAGACACCGTCTAAGCTGTGACAGGCTGTAACAGCCCAGACAGTCCTCTCCTCCAGGTCTGCATGGAAATCTTATCATGCATGACATCTAAAGATTCCACCTTCCAGCTCACCCTGATGGCCTTGAGGACAGACCATCTGAAGATTCTACCTGCCAGCTCACCCTGATGGCCTTGAGGAGGATAGACTTCAAAGAGGCAAGTTTTGGTGCCTGGAGGCCAATCAGGAGGTGACAGCAGGTGTCCAGGCAGGAGATAGTGCTGGTGATGGGGAAAGGTGGAGAGATTTGGGGTATATTTTGGTGGCAAGACTTCAGGTTTATTTTAGCAGCAAATGTGACCAAAACCCAACCCAAATAAGGTTAAGCTGAAATAGAATTTTCTGGATCATGGAACTGGGAAGAATGGAGGAGGTCACAGAGTCAAAGAAAGAAAGCGAAGGAATGTAATCCTTGGAAGAACTAGGGATCCCATCTTCCAGATCTTTCTGTATATATCATCTATCTATCTATCTATCTATCTATCTATCTATCATCTATCTTATACCTATCTATCATTTATCATCCATCTATCTGTCTATCTATAAGTCAACTATCTACTATCTATATATAATCTATCTATCTATCTATCTATCTATCTATCTATCTATCTACTATCTATTATCTATTTATCTATCTTCTATATACCTATCATTTATCTATCTATATATGTATCATTTATCTTATACCTATCTATCATTTATCTATCATCCATCTATCTATAAGTCAACTATCTATTATCTATCTATCTATCTATCTATCTATCTATCTATCTTATACCTATCTATCATTTATCTATCATCCATCTATCTGTCTATCTAATTTTTTTTAACGTTTATTTATTTTTGAGACAGAGAGAGACAGAGCATGAATGGGGGAGGGTCGGAGAGAGGGAGACACAGACTCTGAAACAGGCTCCAGGCTCCGAGCTGTCAGCACAGAGCCCGACACAGGGCTCGAATTCACGGGCCGCGAGATCATGACCTGAGCCGAAGTTGGCTGCTTAACCGACTGAGCCACCCAGGCGCCCCTGTCTATCTATAAGTAAACTATCTACTATCTATATACCATCTATCTATCTATCTATCTATCTATCTATCTATCTATCTATCATCTATCTTCTACCTATCATTTATCTATCATCTATTTATCTATCTATCATCTCTCTACTATCTATATATCATCTATCTATATCTATCTATCTATCTATCTATCTATCTATCTATCTATCTATCATCTCTATTCATCCATCCATCCATCTCCTATCTATCTGTCTGTCTATCTATCTATCTATCTATCTATCTATCTATCATTTCTCTCTCTCTCTCTTCCTCTCTCTCTCCATCTCTCTCTTTACATACCTCCACCTTTCTAGCTCCTTCTCCACCTCTCAATCTCATTATCACACATATCCATGTGTTCCTTGCATGGAATTTCTCACATCCTGGGCATGAAGAAATATGGCTAACATCTCCCCAACTCCAGCAAAATCTTCATGATCCCAAAACCCTTCAGTCCATCCCAACAAAAAACTAATTAGCTGTGTTTGTGTTGCTGCCTTCACTGAGAACCAACAAATGTCACCAGGGATGGGAAGCTATGACTGGCTAAGCCTGGACCACGTGCTCTCACCTGCAGCCAGTTGGGGCAGAGTACTGTGACCCAGAGCCTAGTGGGACTTGCAGGAATGGGGTATATCCCCAAGGGGACAGAGGAATGTTGGCAGACATACCCCATGCTATGGCAGGTAGTCCTGAGCCACCAGGACAAGTGAGAAGCCTCCTTCCTACTGGCCTATGGAGCTCTTCTCAGAATATGCAGCCATGTGCAAGCTCCTGGGCAGCACAGGTCTCTCAGGATGCCAACTCCACTGGAGCATTTGGAAAAAACCAGAAATATCATTTTACACCCAAACAAGTGTGGCTCTGTTATGAAACTCCCCAACCCTCCACATGGCTGGTTTCTTTTTTCTATTTGAATCTCACATCAAATGTCACCAGATCCTCAGAAAGCCTGATCACCTGTCTAACACAGCCATCTCCTCATGCACTCTCTGGTATTCAGTTATATTTCTCCTCATCATTCTCTGAGCACAGAGAATACAATAAACAACTTACTAACTTGCTTTATAACATGTCTATCCATATCTCCATCCCTCTATCCACCTGTGAGTGCATCTTAATTTTTTATGCATCTCAAAGTAAGTTACAATCACTAGTATGTGGTCTTCCAGTATTTCAGCATGTACATTGCTAACTGGATTTCACGGACAGTTCTTTCTTTGTTTTATTTTGGGGGTAAAGTTTACCTAGAGAAAAATGCCCAGATAATTTTTGATAAGTTTTAACAAATGCACATGCCTGGGTAACCCAAATCCCTTTCAAGACACAGACTGGTACCATCGCCCCACCCCCAACAAGAAGTGGGGTTTCTGTGTCCTAGGATAGATGTATGATTAACTTTATAAGAAACTGCCACCCTCAATGACATAAATGCTTAAATAAATGGTGGTATATTCATACAATAGTGAGAGACAATGGAAACCAGCCACAAGCAACAATATGGATCTATCTAGAAACCTAATTTGAGAAAAAGAAGCCAGAAAAGATTTTGTATGCTTTAAAACTTTGTCAAGTTTTAAAACATGTAAAAACTGATCAATGATGTTAATGCCTTTGTGGGATAGTAGAGCCTGGTAGGGGGGATGGGGATTTCCAGGGTGTCAATAATATTTGTCTCCCAATAAGTTGCTGGTTGCAAGGGCACGTTTATTTGGGAAAACTCACCAAGCTTCACAATTATGATTCATGTACTTTTCTGTACATAGGTAACACTTAAATAAAAAGGATATTTAAAAAAAACTAGGTCCATGCATGTTGTTGCAAATGGCAAGATCTTAGTCTTTCTTATGGGTGAGTAATACTCCAGCATGAGTATAACACTGTATGTTAATTATACTTCAATTAAAAAAATCTTTTGAGGGGCAGCTGGGTGGCTCAGTCGGTTAAGCGTCGGACTTTGGCTCAGGTCATGATCTCAAGGTTCATGAGTTCAAGACCCACATCAGGCTCTGTGCTGACAGCTCAGAGCCTGCAGCCTGCTTCGCATTCTGTGTCTCCCCCCACCCCCCGCTCTCTCTGCCCCTCCCTTGCTTACTCTCTCTCTCTCTCTCCCTCAAAAATAAACATTAAAAAAAAATTTTTTAATCTTTTGAAAATAACTAGGTTACCTGACTTGAGATCTCATGCCCTTAACCACTATGCTGTCAAGATAGCAAGTGCCCCACCAGTTCTTCAACAAACAAAATGTGGGGGGAACTTTAGAGGGAAATCCTCATAGATTAAAATACATTTAAGAGACAAATATATCAAATGCAATGGCTGGGTATCATTAGAACATTTATTCAAAAAACTAAACCAACAATTGGGGGATTTGAACACTGTCTGCACATTGGCCGATGCCTACCTATATGGGGGGGAGGGCCAGTGGCTTACCTGGTCCACCACTTCAAATGCCAATCTCATCTTGAAACAGCCCCACAGACACACTCAGAAATAATGTTTAGCCAGGTATCTGGGCGTCCTAAGGCTGTCAGGCTGACACATAAAATTAACTGAAGTTCGTAAGTTATTCGTATTTGATGACTTTCTACCTGAGGTCCTTTTTCTGTTCCAGGATCCCATCCAGAACATGGCTTTACACAGAGTCACCGTGTCCCCTGAGGCTCTGTGACACTGTCTCAGACTTTGTCTTTGGTGACCCACACAGTTTTGAGAAGAAGTGTTCAGGTCTACCATAAGGTGTACCTGTATAGGGATTTGATGTTTTTTTCACAGTTAGGATGGGGTTATGGGACCACAAAAGTCTGGTGCCATTTCATCCTGTCACATCAATGGCACATTCTATCTGCACAATTTAGGACACGCCATGACTGTTGATCAGGCCACGTTTTCAGGTTTTCTCACTGCAAAATCACTCTTTTCAGGGATTTTATAGAGTGCCCCTCAATTGGGATTTGTCTGATGTTTTTCTTGTGACTACACTGGGGTTCTATGCTTGGGGGGGGGCAGAATATCACAGAAGTAAAATGCCATTTTTGTCACATCACAAAGTATTTCTGTCTGCAGTTCTATTTCCCTGAAAGGAGCTATGCCTTTGTCACACATGGAGAGCCCATGCATGGGTGGCTGGGTCTTCCCCGCCAGAAGGAGCCCTTCTGAAGAGCAGGGGCTGTTTCTGGCTCATTGGCAGATCTCCAGCACGGGTTCAAGCAAGCGCCCAGTGTTTGAAAAAGGAAGAACACAGAGACTCTGAAGCAGGTGCCTAGCGCCATCACTCCAGTCAATGCAAGATTATGGAGTATCTACTCATCAGACATGATTCTATTTGCTGGAGATACAGCAGTGAACAAGCTGGACCCTGGCTCTTAAGTTCTGGTGGACAGAGGTGAATTATAAGCTGGAAAATCAGGGTTTCTCAATTCGTGCACACTTGATATTTGGGGATGAATCATTCTAAGCTGTGGGGACTATCCTGGGCTTAACTGCGGGATGTTAAGCAGCATCCCTGCCCCCCACCACTAATGCCAGGAGCACCCCCCTTTCCAGCTGTGACAACCAAAAATGTCTCTAGACACTACCAAGGGTCCCCTGGGGAGCCAAGTCACCCTTCATTGAGAACCACTGCAGTAAAGAAACATGTAAGATCATGTCAGTGATTTAACAGGTTTTCACTGAATGTGCACTGAGTGTTCCCGGCACTGGAGAGGCAAAGAGTGAACCAGTCGGTCAAAGCCCCATCCTCACCCATGTGCCCACTTTACAAGAAGAAATGCACACGGCTAGGCAGTGGTTGCGTCCGGCCACACCAAAAAAAATCTTTTCCTCTCTTGCAATTCTGGGATGTGTTTTCTCAGCACAAAGATACTAGCCCTTGGGGAAGAAGTGCCTGCCAGAACTGCGGATGCTTTACTAATGAGTTAAACAGGTCAAAAAGTTTCTTCACAATTCCCAGGCCAATCTCTGATTGCCAGTTCCTAACGAGCTCGTAGGCCTTGGTCTCCAGTGGCTACTGGAGGGGAGTTGGAGGCCAATTACTGCAGTCCCGTCTGGCTCCTCCTGCTCCAGGCCCCAGCCCTGCAATACCAGGGTGACAGAGGGGGCCGGGGGGGGGATCTCTCTCGGGCACCAAGCATGTCAGCAAAGTTCTCGTCCTTGGGGAACCACCGGGAGTTTCAACGTAATGAGGCTTTTCTTAGCCGTAAAAGAATGGGTTGTTATGCCGAGCTGAACTGATTCGGGGCTGGTGGAATTTCTAGCCTGTGTTACCAGGTAAGAGCAGTCCCACTGGACTCCAGGGTCTGCAGACAGGTTAGCTAAGGTCAGTTGGAGTCAGACCGCGGCGTCTGTTTATTCTTCACCGAGTTACTTCCCTCTTTGGTGCAGACACTAAATATTCAGCCCAATTAGCAATGCTGAAGGTGTGTGCTCTCTAATTGCAATGATTTCCTGAGTGATAACACCCAGCCCCTGGGCTCTAATTGGTGTCCATATGCTGACAAGTCCCGACCCTCAGCCCCGTGTTTCCCTGTCCTGCTGTTTCTCCTCTTGAATGTCTAACAGACATCTCACAGTTAACATACTAAAGTAGATCCGTGGCTTTGTGTCCCCAAATCTGATCTTCCTACAGTTTTCCCCAGCCCAGTAAATGGCATCCACTCTCCACCCAGACACTCAGGTTGAAAGCCTAAAACTCACCCCCAGCACTAAAACAGGATGGTTGTAGCTATAGGGTCACATGGCTGGGTTATTGTGAGGACCAAAGGTGTGTGTGTGTGTGTGTGTGTGTGTGTGTGTGTGTGTGTGTATACACACACACACATGTAATCGTATGTGTCGTATACAGGACAGCGTGTAGTCACATACATATATAATTGTATGTGTCGTATATAGGACAGTGCATGGCTTAGAGTAAGCATGTGTTTGCTGCCACTGTTATGCTTTATATTACTTTATATTTTTATATTATATTACTTTATATTATTAAAATTACATCCTTATTTTATATTACCGCATATTACATTATGTATCATTTTGCATTATATTACTGTTTCTCCCACAACCCATATGCAACCACTGGAAACAATTTTCAACTCCCCAAAGTTTAGACTTTCGATTTTCAACATACAATAAAAGCTCGGATTGCAAGTAAATCGTTCCGCGAGGGTTCCAGATAAATGAGCGATGTCTTGCAATAGGAGTAGTGCGTGACGCCCAATGCCACATGATCACAACAGAGTCAAAGGTTCTTGAAATTTGCTTTGATATGCGAGTGCTTTGGATTGCAAGCGTGTTTCTGGATGATTTGTGCTCGCAAACCAAAGTTTCACTGTAGCATCCACGCCCCACCCCCCCCCACCCCCCCCCCACCCCCCCCCCACCCCCCGCTGCCCGTCACCACCTCTGCTGTTACCATGTTAGTCCAAAAGCCATCACTGCCCTCGGCTAAACCCCTGCCAGCGCGGACCCCCGCCAGAGCACCTACACACCCTAGTTCTGCCCTTGCGTCCTTAAAGTTTATTCTCTACACCCCATAACTGGGACCAGCCTGGGTCACAGCCTCATCCAAGGCCTGCAGAGTTTTTGTTTTTTGTTTTTTGTTTTTTTATCATGCTTGCTAATCCAACCCATACTCCTCACCATAGCCAATCAGGTCACACGGTCTCCCCACTCCTGGCCTCTCCTCATCTCCTGCCATCCCTCACCCTCCAATCTGCTCCACTCACATCTTTCTAATGCCCTGAGTGCCTCCTGATCTCAACACCTTGCATGTACTGTTTCCTCTGCTGGAATGTTCCCTCCTCAGTTCAGTGCATGGCTCGTTCTACCATTTGCTCATTTGTCTTTTCCTCACTAAGCTGTCCTTGGCCATACTGGCTAAATACATGCCCTGCTGTCCTTCTACGCCCCTTGTCATGCTGCATTTTTCTTCATATGTCGACTACCACCTGAAAGTCGAAAATGTATTTGTTTACTTAGTTACTGCTTAACTCCCAGCTAGAATATAACATCCATGATTTTTAAAAAATTTTTAATGTTTATTTATTTTTGAGAGAGAGAGAGAGCACAGGGGAGGGGCAGAGAGAAAGGGAGACACAGAATAAAAAACAGGCTCTAGTCTCTGAGCTGTCAGCACAGAGCCCGCCATGGGGCTCGAACTCACAAACTGCGAGATCATGACCTGAGCCGAAGTCAGGTGCTTAACCAACTGAGCCACCCAGGCACCCTAACATTAATGATTTTACAAGATCTGGGATCTGTGGTTTACAGTGGTCTGTAAAGAAGTGTCTTAGGGGTATTAAAAAAAAGCGTTGTAGAATGAGTCAATGACATAAAAATAAAGAAATTATAAATCGTTATGCATTGGAATTGTGTCCCACACCCCAAAAGTCAGATGTTGAAACGCTAACCCCCTATGAACTCAGAGTGAGATGTTATTTGGAAATGGGGTCCCTGCACAGGTAATTAGTTAAGATGAGGTCATCCTGGATTAGGATTCCTCTAATCCAATATTAATGGTGTACTCATAAAAATGGGCAATTTGGAAGCAGACATGTATGAGGGAAGGTGATGTGTACAGACACAGGGACAAGACAAACATCTACAAGCCAAGGAGAGGGGCCTGTAACAGATCCTTCAGAGCCCTCAGAACAAACCAACCTGCAGACACCTTGACCTCTAACTTCCAGCCTCCAGAACTCTGAGACAATAAATGTCTGTTGTTTAAGCCACTCAGTCTGTGGTACTTGTTATGGCAGTCCTGGAAACGGAGGCACTAAGTACGACCTTTGTATCAAATAAACTAATATACAATATACAAGGAGTTCTTACAAACTACAAGAGATCAAAATGCCAATAAAGCATGGACAAGGAAGATGAACATAAAATTCACAAGAGAAGTGGAAATGGCCAAGCAGAATATTAAATATGTTACCCAATAGAACTTTCCAGAATAAGGGTGCAGTAAAAAGGAGGCAGCTTACCCAATAGAACATTCCAGGATAAGTGAGCGGTAAAAAGGAGGCAGCTTACCCAGTAGAACATTCCAGAATAAGTGAGCAGTAAAAAGGAGGCAGCATACCCAATAGAACATTCCAGGATAAGTGAGCGGTAAAAAAAAGGCAGATTACCCAATAGAACTTTCCAGAATAAGGGTGCAGTAAAAAGGAGGTGGTTTCCCTACTAGAACATTCCAGAATCAGTGAGCGGTAAAGGAGGCAGCTTACCCGATAGAACATTCCAGAATAAGAGTGCAGTAAAAAGGAGGCAGCTAAATGCAACTGGGACCCCGAATTGGCTCTTGGGAAAGAAGAGGGAAATGAGTGAGAAACACGGAGAAATCTAAAAAGCACATTTAGTTACTAATAATGGGTCGATGTCCATCTCTTTGACAGACACACATGGTTGTCTCAGCTGTCATATTAAGTGAAGCTGTCAGGAGGTTATATGGAAACTGGGCTATCTTTGTAACAGTCCCGTAAATATAAAATTATTAAAGTATAGGAAATGTAAAATATATGTTTGAAAAAGATTCAGTAAGGGGTATCATGGTGAAAAGTCTAGGACTCTGGCCCCAGACTACCTGGATCAATGTCATTGTCCTTTTCGCTTACTAGCTGTGTGGCCTTGGAAAAGTTCCCTAGTCTCTGTGAGCCTCCAATTCTCATCTGTGAAATAAGGACTAATAATAGTACTTGCCTTATAGGGTTGTTGTGAGGACTGAGTGTTTAATACAGATGAACTCAGAATATCCTCTGAAGATTAGTAAGCGGTAGATAAATGCTTGCTAGTATTAATTTTATATTTGCTGATGATATTCGCAAATATTAAAACATTGACAGTAAATGGGAACTCATTTGCAATGTTTGTGGGAAAGAAATGGGCATTCTTTTTTGAAGGGAAGAGTGATCATTAAAAAAACATTTTTTTAATGTTTATTCATTTATGGGAGAGAGAGTGCAAGCAGGGGAGGGGCAGAGAGACAGGGAGACACAGAATCCGAAGCAGATTCCAGGCTCTGAGCTGTCAGCACAGACTGTGATGCCAGGCTTGAACCCATGAACTGTGAGATCATGACCTGAGCTGAAGTTGGATGCCCAACCGACTGAGCCACCCAGGCACCCTGGGAAGAGTGATCATTTTAATCAATATTTTCACAGCCTTATTGATATATAATTTACATACCATGAACTTCATTCATTTATTCTTTTTAAAGTTTATTTATTTATTTTGAGATATATATAGAGAAAGAATGCATTAGCAGGGGAGGAGCACAAAAACAGAGACAGAGAATCCCAAGCAGGCTCCACACCATCAGCGCAGAATCTGACACAGGGCTCAATCCAGAAAACCCTGAGATCATGACCCCAGCAGAAATCAAGAGTCTCAAGCAACTGAGCCACCCAGGTGCCCCAAACCTCACCCATTAAAATTGTACATTTAAAGAGCGCCTGGGTGGCTCAGTTGGTTGAGCGTCCGACTTCAGCTCAGGTCATGGTCTCATGGTTTGTGGGTTTGAGCCCCGCGTCAGGCTCTGTACTGACATCTCAGGGCCTAGAGCCTGCTTTGTATTCTGTGTCTCCCTCTCTCCCTCTGCCCCATCCCCTGCTCACACTCTGTCTCTCTCTCAAAAATAAACAAACATTAAATGTTTTAAATTGTGCAGTTAAATGGGTTTTTTTGGGGGGGGGTATTTTTACAGAGTTGTGCAAACCACCAATGTAATCTAATTTTTTAAGTGTGCAATTCAGTGGGTTTTAATATTTTCACAAAAATGTGCAACCATCACCACATACTCATGTATATGTGTACATGTGCACATTCTAAGGTTGATAGACATTTGAATTGTTTCCATTATGTTTCCAGCCACCATGACCAATGTAGCTATGAACATTATCTAAATTGTGTTCAAGAGCACAGACACATGCATTCCCCAGTGTATATTTCTGTGAGCACAATTTCTGCATCATAGAGTACGTGCGTCTTCAGACCACCACACCTTAGAATGCTTTAACCATTTCTAATTTTTTTAACATTTATTCGTTTTTGAGAGACATACAGTGACAGAGCATGAGCAGAGGAGGGGCAGAGAGAGAGGGAGACACAGAATCCAAAACAGGCTCCAGGCTTTGAGCTGTGAGCACAGGGCCTGACTCGGGGCTCAAACTCAGGAGCCATCAGATCACGACCTGAGCCAAAGTTGGACACTTAACTGACTGAGCCACCCAGGCGCCCAGAATGTCTTAACTCCTGTTATTTCCTCTCAGCCTAAATGTCACCACTACCTTGTGTTTTGAATGTATCTTGTTTGCTTTCCAGACCCCTTTGGACATTTTTGTTTCTGTTTTATATAATGTTTGTCCACACCTGGATCCATATTTACCTCTTTCTTTCCTTTTCATTTTTTGTTCCAACTCAGACTTTCCACCTTACATCTCCTTCCTTTCTGTCTAAAGTATACCGTCTAGTGTTTCCTTCAGTCTTCTACTGGTGGCAAACTCTCAATCTTTTCATCTGAAAATATTTTTATTTTTCATTCATTCTTGAGCAATGCTTTTTCTGGTATACAACAGGCAGACAGCCTTTCCACACATTAAAGAAATCCTTCACTGACTTTGACTTCCATTTTTGCTGGTATCGGTCAGTCTTACTGCCATTCCTGGGAAGGTGACCTTTTTTCTCTGGCTGACTTTAAGATAATCTCTCTAACTTTGTTTTTTTCTGAATTTTGTGATGTTTCTGGGTGTTGATTTCTTTTTATTTATCATTCTTGGGATCTGCTGAACTTATTCAATGTGTATATTGGTATCTTTCATTAGTTCTGGGAAATTCCCAGCCATTTTTTCTTCAAATATTGCTCTAACCTCTGCTCTGCTGGGGGTTTCTCTCTAAGCTCAGTCAAGTTCACTTGACCATCATGACTCCATTCTGTATCTTTTCTCTTGGGACTTTAATTGATTGCATACTGGATCTTCTCACTCCTCTTAGTCTCTCTTTTGTATTTTTTCTTATTTTTTGTCTCTGTGCTGAATTATGGATAATTTTGTTATTATTTCTTCTAGTTCATAATTCTTCTTCTGGCTGTGTTCCATCTGCTGTTAAATCTCTGTTGTCTGTATTTCCAGTTTTGTGATTTTTGTGTTTCTAGACATTCTCTCTGATTCTTTTTCAAACCACCTGTCCCTTTTTATAGGTTTCTGTTTCCTACAGATATTTCCAAAGTTACATTTCTTCAAACATTGCAAACATGGTTGTATAATCTGTAACCGGTGACTCCAGTGTCTCAAATGTCCCTGGGTCAGCTTCTGATGTGTGTTGTTTTCTCTTCTGCTTCTTACTCATTTTCTCTTGTTTCCTTGGGTGCCTGGTTGTCTTTGAATTTTCATCGTCATTGCCATTAAAAAAATAACGTTGGGTTTTCTTCAAGGCACAAGATAAATGTATCCTCCTCCAGATAAGTTTTGCTTTGCTCTCACAGATGCTATGGTGGGCAAAATTCTAAGATGACTCCAAATGACCCACACCTTTGTATAATCCCTTCCCCTTGAGTGTAGGAGAGACCAGTGAATATGGTGAAATATCATTACTGTAATTATGTTACATATATATATATATATATACACATATATATATATATATATATGACAAATCTTCTTTATCAGTCAATGGACACTTGGGCTCTTTCTGTAGTTTGGCTATTGTTGATAATGATGCTATAAGGTGCCTGTGCCCTTTTGAATCTGTATTTTGTGTTCTTTGGGTAAATACCTACTAGTAAAATTGCTGGGTCATAGGGTAATTCTATTTTTAACTTTTTGAGGAGCCTCCATACTGTTTTCCAGAGCAGCTGCACCAGTTTACATTCCCACCAACAGTGTAAGAGGGTTCCCTTTTCTCCACATCTTCGTCAACATTTGTTGTTTCCTGTGTTGTTAATTTTAGCCATTCTGACAGGTGTGAGGTGGTATCTCATTGTGGTTTTGATTTGCATTTCCCTGGTGATAAGTGATGTTGGGCATCTTTTTATGTGTCTGTTGGCCATCTGGATATTTAGGAATAAACCTAACCAAAGAGGTAAAATATCTATACTCTGAAAACTATAGAAAGCTTATGAAAGAAATTGAAGACACAAAGAAATGGAAAAACGTTCCATGCTCATGGATTGGAAGAACAAATATTGTTAAAATGCCAATACTACCCAAAGTAATCTACACATTTAACGCAATCCATATCAAAATACTGCCAGCATTCTTCACAGAACTAGAACAAATAATCCTAAAATTTTTATGGAACCACAGAAGGCCCTGCATAGACAAGGAAATCCTGAAAAAGAAAACCAAAGCTAGAGGCATCACAATCCCGGACTTCAAGCTATACTACAAAGCTGTAATCATCAAGACAGTATGGTACTGGCACAAGAACAGACACATAGGCCAATGGGACAGAATAGAAAACCCAGAAATGGACCCATAAATGTATGGTCAACTCATCTTCAACAAAGCAGAAAAGAATATCCAATGGAAAAAAAAAAGTCTCTTCAGCAAGTGGTGCTGGGAAAACTGGGCAATGACATGCAGAAGAATGAACCTGGACCACTTTCTTACACCATACACAAAACTAAACTCAAAATGGATGAAAGACCTAAATGCAAGACAGGAAGCCATCAAAATCCTCGAGGAGAAAGCAGGCCAAAACCTCTTTGACCTTGGCTGCAGCAAGTTCTTCCCAGACACATTTCCGGAGGCAAAGGAAATTAAAAAAAAAAAAATTAACTACTAGGATAAGAAGCTTCTGCACAGCAAAGGAATAATCAACAAAACTAAAAGGCAGCTGACAGAATGGGAGAAGATATTTGCAAATGACATACTGGATAAAGGATTAGTATCCAAAATCTGTAAAGAACTCAACACCCCAAAAAACAAATAATCCAGTGAAGATATGGCCAGAAGACATGAATAGACACTTTCCCCTGATACATTAAAAAAATTCCTACGAATTCTTAAGAAAAGTCAAACAGTCCAATAGAAAACATTTTATGTACAGACATTTCACAGAAGAGTAAATGCAATTAGCCAAACAGATAAAAAAGATGGTTAACCTCTCTAAAAACCATGGAAACATAAATCAAAACAAAAATGAGATCATTTCTCACCACTGGATGGGCATGAGTTTAAGGGACTGATACATCCACTATTGGCCAGAAAGACAAAAAGTTGAGTTTTATATACATGGTTGGTATTCACTGATAAAAGGTGTTTATGCTGACTTTGCATAACTAACCAGAATTTGAATGTGCACTCCTTTCAATTTAGAGATCCCATGTTAGTGGAAGCTAGTCTGTTCATATATGTGAATAGAGTACAACTGCCTTATGGCTAGATACAAGATCAAAACACAAAGTTCAATAACTTATGTGACTATCAGCAATAATCAATCACAAGTGTCATGGAAAATTAGATCTCATTCACAAGAGGCACTGAAGCTCTAAGTTAATGAGATGGAGAAAAAAGAAGTATGCAAAACTCACATGAAGAAAATTACTTAAAAATAAAAATTTCTGAAAAACATAAAGTAAGATGTCCGAGAAAGGTGTAATAAGTGTTGGCAGAATTGTTTGTCTTGGCAAAAAAAAAAAAAAAAAGTTGAAAACAACCTAAGAGTCCACCAACACGTGTCTGGCTACATGAATCTTTTATCCATAGTGTGATAGTCAAAAAGACTGATATATTTCTACGTGTAATCTCTATTTATTTAACACATATATCTCCAAGACACAGAAAGCAAAAACTATACATTGCAGAAGAGCGTTTCTCAACAGTGAATAGCATCGCTAATGTCCAAAAACGTTGACTAACATGGTTTTGATATCACCACTCTAGAAAAGTAGTGAGCAGTTGGCATGGCTGATGCCCCGCTTGTCAACGAGTCTTGTGCTCAGAGCCTGGAGTCACCGAGGGACAGAAGGTCCCCAGAGGTGACTTTGGACGAATCCCCGAGCTGAGAGACACTGTGTGGCTCAGGGCTGAGTACTGCAGGAGTCAGCAATGCTTGCCCGTCCCTAATGCCTTCACTGCCCACAGCTTATAAGTGGGGAGTCAGCCCAGGGACGGGAATCCCAGCTTGGATCTTTGTCACCTCACACCCTTGGAGGAGCTGGCCTCCCACAAGCCCAGCTCAGCACCTTGGAGAGGTCTGGAGGAAGTGGCCTCCCACAAGCCCAGCTCAGCACCTTGGAGAGGTCTGGTTTCACTGCGGCTGGGGGCGGGGTTGGGGGGGGCGGGGAGATGGTCGGGACACCCCACCAGGTAGGTCAGGCTGATACAAATTTCCGAAAGGCTTCCATCTCGTACCGAGTATGACTGGAGGCCACAGAGCAGGGATGAACACCTATGATTACAGGGTTCATCAGCTGGGTTTGAACCCTAGCACTACCACTCACTAACTCTGAGACTGTGAACAAATTGCTTAACTTTTCTGTGCCTCGGTTTTTCCATCTGTGAAAAAAATGGGGATGATAAAGTAGGGTGGTTGGGAATATTAAGTGTATTGTATGAGAAGCACTCAGTTCAGTATCTGGCTCTCAGGATTTTTATTTTATTTTTTTATTAAAAATGTTTTGAAGTTTATTTTGAGAGAGAGAGAGAGAGAGTGCACAAGGGGGGGAAGGGCAGAGAGAAAAAGAGAGAGACAGAATCCCAAGCAGGCTCTGCACCATCAGCACAGAGCCCAATGCAGGGCTCGAACCCACAAACTATGAGATCATGACCTGAGCCGAGATCAAGAGTCAGATGCCTAACCGACTGAGCCACCCAGGCGCCCCAGGAAGTGATATTTAAATGCCAGTTATCCTTCTGCTGACGTAGCACAAGGGACTCAAAACTAAGTCAGAGAGACAACCTCAGTGCTATTGACATTTTGGGGCCGGATCATTCTTTGCTATGGAGGGAGGAGCTGTCCTGTGCACTGAAGGATGGTCAGCAGTGTCCCTGCTCTCTACCCACTAGGTGCCACTAGCAACTTTCCCAGGCATGACAACCCAAATTATCTCCAGACATTGCCACATGTCCACTGGGGGGGAGGGGGGAACACAATCATCCCCAGCTGAGAACCGCTGCTCTAAAGTGAGCTCCCTGTGAGTGGAGGCATGCGAGCCAAGGCTGTGAGACAACGGGGTGGGGAGACTCGGTCTGATTCAGGCTCTTGTGAAGAGGCAGTTCCTAACATCTCATTACACCCCCAGGGTCGACACTTCTGTGTCGCTCATCAGGCAGCCTCATTTCTCCCATCAGCTGGCTGATGGCTCAGATCCAGGGTCTCTGCTCCCCTCCACTGCTTCAGATTACGCTGTTCTAATCCATATCCGTGAAGAGGTAATACCGCACAGTTCTGAGAAACACAGACTCATCCATTTGGACAAAGTAATAAAGACCCCACACGGTGCTCTAAAAATTCTGCACATACTAATAATCCCATGGCATGGGTGACACATGGTCACCATTACTCCTACACGTTACGGATAAAGAAACCAAAGCACAGAGAGGTTAAGTAGTTTACCTAAGGCCACACAGCTAGCAAGTGGCAGGGCTGTGATTTGAACCCAGAGGCTCTTTCCTCGCCCCTGCCTCGCTTCTGGTGGGTTGCCAGCCATTTCTGGCATCCCTTGGCTGGTAACTTCATCACGTCAAGCTGTTTTAGTCATCACGTGCTATTCCCCTACGTGTCTCTGTCTTCATATGATCACCTTCTTGTAAGGACCTCATCTTAACGAATTGCATCCACAGTGACCTATTTCCAAATGAGGTTACATTCTGAGGAACCGGGGGTTAAGACTTCAGGGGGGTGGGACATAATTCATCCACAACAACTGGATAGTCCAGGATAATCTCCACATCTCAAAACCCTTAACTTCATCACATTTGCAAAGTTCCTTTTGGGGCGCCTGGGTGGCGCAGTCAGTTAAGCGTCCGACTTCAGCCAGGTCACGATCTCGCGGTCCGTGAGTTCGAGCCCCGCGTCAGGCTCTGGGCTGATGGCTCGGAGCCTGGAGCCTGTTTCCGATTCTGTGTCTCCCTCTCTCTCTGCCCCTCCCCCGTTCATGCTCTGTCTCTCTCTGTCCCAAAAATAAATAAAAAACGTTGAAAAAAAAAAATTAAGTACAAAGTTCCTTTTGCCATGTAAGGTCACATATCCCCAGGTTTCATGGATTGGGGTATGGACCTTTCTGTGGGGGCCAGGCATTATTCCACCTAACAAGTGAGGTGCTTATGCCCCAGCCGCCCAGGGCTGCCCTTCTGTAGCACTGGAGGTGACAATGGCAGGGGGCTGACGGAGTGTGAGAAAACTAATACTTTCCATGAAGAAGTTTAAAACTACGTTTTCATGTCTATTTTATTACACAATCCCAGCAGCTCAGGCACTAATAATGGAAAGAAAGACAAGGAACACACACTTGCAAAGAAACTGATAATAGTAACGGCTGACCCTTAGTGACAGCTTGCCACCTGCCTGATCTTGTTTTAAGTATTCTTCTTCCAGGACCTCGTGTGACCCTCACAGCACTACATTATCCCATTCTACAGAGGAGGAAACTGAGGCTCAGAGAGATTAAGGTATTTGTCCAAGGTCACACAGAATCCAAACCCTGGATGTCTGGTTGCATAAGTATTCCTTTTTTTTTTTTTTTAAGATTTACTTATTTTTGAGGGAGCACACAAGCAGCAAAGGGGCAGAGAGAGTGGTGGGGGGAGACAGAAGATCTGAAGTGACAAGACAGGGCTAAAACCCACAAACGGTGATATCATGACGTGAGCTGAAGTCGGAGGCTCAACTGACTGAGTCACCCAGATTCTCCACAAAAGCATTCTTAAATTCTACTTCCCTACCATACACTACCTCTTATGCTGGATGCTGGGGAACAAAGACATGAGAAAGAAGTGGTCCCTGCACACAGGTGGGCGGGTGCTCACAGTCTAGTGGGGGAAATCGATCATTAGAAGGCCTTGGGTAGGGAACTGTAATTAAGATGCTATGGGGTCGTCTGGGTGGCTCAGTCGGTTAAGCATCTGACTTCGGCTCAGGTAATGATCTTGAAGTTCATGAGTTCAAGCCCTGTGTTGCACTCTGTGCTGACAGCTCAGAGCCTGGAGCTTGCTTCAGATTCTGCGTCTCCCACTCGCTCTCTCGCTCACTCTCTTTCTCTCTCTCTCTCTCTCTCCCTCAAAAATAAACAAGCACAAGTTGGGGAGGGGAAGAGAGAGAGGGAGAGACAGAATCTGAAACAAGCTCCAGACTCTTAGCTGTCAGAACAGAGCCAGATGTGGGGCTTGAACCCACAAGCTGTGAGATCATGACCTGAGCTGAAGTCAGCCGCTTAACCAACTGAGCCACCCAGGCACCCCAACATTAAAAAAAAAATTTTTTTAAAGATGGTATGGAGTTATGAAGCAGAGACACATGACAAGACCAAAACTCTTAAACTAGAAGCCCCATTTGATGAGCAGAGTGTTTTAAGTTCAGGCTCACTGCCAACATGTAATACTTGGGAAATTTCACATTTACAAATTTTCTTGAAAAATGTCAGAAGATCTGGCAGTGCTTGGCCCACCACTAAAGCTGGTGAGAGCTCAGAGCAGCTGTCTCATTTGAGTGCCCTATCCCACCCCCCCCACCCCCACTGGTGGCACTCAGCCAGGTTCACTAACTTATGCATGTGCCAGGCCTCCATAGGTATTTGAACGCGAGACCTCCCAGAAGACAAATAATGCACGTGTGCTTCGTGAAGGAACATTTGAGCATCCTTTCCAGATGAGCTCAGCCCCCTTCTTTTCTCCTAGGTCTCTGCTCTGGTCTCATCTCTCCCCTCTTGCTCTGCTCCTTGGGTGTCCTCTGTGGTCCAGGAGCTTTTCCAGAGAGAGACCATGGCCAACCTGACAGCAGTAACTGCCTTCCTCCTCCGGGGCTTCTCGGCTGTCCCTGAGTTACAGCTGCTCAGCACGGCCACCTTCCTCCTCATTTACCTGGCCACTGTTCTGGGAAACATCACCATTGTGGCAGCCGCGACACACGATGCCCGCCTGCACACGCCCATGTACTTCTTCCTCAAACACCTCTCCTTGGTGGATATCTGCTCTGTGTCCACCACCTTGCCCCGGGCCCTGGTGGCCACCATGCTGGGCTCCAGGGAGATTTCCTTGTGTGCATGTGCATCCCAGCTCTTTGCCTTTGTCTGCCTTGGGTCCACGGAGTGTTTTCTCATCACCTCCATGGCTTTCGATCGATGTCTGGCCATCTACAAGCCCCTAGTTTACACAGCAATCATGAGCCCCCAGACCTGTGTCTCCCTGGTGGCAGTGGCCTGGGGCAGTGGGCTCCTTTTCTCTGCCTTCCACACAGCCAACACCTTCTCCCTGTCTTTTTGTGGCCCCAACGTGATTGAGCACTTCTTCTGCGACATCCCCCCACTTATGCGCCTGGCCTGTGCCAACGCGGATGCCCATGAGGAGGCAGGGTCCACAGCCAGTGGGTGCATAATCATGAGCTGCTTTGCCCTCACTGTTCTGTCCTATGTCCGCATTGTGGCCACCGTGTTTCAGATCCATTCCACGGCTGGCCGCTGGAAGGCCTTCTCCACGTGCTCTTCCCACCTGGCCACCGTTCTCCTGTTTTACGGCACCGGTAGCTCTGCCTACATGCAGCCCGCCGCCAGCTACTCCCCGATGCAAGGGCGCGTATCTGCTGTCTTCTACTCTGTCCTCACACCCACCCTGAATCCACTAATCTACAGCCTGAGGAACAAGGACATGAAGGGAGCCCTGAAGAAGCTTTATCTTCAGGTACCCTTTTAGAACTTGGTATGTGGACACGGGAGGGACCCAGAAACCCTCCCAGAATTTTCCTCCTGGTCATGGTCCAGGTATTAGTGCCTCCAAAGACCACCCGGAACACACCTGTAGCCAAAAATTTGGCAGCCAAGTTGGATGACATTGAGCCCTTCCGGGGCCCTAGTGGATGTCCAGGTAAGGTGGAGACATGTCCAACATGCATCTAATTTAGGAAAATGCTACCATATGTACACGGGGAAAGACAGAGCTAGAGGGAGCGAATAAACAGTGGGGATCATTCCATCCAAGAGCCCCTTCAATGACCCTTTGCCCTGGAGTGCGAGTCCAGTAGGAAACCATCCTCTCAGTTCCCATGGCCCTTCCACAAGAGGACACAGCATGGCCGACTCAATGTGAGTCTAATGTCTAATGGCAGACATTCTTCATCTAGTATCTGTCCTAAATGCAAGCCAATGGCTTCATCAGAAGAAGCAACGATTCCAGAAGGAAAACAGACCATATTGGACTTGCAGGGATACACTGTGTAGTCTTCATGTGACTCCTTCTAAGGGAATGTCGAAGGCATTTTTGTCTTCCTACCACGTTTACCTAGTAGCATTGCATGAGTTGGATTTTTTGCTCAGTTGCTTTTGCAGAAAACGAGTTAACAGTGGCTTCAAAACCACAGAAGCCCTCATTCTCATTCATGTAAACACCTGTGCTTGTCTCATTCATGTAAACACCTGTGATCCTGGTGTCTGTGTGCCACAAAGTCATCCTGAGACCAGATTTCTCCTATCTCATTGCTCTGTATCCCTCAAGTCCTCCGATCCATGCAGCTTTTTAAAAAAATTTTTTAACGTTTATTTATTTTTGAGAGACAGACAGAGACAGATCATGAGAGGGGGAAGGGCAGAGAGAAAGGGAGACACAGATTCTGAGGTAGGCTCCAGGCTCTGAGCTGTCAGCACAGAGCCTGATGCAAGGCTCAAACCCATAAGCCGTGAGATCATGACCTGAGCCGAACTGGGGTGCTTAACTGACTGAACCCTCTCTATCACTTCAAAAACATTACTTTGTTGAGACATTTGTGGGGGGGGGGAGTTTTAGGAGAAGTTTGCTGTGCTACTAACATATCCTTGAGGATTAAGAGTCCTCTTCTACTTGGGAATACCAGCCTCTTGATCAAATGCATAAGCCCTGGGAGATACATAAATTGTCCAAAAAGAGAAAAGGGGCATGTGATGAGCCAGTCAGATTACATAAATTTTTGGTGATCACGTGGGTGTGGCAGACACACCCTTAGGTGATCACCAATGAATCACATCCTCCTTATATAATCCCCTTACCTGAATGTGGAAGAAACTTGTGATGTATTTTTTTAGCCAAAAGAATATGGCAACGGTGATGGGATGTCATTCCCATAATCACTTGAGATCTACTCAGTGAGACAGAAAACATCCAGTCACTTGGGTATCCCAGGTTTGGGGTAGCAGGCTCTCTATAATCCTGTAGGTCTCAGCTCCAATGCCACCTCCTCAGAAGGGTCTTCCTTAACTCTCCCATCCAAATTAGGTCACCTCCAGGTCACTCTCAATCCCCTCCTTTTGTTTTATTATCTATGTTGCATTTACCACCCTTCTGAACTACTTACTCAGTTTGTTTGGCCACAAATCCCCATCCCCTCCCTCCAAATATAACCTCCAGGAGGGCAGAGCTCTGTTCTCTTCAATGCTGTGTGTACTGTCGGGCACACACTAGGTGTTCAATATGTGTTCCTCCAAACAAACAAATGTGAAGCAGAACCACAAAAAACCAAAAAGCCAGAGCTGCACTGGTGTTATCTAGAGTCAGGGGGCTGGGACCCCTGAGCCCTTAATGGTTTCTAGTCCCCTCTCCACAGTTATTTATGCCACACCTGCATGGCATCATGGGGCTCCACAAACCCAGTAGGGACAACCCTTTCCCTAGTCAGATTAACTAGAGCAGTTGAATCCAGACCACCACCAATTGGAGGACAGTCCATCATTTCACACTCCACCAAGAAAGAAAAAGGCACCGCCAATCGAACTTTGACACTTCGTCAATAAAACACATCTTGGTTTCCAATATTAAAGTGTGCTGCTCAGCCTTCAGATCACAGCCCAACTATCACTTCCTGAGCACCCCTGCTGGCGAAGCTGGGTCATTTTCCTTCTATACTCTCAGAACTCTCCTTTCTCCAAAACACGCATTGCAGTGTCAGTGAATTGTTTAGCTATTTGTTTACAAATCTATTTCCCCATGAGAATTAAAGCTGAATGAAGGTAGAGATTACATTTGCTTGCTTTGTGTTATCCAATAGCGTGATGGAAAACCAGCTCTCTGAAAAAAATTGTAGCATTTGCTAATTTCCATGGTGTAAATAACCTCACCACAGCTGATGTCAAACTATGAATCTATAGGGTAACAACTGGTTTGTAACATTTTCGAATGTTAGTAATTAACCCTCGTGAGATGTGCTAGCATGCTCCAGCACCAAACACGGTGTCAGTGAAGAATAGAAACTCAATAAACAATTGGTTCGTGAATGAATACGTTCATGTTAAATCACATTGCACGAATACGTAGCAAGTCCTTGAAACTTAACACACCTACACGCAGTCTCTATTTTTCCTCCTTCCCCAGTTTTCCTGCTCCTTCCCCAGTGTTCACCCCATTTAGTGCACTGCCATCCATCCATCCCCAGGGCAGAAATCTAGCAGGCTACTGATTTCCCTCTTACCCTCACCTCTCCCCATCACACTCCACTGTGTCCCTCCATGTATGTTTCAAACCCATGCATTTAACACCAGGCCTTGACCACCATCCTAACCCAGCACACACCATCTCTGCCTGGACTATCCCACGGGCCTCCTCCCTGATCTCCCTGCCTTCACTATTACCTTCCCAAACTCCCTTCCACCCAGAAAACATGGATTCCTGTTTAGAATATGAATCACATCGTGCTATCCCTGTTGCAGCCCTTCACTGCCCTAGGCTCTCCATGTGCGGAACCCCATCCACCTCTCCAGTTTCCTTCCCTGCGCCCTCCCCTGCATCTTTTATCCAAGCTATGCTGGTGTTATTTCAGTTCTTCAAACACGTCAATCCTTTCCCTGCCTCAGGGCCTTTGCACCTGCTCTTTCCTCAGTTCAGAAAACCCTTCCCTACATTGGGGCATTGCTGCTGCTTCATATTTGTCATCTCTTTCAAAAGACCTTTCTAAACCACCTCTGAGTAGCACGGCCCTTCCCATCCCTTATCATACTTGGTTCTGAGACAAGGGGAGTTTACTCCGCGGAGGACGCAGCCGCCACGCCACAAGGAAGTGCGCCTGTGCGCAAGACTCGGGACTACATTTCCCAGAGCGTTCCGCGCGCGGGAGGGGGGGGGGGGGGCTGGCGCACTTCCGCTTCCGAGGGGGTCAGGCGGTGCGGCGGGGTCAGAGCAGCGCGGGTGCTGAGCCTGTGGCTGTGCGTGTCAGCGTGTGGTGCGCGTGGCGGGTGAGCGAGTGCAGGTCTTTGTGCGTGCACACGCGTGAGGGCGGATCATAGGTGGGCAGGCGAGTCCGTTTGTGTGTGCGCGCGCGAGGGCAGATCACAGGTGTGCATATGAGTGCAGGTGTGTGTGTGTGCATGTGCGCGTGAGGCCGGAACACAGGAGGGTGTGCGAATGCAGGTGTGTGTGTGCGCGCGTGCATGTGCGTGAGCGTGTGAGGGCGGATCACAGGCAGGCGGGTGAGTGCGTGTGCGTGTGTGTACACGCGCGTCAGGGTAGATCACGGGCGTGCGAGTGCAGGTGTGTGTGTGTGTGTGTGTGAGAGAGAGCACGCGTGAGGGCAGATCACGGGCAGGCGAGTGCAGGTGTGTGTGTGCGCACATGAGGGCAGATCACAAGCGGGCATGTGAGCGCGTGCACAACGAGGGTAGAGTGTGGTATGTAGAGGGTAGAGGTTTGCCATGGCTGAGTTGGGGGTTCGTGCGGTGGGGACGTAGTCCTGAGCGATTCTGTGTGGGAGGGACGCACCCCCGCCTGTCGGATGTCCGCGTGGACAGGGCTGACACATACCTGCCTGCGGAAGTGGTGTGTGTGTGTGTGTTTGTGATCGTGCACAACGGCACGGGGGTCTCTAAACCTGTGGTCACACCCATGTGAGTCCATGCTCATCGCCCTTGTGTCTGAGGTTCTGGGGGCGCTTGTGGAGTTCTACTCGTGGGTGGTGCATGCGACGGACCTTCCATTCCCGTGCGGAACACAGGCCAGGGACGGTCGTAAAACAACGCCGTCACTTATGAGTGCTCTGAAGAAAACACCAGAGGGCACAGGGCACAGCGACTTAGGGCTGGGCCACTGGGGCAGTTAGAGACCCCCTCCAGGAGGGCCGTCTGGGCTCAGCCCTGAGGGATAATCATATGCTGGAGGAGAAGCTGGAGGAAGAAGGTTCTAGGCAGGGGGAAGGGCAAGGACAGAGGCCCTATGGCAGGAACGAGGTCGGGATGCTGGAGGAACGGGAGGACCACCGCTGGCCAACACAGGTTAGGAGGCCAGACCAAAGCCAAGAGGCGGGGGACGCACCGCGCTTAGTGAGAGGCCACAGCAGATAGGTGGCCAAGGGTGTGGCTACAGGGAAGGTGAAGAACCCAGGGCCAGTAACACCATCTGCATTCACTAGCTCATGGTATGCCTGCCACGTCCTACAGGTACATCCCATTCCTATCCCCATTTCCCAGACAAGGACACTGAGTCTCAGAGAGAGGTCATATAGCTAGTGGGTCACAGATGGGATTCAAACCCAGAACCCTGGTTCCACACTTCCAGTTCTCAGCTTGGATCAGGCTGCAGGGAACAGTGGCCATTTACCCATTCCTCCAACCCCAGAAAGGGAGGTGGCCCTTCTGGGTCCCAGAGGAGGGGCTGGCAGCATGGCCCACCAGGGCCCCGTCACTCACCGCTCTTTCCTTCTCCACCAGGAGAGGGTCTCTGAAGAGCAGGGCATGGTTCTGGGCTTGCGACTGCGATGCCCCTGGTAAGTCGGTCGATGTTCTGGGCTTATGACTGCAAGGCCCCCGGTAAGCCGGCCGTCTCTGGTCTTCCCTGGAAGGGCCCCTGGGATCTGAAAGACAGGACGTGGCTGCAAGTTGGACACAGAGCACACCCGGCCCAGGCAGCAGTGTGCCGGTGGGTGCGATCCGTTAGTCAGCGGATATCCACGGGCCTCCTGTGTGCCAGGCGCTCTCGGGCACTGGGATGCAATTCTGATGCAGACTGACGAGGCCCCTGCTTGCGTGGAGACCAGGTATGATGTGAGAGACATTAAAGAAACCCGCAGGCGTGGTCATTCAGGTGGTCACAAGTGCTGTGCAGAAAGTAAGGCCGCAGTGGATCAAGCAGAGTCCGAGGGCAACATTCATACTAGCAACACGAGGCCAGTGTTGGGGGACAGCCTTAGCTGGGCTGAGTAGGGGCACCCAATTTGGCTGCAGGGTCTTCCCATGTGCCACAGTGCCCACCCTCCCTGTTTGTTGGTCCCCAGCAACTGAATCCCAGGTGCCTGGTGTAAGTCGACCCCGGTAAATCTTTGTCACTCTGAGTGCATTGCAGTTTCCTGTAGAGCCCCATAGGAAGGCCAGGTTCCACGAGTCTGTGAGCTCTTCTGGCTCTTGGACCGCCACGTGCGGCCTCAGCCATGCTGTGAGGAGTCCTGAACTTTTCTCTTTTGACTCCCCTCCCAACTCCAGACTCCCTTTCCCTGTGACCATGTGAAGGGCTAGTCATTCCAGGAGCTGATTGCTCTCCAGGATGCGGTGGTAGACTTCTCCCAGGAGGGGCGGGGGCAGCTGAGTCCTGGCCAGAGGCCCTGTACTGGGACATCATGCTGGAGAACTACAGGAACCTGGTCTCACTGGGTAAGGGCAGTGATTTTTCAGTGACCTCAGACCCCACCTCACTGCATAGAAGCCAGGGGGCATCGGGAATGTCAGCACTAGGTTGGGATGGGGTTCAGCCACTCAGTGCCTCTGTTCATGGTCTTTCCACCCTGTTTCTCCTGAAGCGCCCACCTCTCTGGATGAACATAATGGAAAAGCTAAGGGTGACTGAGGCTTCTGGCATGGCTGGATCTAGGAGCTCAAGTGTTACTTTCTGGCCTTAGTTTTCTTGGTCCTCCATAGGCTCTCACTGTCTGTTTCTCAGTTATGTTTTCTCCTCTCTTAGCCCCACTCCCAGGCTGGTCCCTTCCACTTCTGGCAGCAGTAGGCTTTAATGACGCTCAGTGGTCCCAGCAGGGTGGGCGCCTCTCTTTCCCAGAAGTTCTAGCAGAAGCCGCAGACCTGAGTGCCATCAGACCATGTCTGTTTTCTCTCTCTTTTTTTAAATGTTTATTTATTTATTTTGGAAGAGGATGAGCTGGGAGGGGCAGAGAGAGCAAGGGGAAGAGAGAATCCCAAGCAGGCTCCACGCTGTCAGCACAGAGCCTGACACGGGGCTCGATCTCATGAACCGTGAGATCGTGACCTGAGCTGCAACCAACAGTCGGAGGCTTAACTGACTGAGCCACCCAGGCACCCCTGTTTTCTTTCTGAAGCCAATGGCTGAGGCCAAGAGATCGGGCTTTGTAATTGGCCGCACTTGTGTTACCCAGTACTGGTAGCCGACACCTGCTGAGCACTTGTGTGCCGGTGTGTGGGGGAAGGGAAGAGGACAGGCTAGAGGGGGCTGGCAGGGTCAACAAGGGCCCAATAGTCAGAGTCCCCTTGAGGGGTGCCCGCAGAGAACACACTGTGGACATCTCAGCTCGGTCTAAAGCCCTGTTTCTGCCTCTGGCTCTCTTTGTCCCTGTGGTAGGGCTGACGGCCCCTGTGTCAGTTCCTCAAACTTGTTTCTACCACACCCTGATGAAAGGTGCATTTTACTCCCCAGCTCACTGCACATCCTATGTCCGCATCTGATACGACTGAAACGAAAATTTCACAAAATGATACTTACCCTTATTATACACGACAGGCTGTTGTTCCATTCTGTTTCATTTTTTAAAACGCCACGTCACAGCCCACTACAGCAGTGGTCGAACCGGGAGAAGTTCTGCCCTGAGGTGGAGTGTAGCAGGGTCTGAAGATAGTTTTGGTTGTCACAGCTGAGAGGGTGCCGTCGGCGCCTCGTGGAAGTGGCCGGGGATGATGCTTCCCATCCTACGATGCCCAGGACGATCCCCACACAGAGAACTACGTGACCCAAGAGGCCAGCAGTGCCAGAGTTGGAAATGTGACTCAGCAAAGAACAGCAGCTGCCTGAAACCGCGTGTTCATGTGATCCAGCACCGCTGAGACCCGGCTGCGAGGTAGTGTGGGCTCACTGCAGCCCACGCGGACTCCTGAGACCCCCAGATCCTGGCCCGCCCTTTCCAAGTTCTCCTTTTCCCGGACGACACGTTCCGTTCCTCTGTGGGTCAGCCCTGCTTTACCATATTATAATCTGTGCACGCTTCCCCTGTTCCCAGCCTGGACCCTGACGTCCAGCCTCACCGGAGAGCCGCTGCCTCAGAGTTCTCCAAAGACACAGAACCCATAAGCTGTGTGTGTGGAGTGATTTATTTTACGAAATGTCTCATGCGTTTCTGGGGCTGCCCAGCAGGCTGGAAACTCAGGCAGGGGCTGATGCTGCAGTCTTCAAGCAGAATTTCCTCTCGAAGAAGCCTCAGCTTTTACTCTTAAGGTCTTCAATTGATTGGATGAGGCCCACTGACATTATCATGGATGATTTCCTCTACCTGAAGTGATTGTAAGTGCTAGCTACATCTATAAACTAGCTTTCTAGCAACACTCGGATTCATATTTGACTGAAATCACTCGGGACTGACAAATAAGACTAACCATCATAACTGGTAATGGAGCAGCCACCTTGGTTTCAGTGTCTTGCCTCACATCTTACAGGCGTTTGCAGTTTTGAAAACTTTCTTTCAGACCGGGACACCGGGCCTGACAACAGGGACACCTTCAAAGAAGAACGTCTCTGGAAAGTCCCCAAAACAAAGGACCTGGGGACCTGAACTTCATAAAGACCTGCAGAGAGGACAGCCTCCCCAAGAGGCCAGTCCTGGTGACATCTCTCAGCATCTTCACAGAGAAGAAAGGCTGTGGTGTCCTGAATGTGGAGAGCCTTCAGCTCCAAGCCCTTCCTCACATAACACGGAAGATCCACACTGAGGAGAGACCCCATGCATGCAGCCAGAGGGCAGGCCTTATTCACCATCAGAGAGTTCATGCTGGTGAGAAACCCCGTCACTGTTATGAGTGTGGGGAGGCCTTTAGTGACCAGTCATCACTCTCCAGCCAACACGGAGGACCCACACTGGGAGAGACCTTACAGATGCAGTGAATGTGGAAAGGCCTTTAGCTGGGCCTCATCCCTTAATCTCCCATCAGAGAACTCATACAGGCGAGAACCCCTACAAGTACCCTGACTGTGGGAAACCCTTCTGGTAAAGGTCCTTCCTCACTAAGCACCAGAAAACCCATTTGTAGGAAAACCTACAAATGCAGTAACTGTGAAAAGACTTTCAGCTACAGCAACTCCCTCAGCCTCCGCCAGAGAACTCACACTGGGGAGAACCCCTACGTGTGTGAGCAGTGCGGGGACACTGGAGGGAGAGCCCCTACACATGAGCAGTGCGGGGACACCTTCAGTACTGCTCCTCCCTGACCAAGCACCAGCACACCCACAGCATCAAGACACCCAAGAGTGTAAGGAGTGTCTGAGAGCCTTCAGCCATGTTTCACCCCTTAAAGTACATCAGAGGACCCATACCAGAGAGAAACCCTGCACGTACAGTGAGGGTGAGGAAACACCTCTGTGGCAACTAACTTCCAGCAGTTCTTACTAAGACTTAACCACCCACACGAAACTTCAGAGCTCGTTCATCATATCACATATTAGTCTTGGGGAAATGCCTTGGGGTTCCCAAGACCACCCCCCGGTTCGGTGACTCAGTAAGAGGACTCAACTCAGCACATAATCATACTCGTGGCTAAGAGTTACCATAGCAAAAGGATACAAAGTAAAACCAGCAAAGGGAGAAGGTGCACGGGGTGAAGTCCACAGGGAACCAGGCACAGGCTTCCAGAAGTCCTCTCACAGAACACATGTATTTCCTCTAGCAAGTTGTAACAACACTGCTCCCCCATCTCCTCCAGCATTTAAGCTATTTCCTGACCTCAAGCCCTTTGCTCATGCTGTTCCCTCTGCCCAGAACCCTCTCTTCCCCGTGTTCCATGGCTGATTTCTCATAAGTCCACCTCTTCAGAAAGCTTTCTTCAGACCACCTGGTCTAAAACTAGCCCTCCCAACTGGCACTCCCTCTGCCTTCTTACCTTGTTTTCTTTTTCCTTGTAGCACACACCACCTTGTTTTGCTTATTACCTTTCTCTGTACTGTGCACTAACGTTTGAGAAATACTGGTTTTCGGGATCAACTTGAAAGCCCATATGCCTGTGGGGGCCAAGCACATCACACAAATGCACGAATGCCTTTAGGTCAAGATCACCTCCTGATCTGCCACAGGCCCCATTAACATGTTCGCACAAAATTCCTGGTCCCTGTTTTTTCAACCCTTGGCTTCAGCCTTTGTTTTCAAAACTTTAAGTTCTGACAGAATCTCCTGGAGGGCTTGTTAAAAGACAGTGTGCAGGGCTCCGCTCCCAGAATTTCTGATTCCGTAGATCTGGGATGGAGCCTCAGAATATTCACTCCTAACATTTTCCTAAGCGTACTGGTTTCCCGTGACTGCTTTCAAAAATGGCCACAAACTTGGTGGCTTAAAACAACAGAAATTTCTTCTCACAGAGTTCTGGAGGTCAGAAACCCAAAATCAGTATCACTGGGTCCAAATCAAGATGTCAGCAAGGATATCATCTGGAGGCTTTCAGTGATGATCCTCTGTTGCCTCCTCAGCTTCTGGTGTTCCTTGGCTTGTGGCTGAACCATTCCAGTCTTCAAATCTTGTGTGCACGCATGTGCATGTGTGTGCATGTGTGTGTGTGAAATCTCATTCTGCCTCCTTATAAGGATATATTAATGACATTTAAGGCCCACCCAGGTAATCCCTCCATCTCAAAATCCTTAATCAGATCTGAAAAGCCACCTTTTCCAAATAAGGTAACATTTACAGGTTCCAGGGATTAGGAACTGGTCTCTTTGGGGGCCATCACTTGTCTGCTATACCAGGTAATGGGGTACTGCTGGTCCAGGGACCACACATCGAGAAACACTGCCTTAAACCCATGGGCTCGGTAACAGCACGGCTTGGGAGTCACACGGCCTGACTTTGACTTAGTTATGACACCACCAGTTTCTAGCGGCCCTCTTGAGCAAGTGACTGCCTCTTCCAACCTATTCAACTCTGTGTCCCTACCTGGTCAAGGCATGAGGGTTAGAAACCAGCAGAGGATCTGACCCCTAGTGAGTCAGATGCGCCAAAATGGGGCCTACGGAGCAGACATGGCCTGCAAAGGTTCTCTGTTCCTGCTGGGTTTTTTAAAATTAGCTGTCCCCATTAAAATATTGGGAGATGTCACATACAAATTGAGCATTCCAGCTCAATTTTGATTTCTTGAGAAATCAAAAGATTCTGTAACAGGAGGTTCTTTGTTTGGGGTTATCCCCCTTCCTCCTCATGACATTGCCCATCCTGCCCCCTGGCTCCCTTAGGTGCGCCTCATGGAGGTTCTTTGCCGCTCAGATTGCTTCTTCTCTTTATTCCAAGCCTATCTTTTTACCTGAGAGGCTGAAGTGGGTGAGGTGCCAGGCAGTGGGTCCTGTACTTCCTTCCTCCTCCAAGATCCCACCTGTAGGAGACCTAATTATGGCCTGGGCGCCAGCACTGAACTCAGAGCTTCCCAACTGCAAGCGTCAGGGGGAGGAGAGATTCGAAGCCGAGGTGGGGGCACGGTTGACCCCACTGAGGTGGCATTCGTAAGTCTCTGTGTGGGCGCACACACGCACACACACCTACCCTTACTGCTAGGCATCTCTGAATTTCCTGGGGAGAGAGTCCCCGGCTCTTATCAAGAGCATCTCTGGCCCCCAACTGCTTCTGGAAGTCTGGGGTTTGGTTGGCTTGAAGGCATGCAATGGGGGCAACACCGAAGTGACCCCATTCCTGGGATGCTGGCTTTCCTTTTTTATATGAGAACTGTAACAGAAAAAAGAAAAGCCCTACACAAGGAAACCCACAACTGCAACAGTATTATAGGAATGGCTGAGGAAAACCTGTGACCTGATGAGAAGAAAAGTATAAAACCCTCATCAATACACGAGTTTGAATACATGAAAGGACATGAAACAATGTTAATTCTTTCTGATTTATTTATAAGTTTACTAGTCACCCAAAGGCCGTTTTTAATTGATAAACATAAGTGTTCATCTGGAAGAATAACAATTCTATATTTTTCATATAAAATACATATAAATACACTTTAAGGCACAGTAATAGAAAACTCAACTATAAGGCTATAAAGAAGAGTACAGATCTAAGATACAATAGGGCAACAAGCAAATGAAAGTAGATGGTCCAGATACTAGATTCCGCACTATACAACAATATGACTATGAACCATTTACTGATAACTGATATTGAGGCAATTTACAATGGGTAATTTTGATCTTCTCTTCATGCAATATACCAAAGGGAATTCAAGAGTAGTTAAAGGAGACTTAAAGTGAGGGGTGCCTGGGTGGCTCAGTCGGTTAAGTGGGCAACTCTTAATTTTGGCTCAGGTCATGATCTCAGTTCATGAGTTCGAGCGCCACACTGGGCTCTGCGCTGACAGCATGGAGCCTGCTTGGGATTCTCTCTCTTTCCCTCTCTGCTTCTCCCCTGCTCGAATAAACTTTCTCTCTCAAAATAAGTAAATAAACATTAAAATAAAATAAAATTATGAGGGGTGCCCAGGTGGCTCAGTTGCTTGAGTGTCTGACTTCAGCTCAGGTCATGATCTGGTCTGTGGGTTCAAGTCCCACGTTGGGCTCTGTGCTGACAGCTCAGAGCCTGGGGCCTGCTTTGGATTTTGTCTGTCCCTCTCTCTCTGCTCCTCCCCTGCTCATGCGGTCTCTGTCTCTCAAAAATAAATAAACATTAAAAAAAACTAAATAAATGCAATAAAAATTGGATGCACTTTCCCCTATTAAATTAGCAAAGTGAAAAATGCTGTTAATACATAATGCCAACAAGGATGTGTGGGACAAACACATTACAGGCAGCAGCGCAAACTGGTGTAATGTTTTCAAAGGAGCTTGGATGCATCAAGAACCTTTAAACAATCATAGCCCTCCTGACCCAGTGATTCCCCTTTGGCAAAACCTATCTGAAGGAAAGAATCCTAAGTTTGGGAAAACATTTCAAGCACCAAAATGCTCATTACGGTATCATTTGCAATTATGAAAAATCAGAACTAAGTCAAACATGCAGACAACACAGGGAAGGCCCCACACAGAAAGCTCTGGTGTGGCTATTAATGAAGTGATAACAGACAAGGGGGTGAAAAAGCAGGGTGTGGGTGTAGGACTGGGTGGAAATAAGATCCGCTATTGCATGCATGGAGTGAGCACAGCTCCATGAAAACTTTAAACACCTTACAATAGGTAATACAGTCACATGGGTAGAAACGGCAGAGGTACTGTGAAAACCAGACCTTTCCCCACTGCTCTCCAGGGGCAACCATTTTCATGAATCTAGTTATCATTTTTAAATTATAAGAAAAAGGTGTTCATGGTGCTTGGCGGGGGGTGCACAGAGGGAGGAGAACTCTACCTTTCTAAGAAATACAAATTGTCTTTTTTTTTTAAATGTTTATTTATTTTTGAGAGAGAGAGAGCAAGCAGGGGAGAGGCAGCGAGAGAGGGACAGAGGATCCAAAGCAGGCTCTTTGCTGACAGCAGCGAGCCCAGTGTGGGGCTTGAACTCAGGAACCATGAGATATGACCTGAGACAGAGTCAGACGCTCTACCAACAGGGCCCACCCAGGTACCCCAAAATACAAATTGTCTTTAATGAGCCAAGTATTACTTTAAAATGGAAAACATTAACCCTTCAGAAGTGCACACTTCAAAAAAAGAAAAGTGAGTTCAGGCAAATCAATAAGAAAATGCATGAAGACCCAACAGCTAAATAGGTACAGAGCCTCAACTGTTCACAAAGAAATTTAAAAAAACATACGGGGAAAAATTCATTAGTAAGCAAAGACTCACTACTTTGGCTTATCAAATAGGCTGAGTTTTTTGTTGGTTTTTTTTAAATGAGTTATCCACCAGCTACTGGGAAAGCTGTTCAAATGCTTATTTACACCAGGTGCCGCAAAGACATTCCTTTGCACATACAAACTTTGCTCAGTTGGCCTTGTCTGCCTGGAGTGAAAGATTCTCCCAGTGAAGTAGACACAGAGCATAAGTGATAAGCAGCACCTGTCAGTGACTCAGGAGGGAGGACGGTTGTCACTTATTTCCCACCCATGGACCTCCCAGCCTCCCTCTGCTACAAATGGCATTGCCCCTCCAGACACAAATTCATCAGGCTCTTTCTCCAGAGCCACAGAAATGTTCGTCACATCTCATCTAGTAATATCACTTCTTTGAAATCTAAGAAAAGTATAAATACAATGCTTCATGTTCTCTGAATCAAACCTTTATATAATTAGCCATTTTTTGAAAATGTGATTATGAAATGAGAACTTCAGATTTGCAACATGTTCTGAGAAACCTTCACCCAAAGATAAACTTCTTTGTATAGAGAATCGTTTTACTAAATGATAAAATGTGTTTCAATGTTTAAATCTGGTTTACGATTCTGTAGTTTGCTGTCACTAAGAAAACCTTAAAAAGTAAGTGAAAACTACATGAAAACAAAGCATTATGTAACAGCAGCTACTGGTAGCTGAGTATCTACTATTCACCAGACACCATTGGGCTCTTTTACACAGATGAGCCCCAGGCCTTTGGACAGTTCCAGGGGGAAGCACTGTTACCCCATTTCCTAAGGAAACAAGGTTTAATCAGTCAGCTTCCAAGAAGGGGCAAGATTTGGTGTGGGTCAGCCTGGCTCCAAAGCCCACACTCTCTCCTCTGCCAAGAGCTCTTCTACCTGTGAACAGGACTACATTTCTGGGCTTGTACTTGTTGAGATTCTGGGACTCAGGAAATTGATTAGCCTTGTTTTCCAACATGTTCTTTAATATGCTTCATATTATTGGGGCGCCTGGGTGGCGCAGTCGGTTAAGCGTCCGACTTCAGCCAGGTCACGATCTCGCGGTCCGTGAGTTCGAGCCCCACGTCAGGCTCTGGGCTGATGGCTCGGAGCCTGGAGCCTGTTTCCGATTCTGTGTCTCCCTCTCTCTCTGCCCCTCCCCCCCTTCATGCTCTGTCTCTCTCTGTCCCAAAAATAAATAAAAAACGTTGAAAAAAAAATTAAAAAAAAAAAAAAAAAAAAAAAAAAAAATATGCTTCATATTATTTGTTTAATGAGGAAAGTAAACCTAATAAAACTATGTTAAGGGGCACCTGGCTGGCATAGTTGGAGGAGCATATGATTCTTGATCTCGGGTTGTCAGTTAGAGCCAAATATTGGGTGTAGAGATAACTTAAATAAATAAATAACTTAAAAAAAAAAAAACTATGTCAAGAGGTGTCTGGGTGGCTCAGTCGGTTGTGTCCAGCTCTTGATTTCAGCTCAGGTCATGATCTCATGGTTTGTGGGATCAAGCCCACTCAGGCTCTGCATAGACAGCATGGAGCCTGCCTGGGATTCTCTCTGCCCCTCCCCTGGTCAAGCTACTTTGCCTGTGACTCTTTCCAGCTCTGACCTCACTCCTATTATTAGATGGGTTCATAGTGAAAATTCTTCAAGGAGAAAAGGGGTGTGGAAGAGAGTAGTTCCCTAGAGAAAAAAATCACAACTTTCAGACCTTGCTGGGATGAGGCCAGGAATGTTTCTAAAACCTTCAAGATACACATACCTTTTGGCCCAAAAATTCCTCTGCTGGGAACTCCCTCTTAGGAAATATGACTATATGCAAAGACAATAGAGCAGACTGATAAGGGAAATGCTAAGGTCCAAGAGATAGCAGGGAAGTGTAACTATAGCAGTAATGTGCACACAGAGACAGATTACAAGCAACCCCAGTTTACAACCTTAGAAGGCTAGTGAAGTAAATCAGGATACATCTACGTAACCAAGTATGAGGCAGTCCTAAAAAACAAAAGTTAGGGGCATACTTATGGATATGGGAAGATGTTCGTGGTATATTAGAATAAAGATTACAACCTCCAATACAGCGCTGATATGATTCTACTTCATAAAAATATTTTAATGTAAAAATCTATATAGATCTATGCATAGGAAAAAATATCTGGACAATTTTCTATCCCTTTTAGCAGCAAGTATATCTGGGAGAGAGAGATACAGGTATTCAAAGAAAAACATGTTATTTTATAATCTTCAAGGAATAAGGGCGCCTGGGTGGCTCAGTCAGTTAAGCGTCTGATTTCAGCTCAGGTCATGATCTCACAGTCTAGGAGTTTGAGCCCTGCATTGGGCTCTGTGCTGACAGCTCAGAGCCTGGAGCCTGCTTCAGATTCTGTGTCTCCATCTCTCTCTGCCCCTCCCCTGCTTATGCTCTGTATCTCTGTCTCAAAAATAAATAAAAACATTAAAAAATTTTTATAATCTTCAAGGAATATGCATTACGTGCATAATCACAAAAAAAATGCTTAAAACATGAGTGTTTCGAAATTTAAAAAATTAGCCCAAATAAAAGAGTAGTGCCCTATCAGATGTCAGGAACTGCATGGGAAAAGCAGGGAAGCAGGAAAGCATTATCCTCGGAAGCCCACAAGGACAGCAGCAAGCTGAAAACCAAAATAACAGGCTGAGATACGCACCATCTCAGTGAGCTCGAGTTTGTAAAATATGGAAGCTGTGGCTTATACATCTTCTGTGTGTTCCAAATAGTTCAGGGGTGACAGGCAGGGTGAGCGATGCCATGCTGTCACCGCTGCCAGTTTGGGTACGAAAAAAGCATCAGAACAGACTTAGTCAAGCTGTGCTCCCTGACTTTCTCTAGTTAAGGCTCCTCAAGAAGCATGAAGCCCTGGCCCAGGGTTCTCAACAAATGGCCCACCCTGAGACCCCTCAAGAGTCTCCACTACCTCTTAATTCAAGGGTCTAAAAACTAGGCTGTAGTGATGAAGGAGGAATGCAGAGAAAATCTAGAAGAGGTAATGAAGAAGGAACTAAACAGCTGGCCTCTGTATAATCCAGAGGTGGTGAACGCTTTGAAACCTCACTGTGACTGGTGCAGTGGCCTGGAGAATGACTTGAAAAGGCTAGGCCTTTGGGAAAAACCAACACCGTGTGCCTCCTGACAGAACATAATACAGCGCACAAACCACCCCCCACCCCATGACGTACTCTAGCCAAAGAAGTTGAAGATGAATCTAAATCTCGGATACTTAGAGCTAACTTAGAGAGGAAGGAGCTTAAGGAAACCACGGGAAGCAGACACATTCAGAAAGGGGGATATCCCACAGGATAACAGGCAGTTTCTTCCAGTATTATTTGCATAATCACACAAAGCTTTAACAGAAAAACAGTGCTAGAATGATGGCCCCTGGGGCTGGGGAAAGGGAGAAATGGGGAGTTACTGCTCAACGGGCATAGAGTTTTAGTTTTGCAAGATGATAAAGTCCTGGGGATCTGTTGAACATAATGTGACCGTAATTAACACTACTGAACTGCACACTTAAAAAATGTTTGAGATGGCAGTATCCAACTCTTGATCTCAGGGCTGTGAGTTCAAGCCCCACACTGGAGCTGTAGAGATTACTTAAAAATTTTTTTTAACGTTTATCTATTTTTGAGAGAGAGAGACAGAATGCAAGCAGGGGAAGAGCAGAAAAAGAGGGAGACACAGAATCAGAAGCAGGCTCCAGGCCCTGAGCTGTCAGCATAGAGCCCGACGCAGGGCTTGAACTCGCAGACTGTGAGATCATGACCTGAGCTGAAATCGGACACTCAACCGAGTGAACCACCCAGGTGCTCCTATAGAGATTACTTTAAAAAAAAATTTACTACAATTTAAAATAAAAATGTTTTAAAATAAAAGTGCTTCCAAATTAAAAATTAAACCAGGTGTGCCTGGGTGGCTCAAGTCAGTTAAGCATCACAATTTGTGAGTTTGAACCCCACATCAGGCTCCATGCTGATGGTGCAAAGCCTGCTTGGGATTCTCTTTCCTTCTCTCTCTGCCCCTTCCATGCTTGCTCTCTCTCTGTCTCAAAAATAAATAAGTAAACTAAAATTAAAATTAAAATTAAAATTAAACCAGAATAAACAGTAGTACCAAAGCTATCAGATATATTAGGAATTGGGTGGGGAGGGGAGGAAGGTATATCTCTATCCCAAGGATCACATAAAGCATTAAAACATAAGAGGAGGGGTGCCTGGGTGGCTCAGCCAGTTGGGCATCCAGCTCTTGATCTTGGCTCAGGTCAAGATCTCACGGGTTCATGAGTTCAAGCTCTGCATTGGGCTACGCAATGTCAGTGCGGAGCCTGCTTGGGATTCTGTCTCCCTCCCCTGCCCATGTGCTCTCTCCCTCTCTCAGAATAAATACATTTTAAAAAATAATAATAATATAAAAAATTTTTTTAAACTTAAAAAAAATAAACTTAAGCAAAATTAAAAAGAGGAGACTGCTGTAGATTAAGACTCAAGATCAGACAACCAAATGCAATTTGTGGACCATGTTTGGATCTGATTCAAATAGGCGAACTGTAAAAAGACATCTTAGCAACAACCAGGGAAATCTGATTATGGCCTGGGTAAAACCCTTTGTTTGAGGTGACTTAATATTTTCCTTTTAAAGTAGTATATTAAAGTTTCAAAAAACAGGGATGAGACAATTGAAAGAAATGTATTAAGTGAATCACAATCCTGATATAATGCAGATTTTGCAAAAATGGTGAAGGGAGAAGTGGAATGACTGAGATTGATAAGAGCCTGAATAAACTGATAGCCTTGGGGAAAGAAGCAGATTTCACAGGACAGGAGAGAGAAGCCATCAAGAAGTTACAGCAGGGTTTACTTGGAAGTGAAGGGAGAGAGATTAAGGAGGGTATAACAAGTTAGAAGTGTTCAGAAAAGAATGGGAGCTTGTTGAAAAGGTCGAGGAGCCAACATGACAGGGTTGGAAGCTGGCCAATGCCATACAGCCAAAGCTGAAAGAATCTGAACAAATGAATACCAATAGTACTAAATTACAACCCATAAGATAAAGTAAATATCCATGAATCCATACTGCTATAAAAAAAATTACTGAGTAAATAAATAGGGAAGGCAACTCTTCCTCACAGGAGAATTTTAATTACTACGTGTAGAAGGAAGGAGAGAAATAAAAATTCACCATTGCTATTGCAGTGACAGTAGAGTAATAATGCACAGAGTAACAATGGCTGTAGACAAGATCCGCTTGCTAGATGCTAAACTTTAGTGACTTAAAGTTTGAGGAGAAGCTGGATACAGACGGCCCCCGACTTATGATGGTTCAACTTATGACTGTCTGACTTTACAATGGTGCAAAAGCAACATGCATTCGCTTGAAACCATACTTCAGATTTTGAATTTGGATCTTTTCCCAGGCAATCGTATGTGGTACAATACTCACTTATGATACTGCGCAGTGACAGCAAGCCCCAGCTCCCTGTCAGCCTCGCAACCAGAGTAAACCACCAGCACACAAACATTATGTACCCATGCAGTCATTCTGGTTTTCACTTTCAGTATGGTATTCAGTAAACAACATGAGATATTCAACACTTAATCATAAAATAGGCTTTGGATTAGATGATTTTGCCCAGCTATAGGCTAACATAAGTTTTCTGAGCACATTTAAGGTGGGCTATGCTAAGCTATGACGTTCAGTAGATTAGGCACATTAAATTAATTTTTGGCTTACGATATTTTCAATGTATGCCAGGTTTTATCAGGAGAAAATCTCATTGTAAGTCGAGGAAGATCTGTGCTTCCATGGTCTCAAAGTTTCTCCAGCGAGAAATTTATTAACTACAAAGGGAAATCAATAGCAACTTTACAATAGAAAAACCCAGCGCACGCCATTTTAAATCAAGGCATCAAGGCTAATTACCATCACCATGATGAACGAGATGCATTGACATCGTTTCCCCTTGTGGTAGTGGTGACAAGATCATTAATCAGTTTATGGTGTGTTGAAGAGGGGACTGTGATTAGAAAATAGGGCCAGCCCATGAGGTCTGTTTCATCAAGAACTTTGGAAATGAAGAAGGGGGGGTGTGCAGCTAACACTCATTTGGCTCATCAAGTTCTGATGAGTCTTGTTTGTTTTTAATTTCATGACTTTGGAGCCGCCTATTGTAAACCAGCCTCAAAATGGCTGGAAGAGAAAAAGCTGGGCAGCGAGTAACAACAGCAACAACCCCCCCCTCCAGGCAAGGAGTCAGGTTCTGGGACTCCAGGTCCAGCTGGTTACCATGTGTCTTTGTATTTGACCAGCAGGCAAGGCAGTGATGGAGAGCCTTTATCATTATAGCAATATGGTATTAAAGAGATTTTTAGTGCAATTCAGGGCTCATACCTTTAAAAGGAAGTGTGTTCTGCATTGCATTAGGATTTTAGATGAAGTCGGCAAGCTAACAGTGCCAGAGCCCAAGAAAGCTCTCAAACAAGATTTGTTTAAAGGGGGGAGAAGGGAAATAAGAAACCACAACCCCTCAGACAACTATAGGAAACTACCAAAAAACTCTACTTGATCAGTAATGGTTTTATGATCTATAAGAACAATTACGAGGAAGTGTTTAGTAAAAATATACTTTCACAAGTTACCGTCTCAAATCCTAAATCCTGAGAGAAATGGCTATCAAAACTTCACCCTAAGAAAGCTTTCTGAACCTCTAATACTGTGAGTGTCTTCCTCTGATTTCACATGAAACAGTGCCGGGACTGCTCAAGAGGAAGGTGGCTGAACTCGGTATCCTACTGTACCTGTTCTTCTGAGAGGATATGGCAGGAATAAAGAAAGCCTGGGTTGAACATCAAAATATGAAATAAATGCCTCATGAAATCGCAAAAAAACCCCCACAGAACCTGGGTTTAGTTCCTACTTCATCCCTTACAACCTAGGTCACAACTGACAACTTGGGACTTTCAAGTTTGCTTTACCTATAAAAACACAACAGATGTGCTCACTAGGTACACTGCAGCATTCCTTAAAAGATCAAATAAAATAATATACATGGCAATGTTTTGTAAATTATGACGTACTGTGTAAATACCAATTACATCAGCTTTGTGGCTAAATTACTATAAGCACAGCTTGAAAATCTTTTTTAACCATGCTCTGGGTTGATGCATCCCACATGGTGATGTTACTGTATGTAAACACTTCTAGAAAAACTTGGGAATAGATTGCCTGCCTGGAGCCCAACTGCCAGTCACAAACTTTTTGTCACGGTGTCAAAATGAAGGTTTTTCCAATAAGATGAAAACAGAGAGGGAGGCAAACTGTAAGAGACTCTTAAATACACAGAACAACCTGAGGGTTGCTGGCGGGGTGTTGGGTGAGGGGATGGGCTAAACGGGTGATGAGCATTAAGGAGGGCACTTGTTGAGATGAGCACTGGGTGTTATATGTAAGTGACGAATCACTAAATTCTATTCCTGAAAACCAGACTACACTATATGTTAACTAACTTGGATTTAAATTTTTTTAAAAATGAAGTTTTTCCATCTACGAATACCACCAAAGAAAGGCAAAATCTATTAGCTTCTTTCCTATGCAACAAAGATATTCTTTGTAAGGATTTTCATCTGTGTGACTACTGACACATGTGCTGAATCTTCTTTTGCAGAAAGACTGTTGTATACCCTTGCAACTATTCGCCATTTTAAAAATCACACCATGATGAAATTGTGAGGGATGGCGGAAGGCCTTCTCACATTCAGAGGGTCTCTCTCCAGAATGAAGCCAACGACGTTGAGAATGTTCTCTGACTAGAGGTTTTCAGTGGGAATTGCACTCATCAGCTTTCTCTTGAGAATGGAGCTGATAATGTTGAGTGAGGTAGGAGGGTCGGCTGAAACATTTCCCGCACAGCTTACACTGGTAAGGCCTCTCTTGGGCGTGGATTCGATAGTGTTGAATGAGGTGTGAAGTCCTGCTGAAGGCTTTGCCACAGTCACAACACTGACAGGCTCTCTCTCCGATATAGTCATGTTTCCGCTGATAGCGAATGAAATACGTCTTAGTGCGGGGCAACCTAGGGGGAAGAGCTTTGGCTGCCTCGTGGGCTTTGAGATGTTGGAAAAGATGCACATCCTGGATAAAGGCTCTGCCACACTGGAAACATTCGAAGTAGTCTTCCTGACCCTGAGTTCTTACACGGCCACACGTGTTTGTGTGCCGGGTGAAAGACTTTCTACCTTTACTGCATCCACGGGACTTCTCACTGGAATGAGTCCTCTGACGTCTGGTGAGGTGTGGCATGAGGTTGAAGGCTTCTCCACATCGTTTACATTCAAAGGGTTTCTTCCCAGCATGCAACTGCTCATGTCTCTCACGAGCTCTTTGGGTGATAAAAGTTCTTTCGCAAAATCCACATCTGTTGTCTCTGTTCTCTTGGAGCAAAGGCTCATCAACCACTGGCTGGGGGCTGGTGACAATTCCAGGAGTAGCACATTGCTGGGGGTCCTTTCCTGGAGGACCTTCTGACTGTTTAGTGGGATCTGAGCTTCTTTCAAAATCATCACTGTCACGGCCTCTTTCCTGAGCGGGGGTCTCGGGCTCACTCATCTTTATAGGACTTGAAAGTTTCTCCTGGTCGACCTGGTACAAGTCTGTTGGACCATCAGGAGAAGACTCTCCTTCGTGGACACTGAAGAAGTTACCTACCTGTAAATCCTCCATTCCCACCCCCAAGGATGGCTTTTCCACAGGCAGGCTTTGCTCTGGAGTTAGATCTTTGGTTTTAGGTCTTTTTTCCCCATCTAAAAGAAATGTAAAATTTCCTCTATTCTTTCCTCACAGAGACACATTGTAGAAACCGAAGAAAGGGAACAAAAAGAACTGGTCTCCCGCAGATTGACAGGGATTTAAATGTTTTGCTAAAAGTTTGGATTTTCTTCTGAGAGTAGTAGTAGTCAAAACTTTATGCTTTATACAAAGGCAACCCCCTGGGTGGTAAAGAAACTGAAGCCAAGGAAATCAAAGGTGGCATCCTGGCAGACATCACGGTGTGTGGGCAGAGGACAGATGAGATAGCAGAGCCAGACTACGATCAGGCACGCATCAGGATGGGGATAACCAGACCCATCACAGTGGATTAGATGTTTCAGGAAATGGTCTTTGAGGAGCTGACTCAAACATGGAGGACTGAGATAGCTGTTCTGCCAGCTCTCCTCACAGAGTCCCCCAAACCTGTCCTCTACAATCCCAGCACCGGCCTCCACGAGCTTTAGCCTGCAAGAGCAGACTCCCGACTGGTTTCTCTGCTGCTCTTCCTAAAGCCCATTTTCCACAGAATCGCCAGAGCGGTCTTTCTAGAACAGTGCTGCCCAGTGGAATGCCCTGAAATGAGGTAAATCATCTATATTTTTGCCATCTGATACGTAGCCACTAGCCACACATTGGTAATGAACACTTGAAATGCGGCTGGTGTGACTGAATTTAAGTTTATGTACTTTTAATTGGTGTAAATCCAACTACATGTGTCTAGTGGCCACTACATGAGACAACACAATTCTATGGTGTCAATAATAACACCTCATTCCATGGCTCAAAACCTCTGTCTGTCTCCTCAACCTCATCCCCTGTCCCCTCCACCTTACTCAGACCATATTGCTTTTCTTCCTGTTTCTGGAACACCCAAGCTCATTCCAACCTTGGGACCTCTGAATTTGCTATTCCCCCTGCCTGTAACATTCTCCCTCAAGATTTCTATGTGGCTCCCCCTCCGTCTCGTTCAAATATTCCTCAGTGAGTTCTTTCCTGACGGTCCTGGCTTCAGCAGCCTCCCATTTGTCACTGTCTGCTTTACACTCAGACTCTATTATTTGCCTGGGTATCAACCATCACCCCCATTAGAAGGCAAGCTCCATGGGGGAAGGGATTTGTTACTGTATCCACAGAACCTAGGACAGGGCTGGCCCACCACAGAGGCTCAGTAAATATGTATGGAATGACCGAGTGAGCCAAAGAGTGAAGGAACAGACTAAAGAAGACACTGAAGGCAACACAGAGGCAGGTAGAAGAGTCCCCACGGTAGATCCTTGAATTTTATTGGGACATCCACTTCTCTGCCCACACAGGACAAGGCAGGGAAGGCTGCACTGATCAGCACTGGACTGGGCACAGCTACTGGTTCAGGAGTGGGACAGGACCCAAATGGAACACTGAAGCTTCCTCACTCATGACAATGCTTCTTGGACTCACCTGCTTTCTCTTTCTCTTTCTTTCTCTGTCTCTCTGTCTCTCTCTGTCTGTCTCTCTCTTTCTCTCTCTCCTTGCATAGAAAGAAGAAAGCAGATCTAGGATTTGTTGGCAGAGTGACAAGAGGAAATGAAAGTAGGCCTTTGATAACATCACTGAGCCCCCATTTCCAATGATCCCTGAGGTCCACATGAGCGGTACTATAAGCTAATAATCCCCCCTCCAGCTTATACAGTGTTGGTGTGGTTTTCTATTGAGAGGCACTGAAGGACAACGACGATCCTGGCTGATACACAGTGACCCAACTCAGAGAAGGAAAGGATTTCATAAAGATGGCAAATGTTATCATATTGTAGCCACAGAGTTGGAAAAGGTAAAGTCTAGAAGGTTCTTGTCCTGAAGTCATAACGATGTTGGTAGAACACAGTGTGAGAGAGGGAGAGGGAAAGACAGAGAGTGTGTGTGTGTGTTGGCAAAGGTGGGGGGATGGAAACGAGACTGTGGGGGTAAAGGAGGGAAGAGGAGGGGAGCCTCTGCATGTCAAATCTGAAGACCTGGCATGAGGGAACATAGGAGGCAAGTGGAAGGAAGAGTGGTGTCATGCCAAGGTTTTCTCTTGTCTGAGTTAAAAAGGAAAGACCTGGGACTTCTAGCTGCAGAGGTAAGGGCGTGAAAAAGCGCAGGGGTTGGAACACTAGAGAAAAGGGAAACGGCGTTCCTGGAACCAGGGAGGAGAAGAGCTCAGTCAGCAAGAAGAGAAGACAAAAGGAGGTACTAAGTGCCCACAGGGGGTGAAGCCTCGAGAGCCCTGAGTCAAGCGCGCCTACCGGCCCCCTCCCTGGCCTGAGCGGACCCTGAGGAATGCCCTCTGACCACAGCTCCCAGCCCCCAGCCTGTCTTCCCACGATTCCGGTTTCCAGGGGCTCTCTGCTCTCTACTCACCGTGATGCATCTCTGTATCGCTGTCTTCCTCCCTCACATGTGACTCCTCCTCTTCCAGCTGTGAGATAATGTCGGGTTTAGAGAACTGGTACCCTGTTGAAGAAGGAGACTCATAACTGGGGGATTCTTCCCTGACCCACAGCAACTCCCAGCCTAGGCTCTAAAGACTCTGCGATAATAAGGAAGATGCAAATGCACAAGAAAGAAAAATGAAGCCCATTTCTAAAGACTGATCCGGGCCCAAGGGACAGGTGGCATTGTCTGGAGCATTTTTGGTTGTCACAAGTTCAGAGAGGAAGGAAGGCTATTGATATCTAGTACAGGGGCCAGGGAGGCCACTAAACATCTTGAAATGCCCAGGACATTCCTCCACAGCAAGCAACGATCTGGCCCACATGTCAGCTGTGCCACGGCTAAAAAACTCTGCTCTAGAATAAAACCCGAGGACAGTGTGCTGGGCCCTCTACTTCAGCCTGGGGGATCTGACGTCATAGCTGCTCAAAAAGTAAACGACATGTGGTTCTCTTCCTCCTGTGATACCTTCATTTCCTTGGTCGTGAAATGCTCCTTTTCCCCTACTTCTTTATTTCGCGAACTTAAGTCATTTGCATACCACCTGCCATGGTCTGGATGTTCTTGTCCCTGTAAAATTCATATGTGGAAATCCTAATGCCCAGTGGGGTGGTGATAGGAGGTGGGCCTTTGCGGGGTACTTCAGTCATGAGGGTGGAGTCCCCATGGATGGGATTAGTAACCCTATAAAGAGAGGCTTCAGAGAGATTCCCTGGCCCTTTCCACCAAGTGAGGAGACATCAAGAAGCCTGTGACCTAGAAGAGAGCCCTCACCTGACTGTGCTGGCCCCCCGATCTTGAACTTCCAGACTCCAGGACTGTGATAAATAAAGATCTGTTGTTCAGAAGCCAGCCATTCTGTGGTGTTCTATTACAGCAGACCAAATGAACGAAGACAGCACCTCGTTATTTCCTTGCTTACTGTCTGTCTCACTGCACTGGCATTAATAACATCCACAAGAACAGGAATCCTCATCCATTACCTATACCGCAACCTGGCACGCTGACAAATTTATTACTGACCCTCCCATTTCAGCCCTATCTGTGTGCCATTTATAGTAGTGTTTAGTGTTTAATACTTTTATTTCTTTTTAAAAAATGTTTATTTATTTACTTATTTTGAGAGAAAGAGAGCATGTGTGCACAAGTGCACAGGGGGAGGGGTAGAGAAAGGAGAGAGAATCCCAAGCAGTACACAGCCTGATGTGGCGCTCAATCTCATGATCTGTGAGATCATGACCTGAGCCGAAATCGAGTCGGACACTTAGCTGATGGAGCCACCCAGATGCCCCTTAATGCTTCTCTTTAGATCACCTCTTTTTTTTAACTTAAATACACTTAATTTAAATGGAAGCTTTATATCAACGTTAAAAACAGAAACCACTGTTATTTGCAAAAAAAGAAAAAACCCTTAAGGTAGTAGAGCAATAGCTCCACCAGAAATGAAGGTTACTGAGTGCTGCCGGTCTAAGGCTTAGGGCCTCAGGTCTGCTCTCTCTTTACTCAGATGGGAGACCAACAAGATTTACTACCCAAAATACCCTTGGGTCTAACCCACCATACCCACCCCACACTTAGGAAGACAACATCCTGGGTGATATGTAAGATCTCAACTAACCCCAAACCTTCAGTGATGCAAGTGGTCAAAGCATCACAAGACAGAAATGCCTCTGGGTCACCGCATGAGGGCTGAAGAGGTAAAACTGATTTATTCCCTCTATTTTAAGTCACAAATATGGTAACTGAGAGAAGAGTTACACTGGAAAAGGCACTCTTTTTTGCCTTCTTCGTGACCAATAAAAGTCATGGTTCACATTACACACTCTTGTGCCAGGTTTGAGGTAAGGCACCCCCAACCCCTGCCCCACCCCCCAGGTCTCTGACTTCACAAGGACCAGAGCACCAGCTTGCTGCCAGTGGAATGCTGTTTGGTTTCGATTGTGTGTTTCAGGAGACCTCAGGGCCCGCCAAAAAGCTACTAAAATGAGGATCCTGACACTGGCAACAAAAACATGTAGCCTGTCAGGAGAGGCAAACCACCTTGCCTCTGGATGTGAAGAGAGACTGGGAATCTCTGACTCTAAAAGTTTAAGTCCAGCAGAAGCCTTTGGAGCTCCTGAAAGTTTCATCGATTCCTTCGCGCATTCAAAAAACATCACCACGTGGGTTGCCTGGGTGGCTCAGTCAAAGCGTCTGACTTCAGCTCAGGTCATGATCTCACAGTTCATGGGTTCGAGCCCCGCATCAGGCTCTGTGCTGACAGCTCAGAGCCTGGAGTCTGCTTCAGATTCTGTGCCTCCCTCTCTCTCTGTGCCCCTCCCTGGCTCATGCTCTATCTCTCTCTGTCTCTCAATAATAAATAAACATTAAAAAAAATTTTTTTTAAATCACCATGAGCCTTCTACTGCACCAAGACCTGATGAAGCAAACCCCTGTCTGGCAGTAAAGCTATTTAATTTCAGGGAACAGATCCTGGGGCTGAACCGCTTAGGGTCACACCCCAGTCAGCCACTTAGTAGCTGTGTGGTTTTAGACAAGTAATTTAACTTTCCCAAGACAGTTTCCTCATATGTAAAGTGGCAGTAATAAAAAAAATAACAAGAAATATATCTCCCCCTCATGGAACTAATATGAGGAATAAAGGAGTTAGGACAGGTGCAGTGCTTAGACTAGTGCCTGATAACACATATTAAGTACTCAATGTTACCTCTATGATGAGTAACTGAATTTGATATTAAAATACTGTCCCTGGTCTGGGTTGAGATTCAGACGTGGTGAATCACCGTTACAGACGTTCCTGACATGAGGAGAGGAAAGAGGTGAGAACTACTGCCTTATCAGACAGAAACCAAGTTCCATGGAGAAGACGGCCTTACCTAAGGAGACCAGGTTCCTGTAATTCTCCAGCATCACCTCCCGGTAGAGATTCCTCTGAGCAGCACTAAGGTAGGTCAGTTCCTCCAGGCTGAAGTCCACAGCCACATCCTGGAAAGTCACCAACTCCTAAAATACCAGAAACAATTCTAAATGATCAACATCCAGAGATTATCCTAAGGGGGGAGAGGAGTCTGATGAGAGAGGACTGAACATAAAGCATTCAGACCGGCAGAAAGCTTCTAACCCAAGTGTTGTAATCCAGAGGGTGTAGGGACTTAGTAAAGTACCCTTCTGTCTTGAAGTACAAGGAAAGAGGGAAAATTTCTAAGACAGTTCCTGCTGCTAACTACTACAAGTTTGGATTGGAGGAAGAAGATCCTTTTAAGCCACCTAATAAACAAATAATGAATATGCGTAACTGGAAGCTGAGCAGTATACCTCAGCCTCAGGAATCAGAGACTTAAGTTTAAGTCCTGGCTCTGGTTCTTATCGTCTTTGTGAGTGTGGGTACTGAAGCCTCCGTGACTCATCTGTAAAACCCAAAGAGCTCATAGATATTCAATCATATTAACAGAGAAATGCAAATAAAAACAACAAAGTACCATTTATATCCATGCAACTGACAAAACTTAGTAAGTCTGACAATACCAAATGTTATCTAGTATGTGGACCCATGGGACCTCTTGCTAGATGCTAAAGGAAATGTAAATTGGTAAACTACTCTGGACCCAGAAATTCTATTCCTAGGTATATTTGTTCATGTGTATTTGGAGACAGATATTCTTAATAGTGCTGTTTGTAACATCCAAAACCTGGAAACAACCCAAGTGTCCGTTTAGAGTAGAAGAAATGGTAGAGTCACAGAACGGAATAATATTCCAGCAATGCAAACCAATTAACCACAGTTACACACAACCATCTTGATAACCTAAGGTTAAAAAGTGCATACTAGAAGACTACATGAGAATATGATACACACTTTATTAATACACATCTCTTGTGTTTTCAGGAAAACATTATGCAGATCAATGAACAACTGATTTAAACTAGAAGTCATGTACTGGCTGCCCAGCAACTACAGAGGGGTTTATCTGGCTTTTATTATGATTTTTTTATTATTTTAAATATTTAAAATTCATATTAACTGCCAACACCAAAAAAATTGTAGATTTAATATTATTAACTGGAGTTTTAAAACCAGAAGTCGGAAGACCGGAGACCTGAGCCCACATTCTCACATGGCACCACCCACTGAAGCTGAGCACAGCTGCTCCTTAGATGGACACTGTAGGGACAGAGGGCCACTCACAGGAGCAGATCTTCTAGAGCAGTGTTTCTCAAACTTTTTTTCCTTGTCTCTCCCCTCAAGGAATCTTTTTAGACTATTTCTTCCTAATCGCCAACCCCCATGAGGCTTTTTTCTGGTTCTAAAGGAAACGCAGTGTATTGATTTCATTAATTTCATTATTTATGAATTCATAAATTCATTAATTCCATTAATTATCATTTAGGTTTCAAAATATGATTTAACATGAACATTAAGGAGAGTATTTTTGAAAAAAAATAAAACCTCTCAACAGTACTATGTCCCTATATTAGCTGCCATTTGTTTCAAATATAAAGGAGCATAACAGTGCAAACCACATGAGGGTTGTTTTAAATAAGCCAACACTGGGCATAAACTGGAATACTAAGAAAACAAACAAACAAAACAATTAATGCAAGAAATAGAAAAAGAGGGAAAATGTCCTGGGATGGTGATTAAGAACAACAGAGAAAAATAAAGCAGAGAAGGATATAGAGTCAGGAACAAATTTTAAACAGGGTAGCCAGGGAAAGGCTCACTTAGGTGATACTTATATAAAGACTTAACAGAAAGTGAGAATGTGGTTTAACTGGAAAGGGAAGGTCTGGAAATCAGGAAGGTGAGATCCCCATTTGGAGAACGAAGTCAGAAGAAAGACTGACTCACCTGGGGTCCAGCAGATAAGGGGTTTTCAGACATCTCTGTGTCCTTCTTTTGTTTTCTGGTGTTCCTCTTTTCGGCAAGGACAAAGTCCTGAGCAGGGAAACCTTGAAGGGAGAAAGGAATGACCACGGAACTGAGTTCAGTCTGGCAGCACCCACAGACACAGAGAGTGGCTTGCCACCCCACATCAACCCCGCCCCTGCCATAGAAGACAGCAGCAGTCCTGGACTTCCTGTAAGAGAAAAACCAGAGAAATCTTTCCTCCTCTCAATATAGCAAGTTCCAAAAAAGAGCTCTGGGCGTTTCCCAGCTCTAAACCCTTCAATGACTCCCCACTGCCTTCCACATGAAGTGCAAGTTCCCTTTTTACCAGTGGTTCCCAGCCTCACTGTTCAGTTTCTCAACTGTAAGACGGAAATAATAATACCTATGCTCGGAAGGGATCTTATAAGGATTAAGCATTACATGTGCAACACACACACAAAGCATGTTAAAGTGGCAGCTCTTCAAGCTTTTCCTACATCTTTTTCATTCAATGATCTAGAAGACGGCCACCACATTCCCCACAGAAACCTGCACCTTGAAGGCCTGCCCTGCCTGTAGTCTCTTCCCAAGTGCACCTTTCATCAATCTGTTGTTTCTTCCTCATATCCTAGGGAGCTTTCTTTCCTTTTCCCTGAATTCGAGCTCCATTTGTTAATAGCTCTGGCCCTTTGGCCAAGTTTTTAACTTCTGGGGCAATATCCCCTATGTCCACCGGAGGCAGTATAACACTATGGTTGGAGTATAGATGCTGCAGCCAGCTGCGGGATAGGAATCCTGACTGCGAGGTACAATTGTGGGCAAGTTATGCAACCTCTTTGTGCCTCTGTCTCCTGTACAAAATAAGGTAGTAACTATTTCAAGAGCTATTAAGAGAAATAAATAAATTAGTTATGTATAAAACACCTAGGATGTAGTACATTGGAAGTATCCAACGTGTTCGCTACTACCGTCTTCCAAATTCTTTCAAGGGATGAAGGTGCACAGAATTGGGTTAGTAACGATCCTTAATTCACGATATCCGTACTAAACCACGCATGACCCTACTTATTTTAAATGTATTCATTTACAAGTATAATTAATGCCTGTGAATTCACTACCCAACCCCCAATCTAGAACATTCCCAATAACTTACACCTACTCGTGTGCTTTTTCCTGTCCACAACCCAGCCTTTTCTCCAGAGGTAACTGTAGTCTTATATTCATATTTTTTGTTCCTTTGTGTGCCTCTATCTCTCCCCCTATCCATCTCTCTCTCCCCCTCTCTCTATATAATACTCCTAAACTTTGTTTTTAGTTAGTATCATTTTTGTTCAAAGGACTATGAGGAATAAATGCCTTTTTTCTTTCACTATTAAAATACCCTTCTTTCATTATTAAAATCCCAATCTGGTAACTTGAGTTTCCAAGAGCCCACATTTTGGTAGAGGTTAAACTTCCAGGCCTTGTTTATCTCACATTTTATACCCTCATTTTTCTGGCTGTGTGTATTGTTTTGTTTTGTGTTGGTACTAAAGTTTAGGCTGGATAATAAATGGAGCAGGGGACAACAAAGCTGGAGAGAAGGTATACTCTCAGAGAAATAGTAAATATTAAAAACTTTTTTTACATTTATTTATTTTTGATAGAGAGAGACAGAGCACAAGTGGGAGAGGGACAGAGAGAGAAGGAGACACAGAATCTGAAGCAGGCTCCAGGCTCCCAGCTGTCAGCACAGAGCCTGACGTGGGGCTCGAACTCATAAACCACGAGATCATGACCTGAAGTGAAGTCCAACACTTAACCGCCTGAGCCACCCAGGCACCCCAAGAAATAGTAAATATTAAAAGCAAAAGCCAAGCCCCAAATTTCTTCCATCTCCTATGAGGCAGATTAGATCAGATTATAAAATTCATTCACTTATTCTTTTGACAAATTTTTAAATGTATTTTGCTAGAGAGTACGCACATAAGTAGGGGAGGGGCAGAGAGAGAGCGAAGGAGAGAGAGAAACCCAAGCAGGCTCCACAACATTAGTGCAGAGCCCAATGTGGGGCTTGAACCCATGAACTGTGAGATCATGACCTGAGCTGAAGCCAGGAGTCAGACACTTAACCGAATGAGCTGCCCAGGCACCCCTGACAAGTTTTTATTCATCTCCTTTTACATGCCATGCACACAGGGATGTTCAATAAGTGGAAATGGCAGTTGCTTCCTTCCTCTCTCACCTTTCTCCCCACATGCTTGGATCAAGCCGGCCACCAGGGCTCCTGCCTCCTTGCTGTTCTTAGGCTGTTTTGACCTCACCCAGGTCTGCACCTCCTCCGGTAGGGTGCTCAGAAACTGTTCCAGCACCAGTCGTTCCATCATCTGCTGCTTGGTGTGGGTCTCGGGCTGCAGCCATTGCCGGCAGAGCTCCTGGATTTGGCTCACAGCTGGGTGAGGCCCAGTCACTGGAAGATACTGGAAATGCCTAAACGTTTCATGAGAAGCTTTCAGAGCCCCTGGACTGCTTATGGGGATGGTTTCTGGATTCTCTTCTTGATCATGTAGGTGGAAGAGCTGGGGACTCTTCAAGATAGCCAAAACGTCTGTCACGTGCACCATCTTTACAGCTTGGCCCTTCATAGGATGGAGACACTCTAAAAGGCAGGCTGCTACAGAAAACACTGGTGTGGAAGATGGTGGGTGGAATTGTAGCGGATGAAAACAGGATACGGAAACCCAGGACCTGCAGAAATCATGTAGAGAGACTCACAAATGGCCTGCACAGTTGGGACTGGACAGTGGGGTAGAGGTGATCTGAAGCAAAAGGAGTTACCACATTTCACACAAATGCCTAACTACACATTTACAGAAATTTGTACATCTCCAGATATGATGTTACTTCAGTCCCCTCCCCAGGTCTACAAAATTCATGGGCACAGGCTAGAAATATTTCAGAAATGGCACTGAAGGGAAAAGAGACTTGAACCTCAAAACACAATGAACTGTATTAATTTGATCCACAGAAGAACTTCACTTCAAAAAATAAATGTGTATTATACAAAATAAGGAAACAGCCTTTCTAAATTTTTTTAAACATTTATTTATTATTGAGAGAATGAGAGAGACAGAGCATAAGCATGGGAGGGGCAGAGAGAGGGGGGGCGGGGACACAAAATCCAAAGCAGGCTCCAGGCTCTGAGCTGTCAGCACAGAGCCCAACATGGAACTTGAACTTACAAACCATGAGATCATGACCTGAGCCGAAGCCAGATGCTTAACCGACTGATCCACCCAGGTGCCCCAGGAATCAGCCTTATAATATGTATACCCTACAAACAACTGGATTCATTTGCAAAATATTAAATCAGTTAGAAAAAGGCAAATAAGAGCAAAAAAAGTTAAAAGATATAAGCAGGTATTGTGCAAGATAGCTAAATGGCCGAACAGACACAAAATGGGGCTCAACTGCATTAGTCATCAGAGAAACAGGAATCAAAACCACAACGAGCTATCACAACACAGGATGTTCTTGTTGAAAAGAATCAGACAATAGTAAGTGTTTTACAGGAGACAATTAAACATTTCATTTTAATTCTTTGGTCAAAATCCAGTCTGGGGTAAAGTATGAAAAGTATTTTTTTTTCCTAAAAATTTTCCTGCCACTACAAATAAAAATTCGCTATCCTCCTTCTTGCTTTTAAAAAAAAAAAAATGTTTATTTATTTTAAGAGGGGCAGAGAGGGCGCATGAGCATGCATAAGCAGGGGGGAGGGCAGGGAGAGAGAATCCCAAGCAGGCTCCCTGCTGTCCCCAAAGAGCCCAACAGGGGGCTTGAACCCAGGAACCAGGAGATCACAACCTGAGCCGAAACCAAGAATCAGATGCTTAACGAACTGAGCCACCCAGGCGCCCCTGTCCCCCTTCCTTCTTGGGATGTGTGACGTCCCACCCTGAATTGAACTTCCAGGTGTGCAGCCCAGGGAAGGACCCTAAGAAAGGATTACTAGAAATGAGTGTGGGATCACACCAGCCTAGCCTGCCTCCCTACACTAGGGTGTAACAATTCTTCCTCCTGGCCCACAAAGGGAAACTATGACCTTGAAGGGTCAAGGCCTCCAGGTCTCAAGTACTGAAAGAAAGCTCATGGGCCTGCCTCCTCAGAGGGCACCTTCAGCATCCCTCCATTCTTCATAAATTCTTAACTCTCCTTCCCTTAAATTTTTATATTTTGGATTTCAGCCTTATCTTATTCCTACATCCATACCATCCAAGTTCTAACCAATTACTTCATAGGTTTGGCAACTTCTATTTCTTCCCAACACTCTATTACTCAACCTTTATTTTTTAACTCTTAATACCACTATAATCATCTGCACAGAAAGCTTTCTAATGTCAATCAATTGTTTCACAACTTATTTCAGTTCTTTTCCATGGCCATTGGTCTATTTGGGTTTTCCACTTTTTGAACCCAAGTTTAAAAACATCCTTTTTCAAAAAAACCATCCATTTGCTTGAAATTGAAGTATACTAATACATGATTGCACACAGTATTCTCAGAATATTAAATCCCTTAAGTATGCAACTTTTATCCTTTACTAATCAGTGATGCTGCTTTATTCCTAGGTTTTTAAATTTCTACTGTTCTTTATTGCCACTTTCTCTTTTTCACCCCAAGTACCACCTGCTAGTTCCAAGGCTATTATTTTTGTTTTCTCATGTATTTTTATTTATTTTCATTATTTTCTTACTCCTTTTTTTAGAGTTTTATCATTTTTTGTTTGTTCATTTGTTTGGGGGAGTTTGGGAACCTCTTCAAAAAAATGTATAATTTATTTTCCTTCTTCTTGACTACTGAAAGCTGTTAATTTGGGTTATACATCAACATTTAGGGATGTCACCCCTCTTATTTTCATTATTTTCTAAATAATTCATAATTGCACTCCGGGAAACATGAGGGAAATCATGTTAAAAAGTAGTGACAAAAGCAGCTAAGGTGTTAAATATTTTTTTTTAAAAGGGGGGGGGCTAAAAAAAAGTCCCTATTTAACATGTTAAAAATACTTAAAAAAAAAAAAAAAAAAAGGAGTCTCTTGATTTCAGAGTGGGGAAGAGCTTTCCGAGAAGCAGGGCTGAGTGTCCGGAGAGATCCCGGGTGGGCAGAGGTCTTGGTGGGAGGAGAAAGCAAGGACTGAAGGGAACGAATGGAAGAGAGGCACCGAGGCAAGAGAAAGGGAGTAAATCAAGGCAGGCAGGGAGCAGGGCAGAGCCGAGGACGGAGTGGGACAAGATAAAGAGAAGGAGCAGATGTGAGGCGGGGGAGTCACGGGCTGGGAAAAGAGGGGCATGACCAGGGCAGGGAGGAGAGACAGACAGGACTGGTAGAACTGAGGTAGAGGGGAGCACTGAGAGGGAGGAGCGTAGAGCTGAGGGAGGGTGAGAAGATGCCCTGTCTTCAGACCCGCCCTGGGTCTGAGAGCAGAGAGACAAGGCCCTGATCCCGGAGAGGAAAGTCAGAACTGGGGGCTGGGGCCTGGCATGGATCGAGGGTGGGAAGGAGTCGGGGGGTAGGGGGGTGAAGGGGGCCGGGGAGGGGCGTGTCTTGAGGTCTATGGGCGGGGCCTGGCCCGAGAGGGGCGTGTCCTGTTGTTTGGGGCGGAGCCTTGGGTGGGGGCGGGGTTTCAGCCAGGGGGTGGGGCCTGAGGTCGGGCATGGAAGGACCTGTGGCTGGGGCGGGCCCTGGGCCGGAGGGAAGGGTCCTGTCTGGTGGGGGAGGGTGCTGGGGTCTGGGCCGGGAGGGGCGTGTCGAGGTTTGGAGGGGCGGGGTCTGTGAATGGGGGTGGGGCCGGCAGGCTGAGGGAGGACTTTAGCCTGAGGGCTAGGAGGGCAGTAACCAGAGGCCAGACAACTGAGGTCACAAAGGCGCAGAGAGGAGAGGCCACGCCAGGGCGCCGGTGTCCCTCAGCTCCCTGGTCTCCTCACACCCCATGTCCCACCCAGGCCCCTTCCCCACGAGGGCTACTTCCCGTCACCCTACACGGAGGCTCCACTCACCCCACTTCCTCCTCCCCAGGCACAGCTGCGCTGGGCGCCGCACTGTGGCGTCGCACCTCAGGGAGGCCTGCGCCACCAGCCCCGGGGCTTCTCGCGCCCTCGGGTGCCCGCTCCTCGCTCTGCGTCTCCTCCAATCACGTCCCCCTCCCTGTCCCGTCCCGGGCTGCCTGCGCGCCGCCCACACGCTGGCCCCGACGCCCGCTCACGCTCACCTTGCCTGCCTGGAGCCTCGCCTGACTGACTGACCAGCTCGCGCTCAGATTTGGCGCCTACGTTGCGGCGCATGCGCCCTGCAGCGTCTGCGCGTGCGCTCTGTGGGGCCTGCGGAGCAATGCGCCTCAAAATCCAGGCCGCTCCTCGCTGGTTCCGCTGGGGGGCGCGGGAGGACACCCATGACAGAGATGGGGGAAGGGGAAGAAGGAAGTGGCACCAGGGTCGCCTGAGTACTTCAGGTGCTTTCCTTGGCTTTTTGGTTCGTTAATATATGGTTTGCAGAGTTTTAGGTAAACCAACAGTATGAGGTGAAAAGTCTTCCTCCCCTCCCAGTGTGTACCCCATGATGAGGGAGTGTGGGGCAAGGTGAGGGCAGAGTACAGGCCAGCAGCACCCCCACCCCCAAAGTGGGATATGTGTGATATTCCTTGGACATTCCTGGCTGCCCAAGAACAGGGGAAAGGGATTTAAGTGCTTGCCGTGGTGATATGGAAAACTAAGGCAAATGAAAAATTAAATTCCCTTACTGCCTACAGCCCATTGACAAGTCCTTGAAACTGGCACAGTGGCCTCCCTCTAGGAGCTCAGCTGCCTCGATGATGACACTTTGCTAGGGACAAAAGGGAATCTTGGCTTAACGTTATCCTGACACCCCCCACCCCGACCCCACAGGATCCCGTAAGTCTACTTATTTTATTTTATTTTATTTTATTTTATTTTATTTTATTTTTTATTTTTAAAGTTTATTCATTTATTTTGAGACGCAGAGAGAGGAGGGAAGGGAGAGAGGGAGAGAATCCCAAGCAGGCTCTACACTGTCAGCACAGAGCCCCATGCGGGGTTCCAACTCATGAACTGAGATCATGACCTGAGCTGAAATCAAGAGTTGACCTCCTAACCAAGTAAGCCACACAGGTGTCCCAGGGTCCTGTAAGTCTACTTGCGCATAAAAAAAAATTCCTTTGGAAACTTCCTTTGTCTCAACTCCCCTGGGATATATGTGGGCAATCATACTCCAAGCTTATGGCCGCTGATATATATCCAAAGGGTCCCATGACTGCGGTTTTACTAAAGGGTAATAAATGGTGTTTTCCTAACAGTAGCTAGCCCCTCAAGGTCCTGGAAACCTTGCTTCCAAAATTCCTCAGAGACAACGCTATCCCTAACCCCCTCCCAACCTGAGGATATATAATGAGTTACCCCTCACAACCCCAGTGCAGCTCTTCCTGCCCATGGGTCCTGTCCCAGTGTGTTAATAAAATCACCTTTTTGCACCAAAGACGTCTTCAAGAATTCTTTCTTGGCTGTCAGCTCCCAACCCCCCACCATCACCCCAAAACTTCATCACACCACCCACCAATTTTTTATGCCCATGAAACATGTGGTAACCACTGCGATTAGTTTGTGTCCTTCCACATTTCTTTATGCATGGTGTGTGTGTGTATATACATATCTTCCGCACATGCATATAAGCACATACGATCATACATATATCTGTATGTGTGATCATACATATATCTGTACTAGAGTATATATTCGTATGCATGTATCAATAATATTAATGAATGTATTTTAAAATATGAAATATTTTTATAAATATATAAAAATTAAATATATAGTACAAATATTTCTTGTATAATATATATTATTTACATATGTAATATGATATGTAATGGAAATATGTAACTATATAATCTATATTGTTATAATACATAGGTTCACTATTATACATAATTATACGTTTTCATAAATATAAGACATATTTTTAGGTTTGTGTAAGTACTCGTACTCCCATTTCCTCCCTTTTTTAGACAAAAGATGGCACACTTTACCCGTTGTTCTGTGCCCTTATTTCTTTTCACTTACCAGTATGTCTTGCAGAGCTTTTCATATCAGTACAAAGAGAGATTGCTCACTGGTTTTGGTTTTTAATTTTTTAATGTTTATTTATTTTTAAGACAGAGAGACACAGAACACGAGCTGGTGAGGGACAGAGAGAGGTAGACACAGAATCCGAAGCAGGCTCCAGGCTCCGAGCTGTCAGCACAGAGCCTGACGCAGGGCTCAAACTCACGAACTGCGAGATCATGATCTGAGCTGAAGTCGGATGGACACTTAACCGACTGGGCCACCCAGGTGCGCCTCACTGTTTTTGAATAGCTGTTTGGGTGATCTTGTATGGTTTTGACTTCAGTTATTTAACTAGTTCCTCACAGGTGAGTTTTCAGTACTTTCTCCTGCGACTAGTGTTGAGGGCATACTCTTGACCTTCAACAATTGTGCTGGTGTATAAATCTACAGGTAAGATAAATTCCCCGGCACGGGGTTGCTGAAGCAAAACATGTACATGTCTCTTATTTTTCTAAGATTTTATTTTTAAGTAATTTCTACACCCAACATAGGGGTCGACTCACAACCCCAAGATCAAGAGTTGCACGCTGCACCGACTGAGGCAGCCAGCCCGGCACCCCATGTATGTGTCATTTTGAGAAAGGTTTCTAAGTTGCCTTCCATCAACACTATTGCATCTTAGACCCCCACTACCCTTTGTGAGCGTGTCTGTCCAGGGGCTCAGCTCAGGTGACAGAAGGAAGCCCTGGATGAACCAAGGCTGAGACAGAGCCCCGCCTTGCCCAGAAAGGCCCAGAATGGCCGGGCTGCATCTCACAGATATGGGAGCACGGGCCCAGAGGAACCAAGGACCCCTGAACTGAGGAGTCTGGGATTATTTTGGAACCCTCATTGATTCTGTGGATATCAAGAAACTGACTCTCAAGTTTATAGGAGAAGCAAAAAGACCCAGAATGGCCAATACGATATCGAAAGAGAAAAACAGTGTCTGAGGACTTCAGCACTTGACACTACTGGACTTTCAAGACTTACTTGTGAGAAAATTTAATAAAGGGAAACCTCACTAAAATGAAGTTAGGAGACCAGAAGGGGGAGCTCTCACTCTAAATCAAGAATTGTGGATTACACACTCCGCGAGAAGAATGCGGCACAGGGAAGAATCATCAATTCCAGGCCCCCACAGGGAAAGATGGACACTGCATCTCCCACAAGATACTGACCACCCCTGCAACTCAGCCAGTGACAAACCATCACCACCCTGAACCCCTGCTTTTTATCCAACGGACTTTCATTCAGAACAACCCCTCCCAACTTCCTCCTTCTCCATAAAAAGAAGTTCCTCTCCTTTGTCTGTCGGACTAGCCTATGCTTTTTGCAGCAGCTTGCTTGGCCCGAACTGCTATTCTCTGCTCTTCCCAATTATGAAAGACATTTTCAGATGGTAAATGAACTGTTTTATTTTTTAAGGTCAACACTCTAAAGCTAAAGTAATCAAGATAGTGTGTACTGATGAAACAATAGACCAAGCCATCAATGGAACAGAACAGAGAGCCCAGACACAGACTCACATAAATCTGATCTTTAACAAAGGAGCAAAGGCAGAGCAACAGAGAAAAGACAGCCTTTTCCACAAACGGTGCTGGAACAGATATCCATACACACACACAAAAATGAACCTAGACACTGACCTTATTCCCTTCACAAAAAATAACTCAAAATGGATCACAGACCTAAGTGTAAAATCAAAACTATAAAACTCCTAGAAGAAGACATAAGATACACATAACCACATCCTGGCAGAGTAAAACCCACAAAGTCAGAACACACAAATTCCCCATGTGGGGGATCCCCCAGAAGTGTTCCCCTGTGTGTCTTATCTGGAAACCAATGATTCCAGAATCATGCAAACTGTCTGAGCTTCAGTTTACCCCTCTGTGAGGGCGAGGGTGGGGTGGGGGGTGGGAGGTGGGAGGAAGGATAAGAAGTTATTAAATGTAAGGATTACACATGATTAAAAAGTTTTCCTCAACCCTCTTAGGATCCCAGCTGGGTCTGACAATTAACAGGAGAAAAGTTCACCAGTTCAATGTAAGTTTTCTGCGACATGAGAGCCTTCCTGAGAAAATGAGAAAGACGCATTTTATGCTAGGTTTGATGAAGAGTGGACACTCCTGGAGGAATCTGACCAGTTAAAGAGTATGAGGGATCGTAGGAAACTGTAGCAAGGCCTGTTTGTTAGAATTCTTCTCATTCTCTTTCTCTTCAGAGATAAAGATGTCCCTTTCCTCCTGGTATAAGGAGGGAAAGAGTTTTATAACCTGTTTCAGGAAAGAAGGTGGAGGATGTCAGAGTGACCTTATTTCTGGTGTTTTTCTCAAACTCCTTGAGGTTCAATACGCCAAGGTGTCATATTCAGGGTATGTTATCCTGAACCCCAACACATAACAAGTGATTAAATAATGTCTGACCCCACTATAGACAGTTTGTGTACTGGCTACAATTTTACCATTATTAGTGGATGAGAGTCAGGAAGCATCTCACTCCACCTCCTCTCCTGGATCACAGCTACCCTGCATCATTTCCTCTGGGTAGGGGCTTCACCTGGCCTCAGATGTCAGCTCTCTGCCTGGTGCCTCTGCCCCATGTACTACAGCCCCTGAGTCTCAGCCAGGACTTACAGGAAAAGGTATATGACAGTTGAAAGGAAGATCAGAGGATCACAGAACTTCACACGTCAGAGCAGCAGAGACACAGGGGCCTGGATTCCTGATCATGGGGTGGCCTGGTGGTAGGGGCTAAGCCCTGCAGAGTCATCAGTCATAAAATGATCCTCAGGCTGAAAGAGAGCCAGCTCACACTGTTAAGCATTCAAAGCACGAAAAAATAACATAACTGCTAAGATAAAGGAAGTGCTAATTAACTTGATGTAGATTATCATTTAAAGAAATATACCGATATAAAACATCGTACCTTTTAAAATGTACAATTTTTATTCATCAATTACACCTCAAAATATGGGGGGGGGGGAACAAAATTTCTTTTTGCTGGGGGAAAAAAGACACAGTTACAACCCACCAGCCATTCCTCCACACCTCCCAACCTGTACACAGAGACCCCTTCAGGCACTCCACACACACACTCAGACCACACAGAGAACCTACCATTACGCAAACAACGCTCTTTTTAAAATAGAGATTCTGGGCACGACAAACACACACGTTCAGAAATACATCCACACACTCAGAACAGACAGGGATACACAAACACACACATAAAAAAAAACACACACATATTTTGAAATGAACCCCGAGGACACCAGGAAATAACGTCACACACACGTCCGCAGACACGCACATGCCCAGGCCTGCAGGTCTCTCCGGGAACACGGACACGCATGCGCACACGACCGGGGACACATGCATCTGCAGAAGCACAGCTTGCAAACCCCAAGTCACCCTCCAGACACGCAGACGCCTCTGGCTGACACCCTGGACCCAGGCTGAGCCTCGCGGGTGGACCTACCCCACCCGCAGGTGTCCCCTCCTGGATGCACACACCCCACACGCGCCCAGCCCCCCACCCTAGCCGGGCATGCGCACACAGACTCGCTGGAGGCGCTGGAGCCAGTGCGCAAGCGCCCTTCTCTTCAGACAGAGTCCTCCTCACAAGTCCCCCCCACCTCTGTCAAAGGCCTCTTGAGGGGCTCCCCGCACCGGATCCGGCCCCATCCCCGCCCCAGCCCTGGCCCCAGGCTGACTTCGGGGTGCCTCCAAATTCATTGTCCTGTGTCCCAGCCCTTCAAGTCGTCCACTGTCTCCCCTGATCCCCAGTTGACCTGTACAGAGCTCTCAGGCCTTCCAAATAACATGTGCCTCCTCCATCAGACTGCCTTGGCCCAAGGCCCTACCCTCCTGCCTCTTGAAGACCTCCCCACCATGCCCAGGTCTGCAGGCCTGACCTGAGGGGACGGCTCCTTCCTCCCCTGCACCCCCACCCCGACCCCCACATACCACCAAATACACAAGCAACTTCCACCACCAGCAGCCCAGCCCAGGAGCCTGGGCCAGGCCGTCCGGGGAAAGGCAATCTGAGTTGACAGGAGAGAGACGGGCAGGCACAGAACCTCATGCTTTTGGAGCAGCAGGGGCACAGTGCCTGGCGCCCTAGTCCCGGGGGTGGGAGGGGGCTGGGCTATGGGCGCCGGATGCAGGCAGGATCATCAGATGTACCATGACCCCCGGGTGCCACTCCAAGTCACCCTCCAGGGCACGAGGACACCTTCTCGCTGACACCAGGGCCCACGCAGGCTCTCACCCAAGCCTCCCCCCCTGGAGAGCCCCCCCTCCCATGCACACACTGGGCTCTCTCCCAGCCCCACCCACTGCAGGGCTCCGCTCACACACTCACTGGAGGCTCTAAGGCTGGTTTGCAGGAGCCTTTCCCCTCTGGGATCTTCACAGGCATCCTCCACACCCGCTCTAATCAACAACCCCCCACCCCTCCCCTCACCCTCCCCAACCACAACTTCACCTCCACCCCCTGAAAACATCTCTCAGGACAGTCCCCCAAAATCCTTCTCCTATGCTCACACCCTGGCCGTCAGGTCCATAACTTTTTCCCATGACTTCTAACTGACCTCTCCAGAGTCTTGAACCCACCAGATGCACGCTTGATTCTCCTCCCAGTCCCTGACCACCCCCCCCCCCCCACCTCTCACTGGCATGGAGGGTGTCTCCAGCCATCTCCTCTGTGAGGTCCCATGTTGTGTCCCCTCTGGTCTTCTCACCTGCAGGTGGCAGGAGGCAGTCACACAATTCAGAGTGGTTGTCAGCTAGGAAATGGCCTGGAAAGTGCCAGCAGTGGTCGGGATGATTCTCTGGTCCTCTGCGTGGATCTGTGCCTCCCGCACCCATCTCAGGGGCTCCTAGACAGCTCACGTGAGCCCCAAGACCCCAGGCGCTTCTGTGCTGTGCTGGCTGGGCGCCTAGGGGCTCAGCAGTGAGATCCTCATCCCCATCTCCATCCTGATCCGGATCCATCCTGATCTGCTGCCACCTGGCCGGCCCCAGATTACCACCCCAGATCTAAGCTGAGCGCAGGAGGTCCCTTCTGAGCCTCACCAGCCTGGGACTGTCCCTCTGGCCCTGTCAGACTTGGCGGCTGCTTTCCTGCTGGGCAGGGGCGGGGCAGCCCTGCTCAGCTCCTCTCCACTTGCCTGCTCAGGGCCCCTCAGGACTGGCCCAGAGACCCGTGCAAGACAAAGAGTGTGGGAAAGAACGTGCTCTCCCAGGGCCCAGGGACACTCCCCGCCCCCACTGCCCCATCTGTGCTCCCAAGACAAGCGATGCAACAGTGCCTGAGCAGGACACAGGCCGCTGTGGTGCTGGCAACAATTTTATTGTGTTTACAGGTTGAGGGGCAGGAGGCCTCTCCCACCTCCTCCTCTCTGGCCCTGAAGCACTGGCCCAGTCTCGGGGTCTTCTTCGTGCACCCAAATGGAAGGGGAACAGGAGGGGCCCTGCAGGAGCATCAGATCAGACACACCGGGACCCCCAGGGACGCACTGGACGCCCTCCACACCACGCGGAGATTGCACACAATGCATACAATGAAAACCCACAATCACCCCCTTGGCGCTCACAGTCTTACGTGGAATCATTGAGACTCACGTGGATCCCACAGACACACAAAATCTATAGACGCATCCTCATGCTCACAACACGGGGGGTGGTGGGGGGGGGGGAGTGTCAGGTCCCTACACAATGGCAAACACACACATTCCTGGAGCCTCACGGACAACCTGCGGGCTTCGCACTCCAATTAGCAACCTAAGACTGACTTGCAGACCCTCACACGGAAACAGGCAGACACAAAGTCCAAAGAAAGCACAATGAAGCACAGACACACAAACTTTTACACACACACACACACACACACACACACACACACACACACACACACGCATTTTCAAACGAACCCCGAGGACGCTTGGACATAACGTCACACACACGTCCGCAGACACACACTGCAGGGAAACTCAGACACGCACACACCCAGGCCTGCAGGTCGCTCTGGGAACACGGACACGCATGCGCACATGCCCGGGGACACATGGGTCTGCACACGCACAGCTTGCAAACCCCAAGTCACCCTCCAGACACGCAGACGCCTCTGGCTGACACCCAGGACCCAGGCTGAGCCTTGCGGGTGGACCTACCCCCCCAGGTGTCCCCTCCTGGATGCACACACCCCACACGCGCCCAGCCCCCACCCCAGCCGAGCATGCGCACACAGACTCGCTGGAGGCGCTGGACCCAGTGCGCAAGCGCCCTTCTCATCCGTGAGTTTTCATAAGCGTCATACTCACAAGTGACCCCCCCTCTCACACAAAGGCCTCCTGAAGGTCTCCTCGCTGCTCCACGTCCCCCTCCTCCTCCCTGGCCCTGGCTCTAGACTGACTTCAAGGCGCCTTCAGATTAATTCTGTGCCCTAGCCCTCCAAATCGACCACTGTCTCCCCTGATCCCCAGTAGACCTGTCCAAGAGTCCTGCAGGCCTCCCGAATTACCTCTGTCTCCTCCATCAGACTGCCTTGGAGCAAGACCTGATCGTCCTGCCCCTTAAAGCCCTCCCCACCCCTGCCCAGGTCCACAGGCCTGTCCTGGAGGGAAGTCTTCTTCCTCCCCTGTACCCCCACACCTACCACACATACCCCCAAACACAAAAGCAACCTCCCCCAGCAACCCAGCCCAGGAGTCTGGGCCAGGCCGTCCAGGGAATGGCAATCTGAGTTGACAGGAGAGATGGGCTGGCACGGAACCTCATGCTTCTGGAGCAGCAGGGGCACAGTGCCTGGCGCCGTGGTCGGGGGGGGGGGGGGGGGGCGGGGGGAATGGAGGGGGCTGGGCCATGGGGCCAGACGCAGGCAGGATCATGGGAGGCAAGATGACCCCCCCAGGTGCTGGGTGACCCCCTAACATACTGGACACACCCTCTTCCTTGCCGGGCCTACTGTCAACAACTCTGACACTCTCCCTCAACCTGGGCGGCCCACCTGCAAACAGAGACCCTCTGGTGGAGGCACACACACACACACACACACACACGTGTGCAGTAACACGTGCACACACTCAGCGGCATTCTGGCACACACACACACGGAGACACACGCCTGAGTGGACACCGGCCTGATACTCCCAAGTCACCCTCCAGGAAACACAGATGCCCTCTCACTGACACCAGGGCCCACGATGGCTCCCATCCACAGCCCCCCACCCCGGGGACCCCTCCTGGATGTGCACACTGGGCTCTCTCCCAGCCCCCACGGGGCTCGGCACGCACACTCACTTGAGGCTCCGAGGCTGGTTTGCAGGTGCCCCTCTCCTCCTCGATCTTCACAAGCGTCCTCCACAGATGCCCTCCAAAGCCTTCCCAGCAGCTCCATTCAGCAACCCCACCACCCCCACTTTGGCCCGCACCCCCACTCCCACCTGCATCCTCACCCCTCTACTACACCCCCACCCCCACAAATACCCCTCAGGACTCTCCCCTAATATCCTTCTCCTATGCCCCCCCCACACCGTCCCCACCGGCCATCAAGTACATAACCTTCCCCACTGACTCCTAACTGACCTCTCCAGTGTGTTGAACCCCACGGATGCTCTGTGCCTCCCCCTCCCTGCCCCCATCTCACTAGCATGGAGGGTGTCCCCCAGCCATCTCCTCTGTGAGGTCCTGTGTTCTGTGTCCCCTCCAGTTTTCTCTCCTGCAGGTGGCAGGAGGCAGCCACACAATTCAGAGTGGTTGTCAGCTAGGAAATGGCCTGGAAAGTGCCAGCAGTGGTCGGGATGACTCTCTGGTCCTCTGCCCGGCTCCATACCTCCCACACCCATCTCAGGGACCCCCAGACAGTACACTTGAGCCCCGGACCCCAAGGCGTTTCTGTGCTCTGCTGGCTGGGTGCCTCCACTGCCCTTCACGCAGAGGCCCAGCCAGGAGATCCTCATCCCCATCCATCCGGAACCTGATCCCACCGCCACAGGGCAGGCTCCCATTAGCACCCCAGACTTGAGCTGAGCAAGGGCGGTCCCTTCTGAGCCTCACCAGCCTGGGACTGTCCCTCTGGCCCTGTCAGACTTGGCGGCTGCTTTCCTGCTGGGCAGGGGCGGGGCGGCCCTGCTCAGCTCCTCTCCACTTGCCTGCTCAGGGCCCCTCAGGACTGGCCCAGAGACCCGTGCAAGACAAAGAGTGTGGGAAAGAACGTGCTCTCCCAGGGCTCAGGGACACTCCCCGCCCCCACTGCCCCATCTGTGCTCCCAAGACAAGCGATGCAACAGTGCCTGAGCAGAACACAGGCCGCTGTGGTGCTGGCGACAATTTTATTGTGTTTACAGGTTGAGGGGCAGGAGGCCTCTCCCACCTCCTCCTCTCTGGCCCTGAAGCACTGGCCCAGTCTCGGGGTCTTCTTCGTGCACCCAAATGGAAGGGGAACAGGAGGGGCCCTGCAGGAGCATCAGATCAGACACACCGGGACCCCCAGGGACGCACTGGACGCCCTCCACACCACGCGGAGATTGCACACAATGCATACAATGAAAACCCACAATCACCCCCTTGGCGCTCACAGCCTTACGTGGAATCATTGAGACTCACGTGGATCCCACAGACACACAAAATCTATAGACGCATCCTCATGCTCACAACACGGGGCGGGGGGGGGGGGGGGGAGAGGTGGGGCGGTGTCAGGTCCCTACACAATGCAAACACACACATTCCTGGAGCCTCACAGACAACCTGCGGGCTTCGCACTCCAATTAGCAACCTAAGACTGACTTGCAGACCCTCACACGGAAACAGGCAGACACAAAGTCCAAAGAAAGCACAATGAAGCACAGACACACAAACTTTTACACACACACACACACACACACACACACACACACACACACACACACGTTTTCAAACGAACCCCGAGGACGCCTGGACATAACGTCACACACGTCCGCAGACACACGCTGCAAGGAAACTCTGAGACGCGCACACACCCAGGCCTGCAGGTCTCTCTGGGAACACGGACACGCATGCGCACACGACCGGGGACACATGCATCTGCAGAAGCACAGCTTGCAAACGCCAAGTCACCCTCCAGACACGCAGACGCCTCTGGCTGACACCCAGGACCCAGGCTGAGCCTTGCGGGTGGACCTACCCTCCCCCAGGTGTCCCCTCCTGGATGCACACACCCCACACGCGCCCAGCCCCCACCCCAGCCGGGCATGCGCACACAGACTCGCTGGAGGCGCTGGACCCAGGGCGCAAGCGCCCTTCTCATCCGTGAGTTTTCAGTCCTGTCCTCCTCACAAGTCAGCCCTCTCTGTCAAAGGTCTCTTGAGGGTCTCCCCGACACTCCACGGCCCCCTCCCCGGCCTGGTCCTGGCTCCAGACTGACTTTGGGGTGCCTCCAAATTCATTCTTCTCTGTCTCTGCCTGTCAAGTTGGCCACCACTGTCTCCCCTGATGCCCAAATGACCTGTTCAGCATCCTGGAGGCCTCCCGAATTACCTCTGTCTCCTCCATCAGACTGCCTTAGAACAAGGCCCTACCATCCTGCCTCTGGAAGCCCTCCCCACCCCCGCCCAGGTCTGCAGGCCTGTCCTGGAGGGGGCCTGGGTGGTCCCCTCTTGCCCGCTGGCCCATCCTTCTCTGTCCCTTCCAGACTTTTCTCCTGCGGGTGGCCACAGAAATTACGGGAGCTGGAGGCGCTGACCAGTTCCGATGTGTTCAGAGCAGGGCTGCTCGAACGTGGAGGCGACCCCTAGGTCTTGGCCTGGGCTCCGCAGCGTGGATGCACTCTGGTCTCACCGACACCAGGGCCCACACTGACTCTTACCCCGCACCCCCTCTCCCCCCGCGGCTGCACACACTGGGCTCTCTCCCAGGCCCCACTCCCGGCAGGGCTCGGCATGCACACTCACTGGAGGCTCCAGGGCTGGTTTGCGGGTGCCCTTCTCCTCCTGGAACTTCACAAGCGCCCTCCACAGCGGCTCCAGTCAACAACCCCCACCCCCACTTCACCCGACTTCAGCCCGCACCCCCACCCCTACCCCCACTCCCGCAAACATCCCTCAGGACTCTCCCCTAAAACCCTTTTCCTATGCCCCTGCCGGCCGAGTCCATAACTTGCCCCCTGACTCCTAACTGACTTCCTAGTGTGTTGAACACCACCAGATGTGTCCTTGCTCTCCCCCAGCCCACGTGTCACTAGTATGGAGGGTGTCCCCAGCCATCTCCTCTGTGAGGTCCCGTGTTCTGTGTCCCCTCCAGTTTTCTCTCCTGCAGGTGGCAGGAGGCAGCCACACAATTCAGAGTGGCTGTCAGCTAGGAAATGGCCTGGAAAGTGCCAGCGGTGGTCGGGATGACTCTCTGGTCCTCTGCCCAACTCCATACCTCCCACACCCATCTCAGGGGCTCCCAGACAGCACACTTGAGCCCCAGGACCCCGAGGCGCTTCTGTGCTCTGCTGGCTGGGTGCCTCCGCTGCCCTTCACGCAGAGGTCCAGCCAGGAGATCCTCGTCCCCACCCCAAACTGATCAGGATCCTGATTCTGCTGCCACTGGGTGGCCCCAGATTAGCACCCTAGCCTTGAGGAGAGGGAGGGCGGTCCCTTCTGAGCCTCACCAGCCAGGGACTGTCTTTCCCCCCAGGGTCTGACTCAGCACCTGCTTTTAGTCTTTGTAGGGGAGAAGTTTTCTGAATTAAGTCTCTCCCATGGGTTTTCATGTTGTGACCTTAAGATAAATCTGGGATCTACCTTGTTCCAGGAGTGTGGGTACCAGTGAGGGATTTAGATTAGTTCAAGGTCATTTCCTAAGTCTGTCCACTGAGATACGTGAAAAAAATTTTTAAGGGTTTTTAAATTTATTTTTGAGAGAGAGAGAAAGGGAGAGGGAGGGAGGGAAAGTGTGAGTGGAGGAGGGGTAGAGAGAAAGGGAGACACAGAATCTAGAGCAGGCTCCAAGCTCTGAGCTGTCAGCACAGAGCCTGATGTGGGGATCGAACCCACAAACTGTGAGATCACGATCTGAGCTGATCATGCGAGATCTGTGAGATCATGATCAGACGCTTAACTGACTGGCCACCCAGGCACCCCAGTGTTAATTGTTCTTTAAATGTTTAGTAGAATCACCAGTGAAGCTATCTGGTTCTGGACTTTTCTTTGTTGGGAGGTTTTTGATTACTGATTTAATCTCCTTATTCATTATTGGTCTGTTCAGATTTTCTATTTCTTCATGATACAGTCTTGGTAGGTTGTGCGTTTCTGAAAACGTATCACTTTTGTCTAGGCTGTCCAACTTAGTAGTGTGTAATTGTTCACAGTGGGGTCATAATTTTGTTTTGTAATTCTGTGGTCAGTTATAATGTGTCCTCTTTCATTTACAGTTTTATTTACTTGAGACTTTTCTTTTTTTCCCCTTAGTCTAGCTAAAGTTTTGCCAATTTTGTTTATATTTTTTAAAAACCAGCTCTTTGTTTCATTCATCTTTTCTTTTGTTTTGTGTTTGGAAAAGATATGGTGGCTCCCATCTTCCTAAATTAGTTAAGCCTTCTTTTGTGGTCTAACATATGAAGTATCTGAGAAGATGTTTTGTGTGCACTCGAGAAAAAGGTATATTCTACTACCACTGGATGAAGTGTTCTGCATGTCTGTAGGTCCATTTGGATAGCGTTGATCCAATCTGCTGTTTCTTTATTTTCTGTCGGATCTATCCACTGTTGAAAATGAGGAACTAAAGCACCCTACTTTTATTGTATATTGCTGTCTCTTTCTTCTTTCATTTCTGTTAATACTTGTTCGGTGTATTTAGAGACTCTGATGTTAGGTACATATATAATTATTATATTTGCTTGGTGAATTAATCCCATTACCATTGTATAATGACTATTTTGGTCTCTTGTAACAGTTTGTTTGCTTGTTTGTTTATTTATTTTGAGAGAGAGAGAGAGAGAATGAGTGGGGGTGAGGCAGAGAGGGAGGGAGAGAAAGAATCTCAACCAAGTAGGCTCCATGCTGTCAGTGCAGAGCCTGATGCGGGGCTTGAACTCAAGAACCATGAGATCATGACCTGAGCTGAAACCAAGAGTTGGTCGTGTAGACTGAGCCACCCAGGTGCCCCTCTTGTAACAGTTTTTGGCCTGAGGTCTACTTTGTCTGATATAGGAATAGCCACTGCTATTCTCTTTTGGCCAACGTTCCATTTACATGAAGTATCATTTTCTAACCCTTCAATTTCAGCCTATGTGTCTCCTTAAACCTAAAGTATGTCTCTTGTAGGCAGCATATATGTGGATCATGTTTTTGTTTTTTGGTTTTTTTAGTTTGTTTTGCTTTTGTTTTTGTTTTTTTACCCATTCAGATATTCTATATCTTTTGATTGGGGATTTAATCCATTTATACATAAAGCACCTATTGATAGGTTAGAATGTATTATTGCCCTTTTGTTAACTGTTTCCAGACTTTTAAAAAATAGTTCCTTTGTTCTTTTCTTTGTCTTTTGCTGTTTTCCTTTGTCATTTGATAATTTCATGTAGTGGTATGTTTCTTTATATTTTGTGTATCTGCTATTTTCTTTAAATTTTATGTTTATCATAAGACTTAGAAAGCATCTTATATTTTTAACCATCTACTTTAAGCTGATAACAACTTAATTTTGATTGCACAGAAAAACTCTGCTCTCACTCCCTCCCCTAGGCATTTTGTGATTGATGATACCATTTACATCTTTTTATATGGTGTATTCATAAGTTATTGTCATTATAATTATTTTTAATGATTTTGTCTTTTAATTTTTATACAAGAATTGAAAGTGATTTATGCACAACCATAACAGTATTTGAGTATTTTGTGTTTAACTATATACTTATCTGTACTAGTGAATTTTATATTCATAGGTTTTCAGGCTGCTGATTAGTGTTGTTTTTTTTTTTTTTTTTTTTTCATTTCAGCCTGAAGAACTCTCTTTGAAATTTCTTGGTTTTTTTTTTATTTATTTTTTTTTTAATTTTTAATGTTTATTTTCGAGAAGAAGACAGAGCACGAGTGGGGGAGGGGACAAAGAGAGAGAGGGAGACACAGGATCTGAAGCAGGCTCCAGGCTCTGAGCTGTCAGCACAGAGCCCAACGCGGGGCTTGAACCCACCAACTGTGAGACCGTGACCTGAGCCAAAGTCAGATGCTTAACTGACAGCCACCCAGGTGCCCCTCTTTGGGCATTTCTTGTAAGGCAGATCTAATGGTAATGAACTCCCTCATCTTTACTCTGGGAAAGTCTTTATTTCCCTTCGTTTCTAAAGGACAGCTTTGGCATGGATAGTATTCTTGACTGGCAGTTTTTCCCTTTCAGCACTTTGAATCTGTCGCCGCATTCTTTTCTGGCCTGCAAGGTTTCCGCAGAGAAATCTGCTGACAGTCTTATCAGGGCTATCTAGTCTGAGACAAGTTTTGCTACTTTCAAAATCCTCTTTTTCTTTAGCTTTGGACAACTTGGTAATTTTTTTGTCTTAGTGTCTCTTAAAATTCAACCTATTTGGAATTCTACGGGCTTCATGAATCTGGATGTTTATGTGCTTTCCCAGAATTGGGGGAATTTCAGGCGTTACTTCATTAAAATGGCTTTCTGCGTCTTTCTCCCCTCCCTTCCCTTCCCCCTCCCCTCTTCTCCCCTCCCCTTCCTAGGACTCCCCGTAATGTGCATATTTGTTAATTTTATGTAGTCCTATAAGTTTTTTAGGCTTCCTTCACTCTTTCTCATTCTTTTTGTTTTGACTAGATCATTTTGAAGGACTTTGTGTCAAGTTCATTGATTTTTTTCTTCTGTTTGACTAGGCCTGCTTTTGAACTCCACTCACAAATTTCTCAGTAGTTATTGTATTCTTCAGATCCAGTGTTTGGGTGTTTTGTTTGTTTTTATGTCTGCTGATGTTCTGCTTGTTCATGTATTGTCTTCCTGATCTCATTGACCTGTTTATCTGTGTTCTGTTCTCACTAGGCCTTTTTAAAAGTTATTTATTTATTTATTAAAAAATTTTTTTAATGTTTATTTTTGAGAGAGACAGAGACGGAGAGACAGAGAGAGAGAGAGAGGGAGACAGAGTGCAAGCAGGGGAGAGGCAGAGAGAGAGAGAGGGAGACACAGAATCCGAAGCAGGCTCCAGGCTCTGAGCCGTCAGCACAGAGCCCAACACGGGGCTTGAACTCACAAACTGTCAGATCATGACCTGAGCCACAGTCGGACACCTAACCGACTGAGCCACCCAGGCGCCCCCAAAGTTATTTATTTTTAATGTAACTCTCCCTCCGCCAGTGTGGGGCTTGAACTCATGGCCCTGAGGTCAAGAGTCACATGCTCCTCTGACTGAGCCAGCCAGGTGTCTCTAACTCACTGAGCTTCTTAAAGATGATTATTTTGAATTCTTCTGTCACCATCAGGAGGTGTCCCACGAGTCTCAGGAGGATGAGGCACGTACTAAGAGCCTCACACCCCCCGCTATAACTAGCATGCACCAGCTGACAGCCAGGGAAGACAGCAGGCCAAGGGGAGATGGCAGAGCCTCCTAGCCCATCCAAAACCGATCCTACAGACACTTGTTGTGTGATTTATTGAGGTTTTCACGGTTGGTTGTTATGCAGCATTATTGGGATTCATTACTACTATATATGGTACAGAAGTGGGGCAGCAAGCCCACTGACACTGCGAAGAGGCCGGTAGGCAGCGAAAGAAAAATCTAAATCCAGAACGAGTTTCTGTTCCATTGAGGATAAAACATTGCCCTCTCCATGATGAAAGGGGCTCCACGTGATCCTCCTGCCTCCAGATGTCTGGCTGGTGTGGGGTAGATACAGAACCGGTCCTGGCCGCTCTCTCACTCATGCCTTCCCAGGGTGGGGAGTGACTTAAATCAAAGGAAGGATCTGGAAGGTGCATCTAAGAAGTGCAGAGCCCAGTTCTCAGTAACCTGTTTGCCCACAGACAGCGTGTTATAGTTATGTCTTTTTTTTTTTCTTAAGAGAGAGAGAGCGTGGGGGAGGAGGGGGGCAGAGGGAGTGAGAGAGAATCTCAAGCAGGTCCCATGTAGTGCAGAGCCTGATGCAGGGCTCGATCCCGTGACCCCAGGATCATGACCTGACCCAAAATCGAGAGTCTGACACTCAACCAAGCCACTCAGGTGCCCCAACTTGTTATATCTCAATTGCTCTTCATGTGGCAATGTTCTGATCCCCAGGAATTAGTTTGTTCAGGTACAATGTTCACTAGTCCTTGGAAGATTTATTTCTTTGTCAACAAATGGGTTGTCTGTGTAAATGGCTGCAGGTCCCTTTACAGGAGGCTAGGGGTAAGGCTTAAGTGTCATACATAGCAGAGTCCTTCCTCAAAGGTCCTGGGACTCTCCCTTAAGTGTCTATAAATTGACTCAAGGAGGTTGTGACTCCAGTACGGTGGCCCTAGTCCACCTCTTCTTCTTATGAGCCTGTACTTTGGCTTATTTTCTTATATAAGTCACTTTTGGGGCATCACACCCAAGTTTCTGTGTTGGAACTCCCCCTGGGATCTCATTACAGCAGCCAGGCCTCCTATGAGAAGTGGCTCCTTCCTTTATCAACACTTGGGTTCCTCCCATCACCGTGGAGATCACAGAGCATCTCAACTGCTGCCCCTCCCACAGGTGCCCCCTCAACTCTCTCTTGTGTGGGAGGGAAGTGGTGAAATGAGGAGTGTTTCCAAGTGGTCGGAGCTTCAGCTGTCTCAATCTTTCCAAGTCTCCCACACATCGTCCTTCCGATCGCCAGGATCCTGTTTCCCTAGGGCCACCCAAACTTTCCATGTTACAAATACAGCAAGGCTATCAATGTAGCTGAATAAGTCAGTGACCTGCAGGATCAAGGTGTTTGTAGAAACCCTCCTATACTTCTGTTCTTGACATTAAAAAAAAAAAATTGTTTTGAGAGACAGAGAGAGCATGTGAGCGGGAGAGGGGCAGAGAGAGAGAGAATCCCAAGCAGGGTCCACACTGTCAGCACAGAGCTCAAGGTGGGGCTCGAACTCACGAACCATGAGATCATAACCTGAGCCAAAATCAAGAGTCGGGTGCTTAACCGACTGAGCCACCCAGGTGTCCCTTGACATTTTTTATGGTTTCTGAATTTGTCTATGACAACAACTATCAAGCCCTTCACCCCAGGAAGCAGATGACTCCAGAAGGCCAACCACAGGCAATAATTAGGTATTTTACTGCCATATGCCTTGATCCTCGAGTTTCCCATCCCAAGGCCTAACATCAAATTCAAAGTATCCTACATTTCCCTCAGGTTTATTATCTCCAATCCATGCTCTGGTATCAACTTCTATTTCAGTTAGGGCTCTTTTGGGTTGCAAATAACTAACGCTGGCCAAGTAAAGCAAATGAGGAATAGATTGGAAGGATATGGGGTAGCCCAGACAATCAATGACTCCTCAAGAAGGACAGTTACCAGGACAGCTATCTCTGTACAGGAACTAATAACAATCAGCACTACCATTGGAATGACTTCTGCATTATCCTGCTCTGGGAGCCCAACAGACAACAGGGTCAGCCTTTGGTTGGGGAAAGGCGAGGACACTATGGCATTCACATAAGACAGAGTAGTCTCCAGAAAAGGGAAGGGATTTTTTGGTTTGTAAAGAAGGTTAAAGATACAGGGATTCTTAGGGAACTCAAAAAGTAGGCAGTTCAGCCAGGATCCATAAGGTACTAGGGTGGGTGAGGCACCATGAGCCAAGTTTCCCTCCAGCTATATGGCCGTATTCCACGCCTGTTTGTCCATCAGCACACCCAGCCCCAACCTATGACCACTCAGGTAGCCCTTAGTCTGAGTCTGACTGCACACTGGGAGCCCAAGAGCACCCATCAGCTGAGACCAGGTGTGTGTGTGGGGGTGGGGGGTGGGGGGAGTCAAATTTCATGGAATAAACATGGCGCCTGGGTGTGGTTACTTCTACAACTGACACGCAGCGGAGGGATTCCTAAAGAGTGTAAATGCTGGTCAGGCAAGCCCAAATGACCTTCACTTAATTACCTTCCTCTACTCCCTTTTGTAATATACTCCTCAGGAAATCAATCTTAAAGAGAACTGACCCTCTCACCCTGAACTACACTGACCCCTCAGATAGGCCATCAATGCTGTGACCAAGGGGTTAGACATCACAAGAGATAACCATAGTTCAGTGGGATTTCATTTTAATATAAATAAAAGTTTCTAATAATACGAAATCACCAGGGATTCTGCCACTGTCAAATTCTACAGTTAGAATTAAATGAAAACTGTATTTTTATATCTAACAGTAGAATCCAATGATGTGACCTGCAGATTAGAAGGAGTCAAGTATTTAACCATTTTTGTGTCGTGGAGTCAGGGACAGCAATTCCAAATTGGGCATAATGCACACCACCATTGTAGCCAGCAGTGATATAGTCAGCAACCTGGCCAAAAATCTCTGGTCATGGTGGAATTACAAGGTTCCTCAAAAAATTAAAAATAGATCTACCCTATGACCCAGCAATAGCACTGCTAGGAATTTACCCAAGGGATACAGGAGTGCTGATGCACAGGGGAACTTGTACCCCAATGTTTACAGCAGCACTTTCAACAATAGCCAAATTATGGAAAGAGCCTAAATGTCCACCAACTGATGAATGGATAAAGATGTGGTTTGTATATATAATGGCATACTACCTGGCAATGAGAAAAAATGAAATCTGGCCATTTGCAGCAACGTGGATGGAACCGGAGGGTATTATGCTAAGTGAAGTAAGTCAGGCAGAGAAAGACCGATACGGTATGTTTTCACTCATATGTAGATCTTGAGGAACTTAACAGAAGACCATGGGGGAGGGGAAGGGGGAAAAAAAGTTACAGAGAAGGAGAGAGGCAAACCGTAAGAGACTTCTAAGGACTGAGAACTGAGGGCTGATGGGAGTTGGGGGAGAGGGGAAAGTGGGTGATGAGCAGGGAGGAGGGCACTTGTTGGGATGAGCACTGGGTGTTGTACGGAAACCAATTTGACAATAAATTATATTAAAAAAACCAAAAACAAAAAAACAAAAAACTCCCAATTCACTGGGGAATGACACCCTACCAAATGCGTGAGATGTTTTGGGTAGTAAAGTCAGGTTAAAATAAGGGAAGTGACTCCCCTGAAAACTTTTAACCTCAAGGAAGAGTTGGAAATAGACACTTTAAAGAGATTCTAAACCATGATATTAACCTTTTTATGTTAAGGGATCACTCGTTTGTGGGTTTTTTGTTTGAGAGAATCTCCTATTTGAGATTAAAAATTAAAAATGCTAACTCAAGTAACTGAAATATAGTTGTGGTTATCAAGTTAAAAAACGTACTGGAATATATGTAAGTGCAGTTAAAAATATGGACTCAAAGGGATGCCTGGGTGGCTCAGTCAGTTGGGCGTCCGACTTCAGCTCAGGTCATGATCTTGTGGTCGGTGAGTTCAAGCCCCACATCAGGCTCTGCGCTGACAACTGAGCCTGGAGCCTGCTTGAGATTCTGTCTCCATCTCTCTCTGTCCCTCCCCTGCTCTCTCTCTCTCTCGCTCTCAAAAATAAAATAAAAACATAGAAAAAAAATTTTTAATGCATAATCATGTACTCTTAAAAGGAATTGTTGAGATATGCAATACTTAAAAATGGAGTAAGATTTGTAAGCCAAACTTAAGGGCCTAAGGAGGCACTGAGCTTTTGGACTTCTGGTCATAACAAAAGACTATATTTACCAACCCCAAACACGTAAAATGGACAAAAGAGGAGACTGACCAATATCTTATTTTTAACTTTATTTTTATTGTTGACACTATTACAGATAGATAGAACAACCACAACCATATTAACAAACCAAAAACCTGTGCACAGAAACAAGATGAAGAAAATATATCAAGATGTTAACCACAGTCTTTGGATGGTGAAAATATGGGTGAGTTTCTCTTCTACATTTCTGTAACTTCAAAGTTTCTATAATGAACACATACAGTGTTTATAATGGTATATATGTAATAAAGGTGGATTACCAAAACACTATGATAGAGACCATTCGAGGAAACCAAGACAAAATATTTCACCATAATCCCACAACGACCACACAACTATTTAATTGTTTTCCATATTTCTTCCCATCTTTGACTCTATGTATACCTATCATTAACACCCTAATTATCATTGACTGGTGCACAGACCGAGATGTTAACAGCAACTGTTGCTGGGTGTTGGGAATATGGGTGAATTACTTTCCTTCTAGTTTTACTGAATTTTCCAAAGTTTGCTATGAGTATGTATTATATTTGTAATGGAGAAATACATACACAAGATTTAATACCAAAACACCAAAGGTCATTCAAGGAATTTGAGACAAAATATTTAACCATAATCCCACAATGACAACACTATTTTAATTATTTTCAGTATTTTTTTCATTTTAGACTTTATGCATACATATTTAACACTGTTATAATCACAAGCTTGTGCACTAAAACAAGATGGAGGAAATAGATCAAGATGTTAACAGTAGTTGTTGGGTGTTGGGAATATGGGTGACTTTTTCCTCTTTTCTAATTTACTATATTTTCCAAATTTTCCTCTGGGTATGTATTATGCTTGTAATGGAAACAAACATAATAAACTTTGTTATAAGAACACTATCATAAGGAACATTTGAAAACATTAAGATGAAAGTGTTTAACCATAATTCCACAAAGGTAACATAACAGCTATTCTGAATACACGTTTTGACACAGTTATAATCATAAACCTGTGCACAGAAACAAGAATAAACAAGATGTTGAAGAGTGTGTATCTGTCTTTGGAAGGTTGGAATATGGATTTTTTTTTCCTCCACTTTTCTGTATTTTCCAAGTGTCTGATGATGTGTTCAAATTATGTTCACAATGGAAACGTGATTATAAACTTTTTAGTAACACTACTATAAAGAACATTCAAAGAATTTAAGAAAATAATGCTCAACTATTAGCCTACAACAACAACAACACAACAGCTTTTGACTATAAGCATACATTTTTAATCAGTTATAATTGTAGTATAAATATAATTCTGTGTCCTGCTTTTTCCACTTAATATTCCGTAAATATATTTCCACGTTGCTACATAACTCTTGATTATCATTTTTAAGCAGCTGCATACAGTCCATGAATACCTTCACGTAATCGTCCTATTGTTTTGGCATTTATGTCATTCCTAATTTTTCACTAACATGAGATTGGAACGGACACCCTGTCATTTGGCAAGTTGTTTTCTGAAAAGGTTCTACCAATTAATACTGCCAACAGCGATCAACCCAAGTTCACCCTGATAACATCAACGCTGGTTCCCATCTAAAGGGTCCCCCTCCTGTGCCGCGGGGCCTCGATTCTCCTGTTTTCTTGGCTGTCCATTCCAACCTCAGGTCCTTCTATGCAGCTGGCCCTCACCTATACCAAAAAGGCCCCTTCTTCACTGCCCAGGACATCCTGCTCAATTCATTCCCACCAACCTGGGCTTCCCAGCCCTGCTTCCCATTTTTCCTTCTGTCTGCTTCCCCACCCTCCTAGATCTGGCGATGTATTAGGACTTCCTTCTTTGGCTTCCTCATTTCTGCTTCGTGCTCTCAACCCTACAGCCTTCCTCAACTTTGGCATTCCCTGCAGCTCTGACACTCATTCCCCAAGCCCTAACCACGCGGATCTAGGAGAGGAAGATTCAGACACGTTCCCCCAGCACATAGGTTAATTTTGCTTGCTCAAATTATCTGCTGTTGTCTTTTGCTCACTTAATCTACAGATCCACTTTCTAAGGTTTTTTTTTTTTTAATTTTTTTTTTTTTCCAGCCAACTCAAAGCCAAAAAATTTAATAGTCATTATGCAAGGGGAGGGGAAGCAAAAGGAGTACAGGTGGTCCACAGAACAGGACACAGGAAACCTCAAGCTATGAGGTCAATTTGTGATTAAATGGAAAACTGAGGTGATCCGACAAACGTGACACTAGTGGATAGATAGCTCGGAGATACTTAGAAGGGCTGCAAGAGGGAGGAACAGATGGTAAGGAAACAAATTAAGGCTGCTGGGGAACCTGAGTCCATGTTAAGCTTAAGTTGACTGTAAAGAAAGCTTTTTTTGTTGTTGTTTTTTGTTGTTTTTTGTTTTTTTTTTTGATTTTTAAAATTTAAGTTAGACATGGGGGAGGAGGGTCAGACAGGTGAAGACAAGAAATCAGGTAAGCGATAGAAAGCTCTAAGGATACTAGCTCCTGGGCACCCAGGGTGCAGACTGACTTGTGGCAGTTCACACTACTGAAGCCACGATGCTACTTGTCACTTAAGGCAGGAAGCGCACACAGGAAGTGATGGAAGTAGTTAGCCTGCATCCTTATTTACAACACAAAAGTCTCTCCCTCTGGTTCTCAACCATCAGTAGGCACTACTGTGATCTAGTGATGGTTGCAACCCACTCTTTAAAGGCAAAAACGTAGGATTTATAGGGAAAAGCTTCAGTTTTTGTAAATTCATTATCAAACACACATCAGGTTGGTTAAAAAAAAAAACAAAAACAAAACTTGTAATATTTTAGCATGAGAACCACTGCAAGGTACAATGTGGCAACCAACCACTTTGGGTCACAAAAGGCCAATCTACATATTGTAAAGGCTTACACAGCATTAGGTTCCAAAGTGTTGGTGTAGACGAAATGGCTGAAAAGGAAGTTCAAAACACTTCTCTTTTCAAACAGCAAAGAATAAAAGACATTTTACCTTTCATGCTTACACTTTTACAGGAATACTTAAGAGTAAGGAATGACACACAATTACTCGAAACGATACCAATGGGGTCCAAATAATGCACAAGAAGTCTTTCTCAGAATCTAAGATGCTTAGAAATATATTCTAATTTGTTGCTCTCTTCCTCCTCCAAAAAAAAAAAAAAAAAAAAATCCGAGTACCAGGTAAGGTACCTCTGCACAGTAAACTGTAACTGTATATCATATTAAATCCAAAGATATGTGATTACTGTTTTGCTACGATATGCTATTTTATATACACTGCAGGGAGCATTATATATAGGTTACAGAAATGTCATTTACAGTTGACTGGGGCGATTTCTGTAGTCTCAAAAACCCCTGGGGTTTTCCCTCAATAAGGTCACTCAGATGCAAGGTATGTGCTACAGCTTTCCCATATGCACACACTGGTGCTGGATGGGAGACAGCTGGATGGGGGAGAGCTAGATGGGGGAGAGCTGAGACCAAAGCAGTTTCCACCTTTGGTTTCTTTTTAGTCTGAGTTGTCTGATGTTAAAAGTCAGGTGTGTACGTGCCAAGGTAAGTTTCTTCTGACATTGTTATGGATTGGTCTGAAGTCTCTGGTTTAGTAAGGGTCAAGTTCTAAGTGAAGGTTTCCTAACCTTTATACTTATGTTCTCAGCCGGTATGAGTATTCTGGTGTCTAGCGAGGGACAGGCGATCACTGAAAAGCTGCCCACAGACATCACACTTGAAATACTTGTCATCGGCCCTGTCGTTGTCGCTGGTGCTGGTGCTGGCATGTTCAGTGTAGCGGGAGCTTTCCCCATAGACATTTCCAGGCTCAAATATTATCACCCTGGCATGGGTTTTCAGGTGCTCACCATAGGCAGAGTTGGAAGCAAAGGTTTCTCCGCATTCCCTGCAGTCGTAGTATGGCTCTTCAACCTGAATCTCTTGATCTTCGCCTTCTTCTTCTGGGTCTTCGATCCCTGCCCCGTCTGGCTCATCGGCATCTCCCTCTGGCTCTTCAGCTCTTTCCTCTGGGTCTTCGATCCCTGCCCCGTCTGGTTCATCAGCATCTCCATTGGGCTGTTCGGCCTCTCCGTTGGGCTGTTCGGCTTCCCCATCTGGCTCTGCAGCCTCCCCATCTGGTCCCTCGGCCTCTCCATTGGGCTCGGCAGCCTCCACATTGGGCTCGGCAGCCTCCACCTCAGGCTCGGCAGCCTCCACCTCGGGCTCGGCAGCCTCTACGTTTGACCCCTGGATCCGCAGCACTTCTCGTGGAACAAGGACATTGGCTTCCACCTCCTGGGCTCCTTCTTCTTCCTCTTCTTCAAGATGAAGCTTCTGATGCTTGGTGAGAACGGTGTTATGAATAAAGGACTTCCCACAGTCCTTGCATTCATAGAATGGTGAATCTCTTTTGGGGGGCTCAGTAAGAAATGAAGTGTGAACAAAAGAGGCCCCATAATCATAGGGCTCGTCTTTCTCATGAATTCTCATGTGCTCTCTAAGGTCTGACTGATTGAGGAAGGTTTCTCCACATGTTTTACATTCATAGTGTTTCTCTTCGGTTTGACTTCTCTGAAACTCAGTAAGGGCTAAGCCTGGACTCACTGCATCTTCACTTCTCTGGCCCTGTTCCGGTAAATCCTCTCTGGTGTGAATTCTCATATGCTCACCGAGGACAGAGCCATGAATGAAGTCTTGTCCGCACACGTGGCACTGAAGGGATGTTCCTGCAGTGGGATTCTTCTGTGGGGCACGAGGCCTCCGTGGGTTGATGACCAGGGGCTGCACAAAAGGCTCATCATACCTTCTTTGGCCATAAAATTGATCTTGCTCGTGGATTTTCTGATGCTCAAAAAGGAATGAGCTATGAACGAAGGATTCCCCACATGCCGGGCATTCATAGAGCTGCTCTCCGATGTAATCTTTCTGATACTCACTGACAGAATGGGTGTGGATTACAGAATGGGTGTACTCGCGACTATCGATGAGATACTCTCTGCCATGAACTTTCTGATGATCCTTAAGGTCTGCGCGATCTGCAAAGCCTAGCCCACAGTCCTTACAGCCATAGATTGCATCTTCAGGCTCGTCCTGCTCGTCCTGCTCATCTGGCTCATTCTGCCGAGGCTCTTCCGGCCGAGGCCCTTCAAGGCCTATGCCCTGAATAACAGTGTCTCCAAAGAGCTTCCGACCATGGAATTCTTCTCGGGCATAGATTTTCTGATGTGCACCAAGGTCTCCGATGGTGGCAAAGCATTCCCCACACTCCCTGCATCTGTTGCGCACTTGCTGTTCAGCGTAACTTGTCTGCGCTTGCTCCTCGTCATAACTGATCTGTGTCGGTTGCACCATGTAGCTCGTTTGTGCTGCTTGCTGTGTGTAACTCATGTGCGCTGGCTGTACAGCGTAACTCATGTGCATTCCAGAGTAACTCGCCTGCACTGGGTGTTTGGCGTAACTCGTCTGTGCTGCTTGGTCAGAGTACCTCATCTGTGATGAGTGTCCGGCATAACTCGTCTGTGGTTGCTGCTCAGCGTAACTCGTCTGAGGATCAGTAGAGACTAAGCTGCGAATTACAGAACGTTCGTAGTTTTTACTTCCAGAGGGCTTCTTTCTATCGTGAATCTTCAGATGCTCAGTGAGGTCGTAGCTACGAACAAAAGATTCTCCACACTCCGGACATTCATAGAATTTCTCTCTAGGGCGAAATGTTTGATGGTCACCAAAACGTAGGGAGTGAATTACAGAGGTCTCATAGTTCCTACGCTCAATGTTTTTCTTCTTCGAACGAGCCTTCTGATGTTCACGGACATTTGAGGTGGGAGTAGATGATTCGCCATCCTTCTTAAGTTCACTGGATCCCTGACTAGTTGGACTTTTCTGAGATTCCATATGGGATACACTTTGTATGACAGAGTCCTTGTAGTTGTTATTCTTACCCCCTTCATTAGGGTTCTCTCTGGCAGGAGTTTTCTGTTGCTTATCATGACGGTCTGAAACAGAAGTGGAGGATTCTCCCTTCTCTTCACATTCAACGACTTCATTTCCATTGCAACTTTTGGGAGGTTTGAAAGCAGCTACACTATGGATAACAGACCTCTCGTATTTCTTTCCTTCGGAGGTATTCTCTCCAGCGTGGGCTTTCTGATGTTCGGTAACACCTGAGCTTTGAATGGGAGACTCCGCAATCACTTTTGGTTTGCTGGGCCCCACTGCACTGTGACTCTTCTCAGCCTTAGCAAAGGCTAAGCTATGAATAACAGACCTCTCGTATGGTTTCCTCTCATAGACGTTTTCTTGAGGAGGAACCTTCTGGTTGTCATCAGGGTTAGAGCTGACGGTGAACGCCTTCTGGTCCTCATCATCTTCAGGTGGTCTTGTTATAGTATGACTCTTCTGGGATTCGGTGAAGGGCACGCTATGAATGACAGACTTCTCGTACCCCCTGCCTTCGAAGAGGTTCTTTCGAGAATGAATTTTCTGATGCTCACTGAGGTCTGAGCTTTGCCTAAAGGCATCCCCACCATCTGTAAAGTCATACAGCTTCTCTTTTGGGTACGTCTTCTGACGCCTTTTAAGGGACTGACCAGGAATAAATGTTTCCTCACACACTTTACCCTTACTTTCAAAGAGGTTTCCTCTAGTATGGATCTTCTGGTGTTCTTTCAGGGATGAGCTGTGATGGAAGGTCTCCCCACACACCTTGCATTCATACATTTTCTCTTTACCATACGTTTTCGGAAGATCACTGGGGGGTGGGCTGGGTTTAAAGCCTTCCCCACGCTCATTATCTTTGTCATCTCTACCATGGATTTTCTGGTGGTCAATTAGGGCGGAGCTATGAAGGAAGGTTTCCTTACACACCTTACATTCATAGAATTTATCTTTCCCATATATTTTCTGGAGCTCACTGAAGGTTGGGCTAGGCATGAATGGCTCCTCATACTCCTCATCATTACATTCTGCAAGATGCTCTCTAGCATGAATTTTCCGATGTTCGGCAAGCGCGGCACTCTTATTAAAGGTTTCCCCACACTCCTTACATTCAAAGCGTTTCCCTCCAGCCTGACTTTTCTGAACCTCACTGACAGCCACACTATGAATAAACGATTCGCCATACTCATAGAGATTCTCTCTAGTATGCATGATCTGATGTTCGACAAATTCGGAAATCACACTGAAAGACCTCCCACATTCATCACACACATAGGGCATTGCCCCAAAATCAAGTGGCTGCGACTCAGTGAAGGAGGGGGCGCTAAGGCTGCTCATGCTCATGGCTTTTCTCATTTCACTACATTCAAAAGGTCTCTTCCTTGCATAGCCCTTCTGCTCGTGAGCTGAACCCTTCCCATCTGTGTCAAACTGATAGCGCCTTTTTCTTTCAAGAACTCTCTTTTTGGAAACAAGACTCGAGTTAAAATTAAAGCCTCCCCCAAAGCCATTCCCTTCATAGCCCCTCTCCTGAATCACCGACTCCCTCTTGTTGAACGAAGCTTCCTTCCAATCATTGTCTGGCCTTCTGGGGAACCTCTGGGACCGATCGTTAGATTCCCTTGCCCGTCCTGATTTGGAGTTGCGCGAAACGTCCTTGATGAATTTTTCCATGATCACCCCGTGGGAAGATTCATCTTCACAAATTCCCCGCCGATGGGTTGACTTTTTGGTTTCAGGCATAGATTTTAGACCTGAAAAGAAACCCCAAGTGTAAATACTCCCTAATTCCTGTACCTGTAACACTGAGACTTCTGTGGTGATGGTGTGAATATAAAATGTAACAGGTCTACCAATACGTATGTACGGCTCCCATCTCATTAACTCAAATGGCCACTAGGTACAACCTGCCTCGTGCTTACCTCGACTGGTGCTTGGGTAGGCACTTCTCTTTGACCTCGATGAATGGCCCTGTGTCATGTGGGAGTGGCCGTCGTCTTCCGCAAGCTGAACCCCTGTTCACAAGAATGATATGACAGCTTATGCTCAAGCTGGGCACAAGACTCATCACCGTAAGATGGTGCCTACCTTCCTAGGAACCACTAAACAGGAGGTGGCCCACGCCCAACTCCTGGAGTGTCTTCTATGTGCAGTCCCATGTCCTTACTGTCCACTCCTCAGCCCATTCTAGCCTGAATTTTATTTTTTAATATGAAGTTTGTTGTCAAATTGGTTTCCATACAAGACCCAGTGCTCATCCCAACAGGTGCTCTCCTCAATGCCCATCACCCATTTTCCCCTCCCTCCCACCCCCCATCAACCCTCAGTTTATTCTCAGTTTTTAAGAGTCTCTTATGGTTTGGCTCCCTCCCTAACTTTTTTTCTTCCTTCCCCTCCACCACGGTCTTCTATTAAGTTTCTCAGGATCCACATAAGAGTCAAAACATATGGTATCTTTCTCTGTATGACTTATTACCTGAATTTTAACTAATTCTCCTGATTCCACCTAGAAATCTGCACAGAGACCACTACATGTCCTGAAATTCAGTGCACCTTTTTCAGTCTTCACCTTCCTGTAATGAACACTTAAATCCTGACACCCTCTTTTTCACTGGCTTCCATGATTCTCTTCCTCTTTCTTGACTCTTTTCCTCAGCTGATCCCCTAACACCAGAGCTCCTTGAGGCTCCACTGCCTTGCAAAGCTCTCTCCCCTCAGTGCCAGCCAACTGCCCACTATGCTAGCCAACTTCAAGGGAGGTCCAAACTGGAACTCAGGATCCCATTCTAAGTAGGTATTTAAAAATCCTCACTGCCACCTCTCTAGAAAAAGTACCAACTCTTGTGGCAAGAGCCATCTCCCCATTCTCCATGACCTTGTACAATACACTCAATATACCCAAAGCCAGAATGATTTCTCAAAAACACATCTCATCATTTATTTCTCTGCTTAAAATATTCCAAAGGCTTCTTATCACCCTTAAAATCCAAACATATTAACATGGAGTCTAATGTCCTACAGCTTTAAGAGTCAGGTGACAAAAAGCTCCAGTAACTGGGTCTCTCTGCTTACCCAGAGAGAGCAGCTTCCTGTAGTTTTCCATGTTGTCCTGAATCGGGTTCTGAGGCTTCCTGTCCTCGGTCAGGTTCACAACGTCCTGGTATGACACGGCATCCTAAAATACCAAACACAGACCTCTCGATGGAGTCCTTCCATGGGTGCCCAAGAGAGAAGAATGCTGGCAATACGGGCGCTACACACACAGATATGTAGAAAGTGCGCACAGTGTCTGGGGTTCTGAGTGATCCAGGGCGAGTTTTACTACGGACCTACTGCGTACCTACCTTGGTGCTAGACTGTGAGGAAGATCCAAAAGACGTATGACACACATTCCTTGCCCTCATGCAGCTTATAATTTGGTTGGAGAGAAAAGACTCATGAAACAATTAGAGAACAATAAACAATAAAGTGGGGTACAGATAGATAATCAGTGCTAAATGGGTTTGGTAGAGGAACTTCAGTGGGGCCTTAAGTGGGAAGACTCTGACACAGAGAAAGGGGGCGGTGGTGTGAGAGCTTCAACAGGCCAAACATGGACTACGCGTGGCATGTGCAGGGACGGAAAACGTGTTTCAGCGGACGTCTGGTCAGGAGGTGGGACTTAAGCCTCCCTCCGCGGTCCCACTGTGTCCTGTGTTCACCTTCACTGCACAACATGGGTACATGCTGTGCTCTTCCAGGTGTGGAGATGTCCCAAATAACCCCGATGGAACCTGATGCACTGAATGCCTTCATTTTATAGCTGACTTTCCCACCTGCTGAACACGTCTCTAAAAGTCATTTTACAAGTCCCTGAATTACTCGGAAGAGTCTCCTATGCAGGACCTCACAGTACCTTTTCTTATTGATGCCCTAGGACATCAGCAGTCTCAGGGAAGTGTTGTCCCAGGGACCACGGACGGCACTGAGGCCTGGAGATGGACGTAAGGATGGACATAGCACCGTGGGAAGCCCACAGGTTTTGGAACCAGGGAAAACTCAAGGACCAAAGGAGGACTGTACATTTCTGAGCCATGCAACCTTGGGAACAGAAATCTTTCTAAGCCTCAGGTTCTTCATCTGTAAAATGGGAGAGTCAGCATCAACCCACCTTGCGATATTACGGGTGAGGGTTTTCTGCAATGGGACGTGTTGTTCAAACATCAAGAAGAATTACGTAAAAAAAATGTAAATTACTAAACTACTATGTAAAGACATTTTGATATTGAATTTATTACAGCTCCTTGCTGGGAAGTGGCACGGACACAGCCGTGTGAAATGCGGAAACAAGAGGGCACGCGTGACAAGATAAACCAGCACATACACTGGGATTTAGAGGAAGGCCTCATTGATGCAACTCCCAACATCTAGTGATGAAAAGCAAAGCCACAACCAAAACTGAGCAGAGTTTCAAAACTAGAATTCTTTCTGAGTCTGGGCTGGGAAGGCCTAGAACGACGCACAAGCTACAGAAGCTCAGGAGGCTCTAAAACTCGGGACAGGCACCCTATAGAGCAGACTGGCATCATTTTTGCTGGTTGCCCAGCCCCTGTCCGGTGGCAAGCTCAAGAGCCAAAGCTCCACTAGGCTCAGGTTTGCGACAGTATGTCCTGAGTCCCAGCACTGGCGTATTCTGCTACGCCAGCAGGGACACAGGACATCCGTAGTGAGAGGAAGGAAACCAGGGCTCCTGACCTGGGGCGTTAGCAGAGAGAGCAGAGGAGGTCAAGAACTTGGGAGGTTCAGGGAGTCAGAAAGGTCACCGTCCCCAGTGCTGAGAGACCCCATGGGCAAAGGCAAAAGGGAAGGGTTATTTTTCACACTCTTCTTTCCGTCTGCCTGAGTAAAATAAGAGCACACTGAATTTTGAACTACGCTGTTCTATGAAAGAAAAACAATGCTTTATTTAAGGTAAAGTTAATCTCCATAAGTGGGCGTCCCTATAGTGGCTCGTCACTTAGTATCTGCAGCCAAAACGGCACCTCAACTTGCAGGAGCGCCCACCGAGTTCCACTCGAATGGGTGACACCCGGAGAGCAAGCAGCTCAGAGAGTTACATGCGGCGCTAAAAGAGGATGAGGACTTCCTGCTCTGGGTGCTTCACGATACCATTCGTCTGCCTGCCGCCAGCCCGGCACGCCGGGTTAGGAGTGACCCTCTGCGGCTAGACTCTCGGCCTACACTGACCAGGAGCCAACCCTCACCGGGGTCGAGGAAAGGCATTTAAAGAGCAAAGCAAGACAAAAGCCAATTAGCAACCTCCTCTCATCTTTATTTCATGACTGTTTCAACACCCCCTAAATAACGGCTCGTATCGCTCATCCCTCTACAGACAAGTGGGAACGGAGCAGGGCTTGCAAGCCGTGCATGCACACCGCACCACATTCTCGGAGGTAAGGGCGTATCACAGAGCCTTTTTGTTGTCAAAAATCAAGCTTAAGAGTGAGTCTGTTTAGTATTTTTGTCTAGATTCCTAAAATTTTGGCCAATTTGGTTTCTTCAAATAAGATAACAAAATTAGTAGCAAACTAAGTGTGTCACAAACTTAGACAGTTTCCCTGGCACAAGGGACAAGGACGTCTGGGCTGGAGGGACAGTCGCCTCCGACCCTACCCACCTTCCTCCGCATCCCTTCCCCTGTAACTGCTGCTTTGGGGTGCTCTGCTTCCAACATCTGGACACTGCCGATTCCTCCCTCTCATACACACCTGCATTCCTTGCTTATCTCCCAGACAGGGGACCAGTGACAGAGATTTCAGGGTGGGATCCGAAGCCTTCCATCGGCTGATGCCAACTTCTGAGTGCCACTGCAGGAGTGCACTGGGGACCGACCTGAGCTCTCTGCTCGGCTGCAGGACACAAGACCCTTGTGGCCAGGCCCAACCCCACCTTGTGGCTGACTCAGCAATTTTGCCCTCGGGGTTCCGGCCTGTCTGGTTTTCTGTCTGGTTCCTGTCCCCGGGCCTTCGCCGGAGACCTCCTGACCCTACCTTCACCTGGCCTTCAGAAGTCAAGGGTTACTGCCTTCAAGATGCTTCCTTTCAAATCCAAATCCAAACCACTGGGACAACTGCTTCCCAGCGCTCAATTTTTCCTTCCCAGAGCTCTGCGGAACGAGCATCACACGGTATCCCACGAAGGCTTATTTGTGGGACTGCTGAATTCCACTCTGTCGTTAAGGCTTGAAGTTTCCAGGGCATGTGGGGACCCAGACAACCTCAGACACCATGGCACTCCCTGACCTGGGCGAGGTCCTTAGCGCTAAAAGGAGATGCAGGCTCCTCGCACTCGGCTCCCCTTCCTCTCAAAGCCCTTTCCACGCTGCGGCTCCCCTTCAGAATGCTGGGTCACGAGGGACCCTACTCCATACAGGTCAGCCCAGATCCCAAGGCCTTTTCCCCTCCACCGATCTCCCCAGCATACGGCCTCCTAAAACTACTGCCAGAACTGCCGACACGCAGGCGGTGCCGACCGCATGCCAGGCATCACATTAAGCCCTTCTTGGATACACATGAATCACACTCACTCCTCACAGCAGCCCGCTGACCCAATCACTGCATCCATTCTTCAAATGAGGAAACTGAGGCTCAGCTTAGTCAAGCAAATGGTCCAAGGCTGCACACCTAGCAGGTGGCAGAGCTGGGCCTCACACCCAGCCCTCGCTGGCTCCAGAGCCTTCGCTCTCTCTTGCCTGTGTGCCGTGTGGATGTACAGCCTCCCTGGTTCCCTGCAGTGGGCCAGAAAGACCCCTGCAATGGTTCTGCTTCCCTGGCTCCATAGGGAACCACTGACACGACCGACGTACCACATGCCACAGGTGTGGGATGGCAAAGTGCTCCTCTGACAATGTGGGTCAATCAGAAAGTAGGCAGGAGTCACCCCAGCCACTTGCCACCTCTGCGGACAGGCCTGGGCTCCATGCAGGGCAGAAGTGCCCCTCTGCGCACCCAGGTGGGATTCTAAGGGTGGATGAGCATACCCTCCTGGGAAAGAAAGGCCTCTCTGCCATGAAATGAAGATGGCCTTTCCAGAAAGAGAGGAGACCTAAGCATACCTGGGATCTTGACTCATAATCCATCACAGAATCCCTACGTTTGCGTTCTCTTTCTGTCGCAAAAGTTGTTTTCTCCATCAGAGGAAGGGAAAGGTCCCGTTGAGGAAGTCCTGGGAAGAGACAAGGCGTCACAGAGGGACAGGGTGTGGTGTGGCCCTGCACGCCCACCAGGGAAGTCCGAGCATGGGACATACTGCCTCTGGGGTTCCTGGGGTATGGCCAGCGGTCCCGAGACCCCAGGTCTCTGCTCCTGCCTCTCCGCTCCCGGTCCCGGTCCCAGTCCAGATCCCAGTCCCGGTCTCGCTCCCGGTCCCACTCCTGGTCCCAGTCCCGGTCCCGGTCACCTGAGAAAGCCAGACATGGAGGAGTTAACACGGTTCTGGGCCACGCAGGATGGGGGCCCTAATCCCCCTCCTCCCTTGAGGAGATGGATCCCACACTGAGGTCTCCAGACTCCCATGCACGACCTGGGCTCTTTTGATTACCCTGGACCCAGAACACCACTTCTGGAGGCTTTGCCCAAGTGCCACGGACGGCAAAGCAAGCGCCACAGCGTGGTTTAGAGGCCGGCCCCTGCAGACACTTCTGTTGTTTGCTGGCTGCCACACCATCAGCCCCACACTCTGGACCATGACTTCAGACCCGCCCGCCAGTCTCAATGTGCACATGACCCTGCTCCAAAGAGACAAAACACATGCCCTCCCAAAAGCAAGCTTCCTTTTTACAAGTTCTTGAAGGACCTTAAAACAGGTTTTAGAGGCAAAGTAGTGATGAACTCTGCCCCTCCTGGGCCAATTTCAAACAGCTTCAAATACTTTCTCATTATTTAAAAAAAAAATTGTATTTCACACCAGACACTGGTGTCTGCTTGGATATAAAAATGTCTCATTCCATCATCAACTGCCCTTCCCCTCAGATCTGCACCGCTGTCTCCACTGATGGTGCCAGGCCCACCATGCACTTCTGGGCAATGGGCAGAGCTGGTAGCCGGGGAAGCTGGGCCCAAGTCTGCCCCAATGGCGTGACCTGACACAGTTACTCACTGCAGAATGATGACGCAGAACGTGGCGGTGGGGACTCTGCTCCCTTCCGGCTCATGCTGTCTTCGCTGCGCAGGTCACTGTTGTTGTCATCTGAGAGGACACCAGACACTGTCTTAATGCTCTATCACCTCTCGCCTGTGTTCTCAAAATAGCTCCCCCGAGTGGAGTCTGCCCTTGCCCCAACCGTGCAGCCCCCTGCCTCCCCGGGAAGCTGGAGCGATCTGATCCCCACATTCCTCAGCTTCCTACCACGCCTGGGCAGGCTACGTGGCTGCGACCGCCCTCACCTCCTCTCCACATAGCAGCCACGCACAGCTCTCTGGGGTAACACACCCTTCGTGTCATGAAAAGGAGCCCAGGCCAGGGTTGTGAGGTGCACAGAGGCTTGTCAGTTCCTCACAGAGGCCCTCACTGAGGCGTGCCTTTCCTACCCACACCACCTTAAGGCGGCGGTTCTTAACTGGGGCGCTCTACTCCCCGGGGACAGGTGGTAACATCACGTCTGGCTGTCACAGCTGGGGAGGGGGTGCAACCGGCATCCTGTGGGTAGTAGAGAGGGGCTAGGGGTGTGTCACTGCATATCCTATGACAGGCTGGCACCCCACGAAGAGAGTGACCTGGCCTCGACTACCAGTGGTGGTGCGGCTGTGAACCCCAGAGAGATCATGGCTCCCCGACAGCCTCCACCGTGCCTCACCTCCTGGTTCATACATCTCCTTGTAATTTTCCAGCAGAGTGACTAGCTTCTCACAGTTCTCGGGCTTTTTTGCCCGCACCCAAGGCTTGATCTTTTCTGGAAGGATGGTCAGGTACTGCTCAAGGACCAAGAGCTCGATAATCTCCTCCTTGGTGCGAGTCTCTGGCTGCAGCCAATCGAGGCAGAGGTTTCGGAGTTTAAACAGTGTCTTCCGAGGCCCAACAAATTCCACGTAGAGGAAATTCCGAAACCTCTGATGAAAGAATTCAGGGTCAGTTGCACCTTCTCTTACGGTGGCATCCGGCTCCTTAGTCAAGTCACTGTCTAGCTCATGCACATCTGGAGCCCAAGACTTCTTCGGTTTGGTGGCAGACAAGTACTTTGGAGGCAGCATTTTTCTAAGTGAGATTTTCACTGGAGGAACCAAACATGAGTCAACAGGAAAGACGCGGCAGGCTGTGACAGTCAGCACTCAGGGACCTGTAGATCGTAAGGAGATACACACATGTCCCAGAAGTTGAGGATCAGGCAGCAGTGTGGGGCTGCCCTAAACGGGCATCAACAACGCTTTGTGAACAAACCACGGGGGCAGAGATGCACACACTCGCAATACACAGATGCATGCGCAGCACACAAACACAGCCTCCCACAGGGGTAACAAGCATGACCTCTGGGCACCATCAAACCTGTTTGAGAGTCACCTCTGCTACTAACGGGTGTCATGACTGTGGGCAACTACTCAACGTCCTGGAGTCTGTCCCCTTATCTACACCAAGGAACAACAGCCCTCAACCCTTTTAAAACTGTGAGATTAAATAAGCTAATATACCTAAAAGGCCTACCAACCCAATGCCCACAATGCTCAAGGTGCCAGGCATTACTAAAAGTGGAGGTTGATTTTTGTTCTCAGCAAAAATGGAAAAGGGGATACAGGGAATGAGGGCCAAACCTACCATTTCTGGTGATTTCTGAACATCTCTATCACTGTGGAAAGTTCTACTGGCCAGAGTGGCAGAGTCTGCAGGTCTGCTCAGGACCCCTTCCCTCGGCACTGCACACCCTTCTGACAAGTGCCTATCCTGAACCCCAGCCTCGGGCTCTGCTAACACCACCTCCTCCGATAGGTCTCCTGAGCTGCACTATCCATCTCTCAGGTGTTGCAAGCACTCCTCACATGTATTTTTAAATGCTGCAGTTAACTTGCCCCTCTCTGCAGCCTAAACTATAAACTCTACTTGAGGGATTAGAGACTCACTTTTCCAGACTTGTATCCTCTAGTGTCTGCCTGGCACAAAGTCAGGTACCAACAATGGTAGAACAGATTGAAATTAACAGACATAAACCCATTTAAAAACTGGTTTTAGGGGCATCTGGATGGCTCAGTTGGTTAAGCATCCAGCTCTTAGTGTCGGCTCAGGTCACGATCTCACAGTTTCGTGAGTTTGAGCCCCGCATGGTGCTCTGTGCTGACAGCATTGAGCCTTCTTGGAATTTTTTCTCTCTCTCCCTCTCTCTCTCTGCCCCTCCCCTGCTCATACTGCCTCTTTCTCAAAATAAATAAACTTTAAAAATAAATAAATAAATAAATAAAATAAGTTTTAGATGTAGGCACGCATTATCACATGGCTGAAGAAGCACAGCTAAGTTTCTGGGGAGAGAGAACATCCTGGATTAACCTCTATGCCCCTGCTTCCAAAGAACATTCTGGTGTGTCACCCACCCTCACCTGCCCACTTTTCTATCAACCCCTCTAGGAAAGAACCAGCTTTGATAATCCTCTGTATTGCTGCATTTATTTCCCTAGTTGTCTTTTTATTATCTGCCCCTTCTTTTTAGAAAAACCTCTTAGACTGAGTTTAAAAGCTGATTTTCATCTTTTTTCTAACATAACCAATTAAGGCTATACATTTCCCGTTACCTAAACCATCTCCCTCTGTGGACAGCCACAAATGGTACAAGAAGGTAGGCAATATGGGAAAGAAATTTAGGTTTGGGTGGGTGAATTAATTCACCTGACAGTTTTGTACTTCTGGCTTTACTTCCAAGGAAGAACAAAACAATATGCAGCAAAAATTCTATGCTTTTGTTTTAAATGGGAAACCAGTAAGTTTAAAATTAAAGTTCTTTCTTTAATGTTTAAAGAGAAAACAAGGTGTTTCATTTATCATTTGGGAATAAATGTAGCAAACTCTGCCATGCCCTTTTCCCCCCTGCAGTGATGGGCTTCGGTTCTGCTCACGCACAAACACCACCCCCACCCATGCTCTCTCCCACCACTGTCCTCTGAAGCATCAGCACACACACACACACACACACACACACACACACACACACACATGTCCATCAGGAAGACCCTCAGCAATCAAGCACTGCCTCCCTGTCTGCCCTGCCCTCCTTGAGGACAGGTGACAACAGAGGGGAGGGCATGAGATGGCACCCTGCTAGGCAGAAGACTTCCAAAGCCAGGGAAGGAAAAGGACAAGTATCCAGGCTCTGACGACTAGAGTGATGCTTGGCTAAGAGGGACAGAGAGACTGCCCCTGACAAGGCAGAGCTCTCAAACCCAGCAGGCCTGAATGGCAAAGATGAAAGGGCAGGAAGCCCAAGACTGCTCTTTGGCATTCATATCCCAGAGGAAACTCCAGTCCCCTAGAAGACGCTAGTGCAACTTCTCAGAGGTGACAGGGTACCTTCAGGTATGTAAATCACCTGTTTGGGAAGAGGATCCTTTCCAGAACTTCAGAACAAGCAGCTCTCCACGGGAACAGAGTCAAAATACCAGGGACCTGCAGACATTTTAAAGACAAAAATATATGGACAAATAAACATGGAAGAAATGTAAAAAGAGTGTCAGAGAATTAATTCTCCAAATGGCTGTGAATTCAGATAGCATTAGAGGTGAGGACTTATATATCGCCTTCAAGAAAAGGCCAATTCCCAGGTCATAAACCAACCAAAGAGAAATAGAAAGCCTTCCCATTGTCTTTATGAAATCAGAATAATTTAAAAAGCCAGTACAAAACTAGCATTAACAAACCACAGATCAAATTCAGTTATAAAAGCAGACAAAAATCTCTGGCACTATCCCTGTTGAACACTATTCTTCAGAGTTCCAGCCAATTACAATGAGGCAAGAAAAATGTGAGGCATAAAGAAAGATCTAAAACTATCATTCTCTTTTATGTAAGAGCATTCACTCAGATTTTGTGAATCAATGAAGCAGACCTGACAATAATTTAATAAGAAAATCACTTACAACATGCTCCCTAAATATGTATCAGCAATTAAAAATTTTAAATAGTGGGAAGAGAACTGCCATTATAAAGACAGAAAAGATTTAATGAAAGACAACACCATCCACATGAATAAGATTACAAATTATAATAATAAAAGGCAGTAAATGGAGAGACATAGGATAATCATGGGAGATGTATGGATCTGGCATATTAAAGCTCTAAAACCTCCCCCAAGTTAATCTATATAATTTAATGGAACTTCAAAGAATATTAATGTTGGGGAACTTGGCGATGGTTCCAAAGTTGACCTGGAAGAGTTCCATTTGGTCAATATTTTGAAAATTCACATATCAAAAGACCAACAATCCATACACAAAATTTAAGAAATATTTTCATGTAATCTCATGGTAAGAAAGTTCTTTTATAATATGCCTGAAGGAGAAAGACTACATAGAAATAACAATGATGGTTGTTTACACCATCAAAACCTAAGAAATAAAACAACAAAAAGATCCACTTGTAACTTATGACAAGAAAGTGGATTCTCTTAGGAATTGTGGTCTAAGTTGACCACACGTAGTCAAGTATCCGGCAGTGGCTTGAAACATGGCATTTACAAACTAGTAAGGAAGGCACACATTACTTCAGTAAATGGTGGTAGGAAAACTAGCCAATCTTTCACTTGGGGGGAGAAGGTCATACCATACATAAAAATGCTAAAACTAAAATCAAAATAAAATAAATAAAAGATTACTTTTTAGAATTATGGAGCAGGAAAGGGCTCTTCTAACTAGATGATAAAATTGAGAGCTATTAAGGACAACTTTGACTTCAAATATGTACTTGTTTACTATGGTAATTTTTCCTCCCAGTACACATATATTTGAAGCATAAACCACCAGCAGGTGAAAACTACATACAGTAACTGTAGGATGAAAAGGTTTGGCAGAGAATCAATAATTTTTCTAAGAAAATACAGGCAGGCAAACCTGACTCAGAAAGCAGAGGAAAATCTAGGGAAGAAATTTAAAAAGATGAAATAATTTAAGGAGCAACTTCCATAAAAGTTCCATGAGCAATGAGTTCACCATGTTATAAAAACCCTTCCAGAGCACAGAAAAGAGATGGAGGACATCTTACTCATTAATAATACGACCGTTTGAACGCCCTTAAGAATTCGATCACAAGGTACACGCCAACTTCTAAACCAAAAATTCACTCATTTCTTTTCTCAAGAAATTCAGGACTAGAGTAAACAAATTTGATGTTCTTTAAATGTGCTCAAGATTTTCTAACAAGGGCAACAGAACAGCCTGTGGTCAGCAAGAACATTATACATATATATGTATATGTGTGTGTATATATATATATATATATATATATATATATATATATATATATTTTTTTTTTTTTTTTTTTTTAATTTAACAGGAAAAACTTAAAAAAAAGAATCAGGCCCTAACAACTCCTTCCCACAACTGCAGAGGAAGTTCATTTCAGATCTGAGAGTAAAAAAGGACTTTGAGAACAGAGTAATTGTAAAAATGGACAATGTAAGTATCTGTATGAAAAAGAAATGGGCGTACTCACATAATGGTTATGGCAATGGAGATTTTATGGAGGGCAATTTGGATAACTTCTTGAAATTTTAAATGTACACACCCTGTCCTATAAATTCTATTTCCATGAATTTATTCCAGAAATACGTAATCACATATGTCCAAGAATATAGTCACTGAATAGTGCTGACAATGCACAAAATATAGTACATATTCATATAATGATTATGAAACCTTTTAAAATAATGAGCCAATTGTAAATAAATGGATATAAGATGACCTCTAACGTAGTTAAGTGCAAAATGGGACACGAAAATGTGTACAGCATTCTAAGAAACTATAAAAACAGACGTATTTACTTAGACAATTTCTGTAAGAATATATATGAGACTAGTAATAGTGATTAATAGTGATCACCCCTGGGGAAGGGAACTGGGGGCCAGGGAAAGAAGGGAAGGAAACTTACTTTTTCACTGTATAGTCTCCTTTTGTTTTTTGTTTTTATTTATTTATTTTTTACCATGAGCATGTATTACCTAGTCAAAAAAATAAATTCAAAGTTAAAACAAAAACAATAAACAAAAGCACTAGTAGAGGCCTTAGAGACTGTGCTGCCCACTGAGTGGGTTCACGCAACCCTGACACCTTAACACTGAGGGGGTATCCTCCCTTCCCTGCCTATCCCACCCTGCTGGAGTCCAAGGTCATATCCTAAACCAGATGGCAGGCAATTTAGAAACCCCCAAAGAATCAAGTCTGGAACTTGTGAAACCAAGAATCACATAAGGAAATTGCAGCTATAAGTTGAATATACTCCCCAGATCTCCAGCAATTATTAATACATAATTGTAAGGTCATCCCCTAAGCTAGGGATTCTGAAATCTAACTGATAGACCTTTCTGCCCATGTGCACAGAGGTACAGATCTCAAGTGTGTTCAGAGAGGCACTGTGTGCAACAGCAAAGAACAGGGACAGGGAGGAGAAGGCCCAAGCATAATTCCAATGCCAGAGCCCACCAAAAGACCACTCACTCACTACTCAGCAGATGGGAAAATAAAAATGGGTACAAATTTTCTGTGCTATAAGATGCAACCAAAATAAAAACAAACCAGAAGAAGAGGGGGAAAATATTCTGCAACATAGACAACAGTTAATATCTCAAATGTGAGAAGCTCTTAGAAAGCAATAAGAGAAATGTCTACCCGTGAAAATAAAAAATACAGTTCATAAAATTAGTGATAAGTTCCAACAGTCACATCGGAATCAAAGAAATGTGAAATATTACAGTGAACACCTTTTTGGCCTATCAAATGGGCAGATATTTCAAAAATAATCAAAAAGAAAAACTGATGTTGGTGAGAAGCTGGCTGGTGCAGGCATGAACCATAATTCTGGATGCCATTTCAGCCTATGTTTTAAAAACATTAAAAATGCCCATTCCTTTTGAACCAGCAAGGTTCCACTTAAGGACAATCAAGTAAGTAAAATATTAGTAAGAAAAAAAAAAGCTAAAAAGTCAGGTGCCCACTACAATAAAGTCCTTATATATACACCTAATTTCCAGTTTATAAAAGGTAACACATGCATCACTAAAGAGCTGCTGCAGTAAATGATGGCAGGTGACGCCATTTTACACATGGAGCCATGGGAAGGGACAAGCACATGTCAGAAAAGTGTTATGTTGCTAACGTGTTCTTGTATAACTACGGTCCTAACACGGGGCACAGATCCTGTCTCAAGAGTCAAACTCCGGAAAAGGAGACACTGATCGACATACTCCTACAGCGGTACCCGACAGCAGGTGAGTCTTGTGAGATGAGGTTAGGTGCCATCCTGGCCAAGTGACCCAACCTTTACCCCTTACTCACTCTGTTTACAGACCAAAGGGCAACTCAGAGTGGGGCCAGATGTGCTGTGCTAGTACTTGCCAGGGTCCCATACTCACCTTACCCTCAGGAAGACCCAGATCTCAGGTGAACTCGTCCTGTGACAGCGCCTCTGGCCAATCAAAAGCATAACTGCTCTACCCACTTCGCCCCCACTTCCCCAGTCCAGCTTCTGCCTCCATGGCAACAGCCACGCCTACCGCTGAAGAAAACAGAAGATACAGGTTTGGAGGTAGCTGAGACGAAAGCATCACAAAGGAGCTGAGTAAATGTTTGTCTGATACGATCGCATGAAACGTTGGGGCTAAGGGGGTAGCCTGTCCAAGGACAGACCAGAAAGGCCAACAGTAACAATTTACCCATCTGATCAGAGATGTGCCTGAAGATGCGTGAACCTAGTAGAACTGAGAGTGCCTGCACTTAAACCCAAAGTCTCTGAGGGCAAAGCCTCTGTTGCCTTTTTCCACCATTGTATTTTTATCTCACAGGACTGGCACATAGGTGTTCAATAAACAGTTTTTTGCACTTAGATGCAAAAATGTTTAATAAATCCAATCTAGAAAAGTCTAGCCCATTCCAGTAATACAAAGGAAGATATCCCAATTCCAGGGGACTGTTCTACACGATGGATTATAAGGGGAAAGGGATCCTGTGAGCACTGTTTCGTGTTAAAAAGCATTTGCAAACTTCAACAGCCTCTCCTTATAGTGTTTTTAGCAAAGAGTACAACTAGGAGGCCACCTATGAACAACAGAGATTTATCTCAAATAAAAGCAAGCAAGCATATTAAACGCTAAAGGTATTCCAACTAAAAGTGGGGGCCAGAAAGGGAGGACCTCCACCACAACCACCATGCAACACTATTCTGGAAAAACCTGGCTAACACAACTGAAGAAGAAACGAAAAGCATAATGTGGAAAAAGCATTATTTTGAGCTAAAAAACCTTGTCACTAAATACAAGAAAAGAATCCCATTAATAGCAAAATAAATAAATTCTCATTAATAAATTCAAACTATCTGCAACTCCAAACAAAATTTTTTTAAATGTCTAGGACATAACACAAATCCTGAATATGTGAAGACATATGTTTTTGGATGGGAATGTGGAAATTGTTGTCAATCCTTCCTTGAACATACATTAAAATCCAATGAAAGGATGGGAAGCTTTGATAAACTGAGAATCCAGTTCCTCTAAAGAATAAAGGTACAAAACTATCAGGACAATCCTGAATAAGGTATGTATGTGGTGGGGGCAATGTGTTGTCTGTAAAATGACCCAAACATATGGAAACGTACAGCATTCTTTCCAACACAATGACTCAAGTGTCAAGACAAATACACTTAACCGAGCTAACACAGTCCAAAACCTGACTTGCGTGAAAGTGTACACACACATGGGATTTAGTTTACAATAAAGAAAGGTCTTTAAATCAAAAAGAGCATTAACTGTTTAAATACAAACTATGAACTCTCTGAGGACTAAGTGGTAAAGAATAATTTTAACAAAAGTGATGAGAGGGGATGGCCAATACTTTAATTTCTGACCAGTTATTCAAGCATGCATTTCCAAGAAGGTTGGGACAGCCTCTGGCATTAGGAAAGCACCACAAACCAGTGCTGGGGTCTGGCCTCCTGCCAAGCAATTCTGTATTTCAACAACGCATCACTGGAAGCCTAAGGCCACAAAGGCCAATAATCTACTTTGCTCTCATTAAAATAAATCAGTGCCCTCAAAAAACAGCATTCCTCCAAAATTTTCATCAAACAGGAAGGAATGAAAACATAAAAATCTTTAATAGAATGCTATGTAGCCATTAAGTCATGCTTTCAAGAAGTTTTTTAACATTATTTTCTGATTGCAAACATAAAAGATAATACAACATTCAAACATTACAAAATATTTAATGTAAAAACCACAAGCCACATCCACTGATCAAATCTGTTGCTATACTAAACCTTTTGACATCCATATGTAGAGTAGCATCAAATTTTTACCCAAATGAGATCACATTAGGTGTTCTGCATGTGTGTGCTTTTAACTTTTATTTTTTTCAGTAAACTTTATGCCCAATGTGGGGCTGGAACTCACAACCCCAAAATCAAGACTCGTGTGCTCTGCCGACCCTGCCAGCCAGGCGTCCCTTGTGTATGTGTTTTAAAACCTAGTAATTTATGATGGTTACCTTTCTATATTAGTACATATAGATCTACATCATTCTGAAGGCCACATAATATTCCATTCTACAGGTACACTGGTTTATTTAAACTCGGTGAAACCACTAACGTGAAAAAACCTTTAAAGCATTAAATGAAAATAATGGGGCATAAAATTGTACAGCATACGTGGCATTTACATGTATACCTATTTATATGCACATAGAAAATGATGGAAATATCCACACAATGGAATAAGGCAGTTTTTAGAAAGCAAACCTATAGATGGAAGTGTATTTATATGGAAATTCTTGTAGATAGTGCTAAATAGCTACTAAGTAGTATGTGTGCATACATATGACACCTTCTCCCCGCCCACCAACTACTGTCTCACATCCCAGGAACTTCACTCTTATAGCTTGAGTTTGAAATGTTAATGAACTGGGTATGATCTCATTGTGCTAAAAAAACAAACACACAAGAGCAAACAACTACAAGGATATTTAAACATACGGAAATATATATAAATTAAGCCAGAAGAAAATTTCCATATAAACTTGTATAGATTATTCATAAAAGGGGGAAAATAAAAAAATAAACAATAAAAGATACTACTTCTTTTTTCATTTTAATTTCAAATGTTATTCTAAGTTTATAATTAGAAACAAATTTTTGAATATAAAATTCAAAATAAATTCAATTTCTGTTGGTCTTCCCTTTCCCTTTCTGCCTACTGCTGCTAAGCAGCATGCCCTCTGCTGTGGTGGTCCCGGGATGTGGCCCCTGCTTACGAGGACACTTCATCTTCCCCTCTGGCCGCCTCCCACTGCTCCCATGGCACCCTCCACTCGCTGCCTGTATCACTTGATGGTGCTCCACATCCAGGCCCTCCCCTCTGGCCTCATAGTTCAAACTGAATTCTGGCCACATGGCAAACCCATCACCTTCATTTCCTGACTTGGAGGTGGACCCTCACATACCCCTACTCAAATTTTCGCATTTCCTTCTGCTCTCTGGAGTACAGATCCCTGTGTGGGTTGAGTAGCGGCCAAGGGCAGGATCTTAAAAGGTCTGACCACATTTGGCAGACAAAGGCAAAGGTGGAGACACAAAGGGACCAAGCCCTGGTCCTAGGGGCCAAGACCACCAATTCCAAGAGGAAGGAAAGAGAGGAGATGAATGACAGAAAGCAGTCTCTCTCTACCCTGGGCAGAGGGCCTTATGGATTTCTAGCGTTCTTTAACCTCCAAATATCGGTTCTTGCATACACTAGACATCTAACCATGAAATGTTATATGCATCATAAACATTTCATGCAGAATAAATTTCGCTTGTGAGCCTGACCACTTACAACTACAGGACAGTGGTGCCGCCTGGACAACAGTGTTGCCACTGTGGTTTCTACCACAGTATTTGCGCCATTCTTTGAATGTTTTATAGCACTTTACTTCTCTATTTCATAAAAAATGAATAGAAAACAAAAGTATGGGCCTCACATTTAATGTAACTGAAACAAGGATGGAATTTATCAGGCACCCCTGCTACCAGGTGCGGGGGGGGGGGGGTGTCTTTGGCCTCAAACAAATGAACTGGGAAGAAATCAATTAAAGAACACAGATCAGAGGCTTGAAAAGATTGAGTGGGACACATGAGGAGAGCTAACGAAATCCTGTGACCCCACTGTTTCACCTCAGGCTCCCCACATCCCATCAGTTGAGAAAGAAGCTCCATGAGAGCTTCTTCGACCCCATTTCTACTTACTTACTTTGGCCCCTCATCATGGTGCACCTAGATTCAGCCCCCTCACTCATTCTACCTACCTCATCCGAGGGGGCTGGAATTGAGAACTTTAAAGTCAGGAAGCGAGGAAGTTACTTTCTTCGTTTCTTGGGGACAGCATGGTGTGCGGTCTCCTCTCTCTTCTCGTTTGCTCCATTCTCCTGCCTCTCTCTGCAGACCGACATTCTCTACTTCAGCATGACGTGGTAAGCGCTGCCCCAGCCCCAGTCCTACCTCACCTCCCGGTGACACGCCCAGTGCTGACAGCCTCAGCAACCCAAGTTCTCCGAGTCTGCAAGTACACACTGCAGCTCAAGTCCTTCTAGGGTGGTGGTTCTCAAACTTGGGGTGCCAAAAGCCATCTGAGGTACTCGTGAAGTATGTACCTGCCTCTCTAGATGTGACGATCTAGGAGGCCTGTGGTTCTCTAGGAAAGAGGCATTCCAATGAGCACCCCAGTAGTTATACCTTGAGAACCACTGCTGCAGGCTTAGGTGTCTGCTCTTGTTCGAATAATCACCAACAGAAGCATACGGACAACAGGGGCTGCTGGGGGGCCAGTTTCATATGGCAATGTCAGCAAAGAGTAAGTGACCACTCTCCCTACCATCCTGGCCGCAACCTCCACCCTCTGGTCTTTTAGATGGCTCTTCGCAGATCATCTCCACATCACCCTGGGCTTACCTCTATCACAAAGGCTTAGCACTTACCACACTGCAGCAAAATTTCCTTGTTGGTGTCCATTCTTGTGGGCTTTCCCCAGAAATTTCAGAAGAGAGGAAATAGTATCTAAGAATTTTAGTTTAATGATCAGACCCCAAATAGTTCGAGACGAATAAAGCTACTTTAAAGAGACTGTCTTCTGAGCCAGTATGAGTAATCTGGCCATATTTTCACGTCAATTATTAGCTGATCATTTTTTTTTTCTCCCAAATGAGAAAAAAACATGAAAAGATAGGCCACAAACGATGTACAGGAAAGGGCTACTCTGGTCAGACCTAATTTGAGTGGAAATTGGGAACAAAGGGGACTGGAGATAGGAGACCTCTGGTGTCCTAGTTACCTAGCAAGAGCTTCACTGCAACCAGATGCTGGCGCTAGGCTACCTAAAGGCCAGTGCTAGTGAACCTTCACCTTCTCTCATTTTGATTCCATACTCACCAAGCAATCTTTTCATTATGGTTTCATTTCCCATGTAGGTCTGTCTACAGGGAGAGAATCTGTTGATCATACACACTTTTGAGTATTTGGGTCCCTGCTGTAGTTATGTCCCACTATAAGCTAACAAGCCAGAATGGAGAAAACAGGAACATTGTACTTTAGTCACACCGGTTTTCAACATAAACTAATATGTCAGTAGGGTTTACACAGGTTTCCCCAGCTTCATTAATGTGGATCTACTAACACAGGATGAGTCCTTACGTGAAATAAGGTTTCTGAGTGTCCACAGGCTTTAGGACCAGACACTGGATACCTGAGGCACTCACTGAGGCCAGGCATAAACCAATGATTCCCAGGGACCAACCTGAATGGCACATGAGCCTTCCTTCAGATGGTAACACACCGTCAGCACAGCCACCTATGTTGGTAAGCATGTTTTCTTACTCGTCATTTAACTACAGTTCTCATTCAGCAGACGTTGAGGCCAGTGATTATGTCACCCACTTCCAGAGATACAAAGTCTGGCATGGTCCTGTCCCAGAGTGGGCAGTTTCCATGTTTGCTGACGGAATGAACAACTTTTGCTATTTTGCTCACTTCCCCACACGATGTGATTCACTGCACCTGACCTGAAGCAGTCAGCAAGGTGTGAAAGAAGAGTACGGGGCCGACTGAGTCTCTTAGTAGCTCTCTAATATCCAACTACTTCACTTCTCCCCCTGCTCTGACCCTAATCCAAGCTATCATCTCTCACCCAGACCTGAAATGGTTATCGCTGCAGCCACTGTTTCCACCCTCCTCTTCAGAACCCTACAACAGACGGTGTTTTTAAAAACACAAATCTGATTCTCATGTTACTTTTATGGCTAAAACACCTCAATGGTTTCCCAGTGTGTTTCATATTGAGCCCATATACTTACCACTCACTGGGAGACCTTTCACAACACAGCACCAACTGACCTCTTCCCCACCTTGATCAAACGCCACTCAATTCTTTCCTTTGCTCCTCCAGGCATCCTAGACTTCTGGCTCTTCTCTCTGGAGCCCTCAGAAATGCCCCTGTGCCCTCTGCTTCAGACTACTCTTGCCACAACACACTACCATCCTCACTTCTTCAGTGCTCAGCCTGAGCTTCCCTGGCCTTCCAGAAAGGCCCTATGTGGCCTGTTTCAGGTTAAGTGTCCACAGTGAATATTCTCTCTCAAAAACATCAATTGTACAATTATTTTTTCAGCGTCTTTCATTAACCAATAGACTATGAGCTCCAGGAATACACTTCTTTTCCCACTCTAGGCCATGTTTGCTAGAAGAACCGATGGACCTCTCATGCTTCTCTAATCACCCAACAAGAGAGAAAGAGTAGGCCTGAAAGTACAACTGAGTGTTGGGGGGGGGGGCGGGGGGGGGGGGCGGAATGAAGGAAACTGAAAAGCATAGCATGAGGCCAAGGAGAATTTCTGGCAAACACGCAATTCACCGGAAGAGTCTGTGAGTTTTCAGAGAGCACAAACGGGTACTTGCATGGCTGTATGGAACACGTATGCAGTAGAAAAGTGTCAGGATGAAGAAGAATGTGTTCACTCTAAGGATGAGTGTGGCAGTGTGAGAAGGGAATTCAACTCACCTGGACCTGGACCCGACCACCTAGTGTTTGGACCTAGTTCCTCTTCCTCTGGCCAGGTGTCTCTGAGAAGGATAGGAGCTCAAGAAGGCAAAGCTGGGGAAGGAAAAGAAAACATGAGATACCAAATTTACTTTGCAAATACCAGATTCCTCAGACTGGAAAGGACTGCACAACAGGTGCACCTTTATCTCCTCCAGTGGCAGAGGTCAAGTGAGACCAGGAGAAAGAGTCTTCCCTCCCAGGACGGAAGGGCCCTGGGCATTGCTCCCTGAGGCAAGAGTTGTACTGTGGACTGTAATCACAGTCTCTTCCCTGTGGGGTTATGCCAATGGCTGTGCAAGTCATTCTCTGAACTTCTTAGAATGTCTTCTAACAAGCAAAGCAAAACAGTAAAGACACAGGGCTTTGGATTTAGAAATCAATTCAAGAACCCAACTTCCCACTTATTAACTATGTGATGCTGCCAGTTCCTCTAAAAGCAAAGGACACGTGTAGGCAAAACTCAGGAAAACAATAGCTGAAGTGGTACTATTATTTATTTACATATTTATGTATTTTACACACCCCATACAATACTTAACAACTTGCTTTTCTTGTCTCTGTTACTCCTCGCCACAACACTGTAATCTTCTAAGTATCACTTTATAGAAAAGCAGATGCTCAGAGAACTCAATCTCAGAGCCCATGGCAGACCAGTACAGATCAACCTAATGTCACTCTGAAAAACAGAACATCTACTGACATTTTCCGTGGAGACCACATGGACTAGAGATACAGGTACTCCTTAGAAAAGTGAATTAAAACTCCAGTTTTGCCATCTAATAGCTAGTGATGCAGGGAAAGAAGTTTAACTGCACTGTAAATTTAAGTACTATGAAAAGATTATCTTCTATTAGGACCTTAGTATTATTGCCATTAGGTAGTTACTTCATTCCTTAACCTTACACACCATTGTAGAGGTTTTCAACATGCTCCCAAATGGGGGGCTTACGAGATGCTTTGGTGGAGCTAGGACTAGAAGTGCCCCAGCTGGAGTCTGGGGTACACGTAGGCAAACATGGTGAGAGCTACTTTAGTGCTGGAATCGCGGTAGTCCTCCAGAGGACGCAGCAGCAGTGCCACAAGTGACTCTGCGCATGTGCACCCCCCCACCCCCGCCACCAGCAGGTAGTCCCACCCAAGAACCAGGGCAGCCAGCCCGCCCCCCCCCCCCCACCCCCGCTCTCCCAAACCACGCCCTGACATGCCTAGAGTACCTCCCCTGGATTGTCTCCCGTGCCACGCCCCTCTCCTGTCTGCAGCCCTGAATTGTCCAGTTCAGGCTCTTAGACGTTTTTCTTTGCGTAAACTCCATACTGACCTCAGAGCCTCCACACCCCAAAACTTATGTCCACAGCACGCGTCCTCTTCCCACAGCACGGGTCTGTCTTCTGGAGACCTCACCTTCCCCAAATCTATTAAAATGCCGACATCTGAACCCCAGTCATTCAAACGGACCCTCAGGGCTGCACAGATGAACCCTGTCCCCACATTCCTGAGACTTGGCTTTGGTGTCCTTCGAGGAAATATCTCGCCTGCCACCCTGATGAGTGGCCACTGCGGCAAACGCTCTGGGCTGGCCAAACTGGAGCCTACACAGCAAACCTGACTCCTGTTCTCAGCCATGCGAAGGTGGATGGGGCTCCCCAGGACCCCTCAGTCACTCAGGACATGGCAGTCCCACCCTCAAACCACCGCCTACAACTCCACGGTCCTTCTTGATGGCGCTTTAGCAACCGCCTACTGGCCAACATGGCCACAAGGGTGGGCAGGTGTTTGCAGCCCGGTGAATCTGGACCCGACAGCCCCTCCTTACAACCGTCCCCTGCAGCTCGGCCATCACTCAGATTGCGCCTGCGCAGCAAACCCCAGCTGCCCGCTCTGGGCCCGCCCCCTGCAGCCAAGCCGTCATTCAAGATGGCGCCTGCGCAGTAAGCTTCGGCAGCCACCTCTGGGCCCGCCCCCGGCTGCTCCGCTGTCATTCAAGATGGCGCCTGTGCAGTAAGCCTCGGCAGCCACCTACTGGACAACAAACATACTGCTGGGATGGGCAGGGGTCTGCAGGGTCTATTTATCGTTCAGGACAAGACAGCCCCTCCCTCAGGCCCACCGCCTGCAGCTCTGCCATCATTCAAGATGGCGCCTGTGCAATAAGCCTCGAGGGGCCATCCCACGCCAACACAACCCAGGCCTACCCACCCAATGGGTAGGGGTCTGCAGTCTCCTGTTATTCAAAACATGAAAGCCTCTCTCAAGCCTGCTCCCAGCAATACGACCATCACTGATAGTGACACTTGCACAATAAGCTTTAGCTGTCACCTACAGGTCTTAATATCACTCGAGTGGGTGGGGCTCTGCAGCTCCTCCCTCACCCCGCCCCCTGCAGGACCTCTGTCACTCAAACGGTGTCTGCGCAGTAAGTCTCGGCTGCCACCTGTCGACACAGTAGGCGGAACTCCGCAGCCCCTCCCCTTGGGCTCAGCCCCTGCAGCCAAACCCATGTGCACTCAAGATGGCGCCTGCGCAGTAAGCCTCAGCTGCCACCTGTCGGCCAACAGCGCCAGAGTGGGCCCAACTCTGCAGCCCCGCCCCTTGGTCCCACCCCCTACAGCCAGCCCCACTGTCACTCAAGATAGCGCCTGCGCAGTAAGTCACGGGGAGCTCTGCAGCTCCTCCCCCTCTTGGATCCGCCCCCTGCAGCTGGGCTGTCCTTCAACATGGCGCCTGCGCATAAGTCTCGGCTGCCACCTGTCGGCCAACAAACAGTACTACAGGGGGCCGAGCTCTGCAGCGCCTCCTCTCCCCTTGGACCCGCCCCTGCAGCTCCGCTGTCCTTCAAGATGGCGCCTGCGCAGAGAGTCTCGGCTGCCACCTATCGGCTAATAGCGCTAGAGTGGGCCGAGCACTGCAGCTCCTCCCTCTCCCTGCTGTCCTTCAAGATGGTGCCTGTGCATAAGTCTCGGCAGCCACCTGTCGGCCAACATGAATAGTGCCAGTGTGGGCGGGGCCCGCAGCAGGGTCCGTCCCCCAAACTGCCCATGGTCCCACCCCCAGCCCCGCTGACGGGGTCTGCGCAACACAGCTAGGCTGCTCCCGTCCCCAGCATTTCCCCTAGCCAAAAGATGGGGCCAGACACACCGCAGGGTGACAACCACAAGGGAAGGCCTCTGCCGCGCCCAGATATCACCAAGGAGTAACAGCCGGTGCGTCCACAGCCTGTAGCTCTGTACCTCAGTACTAACAGTTTCATGGCGGCCGCGACCGCGGCAGCCGCGGCAAACTTAGCACAACGCTTGGCTTCTCCAAACCACACGGACCCACCCAACAAAACGGTCTCCGGGTCACTAGCCATGGCCCATTCTCAGAAGTCAGAGCTTAGCCCTCAAGCCAGTTGAGGTGGCACCGTCACGACAAACCTCTGCAGCCAGACCTTCTACTGGCAAAGAAAGTGCGAGGTAGTCAGGACCCTGAAGCCTTCAGAGCATAGAACACGGGGTCACCACGGTTCCCGCCGCCCCGCCCCAGCCCTTGGCCCCGCCCCGCTGCGGCCAGCCAGCCACCATCGCACCAGCCTGCGCGGCAGACCTTAGCCACCCCCATCAAAGATGGCGCCAAGGTAGGCGGGATTCAATGATACCGTCACAGCCCGGGCTAGCCGCAGTCTCAACCGCCCTTGGCCCCGCCCCAATCCGCGGCCAACCAATCAGGATAGCGCCTTTGCAGCAAACTTCACCGCCCACGCCAAATATGGCGCCAGGTGGGCGGGGCTCCCCAATCACTCACAGCCCTGAGAAAATACCCACAGGCGTGAAGCCCTCGGCCCCGCCCCTCACGACTTGTAGCTCCTCCCGCCGCCACTGCGGCAAAACAAGCCCCGCCCCCAAAGTCTGGCAAGGATGCTGAGACAGCCAGAGGGACCTGGCTGTCAGGGACGCCGTGGGACAGACGTAGTGATCTGTAGCCCCCAGACCCGGCCGGCCCACCACTTCCCCAGCACCCACCCTGGCGGGCTCGCCTGACAGAAGTCCGCGGTCATCCCGTGCCCGTCCCCCACCTCCACTAGGCAAGATGGCGCGGCAGCCCCCCGGCTCCGCGGCCACCTGAAAGGGGCAGCCGGTCCCTGAAACCCCGGCCAGACACGCAAGATGGCGTCCGCGGCAAGCGCGGCAACCCGAGCACCGGACCCGTTGAGAACCCCACCAGGCGGTGTCCGCCGGCTGCCTTCCCCCTTCCCCATCTGACCAGGGTCCCAGAGTGCAGCGTGTGACGGCCGTGCTGCCTCACGCGGCATCCGGACACCGTCCTGACACAGACGTGTAGCGCGGGGGTCCGGCCGGACTCACCTCCCCTCACCACACTGCCTCGGGCCCCACGGCTCGGCCCAGGAGTAGCCCGTGTGCACAGTCTAGCACGCCCACAGGGCCCCTGGCGCCCGGCGGCGCCACCAGCCCAGGGTGGACATGTCCGCTCCTCGGCTCCGACCTCGTCCTCCCCGCGGCTCCCAGCGTCTGCACCGAGCCTCTGCGCGCGACTCCTTGTCAGGCTCTCCGCAGAGGCGGGGCTGCAGCGCAGGCCAATGAGAGGCCGAGCTGCCCACCCCGGGCCCCCCTCGCCACGCCTCTGGGCGCTGCCAATCAGGCTGCGGTTGCCGTGGCGATGGCTTGGCGCGAAGGCAGGAGGTTGACGTCAACCCAGCCGACACCAGGGGCCCCTGACAGGGGTCTCGATAAGGGGGTGTGGGGGTGTGTGAGACCCCCACACAAAGAAACGGGGGTGACACGCAGAAGGGCTGGCCGACAACTCCCAAACACAAAACCAGTGAAGAAAAAAAAAAAAAATACATTTGTCCAAAAAGTGGAAATCCTGCGGGCAAAACCATGTACGTTGAAGTGTGAAGAACGAGAAAGTGGGAGACGACACTTTTGCGTCCAGGACACGCGAGAGACGCGGGGCTAGTCCCTCCGTAAGCCAGGCTCTCTCGGGCGCCGGGCGGTACAGGCCGAACCGCGCCAGAAACCCGGGCAGCGAGGGAGGAGGCTGGCACCTCACGGGAGCGCACTGGGCGCTGGCGGACCCGCTGTGGAGAGTCACGCGCGGACTGCACGCCGGGCCAGGCGGACCCCGCCGCAGCCCGCACAGACCCCGACACGGATCCCCACACAGACCCCGCCGCGGCCCGCACGCATCCCCGCAGCATCCCACACAGATCCCACAGCCACCCCGTCAGTACCCGCACAGATCCCCGCGGCCACCCCGTTAGCACCCGCACAGATCTCGACACGGATCCCCACAGCCGCCCCACACAGATCCCCGCGGCGCTCCGCACAGACCCCGCAATCTGTCCGGTAGCACCCCGCACAGACCCTGCGGCGCCCTCATACAGATCCCACCAGCGCCCGCACGCAGCACCCCCCCCCCCCCCCCACCACGCCCGGGGCACGGACCCCGCAGCGCCCCGAAGACTTCCGCAAGCCGCCCCACACGTGGCCCTGCACAGACCGCTCGCAGTGCCGCGCACGTGGCCCGGCTCAGACCCCGCGGACCCCCCACAGTGCCGGTGGGCACACGGCGGACCACAGAGGACACCGGGGAACCGAGGCCCGGGACAGCAGCGAGGCGCGGCTGTCCCCGGGGCTAGGGACAAATTGCTCTCGTTTGTAGGAATGAGCTGGTAAGTGTTTTCATTTGTTTGTTAAGGATGCACACATTTGCAGGTAAAACTTGCGCAAAAGAATACAGGAAACCGCAAGCTGGTTACCTTGAAGGAAAAGGAATTGCGGGTGAGGGGAGGAGGATGAAGGGAGGAATTTTTCCCCTGCTCCAACCCATACTGTTTGTTATAAATACGAATTTCTTTTCTAGCAGTAAAAGCAACGAATTATACAAAGTTCATTAACATACCATTGGTCCAACTGTTCCATGAAAGCAGAGATAAGCAGCGAATGAAAGATTATATGCAAGCATGTTCGTGGAGCATCATTTTTTTATTAGAAAAGTGTACCCTGCAGAAGAATTAAGCTGTATTCTGGTCAATCCGTACACCGAAACTTTACCGTGGCCAATAAAAAATGTAGGATTTTAATTTTCAAGGAACAAATTCATTAGATGGTTAATTACAATAAGCAGGTTACTTACTAGCGCACAGAATATGGTGCCGAAAATGAAATGTTCTGTTCATACATAATAAGCATAAATAGAAATCTGTGGTTGCTTGCTACCTTAAGAAGCTACCGGCTTGGGGGGGGGGGGGTGTTTTAAGCTCCCCAAGTCTTCCAGTCTCCTCTCAGCCAGCAGCGCCACAGTGAACTTAAAATCTGAATGAAAACACTGTGTGTGCTGTGCACCTCCGAAACCTACTCCCCAGCAGCCTCTCGGGAAATTCGAGACGCATGACTGCAAGTGAGTGCTACTACCCTTAGGTCAGAGGTTTTCACATCTGGCTACACCCCGGGATCAGCCGGGGGGCCTTCACCCCTGGAGCTGCCCAGGGCCCCGCGGACGCGGTGGTTTTGGAGCTCCCCAGGTGATGCTAATGGCTGCACATGGTGCAGGAGGTGATGACTTTAACACATTCTACGACCCCGTTCTCTCTCCTCAAAGGCCTCTGCCTGCAGTACAAGTGTCGCTCTGGATCCTGGATCACTCATTCCCTTCAGATACCACAGGCCCTCGGGACTCCCGCAGTGACTACCCCTTTCCTCAGTGCTCCCTCCCCCTCTCCCTCCAAACCGCTCTTGACAGAGTGGACTGTCACTAACTCACCGGCCTCACTGCATATCCTCTCCCCCTACCATGCCACCCGATGAAACTGCTGAGCAATTCCCTATGCAGCTAGGAAACTGGACCTTAATCTCGCTTGATCCTTCCGTAACAGTCAACATCCTCATTAAAACAAACAATAACAAACAAAAACCCAGGCTATCTTATTTTTCCGCGACACGACACGACACCACCCCGGTTTTCAGTGGCCTCTTCTCCATCCTCTTAGCTGACTTTTGCTCTGTTCAACCTCTAAACGCTCACAACTCGGTCACTAGACTTCTCCATCAACATGCGCTCCCTGGGCATGGTTTAAACACCACCTAGACGCCAGCAGCTCCCAAATTTAAATCCTCTGCCACAGAACTTTCCACAGAAGCTCCTGTATCTGACTGCTCCACCTGCATATTCAACAGGAACTGAAAGCATTTTAAATAAATATTTAATTTCCCTTTTCCTCATTCTGTAATTCTATATATTTCTATAAGCAGTACCAGTTGCTATAGCCAAAAATCTCACAATTGCTCTTGATTCTTCTTTTCCTTACTGTCACCATCTAAATCATCAGCAAGTCCTGCTGACCCTACAGCCAAGACATCCCAAATTTGTCCAGTGTTTTCCCTCTTCGTGACAGTCCTAATCACCGTGACTTCCCCTGGTTATTAGCCTACTCACTGGATCACCTGCTTCCACTCCAAACCCTTCCCTCCCAAGAGTCTCTACACAGCACCAGGGTGGTCTTTGAAGGTGAATAAGATGTCATGGACCAGCTTGAATTACCCCCTGCCCCCTACCCCCGTCGCACTTAAATATAAGTCTAAAACATGTACCATAAACAAGTCAAAAGAAAAGCCATCAATATCCTTTGTTATGGAAGTGTTAAATACTGGTGCTGTAAAATTTAAGTCTTTTCCTTCATATCTCTGCTTTTTATTCCTTAAGAAATCCCTACCTACACGGAAGTCAGAAAGATACTCTAATAGCCTTGGTTGTTGTTGTTTTTAATGTTAACTTTTCTGTATGTTTTGTGGTAAGGATCTAATTTCTCTCCTGATGTATGTTTCTGCATATGAGTAGGCCTGTCCCACTAGTCTGTCCCACTGGCCCATTTGTCTATCTCTGTGTGTTAACACATCATAGTAATTATTACAGCTTTTGGTATCTTGATATCTGAAAGGACATCTGCCCTACTTTGCTTTCAAGTGTCTTTGGCTATTCTTAGCCCTCCATCTCCAAATGACTTTTAGAATTAGCTTGTCAAGTTTGATGAAATATGCTATCAAGGGGGAACCTGACTGGCTCAGTCAGTGGAGCATGCGATCCCTCAGATCCCTCGGGGTAGTGAGTTCGCATTGAGTGAAGAGATAACTAAAAAAGAAAAACTGAAAAAAGATATCCCATTGGGATTTCAATTTGATTTTAGAAAGTCTTTTTTCCTATTACTTATCCAATCTGTTATTTGGGGTTACAACATGGTATAGTTGTGTTTTGTTTTGTTTTTTTTTTTAAATAACTTCGGGTATACAGGAAATTTGCAAAGATAGGATAAATATTCCTTACCCAGTTTCTCCTGACGTTAACATCTTACATAACCTTGGTACACTGTGAAAATGAAGGAATTACCTTAGTACAGAACTATTAATTAAATTACAGACTGTATTTGAATTTTACCTGTTTCTATAAATCTCTTCCTTCTGTTCTAGGATCCTAGCCAGGACACATTATTATTTCTTCTTAGGCAACTCTGGGCCATGATAGCCTCTCAGTATTTCCTTGTTTTTCATGACTTTAGCAGTTTTGAGGTACTAGTCAGGTTATTTTATAGAATGTCTCTCAATGAGTTGGTCTAATATTTTCTCATGATTTGTCTTGGATTAGGAGTTTTTGAGAAGAATTATCTGCTCTTCCTTTTTATATGCTGATTTTGTATCCAGTGAATTTGCTTACCCGTTTTATTAGTTCTAATACTTGTTAGTTTGTCTATAGATTTTCCTGGATTTTTTGTAATGTTAACATCTTTATTAATGATAATTTTTTACTCTAACAGTCAGAACTCATATCACGAGCATGAATGCATTGACTAGGACCTCTGAGGTGGGGATACTTCTTATCTTTCACCAACAAGTAAAAATGTTCACAAGCTTTTTTGCAGAACCTCTTTATTGGGGGTTAAGGAAATTCCCTTAAGTTCTAGTTTTCTAAAAACTTTAGCATGGATAAGTTTAATTTTATACAATGACTTTTCTATATCTATTAGGAAGATTCAACTTTGTTATTTTATGCAATCTGTTAACATGGAGAATTAAGGCAAATTTTCTGTTGTTGAGACGTTTGCATTCCTAAACCATACTTGACCATGATTACGAGGGTTTGATTTATATACACATACAGCTGTATACTACTGGTTTATATTCCATGTTTGTTTTTTACATCTAAATTCTTAATTATACTATCCGTGCCTGGTTTTAGTATCAAGGTTATACCGGCCTTATAAAATGACTTGGATTATTTTGCTGTTATATTCTCCACAATTGTTTATAAAAAATAGGGTTCTCTGCTTTTTGAAAGTTTAGTATAACTCACTGTAAAATCCAGATCTGATGTCTTTTTACATGGAATATTTTGGACTTCATTTCCTCATAAGTTTGGGACTTATTTGTCTTGAGTCATTTTGGTCATTTATATTTTACAAGAAAACTGTCGATTTCACTTAAATTTATTAGCATAGAATTGTTCACAGCATTCTCTTTGATTTTTAATCTCTTCCGCATTTGTAATATGTCACCTTTTCTAGTACCAATATCATTTATTCTTGTGCTCATCAGTTTTATTAAAGATTTGACAATTTTATGTTTTTAAAATGGTTTTTGGCCTTTTGACCATATTCTTCTTTTCCATTTAATTAATTTCTGTTCATTTTATTATTTCCTTCCTCCTACTTATTTGGGTTTCTCTTCCAAGCGTCTTGAGTTGCATATTTACCTAATTTATTTTTAATCTTTTGTGATTTTTAACAGATACACTTAAGGCCGTAACTTTCTCTCCGAGTATCACTTGAACCGCTATCCATGTATTTCTGTTGTTCAGTACTGAGTTATATTGTTTCCATTAGATTTCCTCTTCATGACATTAAAGACTGCATGCATTCAGGTTCCCAAGTTCTTCAAAAGTCTTTTGATTATAGATTTCTAATTTAACTGCATCACAGCCAAATGATATCGCCTATGAGTTATTATTTCATAGTTGTTAAAACTTCTTTTGCGATCTTAGGACGTAATCAATTTTTAATTGTTCAATGCGTTAGAAAAGAATGAGTATTCTGTAATTGTTAGCTACCAATTTTATTTGTGTTCATGAGATCTGGCTTATTAACTATGTGTTTACATTTTCAGAATTCTTACTAATTTTCTCTCTGCTTAACGTATCAGATCTAAATAGTTACAATAATATCACCTATTATGCCTTTGGTTTTATCCACTGCTCCTGATAATTCTTTTAGCTTTTGCTTTATGTTTCAAGGCCATATTTTTCGGTAGAAACAAGTCCATGATTTCCTCTTTTAAGGTGAACATCTAAGAAATTAATCTGGCGGTTTACTTATAACAGAAGAGTTAATCTTTCCCCATTTTAAATTTCTGATGTATTTGCTTGTTGAAATTTGCTTTTCCTTTGCTTATTTTCTCCTTTCTTGCCTTCTACTGAGTAGATCAATTTTTCTTTACTCCTTTTTCCCCTCTGCTAATGTGGAAACTCTCAGTTATATTTCAGTTACTTTATTGTCTATCTTTAAAGTCCTAATTTATACACAAGTGTGTATATATACTTTTTTTTTTGCAAGTATACATATATTTTTAACAAAGCATAAAATAATAAAGGATATTCTGGAATAACAGCAATTTATTGAATTTCCTATTCCCCCTTCCTAGTTATTATCTAGAATTTTAGCTACACTTTTTCTTTAAAAAATTTTTTTTAGGTTTATTTTTTTATTTTGAGAGAGAGAGAGAGAGAGAGAGAGAACACGCAGGAGAAGGGCAGAAAGAGAGGGAGACAAAGAATCCCAAGCAGGCTCCGCACTGTTAGCACAGAGCCTGACATGGGGCTTGATCCCACAACCCTGGGATCATGATCTGAGCTGAAATCAAGGGCCAGACATTCAACCAACTGAGCCATCCAGGTGCCCCTTAGCTATACTTTAAAGAAAAAGAGGGGCGCCTGGGTGGCTCAGTCGGTTGGGCGACCGACTTTGGCTCAGGTCATGATCTCACGGTCCGTGAGTTCAAGCCCCGCATCGGGCTCTGTGCTGACAGCTCAGAGCCTGTAGCCTGTTTCAGATTCTGTGTCTCCCTCTCTCTCTGACCCTCCCCCGTTCATGCTCTGTCCCTCTCGGTCTCAAAAATAAATAAATGTAAAAATAAATAAATAAATAAATAAAAAGAAAGAAAAAGAAAATTTGAGACTCAATAATTAATTATATTTGTCCCTATTTTGATAATTTATTCATTCTGATTTCTTAAATCTCACTCCTTCTCTAGATTCATCTGTTTTCTCACTGAAAAAAATCCTTTAATAAGTCTTTTAGTTATGGTATAAGGTAGTCTATTTGTATTTCTAAAAATGGCTTTAAAAGACATTTCTAAATGACAGTTTATCTAGGTATGGAATTCTAAGGTGACCCTCATAGTCTCCCCTTATTTTGAAGATTATTTTTTCTAATGTCTTCAGACACTTCTGAGGTCTGCTGTCAATTGAAATGTCCCACTGGAGCTTTTAGAATAGGTAGTATTGTGGATTCATTTTTATCCTGCTCAGGACTTCTGTGCCTGATGAAGGTTTTCTTTCCCTTCTGAAGAATTCACACCCAGTATGTCTTGGCCAAAATAGCTTTTTGTTCCATTCCAATTATATTCTCTTATTCTCAGCCTACTGGAGTATATTGGCCCTTCTTCATCTATCTTCCATTTATCGTCTCTATTTCTTGTATTCTTTTCTGGGTTGCTGAGTAATTCCTCTTCTTTAAAAAAAAAAAAAAATATATATATATATATCATATATGATATATGTATGAGATATATATGTATATATACATTTACATATATACACATACACACATAACATACACATTTTATTAAGTCAACTCTATGCCCAATGTGGGACTTGAACTCATGACCCCAGGATCAAGAGTCGTATGCTCTACCAACTCAGTCAGCCAGGCACTTCTGTAATTCCTCTTTTTAACTGCATCCAATAGAGTGTTTCCCTTGTTGTGTTTTACAATGGCTATATTTTTTTCATGTCTAAGATTTTCAATTGGTACTTTTTTATACCCACCTTTTATCAAATGGATGAACATTTTATGAATACTGTTCCTTATCTTTCAAGAATCTTAAAGTCACACTAAAACTATCTGATTTGAATTGCATTTTGTCAGTGAATTCATGTCCTACCTGTTGATTTTGTTGTCTTGCTTATTATAGGTTTTCCTAAGTTTAATGCAGTGCTTTGCAATTTTGGTTTCTAAGTGTTTCTCCTATGGTATATCTTTATCCCCTTTTCCCCTTCTCTCAGAACTTCACTTTCTTCCACGTCTAGCTTTTTTTTTTTTTTTCTTATTTTTTGGTTATCTCTACCTGCCCATGAGAAACTTACTCCTAAGACAAGTTTTATATTGTCAACTGGGGCTTCTGTGCCATGTGATAAGAGAATATATTATCCACTGAGCAAGATTTAAGCTTACTTAGGCTGGGTCCTCTCTACATGGCTGTCTTTTTACCTACTGCCACTACTCACAATATCAGCTGGAGCCCTGAGTAACCATCACTAGTTTCTTCCAGCCTTATTTCATGTCAGGAGAATCCCAGCCCAGCCCATTTGACACAAGGATCCTGGGGCCTCCAGATGCATCGGGGACTTCTGGACCTTGTTACTCTTCAGCAGTCCAATTGTGAACTTCCTCTATTTCAAGATCAAAAGTCCTGAAGGTTTATGTCTTTGAGCCCCACATATCCTTGCATTTTTCTGTTCAGTTTTTTGATCTACAGAGATGTCATAAACATCACTGCAAGTTTATATTAAAAAGAGATTGAAGTGTGCATGCAAAAGTTCACAGCACCATCTCAAAAACAGTATTTTCTAAATTATCTACAGCAGTAATCTCATTTCTTTCCCAAGTGTGCAGTGGCATTCTCCTGAGGCTGACAGACAGAATACTGAGGCAGAAGAGGATTTAGTTATTTTCATTTAAGCCAGATGTTGAAGAGATTTGCAAAAATATAAAACAATGCTGCTCTCCTCAGTGATCTTTTGTTTTGGGAATTAAGACATTTTCAGGAAAAAAAATGTTACTTACATTAAAATGTAATGGATTTACTACTGTTATTTTCATTAAAAAAATTTTTTTTAATGTTTATTTATTTTTGAGAGAGAGAGAGAGAGAGAGACACAGAGTGCAAGAAAGGGAAGGGGAAAGAGAGAGGAGACACAGAATCCAAAGCAGGCTTCAGGCTCTGAGCTGTCAGCACAGAGCCCAATGCAGAGCTCAACCCCACGAACCGTGAGATGATGACCTGAGCCGAAGTCGGACACTCAACCAACTGAGCCACCCAAGTGCCCCTTACTACTGTTAATTTCAATGAACTAATATATGTTTATAATTTTCATTTTAATTTCTAAAACTACATAGATAGAGTGATAGATACAATTCACATAAACAGAATTCTTTGCAGTCCTCAGTCATTTTCAAGAGTATAAATGGGTCTTAAGGTCAAGAAGTTTGAGAACATTTGGTCTACAATAAATCTGTAATAGATTGGGCTGTTGGGTGTTATGATCCCATGGTTTATCCCAGAGGTTAATACATGGAAGTCTCTCAGTAAATACTTATTCATTCATTCTTTCAACACATATTTGAGTGCCTACTACATATAAGGGCCAATGCTGAGGCCAGGTTCATGGTTCATTGTGAATGACACTGAAATGGCCCCTGCTCTAATTCATTTATTTGATAAATATTTCTTCAAGCTTCACTCTAGTTAGCAAGATACATACAGTAAGTTAGTTGACAAAATGAACCTTTAAAAATCGTGGTGAGTGCTTTGAAGAAGAAACCAGGATGTGGAAATGACGAGGGGTATGTTTGTGGTAGTTACAGAGTAGTCAGGGAAGGTGTCTCTGAAAGAAAAGCAAAGACCAAATGGTAAGAAAGAGCAAGCCCTGGAAAAAGCAAGGGGAATAATAATTTAGACAGACAATGTACAAAGCAATGCACAAAGGCCATAAAGGAAAAAGAGGAGGACACCAGGAAAAAGATAAGAGGACATCAGAATGGGTGGAGGACAGCAAAACTGGGATTGAGGGGCACAAAACGAGGCTGTCCAGGTATGTAAGAGCTAGCTCTTTAGGACCGTAGGCCAAGATGATCTTGAATTGAATCCCAAATGTGACGGGGATTTGTTAAAGACTTATACACAAGGTCTGACTTAATCCACTGTAAGATGATTCATGTTGCTGTGTGAAGCAGTGGAGATTCGGGGAACAGAGGAGTCAGCTGTCCAGGCAGAGGAGGACGGTGCTCTGAACTAACATGGCGGCGGTAGACACAGGCAGAGATGAACAAACAGAGGATGTATTTTGGAGACGGAACAGAGACATCTTCCTGATAGAATCTGTGTGTGTGGCAAGGAAAAAAAGTATCAGAAATGATTCCTGTGTTTCTCGTTTGGGCAACTGGGTAGATGGAAGTATTATTTAGTGAGTCTTTGAATCACATGTTTGGTGGGGGAAGAGCCTAAAATCAAGAGCTCTCTTTTGGATATGTTACATTTGAAATGCTTATACTCAGATCAAGGATAAGGAGAGGCTGAGTAGGGATTCTGGAGAGGTCTCTGCTGCAGCTCTAACTCTGGAAGAAGTCCTCTGCACAGAGCTGGGTTGTTGCAGAAATGGGTTAAAATCAACACTTTGCGAAATAAAGAAAGAAAATCAGTTTTTCAGTGTTTACAACTTTTATGTATATATTCACTGCCGAATAGGTAAATATTTTAGTATACAAATTTGTATAAAGTTCCTCAGTGATGCAGATCTAACCAATTTTCCTTAAGAATAAACTTACTTTTATTTTTTAACTCTCTCAAGGAATTTTGGGACAACAGAAAACCAAACATTTATATTAAAGGCAACCAACTCTTTCACATAAACTGCTCCTAAATTCAAACATTAAAATAATAGCACCCCTAAGCAGTTAAATTACATATAAGATGAGGGCTAGGCAAAGGACAACCCTGTCATAAATCAGAGGTTGTAAGAGGAAACCATGTCAAGTCTGGCAGACAGTGTTAAGGTCCAGAACTATGAGAGTTCCTGTATGCCAAGAAGGCTCACCCGCCATCCAGTGTTCTCACATGCCCCCAGCCAAGAGGGCACTGGGCACCTTCTCTCATCAGAGGCAAAAGCATTCAGAAGTCAATTATCACATGCTAATCAAAATACTTATTTGGAAAACGCAGGGTTATTCACGCACTTTTCTCGTGAATTGGTTTATCAGCCAGAAAGCTCTAATCCTGACCTGGGAAAATGGCAGACGCTCATCTATTCAACCGTCTGCAAAATAGGTGTGGAATTTCAACTACCTCCAGACACTAGCGATACAGCAAAAAAAGAAATAGTCTCTGCCTGAGCGGGACATACATCCACAGATGAAACCCGACAATCAAATACCCACACAATGTGAGGGACAAGCAGTAAGTGTGCTAAAGACACACACATACGCTGCGAGTGTGACCCAGAGCCGGTGCTGAGGAAAGACGGCCGATGCCTAATGAACAGCGTGTACAAAGGTTAGGAGGCAGAGAGGAATATGGGAGCCACAGAACGGGAATACAAAGTGGCATAAGCCAGATGCTGCAGAGAAAAGTCAGACCCTGCAGGGTCCTGAAGGCCATTTAAGGACCGGAGATCCCTGGCAATCATGATCTCCGGGACACAGCAGGAATTCCTCCTAGGGGCGACCACCACTCAAATCTCACCCAAGTCTCCTGGAAAATGGCACAAGTGCCACACATACTCACATGCTGACACCTCAGGACGTGACCAAGGTGATATGGAGAGGTGATCCAGCTTTCACAGTGCAGATAGGCCAGGAGAGGAAAATGCATTCTTACCTGGCTGGTTTTGCCAAAGGCCCATCACGAGATATATCTGAAGAGAACAAGAAAAAGGCAATCATTCAGATAAAAGTAAAAAAATGATTCATAAAGCAGAAAAAAGCTGGAGATAAGAGATACAGATTTTACAAATTCTATGTATTAAATATAATAGAAAATTCCCAAAGAATGAGAAATAGCTCATGGAATGATCTCCAAGATACACTGTTAAGTGAAAAGCCAAGGAGTTAAACACTTCACTGGTTAAATTAAAAGGGAAACGAATATATACCTATATTTCCTTTTTTTTTGAGAGAGACAGAGTGAGTGAGCAAGCGCATGCATGTGTGCGAGTGCGGAAGGGGCAGAGAAAGAGGGAGAGAAATCTTAAGCAGGCTCCACACTGTGAGCGGAGCTCAATCCCACGACCTGAGATCATGAGTTGAGCTGAAACTACGAGTCGGACCTTTAACCGACTGAGCCACCCAGGTGCCCCCTACGTTTGCTTCTGTATGCATGGAATAACTTTGGAAAGATTATTCACAAAACTAGTGACACTGGCTGTCAATAGGGAGGGAAGGGAACTGGTGGCTGGAGACTGCATGTGGGAAGGAAATTTTCACTCCATACCCCTTTCTCCTTTTTGAATTTTGAGTCACATAAATATATTACCTATTAAAAGCTGCAGCAAACACATTAATATTAAATAAGATTTGACTAACACATATGAAAATTTAATGAGAAGGAACATTTTCAAGGAAAATAAAAGTGACCAAAACCGACTATCAAAGGGATAGGAAAAAAGAAGTTACGAAAAATCTTTTCACGAAGAATTTCTATGTGTTAAGATCTCCCAATACATTTTAATAACCTAGCACTGGGATTTTAAACCGCACGATCTCTAGGAGATTAAAAACTAATACTTATTGAGCACCCTTCTTGTGCTTCGGACTGCATTAAGCGTTACATGTTTTTTGTAGCTCATCCTTCAAACAGGCGAGACAGGTGTCCTCATCTGCTTTACATACAAGGAAACTAAGGCTCACGGAGTCTCACTCAAACTTGCATGCCTTGTAAATGACTCCAGAGGTCAGACTCTTCAACCACTATGCTACGTGATTCTATGCTAACAAATTGGAAAACCTGAAAGAAATGCATCATTTTCTGGGGAAGCAGAAAATAACGTGAAATCTCGGTTGACTAGAAGTGTCCTACAAATGCCCGAGGACTAATTACTCTTAGTCTGCACAAGTTGTTACAGGGCATTAAAAAAGGCAGATGGCTTGCCAATTCCTTTAACTAAGTTGGGAGAGTGGCTTTCAGGAACATTTTTCTTACAATGACAATGTGTTACCAGAGCAGCTATCTTGTTGTGGTACTTGCTCTGTGTCGGCCACCAGGTTGAGCACTTTAAAAAATGATCTGGGAGCCACTTGGAAAACAGTCTGGCAGTTCCTTAAAAGGTTAAACAGTTACCAGAGGACCCGGCAATTCCATTTCTAGATGAAATGAAGCCATACGCCCACATAAAAACTTACACATGAATGTTCACAGCAGCATTATTGTAATAGCCAAAATGTGGAAACAACCCAAAAGTCCCTCAGCGGATGAATAGATAAATAAAATGTGGTCTACCCATACAACAGACTATTTGGCAGTAAAAGAGAATGAAGTGCTGATACATGCCACAACATGGGTCAACTTTGAAAACATTATGCTAAATAAAGGAGCCAGTCATAATAGCTTGCACATTGCATGCTTCCATTCATATCAACTGCCCAGAACAGGCGCATCCGTAGAGATAGAAAGATTAATGGTTGCCTAGGGCTGGGGAACAGAGGAATGGAGTGAGGGTTTCTTTTCAGGGTAACGAAAAATGTTCTAGGGGGCACGTGGGTGGCTTAGTCGCTTAAGCGTATGACTCTTGATTTTGGCTCAGATCATGATCGTATGGTTTATGAGTTCGAGCCCTGCGTTGGGCTTTGTGTGTGCCTGCTTGGGAATCTCAGTCTCCCTCTCTCTCTGCCCACCCCCCCCCCCCACCCCCCGCTCACGCCTGCTTTCTCTCTCTAAAAAATAAAAATATGTTTTATAATGTTCTAAAATTGCTTGTGGTGATTGTTCCGCAATTCTGTGAATATATTAAACACCACTGAATTGTACACTATAAACGGGTGAATTGTACGTTTTGTGAATTATATCTAGATAAAGTTATTAGAAAAAATATGTATCTGGATGAATTCTCCCACTAATCTTAATGAAATCAGAACTAATATATTTATTTTATAGATGAGAAATTTGCAGCTCATCAAAAGATGTCATCTCCTCTAAGTCACGATCTAATTGGCTGAGAAAGCCCGATTCAAACCTAGGTCTTTCGGTCTACACCCCTTACTACTTCCCAATACAATCCTCTTCAAATACAGTGAAGATCTCCAAGAAATGGCCCCCTTTATTGAGAACAAATAAACTGATGACTAACGAATTCACAAAGGCAATCTCCTCAGAACAAATAATTCCTACAGTACTAAGCATTCCAAACCTAGAGTAGGAGGGAAGGCTGCCCATTTAAGAACCTAGCAAATGTTTTTCATTCTCAAATGGGTCTTCCTTTAAGAGTGCCCTGGAGAATACTAAAAGTAATAGCTATCATTTTTTCAACCCTTACAATGGGCAGGGCCTGGCACCAAGCCTTTCTGTGCATTATGATGTTAAATCCGCACAACTCCGTGAGGCAGATACTATTATTATCCAAGTGTTATAGTTCAGAGGCAAGCCTTGAGAGTTGAGAGGTTAGTTATCTCATCCCAGGTACATGCTAGTAGGCGACAGAGTCAGGAATCAACCTCAAATCTGTGAGATGCCCGAGCTCCCAGCCACCATGGGGTACATCGCCAGGCTATTAAATTTGAAAGCCATGATGAAACGTTATTCTTGAAAGGAAGGCAGATGATAAAAACTTGGCAAATGTCAAGGAACTGCTTTCTTGAAATAGTTCTCTGAACCCTTGCCATTTTCAGGCAACTTTCTTCACACTTCCAAGGAGGAAATAAATTTCTCTGCTTTGAAAATTGTACCACTTCCGTGAAGTCAAAAATCTCACATTTTAACAACACAGCACAGGGGTTTTCAACCCCAAATATATCTTATTGTGAGATAATAATAGCAAATATTAATTGAGAATTAATGTGTGCCAGCAATTTTTCTAAGCACTTTATAAAGTGTTAGCTTATTCAATTTTTTAGACAACTGTCTAAAGTGGGTACAATTATAATCTCTATTTTAGGGATGAGGAAAGGGAGGGAGGGTGGTTGAGTGACCAGCCCAAAGTCATAATAAGTGGCCAGAATTTAAACCCAAGTCACCTAGTGCCACCCTCTAACCCTTAATTGTATTCAACTAACTCTCAGAAAAGAGCGTGAGATACCTAATACATGATTCACTAGACTCCCGACACTGAGCAAGACCTTCCACGTGTATTACGTCAACCTAACAGCCCAAGGAAGTAGGTATGTCAGTAACAACGCCTACCTGCAAGGTGAGGAACATGAGGCTCGGAGGGTAACCTGCCCCAGTACATACAGTGAACGCGTGTCAGAACCAAGTCTTTCCGACTCCAGATCACACCACCGTCACTATGCCATGAAATTCTGTGGGGGAGTCAGCAAACCACAGCCTGCAGGCCAAATCCGGCCCTCCGTCTGTTTTTGTACAGTCCACAAACAGCACGGTTGAATTTGAAAGTGGTTAAATGGTTTTTTGTGTTTTTTTTTTTTCCCAACGTTTTTTTAATTTATTTTTGGGACAGAGAGAGACAGAGCATGAACGGGGGAGGGGCAGAGAGAGAGGGAGACACAGAATCGGAAACAGGCTCCAGGCTCCGAGCCATCAGCCCAGAGCCTGACGTGGGGCTGGAACTCACGGACCGCAAGATCGCGACCTGGCCGAAGTCGGACGCTTAACCGACTGCGCCACCCAGGCGCCCCGGTTAAATGGTTTTTTAAAAAATCTAACGAATAGTGTTTCTTGACACATGAAAATTACATGCAATCCAAATTTCAATGTCCATAAATAACATCCTCTTGGACACAGCCACGCCCATATTTACATACTATCTACGGCTGCTTTCATCCTATAGTGGCTGAGTAATTTCAACGGACACCACATACCCCACAAAGCGTGAAATATTTACTATTTGGCCCTTTACAAAGACGGTTTGCTGACCTCGTTCTTTAGTATTACATTTAAAACTCTTAACAAGGGGCGCGTGGGTGGCTCAGGCAGTTGAGTGTCTGACTCTTGATTTCAGCTCAGGTCATGATCTCATGGTTTTGAGAGTTCAAGCCCCACGTTGGGCTCCGCGCACTGTGCAGAGCCTGCTTGGGATTCTCCCTCTCTCTCTCTGCCCCTTTCAAATAAATAAACTTTAAATAAAAACAAAACTTAGCAAAATGGAAGGGGAGAGTATAAACAGTGCCTCCCAAAGGAAAGAAAAAGCATGACCCCGAAGGGTGACCAGAGTAGGAACAGAAACTTCCTTCCAACTTTCAAGGAACAAGTAATTTCCCTGTTCCATAATGTGTTCCAGGGCCTAGAGAACAGTGGAGGGCTTCCCAGCTCCTTTTAATTAACTAGTTCACAGAGGTTTACAATCCCCAAGCTGTTTTAATTGGAAGGAATGCTGCAGAATGAAAATAACAACAGCTGATAGTTATGGAACTTTCTCTATGCTGCCAGGTGCTGTGTTAAGTCAAAGATGGCCATTTAATCCTCTTGACAACAAGGGAAGGTAGAGTGCTATTGTTGCTCACTTCTGTGCATGAAGTTAGAGCCTCAGGAGGTCAAGTGCATTGCTCAAGGCACCCAAGTTGGTCACAGCTCAGGCCTCTAATCTTGTTTCCACCTTCAGAGACTACACTCTTAACACCACACCATTTAATTTTAACCTAATAAATCTGCAAATATTAGGAAATGTACAATTTCCTGAAAAAATATAAAGCACCCAAACTAAAAAAATAATATTGGGGGGGTTATAAACTTCCTACCAACTCCCAGGGAGCAAAGAATTATGAGCCACAAAATGGTCTGAGTCATAAAAAACAGGTTTCCCAATGAATTTTATGCCCTAGTCTGTGGGTTGCAAGAGCATCCATTTCTTGACCTATCATCTTCTCTGTCCCCAAAAAGAATCCCTACAAGTGAATAATAGCTAACGTTTTTATCTGGACTTTACGCCAAGGCACTATGACTTTCTATGCAGTAACTCCAACCTAGGAACAATGATCTGCAAAGAGACACAGAAAGGCTGAGCGGTTGTGCACAGACTCACAACTTGCAAGTGAGAGGACTTGTATCCAAGGCCAAAGCAGGCAGTAAACAAAGTCAGCATCTTTTTTTAAATTTTTTAAAAAATGTTTATTCATTTTTAAGAGGGAGGAGGAGGGGGAGAGGGAGAGGGAGGGAGGGAGAGAGAGAGAGAGAGAGACAGAGAAGGGGAGGGACAGAGAGAGAGAGGGGGAGACACAGGATATGAATGAAGCAAGCTCCAGGCTCTGAGCTGTCAGCACAGAGCCCAACGGAGCTCGAACCCAGTAACTGTGAGATCATGACCTGAGCCGAATTCGGAGGCTTAACCGACTGAGCCACCCAGGCACCCCCAAAGTCAGCATCTTTAATACACTTCCTATGATCCTATGGTAATGAATCTGAAGAAAATCCTATCGGTGGCATTCCCACCACGCCTGAACAAGTCTGGACAATTCCTTTAAACTCCCAACAGAGCAGTTCGGGACCCAAAAGATCTTCCTTGAAAAGAGGTGGGATCCCACGCCCGGTAAACGCTAGAACCCTAACAGCACTACATCAAAGACCACGCGTTGCACGACCCCGTTTGCACGGAAGGCCCGGAGGAGGGACACGTAAAGAGACAGCAAGGACTGCAGCGGCTGCGAGGGGCGGGGGGCCGCTGCCGAAGGAGGCGCACGGGGTGCGAGGGGGTCCTGCGAGGGGTGTCGGAGTCGGCCTAAAACGGGATCTGGGGGAGGGCTGCACAACTTTGGACACATGCTCTCAAGGACAGCGGGGCTGCGCACTTACAGGGGGTGGGTTTTCACGCACGGACACACCCATCTCTGCGAAAGCATCCTCGCGGCCGCTCATGCTCATCCAGGACCCCGCACCCAGGCTTGCTCTCCCTCGGGTCTGCGACGCTCACGGGAAATCCCCAGTGCAGAGAGCACGCGGACCTGGGCAGGGCACAAGACCGGCCGGCCTTCGGCAGCTGCTCCGGAAGCCGCTCGGGGGACTGTTCAGGGGACTGCTCAGGGGACGCCTCAGGAGTCGCCGCTGGAAGAGGAAACCCAGGGTCCAAGCGGCCTCGCGGGCTCGAAGTAGACGCCCAGAGCGACGGCCCTGGAAGGCGCCACCCCCAACCCAGGGCCTGACTCTCTGCGCATGCGTCCTGGGGTAGGCCCAAGCCAGGCCGTGGGAGTCCCCCGCATTCGCCCGTGGCTACGGAGAACAGGCAGTAGAACCACGTACCCGTCTTGTTGTGGTCTTACAGTTGCCGGCCTCCAGGCGCTTCCCCGGCTCGCAGAGGAGGACCAGGTGGGGCCCAGCGAACAGGCATTTCCCGGTCAGGCCATGGGTACTGAGTGCGCAGGCGCGCCCTGCCACCCCGGCGCAAGGGCACCTGGGAAGCCCTCGGTGGCGGGAGAACAGCCCTGCGGCGGCGGAGAGACTCTCAGCTGGGACAGTGGGACGTCCGTCGTCGTGCCCGGGGGCCTCAGGTGGTGTGTTTTCAGTCGCCTTACCTTTACGTCATGATCTAAGCACTGCGCTAATCGATACAAAGTCAGTTCCGGTTTAAGAATTTTTACCATATCCATTCTATTCCGGCGGAAAAGAGAACTGATTCCAGCAGTTGACTAAAATCACAGCCCTGTCAGGGCAAGTGCCCACAGTGCCTGGCGCAGAACCGATGCTGCCTGACTGCTCCCCGAACGGCTGGACGAAGTCCCCCCAAACGGACATGCTGTGTCTGGACCCAGTTGCTGGTAAGCGAACCATCTGTTAGATGGGCCGATAAAACCAACTTTTCGTTTGTCGCAGAGTAGCCTGGGGTGAGAGGTAGGGTTGCGGGATTCAGCGAACGCAAACGGAATAACCCAGTTAAATCTGGATTGCGGGGAGATGAGAATCTTTGTAGGATTAGGTAGGTCCCACTTGGGCACACTGGGTTTCCTATACTTTTATCTGAAACCCTAGTGAGAAGGCAACGTGGTCAGGTGGGGAGGGAAGACGACTGCATTCCTCTTAGACAACCGAAGAAGGAAACGAAAATGGGTGTCTGTAATTTATAAGTAATTACCGAGCAGGTCTGAAGACCATCCTTGAGAAGCTTTGATTTATAAAGTGCCTGGCTCTCTGCTAAGGGTTGTATTTATGTTATCTTAAATGTTTGTTTATTTTTGAGAGAGAGAGAGAGAGAGAGGGTGAGTGAGTGGGGGAGGTGCAGCAAGAGAGGGGGACTGAGGATCCGAAGCGGGTTCTGTGCCGACAACAGAGGGCCTGATAGGGCTGGAACTCGAGAACCGTGAGATCATGACCTGAGCCAAAGTCAGAGGCTCAACCGACTGAGCCACCCAGGCGCCCCCTGTGTTATTTTACTTGAAATTTCGTTCGCAGTGGGGTAATTCTTCTTACTTTACCAATGAGGAAAGAAGCTCCGAGATAGAAAGTCACTTGTACGTTCCCACATTTGTATTCAGTCACCCCCAAAATATTTACTGAGAACTGACTGAGTGCTGATCTGGTGTTTTGATTCCACACACAGTCAGCCTCCTGAGCTGGAAAATTCCATTCCCTGCCCACTCCTCAGCCTCCCTCCCTTTCCCCACTCCAGCTGCAGTTTCCATGGTAACAGGCAGAATCTGCCTCCATAGCTAACAAGAGCTAAGAGCTCTTGAGGGGGAACAAGCCAGAACCATTGACGTCAACCTAGCCTGGCTGGGGGATGGGGAGGACTGCCTGAAGCCTTCAAGCCTCCTCCATCGGTGATTTATGCAAGACTTTTATATGTGTGAAAAATCTGTCCTTGGATGGGGGGGGGGGTCTCTGCAGAAGAACAAAATTTTGGCTCTGTGAACCTTTGCGGAGTCCACACGGTTGTGGGTTTTCAGTTCAGAAGCTGCTGCAAGCAGCAGTGACGTTAACATGCGTATATACCATTTATTAATTCATTTAGTCTGTCATTCAACCAGTAGTAATTGGTGGGGTGGTGGCATTCTATGTGTCAGGCATTCTGTTGCTAGAGCCTGAAGATATGATTGCTGTCACCACATTCATGGTTGGGGCGCCTGGGTGGCTCAGTCAGTTAAGCGTCTGACTTTGGCTCAGGTCATGATCTCATAGATGGTGGTTTGGGCCACATCCGGCTCTGCCCACTTTGGATCCTCTGTCTCCCACTCTCTGTCCCTCCCCGACTTGCTCGCATGTACGCTCTCTCTCTCTCTCTCTCTCTGTCCCTCCCTCCATCCCTCCCTCAAAAATAAATATACATAGGGGCGCCTGGGTGGCTCAGTCGGTTAAGCGGCCGACTTCAGCTCAGGTCACGATCTCGCGGTCCGTGAGTTTGAGCCCCACGTCGGGCTCTGTGCGGACAGCTCAGAGCCTGGAGCCTGTTTCAGATTCTGTGTCTCCCTCTCTCTCTGACCCTCCCCTGCTCATGCTCTGTCTCTGTCTCAAAAATAAATAAACATTAAAAAATAAATAAATAAATAAATATACATAAACACACACACAAAACCCAAAAAGCCATTCGTGGTCTCTACCTTCCTGTTGCTTACAGTCTAGCAGGAGAAACATGTATTTATTTGCTCATTCTTCAGTATATTCTGAGAGGCCATTATGTGTGAGGCATAGATTAGAATCTGGAGGACACAGAGGTGAGTTTTAAAAACAAAACAGGGGCACCTGGGTGGCTCAGTTGGTTAAGCGTCCAGCTTCGGCTCAGGTCATGATCTTGCGGTCCGTGAGTTTGAGCCCCGCATCAGGCTTTGTGCTGACAGCTCAGAGCCTGGAGTCTGCTGTGGATTTTGTGTCTCCCTTTCTCTCTACCCCTCCCCCGCTCATGGTCTGTCTGTCTCTCTCTCTCTCTCTCTCTCTCTCTCTCAAAAATGAATAAATGTTAAAAAAATTTTTTTTAAATAAAACACTGTACTGCATGGAAATGACTGATGGGATCAACGTCAGATGTTAAACAGATCTTCGCAAACACAGCAAATATTTACTGGGCACCTCCTATGGTGTCAGGCACTGTTTTAGGCAAAGGGGCTATAGCAGTGAGCACAATAGATTTGGTATCTATTCTTATGGAGCCTACATTATGGTAGAAAAAGACAGAAAATATGTAAATGAATCAGTGTTCTTTCTTACAACAAATAGGATACTCAACTTAAATTGACTTAAATAAAAATGATTTATTGGCCCAATTAATTGGAAATGCCAGAGATATAGATGGCCTCATCAATATTTATAAACATGATTTATATTATTGCAGACATTTATAGTTTTCCTGCCCAGTACTCTTTCTCCCTGCTTCTTGCCACAGCCCTGCTTTGTATGGGGAACTGACGGGTATCTGACCCAGGTCTGGTCAGTCACTCTGCTCCATTGCTGTGCCTGTAGTGATTGGTTCAGGGATGAGTACGTGACTCTAGATGAGCCACTCAGAGACTTACCTGGAAGTGTTCCCTGGGAGCTATGAGGAATGACATTCTCCTTGCCAGGGTGTGCACCTGGGCTATGGCCATCTTGTCTGCCTCTCAGGGAATAAAGCAAGAGAGTTAGAGTCCCCTACTCTCTTCTGCTGCTTAGGTTAGAAAATGTATGTACTGTGCTTAGCACAACGTAAGCTCAATGCACGTTAGCCAGTGTTGTTAGTGAGTTACAAAAGGGAGCAGTGAGAGGAAATTCTTTGTAGGGACTGGAAGACTGGGTTTGTTGACCACTTCAAAGTAAATGCAAATCAGGTCTCTCGGAGGGCATGGAATGAAAATGAATGGAGGTACACAGTGTAGAGGAATGTGTTGTCCAGGCTGTGGTGAGGTTTTATGAGCTATCCCGGATTCACTGCATAGCCCAATTCCCTGGATTCAGAATGCTTGGACCAACCCATCAAGCTTTCACTGACACGGCCTTGGTACGTCCAGACTGCTGTAATGGAAGTATCATAAACTGGATGGCTTATAAACAACAAGTGTTTATTTCCCACAGTTGCACCAATGTTCCCACAGGCTAGGTGGCTAAGAAGTCCACGATCATGGCGATGGCATATTTGGTGTGTGATGACAGCCAACCGAAGGGTACAGTTTGACCCACAACCGCAAGTGTACCGCCCTCTTTGCTGGTTCCTCTGCTTCCACTTTTCCTTCCTTCTTCCCTTCATTTCCCAGCCTAGGCCAGTGTGAACTTTCTAAAATGCAGATAGGACCAGAGGCCTGCTGTGAGTTTGGGGGCTCATCGGGGCCTGTTTTTTTCTTTTTTTTCCTGTATTTCAGGAAATAAGGCAGAGCCACCTTAGTCACTCTCTGCCCTCTTTTTGGATGGTGAATGTGGAAGCCTTGAGAAGGATGGAGCCTTGAGTCAGAATGCTTCAGTTAGCGCTTGTCTCCTTTCTCCTCTCCTACCAATTTTCCTCCCCTTATTTCTCAAGGACCCAGTTCTTCTTGGAGAGGGGAGCACAAGGTAGAGGGGAGGAAATGTATTCCCAACACCATCTGCCTCAGTTGGCCTTTTTCTCTCTCAGTCAGGGCCAGTGTAGGGGGTATAATGGTGGCCTGCCCCCAGAAAGATACATCTTCATCCAAATCCAGAGAACCTGTGAATGTTACCTTATTTGGGAAAAGGCTGTTAGCTGGTGTGATTAAATTAAGAGTTTTGACGTGAGATCATTATGGATCACTCGAGTGGACCCTACCAATGACCAGTGTCCTTATAACACTGAGGCAGAGAGGGGCACCTGGGTGACTGTTGGTTAAGCATCCAACTCTTGGTTTCAGCTCAGGTCACGATCTCACGGTTTGTGAGTTTGAGCCCCGCACTGGGCTCTGCTCTGACAGCATGGAGCCTGCTTGGGATTCTGTCTCCCTCGCTTTCTGCCCCTTCCCCCGCCCTTCAAAATAAATAAACATTTAAAAAGAGCGAGGCAGAGAGGTTAGGTGGAAGAGAAGGCAGTGCGGAGGTGGAGGCAGGTGCATCCAGTGGGCAATTGACTGACGGGGGCAGGACTCTCACCCCGCCTGAGTCAGGCCTCTGGGAATTGCTTATCCACTCACTGTTGGTATGTGATGGGGGAATACTTGGTTTGCCTCCCTGCCCCGACCTGGGTGTGGCGCCTCACTCTCAAGGAACCTAGCAGCTAGTGAGCTCTGCACACGTATCTGAATCCATTGCCTAGGATGCTCTGCACTCACCACACAACCGTCCCTGTGCAAGGAAGCATGGCATGAATTAGCAAAGGAAAAACACCAGGACAGGTCATGAGGGAGACCATGGAAGGAAGGAAGAAGCACTATGCAGTTTTGTGCCTTCCACGTGCCTTTTTTCCTGGTTTTGAACAATTTCCATTTTGCACTGGGCCCTGCAAACTGCAACCAGTCCTGCCTTCAGGAGTTAATACTTTACCCCCAGTGGGTGTATACGATCAACTCTACCTCTTTCAGGAACTCCTCTGCAGAAATATGCACCTAAACATGATCCTGGTCTTGCAGAGAACTAGCCATCTGCCTGTGGTGAAGCACAGCTCTTCTCGGAGGCCAGGGCAAAAACTTGGCCTGTGTCCTTGTCAGTCTCCTCAGCACACCTGATATAGCCCATCACTCACCAGCCCTGCCAATTTGGCCTCCTGAAATAGCTCTTTTCCTCAGGCCTGATCTCATTGTTTCCAGTACAGAGAGGGCCACCACTACCACCGCTTGGACCCTGCAATCAAGTCCTAATCCCTTTGCATTTTTACCTCTTCGAATCCATTCTCCATGCCTTTTAAAAATGAAAATCAGACCATCATTCCTCTACCTAAAATCCTCCAAAAGATTCCTGCGGCTCTTTGGCTGAAGTCCCACCTCCCCTCCAAGGTTCGTGTGGAGTGGAGACTCCCAAGTTCTGTTTGGAAAGTCCATGGAGTGGCAGTTTTGGCTTAGAAAACAGAACGTGTCTAGAAGCTATATTTGCATCACCTTATGAACAACTACATCATATTACTGTTCTAAGAAAATAGACAACGTTCATCAATACATACTTGCATTTTGGGGTGTGTGTGTGTGTGTGTGTATGCATGCGTATACCTTGATATAGATACAGGGAGGTGACACATAGTAACAGTAAAAATATTCCCATTCTCTTATGGTTACATTCCAGATATATTTTGGAATTTAGTTCATTGGACAGTAATCAGGGCCTTTCTCCGTAGTGGCCATTGTGAAGGGGATTCAGGACACTGAACGGTTTTATTAGAGCATGAACGGGGGTAGACTGTCAGCCCCAAGATCCAGGGTTTATCAGTGGGAAAGATCATTACCAGGGACATGTTTGTCTGGTTTTGAAATGTGGATGGAACTTTGGAAGATTGGAAGTTCCAGTCCCTGTCCCCCACACCCACACATCCCATAGACTGCACTGCATATATTGTGTGGTCCTTGCCTGGCCTTCAGCCCAGGAATCAAGGGAACATTCTGAGGTGGGGCATTGGCGGGAGGCCCTGTGTGAACTTTTGAAGCTCACTTTCCTCAGAGAGCACAGGCTTCGGCCAGAAATCTCCCTTTCAACCTGTCTCCAAATCTCTGTACCTGTTCAACAGTTGATCACCTCCCACCATCTCAGAACCTGTCAACTGGGTCCTTTTGTATCTGTTCCATCACCATGTCTATGTTGCCAGCTTGTCTCTCTGGACAACTGTCTCTTACATGTGCTCCCTCCTCCTGTCACCTTCCACCCATTCCGCCAAACATCCAGAGTGGCTTCCATGGCCCTTACAATAAATTCCAAGTCCCTCAACCTGGGTCACATGAATACCTCTGACCTGGCTCTTTGTCCCAGACTTCGGCTTCCTCTTCATCCTTGTCTCCTAGCTCCCCCCGCCTCCAGCCGTAATGACCTTTCTTTCTGTTCTCTGTGGAGCCCACGCTTTCTCTCAAGATTTGTCTGGGCTCATTGCCCATGCTTTGTTCCTCGCCTTCTATTTTGTATTAACCATGTTTCCAGCTTCTGTAAATGTGATGCTGTCATATCTGCCCTACATGCCTATACTGGACAAGCCAGTATCTTATTTTCTGGATAAGCCAGTAGTGTGCCTATGTCTCCTTGCCACGGCCTCCTGCCTCCCTCACTGCACCCCCCTCCTCAGGAGAAGCCTTCTTCCTGGGGGTGTGCTTTTTTTTTCAAATGCAGATTCATCAATCCCCAGTCTATACATTCCTGACCACACCACCTTTTGTCAGCTTCTCACACTCTGGACCACCATTCCTGTGCTTTAGTTACCCCAGAGCCAGGTACCAGAGGACCAGGGACATCACCTGTGCCCCACAACCCACTGAAATTATTCAGTGTAGCGAATCCTAACCTGACTTATTCTACCTCACCTGTTCCTTTTTTTCAGAAACCACAATAAAGGATCTTACCCACATTTCTCCCCGGCTCCCTCTGCCTCCTGACTGGCCCTTATAGACCTGCAGGGCATGGTGTGCCCTTCTTGGGAATTGTAACAAACTATCTTTTTTTTTTAAAGCTTGCTTGCTTGATTGATTGATTGTAATCGCTACACCCAACAATGGGGCTCAAACTCAACCCCAAGATCAAGAGTTGCATGTTCCTCCAACTGCGCCAGCCAGGTGCCCCAACAAACTATCTTTTTTTTTTTTTTTTTAATTTTTTTAACGTTTATTTATTTTTGAGACAGAGAGAGACAGAGCATGAACGGGGGAGGGGCAGAGAGAAAGGGAGACACAGAATCGGAAGCAGGCTCTAGGCTCTGAGCCATCAGCCCAGAGCCCGACGCGGGGCTCGAACTCACGGACCGCGAGATCGTGACCCGAGCTGAAGTTGGACGCTTAACCGACTGAGCCACCCAGGCGCCCCACAAACTATCTTTTTAATGACAGTCATCTTCTGATCTGTTGGCCTTGCTGCACCTCACATTTCCTGTTGATATACTATATTTTAGAACACATTCTCACACCAGTTCCTTCTAAATAGCCTTCCATTCACCCCACACCCCTGAAATTGCTCTGCTCAAAACCTACTATGTTGTTAGGTCTAGTGGTCACTTCTGTGTCCTCAGGTTATGTGGCTTCACCATGGCCATCTACACAGTTGACCTCTTTGTCTTTCTTAAAAACACTTTCTTCTAGTGCCTTCTTTGACCCTCTGTTCCCTTGGTTTCCTGGCCCCACTTTCTCCTTCTAGCTTGTCTTCTTTTGCTTTTAGATATCAAAGCTGAAGATGTGCACATCCTTTGACTAGGCCATTCTCCCATTCTCGTTCAAGGAGCCTAGATGGTGACTCCCAGGAAGGCATACTGAGCGAGGAATAATAATCGTCTCCAACATTGAGTATTTCATCTATACCAGTTGTGTTCTAGACACGATAAGCAATTCAGATCATGTTCCTCTTTTCATTGAGCTGACAGTCTTGTGGGGCCAGAGTCATCATCAAACAAGTTGAGAATAAGGAAGTTCCCACAAGTTGGGAAAAGACGCGTTGGTCCCCAGCCAGGGAAACAAACAGCCACCAGAATCAGTTTTAAACCCATTCAACCGATCGGTGAAAACTCGCCTCAGAGAATGCACTTTTTGCAAGCCAAACAATCAGTGTCAGCACTTTGCTTTGGAAAGTCAGCCACTGAAAGAGCTCATCAAGGATGGACTCACTCTGATAAACACGCCTATAAGTGCCAACCAATCAATAGGGGTCTCACTTGAGAGACCACGGTCCTGTAGATGATGTCAACCTGGTTGTGTCCCAGAAGGCCTGCCAAACCCTGAGCTCCAAATTCTGTATAAAGTCAGTCGATTCTGTACAGAGGTGACCCAACCAGCCTTGTACTCCCCCATTATGGTAAAAAAAAATGAGTTCAGCATTGACCTTTTATTTCACATACTGAATTGTATTCGTCTGCTAGGGTTGCCATAACAGAGCACCACCATGGTAGAAATCTATTTTTGTGCAATTCTGGAGACTAGAAGTCCAAGATCAAGGTGTCTACAGGGTCAGTTTCTCTTGAGGCCTTCTTTCTCCTTGGCCTGTAGATAGTGTCTTTCCCCTGTCCCTGTGTATATGCAAATTTCCTCTTATAGGGATAGTAGGCAGATTGGATTAGGGTTTACTCTGATGACCTCATTTTACCTTAACTGTCTCTTGAAGGGTCCTATCTTCCAGTACAGTTTCATTCTAAGATACTGGGGTTAGGACTTCAACATATGAACTCAGGGGATATAATTCAGCCCATAACAGAGTAGTAGTCTTATTGTGGGATTGTGTGTGTGTGTGTGTGTGTGTGTGTGTGTGTGTGTGTGTGTGTTTAGTTTTTTAATGTTTATTTATTTTTGAAAGAGAGAGAGACAGAGCATGAGTCGGGGAGGGGCAGAGAGGGAGGGAGACCCAGAATCTAAAGCAGGCTCCAGGCTCCGAGCTGTCAGCACAAAGCCTGATGCTGGGCTAGAACTCAGGAACCATGAGATCATGACCTGAATTGAAGTTGGACGCTCAACCAGCTGAGCCACCCTGGCACCCCTATTCCTGCATTTCTAAGTTTTCTGTGCTTTCCTCGGAATATGTTTCTTTCCTCCAGTAGGAGTGACAAAGTATTACCCCTGGTTTTTGGACACATGCCACAAGTTCTCCCTATGAGCAAAATTCATTTCACCTAAGTCTTTATATTCTGGGGTGCCTGGGTGGCTCAATTGGTTGTGTGTCTGACTCTTAATGTAGGCTGAGGTCATGATCACATGGTTTGTGGGATTGAGCCCCACGTGGGCTCTGCGCTGACATTGTGGAGCCTACTTGGGATTCTCTCTTTCCCTCTATCTGCACCTCCCTTGCTCATGCTGGCTTTCTCTTAAATAAATGAACATTAAGAAAGAAAGAAAAAGAAAGAAAGAAAGAAAGAAAGAAAGAAAGAAAGAAAGAAAGAAAGATTGTAAAAAAAAATTCTCTATATTCCAGATTGCCCATTCATTGCTTGCCTGCCCCTCCTACCTAACACAGTATCAACTTGGGGAATTTCATGTTCCTTGAGCAGAGGTAGACTGGAGAATAGTGAACCTATGGTGAAATCATGCGGTAGTAGCCTTTGCCTCAGGATGTAATTAGCCTCAGATTGTTTCTCCCTACTGTCCTGTCCTCTCCCTTGGAAAGTAAACACCAATATGGTGAATTGCATATGGCCAGAACCAGTGCTTTCCACTTCACACAGCCTCAGGGTCTAGGCTTGCATAAGGTGAATCCCCCAAAATTTAAGGAGACACCAAAAAACTCAGTGCCAAAGATAAATAATGTTTGAATGCAATGTTTTATTTATTTTTTTAAACAAAGTTTTTTTTAAGTTTATTTATTTATTTGGGGGGGGGGGCAGAAAAAGAGAGAAAATCCCAAGGAAGTTCTGCATCCCGACGCAGGGCTCGAACTCATGAACCACGAGATAGTGACCTGAGCCAAAACCAAGAGTCAGACGCTTAACCGACTTAGCCATCCAGGTGCCCCTGAATGCAACATTTTAAAGAATCAAAATGAATGCAAAACAATCTGTGATGAACGGTACCAACATTTTAAATGAGGCCATCTGGCATTGCTGATTTTTCCGTTACCCTCAAGCTCTGACATAACGTGGCATGGCACTGTTACTGACACTGTCTTTAGAATTCTTTTAAAAAAATTAAGTTTTAAAATCACAAATCAAAATTTTTAATTAAATTAAATATTAGAATCAAAAATTTAAATGAAATTAAAAATTTTAAATCTAGAATTTTAGTGAAATTAAGATTTTAAAAATCTAAAAGTTTTGTATTTTGTTCACTATGGATTCTTTGGCATTCATTTTGATTTTTTAAAAAACAATCCACTAAAATGTTCTTTATCTCAATTCCTGAACTTTCAGCCTATGAGGGCAATGCCTCACTCACCTCATCCTAATCCAAGCTTTGCTCATCCTCTCCCATCCTCTCCCATGGCCGCCTCTTTCTCCAGCCCAGACCTCTGATCAGAGTTAGTTGACTCCTGGGCCTTGGTGCTTGGATGGCATTGAGCACCTGAAGTGCAAAGCTTGTAAGAAATCCGATCAGGTCTTTTTCAGACAGGACCTTCTTCCAGCAATTCCCAGCTCAGCAAATGGGCCACCATCCATCCAGTTTCCAAGCCACAGAGCCAGAAACATCTCTGACTACTCCTCACACCTCTTGTACCAGAAAATTTATGGGCTCCACCTTCAAATACACCTTCTTCCGTCTGGCCTCCTCCCCTCTGCTTCTCTCTAAGCACCCCCTTTTTCTTCATCCCCAGCTTTTCTCATCTTTTGTCAACTCTTTCTTTTCTTTTTTTTTTTTTTTCAACGTTTTTTATTTATTTTTGGGACAGAGAGAGACAGAGCATGAACGGGGGAGGGGCAGAGAGAGAGGGAGACACAGAATCGGAAACAGGCTCCAGGCTCCGAGCCATCAGCCCAGAGCCTGACGCGGGGCTTGAACTCACAGACCGCGAGATCGTGACCTGGCTGAAGTCGGACGCTTAACCGACTGCGCCACCCAGGCGCCCCACAACTCTTTCTTTTTAATACTTTGTATTTTATTCTTTCCAGTTTTGTTGAGATATGTAAAAAATCCTAAGACTCCACCAAAAAACTGCTAGAACAGATTAACAAAGTCAGTAAAGTTGTGGGATATAAAATCAATATACAAAAGTCAGTGGCATTTCTGTACACTAACGATGAATTATCTGAAGAAGAAAGAAAATAATCCCATTTGTGATAGCATCAAAACCAATAAAATACTTAGAAATGCATTTAACAAGGCAAGTGAAAGTTCTCTACACTGAAAACCAAACATAAACCATAGAAGACACAAATGAATGGAGAAATATCCCACATTCATGGATCGGAAGAATTAATATTGTTAAAATGTCCGTATGACCCAAAACAATCTACAGTGTCAATGCAATTCCTTTGCCAACTCTTGGCCTCCTCAACAAGGCTTGTCCTGACTTCTCTGTTCAAAAATGCAGCACCTTCTCCCTTCCACTGATGAGGCCCCTTCCTTGACCTAACTCTACTCAGGCTTCCTGACTGGGTTCCCCAGCCTTCCACTCTGTCCTTGGCCTGAGTCAATTTGGCAAAACTTCCCTGTCATTGGTCTGATCACTTTCAGACTTGTATCACCCTGGCCTACCTTCAGCAAGAATCCTATTAGGTCAGTTTAGTAAAGAATTTACCTACTTCTTCATAATTTTTCACCCATCCCTGGCTGTAAATCTCCACTTTTCCTTATTATATTCAGAGTTGATCCTGATCTCTCTCCCCTACTGTAGTAGCCCCTACTTTGAAAGCCCATTGTATTAGCTCTCTTGAATAAAATCTTCTTTACCATCTTTGGGGTGCCTGGGTGGCTCAGTCGGTTGAGAGTCCCAACTCTTGATTTCGGCTCAGGTCACGATCTCATGGTTCATGAGATTGAGCCCCCACATCAGGCCCCATGCGCTGACAGCAGGGAGCCTGCTTGGGATTCTCTCTCTCGCTGTCTTTTCCAAAATAAACAAACTTAAAAAATATATATATCCTATAAAAAATCTTTACCGTCTTTAACAAGCGTCATGAAGGGTGGAGGTGTTAGCTGTGCTGGTAATCATGTTGAAGTATATAAATGTATCAAATCCACACATCGTACACCTTACACAATGTTATACGTCAATTATATCTCAATAAAACTGGAAAAAAGTGCCCTGAATAATTTTTCCTTTAACGCTGCCTAGCATTCTGTACCATCTTTAACAGGCTCACATATCACTTGCTAGAACACTGTATAATTTCCTGAATGATTCCATTTATCTTTTTTGGCTGTCCTCTCCTGTTAGTCCTAAATCCTGTTAGAACAGGGATTTTCGACTTGAGGCAATGTTCTGCCTGCGGGACATTTGACAATGTCTGGAGACATTTTTGGTTGTCCGAACTTGGGGGTGGGGGATGCTGCTGGCCTCTAGTGGTGGAGACCAGGGACGCTGCTGAACACCCTACAAAGCACAGAGCGGACCCCTACAACAGAGATCATCCAGCCCAGAATGTCAGTCCCTCCAGGTTGAGAAAAGCCACGCTAGAATGTGAGTTCCATGAGGGCAGAAATTTCAGTGTGTTTTGTTCGCTGAGTTAGAACAGCGCAAGGAGAACGTTTTCCATTAGTGAATCACCTCCTTAGTGGTCTCCCTGCCTCTATGTAGCCTCCCTCCAGCCCAGTGTTCAACATCAGCTGGGATGCCCGGGTACAGAGCTGACCAACGGCATGGCGGAAATCCCCCGGTAGTTCAAGTCCAGGTGGCTTGGCAACAGGAACCTGGCCCCTTTTGTGACCCGGGGAATGGAGGGGTAGCCCGGGCTCACGTTTCCAGGAGAGATTTGTTCCTGCCCATTTCCGGTATTCTCCCCAAATGTGCCTCCTGGAGGCCCTAATCCTCCTTCAGTAGGGGAGTTTAGGGGAAGGAAAGGAGTAGAAATGACCCCACACTGCTCCCGAACCTGTCCTGGCTGATCTGGCCTTCTTTCCCTGGAAGGAAGTGATGTTTTTACTCAGGAGTAAAATCTTGGCAGGTCATTAGCCTACACATCTCTCGGGAAGGGAAATGCCTATCATAGTTGTAAGGCAGAAGCATGGATATCAGTGCACCTGTCCGCCTGACCACAGTCCCCGTATACGACAAGCCACAAAGTCCTGTCCATTATGCCTCAAAACACCTTCTTCAGACAAGATCTCTCCACCTCCTTTGCGGGGCCCCCTGGCCCATTCCACCCTCATCTTTCTCCTGGATTACGTCATCAGTCTCCTGATGGTATCCCTGCTTCCATTCCTGCCCACCCTCCGATTGATTCCCCACACAAGTAAGATTTTACCACTCCCTTACTTCAAACCGACCAACACCCCCTGCTCCAATTGCTATTAGAAAAAAAAAAAGAAGAAGAAGCTCCATTATTAAAAACCATTAGGCTTTGAGGCAGAAGAGACTCTTTAATTTCCACTTAGGAGGGTTTAGGGGAACAATAAACCCTCCATAGTACGAAGTGAAGAGAGGCAATTGAACTCACCTTAAAGCTGTGTTTGTACATTTTTTCCAACTATGATACAGTATAACTCACTGTGAGTTATAAACAGATGATGGCTGAGAATATTGTGGGTGTGTATGTTGAGGTACCTACAGAGCTGGGTTTCCCAACATCAGCGCCTCTGACACTGATGTCTGATTATTCTTTGGTGTGTGTGGCAGTGGGGAGGCCAGCAGCATCCCTGGCCTCCACTCGTTAAGTGCCAGGAGCACTGCCCTTTAAATGCCAGGAGCACTGGCCACCCCCAGTTGTGTGGCCAAACTCTTCCCCAGACGTTGCCAGATGTCCGCCCAGGGGCGGGGGGGTGGGGTGGTGGGGAGCGCAAGGTGTTTGGTGAGAACAGGGGCATATGTTCCTGAAAAAGGAAAAAGTGGGAAGCACAAAGTGGACACAACGCGTGTCAACTCCACAAAGTCAGGGGCTCAATTTTTGCTGTTTTGTAAGCCGTGGTATCCCTAGCACCTGAAACAGTGCTTTGCACAAGTAGGCACTCTGGTAAAAATTGCCGAATGAATAGCATCCTCACAATTTCATTACAAGTGGTTTTATGAATATATTTTCACTGGGAAGGTAATGTGTGAAAATATTCCAAAATGTTTCCAAGACTCATCTCTGGTTACTCTTGTGGGTAGTTTTAATTTTTTTCCACGTATGTATATATGTACATATGTGTGCATGCAGTTTCCAAAGTAGTTGCAGTGGGCACATACTCCGTTTAGCATGGGAAGAATAGAATAATCTTCTGTAAAAGAGACAAGAGATAGGCCAGCCTGGACAACATATTCCTTTCAAAGCCAGAACAACTGTGGCGGATTAAGTCCGGGCTCTGTTCTTCCTGCCCTTAGCCCTGTCCGCCCCCACAGCTGTCATTTGATCCAAGGACACATCTGCAGGCTCAGCAAATGGGGTAACACGTGGCTGGCCCTCCCTTGAGGAGATCCCTGCCCAGCAACTGCTAACCATCCCTATGTAAATGTGGTCCCATTTTTAGGGAAGGGTCACGGGTCAGCCATGTGGTTATACGCAAGGTGGGAACTGGGGAGCCCAGATCTTGTACATTAAGTTGTGCCCAACTGTCCTCGCCGATGTCTTTCAAACCATTCCTCTTCTCCCCCGTCTCTGTGACCACACATTAACTCCAGGTCACTTTGGACTTGAGTGGCATCTGATGTGCTTTGCGTACAGTCAGAAGGGTCGTCACTGGAGAAAAATCTGTTAACATCGCCCTCCTTGCTGAAAAGCAGTCAGCAGCCCTTGGGATGAAGACCACCCCCCTCAGCATTTATTGGACATTCCAGTAGAGCCAGGCTCTGCCCATAAATCCTGTTTCTTTTGCAGCCCCTCCACTCCAGTGGTCTCACTTCTCTGAACCCCTGTGGAATGGGCATCCTGACAGGTCCTACTTTAAATGACATAACTTCTATGGAGTTCTTGGTGGATGCTGGATGCCCAGTGCCAGCGTAGGAGGATTCTTCCTAAGACCTTTTTCTAGGCATGGTTCGGTATCTCCCAAGACCCTTGTGAGTGCCAGACATTATGCTGGGGCAAGAGTAATGTGAGAAACAGGCTGGGTCTCTACCCACCCATTCTACTTCTGGCTATAGACCCAAAAGGATTAAAAGTAGTGTCTCAGACATTTGCACACCAATGTTCTCAGCAATATTACTCACAAAATCAAGAGTCAGAAGCAACCCAAGTGTCCGTTGATGAATGGATGGAGAAACAAAATGTAGTCTGTCCGTACAAATGGAATACTCTCCAGCCTTCCAAAGGAGGGAAATTCTGGCAGGTGCCACAACGTGAATGGACCCAGAGGACATCAGGCTGAGAGAAATAAGCCAGTCACAAAAAAGATAACTACTGCATGAACCCATTTTTAGGAGGTACCTGGAGGAGTCACATTCATAGAGACAGAAAGTAGGAAGGCAGGCACCAGGGGCTGGGGCAGGGGGAAACGGGGAGTTGGTTTTTAATGGGGCCAGTTTCAGTTTCTCAGGATGAAGAGTTTGGGCATGGGTAGTGGGGACAGCTACCCAACAATGTGGAAGTACTTAACGCTATTGAACTGTACACTTAAAAATTATTAAGACAGTAAAATTTTACACCACGTGCATTTCACCACAATTACAAAAAAAAAAAAAAAAAGAAGGCAGACCGGGTTTCCACTCCCCACGTTTGTCACACTGCCCTTCTTGGAGGCCACTCTTGAGGGCCAGACTGGGAGCTATGGAGCTCTTAGCCTGAAACCCCTTCCTTCCCATTGCCTGTCCTTCCCGGTTCTGTCTCCACTTTTCAGGACCCTTCTTCTGGGAGACTTTCCCTGATCCCGCCCAGAATAAGAGAAGTCCCAGTGGCAGGCTGGTGCTGGCCTGCAAGGGGCTCACAAGAGCTGCGGCAGGCTGGTGCTGGCCTGCACGGGCTCAGAAGAGCTCCTGGAGCTCGTCTCTTTCCAGCCGCATCTTCAGTGACGCGACCTTGTTAGCTTGAAATCAGCCACAGTGGGAGGATTTACACGGTGGGCATTGGCGAGTGCTGCAAGCCATGCTTTTGTTCCCCCGAGGAGCCTGCTTCGCCTGCCCTGCTCCATGCAAGGGGACATTGTCTGGTTAAAGGATTTATCCTGGCAATGCGCACCATAGCTACAGTCTCTGGGAACTGACAACACAGTTAAGAACAATGGAAGTGATGGTTGTAGCCGTTGCTACAGATTGCAATGTCCCTATGGCCTCTCGCCCTTATAAGACCCTTACGCCAGCCCGGAGGCTTTGGCTTAAGTGTTGTCTCTTCAGAGGGGTCTTTTCCCAAAAACTCCAGCTGGAATAATAGTCCCTTATGCCCTCCAAAAATGGGTGTCACCTCCTATGTGGCCCCAGCCCCACAATTAATACCCATTCTTGGATGTGGATAACTGAGGTCTTCTCCAGGTTATTTATAGAGTGATACACAAACCAGCTACAAGATCCCTCCTCACCCTTCTGAAGCCTCTCCTACGTAGAAATTCCCAAAGAACCAGCAGGTTACCCTGTTTTATTATCTCCATTTTTAGAATCGGGGTAAAACACACAGAACATAAAGTTTACCATCTTAAACATTTTTCAGTGTACAACCCAGTGGTGTATTCAACACTGTTGTGAGACACAAGTCTCCGGAACTTTTTTATCATGCAAATCTGAAATTCTGTACCAATGAAACAACAACTCCCCATTGCCCCCTTCCCTCAGCTCCTGGTAAACAGTGTTCTTCTCTTAGTTCTATTAATGTGAATGCCCTAAGAACCTCACAGAAGTGGAATCATACAATATTTGTCTTTTTGTGACAGGGTCTTTTTCAGTTAACATCATATCCTGGAGGTTCGTTTATGTTATAGCAGGTGGCAGGATTTCCTTCTCTTTGAAGGGTGCATAATACTCCATTGTATGGATGGACCACATTTTGCTTCTTCACATCTGTGTGGCTTCAGCCTCTTGGCCCCTGTGAAAAACGTTGCTGAGAACATGGGTGTGCAAATACCTCTTTGAGACCCAGCTGTCAATTTTTTGGGGTGTATGCCCAGAAATGGGATTGCTGGATCATAGGGTCCTTCTCTTTTCTTTTTCGGAGGGACCTCCCTACTGTTTTCCATTGCAGTCCCACCATTTTGGAATGCCACCAACAGTGTACACGTGTTCCATTTCCTCCACATCGTTGATGACACTGGTTTCTTTTTTTTTTTTTTTCTGTTGTGTTCTTTTTCCTTTTTTTTTTTTTTTTTTTTTTTTTGTAATCACCATCCTAATGGGTGTGAGAGGACATCTCATTGTGGGTTTGGTTTGCATTCTCTGATGACCAGTCCTGTTGAGCACCTATTTAAGTACTTGTTGGCCATTCGTATCATCATCCTCAGAGAAGCATCTGAAGTCTTTTGCTCCTTTATTGTTGAATTTAGAAGCTCTTTGCATATGCTTTGAATATTAACCCCTCGTTGGCTCTACCATTTGCAAACATTGCCTCCCATTCCATATGCCCTTTCATGTTGTTGATGGTTTCCTTTGCTGTGCGCAAGTTTTCAAGTTTGTTGCCTGCTTTTGCCTTCCTCGCCTGTGTTATTGGTGTCACATCCAAGAAACCATTGTCCGTTGCCATTAATTTTAAAAGTTGTCTTGACCTTGTCAGAGCCCCCATTCCCTGGTCCGCCCCCCCCCCCAGGAGAAAAGGAACAAATCTTCATGAGCTCCGGTGACTCCCCAGAACTTAGCACAGTGCCTGGGACGTGGGTATGTAAGATACTTGTTGCATGAGCCCCATTGTTGGGTGTCTGATAGAATTGTATTTATAGTTTACACCAGACTGTCCCAGGCAGAGTCTCTGAATTCCTGTAGTCGGCACTAGGGAGGGAGAACAGGGGCTTCCAGAGGGGAACCACCTGTCACTGACCTGTACTATGGCGTCTGAGGGATAGACTATGGCTCCTGGGGCCCCAGAGGGCTCTGTACCAGGCCTGGGAATTGGGAGCCTTCTTGCTCTTTGATTTGTAGGGTGCATGGGGTGAGACCCTTCTGCCCCTCTCTACCTGCTCCCCTCCTCTGCTCTGCAGGATTCTGGGGCCAAAAAGGGGGATATAGGAAGTTCCGGGTTTTGTCTGAATCCTTCTCACTGCTGCTAGAGACAGGCTTTACTGGGTCACCTGTCCCGAACATGGATGAGAGCAGAGACAGGGTCTCTGTCTACCCCATTCCTGGATATGAAAACATTTACAAGTGGGTCTGTGCTTACCTGCTTCCTGACACACATTAATAGAGTCGAGGCCTCCTCCATTCCTGGTATGAAAACAGTAACTATCTTTCCCTTTATAGGTGGATTGCATCCCTGAGATCCTGCCTGTGTACAGATCCTGTACAGGATCAGGGACACTGTACAGGACAGGGGGCTTGCCTGAGGTTGCAAGACCAATGGATTGGGGGAACAAGCTTTCTTCCGGCCACCCGTAGCAAGGGCCTCCAGCCCCAGCTGGGGGGATTAAGGAAAGGAGGCTCCTGGCGTCCCTCAGTCTGGTGTGGCAGCCTGGGAGTGTCCCAGGAGAGAATGAGTGGGCCAGAGGGCTGGAGGCTCCAGATCAATCCAAGACCTGAAGGTCATTAGAGCTGTGGCCTTCAAATGAAGTTACTTGTAACCCTGGAGGCACGCACGCCCCCCAAGGCAGGGAAGAAAGACAGAAGAAAGGCCGATTGTTTAAGAGAAGCAATTTCCCAGAGAGGCGCCAGTGATGAGAGGCACTCTCCAGATGAATAGCATACCTCTCCCCTGCCCCCCAGTCTCACCGAGGCCCATTGTCTTGGGCTGAGAAAACCCTTGGGACCCCAAACCAGGAGACAATTAGAAAGACTGCTTAGAGCAGGAGGGAGTAAAGGGGCCAGATCTGCTCTGACAAATCAAGGTTAAGGCATGAAGTGAAAGGAATACACTGGAAATAATGCTGTGCTTTCTGTCTTCCAGGACACTTACCCAGACTTGTAGGAGAAAGGCTTTCACTAGCTTTCACCGAAAGATGATTGTATATTGTATCTCCATCTTCAATAGTCAATAAATACCCAGTTCACTCTTAATTATTTCTCTGCCAGCATATTCCTCCCAATCCTTATTTTACTGGGTAAACTGGTGCAGGGCCCGTGTTGTGGATGCTACAATAAGTGATGGATGATCTACAACACAGTTATTATATATTATTAGTATTTATTGTTTTACACTTATATGTGAAATTGTATTCATACGTAGTTATGTATGAGATTGCCATATATAATATTGTGATACATATTTCATTGTATGTTATAAGATTAATATAATATAATCATAATAATCTACAACAAGTGAGGGACAGGGGCGCCTGGCTGGCTCAATGGGAAGAGCATGTGCACTTGATCTCAGGGTCATAAATTTGAGCCCCACGTTGGGCATAGAGATTACTAAAAAAAATAAATACATTTTAAAAAATAAGGCAGGGGACATACTCCTTTTGTAAGCTGCCACCTTCCAGCTTACTCAACTCAAGGTTTCTTCTTGAGTTGCTTTGAATACGGTCTCATTGTAAGCAATGAGTAATATTCATCCAAGATAAGCAGGTGAGCTGAGCTGTGTTACAGTGGGTGCTCACAGTAAGCTTTTGGTTGGATACTTCCAGAGATTGGTTCTTTGGTTTTTTGTTGTTGTTGTTGTTGTTTGTGTTTCATTTTTCATGTAGGGAAACTGAATCAGGAAAGGGAGAGGTAGTTTGTCCCAGAGCTAGTACACAGCAGAGCCAGGATTTGAACCGCGTGGTTTGGGAGGAACGAGTTGCACTAGTAGAAGCCCACTGTTCAGGACGTGGCTGTTTGGTGCTGCACGTGGTGCCACAACCTTCTTCTCACGTACTGTGCGGATCACAAGGGGCCTACCATCTCCTTCCAACACTGCCTTCACGCCTGCATCTGGGCCCCGGTGTCTCCCCTCACTTGTTCCTCTGCGGGGACTGCTGCGCTCCTCCCTGAGGCCACCCTCCCCGCCTTGGATCCCATTCCCCTCTCTGGTCAAGGGCATCCCTCCTCACAGGCACCCTCCCCCCACATCCACACGGCTTTCTCTCCTCACTTCCTTCCCATCAGGCCTCTGCTTCTCACCTACACTGTCCCACGGAAAGGCCACTGCACTGACAGCTCTCAGAAGTACTTGACAACTTATCCTCTCCTTAACCAAGTCAAGATGCACCACTGACCCAGCTTCACTGGACCTCCATGGCGATGCTCTCCTCCAACCTTCTTCCTACCTCCGTGACTGTTCTCTAGTGGCCCAGCCTCCACGGTAGCCCCCAGTAATCCTCACCTTCTGGTATTCATTCCCTTGTGCCCTTACTTGGGTGATATGCCCATCCCTGAACTAATCACTGAGGCCAAAAGGACCTACCGCGCTGTGGGCCAGACCTGGGTCCTTGGCCGCTCCTGGAGTCAGCAGGGTGGGGATCAGCCCCACCTGAACCATATGACAAGAGAGTAAGAGAAGAGCTAGTCTCAGAAGAGATGGAGTGAGTGCTTGGCCAGCAAAGACAGCATATGGGGTGGGATGCATAGTAGCTATGATGAGAAAAGTGAGGCGTGCATGTGTGTTCAGATAGCGAAACACACCCGCCGGCCTCATTCAGATCCGCTTTCGTGTTTTCCGTCTACACTCACACATTTCTAGTGGAGTAGCAAATATTTCTGCTTACTTCTTTCTGTGCAATGTTCAGCAAGTGGGTCTATTCATAGTTCATGCTTATTTGGGGCTGCCTAAACGCGAAACACAGTTTGTGTGCTTTGTATAGATTTTCTTACTTTATCCTCTACAATCCTGTGAGGTCATACTTTTTTTTTAATCATCACCGCTGCTTCCCACATGAAAATATGGAGGTACAGAGAGGTTAAATGACTTGTTTACAGACACATTGAAAATAATTAATGGAGTTGAGGCCGTATAGCATTCCTTAACCACCATATATTGTGTTGCATCTCTGGAATTCAATTTGTTTCTGTTTTTTTTTTTTTTTTTCTTCACATTTTATTTATTTATTTTGAGAGAGAGAAAGAGAGAGAACATGTGGGAGGTGCAGAGAGAGAGGGAGAGAGAGAATCCCAAGCAGGCTTTACACTGTCAGCTTGGAGCCTCACACAGGACTGGATCTCAGAAACAGCTCAAACTAGTTTAGGCAAAGGGGGAATTTCTTGGCTCCTGTAACCAAATCCCAGAGGGGGGAAGGAGTGTAGCTGTCCTCAGGGTGGTGGAATGCAGCCAGCAGCTGTCTCTTCTACCACTTGAATCTGCATGTTGGCATCAGACTGTCACGCACATCTTCCCCATGAGGTCAGAACGGTGCTATTCCTAGGTTACCCGTCTGCAAGGATGAGTCTTACTCGCCTTGTCCTTAGACGGCTCTGAACTGGCCTGAGGTGTGCCACACACTCACCCGGTGCCCAGGGCACAGAGAATAATGTTATAGTAGGTCACCTTTGGTGGGAATATGGGTAGAGGAGAAACAGTCCCCAAAATAAGGGGTAGGGTTAATATCCCCAAAGAAACAAGGAGGAACCAGATCTCATTTGTGGGGTCTCGGGATCTCCTTCCTGGAAGCAATAACCTTTGAGGCCTCAAAGCTGAGCAGGAAATGATTGAAAAGAGGAGCAGGGGAGGGGCGAGCACAGGGTTGAGTGGACATATGCAGAAGTCTGGGGATGAGAGGGTTGAGGAAACCCAGAGTGGTTTTTTGCAGCTGGTGTGTAGAGGTGGTAGTTATTGGGGAAGGCAGGGTGTACGTAGGTGCAGAGGAAAACACAGGGGGTCTTGTGGAGCTTGAACTTGATCTCAAAGGTAGTGGTACACTTTGGATGGATGTAAGGTGGTGCTTATCCGATACTCACACTCTTTAACCAACAAAACCCCCTTCTCCTTTTGGATAACCCCCCTCCCACCCCCCACCCCCCCAATGTATGGGACTCCTGGGATCTGTACCTGGTTAATAGAAACCACTGTAATTTGCTCCGGGATGGACATGTGACTCCATCTGGGCCAATGAGGGGCAGCACTCAAAGCTTTGTGGGAAAAGCCTAGGGATGGAGAGGGATGGATCCCTGATCAAGATTTTTTAAGAATCCGGGTCAATTTACGCCTGAAGCCAACCACCCTTGGGCTTTTCAGTTACTCAATTCAGTACAGAACTTTTATTTCTGTTTGTTTGGTTTTGCTTTAGCAATTAGTATTTCTGTCTCTTGTTACCGAAGACGCGTCACTAAGCGCGAGGGGGCGTTAGGTTGGTGTTTTGGAAGGATGTCCCTTTTGAGATTGGATGTTGGAATGGAGAGAGCCAACGTGGAGGCAAGAAAGCAGAGGAGACATAACGGTGGAGTGGACTAGAGACTTGGGACACGTGTCTGTGTGAAGGGTGGTAAATGGAGACAGAAGCATGGAGGATACGAGAGGTGGAAGGCACATTTATGAGGTGCACATTTATGACGTCACAAGACATGGCAGGTCTTTGAATGTGGGCGACGGAGAAGGGGGGAGAGTCAGGGATGACTTTAATGTTTTCAAACTGAGTGGGGACAAGGGCTTAAGATAGGGGTTTTATCTGTCACACACATTTCCTATCTAAGTGACAGAAAAATAAACTCAAGTTGGTTTAAACAAAGTGAGTGGGAATGTCTTGTCTCCCTATCTGTAAAGTTCAGAGTGCTTCAGGTACGGCTGGATCTAGCATTTCAAGTGATGTCATTAAGATGAGATCTTCATTTCTCAGTCTCTGGGACCTGCTTTCCTCTGATCGGGCTTCATTCTGCCATAGGCTCTCCCCTCAAGATGGTGAAGATGCTACCAACAGCTCCAGGCGTGGGTGCCGCTTGCCATTGCAGCAGTGGAGACGGAGTGCCTCTCTCCCAGTAATTCTGCTGAAGTTCCGGGCCCATCCGTGAGTCAGTCCCTGAGATGCTGGTTGGGTTGCACAGACCTGAGACCTGTATCCATTCCTAGATCAGAAGTGATGTCGTTCCCACTCACCGCAAAGGGCTGAGAGTAGGGGTGGCCTGGCCCCTCAAATGAAATAGGAAGCTTGATGACCAAAATAAAGGGGAGTGCTTGTCGGGCGAGCAAACCAACAGGCACCCGATTCGATGAGTACGAGATAATTCAGTGAGTAACCCAGTGTCGGGGTGGGGTGGAATTGGGGATCTACAGAATGCATGGGGGGCGGTGGGGTAGCATCTTCAGGGAGCTCAGTGAAGGTCTGGGGTTGAGGGTCTGGGGTTGAGCGTCTGGGGTTGAGGGCAGGTTTGGAAGCTTGGATTTAGCTGCATTTGAGATGGAACAATTGGGAATGCCTCTTTGAGGAGATGGTATTTCATGTGAGCCCCTGCGGTATGGGAAGCAGCCCGCCCTGATCTGATCGGAGGGTGGCTTGGAGGCGGGAATGACCTTGGTGTGATCAAAGACCCAGATGAAGACCAACAAGGCCAGAGCCTGGGGAGCGGCGGGAGCTGGGAGGCAGAACCTCGCGGGCCTTGTAAATGCCTTCTTGAACACTCTGCTGGAAACCATAGCAAAGATGTAGACAGAATGAATAGGGTGTGGTGTCACTGACCTATGAGGGTCTGCGGGAGGAGGGCAGACCATTCGTAAGGACGCTAAAAAGAAGAGGAGGAGGGAACGGAGGCAGGGCATTTCCGTGTCACCTTCCTACTCTGGTAGGATGTTCAACACAGCCCAGCCAAGACCGGTCACCCTCAGTTTACTGAGTAGAGACCTGTGCCCAGAGCTGTTAGTGGCCTGCATCCCAGAGCCACAAAGCTCTGGGGCTCAGTGAGTGTCTGAGCCAGGACGTGACTGAATAGGAAGACCCTCTTCCAGATGCTGAGTCCCGGGAGTGCCAGGTGGGTTATGGACCTCATGGGTTCTGGAAGCCTGTCTTCAACTTGGGTCTTGCTAAGTCCGTTCTGCAAAGAACAAAACCAAAGAGCCTGGAAATCTGACCACCTGGCTGAGCTGACCTGGGCCCAGAAGGCCCCTCAGCTCGAGCTCTGAAAAGAAGGGGTTAAACCTTCCGGCCCATTTGTCCTTGGAACCTCAGCTTGCATCCCACCCTGGAATTTTCCTCTGAGCTGCAAAGCCAGGCCAGCTGCCAAGCCATATATACATTGCAGGGTAGCCAGGCAACGCGGCGCTCTTTCTGGGAAGGCTCACAATGTGGTCACTGTTTTGTAGACGCCAGGTTCCAGATGGAAGAAAGACTTTAATCCCCAGCTTCAAGGCTGTTTGGCACACTTCACTCCTGAGATCCCGCGCGGGCCAGTTTTCACTCTGACTCTCCAGCGTGGCCATTTTGTCACATTCTGTTTCTGATGTTTTAGATTTTAATCCTTTGCAAGTTGGGTTTGCGTAGAGAGGGGAGATGGAGACAAGACCGGAGGGAAGTTTAGACACAGAGAGAGGCAGGACCTCCATGTCACGGTGGAGGCATGAGAGCGAAGTGGTAAATAGATGAACGGCAGAAGAAAGAGAAAAGGCCAGGAGAGTTAGCAGGAGAGCCTCAACTTCTTGATCAGTTAGGGAACACACATCAAAAAAACGCAATGCCAGACTTCCAGACAAATCCAAAAATTAAAATATCATTAAAGGCCGGGCTCTCATACACGGTGAGCGAGTGTTTTAAAGGCATGACCTCCTGAAGGGGGGTTTGGTCGGACTTACCAACATTTTGAATCTGGGGTGCCCTGCTGGCTCCATTGGAAGAGCGTGCGACGCTTGATCTCGGGGTTGAGTTCGAGCCCCATGTTGGATGTGGAGATTACTTAAAAATAAAATCTTTAAAAAAAAATTTTTTTTTTGAATATGCATAACCCCTGACACAGAAAACTTATTTCCCGTAATTAGTCCTACAGGACTCACAGGAGCGCACAAGGTAGTTGGCAACTGCTACTCTTGTGTGTCCGTCCATATAGGAACGACCGAACAAATCGTGTTACCTCCCTGCTGTGAAGTCGTGAGCGGCTGTCTGACAGTTTAATGCAGAGCTGCATGCATTTGGGCACAGAAGGTGGTCCGGGACACACGGTTGAGTCAAAAAGAGAAAAATAGGGGCACCCGGGTGGCTCAGTCAGTTGAGCATCTGACTTCGGCTCGGGTCATGATCTCACGGTTTATGAGTTGGAGCCCCACGTTGGGCTCTGTGCTGACAGCTCAGGCCTAGAGCCTGCTTCGGATTCTGTGTCTCCCTCTCTCTGTCCCTCCCCTGCTTGTGCATATTGGTAAACAATATGTATAGTCTGAATTTGATCCTGTTTTTAAAATGTGTGTATGTGTATATTTATCTGTAATTTACTCATTTTGGTACACACAAAGAAAATTTCTGAAAAGAAAAAAAATATTAGTGGTTGGCATTGTGGGATAAAAAGTTGTACGGGATAGACTGTCAGTTCAAAAAACAAGAAAAGTAAAGTGGCCGTACAATGTATAGAATATGATTTCTTTCCTGTAAAATAGAAACTACGTGTGTATGTGTACACATGTACACACACACGCATGCATATATCCTCTTTTGTACAAAAAAATTTCAAGAAGGAAAAAAGCAAGAAAATTGTGATTGGCTCTGTGGAATGCCAGGGAGGGTGTGGGGTATTTCCATAGTTTTTCTCTCCACATTTCTATGGGGTTTGATGTTTCTCAAAGATTTTGTGTTATTTTTTTAGTTTAAAAAAATCTTTAGGGGCACCTGGGTGGCTTAGTCAGCTGAATGTCCAACTCTTGATTTCAGCTCAGGTTGTGATCTCCCAGTTTGTGAATTCGAGCCCCACGTTGGGCTCTGCACTGACAGCATGGAGCCTGCTTGGGATTCTCTCTCCCTCTCTCTCTGATTCATACTCTCTGTCTCTCGTAGCATATAAGTAAACATTTTTTTAAAGTTAAAGAAAATCTTTAAAAATACTTTTAATAAACTATCACAATCATACCACCATAACAAGTATTTTTAAGCATTTTCTGTATGAATCTTTCTCTCACACACCTATGTCACACACAGATACATATATACATGGATGTTATATATTTATTTACATAAGACTATACATGGGTGTAACGTTTGATAGATGAGAGATGGATGGTATATATGTGGATATTATATATTTATTTCCTTAAGATATATACACAAGTGTAATGTTTGAGAGATGAATGAGTGGACAGATATGGGTGCTAATATTTTTGAAGGCTCATTATGTACCAGCGCCATCTTGAATACCCAACAGGATAATGGGTTGGCAGTAACTGGAGGTTCAGGAAGGCTTTGGGGGGCTGCTGGCTTTCAGTTATGCAAAAGCCATGGGCAGGTGGAGCTCTGGCAATCAACAGGATCAGCTGGGAGCCGTGGCAATAGGAAGACATAGATGGATCTGAGAGAAATTCAGAAACTCAGTTCTGGAAAGGATGAGATGAAAAGGGGCAGGAGAGGAGGCACTTCTGACCGGAAGCAAGGGGGCTTGGCTGCTTGCTGGGTGAGGGAGGAAGGGACCAGGGATGATCCTGCGGTTGAAGGGAGGGTGATACAGGCGCTGAGGGGCAGCTCCGGGTCGGGGTGAAGGGGGGCATGGCTGCTGTTGGCTTGGAGCTTGCTGGGTGCGAGGACCACCAGGCTCAGAACTGAGAGAGACACAGTATGGCCGTTCCTCAAAAAGTCAAATGTGGAATTACCAAGTGACCCAAGTGTTTCTCTTTTGGTGTGTGTGTGTGTCCAAAGTAGCAGGAAACGAACGCAGAGAGAAGTGTGTGCACCCACGTGTGCAGCAGTGTTATTTGCAATCAGCAAAATGTGGAAGCGGCCTGAGCATCTGTGGACGGGCCAAGGATAAGCAGCGTGTGGGATGTGCGTATAGTGGACGTTATCCAGCCCTGAAAAGGTTCGGCCACGTGTTACAACGCGGATGGACCTCGCGGACGTGACACTGAGTGCGGTAGGCCAGCCACACAAGACTTAACACTGTATGTTTGCATTTATCGGAGAGGTTCAGAGTACCCAAATACGTAGAGACAGAAAGAGGGATGGCGGGCTCCAGGGCCTGGGGAGGGAAGAATGGGCTGCCATCGTTTAATGGGCACAGGGCCTCAGTTTTGTAAGACGTCCTGGAGGCAGAGGGTGTTGATGGCTGCACAACAGCATGAACGTGTTTAGTACCCCTGAGCTGTACACTTAAAAACAGTTGAGATGGTAAGTTTTGTGCTGTCTGTATTTTGCCACCATTAAAATGAAATAAAAAAGGAGTTGAGGAAAGAGGTCTGGCCATGGGGGAGCTTTGGGGCAGCCGTGAACATTGGCATACGAGTCTTTGTATGGACACAGGTTTCCTCCCCTCTCGGGCCAATACCTGAGTTTCACTTGGGCAGAATGGCTGCCTGCTGTGGTGTATGTTTGGTCCTTCTTTCATGGCTCATGGGACCCTGGTGTCCTGGGGTGGCAATGTAGCAAATCGTTGCATAGTGTTAACGTGTCCCCAGTAGCGCGTGCGTTTCGACTGGGCGTCCCGTATTTTTGTTTGCCGAGTCTGGTGGTCCTGTCCTTCTCTTATTTCTTTGAGGTCTCTGCCTGCATGCCATCTCCCTAGAAAGCTCCCCGCTAGCCTGCCCCTAGTGCATGCTCTAGCACCTTCCCTGGCTCCATTTGCTTCACACTCTGCCCCTCGTGGCCTCATTCTGTGCCTCTGTCCCTTTGCTCGTTCTCTGTTTCCCCCACGACGCCATCACAAGCATGAAGTCAGGGATTTTTGACTGCTCGTTCACTGTTTATCTTCACTGCTTAGAACCATGCCTGGCACGTAGGAGACATTCGCATGGTATGTTGAATAAACCTAAAAAGCCCAGCTTCCTGTGGCCACATCAAAGCCCACAGCCCTGCTGATAGTTTTAAACTAAGAACAAGTCAAGACTGCCAAGATCATGCGCACACACGTGTACCCAGGCAGCTGCGTCCAAGGACATGATTAACTGCTAAGCCCCTCTGGATCGAGGCATCGCCTGGTCAGCACATTCTCTTCCCGGTGAAGCGGCTGGAAGCCCGATGATGTTGAAGAATCCTCACCACACCCCGTGTGAAGCTAGTACCCCAGTCGTTCCAGTTTACAGATGGAGGATTTGAAGCACAGAGCCGTTAAGGACAGGTCAAGGTTGGGCGTGAGGCTGGCTTTGTTTTGTGGAGCGAATGGTAACCAGGACCCAAAATAGGGATTAAGAGAAGTCCATCCGTGGTGGAGGGCTGGAGGCGGTAGCCTGAGAGAAAGGGATCTGAGGCCCATCAGTCCGTGGTATTTGGGGCTGGGGTTGAGGAGAGACATCTGCACATGCTGGTGGTGGCTGGGTTGTGGCCCGAGTCGAGTTACCTTGGAAGGAAGGTAGGGGAGGAAGGCAGACCAGGACCCTCTACATCCTTTTGCTGGAAGCAGTATCAGTTCAGGACGATCTCACCTGTGCCTGTGAGATAAACCTAGCACACTAACCTAAGAGAGTGAGGGCTTTATCCTTCCTCCATAACTGAGGATGGACTGTTAGGGCCCAATGGCTTCATCCGAGACCCAGGCCCGTTTTCCTTTTCTTCCTCACCTTTCGTAGCGTAAGGTTGTCTTCCTTGTGGTCACGGATGGCTGCTGCTCTTCCAGGTATCATGTCTGCATTCCAGGCAGGAAGCAGGGGGGAAAGGCCAGATGCCTCCTCCTCCGGAAATTTTGCTTTCTATTTGGGAACGGATGTCAAGACGGTTTTCGCTTGTCTCATTGGCCAGAAGTGGCTCACTTGCCCCATTCATGCAGCTGTAGAAGATTTCTGGGGCGGTGGATATTTTTAACTGAGGCACATTGCTGTGCTAAACAAAATCCGAGTTTGTTATTATTTAGAGAGAGAGAAAGGGAGGGAGGTGTGGATATTGAATAGGCAAGCAGAGTGCCTGGCACAGTTAGAAAAGAAAGAGTAGGGTATGACCATGGTCACGGAACCCACCAAGGCTCTAGAAGGACAGTGGAAGACTTTTCACCTTAGGGGTCAAGGCCTGGGGGAGCGTGGGGAAGGGGGTTTAAATACCCCTCTGTACCAAATGCCTAGCCTTTTCCTAAGTGGTCTTGAAGCCTCACCACTATCCACTGGTGGAAATGACATCATCCCCTTTCTACAGACGGCAGAAGGAAGTCTTACAGGCCCTGAGTCTTGTCGCTGTTGCAGTTTCTTGAAACCGTTCCTTTATTTGAGTACATACTAAACACACCCAACACAAAGATCAAAGAAGGAGACAAGCATACCCATTAGATAGTGAATTTTCCCTCCCATCTGCGTCTCCCTTACCTGGCCGCCCTCCCCAGAGACAGTCACCATTAACCATGGCAGCCTGTGGCCCATCTTCCTTCCTTGCTGATTCTGTCTTTGCGAATTTGCCTACTTGCAAGGATTTCACCCCCAAATTAACACTCGCTGATTTTTCAGTCATTCGTGCCCATGGCAGAGTGGTGACAAGTGGAGGTTCCTCCAGGTGACCGTTCCCAACTGAGGCTGATGGAACCGGCCACGCTCTGCTTTCTTGTTCCAGCTCTCGTGCCCTAAACGTCGTCCTTTCCGTGGCCCCATCAGTGCCACTTACACGCCCCGGAACCGTGTTTGAGAGCTGCAACACAGTATGCGACCGCATTTCCCCCTTTGTCTGAAGGCCGAGTGGGAATGTTGGGGTTTGATTTGGGGTTTCTTTCGCCGCAGCTGAGGTTGACCCTTTTCTCACATGGATAAAAGTCTCTCCTGTGTCTTTTCTCTGGACGAATTGGTACTGAAATTTGTGGAATGATTAGTTGTTTGCTATCCACCCTGCCGTTTGAGTTAGACCCTGGGAGGGGAAGGACTGTGCCTGGTTGTACCCACTCTGGTGGCCTGGCATCCAGCGTGGCGCCTGGCGTAGAGTGGGACGACTGTCGGTGTTGGAAATGTGACCCACTCCACTCGATCCCCACATGGCTGCCTTCGATATGCTGACCACATGCCACGTACAAGGTGCCCCTAGGTGGTCTGAATCCTTCCATCTGTCACTGCTCGGGTAATCTCCTCCATCTCATCAGTGCCGAGACCATGGCCCTGAGAGTCACAAGTAATAGCAGCCTCAATATCACGTGACCCCTGAGTGCAGGGGAATGGGTTTGAGCTAAGGACGGGCCGACTGGAAAGTTGGTGCAAATCAAGACAGAGCAGTTTGATTTTTAACACATGGCTCAGTTTCCAGAGGCACATCGGCTCATCAGCCTGCCATGGGATTCTCCCTCCAGGCTGCAAGGCCAGGTTTGAGTCCCAGAAATATATACATCGCAGCGTAATTAAGCAAGGGAATCGCGTTCTTGGAGCCACAGTGCCATGTGGTCAGAATTTGGGAGACATCTACTTCCTGACGGTAAACAGATCGAAGTATACACCATCTGTTTTGTAGTTATTTCCCTGGACCTGCTTTTAGTCAGTTTCTCTCATTTTCAGGTTCTGACAACCTTGTTTTCTTTTCCTTTCCTTCTTAAAAAGTGACATAAACCAGTATTTGCTTTTATTTTTTCATGTGCCAGCTTCGATTATTTTGAGCTAATTTATATGCCCTCATTTGTTCCATAAAAGTAAAAAGCAAACCTTTTTTTCTGTTTGTTAATCACCAGTCATGGTGAATAAGAACTTATAAAATAGTATTTGGTTTTGTCCTTCAATTGGTAAAGGGTCCCTTTTCTTTTTCTTAAAGCTAGACAGGGAAAAGAAACTTGATATGTGGGAGATGGGTAAAATGTGATAATTCTTTCTCAGAATTCTGTTAACTTTGGATCATTCCATTTATGTTCTTTAGAACATCAGACTGTCCCTCTGGGCAAATTCTTATGGGAGGGTCATTTATTAGGGTGTCTGCTCTGGGAGTCTGCTGTGTATCACCCCCATTTGATGCTTTCAGGTAGAGATAAGGAGTCCTTGGAAGTCTCTTCTTGTTCGTACTGTGATGGGTGTGGGCTCACAAATTCCAAATGAGGATAAAATACATTAGCTCAGTCTTAAGAGCAGCTTTACAAGACTTGGAAAGTTAATTTTTTAAAAATGTTTCTCTTTTAATGTTTTTATTTTTTAATTATAAAGGTATTAGGTGTTTTTTAATAAAGAAAATTAATTTCCCTTCAGTGTTCCAAGCCGATGTTACAAGACTTGCTGTGTGTTCTTCTACATCTGCTTCTTGAGCGGCCTTGTGGCCTGGCATGGTATTTCTAATTATTTACTTAAAACTGCTCCTTAATCCTCTCTGCCTGACCTGTTTTTAATTCTGCACACTCCTTGCTGATCCCTACCCAGCTGCTATCGGGGCACACATAATCTTATCAGACTGTGTCTTTTCTGAGGTATAAGGGGGTTTCCATCACTCTCCTTCATTTATGCTATCAGTCAGTTTTCCAGTGGAGAGGAAATGCCATTTATTTATTTATTTATTTATTTATTTACTTACTTACTTACTTACTTACTTATTTATTTATTTAGAAAGCAGGAGCAGGGGTGAAGGGCAACCTGAGGGAGAGAGAGGGGACCTCAGGCAGGCTCTATGTCCATCATGGAACCCAGCACAGGGCTCAGTCTCATGAGATTGTGACCTGAGCTGAAATTAGGTGGATGCTTAACTGACTGGGCCACCCAGGTGCCCTTTCAGTCCATTTTTATTCCATGCCTACTATGTTTCTGGCCAGTGTTTCCTAAATTTCTGGAAGATTACATCCCCCGAATGTCAGTCCTGACCTGAATCAATTCCATCCTCAATCACTCAGCTGGAAATTTCTACAGGGTGGATTGGGTCACAACCCACATTGGCATCTGATATCTATTATAACTCAGTGCCCCCGCCAAAACTTTTCCTTTAACACTTCTTTTGGGGAAACCATTGCCTCCCAAAATTAACTTGTTACTAAGTGTTGATTTGCTGAGAGCCAGTCCTCCAAATGATCAAATTTTTAAAACTTCCTCATTTGCCCTTTTATCCCAAGGTTTGTCTTAGAAAATCAGTTTGACACATTTCACTTACTGAATCAATTTCCCTTAACAAATATTTTTGGGCATTTACTATATACCAGGTGCAGTTCTGGTGCTGAGATTAAAATAGTAAAGAGCAGAAGTTCCTGCCTTTATGGAGCTTCCAGTCAAGTGGAGGAAACAGGCAAGAAACACACAAAGAAACATAAAACACTTAGTAGTACAGGTACCACATTAGGTAGTCGTAAAACCATGTAGTGCTAGGTAGTGAGAAAAGGCAAGACAAATAACATAATATAACATGATATAATCAAATATAGTATATAGTATAGTATAATAATGTGATATAATACATAATATAATGTATGATATAACATGTAATATAAAATGCCATGTAATGTGATCTAATATGCAATATAACAATGTTATATATAATGTAATATATGATATTGTATATAGTATGTGTATGATATGCAATATATGACACAATACACTGTATGTAATAATACACATATAGCATATAATCATGCAGTATAAATGCACTGTGACACATGTAATATAACACAATATGACACGGTGCAACATGTAATCCATCGCACACTATATAACAACATAACAAAGTAACATAACATGTCAGACAGTGAGAGCAGCAGAGCAGGTGTAGGGGAGAGTGGGAGAGCTGTTTATGCACATAGTCAGGAAGCCTCCCCCGAGCACATGACAACCCAGCTGAGCCCTAAAGGATGTGATCGGTTCTGCCATGGCAACATTTGGGGCAAGAGCAGAGAGAACAGAAGTGCGGAGACTCTATGAGGAGATGTAGAGTGTGTTCTAGAAATGGAAGGGGGTCTGGTGTGGTGGGAACGGAGTGGCCAGCAAACAGTGGATGGGGTCCGAGCAAGTTGGAGGTCAGCACAGCTCACCTGGCACCTCATAGGCACGTGTGAGGAGTCTGCGTTTTGTTCTCAGCACAATGACCTTGTTCTGAGCATAGCGAGAAGCCCTTGCATGGTTTTTATTCAGTGTGGGGACGTCTTACCTGCATTTTGGAAAGGCAGCTCTGGCCACCGTGTGGAGAAGTCACTTGCTGGGGGGGGGGGGGGGCGGGAGGGGATGGGAGGGGACAGGAGAGTTGGGGGGGCATGGAAGCAGAGAGGACAGTGTGAAGCTTTGGTGGTGGCCCAGGTGAGAGAAGGTGGAGCCTTGGACTAAGATGGCGCCTTGTAGGAGGAGGTGAGCACTGGTTGGAACCTTGATATATTTAAAAGGAAAAGTCGGGGCGCCTGGGTGGCTTGCTCAGTTAAGCGTCTGGCTTCGGCTCAGGTCGTGATCTCGCAGTCTGTGAGTTCGAGCCCCGCGTCAGGCTCTGTGCTGACAGCTCGGAGCTTGGAGCCTGCCTCGGATTCTGTGTCTCCCTCTCTCTCTGCCCCTCCCCCGCTTGTGCTCTGTCTCTCCAAAATGAATAAATGTAAAAAAAAAAAAAATTTAAGGAAAAGTTAACAAGATGGGCTACCGATTGCACCTGGAAGTGTGAGGGAAAGAAGTCAATGGTGAGCCCACAGCTGGATGAGTGGGGTTGTTATTTACGACGGTGGGAGGACTGGGGGGACGGCAGGATGTATCGTCAGCCCAAACGGACTGGGTTCCTGGAGCAACAGACATGTGTTTCTCACTGTTCTGGAGACTGGAAGTCCAAGATCCCGGGGCCAGCAGATTTGGCTCTTGTGAGAGCTCTCTCCCCAGCTTCCAGAAGGCCACCTCCTGGTTGTGTCCTCACATGGAGAGAACGCAAGGCCTGGTCTCTCTCCCTCTTCTTGGAAGGGCACTGATGCCATCACTGGGGCTCCACCCTCATGACCTCATCCAAACCTAATCGCCTCCCAGAGGCCCCACCTCCCAACACCATCACACAGGGGACTAGGGGTTCCAACAGACGAATGTTGTGGGGACACAAACATTCAGTCCACAACACAGGGCTAGAAGGCAGTCAGGGGTCCCAATTTGGTGATAGCAGTTTTGAGGTGTCTGTGAGGTACCTGAGGGGACAAGATAAGCTGTGACAAGTTGGCTACATGAGTCTGGAGCTCAGCAGAGAATCTGGATGAAGATGCCAGTTTGGGGAGTGTGTTCATTTCCTAGAGCGCTGTAACAAATCACCAGAAACGCCATGTCTTAAAACAACGGAAGTCAATCTCATGGTCCTGGAGTCCGGAAGCCCACAGTCAAGGTGTTGGCAGGTGCTGGTTCCTCTTGGAGGCTCGGTCTCGTGCATGTCTCCTTGGGGTGTGGCTGCACTGCTCCAGCCTGTCTCCATCAAAGGATTCATCCGGGTGGGGTGAGGAAGCCTGAGCAGGGGTGCTCAGTGCCGTGGGAGGACAAGGTAGGTCATGCAGGGCATGGAAACCAAGCGAAGAGAGGGCTGCGGGGGGCAGGACGCGCTCCACGTTTTCACGGGCAGTGAGGAGATGGATCAGGTGAAGAGTGAGAGCCAACGCTGGTTTCGGCAAAGTGGGAGACCCCGGAGAACCAGGCGGGAATGGGTCAGCGTGGGTCTGGGGCAGAAGCCCAATACCAGTGGGTTCAGGAGAGAATGGACAGGAGGACCTGGGGCAGGAGTGAAAAGATGCTCTGGGTACATGTTGCCTACAAGGGGGCAGAGAGATGGGGAAGCAGCCAGAGGGACATGGGGTCAAGAAAGCACTTTTTAAGAAAAGTTGTTTGTTAACTTATTTTTGAGAGAGAGAGAGAGCGCGAATAGGGGAGGGGCAGACAGAGAGGGAGACCCAGAACGGAAGCAGGCTCCAGGTTCTGAGCTGTCAGCACAGAGTCCAACGCGGGGCTCGAACCCACGAACCCCGAGATCGTGACCTGAGCCGAAGTTGGACGCTTAACAGACGGAGCCACCCAGCCGCCCCCGGAAAGCACTTTTTATGATGGGACGTTTGAACATCAGCAGGACCGGTTAACACAGGAGAGAGAAGATGTCCGATCACCATCCTGGAGCAGGTGGCTAGTGATAGTCACAGCATTCAGGGGGAGGGGACTTGGAGAGTGAATCTGTCAGCAAGACAGTTTACTGAGTTACCAATTCATGGTAAACTAATTTCCGTTAAATATCGGCAAGTGGGACACCAGATCCTCCCATGCATGTGGCGTGGTGCTAGTGGACTTCAGGAGTAATTTGGGGGTTTTTTTTGTTTTTTTGGTTTTTTTTAGTTTCAGTTGAAACTAATTTTGGTTTTGCTTTAGCTCTCGTTTCACATGGGGCAGGTCTGTCTCAGCTTCGTAGCCTGATTTGCAAATGCAGCTCCGTCGCACATCAGATTGGGTGTGATTCTCATTTCAGGCACAGAACACCTCTTACACGTCTAAGATGTGTCAAAATAGCTATGTGATCGTGCTGGGTAACGTAACCTGTCAATTAAGGGAATTTCAAAAGGCAAAACACAGTCGTGAAAAGGGGTTGGTTGATAGAGACCTGTCCTATCATTTGTAACATCCTTGACTTTCCAGATCAACAAGAATACTCTTTGTTGAAACACCCAGAGATCCTCATTTTAATATAAAAAAAGAAAATCCTCAGATCACTTCAGACTTCAGTTTGGCCACGACAAAGCATGTGCAGAGGAACGTGAGACTAAACTAAAAGTAAACGACCCTGAACCAAAACTAAAGGCTCAAGCGAAATCATTCAAATGTCATGGATGTTTCCAGAAGCTGTCTTCCCAATGAGATTGCTGTACCTGTCAGAAAGAGTTAAAAGAAACACGTTTTTTTGTGGTGGCAGTGGTGATGAACTAGATGAACCCGATAAATTTGGCCATTTAGGGAATTCTCCAGGCAGCAAAAGTGGTCATTTAGAGAACTGATTTTCAGTGAATCAGCTTGGAGCTGGTAAATATCTAAAAATCGCACATCCCGTGCCTGGGTGTTGGTCTTCAGATTATCTTTAAAATGTTCAGATGTGGCCCTGTGTGCATTCCTCTCTACGGGTGACATATTTCACTGTAAGATAAGGAAAGAAATTCCAAGGAACAGAGACCAGATCTGGATTCAGTTGTTTGGAAAGAAACTGATAAGGCGTGGCAACAACATTCAGTTACCAGATACCGTCTCAGCATATCAGTGGGCTGTGGAATCTGGCCCCAGGATAAAAGCATGCCGCCGCTCCAGTGACATGAACATGGCAGTGAATCAGGCCAAGGAATGATGTTTTTGAATGTCCGCTGTTCAGGGGTCCCCCTCTTGCAGTAAACAGACCTAAATCCATTCTCCATCTGCACATCTTATCCATGCAACCTTTCTTTTTCCTTTCAGTTTTTTGCTTTGCAATTTTCATGTTCTGACAAACTTATTCTTTTATTTAAAGCATATATGTATATATATATATATGTATATATATATATATAACATATACACACACACACACAAAGCGTGTGTATATATATATATAAATTTTTTTTTTTTTTTAATGTTCATTTATTTATTTGGGGGGAGAGAGAGCACAAGCAGCGGAGGGGCAGAGAGAGAGAGAGATCGAGGGAGACACAGCATCCCAAGCAGGCTTCACACTGTCAACGCAGAGCCCAACACGTGGGCTCTATCCCACAACCATGATGTGACCTGAGCCGAAATCAAGAGTTGGATACTTAACCGACTGAGCCACCCAGGTACCCCCCTTTCTTTCTTTAACACACGCATGCACACACACACACGCAACACAAAAACCTGAATTTGTTTTTACTCATTCAGGGGCTACCTTCAGTGGTTCTCAAATTAATTCACGTATGTGCATGTGTTCCCTTAAAAAAGAAAAAGCATCATTGTTTATTTCATCTGGTTTCAGTCATGGAGGTTCAGAACTTTCTAAATGGAATTTGACTTGATTCTTCAATAGGGAGATGTCTTATCTGGATCCCCAGTTTCTCAGATGGATGGGCCCAGGAAAGGTAGCTAGTGCACTGAAGTTGGTAGAATTTGATTATGATTCGTAAAATCTGACAGAAAGCCATCTGATAACTCCAGTTGTTTCCTTGTTTAGGACTTAAGAGAGTATACATTCCCTTGAGTTTCTAGCTTTCACGACCATTCAAATGTATTGAGATGTAAGCATTCGGAATATAGACAAGACTTTCAAGGGTCTTTCTGTCTGTGCTGCGGGGCTTCCTGCAAATTATACTAACAAATTGCAAATAGGGGCACCTGGGTGGCTCAGTTGGCTAAGCGTCCGACTTTGGCTCAGGACATGATCTGGTGGTTCATGGGTTCAAGTCCCATGTCAGGCTCTGTGCAGACAGCTCAGAGCCTGGAGCCTGTTTCAGTCTCTGTGTCTCCCTCCCTCTCTCCTCCTCCCCACTCGTGCTCTGTCTCTGTCTCTCTCTCTCTCTCTGTCTCTCAAAAATAAACATTAAAAATTTCTGTAAATGATAAAAAATTGCAAGTGAAGTCCTGCACAAAACACCAGAAGAAATTAGCTCAGCATTTTTATTCAGAACCAGTTGGCTCTACGTGTTAATACATTTATTCGAAAATTTTTGTTTCTGTTTTTATATATATATGTTTTTTTTAACGTTTATTTATTTTTTTTGAGACAGAGAGAGACAGAGCATGAACAGGGGAGGGTCAGAGAGAGAGGGAGACACAGAATCGGAAATAGGCTCCAGGCTCTGAGCTGTCAGCATAGAGCCCGACGCGGGGCTCGAACTCACAGACCGTGAGATCATGACCTGAGCCGAAGTCGGACGCTTAACCGACTGAGCCACCCAGGCACCCCTTGTTTCTGTTTTTAATTCAGAATCACTCTGTGCTTGTAACAGAACAACCTAATACAGCAAAACCTCGGATTGCGAGTTACCTCTTCTGTGAGGGTTCCGCAAGATGAGCCACCATTTGTAATCCATTTCAACTTGATAAACAAGCGAGGTCTTGCAACATAAGTAGTGTGTGACACCCAATGTCACATGATCGCGGCAGAACCAATGGTTCTTGAAATTCGCTTTGATATGTGAGGAGTGCTTTGGATTACAAGCGTGTTTCCGGAACGAACTGTGCTTGCAAACCAAGGTTTTACTAAAGACGCTCAGGTAGCCCTGGCATTTCCATAGGCACCACTGCTGTGTGTAACTCTACTAACCATGTTTTGGGCATGCCTCTCCATTCTGTGGAATCTCACCCCAGCCTCATTTCTGATTTTTTTTTCCCCTGGTTCTTTGTTTTCATCACTTATACCTAATCTTGTAGCGATCAAAACTAGTAAGAGGGTTTTTTTTTTTTTTTTGGTATAAATAATGACTATCAGTCCAGCATAAAAGTTTTCCATTTTAAATGTTTCCTTCCAGTTCTTCACTTGTATCTGTACATGGTTGCTGTCAGTGCTGACGTGAACTGAATTATTGTTGCGAACCAGGTGCTGTGCTGAGTGCTGACAGACCTTCCTTTATTTATGAATCCCAAGGAAACGCTGGAGGTGGATTGTCCTCCCCCTCCGTAGATGAGGAAGGGGAGGTTCTGATGAAATGACTTGCCTCACCACCACCGGCTCCGACTCAGCGGAATGGGGATTCGAACCCTGGTGTGCGTATACAAACACAACACCCAGTGTTCGCTGGGTTGTTTCAGTTTGTTTCGATTTTTGTTGTGTTTAGGAATACCTCATAATCTGGGCACTTGGCTGGCTCAGTCAGTACCGCAAGCCACTGTTGATCTCAAGGCTGTAGATTCGAGTCCCACGTTGGGCGTAGAGATTCCTTTAAAAAAACTCAAAAGCACGTTTCCATTTTTTCATAATTTCTTCATTAAAAAATGTACTGATGACAGGACTACTATGTGCGAGGTATGGGATATAATCACTACTGTGGGGGTGTGGCCACGAGGGGGCCAGAAAATACCACCCCAAAATGTGCCTCTTTTGGCACATGGATTATTTGAGCTAAAGGCCGCGGAGAACTGGCAGATTCAGGAAAAGCTCTAAAATCGGAGCACAGACTTCAGTCTCCCTCTCACTAGCTCTTCCTAACAGAGAAGGCATCAATCAACATGTACTAACAAACCTCACTAAACCACCCTTGTTCGCCATACTTCTGCTTGTCCTTCTGGAACTTGCTTCCACAGCCCAGAAGCCACAAACCCTTAACCTCTGTTAATATTTAAATCCAAGTTCTAACCACCCTTCTGGGTTCCTTCCTCATCTATCCCTGGGTGCTTCTGTGTGTGTGTGTGTGTGTGTGTGTGTGTGTGTGTGTGTGTGTGAGTGTGTGTACACATGCGTGCAACATGCATACTTCATAAACTTCTGTGTGTTTTTCTCTTGGGAACCTGTCTCGCTGGTGTCATTCGCAGGGTCCCCCTGGGGAACCTCAGGTGGGTGGAGAAAGAGACTCTTTCCTGGCTGACACCACAGGTGGCTCTGGAGCCTTGAAATGTGGTTTATCAGACTCCAGACGGGCTCAACTACAAGTATAAAGTGCACCCTAGATCTCAGGCTGAAGATGACAAAAATATCGTAAAATATATTAGCGATCTTTTATATGGAGGATGTACTGAAACGATACTACTTTGGAGATGCCGCGTTACATAAAATACGTTATTAAAATTAACGTGACCTGTTTCTTTCAACTTGTTTAAGCTTAAAAATTTTTTTTTAATGTAGCCACTGGAAGACTTAAGATAGGGGGTTGGATTTGTATTTCCCTCGGACGGCACTGCTCTGGCTCCTGACTCCTGTTACACTTTTCTGCTCAAGGAAACAGCACAGGTAGGTTTGCTGTGCTGACGCGCAGGAGCGTGGGGAACATCGCGACAGCACAGGGACAGTGTTGCCCGCTCGCTGTCTGGGGGAAAGAGTTTGCTGGCCTGTAACTGCTGAGTGCAGTGTGTGTGAATACCAGTTTCATGGCCTTTTTTTTTAAAGTGTGTATTGATTCAAAGTCATTCCATTGAGGTGGGGGGGGGGATGTTCACGGAGAACGGCTCAGCGCTGGTTAGTATATTCACGGGGCAGTGTGACCACCAGCAATGTTAGAACGTGTTCATCACCCCAGAGGGAAGGTCCACCTCTGCCTATGACCTCCTGTCCCTCCGGTCCTGAGCAGTCACCCGTCCGTTCTCTGTCTCTGTAGATGTGTTGATTCTGGACCCTTCGTACAAATGGGACCCTACCCCGTGTGGTCTTTCTGGACCGGGCTCTTTCACTTAGCGTGATGTTGCTGAGGGTCTCCCCGCGTTGTAGCATGTGTGGGTCCTTTGCTGTTTGGTACGGCTGGATAATATTCGGTTGTGCGGACAGACCCTGTTTTGTCGATCCGCTCGTCGTCGGTGGCCACTGGGTTGTTTCCGCCTTCCGCTTAGCGTGAGTAGTGCTGCCATGAGCGTGCACGGGCAGATTTTTGTCGAAACACCTGTTTTTAATTATTTTGGATGCTAACTTGCAAAGAGAGGGAGAAGTGAGGACCGTGTGCACATGTGCACAACCCCCTTGTCTGTGAAAGCTGGGGTCTGCAGATGAAGCTGATGGGGTGCTGATGGGTGCACACATCCACCGTCTAACTGAGCACCGACTGTGCCGCACCTCGGAGATGACCGTGAGCCAGATAGAGGACCCAGCCCCATGAGCGCACCCTCCAGTGGGGACGGCCACAGACAACCGTGTAGTGAGGAGTGTGATTTCACGTGGGATTGGGGCTCCTGGTGGTTTGGTTGGTTGAGCGTCTGACTTTGGCTCAGGTCATGATCTCAACAGTTTATGGGTTTGAGCCCCAAATTAGGCTCTGAGCTAGCTGACAGCAGGGAGCCTGCTTGGACCCTCTCTCTCTCTGCCCCTCCCCTGCTCACATGCTCTCTCTCTCAAAAATTAAAAAAAAAAATTTTTTTTTTAATTATTTAAGGCAAGGACTGTGCAGGACGTGGCAGAGCAGATGAGGGAAGCCCAGAGAGGGTTGGGCCATCCTCTGGGCAGTGGCTGGCCTCTGGGGTGAGGCTTGGATCCTAAAAGGAAGCAGCAATATGTGTGTGTCTGTGTATTTGTCTGTGTGCATCTCTGTGTCTGTGTGTGCGTGTGTATCTGTGTGTGTACATCTATGTGTGTCTGTGTGTGTCCACGTGTTTCTATGTGTGTCTGTGTGTCCACATGTGTCCCTGTGTGTGTCTGTGTGTCCTTGTGTGTGTCTGTGCTGGGGGAGCACCTCACAGGCCATGTCATGCAGGGCCTCGCAGGCCTCGGGGAGGAGGATGTTGTTGGCCCCACAGCACTGGGTACCCCAGTGTCGCCCGTGGGTGGGTCCCGGGCACAGTGCAGCTAGGAGGCCTGGAGGACAGCGGGGACAGGAGGACAGGTGCTGTGGAGGGGCAGCGGGGGTCCTGGCAGTAATCGGCACCTGCTGCCCTCCCTCTGCCGGGGCCTGGGAGGCTGAGGACAGAGGGTCCTGGAGACAGACCTCACCGGGACCGACCAGCCTGCTGCGCCACCCACCTGTGCCCCTCCCAGGCCTTCCTCACCCCCTGCATTGCCTCCTGTCTCGCTGCGGCCAGGTCCCTTCCTTACTGCCTCATGCTACATGTGTTTATGCTTATATCTGTTACTCCCGCCAAAATGGAAGTTTCCAGGACCCAGGGAGCTTGCCATCTTACGCCCCCACTGTATTCCTATGTCTCCCTGAGTTCTTGGTGCGCAGAATTGCTCAATACCCAGCCACACGTGGGTGGCCAGTGAGCCCTTGAAATGTGGCCAGTGCAACATGTTGAAATGGTACTCATTCAGATATGTTGGTTTCAATGAAATAGATCCTTACAATTATTTTTACCTGTTTCTTTTTACGTGTTTTTAATCTGTTTTATTTTTTAAATATTTCTTTATTTTGAGAGTGAGCGAGAGAGAGAGAGAGAGAGAGAGTCCCAAGCAGGCTCTGCTCTGCCAGCATAGAGGCTGACACGGGGCTTGATCCCACCAACCGTGAGATCATGACCTGAGCCCAAATCAAGAGTCAGACACTTAACCGACTGAGCCACCTGGGTGCCCCTCTTCTTACATGTTTTAACGGGAATACTGGAAAATGTTAAATTACGTATGCAGCTTGTGTTATATGTCTATGGTGCAGCCCTCGAGTATGCATGAATGAATAATGAATGCATGAATAATTCTGACTCAGAGTTGAGGTTAGCGTCTGTGTTAGTGATCCTCAACCAGGAGAGATTTTATTCCTCCAGAGGACATTTGGCCATGCTGGAGAAATTTCTGATCGTCACACCTGGGGGTGGTACACGGAGCACCTAGTGGGAGGAGCCTGGGGAGGGTCTAAACATCCTACAGAGTATGCACAGGCCTGCTGCCTACCATGAAGAATGAGCGGGCCGTCAATGGCAGGTGTCCTGAGGTCGAGCGACTCTGATCTATATAAAGGATTATATTTTTCTGATGTTTCTCCCATTAAATATATCTTGATACTAAATGTTCTTCCAAACACAAAATTTATTTTATTTTATTTTTATTTTTGAGAGAGAAACAGAGCACAAGAAAGAGAGGGAGAGAGAACCCTAAGCAGGCTCCACACTCAGCACAGAGCCCAACATGGGGCCCGATCTCATGATGGCGAGATCACAACCTGAGCCAAAATCAAGAGTCGGACGCTTAACCGACTGAGCCACCAGGCGCCCCTACAAAATTTAATTCTAAAGGAAGACACTGATGGTGTCTCATCCTCACACTCAGTGTTCTTGTGTTTGCACTGAACATTCTTCTGCCCACCCTCTGCCCCGCCCCAATTTTCTTGACCCCGTTACAATGGCGCCTGTGGATGTGTACCTTTGCACGTGCTCGTGTAGACCAGACGTGAGCTTGTGTGTGTTCAGTTCTGTCTCTAACTCTGAGACCTGTGTTCTCCGGAAAAGCTGTGTGGACCACACACACACTCCCACCGTGAGCCTGGGGCTGTGCCCATTCCTCCACATCTTCAACGACCTTGGATGTTACAGCTTTTCTCAGTGTTTCTCTGTCTGATGGGAGTAGCAGCCTCTCATTTTGGTTTTGATGTCCAGTTTTTTGGATCCCAAATGAGGTGCTTTTCAACACTCAAGTTCTCTCCTCTCTGCTGTCCCTCTGAATGTGCACCCTTTGCCTGGATTTGCATTTTGAGGATTTTTCTCCTTCTCTGACCACTTGGCGCTCTCCAGGCTTAGTGCCAAAGTATGTATGGTTTTGAACGTACACTTTGTGATGTTTTTCCTCAGCCCTACTCCTGATGGGCTTTCCCCTGCACCTGACTTTTCAGTGTTTGTGGAGACAGACGTATTCATGTTTTCTTTCACATCCACTGGCTTCTTTGTTAAATTGAATGGGACATTGCCCTCCCCACGGTTATAGAAATATTCACTGTGCAGGGTGCCTGGGTGGCTCGGTCGGGTAAGCGTCTGACTTCGGTTCAGGTCATGATCTCACAGCTCGTGAGTTCAAGCCCCGCATCGGGCTCTGTGCTGACAGCTCAGAGCCTGGAGCCTGCTTCAGATTCTGTGTCTCCCTCTGTCTCTGCCCCTCCCCTGCTCACGGTCTGTCTCTCTCTCTCCCTCAAAAATAAATAAACATTAAAAAATATTTTAAAACGTATTCACTGTGCTGTCTTGTGAAACGAGCAAAGGGGCTCTCTGCCTGCTCCAGACTCTTGCTCCCATCCTCAGCTCAGACATCTACTCAGAGCCCTTCAGTAGCCAGGTCCTAAACGCAACATCTGGACCCAAAACTGAACACAAAGGAGGATTTTGTTGGAGGCGATTATTTCTGAGGAAAAAAAAAAACCAAACCGTCTCTGAAAAGTAACTGTTACGATGTCAGCTTGGTCCCGGGTGCCAAATAAAACCCTAGGGCAGTCACCTACCGTGGACTTTCCCCCTGATTAATGACCTACGAGTGCCAGGCTCGGGTCCAAGTTCTATAGACATTGACATCCGACTCAGGAAGGGAACGGTTTTCCCAGAAACAGCACAACATGGCTGTTGTATCCCCATGTATTCTGGGAGGGGGGGGGAACGTCCATTTCTAAACCATAAAAATATTTAATACTAGCCCTCTGTTTGTAGATAATATCCCTGGGTCCTGGTTGTCACTCTGGTGTTGGGGGGACGGGGGTGGCGCGGAATCTTGTGTCCCTGTTTTGAGGCAACTTGAGTGCTTGTTCAGACACCCAGCATGGCCCCTGGTCCTTATGTATGAAGCTTTTAAATGTTGGCACGTAACGATGGCAGTCTACTTCCAGGCGTGTTTGTTGAGCTAAATACACAAACATTGGAATAATCACTCAGACAGTGAGTAGTACTCTCTCGCCCTTACTCCTCTGTACCGAACTTCATAAGGCCCTAAATACGTGCATTCAAAGGAGTTGTGTGCCTTGTCCCAATGGCCGCCTTGTGTGATGGAGTATCAGCGAAAGGTCACTGCTGCCGAGCCAGGTCCCATAAACCTTCCAGCCAGCCTGCCAAGCCCCTTCTATACAAACTCTGGAGCTCCGTCTGGTTACAGATTCTCATAAAGAACTGAGTGTGTGTCTGAAAGCAGTGCGATCCGCCCACCAGATTTCCCCTCGCTAATTCCACTCTGATGCTGGTGAGGAAAATTAATTGAAGGCCAGAGATGGTAGACAGAGCAGACCAATGAAGAAATGGCCGCAGGATACAGGGGAGAGATGACGGAGGGGTGGCTGAGACCAGCAGTCGGGGAGATGGAGAGATGTGTCCATGAATAAAGTTTTATTGGAACACCGCCCTGCTCATTCAGTTACCATCGCCTAGCCCTGCTTTCACACTCTAGTGGCTGAGTTGACTAGTTGAGTCAGAGACCGCATGGCCCACAAAGCCCCAAATATTTACTATCTGGCTCTTTGCAGAAAAATGTTGGCCCACTCCAGGTATAGAGTCTAATGGTTCAGAACTTTGTGTGGGCCCAGCTTCAAGGAAAGTTCCACAGAATCCCTTCCATCGTAGCTGGCACCCCCAAATTCCTCTAAAAAGAAAATCTGGGGTCACCATGGTTTGTAGACTGTCATGAGGAGGGTGGAATTTTTTCTAAGACCAACAGGAATCGAATGAAAAAGGATTGGGCAGAGGGTGGCTTGGACCGTATTTTCCTTTGAGAAGGAGGAATACCCAGAATTGTTTTTACAGTAACCTGAAAAAGAGATCAATAGGGCAGGCTAATGGAAAACCTACTTCTGAGGCAGAATCAATAAGACTTGGGGGTTAGTGGGCTAGAGGGCTATGGAGAGGGAAAGTTAGCATTGATGTTCATGTTTTTCCCAGGACAGTTTCCAGGCGTGGTGAGTGACATAAATGTATTGTGTTATTAGGATTAATTTTTTACTTAAAAAATATTTTTTTAAGTCTTTAAAAATTTTTTTAATGTTTGTTTTTGAGAAAGAGGGAGAGAGAGAGACAGAGCACGAGCAGGGGAGGGGCAGAAAGAGAGGGAGGCACAGAATCCAAAGCAGGCTCCAGGCTCTGAGCTGTTAGCACAGCTCAAACCCGTGACGCAGGGCTCAAAACCGTGAACCGTGAGATCATGACCTGAGCCAAAGTCAGATGCTTAACCGACTGAGATACCCCAACGCCCCTAAAAAATTTTTTTAAGGTAGGCTGCCCACCCATGGTGGAGGCCAACTAGGGCTTGAACCCACAAACCTGAGCTGAGATCAAGAGTCGGACGCTTAACTAACTGAGCCACTTAGACACCCCAGTTATTAGGGTTAATTCTGTTTCTTTGTTTCTTTTTAAAGACATGGTTACTGGAAAATTTTAAATTATATACATGACTTGTATTATGTTTCTGTTGGGCAGCACTGGTCTAGAGAGAATCATGACCCAACTTTCTGATTGACTAGGTTTTTTGTAAATGATGTGACCAAATTTGAGATGTGTTGAATTGGGAGTGGTTTTGTTTTGTTTTTTTTAATAATTTTATGGATGTGACATTCATAGATCGTAAAATTAACTTTTATGTTTTTATTTTTATTTTTTATTTTTTTTAATGTGTGTTTATTTTTGAGAGGGACAGAGACAGAATGCAAGTGGGTTAGGGGCAGAGAGAGAGGGAGACACAGAATCTGAAGCAGCCTCCAGGCTCTGAGCTGTCAGCACAGAGCCCGACGCGGGGCTCGAACTCACGGACCGTGAGATCATGACCTGAGCCGAAGTCAGATGCTCAACCGACCGAGCCACCCAGGTGCCCCTAAAATTAACTGTTTTAAAGAGAATGATTCAGTGGCATTTAGTGCCACAATGCTGTGCAACTGTCCCCCTGTTTAGTTGCAAAGTATTTTCATCACCCCAAAGGGAACCCCCCAACCCACTGAGGGGTCCCTCCCCCTTCCCCCTTCCTGGCATCTGAGTGTGTGAGGAGCTTGGGACGGTGAGAGAAATGAGAGGCATCAGGAGGCAGATGTAGTGTGGGGAGAGGGGATATCTCAGGATTTAATATGGGGAGAATGTCTAGAGACCTGAAGGCTACATGGGAAGGGCTTTCCCATCAGATGGGAAATAATGGTCCCATGATCACCCCTGATTGGTGTTAATCAGCCCTAGAGACCAGTGGTTCTCAAGCGGGACAAGCACCAGAGACACCTGGAGGGTTCATTAAAGTCTGGGCTGGGGCCCCAAAATTTGGATTTCTAGCACGTTCCCAGGTGCTGCTGCTGCTGGACAGAGGGGCCGCGTTGTGCATCGCTATAGGGAGGTGCCTGCTGGCCCGGTGCTTCTCAGCCTCCCTGTGTAAATTAGATTCTCCAAATCATGCTTTTGTCATAGGGGGAGGGGGTCGTATGATTTTCAATCACAAGAGCTGCTCTGAAATTAAAGAGCCACAGCCAGGGGGAGGGGAGGCCTGAGTCTTGCCAAAACCCTCCCCCATCCCCCCACCAGGCAGTTTTATTATCAGGGACTCAGCTTTGTTCTTGCTGGTACCTGCAGGCTTACCCGTTGCCATGGAAACTGCTGGCTGCTGTGGGAGGGAAGGGAGCATTAGGAACTGACTGGAATTTTCCAGGCCGTGGAGGTAAACATGCATGGGTTAAAAAAAAAAAAAAGTGCCAGCAGGTAGTTGTCATGTATGCTGCTTGAAGGAGAGAACAGGTCTCATTATACTAAGAGAACACTCCCCTGAGGGGTCAGAAATCCAGGGAGTGGGGCATTTGATTCTCCCAGACCTGCATGCATTGAGCTGCCCCCCTTAAGTGAGTCATGGAAGGTGGAAATCAGAACAGTACCTCAGAGCTGTAAACAAGCAAAGAAAGAGGAGCATCTTCTGGAAGGGTGTGATTGATAATCTTGGAGGTATTACCTCCCCTGCACTTTTCCCCCTTCCTTCCATCCTGCAAGGACATTGTTCTTGAGAGATGCACTCCTGTGGAAATTTGGGGCTTTGATTTCCCTTGATGGCTACACAGTGTGCTGTTATGTGCACACACTCCACGTATCCATCCTCGTATGTGCCTACGCTCTGCATATATATCCTCTTACGTGCATATGCTCCGTATATCCGTCCTCTATGTGCATACACTCCGTGTATCCATTCTCTTATGTGCACACACTCCGTGTATTGGTGCTTTATGTGCATACCCTCCATGTATTCATCCTCTTAAGTGCACACACTCTGTGTATCCATCCTCTTATGTGCATACACTCCGTGTATCCATTCTTCTATATGCATACACCCCATGTGTCCGTTATCTTATGTGCACACACTTTGTGTATCGATCCTCTTACGTGCATACGTTTTGCATATCCATTCTCGTATGTGCATACACTCCATGTGCCCAGTCTTTACGTGCATGTACTCCGTATATCCTTCTTCTTATGTGCGTACACTCCGTGTATTCATTCTCTTATATACATACACATGTACCCATTCTCTTATGTGCATATTCTGCGTATCCATCCTCTTATGTACATATACTCGGTGTGTCTATTATCTTATGTGCATACACTCCATGTATCCATCCTGTTATGTGCATATAGTCCGTGTATTCATTCTCTTATATACATACACATGTACCCATTCTCTTATGTGCATATTCTGCATATCCATCCTCTTATGTACATATACTCGGTGTGTCTATTATCTTATGTGAATACACTCCGTGTATCCATCCTCTTATGTGCTTACACTCCGTGTATCCATCCTCTTATGTGCACACACTTCACGTATCCATTCTCTTATGTGCATTAAACCGTGTATCCACCCTCTTACGTGTACAGATGCCACGTATCCATTATCTTATGTGCATTCACTCTGCGAATCCATTCTCCTGTGTGCATACACTCCATGCATCCATCCTCTTCCGTGCATACACTCCGTGTATCTGTCCTCTTATGTGCACATACTGCATATTGATCCTCTTACATGCATACACTCCTCATATCCGTTCTTGTATGCGCATACATTCCACGTACCCATTCTTTATGTGCATGTACTCCGTATATCCTTCCTCTTATGTGCATACACTCTGTGTATCCTCCTGTTACTGCATACAACATGTATCCATTCTCTTCAGTGAATACACTCCATGTATCCATCCTCTTACGTGCATACACTCCACATAAGCATCCTGTTATGTGCATACACAACGTGTATCCATCCTCTTATGTGCATATCTGTGTATCCATTCTCTTATGTGCATGTGAAACACGTATCCATTCTCTCATGTGAATACATTCCATGTATTTATCCTCTTATGTGCAAACACTCATGTATTCATTCTCTCACATGCATACACTCCAGGTATCCATCCTTTGATGTGCATACACTCCGTGTATCCATACTCTTATGTGTGTACACAACATGTATCCATTTTATTTTGTGCATACACTCTGTGTATCCATACTCTTTGTGCATACACAACATGTATCCGTTCTCTTATGTGCATTCACTCCATGTATCTATCCACTTATGTGCATACACTCCATGTATCCATTCTCCTATGTGCACACACTCTGTATATCCATCCTTTTTTGTGGGTACACAACATGTATCCATCCTTTTATGTGCATACACTCCGTGTATCTGTTCTCTAACATGCATACACTCCGTGTATCCATCCTTTTATGTGCACACACTCCATGTATTGATCTTATGTGCATACACTCTGTATCCATTCTCTTATGTGCATATCCTCCATGTATCCATCCTCTTATGTGCACACACTCCGTGTATCAACACTCTTATGTTCATACCCTCCATGGATCCATCCTTTTATGTTCATATCCTCCGTATATCCATCCTCTTATATGCATACACTACGCATACCCATCGTCTTATGTGCATACCCTCCACATGTACCCTCCACGTATCCATTCACTCATGTGCGTACACACCGCATATCCATCCTCTTATGTGCACACACACCGCGTGTCATCCTCTTATGTACATACACTCCTTGTATCCATCCTCTTACGTGCATACACTCCTTGTAACCATCCTGCTATGTGCATACACTCCGTGTATCCATTCTCCTATGTGCATATGCTCTGTGCATCTATCTTCTTACATGCATACACTCCATTTATCCATTCTCTTACGATCATACACTCTGCGTATCCATCATCTTATGTGCATAGGATCCTCGTATCAATCTTCTTATGTGGATACGCTCCATGAATCCATCTCCTTATGTGCATACACTCCGTGTGTCCATCCTCTTATGTGCATATGCTCCACATATCCATTCTCATATGTGCATACACTCCATGTACCCATTCTTTTATGGGAATACACCCCATATATCTTTCATCTTATGTAAATACACAATATGTACACTCCACGTATCCATTCACTCATGTGCATACACACCACATATCCATTCTCTTGTGTGTTTACACTCCTGTATCCATCCTCTTATGTGCACACACTCCTTGTATCCATCCTGTTATGTGCATTAAGCCGTGTGTCCATTCTCCTATGTGCATACACTCCTTGTATCCATCCTCTTATGTGCATACAGTCCTTGTATCCGTTATGTGCATACACTCCGTGGATCCATTCTCCTATGTGCATACACTCCACATATCCACCCTCTTATGTGCATACCTCTGTGCATCCATCCTCTTAGTGCATACACTCCATGTGTCCGTTCTCTTATGTGCATACAGAATATGTATCCATTTTCTTATGTGCAATCACTCCATGTATCCATCCATCCTCCTGTGTGCCTACACTCCATGTATCCCTCCTGTTACATACATATACAACGTGTGTCCATTCTATGTGCATGCACTCCTAGTATCCATCCTATTATGTGCATATACTCCGCATATCCATTCTCTTATGTGCATGTGCTGCATGTATTCATTCTTGTATGTTATACACCACATCCTTTCATTTGCATACACAACCTTTATCCGTTCTCTCATGTACATACACTCCACGTATCCGTTCTCTTTTGTGCATATACCACATATATCTGTTCTCTTATGTGCACACACTCCGTGTATCCATTCTCTTATATGCATATACTCCAGGTATCCATAATCTTATGTGCATACACTCCGTATAGCCATCCTTTTATGTGCATACACAACATGTATCTATTCTGTTATGTGCATACACACTAGGTATCCATTCTTTTGTGCATACACTCTGTGTGTCCTTCCTCTTAGGTACATATATGTCGTGTATCCATCGTCTTGTATATATTCAAAACATGTATCTGTTCTCACATGCATATATTCCGTGTATCCATCCTCTTACGTTCATACACTCTGCATATCTATCTTCTTATGTGCATACGCTCCATGGATCCATTGTCATATGTGCATACACTCCATGTACCCATTCTTTTATGTCATGCACTCTGTATATCCTTCCTCTTATGTGCGTACACTCCGTGTGTCCATCCTCATGTGCATACACAACATGTATCCTTCTCTTCTGTGCATATTCTGCATATCCATCCTCTTATGTGTATACACTCCACATATCTATTATCTTGTGTGCATACACGCCGTGTATCCATCCTGTTATGTGCATACACTCTGTGTATCCATTCTTTTATGTGCACACACTCCCCATATTCATCCTCTGATGTGCATACACTCGTGTATCCATACTCCTATGTGCATACACTCCACGCATCCATTCTCTTATGTGCGTTCACAACATGTATCTTTTTTCTGATGTGCATTCATTCCATGTATCCATCCTCGTAGGTGCATACACTCCGTGTATCCATCCTTTATGTGCATACACGAGATGTATCTGTTCTCTTATCTGAATACACTCCTTGTACCGTCCTCTGTGCACACACTCCGTGTATCCATCCTTTTATGTGTATACACTCTGAATATCCATCCTCTTATGTGCATATGCTCCGTGTTCTATCCTCTTATGTGCACACACTCCGTATATCAATCCTCTTATGTGCATACACTCTGAATATCCATCCTCTTACGTGCATACACTCCGTGTATCAATCCTCTTATGTGCGTACACTTAGTGTGTCCATTCTCTTAAGTGTATACACTCCATGTATTTATTCTCTCATGTGCATACACTCAGGGTATCCATCATCGTTTGTGCATACCCAACATGTATCCATTCTCCCATGTGCATACACTCTGTGTATCCATTCTCTTATGTGCGTACACTCCATGCGTCCATCCTCTTATGTGCATACACTCTGCGTATACATTCTCTTATGTGCGTACACTTCGTGTTCCATCCTCTTATGTGCATAGCTTCTGCATATCCGTTCTTTTATGTGCATAGACTCCATGTATCCATCCTGTTATTGCATACAACATGTATCCATTCTCTTCAGTGAATACACTCCATGTATCCATCCTCTTATGTGCATACACTCCACATATGCATCCTGCTATGGGCATACACATCATGTATCCATCCTCTTATGCGCATATCCACTTATCCATCTTCTTATGTGCATACGAAACATGTATCCATTCTCTCATGTGAACGCATTCCATGTATTTATCCTTTTGTTTGTAAACACCCCATGTATTCATTCTCTCACGAGCATACACACTCTGGGTATCCATCCTTTTATGTGCACTCAGTGTATCCATTCTCTTATGTGCATACACTCCATGTATCCTTCCTCTTTTGTGCATATACTTCGTTTTACCATCCTCTTATGTGTATACACAACATGTATCCATTCTATTTTGTGCATACACTCTGTGTATCCATCCTCTTATGAGCATATGCTCTGTGTATCCATCCTCTTATGTGCACACACTACCCGTATTCATCCTCTTATGTGTATACACTCTGTGTATTCAACTTATTGTGCATACACTCCACATATCCATTTTCTTATGTGCATACATTTATCTGCTCTCTTATGTGCATTCACTCCATGTATCTATCCACTTATGTGCATACACTCCTAGTATCGGTCCTCTTATGTGCACACACTCCATGTATCCATTCTCTTATGTGGATGCACATGTTTCCATCCTTTTATGTGCATACACTCCGTGTATCCATCCTCATATGTGAATAAACACCGCGTATCCATTCTCTTATGCACACTCTGTGTATCAATCTTATGTGCATACACCCTGTGTATCCATTCTCTTATGTGCATGTCCTCCACGTATGCATCCTCTCATGTTCATACACTTTGCGTATCTATCCTTTTATGTGCATACCCTCCACGTATCCATCTTATTATGTGCATACGCTCCCCATATCCGTCTTCTTATGTGCATATGCTCCGCATATCCATTGTCGTATGTGCATACACTCCATGTACCCATTCTTTTACGTCATACATTCTTGTATATTCTTCCTCTTATGTGCATGCACTCTGTGTGTCCATCCTCATGTGCATACACAACATGTATCTGTTCTCTTCTGTGCATATTCTGCATATCCATTCTCTTATGTGCATACACTCCGTGTATCTATTATCTTATGTGCATACACTCTGTGTATCCATCCTCTTTTGTGCATACACAACGTGTATCCATTCTCTTCAGTGAATACACTCCATGTATCCATCCTCTTATGTGCATCACTCCACATACGTATCCTGTTATGTTATCCATTCATGCATATCCATGTACCCATCTTCTTATGTGCATACACAACATGTATCTGTTCTCTCATGTGCATACACTCCATGTATCTGTTTTCTTATGTGCATACACTCCGTGCATCCATCCTCTTATGTGCATACACTCTGTGTATCCTTTCTCTTTTGTGCTTACATTCCGTGTTACCATTCTCTTATGTGCATACACAACATGTATCCATTCTCTTATGTGCATACACTGTGTGTATACATCCTCTTATGTGCACACACTCCCCGTATTCATCCTCTTATGTGCATACACTCATTGTATCCATACTCTTACGTGCATACACTCCACGTATCCATTCTCTTATGTGCTTTCACAGCATGTATCCTTTCTCTGATGTGCATTTGCTCTATATATTCATCCTCTTATGTGCATTAACAACACGTGTCCTTTCTGTGATGTGCATTCACTCCATGTATCTCTCCTCTTAGGCACATACCCCTCGTGTATCCATCCTTTATGTGCATACACAACATGTATCTGTTCTTTTACCTGATACACTCTCTGTATCCATCCTCTTATGTGTATGCAGTCTGCATATCCATCTTCTTATGTGCGTACGCTCTGTGTTCTATCCTCTTATGTGCATACACTCCATGTATCCATCCTCTTATGTGCATACACTTCGTGTATTCATTCTCTTACGTGCATATACTCCGCACATCAATCCTCTTATGTGCATACACTTCGTGTATCCATTCTCTTAAGTGTATACACTCCGTGTATTCATTCTCTCATGTGTATACACTAGAGGTAGCCATCGTCTTGTGTGCATACACAACGTGTATCCGTTCTCCCATGTGCATACATTCTGTGTATCTACTCTCTTATGTGCATATACTCCATGTATTCATTCTGTCCTGTGCATATACTCTGTGTATACATTCTCTTATGTGCTTACACTCCGTGTTCCATCCTCTTATGTGCATACACTCTGTGTATTCATTTTCTCATGGCATACACTCCGTGTATCCATCCTCTAATGTTTATACACTCCATGTATCCACCCTCTATTGCATATACTTCACATATCCATTCTGTTATGTGTATACAGTCTGTGTATCCGTTCTCGTATGTGCATACACTCCGGGAATCCATACTCTTATGTGCATTTGCTCTGTGTATCCATCCTCTTTTGTGCGTACACTCCATATTTATATCCTCTTATGTGCATACACAACATATATCCGTTCTCTTATGTGCACACAGTCCACAGTCCATGTATCCATCCTATTATGTGCATACACAATACATATCCATTCTCTTATGTGCATATTCCACGTATCTGTCCTTTTGTGCATACGCTTCATGTATCCATTCTCTTGTGTGCATACACTCCGGGTATCCGTCCTCTTAGGTGCATATACAACACATATATATTCTCTTATGTGCATACACTCCTTATGTTTATTTTCTTATGTGCATACACTTCGTGTATTCATTCTTTCCTGTGCATACACTCTGTGTATCCATTCTCTTGTGTACATACACATCTGCATTCTCTTATGTGTATACCCTCCGTGTATCCATCCTCTTATGTGCATATACAACATTAATTCATTCTCTTATGTGCATACACTGTGTATCTGTATTATTATGTGCATACACTCCACATATCCATCCTCTTATGTGCATACACTCCGTGTATCCATCTTCTTATGTGCATAAGAAACATGTGTTCATCCTCTTATGTGCATACACCACATTTATTCCTTCTCTTATGTGCATACACAACATTAATTCATTCTCTTATGTGCATACACAATATGTATGCATCCTGTTGTGTGCATCCACTCCTCATGTCCATTGTCATATGTGCATACACTCCATGTATCCATTCTCTTATCTACATACAGTGCACATATCTCTCTTCATATGTACATACACTCCCTGTATTTATTCTTATGTGCATACGCTGTGTGTATCCATCCTCTTGTGTGCACACACTCCGTGGATCCATCCTCTAGTGTGCACACACTCTTGTGTATCCATTCTCTTACATGCATACATTCCATGTGCCCATCCTCTTATGTGCATACACTCTGTGTATCAGTCCTCTTATGTTCATACCCTCAGTGTATCTGTCCTCGTATGTGCATACACAACATGTATCCATTCTCTCATGTGCATACACTCCGTGTATCTATCCTCTAATATGTATACACTCTGTATCCAACCTCTATGCGTATACACTCGGAATATCCATCCTCCTATGTGCATACCCTCCATGTATCCATTCTCGTATGTGCATACACTCTGGGTATCCATACTCTTATGTGTATACACAACATGTATCCATTATCTTATGTGCAATCCATGTATCCATTCTGTTATGTCTATATGCTCCATGTATCCCTCCTTTCATGTGCATACACAATATGTGTCCATTCTCTTATGTGCATATTCCATGTATCCTCTTATGTGCATACACTCCATCTGTCCATCCTCTTAGTTGCATACACCCTGGGTACCCATTCTCTTATGTGCATAAACAACACATATCTGATCTCTTATTTGCATACACTTTTTATGTCCATTCTTGTACATACATACACTCCGTTTATTCATTCTCTCATATGCATACACTCCATGTATCCATCCTTTTATGTGTATACATATCATGTATACATCCTCTTGTGTACATACACAACATGTCTGCATTTTCTTATGTGCATGCCCTCCATGTATCCATCTTCTTATGTGCATACACAAATGAATCCATTCTCTTATGTGCATACACTCTGTGTGTCCATTCTCTTATGTGCATACACTTCACGTATCCATCCTCTTATGTGCACACACTCCATGTATTCATTCCCTTATGTGCATACACTCCATGTATCCTTCTTCTTATGTGTATAAACATCCTCTATGTGCATTCACAACATTTATCTATTCTCTTATATGCATACACAATATGTATCCATCCTCTTATGTTGGATATACAACACGTATCCATCCTGTTATGTGCATACACTCTGCATATCCATTGTCATATGTGCATACACTCCGTATATCCATTCTTTTATGTACATACACTGCACCTATTTGTCTTGTCGTGTGCATACACTCCACATATTCATCCTCATGTGCGTACATTCCATGTATCCTCTTATGTGCATACACTGCGTGTATCCATCCTCTTGTGTGCACACACTCCATGGATCCATCCTCTAGTGTGCACACACTCCATGTATCTATTCTCTTACGTGCATGCACAACATGTATCCATCCTCTTGTGTGCATACACTCCGTGTATCCATCGTTTTATGTGCTTGCACTGCACGTACACATCCTCTTGTGTGCATACGCTCCGTGCATCCATCCTCTAGTGTGCACACATTCTGTGTATCCATTCTCTTATGTACATACGCTCCATGTATCCATCATCTTATTTGCATACGCTGTGTGTATCTATCTCTTGTGTGCACACACTCCGTGGATCCATTCTTTTGTTGGTGAGGGTGTAGATTCCACACCCCACTCCACATTTTTGTTCTGACAAGCAGCACTGGGGAAGTATTGGCACACAACATGTATTTGTCAGATCATCACTGTTGCTATGTCCATTCTGGCATTTGTCTCCTTGCGCACAGATGGATAGTTTCGCCAGGGTGTTTGTCCAGGAGTGGAATTAGGGGCCGCTAGGGAATTCATCATTTCAAACCATCTGTATATTTCTAAATCATTTTCTGGATGGGGAGTTTGTTTTTTGTAGCTCCCATTAAAAGGAAGCCCAGAGAGGGCAAAGACTTGTTGCAAATTTGGTCTTCATCATGTCCCCTGGTGCCTTCATAGTGTCTGGTAGAGAGTAAATGCTCAGTCCAATTTACAGACAAATAATTAATGTATAAATGATGAACAAGTGAATTATTTTTGCAGAAATTGGGTTTGTGGTATGTGTGTTGAGTTTTTATCCTTTTTTAATGCAGCAAGCTCTTGTGACATTAAATATTTTTTAAAATAGCATCTGTTTTTAAAGAGTTGATTCCGGACACCTTTGGAGATATGTTTCATGAACTTGTTTTTAGTTTCTTGCATTCATAGACAATGTTATTGTAATGTCCACATAGGTGAGTGGCTGTGTGTGTGTTCCATTGAGCAGGGGTAGATCCCCAGAAGTGAAATTATTGGACCGAAGGATTTGTGCATTTTAAACTTTTATAATCATTCCAAAACTGTTTGCGAGAAAGCATGAACCAATTTCTTCTCCCACAGCCAGCTGTGAAGATGTCCGTTTTTCCCCCTCTGGTCAACCTTGGGTGGGATCAATTCTTTCATCTTTGTCTGCCTGCTGGGGGTGGGAGCGGGGAAATGACATCTCCTTTTGGTTTCAAAGTCTGGGTTTTGGAACACAGACAGGTGTTATTTAACATTGGACCAGGAGGAAATCCAGGTTTTGTGGAGCCCGGGGCTTTACAATTTGGGGGACCCTTTTTGATGCAAAGAATGTAAAATGACAAATATGAAAACTCGGTACAGATGTGACAGTTTACTTGGAATGAGTACAGAAATCACAGCAACCACTCACAGTACCGTGAAATTGCTCAAATACCATAAAGGATCACAAAGTAAAAAAATGACATAAAATGTTTTATTAATTAACTTATTGATACACCTCTGTAATACTTTTTCTCCCATGTGGGTTTTGTTTTATTTTGTTTTGTTTTATTTTGTTTTGGCTGTGCACTCATCCATTACTTCCTCTTAGGAAGATAATTTTGTAACATAATTTTTTCTTAGAATAGGAAGGTAAGGTAGCCTTTGGTCTCGGATTGTTTATACAAAGAGGCAAACGCCGTATGATTTCACTTACATGAGGTGCCTAAAGTAGGCAGATTCAGAGACAGAAAGTGGAACATGGTTACCTTGGGGCTGAGGCAAAGGGGAATGGGGAGTGAGTGTGTTTAATGGGTACAGAGTTTCAGTTTTGCAAGATGAGAAGGTTCTGGAGGTTGGTTGCACAACAACTTGAATGGACTTAACTACTGCCTTGTACACTAAAAAATGGTTAAGATGGTAAATTCTTTACATCGGCCGTGGGGTCAACGACCCCCGAGCCTGCAGAGACAGCTCTTTGCTGAGATTGAGGGAGTGAGCAGCATCTGGTACATTCCTTCAGATTTATCAGCGTTTGCAAAGAGAGCTGGTCACATTTCACAACAGGTGCGCCGTCCTATACCGACCAAGAATGTTGTTCACGGTGAGTTAACCAACGGTCGCTTAGAATTTGTTTTACTTGGTCGAGTAACATCTCAAATAGATGTTTTTCAAGACCCAGAGAAGTGCCCCCCTCCCAAAAATCTCTCATGGATTTTCACATTAAGACCAACCAAGTAAGTCCCCATCGGATGGGTCGCTGCCACGTTCACGCGGAATCCTAGAGCTTCAGTTACCTTTGGCATTTGGCTCGTAGGGTTTGATTTGCTACTTCCTTTTGTGAACATTTTCCCCCATTATTTTAATTCATTCTTTATCTACAGTTGTGTTTAAATAAGGTACTTTGGTTTCCCACTTTGACACCCCTCCCCCACGTGTGCATGATGAGTATAATAATAACTCCCATGAAATTTTTGTTCGCTGGAGAATAAATATTCCCTCTTGTCCGGTCTGGTGCATCTTTATTTGAATAATGCATCATCTGAGTAAACACAGCCCTCCGTACTCCATGCAAAATCTTCATCATCTGTATATATTTACCCAGTTTGAGATCCTATTTGAGGCAAGTAACACCGTTCCGTGTGAAAACCTTTTACAAACAAAACAGTGATATGAAAACTGTCGTGTTCAAAAAGCCCAGCCTGGATCCCATGATAGATTGTGTATTGTGGTTGCAAATACCGCCGAGCTCACGCTTTTTGGGGAGAAACAAACAAACGCCAGCTTTTCAACCGTGTTGAATCAAATGTTGTTCATTGCCATCAGATCACAACGAAAGCTCACAATCCTCATGAAAAGCAGCAAATGAAATGAAGCTAGTGCGTCCCTCCCCGCACATTTTTTTTGGCGACCCACAGATTATGGTGTTGCATTTGCTATTGTTACCATTTTTCTTTCTGCTTTTAATTTCCTCTTTGGAAGAATCCTGGTTCTTGTGCCGAGGAAAAAAATGTCTTGTGCAGCGGCTTTCACAATCTACATCTCTTTGGCCGTCATGATTCTGCTTCCTTATCATTACGATGTTTGTCCAACAGCGATTTTCACTCTTTTGCAGCCCCCTGCCAGTCCTCTTTCTTTCAGACTGAAATTTGGCTCCCACGAGCAGACGCCCCGTTTCGGCACATTTCAAATCTGATGTGGTTGATAAAGAAACATCTACAAATTTGATCTGGAATTAAGTCATACACGAGAGCAGCTGCACTGCTTTTTAAAATTGCTGGTATGTTGTGCTGGGTACTGCTGAGCAGCTGTGCCATCAGGTGACCGTTCCGCTATCGCGACTAATGGGTTGACTGGTTGATGAATGTGTCCGGGAACCCTGTCACCGAGGCGTCTCCTCCGGGGATCTTCTCTGTACTGGAGGGAACGTTATGTGACACTTGGGCTGATGCCCCAAGTGTCGTGTACGGCTACGTGTCTTCGCAACCTGTCTTAACATGCTGCTTGTCTGCTGGGCGTGACCCAAGTAAACCGGGGATTCTGCTAAAATCTGCCCCCCGCTTTCCCAAGGTGTTCCCGTGGTAAACACTGCCCTAATGGGTTGCTGGCAGAGAAGACCCTGTGTCTCGACCAGGCGTTAGTGATAAGGGATCCTCCACTTACATATTTTATAGTTCTCGTGTTTAGAAGAATTTTCCACACCCAGCTTCTGCTTTGTACGTTTCAAACCATATTGCTTCCTCCCGGTTCTCATAATTCTGGTGCCCTGCACCACGAGACGTGTTCGTAGCATGATAAGCACCTTTGTACCGTGATGTTGGGCTAGCACAGTATAGTACCTTTTGGAGCAGTTCTTACCCCAGGATGGTTACTAAAGACTTTACATACTGATGATGGCGGAAACATAACTGTATGTAGTTACACCGATATAACCTCATGTATATCCATACATGTATGTACGTGTATGTGTGCATAACTGATTAATAACACAGAGACAGGGCTGCCAGATAAAATTTGAATTTCAAATAAACAGTGAGCACCTTTTTTTTCAGTATAGGTATGTACTATACTACGTGTCCCAAATTTTGCACGGCACATGCTTATGCTGAAAGTTATTCATTGTTTACCTGAATTCCAAATTAAACTTGGATATCCTGTATTTCTGCTTGCTAAATCTTGCAACCCTATATATGCATCTTTTCCACAAAGTCTGCCCCCCACTCAGGTTGCCTTTAGCTAGGTCCCAAAAATGCCTGTGACCACCTCAATGCTGTCCAATATAAGGTTGTGGTGTTTTAATGTTTATTTATTTGGGGGGGGGGGAGAGAATACCAAGCCAGTTCTGCGCTGTCAGTAAAGAGCCTGATGTAGGATTTGATCTCACAAGCTGTGAGATAATGACCTGAGCTGAAATCAAGAGCCGGGTGCTTAACAGACTGAGCCACCCCAGGCACCCCAGTTGTTGTCTTTTCTTTTTTTAAGGAAGGAGATACCAAGGTAAAAACGGAAGGTGATTTCAACCAATTGCATTTAAGATATCTCACTTTGGCAAACATTACTGAAACACCTTGCTAGACTTTTAGAAGGGGCAAGAGAGGAAGCTTAAAGTTTAACCTTCGCTGGAAATCTGTAACTGAAAACAGACATTTTGAGTCTTTTTTTTTCTTTTTTGGTGTTCGTAGTGGGTTGAATAATGTCTCCCCCAAATTGACATCCACCCAGAACCTCAGAATGTGACCTTATTTGGAAGTGGAATCTCTGCAGATGTCATTGACCATATCTTGAGATGAAAGGATCCTAGATTTAGGGTGGCCCCTAAATCCAAAGATCGGTGCCCTCGTAAGACAGAGATTTAGACCCACGGAGACACAGAGGAGATGGTATGAAGGCGGGGCAGAGGTTGGAGAGGTACATCTGTCCGAAAGTCATGCCAGGAGCCACCGACAGTCAGAGAGGCTGGAAGGACCCTCCCCGTGGTTTCGGACTGGCCTCTGGACAGTGAGACAATCTGTTGTTTTAAGCAACCCAGTCTGTGTTAATTTATTACAGCAGCCCTAGAAAACTGATACAGCGTGCAACTCTTTCTTAGTAATCCGTGAGAGGAATAGGCATAACTAGTGATTAGTGATGGGGACTGGATTGCCACGTACATTGAAGAAAGTTTTACTTGGTCATTGAAATATTTCCCATGGTGGGTGTGTCAGTGTCCTGGGGCCGCTGTCACAAAACAGAAATTCATTTCGCTGGGGGCTGGAGGTCTGAGATCAGGGTGTCTGCAGCGTGGGGGCCTCCCCAGGGAAGGGTCTGTTCCACCCTCCCCGCCTTGGCTTGTGGACGACAGCCTTCCCCTGCACGGGTCATGCTCTCCCTTCAGTACCTGTGTGTGTTAAGACTTTCCTCTTCTCAGAAGGACAGTGGTCATGCTGGATTAGGACCCACCCTAAGGACCTCATTTTACCTCCAAATAAAGTTATATTTGAAGGTCCTGGAGGTTAGGACTCCAATTTGGGAGGTGGGGGTGGCCACTGGGGATATAATGCAATTCAACCCATAACAACGGGGTTTTCAATTTTATGTTATCAGATTGAATGCAGATTTTTCTTTTTCTTTTTTTTTTATTTTTTTAATGTTTATTTTTGAGAGAGCCAGCTTGAGCAGGGGAGGGGCAGAGAGAGAGAGAGAGAGAGAGGGACACACAGAATCCGAAGCAGGCTCCAGGCTCTGAGCTGTGAGCATAGAGCCCAATGCAGGGCTCAAACTCATGAACCACAAGATCATGACCTGAGTCAAAGTTGGATGCTTAACCAACTGAGCCACCCAGGCGCCCCAACATTTTAAATTCTCACGTAGCATGTTAATCTATTCACTGATATGCCTGTTTGACCAAGCCTTGTAACACTTTAAAATCAACAGTGAGAATTCTGCTTTTATTATACTTTTAGGTGTATAAGCGTACAAACATACATATGTAGAGTCCTCTGGGTTTTGTTGTGGATTGCTTTCCGCCCTCAACAGGTATGCATTTCCTTGCCACCTCGAGGTAGATCTGCCACTGGGAGATGGAGAATCCCGCCGGGCAGATGGCCACAGGGGTAGCGGTGGCTGGTCAAGGCGAGCTTGGTGTTGGTGATGGCTGTACCCTCCCCAGAATAATTTTACGGTTGCTTGTGATTTTCATCTGGCTCCAGAACCTCCCGGCTGCCACGTTTCAAAATGTAGGTTTTATTATATTATTCATGCACAGGAAAGCAAATCAATCCTCCCCAGTTTCCCCAAGAGCAAAAGGCAAGCGGGAGAGAATAAATAACATTTATTGAGCACTTCCTGCGTGCTGATCATTTTGCATTCCGTGATTGGTTTGTGTAAGCCTCAAGATCCCCCCTAATGAGTGGGCTGCTCTAATGAGAGAGGCATGATGAGAGTGTCACCAACTCAGAGCCAGCACATGGTAGTAACACAATTAGTGTGAGCCATATCGGCAGTCTTCATAATTTGCCTCTTGATTAGTAGACTCCAGAGTTGGTACTATGACCTGCCTACACCCTCTCCACGCTCAGCTCTGGTCTTTCTCTGGAGCTAGCTTCCGGCCCGCTGGCTTGCCCTCGAAACATGCTCCTGCGCCAGGGCCTTTGCACTTGCGGTGTGCTCTCACGTCTGGCTTCCTTCTTTTGTCCATACCTCCCACTGGTTCTACCACCCTACACATAGCCTCTGATTTCCTTGTCTGAAAACGGCAGCCTTCATGTCCCTCTCTCTTCCATGACACCCAGTTTTATTTTTCATTTTAGGACTCATCAGCCCAACATCATTTTATATTTTTGTTTGCAGCCCACCTCCTCGGTGGGAATGTTAAGTCCCAAGAGATCAAAGACCCCTCTTGGTGGTTTCAGCAAATCACCTGAGAGAGACTCTGTGGAAACTCATGTAACAGATGATGAATGAAATGAAACTTGTTGAATGAAACCATGCCTATCCGGGGCAGAGGTTCAGGCTATTTTGGTGGTTTTGGCACCTCCTGCCCCTGGCACCGAGTCTGGCAAGTTCGAGGGGCTCCATCCGTTTTTATCACATGAGCAAATGTACGAATGTGTGAATGGCAGAATAGATCATTCATATTCGCTGGAGCTTGCAGGAGACCTGTGATTTCTCTCTCTCTTTTTTTATTACTTTTTTTTTTTAAGTTTTTATCCAAATTCCAGTTAGTTAACATACAGTGCCACGTTAGTTTCAGGTGTAGGATGTAGTGATTCAGCCTGTCCCATACAACACCCAGTGCTCATCTCTGGCGAGACTTGTGATTTCTGGGTGTGTTGAGACCCCAGAGAAGCCAGCTTGCTTTCTTTTGCACAGACCCTGTCTGATGATGCAGTTTTTCACACACAAATGTCGTGGAAGAGGCATCGGTGGGGGGCTGTGTGCTGGGCCTTTCCCCAGGCCGCCCCATCCCCCAGCCAGGCTGTTTTGTTTTTTGGTTGCTTTTCTCCGCTCATCCAGGAGCATTGACGCCTCACTGCAGAGCCTAGCTCAGGCTGTTGCCATGGAAACCGTAGCCCTACGTGGGCAGGGGAGCCAGGCTGTGGAGATTGAGAAAGAGCCACAGCGTCTGGAATTTTCTGTGCTCTAAAGGTGAATGCGTGTGGCTTCAAAACCATCTCAGGACCCTCTAGACCTGGGCTGCCCCACACACCCGGGGCTACTGAGCACTTGAAATGTGGCCGGTCCAAATCGAGATGGGCTGTCATTGCACAATACGCACTGGCTTTCCAGGAGTTAGTGTAAAAATGTATTTTTTTAGGTACCTCATTCAGGGGCTCCTGAGTGGCTCAGTCGGTTGAGCGTCCGACTTCGGCTCAGGTCATGATCTCATGGTTCGTGGGGTCGAGCTCTGTGTTGGGCTCTGTGCTGACCGCTCAGAGCCTAGAGCCTCTTCAGATTCTGTGTCTCCTACCTCTCTCTGCCTCTCCCCCGCTCACGCTCTGTCTCTGTCTCAAAAATAAAATAAACATTTAAGAAACAAACAAATACCTCGTTCAAATTTTGTGGGTTGATTAATTTCACCCATTTCATTATTTTTGCTTTTTAAAAGTAAAAGCAGTAAAAAAACATAAATTGGTTACTAGAAGATGCAGTTACATATGTGGCTCAGATATTTCTGTTTCTATTGGATAATGCTCTTCTAGGGTATATGTAAGTGAATATATGAATGAATGAATGATCTTTGGTCAAAACTGGGATTATTACTCATATAACATCCCACTTTCCTTCTCCATGTATTTTTTTAAATAGTTAAATACCTTAGATGAAGGGTTTATAGACATAATCTTCAGTAGTGAATTAAATTAGGAATGAGGTACAAATCATCAGCCCAGGCATTAAAACACCATTTATATATTTTTTTAAAGGAGCCATCTTGAGGGGTGACTGGGTGGCTTAAGTCTGTCAGGTGTCCAGCTTCAGCTCAGGTCATGATCTCATGGTTCGTGGGTTCGAGCCCCACATTGGGCTCTGTGCTGACAGCTCGGAACCTGGAGCCCGCTTCCATTCCGTGTCTCCCTCTCTCTCTGCCCCTCCCCTGCTCGTGTTCTGTCTCTCTCTCTCTCTCTCAAAAATGAACATACATTAAAAAAATACTTAAAAGGAGCCACCTTTTCCAGACCGTAAAATGCTGCGTCATCACTGCCGTTGACGCCCTCATGTGTCTTTGCAGCACCCCGGTTTCTGGCATCTTGCTTTTGTTCTCAACGTCACAGTGGCCCCCGTGGAGAAGACAGACCTGCCTGATGTTCATACCGACCAGGTTCCCAGAAACCGCATTGCCACGGCGAAGGGCATTCGTGTGCGCTAGACGCCCTGGCCTGTGGCTGACATAGTTCTGCAGGCACCGCGCCCGCCCAGATTCCCACAGGCCTCATCCGAGGGGGTCCATCCCCTCCCAGTCTTGTCAACTCTGGATGTCATCTCTCTGAGGCTTTGTCAGAGCAGTGACACTTCATTTTGGTTTTGGCGTCCAGGTTTGGTTTTGTTTTGTTAAATTGTGGTAGAATACGCATGACATAAAAGGTACTGTCTTCTCCATTTTCAGGTGCTCAGTTCAGTGGCATGAAGCACGTTCACGCCATGTGAAAGCCACCGCCATCCGCCCCCGGGATGCTTTTCGTCTTGCAAAACTCAGTAACCGTGAAATGTTAAGGCCCCATTCCCACTTCCCCAGCCCCTGGCACCCACCTCTCTGCTCTCTGTCTCTCTGTGATTTTGGCTACTCTAGATATTTCATATAAATGGAATCATACGGCATTTGTATTCCTGCGACCAGCTTATCTCACGTAGCGTAATGTCTCCACGTTTCATCCGCTTCAGAATTTCATTCCTTCAAGTTTATTTATTCTGAGAGAAAGAGAGCAAGCAGGGGAGGGACAGAGAGAAAGGGAGAGAGAATCCAGAGCAGGTCCCTGTGCTGTCAGTGCAAAGCTCGTCTCAGGGCCCGACCTGAGGCTCAAACCCATGAACTCCAAGATCATGACCTGAGCCAAAACCAAGAGTTGGATGCTCAACTGACTGAGCCACCCGTGCGCCCCAGAACTTTGTTCCTTTTTAAGGCCAAATACTACTTCCTTGCATGTTCATATCACTTTTGGCTTATCCATTCTTGCATCAGTGGACAGTTGGTCTGCTTCCTCTGTAGGCTGTTGTGAATTCGGACTGACTTCCAGCTTTGCATCACAAGTAAGTTGGGGCACCCTTACCTGTTTCTAAAAACCTTTGCATTTTCTCGTTCGTGAACTTCCTGTTCCTGTTCCTTTTCCACTTTCCCAATTTGATGTTCAACCTTCCCATCTGGACCCGTTATCACCCTTTGGGTATTATCAATAGAATTCCGTTGATTTTGTGTGATGCAATGATTTCACCTAGTGGGTTACTGCCATAGGGGTTTTCATATTCTCACATTTTTAGTGTTTATATACTAAGGTTTAATGCTCTTTCATTCTGTGTTTGTGGATGTTTGGATTCTCTTGAACAAAGCGTCTCCCATCCCACGATTGCAAAAATATTCTCCTGTATCGCACTGGGCTGGGAAAAGAACTCTGTCTGTGCAGACACTGCCCTCCTCCCTGGGCCCAGAAACTCTGGTCCTCATTAAGGCCCCAGACCTCAGTGTTACAGGAGGCTTTTGGACCAGATCTGAATTCAGTTAAGAGACACATGTCTAATTGGAAACTTGTGGTCCTGGAAAAGAAGTAGTTTGGATGTTGCTTCCTGGCCCAATCACCAGATTATATTTTAGTTCAAGGACTCACCGTGGTTCATTAGCTCAGTGCTCGGCTGGAAACCAAACAATACATACATTTCCTCCCTAGCAGGAAGCGGTTGGATTTCTTGGAAACAACTCAACATTGACCTCTGTTCTGAAGACATGAGTTTCCAAATCATGAAAGTATTTAACACTAGCTATCCTTTTCCCAGACTCTATATCTTTCTGTGTTCTTCTTTCTTAGCTTCTCTCTCACCCAGGCCTCTTCATTTTCTGATGGACTGAGTGCCTGTCTTGGGTCCTGGCCCCAAACTGGGGCTTGTGTGTACACACAGCAGATTTTTATACACAATAGCCATCTGGTTCCAGATATGCTTGGTTAAACCACATTACACAATGAATTGAAGTCATGGCCGAGTCAGTGAGAAGAATTTCACTTCTGTTCCTTTCACTCTCTCTCTCTCACACACACATACACACACACACGTACATAAACGTATGCACATATATTCAAATAAATCATTTACATTTTCCTAAATTGAGAGTCAAAGCATCATGCAAATGAATCTTAGCAGCAGAGCCCAGAGGCAGCCCGCCCCAACTGGGGTGTCTCCTTCACCTCCCCAAGTGCTGCCTTTGTAGAAATTCTGGAGTCCCAACAGCTTGCAGGTGACGGGTGGGAACCCAGTCTTGGCTTACTGAACAAAGGGAATCCACTGAAGTGATTTAAGCAGGCGACAGAGATGCAGTCATACTTTCCTTTGGGACCTATTATGTTTCCGGGGCAGGAAAGAAGCAGGAAATATTTATATTTATTGTTAACAAACGCGCACACACACACACAAGGGTGGCTCAGTCAGTTAAGCATCTGACTTAGGCTCAGGTCATGATCTTGTGGTTTGTGGGTTCAAGCCCTACATCGGGCTCTGTGCTGACAGCTCAGAGCCTGGAGCCTGCTTGGGGTTCTGTGTCTCCCTCTCTCTCTGACCCTCCCCTGCTCACCCTCTGTCTGTCTCTTCAAAATAAATTTTAAAAATGTTAAAAATATATATATGGGCAATAATTGGTCAAACAGAATGAACACTGTTTATCAGGGCTCTGGACTTTAATGATAGAAGTGTCTTCCATAACCAGACAGTCCAGTGAAAAACACTGGTCACATCTTCTTTTCTGTGCCCACCTCCACAGAAAGCTTTAGGTGAAATCGGTATGATTCTTTGCGGTGCCACATCTTTTTTACGTAACACGCGAGCATTTCCACATGTCATGACATATGCTTTAAAATGTGACTTTATTTTGAGTGAGAAAAAGAGCTGGGCTATTTGTCCTCCCCGTTATATTATTTTTTATTGTTATTATTATTTTATGTAATGTAATATATATATTACGTATTTTATATATACAATATAAACTTAACATGAGATCTACGCTTTTAATGCATTTTTTAATGTTTATTTTATTTTTGAGAGAGAGAGAGAGGGAAGGAGGGAGGGTGAGTGGGGGAGGGGCAGAGAGAGGGAGACACAGAATCTGAAACAGGCTCCAGGCTCCAAACTGTCAGCACAGAGCCCAATCCGGGGCTCGAACTCACAAATCGCGAGATCATGACCTGAGCCAAAGTCGGACGCTCAAATGACTAAGCCCCCCAGGCAGGCTCTCCCTCTTAATGCATTTTTACAAACACACAACACAATGCTGTGGGCCACAAACTTATTCCTGCTGTTTGACTGAAATGGGCTATTTGCTTCTGATTAGAAAAATGCTGTGTGCTCATCCTAGTGGGAATATTTCATAGACCTGACTGCAGTTTGTGTGTTTTAGAAACAAGGCTGCCTTAATCCCCATGAGTATACATGCTCCTGGTGCATTTGGGCCGGTCTCCATTGAGGATAAATTCCTAGATGTGGAACTGAGGAGTGGGTCAAGGAGATGAAATTCTGTACAAATTGACAAAGGAATGGCTCACCACCTCCCGACAGGTGACAACTAGGATCTGTGTTTTTTAAAGGAACACGGTGACTGCTTGCTGGAGAAGGGTCTTGAGGGCTAAGAGTAGGAGCATCGAAGCCAAGGCAGGGACTGGTCCAGACAGCAGAGGTCTAGACCCGGGTGGTCGCCGACCGTGAACAGTGACCTGTGGGAGAGGACAGAGGTTTAAGTGGGACGAGACCAAGGGACAGCAGGGACAGCTTCTCTTCCTGAATCCCTCAGAGAGTCCACTCGAGTGACCACGGGCCGAAGTGAGCCCCCCAGCCAGCATCCCACCCTAGGATGTCTCCTGATACCTGAGCCAAACATCTGGCCGGCATCCAGATACATCCAGTTAAACAGAGAATCAACACAACACCCACCCAGATCTGGAGATTCCCATTTCTAAACCATACTTACATCTTTTAAACTTGTTTATTATAAACATTTTGAATCCTGTCGCAGCAAGGAGAGTCCAATGAACACCTACCTATCTGCTCAACACCTTGCGTTGGCTCTATGTAATTTGGCCATAGAGTGTGAGCAGGGGAGGGGCAGAGAGAGAGGGAGACACAGAATCCGAAGCAGGCTCCAGGCTCTGAGCTGTCAGCACAAAGCCCGATGCAGGGCTCCAACCCATGAACCGCGAGATCATGACCTGAGCTGAAGTTGGACATTTAACCGACCAAGCCCCCCAGACGCCCCTTCAAAGTTCATCATTTTAAGCACAGACCTCAAGCCTCCCCTAATAACATTAGCTGCATCTCCAAAGACTACGAACATCCTCCCGTATCACCCGATAGCATTTTCTCACCTGTGAAACTGAGTAGTGCCCTTTGTGAGTGAGTGAATGAATGAATGAATGAATGGAATACATTTAATATTATTCTCCATCATTTAAGAGCTGACACATTCAGATTCCGGTTTTTACTTAAAACCACATACTCTTTTTTAGTAAAATCCCACGTACTCGTTACCCAGATGGCGCCAGTGGTGACATCTTGCAAGACTGCGTCACAGCCAGGGTACTGGCGTGGTCGTAACCCACCCTTCTTATTCAGATTCCCCCACTCTTGCATGTTCCCGTGTGTGTGTGCGTGCGCGTGTGTGTGTGTGTGTGTGTAGTTCTGTGCAGATTTATCTCACATGCAGGCTCGTCTGTCTGCTACCTCATGTGAGGTCCAGGTCAGTTAACTTTTCTGCCTGTGGGCGCCCAGTTGCTCTAGCGCCATTTGCTGCAAAAGCTGCCTTTCCTCCACTGGATTGTTTTTGCACTTCTGTCAAAGGTCGGTCCGGATCCAGACTGTGGACTATTATTCCATGCTAAATAGTAATGAGCTATCAAGCCCTGAAAAGACGTTCCTGCCTCAGGAACGTTGAGTGTGTATCACCGAGTGAGATACTTCCGCTGCATGCGGTGTGGTCGCTACTCTGTGATGTTCTGGAAAATGTGAAACTATGCGGGTGGATGGTAAACACATCAGTGGTTGCCAGGAATTAGGGGCAGGATCAACAGGCAGAGCAGAGAGCATTTTTAGATCAGTGAAACTGCTCTGATCCTACAATGTGGACATAAGTCATTACATATTTGTCTAAGCCCAGAGAATGCTTAACAGCAAAAATGACCCTTCATGTAAACTGTGGACTTTGGGTGATAATGATGTGTGGATTCATCAGCCGTAACTAATGTCCCCTCTGGTGGGGGATGTTGATAATGGCCAAAGCTGTATGTGTGGCAGGGCAGGGCATACATGGGAAACGTCTGGATCTTCTCAATTTTGCTGTGAACCTAAAATGCTCTAAAAACTAAAGACTACTAGAAAAGCCAATTGGGCATATTTGTGTAGGGAATGGTTTTTAGCTTTTATTTTTCACTTTTTTAAAGTAGGCTCTATGCCTAACGTCAGGCTCAAACTCACGACCCTGAGATCAAGAGTCACAAGCTCTACTGACCGAGCCAGTCAGACACCCCACTTTTTAAGGATTTTTTTATTGTTTATTTATTTTTGAGAGAGCCCGACGCGGGGCTTGAACCCACAAACCATGAGATCATGACCTGAGCCGAAGTCGGACACCCAACCGAGCCACCCAAGTGCCCCAAGGATTTTTTTTTTTTAATGCGTATTTCTAAACAGCATATACTTGAGTGTCTGTCCTAGGTCTAGCTCACAGTAAGTACTCAATATCTGTTTTCCTTTAGATGTTTTTCTGTAATCTGTTACTTGAAAGTTGTGCTTCTCAAAGCATGTTCCATAGGCCAGAGGCATTGGTATCCCCTGGGAACTGGTTAGACATGCATGTTCTCCGGCTTTACCCCAGACCCAGTGATTCAGAAATTCTGGGAGTGGGGACATCACTTTCACCTCTGATAAGCCCCCCAGGGGTTCTGATGTCCATCAGGTTTGGGAATCTCTGGTCTAGATGAGAGCCTTTCTCTCCTGGGGTTCCTCATGTGAACCACATAACCAGGGAAATGGTATTATAGTCACTACTTGAGGATTCCAAGGCTGCTACATTCCCAGGTGCAGACAAGAAAGGCCCATTGATTATATCCAGTGGGACCCAGTGCCTCAGGACATTGGGTCAGGGAGTCAGAGAGGAGAAGAAAGCTAAGGACAGTCACCATGGTGTAGGTAGAGACCCGTTCTAGAGAACAGGCTGGCCTTGCTGTTGACAGAGAGATGGGTTTTGAAATTTGTGGAATTGAAAATGCAAATGTACATCTGGTATGGAATGTGGGTGGAACTGGGGAGGAAGATCTGGGTTGGGGGTAGAGACCTGGGGTCTCCAGGAGGAGCGGAGCCAGGCAGAGGATGACGTTGTTCAGCCAAAGTAAGGAGAGAGGGGAGGGCTGAGCGCTGTAGTTGAAGTTTCACGGAACTCAACAAGAAGGTCTCTCCCACCCGTCAGGAAGGTGTGATATCATCAGGAAATATTAACCCAGAGTCGCCGCACTGTGGAGTCCAGCAGTGCTCCCAAACTTTCCTGTGCCCACGAGGCATCTGGGAAATTGCGCCGAAATGCAGATTCTGACTCCCTAGGTGTATTAGCCCGCTCAGGCCACCATCACAAAATGCCACAGACTGGGGGGCTTAAACAACAGATACTTGTTTTCTCCCAGCTCCAGAGACCTGCAAATCCAAGCCGGGTTCATAAGCCTGCTTTCCTGGGATTGCAGATTAGGGCCTCACCCTTAGGATTTTATTTAAACTTAATTACCTCTTTACAGGGCCCATTGCCAAAGACAGCCCCTTTGGGCATTAGGGCTTCAACACATGGATTTCAGAGGACACAACTCAGTTCATTACAGTGGGTCTGGGGTCCTACATGTCTACAGAGCCCCCTGGGGCGTACCCATGCTGCTGGCCTGTGGACCACAACTCAGCAGCAAGCATAAGACCAGTTCTTCTCAAAGTCTAAGCCTCACCTGGGAACCTGTTAGAAATGCAGATTCTTGGGCGCCCCCCCCCCCCCCGCAGGTAAATGGCATCCTAAGGACCAGGTGACCTTGATGCTGCCTCCAGAGTGTATCTCCCACCCCTCCCCACCTATTCCCCCACCTCAGCCGTGATTTTCTCTAGTTGGGGTGGAGAGAACGTTTGCTGCCAACAAGAAGCTGAAAATGAGGATGTGCAGAGACCCTGGTTTGCAGGACATCGATTCTCAGGACAGGAGTTGGGCATGAACCCCGTTAGGAGGGGATGGCGGGCTTCAGCCCACCCCGAACCCCCCACTGTGTCCCCACTGGGGAGATACAAGCTCTGCCCTGCTCTCTCCCTTCACCTGCGCAGGAGAGGTGGCTGGGCTGCTGTCATGGAAACCTGAGCTGTGGGGAGGGCTGGTGGGGACAACGAACTAGAAAGGAGACTGGAATTTTCCAAGCCCTGCAAAGGTGAATACGTGCGGGTTCCAAAACAACATCGTGGCACAGAGTTGTCTTTTTGAAGAAATGGATGCATGTGTCCCCACCCCCCGCCATACATCTATCTATCTGTCATAGAAGGTTCTCGCCGCAGGGCAGACGTCTGCTAAGCATCAGATTCTAGGAAATGTGCTCATTAGGCCTCATTATTTCCGAGAGCTTAGCAGATAAGGAAGGGATATGAAGGAGAAGGGAAAGCAGATGCCTGCAGACCACAGTGGGCAATAAAGATTCAGCCGCAGGGTCCACCGTGGGCATTCACGACTAGAATCAAGGGAGTGAGGCTCCTGCTCGCGATTTGCCCCCACTGCTCAGCACCTTATCCCCGGGGTGTGTGCGTGTCCATTCGGGGAGCATCCGTGCACCCCAGCAGCGGTCACTGTGTGCGTGCGGCCTTGGGGTGTTCATGCTCCTCTTGATGGGCCCTAGAGCCACTCCCCGCCCCATCTTTAAATTCCTTCCATGTGGTACACCGTCACTGTGAATGGCTCCTTCAGTGCCTGTCGCTGGTGCTGCTTAACACATATTTATCGAGTAGAGGATGGTTGCAGGCCACTTTCTTGTATCATCGCCTTGCCCTTGCCCGTGGGGTGGAGAATTTCCCCTGTCACATTTGTAAGGGCAGAAGCATAGGGAAAACACCTTTGTTTCTAGATGGTGTTGATTTCTCTGTGATTTCTCTCTCAGGAGGTATTTTCTTTGTTTGTTTGTTTCTTGCAGGGACCTGCCTTGTTTGTATTCTCTCAAGTATCCCCCACCCCCCCCCACCCCTGTGGCCTCTAGTAGACCTGGTGCTGAGTAGTTCCTCAGTTTGTATGTCTTAACTGTGCACAAGTGAACGAACAGATTCATTTCGCTTTAAATCAGCACCGAGGTGTGTAGATCCCCAGTTAGCCTGTCTTCTTCTCTGGACGTGTTACCATGACATTACATGTTGTTCAAGAAGCAGGGTCTCTCGTGGGAGGAAAGAGTTTAGTTCATCTGGTTGGCTGCATGCGGCCTCGTGATTGCAGGTTAACACCTTTGTGCGCGTGTCGTATACCCTCGTTGCCAACTTGCTGCTATTGAGGACAAAGATGTGATGGCCACCGTGTAGGTTTCTGACTGTCTGAATGTTCACGGACGGCAGACCTCCCACAAGTGGACTTGCTGTGCCAAAGCACACACACCATTTAGACTTTGGGGCCCATCACCAAACCCAGACCCAGGGACCGGCACTTGAGAATGTCCATTCCCTACCATCTTCCTAACTTCACTCACAATTTTTAAAAGATGCCTATTTATTTGACAGAGAGAGTGAGTGAGCTAGGGGAGGGGCAGAGAGAGAGAGGAAGAGAGATAATCCCAAGCAGGCTCTGCACTGTCAGCATGGAGCCCAATGCAGGGCTCGAACCCACGAACGAACTGTGAGATCATGACCTAAGCTGGAATCAAGAGTTGGGTGCTCAACTGACTGAGTCACCCAGGCACCACCATGTTTTTTTTAAGTACACCCCACACTCAACCTGGCACTTGAACCCACAACCCTGAGATCAGGAGCTGCATGCTCTACCGGCCGAGCCAGCCACATGCCCCAACCTCCCTAACTTCAGAATTTTTTTTTTCAACTTTGTCGACAGTAATACCTCCCCTTTTGGTTTCGACGTCTGTTTTGGTATAAAAGGTGTAGTAGAATGTCATTTTTAAGTTTATTGCACACACAGACATTCTCTTGAAGTAGTCAGTTCACATCCTTTGCCTACTTTCTTTTTTTTCAATTTTGTTAACATTTATTTATTACATTATTGAGAGAGAGAGACAGAGACAGACCGAGCATGAGTGGGGGAGGGGCAGGGAGAGAGGGAGACTCAGAATCTGAAGCAGCCTCCAGGCTCCGAGCTGTCAGCACAGAGCCTGATGTGGGGCTCGAACCCACAAACTGGGAGATCATGACCTGAGCCAAAGTCAGACGCTTAACTGACTGAGCCACCCAGGCGCCCCCCTTTGCCTACTTTCTATCTTGAAGTGCAACTTTCCCTCTGACTAGACTCTTTGTGTGTTGACTTGACTATCATTTCCGTTTCTGCATATTTGACTCGGGGCAGCCATTGAAGTCTTGCATATGGTGGAGGGTCCCCCCCACCCCACCCCTGCACAGACATTTTGGAGTCAGATTTATATATCTCTTATTCTGTGTCCATTGACTTTTGTGTCATGTTTCGTAAATCCTTCTTCATCCCGGAGCTTCAAAAATATTCTCAGGGCACCTGGCTGCCTCAGTCGGTGGAGCGTGCGACTCCTGATCTCAGGGTTGTAAGTTGGAGCCCCACGATGGGTGTAGAGATGTTTTTAATATCCTCTTTGGTTTCCCTGTTGTGCTTGTGAAATGGAGGCCCTGCCCCAAACACTGTTTTCCCTACTCAGACAAAACTCTAGGACAGAACTGTGTAATTGAGCAGCCAAGAGTCACGTATGGCTATTAAGCATTTCAAACGTAGTCAGTCTGAACTGCGTTGTGCCACACAATGGGTTTCAAAGACTAAGTATAAACAGAGATGCAAAATATCTCACTAACAGTCTTTATACTGATTACCATTGAAATGGTAATGTTGACATGGTGAGTTAAATGGAGTATATTATTAAACTTAATCCCACCTATTTCTTTTAACGGCTAACAGAAAATTAAGATGGGGAATAGCAGTGCCTAATAGAAACTTAAACTTAGATACGTGGCTCACGTTATAACCTACAGTGTTGTTGTAGGGTCTTTCCAGACAGTCTCAGTTGCTACAGGAAGGACTTGGGCCCAACCTAAATAAATAGAAAAGAGGTTTAGATGATAGAAACCTTTCTGACTGGAGACTCTTAGTCCTTGAGAAGTAGTTTGAATGTCAACATTGGGCCCAGTTGCCAGATAAAACCTCAGTTCAACAACCCACCATGGAATTTTTCCCTGATTAATGAGCTAAATGCTGGACTGGAATCCAAGCAATATATATGTTGCCATCCAACTCAGGAAGGGACTGGCTTTCTCGGAAAGAGTACAACCCAGCCAGTGTTCTGAAGACCTCTATTTCCAAACCGTAAAAATATTAAATACTAGCCATCTGTTTTGCAGATTGTGTCCCTGATTTCTGTCATTCATCAGCCCCCCCGTCCCACCGTGCACTTTTTGGGGTGACTGTCCTGCAGTGTCGTTTTCTGTATTCCCATCGTGAGCCTCTGTTGGGTCTTGGTGTGCAAATAGCTGTGGTGTGTGGACATCCCACGTTGTGATGCATTAACACCAGCCAAGAGCCGACACAGATTTCCAATGGCCCCTGTGGAATACATTCCATAATGCCTTCAGAGCAAAACTAAACAAATAAGAATTCACTTTTCAATTTTTTAACAAAAGCTTTTCTGAGACATCATGCACATACTATACAATTCACCCATTTAATGTGTATAATTCGACGGTTGTTAGTATATTTGCAGAGCTTTGTGACCATGACCGTAATTCAGTTTATCTCCCTGTGCTCATTAGCGGTCTTCCCACATTTCCTCTCAATTCCCCCTGCCCTAAGCAGCATAGTCAAATCTGCTTTCTGTCTGTATGGATTTTCCTGTTCTGAATCCTACAATACATGACGTTTTGGGTAGCTTCTTTTACTCAGCTGCATGGTTTTGAGTTCATCCAGGTTCTAACACACATCAGTACTTACTTCCTCTTTTTGGCTGGATAAGATTCCATGTATGGATAGACCACATTTTATTTATCTGTTCATAAGCCCATGGACATCTGGTTGGTTTTCCCTTTGGGGCTTTTATGAAGAATGGTGCTATAAACATTTACATACCAGTTTGTGTGTATGGACTTATGTTTTCATTTTTCTTCAGTATATACCTAGCTGTGGAATTGCCGGGTCATACGCTAAGTCCATGTTTAACTTTCTGAGGACCTACCAGACTATTTTCCAAAATGACTACACCATTTTCTATCCCCACCAGCATTTTTTGAGTGTTCCAGTTTCTCTACATCCTACCAACAATTGTCTGTCTTTTTGATTTTAACCATCCCAGTGGGTGCAAAGTGATATCTCATTGTGGTTGCGATTTGAATTTTCTTGATGGCTAATGACATTGAATATCTTTTATAATGCTTCTTGGCCATTTGTAGATCTTCTTTGCAAAAATATCCATTGAGAATCTTTATACACTCATCCATTTTTGGTTCACCTTGTCTACCCATGATGGGTTGAATTTTCTATTTATTGGAGTGCAGTGGAATCAGAGAAAACAGAAGGGGCACAAGACTGATTTGAGGGGCTCCTGGGTGGTTCGGCGGGTTAAGCATCTGGATCTTGATTTTAGCTCAGTTCACGATCTTATGGTTTGTGAGATCGAGCCCCGCTTCAGGCTCTATGCTGACAGTGTGGAGCCTGCTTTGGGTTCTCTCTCTCTCTCTCTCTCTCTCTCTCTCTGCCCCTCCCCACCCTCTCCCTCTCTCTCAAAATAAATAAATAAACATCTAACAACTATAAGAGTGATTTGGGTGGTAACTAGAGAAATTGTGTCCAAACTAACTGAGCTTAGGAAGGCCCTGACTAAGGATGCAATATGGAAAGTTCACTCTGGCTCTAAGGAAAGAGGCTGGAGGAAGGAAAGGGGAGACAGAGAGATACCTGGGGAGCTGGTGGGGGCATGCCCAGAGAGAAAGAATTTCGTTAATGCTTCTAATGTACTTTTAATAATTTATATATTATGGTATCCACAGAAAAATGTTCTGTGCAAAATAAAACTTAGAAATTTTTGGAAGGATTAGGTTTTTTTAACGTATATTTATTTTTGAGAGAGAGAGAGAGAGAGAGTGAGGGAGGGGCAGAGGGAGAGGGAGACACAGAATCCAAAGCAGGCTCCAGGCTCCAGACTCTGAGCTGTCAGTACAGAGCCTGATGCGGGGCTCAAACCCACGAACTGCGAGATCATGACCTGAGCTGAAGTCGGACACTTAACCGGCTGAACCACCCAGGCGCCCCTCAAGAGGATAGATTTAAAAAAAAGAAAAGGAAGTTCCAACAATTTATTTATGCATATGGACACTTTTGAAACCGGCGATCTAAGTTCCATACTATGGGGTTGGGCCAGGCAGGGTCATGGCAGGGTTTTGGGAGAGGAGGGGAGGATTTGGAGGCATCTGGGGGTGAGTGGAAGGGCTGAGGTATATTTTGAAGAGCAATTTGATCTGATGTGCTGATGGGCTTGGCTTTTCACTGTGAATGACATCCCCAATGAAAGCTGGAAGTATCAAACCTTGTCTGATTTCGGATGCACGTGCTGCTCCAGAGGGAGGTCTGGGCCTGGGTAGCCCCGTTGGGAATCTCAGAGAAGCAAATGGTTGATGTAACCGGAGGACTGGAGGAGATGGCAGTGGAAAGAAAGAATAGCCAAGAGCCGACACAGATTTCCAAACACTCGCCCTGAAGACAGGGGTCTGGCTAAAGAGCCTCCCTGGCTAGGCCTGTGGGCTTGCTCAGGAGGCTGGGACCCACCTTGTTTTCTTGCCATAGTTTCTGTTCTCGTTGAAGCCAGCCCTGAAGGACGAAGTCTTACTCAAGCAGAGGCAGTGGCCCACTGGCCGCCTTCAGCCGCCTTTCTAAGAACCTCACCTAAGGACATATTTGTAAGGTGTGCAAAAGCCAGTACGTGAGTACTGATGGAGAAAACTGCAGGCATGAGCCTCTCTCCACCTCCCTGTGTGCCTCAAGAACACCACCGAGCCTGCAGAAAATGCCATTTTCTAGTCTGTGGGGTCAGCCGTGCATAGGCTCAAGATCCCAGCCTAGCATACAGAAGGTGTTTAATCAGTGTTTGTAGGAGGAGGGAATATTTGTCTCCCCTACTGCCACCACACCCCCGGTGTTCTGTGCTGTAAGAAGAATCTTCTTGTCGTGGAACGAAGATTCGTGAAGGTGAAATTTAAAAAACAAAAACAAAAACAAAAAAAACAGCAGCACCAGGGTGGCTCAGTCAGGTAGGCATTCAATTCTTGATTTCGGCTCAGGTCATGATCTCAGTTTGTGACATCAAGATCCACATTGGGCTCTGTGCTGACAGCATGGAGCCTGCTTGGGATTCTCTCCCTCCTCCTGTCTCTCTGCCTGTCCCCCACTCACACTGTCTCTGTCTCTCTCAAAATAAATAAACTTAAAAAACTTAAAATAATTAAAAATAAAACAAACCTTCAGATTTATGGAGGTGTAACTTACATATACTGTGATTTATCCAATTTTAGTGTACAGGTGGACACATTTTAGTAAGGTATACAGTCATGTAACAGCCATCGCAGTCAAGAGAGAGAACATTTCTTTACTCCACAAAGTCTCCTTACCCTTAGCCTGAGTTTCTCCTCCTTAGTCCCAGCACTAAACAACCTTTAATTTGCTTTCTAGAATTTCATGTAAATGGAACCATTCAATATTTTGTGTTTGACCTCCTTCTCGCCTACAATAATGTTTTTGAGATTCATCCATGTTGCTATAGGTATTGATGTTTTGTTTAGTCGTATCAATTATCAAATAATTAACGTTTCAGTCCTTCTTATTGCCCAGTAGTATTCCATGATACGGATATACCATAATTTATCTGTTTTCCTGGTGATGGACTGTAATAGGTTGCTTTCAATCTCTTTGGCCATTATGAATAATGCTTTTTTTTTTTTTTAGGAAATTTGTTTATTTTTTAAAGTTCATTTATTTTGAGAGAGAGAGAGAGAGAGAGAGAGAGAGCACATGCACAAGTGGGGGAGGTGCAGAGAAGGAGAGAGAGAATCCCAAGCAGGCTCTGTGCTGTCAGCACAGAGCCCTATGCAGGGCTCAATCCCAGGAACCATGAGATCATGACCTGAGCTGAGATCAAGAGTCAGATGCTTACCTGACTGAGCCACCGGGGCACCCCTGAATAATGCTGTTATTAACATTCAGCCCTTCTACCAACATTTCAAGATTTTTCTCCTCTATTTGCAAACCTATAATATTATACTTTTTTTTCCATTCTTGTGAGTTGGATAGAGAGAAAGTGATCTCTCTTTTTGGTTTTGATACCCAATTCCTTTTTTTTTTCTTAATTTTTTTAACATTCGTTTATTTTTAAGAGAGACCGAGATAGAGAGATAGAGCATGAGCAGGGCAGGGGCAGAGAGAGAGGGAGACACAGAATCCCAAGCAGGCTCTAGGCTCTGAGCTGTCAGCACAGAGTCCGACGCGGGGCTGGAACTCACGAACTGCGAGATCGTGACCTGAGCCAAAGTCGGACACTTAACTGACTGAGCCATCCTGGCGCCCCCACTATCCAATTCTTTTTTAGCCTTATTATTATTATTTTTTAAAATAATTTCTACATCCAACATGGGGCTTGAACTCCCGACCCGGAGATGAAGAGTCAAAGGTCTTCGGGCCGAGCCGGCCTAGAGCCCCATTACGTGTAAGTGTTTGGTTGTTGTGGAATCTCACTTATCACTTTGTTTTTGTGTGGCATCCTCCACCCCAAGATTATGAAAGTATTCACCCATGCAGTCTTCTCATGAGTGACAAAAGGAGGAATTGGGGTGGAAACTGAAGAGAAAAGCAGGTCAGAAAGGAATGACATTTCTGACTGGACACCCCTGAGAAGCAGCAGTCAGAGCGTCAGCTGCCAGGGGAAACTTAAGTTCAAAGACCCACCATGGAATTTCCTCCTTAATCCATAAGCTAGTTGCCCAGCTGGGATCCAAGCAATACAGATGTTGCTATCTACATTCAGGAAGGGAGCAGTTTTCTCGGAAACAGCACAGACCTGGCCAGTGTTTTAAGAGCCCCCGACTTCCAAGCCATAAATACACTTCATTCTGCTTGTTGTTTTGCAGACTGCGTCCCCTGGTCCTGTCGGCAGTTATTTTGGGGTGGGTTTTTTGGCAGGGGGTGTGGGGAGTAGAAATCCTTCCTCTTCATTATTTTCTGGTGCCACTGATGTTCAGCTGTGACTCCAACCTAATCCTAAATATGTCACTAAAACTTCTGTAATTGGTTCAACTTCAAACCAGATCAGTAAGAACTTAACTTTTATTGCTTCACCTGACTGCGTACATCTAAATTAAGTTTGCACACGTGCCTCTCCTCACACGATTTTGTCTGCCTTTTTTGCATAAAACTATTGTGCCCACTGCTGTATTATAATCATATGCCTGTTTTGCATCATAGTTAATAATTTGCTCTGTGGAAACACAGCATCACAGCAAGTATGTCATTGCTTCTTGTTGGATCTGCCCTGGGAATTTGCATGTTGAAGCCCTAACTCCCAGGACCCCAGAATGTGACCATATTTGGAGAGAGGGTCTTTACAGAGGTAATCAAGTAAAATGAGGTCACTAGGGTGCACCCTGGGGTCCTCATGAGAAGAGGACATGTGGGCACAGACACGCACACAGAAGAGAGACCACGTGAGGACACAGGGAGAAGAGAGTCGTCTACGAGCCAGGGAGAGAGTCCTCAGGAGAGACGCCTCCTGCCGTGCCTGGATCTCGGACTTTCAGCCTCCAGATCCATGAGACAATACATTTCTGGTGTGTGAACCTCGCACTCTGTGGCGCTCTGTGACAGAGGTCCCCGGAAATTAATACACTTCCCCAACCAGGGTGCCGCAAACCTCCTTCCCACGTAGAAATTCTGGAGTTCAGACAGCTTCCGCATCGTGATAGGAATGGCATCTCTGTCTAAAGAGCAGCATGAGGACCCACTGATGTGTTTTAACCCGAGATGTAGACACAGGTGCCTTTTCTTTTAAGGAAGTCCATGTTGGCGCCAACGTGGATGAAGAGCCAGGACTGCTGGATGGAAGGGACCGATGAAGAGGCACTGTTTGTTTTATGTATCCACTTGGCCAGGCTCTCCTCCCTCCCCCCCCCCCCCCGGATAATTCAGTCAAACTTGAATCCGGGAGTTGCTGTGAGGTATTTTGTAGATGTGGCCAGTGTGCACAGTCAGTTGACTCTAAGTAACTTAGAGTCGCTTAGTAAGAGTGACTTAGTAAGATTTTCCTAGAGAATGTGGGTGGGCCTCATCCCATCAGTTGAAAGGCCCGAAGAGCAAACATTGAGGTTTCCCTGAGGAAGAAGAAATTCTGCATCAAGACTGCAGCATCAGCTCCTGCCTGAGTTTCCAACCTGCCAGCCAGCCCTACAAATCTCAGACTTGCCAGGCCAACAACCATGTGAGCCAGTTCCTTGAAAGGAGTCCCTTAAAAAAATCCCAAACATAGATGTAGATACACATGTCTGTATCTGTATGTACTAATAAATGTATCTATATGTGCTCACATATATACATGTGCACAGACAGGTATACACACATGTATGTATACAAACATACACATATGCATGCGCGCACATGCACACATACATGTACACACATACACGTGTACGCCCATATACCTATATATGCAATATACATGCGCACAAATGCATACACGTGTGTATGCGCACATACATACACATACATGTGTGTACATATGCACATGCACATGTGTGCAAATGCACATGTATGCACACACATGCACACATATACACATACATGCACGCTCATATACACATGTACATATATAGATACACTTGTATACGTACACTCATATACACAGATGCATATACACACATACATATACAAGCATATATACATGTACACACATATACCTACATGCACGCATGCACTACATACATACACACAGATACATGTACACAGATACATGTACACACATAGGCACTGATACATATACACATATACATGTATATGTATACACGTGTACATGTACACGTATACATAAGCATATACATACACATGTAACATATTCATGTACACATATATACATATGCACGTATACGTGTACACACATACACATTCATGTACACATATATACATATACATGTACACATATACATATTTGTGTACACATATATACATATGCACGTATATATGTGTACACACATATATACATACACACGTATACACGTACATGTATGTCCTACTTGCTTGGACTGCACAATAAAGCACCACAGGCTGAGTGTCCCAAACAACAGAAATGTATCATCTCAGGGATCTGGAGGCTGGAAGTCAGAGATCCAGGTGTGGGCCGGGTGGGTTTCTCCTAGGCTCTCTGTCCTTGGTCTGCAGGCCGCCCTCTCCCCACGTCCCCACACTGTCCTGCGTGTGTGTGTGTGTGTGTGTGTGTGTCCCCTGATCTCCTCTTCTTATGAGGGCACCAGTCACATTGGATTAGAGCCACACCGCCGACCTCAGTTTACCTTCCTTGCCTCTTAAAGGCCCCGCCTGCAAATACACTCACATTCTGAGGTCCTGGGGGCTGGGACTTCAACTTCAGATTCTGGGGGGACACAGTTCAGCCTGTAACACTACTGGTCCTGTTTCTCTGGGAGATCTCAGACAATCCTGGCACACGCAACATTTCTGCTCTAGGGAGTGGGGCTGACAGCCTCCTTCCCTGAGCACGGGGCGGGTTTGGGGTACCAGGGGCTCCACGCAGCTGGGTAGAGACCTCCCGGGAAGGAGAGAGCCCTGCACGGCCTCTGTGAAGGGAAAACATGGTTCTAACGTTTCTCCCTTGGCGTGGCCAACCTTGGCTCAGTTCTATGTCTGTGTGACTCACTAGCTCCCTGGGGAGAGCTGGTAGAGGTTGAATTACGGGGCCAGAGTGCGGGAAAGGTCCTGGAGGTTTGCTCAAGTCCCCGAATTTGATCCCAAGCCCTGTGGCTCACTGCACAGATAAGCCTGTTGGTGTTTCCTTGAAATCGGGGCTGTGTTTTTGCAGCCTGTCCTCCAATTTTTTTCACTTGTGAAGATGTCCCATGATATAAAAGATTCCTCCAGAACTCTGATTGCATTTCCAAAGGGAAAGAAATTTGTTTTTATCTTTTCATTAAAACAGTGCTAGGTTCTTATTCCATGTGCCGTTCTTGTATTTTATAGTCACGTTTCCAATTATCTCACCTCACAGGCAAGGCTGTGAATCCCCTTCTGTCTGTGTCTCTGGACACTTGGGCTGTGTTAATTAAGAATCAATCCGTTGTGTTGGATTAATGAGAAGACCAAAGCGTATGTGTTATGAACCCAATACAGTACTGAAAACCTGTGTATCAGAAAGATCACCCTGGCTGGCAGGCGGAGACATGGATGGTGGAGGAGGAAGGGCAGGTGGGAGCCGTGTCACCCAGGAGAGAGCAAAGGAGGAGGCTATGCGAGCAATGCAGGAATCTGATGGCAGAGGCTTGGGCCAGCATGGTGGCTGGAAGAGAATGGGAAAGGCCAGCAATTTTTGCTTTTGTTTTTTGTACGTTTGTTTTTTATTTATTTTGAGAGAGAAAGAGCGTGAGTGGGGGGACGGGCAGAGAGAGAGGAAAAGAGAATCCCAAGCAGGCTCCGCACCATCTGCACAGAGGCCTCTGATGTGGGACTCGAGCTCACGCACCTTGAGATCATGACCTGAGCCAAAATCAAGAGTCAGAGACTTAACCGACTGAGCCACCCAGGCACCCTGAGGCCAGCGTTATAAATGGGAATAGAAGATGAAAGTCAAATCAGCCATATTGTGATGGGGAATCCTCCTCCCTGGGTGAAGCTATTAGGATGCTTTCCCAGGGACCTGATGAATCCTCATGCAGACCCCACCCTCTGGAACGGTCCCCGGTCTAGAGAATTTCCTTCCAAAAATGATGCACATTGCAGATACCGCCCTGGAAGGATCCATTTCTAAAGCACAGATATGTTTTCTTTGGCAGCCCTTTCTTTTGTAACTGTCCCAACATTTTTAATCACAGGGAAAAGGAAAGAATAGCACCTTGAAGGTGTGTGACGACTGCTTGGCGGTTCCCACGCTTGAGGGAAGGGCTGATGGTTTTACGTGCTCGCTTGTAAATGCATGGATGTTCTGTCCTGAAGGGCAGTCACTGGTCTGGAACGTAGTCAGCGCTCACTAAATACTCGCCAGCTGTGTTGTGGGACACGTGCCACACACGCCCGAGCGACGTGAAGATGCCGCTTTGTTAACTTGTGCTCTTACACACCGTATGTGGTCAAGTCCGCACACCCCCCCCTCCACACTCACACACCTGTCGGCAGGCTTGCTGAGCACAGCCCCCGCATGCCTTAGGATTTAGAACTTTGCAGCCAACCCACCAGACAAGTCCCGGATCACTTTGTTTATACCCAGGAGCCTGCCTCCAGCTCTCACACTTTGCTTGCTGGAGGCCTCCATGTATGTGGACGGGGCGGGGGTTCATCCTGAACAAGCAGCCGGAGTGAGAATCGGAGATGAACAGGGCCGTTCTCAACCTGGGAAAGGAAGCAGAACAATGAGGTTACTGCGGGAAATGAGACGGACGGTCAGTAATGAAACACGGAGTGTTTGGGAGATAGAAATGACATGACCTGGGGGTTGGTAGATTTCTGTGTCTGGAAAGGGTACCTCCCAGGCCCCATGCCCATGGTTCCCACCCGGCCCCTCTGTAACCCAGTATGTTAAAATACAGGTTTCGTAGTTATTTTGGTGCGGCAAGGTCAACAGATGAGGAGATGCCTGCCATTGAAAAGGTCATTTGTTGCTTACTGTTCTAGAGAGGAGAGGGCACGCGTGTCAGGCAGGGGCCACCCAGGGAAGCCCCAGGGGCAGTCAGCAGGCAGAGGGAGCGAGGGGCAAAGGCCAGCAGGAGCCGTGACTGTGGTTTCTGTGGGAAGGATCGGGCAAGGCCAGGTGGGCAGGGTCAGGACCGGCTCGCTGGAATCACTTCAGGGAGCCGTGGGGCGGAGGGGCTGCCCCTGGTTGTGGGGACCCGGCCCTGGGGGGCTGAGGGCAGGTGGACGGTGGCCCAGAGCGTGAGAGCCTTGTGGAGGCGGTGGTGGGGGTGGGCCCCAGACGGGCTGGCCTGCACAGACAAGGCACGCTCCGAGGTTTCCTGTCTCTAGGAATCAGCTAACCGGGTCTCTCTGAGGTCAGCAAGGCCCCCAACGACACCAAAGCATCCTTACATGGACAGTGAAGGATGTGGTAGCCATACCCAGGAGAGGGTGGGACAGCCCCAGGTCCCTCTGTCCTGCTGCTGGGGGGGTAGGGGTGGGGGATCCGGGATGGATAGAGCCAGGCTTCTTCCCACCAGCTTCTCTGTCCATGGCTCTGTCTCCTAAAGCTGAGCTTCTCAAATTTCACTGTGCCTTCGACTCACCGGGGAGCTGGCCAAGTGGGTCTGGGGTGTGCCTGTTACTGTTACCCTTCTAACAGCAGTCTGTTGGTCCTGGGCAAACCGGGAGCGCTGGTCACCCCACCGCAGGCGCGATGGCACTGGCACCCCTCCCAAGACAGCGTCCCAGTGAGGAAGGCATTCCACACTCCACTCTTGGCGTTCTCGGCCTGTTGGCTCTCCACTGTGGGCATTACGTCTTGTCCTTCCAGAGTAGGACCGCACTTGGATTTTGTCCCTGATGCCCTTCCAGACATGTGCACATCATGTCTCAGGGCCAGGACTCACCGTCCGTACACATGCACACTCGTCTGCTGTTTTCCAGCTGCTTGAGGCATGGTCTCTGGCACTCTCCTGTCCGTACCGCGTGCAATGGCTGAGCGGCCACAACCAGAACCCTCTTTTCTGTAGTGCTGAGCCCCACACTCTTCTGTAGCCACAGACCTGGGCACTGTGTGCTCACACAAGGCAAAGGGGGGACTATGGTAGTGACCACACAGTGTGAACCGTGTAAATAAGGCGGCACCAACGAACACACGGGACGGAGTAGATGTGCAGACGTGGCTCTGTCTACACTGAACATACAGGTGACTGGGAAATACATACCAAAGAAGAGGGAGCAGAGAAGCCAGCAAAAACAAATGCAACATAGTAAAAACACAAAGTCTGTGATTAGTGTATGAAGAGCACAAACATGTCCAAAAGACAGACGCTGAAGACCAAAAGGAAGGAGTGAGCAAAGACTGGAAAGAAGCTCCTAGTGAAAGGGGAAATTCAGGTGGTCAGTAAATACGAAGAGATACGGCATGCCACTTAGATCCCGACCGAGTGGATACAAAACTCAAAATGGGGGGCACCCGGGTGGCCCAGTCAGTTTGGCGTCCAACTTTGGCTCAGGTCGTGATCTCACGGTTGGTGAGCTCGAGCCCCTCGTTGGGCTCTGGGTTGACCGTGTGGAGCCTGTCTGGGAGTCTGTCTATGCCCCTCCCCTGCTCACACTCTCTCTTTCACAAAATAAATAAATATGCTGGGGCACCTGGGTGGCTCAATCAGTTGAGAATCTGACTTTGGCTCAGGTCGTGATCTCATGGTTTGTGAGTTCGAGCCCTGCATCGGGCTCGCTGCTGTCAGCACAAAGCCCACTTCAGATCCTCTGTCTGTTCCTCCCCTCCTTTCTTTCTCTCAAAAACAAGTAAGCATTGAAAAAATTCAAAATGAGGGGCCACTTTGCACCCTTCAGACAGAGAAAGACGGAAATAGGGGGAACGTGTAAGGATGTACCATGGGGACACGGGTTCATCTGCAGGCGGGTGTGAACGCGTGGTGGGGTGTCGCGCTTCTGATCCACGTTTTAGCGATGGGCTTGAATGCCCTTTGACCGAGCAGTTACCCTCCCCGGTTTGGCAACTGGGTCCTCGGTCAACACTGAAGCAGCACACATCCTCAGGGCCTTGCCTCTCCATCGGAGGGGTTACAGCAGCGCTTACAGACAGGCTTGGTTGTCACAGCTGGTGGGGGGCTGGTGCTCCTGGCATCTAGCGAGCAGACCAGTGACACTGTGGCATGTCCTGTAATGCACAGGACAACCTCAGAAATCCCCCAAAATGAATACATGGCCCCAAATGTCAACCATGTTGGGTTGAGCAAGCTGCCCTAGGGCCCAGCATTTCCACTCTTGCGTGTTTGCCCCGGACGGGGAGCACCCCCTGGTTCCCACTCAGGTCCACGCATGCCCACTGCAGCTTCTAGGCGATGCCGTCCGTCCGTCTGTCTGTGCTGGGTGTTTCCCTGGATGGGGAGCACCCCCTGGTTCCCACTCAGGTCCACACATGCCCACTGCAGCTTCTAGGCGATGCCGTCCGTCCGTCTGTCTGTGTGCCGGGTGTTTTCCCAGACGGGGAGCACCCGCTGCTTCCCACTCAGGTCCACGCATGCCCACTGCAGCTTCTAGGCGATGCCGTCCGTCCGTCTGTCTGTGCTGGGTGTTTCCCTGGATGGGGAGCACCCCCTGGTTCCCACTCAGGTCCAAGCAGCGTGCCCACTGCGGCTTCTAGGCGATGCTGTCCGTCCGTCTGTCTGTGTGCCGGGTGTTTTCCCGGACGGGGAGCACCCCCTGGTTCCCACTCAGGTCCAAGCAGCGTGCCCACTGCAGCTTCTACGTGATGCCTTCTGTCCGTCTGTCTGTGTGCCGGGTGTTTTCCCGGACGGGGAGCACCCGCTGCTTCCCACTCAGGTCCACGCATGCCCACTGCAGCTTCTAGGCAATGCCGTCCATCCGTCTGTCTGTGTGCTGGGTGTTTCCCCAGACGGGGAGCACCCCCTGGTTCCCACTCAGGTCCAAGCATGCCCACTGCAGCTTCTAGGCAATGCTGTCCGTCCGTCCATGTGCCTGGTGTTTCCCCAGATGGGAAGCACCCCGTGGTTCCCACTCAGGTCCACGCATGCCCACTGCAGCTTCTAGGCGATGCCGTCCGTCCGTTTGTCTGTGTGCTGGGTGTTTCCCCAGACGGGGAGCACCTCCTGGTTCCCACTCAGGTCCACGCATGCCCACTGCAGCTTCTAGGCGATGCCGTCCGTCCGTCTGTCTGTGTGCTGGGTGTTTCCCTGGATGGGGAGCACCCCCTGGTTCCCACTCAGGTCCACGCATGCCCACTGCAGCTTCTAGGCGATGCCGTCTGTCCGTCTGTCTGTGTGCTGGGTATTTGCCCCGGATGGGGAGCACCCCCTGGTTCCCACTCGGGTCCACGCATGCCCACTGCAGCTTCTAGGCGATGCCGTCTGTCCGTCTGTCTGTGTGCTGGGTATTTGCCCCGGATGGGGAGCACCCCCTGGTTCCCACTCAGGTCCACGCATGCCCACTGCAGCTTCTAGGCGATGCCGTCTGTCCGTCTGTCTGTGTGCCGGGTGTTTTCCCGGACGGGGAGCACCCGCTGCTTCCCACTCAGGTCCACGCATGCCCACTGCAGCTTCTAGGCGATGCCGTCTGTCCGTCTGTCTGTGTGCTGGGTATTTGCCCCGGATGGGGAGCACCCCCTGGTTCCCACTCAGGTCCACGCATGCCCACTGCAGCTTCTAGGCGATGCCGTCTGTCCGTCTGTCTGTGTGCCGGGTGTTTCCCCGGACGGGGAGCACCCCCTGGTTCCCACTCAGGTCCAAGCAGCATGCCCACTGCGGCTTCTACGTGATGCCTTCTGTCCGTCTGTCTGTGTGCTGGGTGTTTCCCCGGACGGGGAGCACCCGCTGCTTCCCACTCAGGTCCAAGCATGCCCACTGCAGCTTCTAGGCGATGCCGTCCGTCCCGTCTGTCTGTGTGCTGGGTGTTTCCCTGGACGGGGAGCACCCCCTGGTTCCCACTCAGGTCCACGCATGCCCACTGCAGCTTCTAGGCGATGCCGTCCGTCCGTTTGTCCGGCACTGTTCTAGGGAAGGGGGGCTGCTCGTATTGTCTGTAGTGAAAAAGAAAAACAGGAGGGAAACAACGTGTTTACTGGCCGAGAACAAGGCAGTCGTGCCGCATTCATGCAGAAAAGCGCCATGCAGCCGACTAAAGAATGAGAGTTCCCAGTCCGGACGGACAGAGCGCAGTGGACACCACTCCCCGTCAGCCAGCCAAGCTTCCCGGTGCTCACGGCTGCACCCCTGTGTCTTCCTTGCCTGTGAGTGGACAGCTCAGTGTTAGTGTTTCACCTTGTGAAATACCATAACCTGCTATCGTGGGGTACCACACGATACTTGCTATCGTGGGGTACCCCACGAGTTGCAGGTGTGGCTGGGGACACACAGATTTCAACCCCGTGGAGACGAGGGAAGTTTCCCAAGACATCTGTGGCCTGGGGTGGGGGCAGGGCGGGGAGACACTCCTTCCTTCTTTCAGCAAATTTTTATTATGCACTAGGTGTGCTCCCTGGCACTTTGAACATCCCCCCCCCCCCATCCCCTCCACACACACTCTGATATCAGAGCCTGCCTGGAAATTTCCACTGTCTCTCCTCCTCCCCTCCAGCTGCAGTTTCCATGGCAACAGCTGAGCCTCCTCCTGTAGAACAGGTAATTGCTCTTGGAGGGAAGGGGCAGCTGTGGTCCAAGCAGGAATCATGTGCCCCTTGAAATATGTCCTCGGATGGGAGCTCTGCAAAAAAAAAAAGATCACAAAACCCGCCCCGAGGGCCTCTCAGGACCCAGTCAGAAATCACACACGTCTCTAAAGCACCAGCGACCTCACCCTTATCTTTTCTTCTCTTTGTTCACTGATTCATTCATTTATTCAGCAAATGTGGATCAACTGTTCTGGGAGCTGGTGATACCAGAAAAACCCAACCCGAAGAGGAAAGGCATGATCTTGGCTCTTGTGGTCCAGCAGTGGGGAGGGGACTGTATTGTGATCTCCACCACATCTTCTGCCCTGAGCAGAGTGCCTGGCACACAGCAGGGTCTCCACACATTTTTAGAACGGGAAGAAACGAATGAAGTCTCTTCAGCTCAAAATTGGGATTCTGGCGCCTTTATTCACTTAGCCTGGCGTCATAGCATCAACTTCTTCCTTGGATGGACAGGCACTTAGTGGGACTGTCGGAGACCCTAGAACTGTCTGAGTGGGAGGACAGAGGGCAACACAAGGGCAGGGGAAGAGCCAGTGGTGTTCAATTTTCGGCTCGCCCCAGAAAACTGGGGTCAATATTTTCATATTCGGATGGAGAGGAGCTCAGTAAACACAGTTCTAGAACTTACTACCATAATGGGGTGCCTGGGTGGCTCAGTCATTTGAGCGTCCGACTCTTGATTTCGGCTCAGGTCTTGATCCCAGCGTTTTGGGAATGACCCCCACATCGGGCTCTGTGCTGAGCGTGGAGCCTGCTTGGGATTCTCTCTCTCCCTCTCTCTCTACCTCCCTCTCTCTCCCTCTCTCCCTCTCTCTCTCCCTCTCTCCCTCTCTCTCTCCCTCCCCTCTCTCCCTCCCTCTCTCCCTCTCTCTCCCTCCCTCCCTCTCCCTCCCTCTCTCCCTCCCTCCCTCTCTCCCTCCCTCTCTCTCTCCCTCTCTCTCTCTCTCTCACTCCCTCTCTCCCTCCCTCTCTCTCCCTCCCTCTCTCCCTCCCTCCCTCTCCCTCCCTCTCTCCCTCCCTCCCTCTCCCTCCCTCCCTCTCCCTCCCTCTCTCCCTCCCTCCCTCTCTCCCTCCGTCTCTCTCTCCTTTCTCCCTCTCCCTCTCCCCCTCCCTCTCCCTCCCTCCCTCTCCCTCCCTCTCTCCCTCCCTCTCTCTCCCTCCCTCTCTCTCTCCTCTCTCTCTCTCCCTCTCTCTCTCCCTGTCTCTCTCCTCCCTCTCTCCTCCCCCCTCTTTCCCTCTCTCTCTCCCTCTCTCTCTCTCCCCCCCCCCACTCCCTCCCACTGCTGCACATTCTCTCTCATGCTCACTCTAAAATTAAAAAAAAAGAAAAAGAAAAAAACTTAACTACCATAAAAAGAAAAGACAGGAGCTGAAAAAGTAGGTACATAGGAAGGGGAAAAAAAAAGTAAACCAGAGTAAAGAAACAAAATGGGTAAAACTACTTGCAACCTGATGAAAATCAAAGAAATTATATCTTTTTTATGCCAACTGCATTCATGAGAAATGAATTTAAAATACAGGGGGGAAACCAGCTTCAAAATACACATGTGGCCAGGAAGGCTTTAAGAAAGAAAACTGAAATGGTCAAAAAATGCAAAATGACATTACAATCTTTGCATTCCAAAAAAAAGTTGGATGTGAAAAGCAAAGTGTCAAAAGCCATTGTTCCCATCATCAGAGGGACAAAGGTGAAAATATAGACCAGCAGGCTTGGCGGTTCCCAGGCTGGAGGTGAGAAGGCAACTTGCTATAACGTTTCTGGCAAGTTCTTTTATTTATTTTTAAATTTTAAATTTTAAAAAAATTTTTGTAAAGTTTGTTTATTTTTAATTTTTTAATTATTTTTTAAAATATTTTTAAAGTTTATTTTGAGACAGAAAGAGATAGTGTGAGCTGCAGAGGGGCAGAGAGAGAGAGTAGAGAGAGAAAATCCCAAGCAGGCTCTACACTGTCAGCACAGAGCGTGATGCAGGGCTCGAACTCATGAAACCACGAGATCATGACCTGAGCGGAAACCAAGAGTCAAACACTAAACTGACTGATCCACCCATGTGCCCCTGGCAAGTTCTTTTAACAGTAGGCATCAGTATGGAAAATGCATAATCTGGGGCTCTTTCGGCTCAGGTCATGATCTCGGGGTTCATGAGTTCAAGCCCTGCCTGGGCGCTCTGTGCTAACAGCTCAGAGCCTGGAGCCTGCCTCTGATCTGTGTCTCCCTCTCTCCCTGCCCCGCTCCCTCTGTCTCTGTCTCTCTCAAAAACAAAATAATAAACATTAAAATTTTTTTTTTTTTTAAATGCGTAATCCACTTCTGGGAACCTACACTGGCAGACATTCACAAAAGCCCCCACCCCCACACAGTGGCCAAGGCAGTCGTGCTGGGGGGTGGAGGAAAGACCAACTGACAAGTGCGTGGAACATGTGTGCCTGGATGCGAGGCTCCAGATTGCTGCTGGATTTTACAGCCCAAAGACACAAATTCTTCGCTTGATAAAGAAACTATGCTTTTAAGGATACCTAATACTAGGATTTTATGGTAAATCCACGAGGGCTGGGCTGAAAACTTGCATATGCGCCATTATCCAAATGTGAGTAGATATAACCCAGTTGCTTGTCCATCGATTCCCCTTCTAGAAGTGTCTGCTGAACACCTGCTGTGTGCTACACACTCAGTGCATCACAGACTGAGGCGAGGACCCAGCAGAGATGAGAGGGAACGTGTCTGCTCTCAGAGGGCATCCGTCCCAGTGGGTGACAAAGTCAGAAGAGAAGTCCGAGGCCACTCTGGACAGCACTGTGACAATGTCTGGAAAAGCTGGCGGTGTGCATGCCCCTGCCACTCAGAAAACCCGATTTGAGATCCGCACCCTGCAGGACCACTCTCCCACACGTGTCATTCATTGCAGCTTGTACGTGGGCACCGTCTGTGCCTCAGAGACAGTGTTGCAGGAAAGTAAAAGGATAAACTAAATGTCCAGCAACAAGTGAGTGGGCCGGTTGACGGAGGTCTGTTCAGACAGAAGATGATAAAGTTTCCAAGCAAGAGAGAACTGTGCAAGCTGCAGAATGATTAGCGGACCCCCCGCCCCCCCCCCCACCCACTCTCTCAGCAACCCACTTATTGTCCCATGTTGCCCTTAGAAGACTCTGAAATGGTCTTCTCCCCCCTCTCTCTGCTCCCGGCTTTGAGCTGGGCATTATTTCAGATTCAATGAGCGGAATTCATGTCGGGGAGGTTGGGGAGGGGAGAATACTCCTGGTTCAAATAGATGCGGGGAGTGGGGCGGAGCCCAGCTCTTGGTTTCCTCAACAAAACTTGTAGCAAAAGCACCTGCTTGGTGCTAGCCAGGCATTTTGATCCCAAGGCAGCCTTGACTTGAGAACTGGAAATTTCCAGGACTCCTTAGGCCTCCGCTCTCCGGGCCCCCTCCCCTCTCCTTCCAGGAGCTGGGGACGGTTTCCATGGCAACGGCCTGAGCCTGCCTCCTCGGCACAATCAGGTGACAGCTCTTGAGGGAAAACAAAGACGGAGCCTGGGTGGGGGAGGGGGGCTTACACCTGCGGCCCCTCCCCCACTGCCGGGCTGGCCCGCTTCTTTGTGCCCATTCATGGGCATCATTAGATGGGGGTCACTGAATAAGAAAACAGAACTGGCTCTTGGGGTCCCCACAGGCCCTATGAGAACTCACAAACCTCCCACGAGAACGTGAGACGTTGGTCTTAGCCTTTCAACACTCACTGACTCATTCTACATATTGATTAAGCCCCACGCTTTCCCTGAAGCTAGGGATGCAATGGTGGGGAAAAAAACAAGCCTTGAGGTCCTAGTATCCGGGACATCTGTTCATCCAAAACATGCATTTAATCATTAGACAAATAGGTATGGAGCCCCCCCCCCCCCAGCCTGGACCAGGTGACAGAGCAGGGGTGCAGGTGCAACAAAAACCAACAGGCGAAAATCCCTGCTTTGGGGAGCTTTTCTTCGAGCAGGGTCACAGGGAACAGGAGAGCACGTAAAATCACATCATGAGCAGAGCGGTGAAGAAAAAGAAATCAGGCAAGGAGATAGGGAGATGCTGGGCAGGTCATTCTTTACAGAAGGCCCAGCAGAGGATAGGCATTGAGTGGATGCATAAGGGGAAGGAGTGAACAAAGACGAGGGAAGAGGGGCCCGGGCTGGTGAGCCAGCAAGGACCAAAGCCTGGAGGGAGGTGGGGGGCTTGTAGGGACATTGTAGGGGAGCCAGCAGCCCCTGAGCAGTGTGAGGTACAGAAGGTAACAGGTGAAGGCAGCGATGGCAGAAGGTCAGGTCAACATAGAAAGCACTTTGGATTTTATTAGGTAGCCCCAGTAAGTATCAATATAGAGAATACTATTTGCAGTAAGCGTGTCTATCACTCACTGATACACTGGGGGGACCATCCTGGAGAGGGGTTCAGAGAGAGGCCCTGGGGGCCGGTTTGGTGTGGGTGCATCCTGGGCGGGACTGTGAATACCAGAATTGGGAAGGGATCAAAGGTAGTGGTAGTGGTGATGGTAAGAATCGTCACAAGGACGTGTTGCACCCAAGTGACCGGTTCCTCTGTGCTGTGTGACCTGTACATGCTGTGTGTCTTCCATTCACCCCTAACAGCCCTGAAAGACAGTTGCTACCGTTCCCTATTGTACAGATGAGGTCCCCGAGGTGGGCGGAGGCCGTTAGCATCATGGTTAGATGTGGGAGCCCCAGAGTCAGATCTGCTCAGTTCGGATCCATCACGCCTTCTCTATAATCTCTTCAAGCCTCAGTTTCCTCATCTGGCTAGGAGAGCCCTTTCTGGCCATAGACAGCACTTTGGATTTTATTAATTAGCCTTTGTAAGTATAAATATACATCATGTTATTTATCAACTTTAATGGGGCTTATAAGAAAATTGGGGCTACGGGAACACCTGACAGATTGCTCTGAGATTAAATTTCATGTGCAAGTTTATGGTGCATATATAGTATGTGCTCAATAAACACAAGTGACATTTTCCGTAAGAGAAGTAGACTTTTCTTTCCCTTCTAAAGATCGGAATATGAGTAGGCAGGCCACAGGGCTTCAGCGTAGGGTTGCTCAGGCTGTTCACTGCACAAGGATGATAATGGAGGGGGCAAGTAAAAGAGTTGAAATCCCAACCTTCCTCTCCCGCCATGCTGTGCATGGTAGTGCGAGGCTGCACCCTCCCAGAGAAAGGGCAGTCTTTGCTACTTCATGCAGAGGCCAGATCTGGGCAAGCTGTGGTCCTGGAGGCCATCACCTCACCGCACCAGGACCAGGGTAGAACCAGATCAGGGTAGAAGAGCCAGGATTCTTGGCAGTAAGCAGCAGAAGCCAGTATGACTGTAGCTGTGGAGAGAGGTATTGAGGGGATAGCGGGCAGGTCTTAGGAGATCCAGGAAGCCCATAGATCCCTATGTGAGGCTCCAGAGGCAGACTCCTAGAGGCTGGCCTCAAGACTGGTCTGGGGAGGACACAGGTGACACACTGCTCCCAGACTCCAGAATTCTCTGCTGTCCCAATACTGGTCCCCGACAGTAAATAAGGGGGGGTCTTTATTTGTAGCAAGAGTGGCAAGAGGAGGAAGAGGAGGAGAGACAGAGAGAGAATGAACACGGATTCTTTTTCAATCTGTTTCTGTACATGAATTTACAAACATACTCAGAAAGTAAGGTTACATGGGGCACCCGGGTGGCTCAGTCGGTTGAGCATCCGACTTCGGCTCAGGTCATGATCTCGTGGTCCCTGAGTTCGAGCCTCACATCGGGCTCTGTGCTGACAGCTCGGAGCCTGGAGCCTGCTTCAGATTCTGTGTCTCCCTGTATCTCTGTTTCTCCCCTGCTCACACTCTGTCTCTCTCTCAAAATAATAAATAAACATTAAAAAAAAACACAAGAAACTAAGGTTACAAAATCATAAAGACTTCTCAGTACATCCCAAGCATTTTACCTATATGTCTCAGCTATTAGCATTATTCTCACGGATTTTTACTTTAATTTAATGTAATACAGAGTTTTAGAACTAAATGCTTGATGCCTACAGGGTCCCAATAAAGTCCCTTAGCACAGGAATTAAAGCCATGAGAAAATTAGAGTCAAGATTTTAACCCCAGAGGGGAGCCTAGCTGGTTTAGTCAGTAGAGTGTGTGACTCTTGATTTTGGGGTTGTGAGTTCAGACTCCACATTTGGGTATGAGATTGTTTAAAAATAAAATCTTCTTGAAAAAAAATTTTTAATGTTTATTTTTGAGAGAGAGAGCAGGGTAAGAGGGAGAAGGAGAGAGAGAGAATCCCAAGCAGGCTCCCCATTGTCAGCACAGAGACTGATGTGGGAGCTCAAACCCACAAACCTATGAGATCATGACCTGAGCAGAAACCAAGAGTCAGAGGCACAACCGACTGAGCCACCCAGGCTCCCCTTAAAAATAAAATCTTAAAAAAAAAAAAAAAGATTTTAATCTCAACAAAGTAGAGAGAAATTCATTTGCAGCTGGCCCCTGATGTCCTGTGCACAGCAAACCGCCAGTCTTCAACCCAGTACAGGACAATGTGGGAGTGAATGTCTCCAGAATACTGGCTACATTTTACTGTTTCCGAGAAAGCCGTTCCCTTCCTGAGCGAGAAGGCAATACATAGAGAGCTTGGGCTGCATTCTGGCATTTAGTTCATTAATCAGGGGAAATTCTGACGTCAGTTGATTTATCTGGCACGTGGACTGAATGCTGACCTTCTCCGAGCCTCGTCCAAAGGGCCACGGGATTCCGGGACAGACTTCTCCACCACATGAACTACGTTTTCCGTTCAGTTCTGGCTCAGACTCCTCCGTGGGCAGCAAGGGACACGGTTTCTCCCAGGTGCACAGCACACGGGGGCCCCCGTTCCTCAGCTCCATATGTGACTGGACCTGTCAGTGCCCTCGGCGTCATGGATTGGTAAGAATGAGCGGACAGGTCACAAAAGCACGCAAGCACAAGAACAAAGGCGTGTAAATCTGACCACATAAAACCAGTGAGATGCCGCCTTACCCATTAGGATGGTTTACTATTTAAGAAAAAAAAGTAGGTATCAAGTATCAGGGAGGGGGCCCCCGGGTGGCTCAGTCGGTTAAAGTGTCCGACTTCGGCTCAGGTCATGATCTCACAGATTGTGGGTTCAATCCCCTCGTCGGGCTCTGTGCTGACAGCTCGGAGCCTAGATCCCGCTTCGGATTCTGTGACTCCCTCTGTCTCTCTGCCCATCCCCTGCTCACACTCTGTCTCTCTCTGTCTCTCAAAAAATAAAATAAAACATTAAAAAAAATTTTTTTGAAAGTATTGGGGAGGATGTGGAGAAAGGGCAACCCTCATGCACTGCTCGTGGGAACGTAACTTGGGCAGCCACTGCGGAGAACGGTACGGAGGTTCCTCAAAAAATTACAGACAGAACTACCATATGATCCCACGATCACGCTTCTGGGTTATATACCCCAAAAGAAGTGGAAACAGGGTCTTAAAGAGGTACTTGTACACCAGTGTGCGGGGCCGTGTTTTACCCACAGTGGCCGAAATGTGGAAGCAGCCCAGGTGTCCATCAGTGGATGAATAGGTGAACAAAATGTCGTCCTCCTTACAAGGGAATATTGGCTTAAAAAGAAAGGAAATTCTGGGGCGCCTGGGTGGCTCAGTCCGTTAAGTTTCCGACTCTTGATTTCGGCTCGAGTCATGATCTCACAGTTCATGAGATCGAGTCCCACATCGGGCTCTGCCCCGACAGAGCGGAGCCTGCTTGGGATTCTCTGTCTCCCCGTCTCTCTGCCCCTCCCCCCCTCAAATAATAATAATAATAATAATAATAATAATAAAAAACCAGACGCCAAACCAAACTGAGGCTTAGTTTCCACCACATCAGCTGAGCAAAGATGAAAATATCAACACTGTGCAGTGACGGGGCGGGGGGGTGCTGGAGAAGCAGACTCGTTTCTAGTGTGGGTGGTGGGCACGCGGGGGATACATCCTCTCTGTCCAGTATTTTCGGCAAGTGTTTAAAATATGTTCACCCTCTGACCCAGCTCATTCTGCTCCCGGAATTCACAAGAGCACAAACACCCGCCCTGTGGTCATGGTGGTGACGTTTATGAGCCGATTAATTGAGACAAGCGATGTAGTGGCTTTGCGGTTAACATGAGAAAGCTCTTTCCTCTAAAACAACGTGCCTTTCTGAAGAACAGTTAATGCCGCGCGTGCCGGGGTCCCCGAGACCCCTCGCAGTTTCCACGATTCACTAAGTCTGGACTCCGAGGGCTCGGCATGAACTTGCACTCACGACTCGGTCCATGGCACCGTCACGTTCTTGCCTCGCACGAGTGTCCAGCATCAATTCCTTCCTCTGTTTATCGAAGGCACTTAGTTCTTTATTCGCGTCTCACTCACCAAAATTCACTGAGCAAGGAACAATAGTAAGTGCAACTGTCCGTGCAATCAAGTACCCATCACTTCTATTTTTCCCTCGCAAGAAGGACACGTTTCTCACATGCCAGCTAGAACAGAGAGCGGGACAGGACCGAGAGGGTGGGGGCTGGTAAACGAATTTTGTTCTTTCCACAAACTCGTGTAGCATGTGTGCTAGGACGTTCTTAAATTCACATTTGCCTCTAGAGCCTGGATGTTTCCATGCCCTGAACCCGCCCCCCCACCCTCTGCAATTCTGCAGCCTTCTCCCCTCACTAACCCCCCCCCCCACGCAGTGGTTCCCATGGCAACAGGCAAGAGCGGCCTTTGTCCTGCAAAGGTCTTCAGGGAGAACAGCAAAGGACAGTGGACAACAAAATTAACTGGCGCAGGGAGGGCTCAAACCTGTGGGACGTCCAGCCCAGGCTGGACATATTCTTTCCTGCAATTAAAATGCACCGCTGGGCGTTTGTAGAATGTCACATAATCAGCCTTGCTGTCTTAGACCTGGCCCGTCTCCCACAAGCACCGTGATGCAGGCATTATCTACCGTAACTCTTCGTTCATGAGCTGTTGATTTTACACCACCAGCAATGACAGATCCTGTTCTAGGATATGGGGATGTGACAGTGGTTTTCAATGGGGGGCAGTTTTGCACGCCACACCTCACCCCACAAGGAGGCCTTTGGAAATATTTTATCTGCCACAAGTAAAGGGAGTGGGTGCTATGAGTATCCAATATGATTTGTATGCTCTGATAAAGAATGGGGGGGGTTAGCGGAACAGATGGTGACTGGGGTCAGTGATGGAGTGGTCAGAGAAGGCCTTTTCTCAGGTTGTGAGAACTCAGCAGAGACATGAATAAAGTCAGGGATCAAGTCATGGGGAAAGAACGTTCCAGGGAGAGGGACAGCACATGCAAAGGCCCTGGGGTAGAAACACTTTGCACACGTTCAAGGGCAGGCAATGAGAGCACAGTGGCTGAAGTGCTCCTAGGCGGGGTGAGGAAGAGAAGGAGGTGAAGGTAGATCAAGAAGGGTCTCGTCAATGGTAAGAACTTTGGGATTTGCAATTTAGCTCTTAAAGTTATCGATATTGTCAGTGTCGTCAGTATTTTTTTTCATGTTTATTAATTTTTGAGAAAGAGAAACCAAGCACAAGCAGGGGAGGGACAGAGAGAGAGGGAGACACGGAGTCCGAAGCGGCTCCAGGCTCCGAGCCTCCAGCACAGAGCCCGATGCGGGGCTCGAACCCACGAACCGTGAGATCATGACCTGAGCCGAAGTCGGACGCTCAACCGACTGAGCCACCCAGGTGCCCCCAGTGTCGTCAGTATTAATTGAACATTTACTGTATGCCAGGCTTTCTCTGGGACACTGTAGATCACCAGGGCACAGAGGCAGGCGTGACTACTGCCTTCTTAATGGCTCTGAGGCCACTGGGGGAGAGATCAGTCACTCAAAGTAAACTGTGAGAAGAACAAATGTTTACTCAGTGACTCCTCTGGGCTGTGTGGCCACTGGGCTGGGGGCTGGGCCTGCAAATAATGGGGGCTTCGATCGGTGCAGTAGCCAAGAGAGAGGAAGCAATGCACATATTTCGGATGGTGGAGGAATTTCAGATTTGTCTGGGGCCCCTGATTTGATACATCATCATCATCGTCATCATTACAATGACTATCATTTTTATAAAATAGCATTTGTTATGCTCACTATTTGCCGGGCATGACGCTAAGTGCTTTCCATTGAATTTCCATGATGTATCTGCAAGGTGGGTGGCGTTACCTTCCCGCTTTACAGGGGGAGAGGGTGGTCCTATCTCATTCTGTCCAGTTGCAGAGTTAGACCCCCTGGATGGAGTCTGTCACAGCACAGCCCGTGAAACCCTCTGAGCCACTTTTCTCATTTAAAAAACAGAGGACCGGGCTGCCTAGGGGGCTCAGTCAGTTAAACGTCCGATGTTGACTCAGGTCGTGATCTCACAGTTTGTGGGTTCAAGCCCCGCCTCAGGCTTTGTGCTTGACAGCTCGGAGCCTGGAGCCTGCTTCGGATTCTGTGTCTCCCGCTCTGTCTGCCCTCCCCCGCTCATGCTCTGTCTCTCTGTCTCTGTCTCTGTCTCTCAATACTAAATAAACATTAAACAATAAAATAAAAATACATATATAAGAGCTCACGTTCTTCCTTTGCATCAGGCTTCAGTATGACTCAGCACACGCTAGACTTCATTTAAAATTTTGACATTCTGTTCTTCCATCCCGGCTCTTTATTTTTTGCATTCGTTTTGATTTTTGAGCTTCACATGCCAATTTGACATTCATGGAGAGATGTCTTGGAGGCAGAAATTCAAGCAGAAAACCAAGGCTGGAGATAGAAATTAGCTTGGAGATGGTTTTTGTAAACGAGGCTGTGGGTGAGGTCAGCTCAGAGCGAGTGGAGGGTGTGAACGCTAGCCGCCAAGGTGGGCCCTAGAGACTCACACTCTTGGTACTCAAGCCCCGTGCGGCCCCCTCCAGCAGAGGAGACGGCTGACCTGTGTGGCCTGTAGGGCATTATGGAACGGTCCGTGCATGGTTTCCAAGGCGGGGGTATAAAAGGCCTGCCAGCTTCGGGCATGCTCTCTCCCGGCTCACTGCTGTGGGGGAAACCATGTCACCTGGGTGCTCAGACCGTCCCCTGGAGAGCTACACTTGGCCAGGAACTGGGGCCTCCGCCACAGGCAGCATAGCTTGGCAGGAGTGTGAGGGAGCCACCTTGAACGTGGACCGCCGAGCCCCAGTCAAGCCTTCGGGTGGCCGCAACCCTGCTCAACACCTTCCCAGCAACCTTGGGAAAGACTCTAAACCAGAACCACCCGGCTCAGCCACTCCCGATCCCCAGAATCATAGTCGCTAAAATTGGGGTAACTTGTGGGGCACCTGGGTGGCTCAGTTGGTTAAGCATCTGACTTCGGCTCGGGTCACGATCTCACAGTCCGTGAGTTGGAGCCCCGCGCCGGGCTCTGTGCCGACAGCTCGGAGCCTGGAGCCTGCTTCGGATGCTGTGTTTGCCTCTCTCTCTGCCCCTCCCCCGCTCTCACTCTGTCTCTCAACAATAAGCAAACATTAAAAAAAAATTTTTTTTTAATAATAAAAATAAAGGGGCGCCTGGGTGGCTCAGTCAGTTAGGCGGCCAACTTCGGCTCAGGTCATGATCTCACGGTCCATGAGTTCAAGCCCCACGTCGGGCTCTGTGCTGCCAGCTCGGAGCCTGGAGCCTGCTTCAGATTCTGTGTCTACCTCTCTCTGACCCTCCCCCATTCATGCTCTGTCTCTTTCTGTCTCAAAAATAAATAAACATTAAAAAAAAATTAAAAAAAGAAAACAAAAAAAATAATAATAATAAAAATAAAATTGGGGTAACTTGCTGTGCAACAGTAGGTGACGAATACAGGTGACAGAGGTGGCCCTGGACCCCTGCACCCCGGAGCCTCTGCTACTTAGAAGTGAGCAGAGGAGGTGAGCATCTGGGAGCACCTGGGGAGGGAAGACAAAGGCCACGGGGACGTTAGCGTCCCTAGAGATAATAGCAGGGGGTGAGCCGGTCAAGGTCCTGGAGCCCAGCGATGTGGCCCTAGAACTTCGGATTTAGGGACGTGGAGGCTGCTGGCACCCAGGCCCCTGCTTGGAGGAGTGGGGTGAGAGCCCGGCTGGTGTTGGGTGAAGAAGGACTGGGGAAGGAGGGGCGAGGTGGGGGCCGCCGTGAGCGTAGATGTGTACACGGGGAGCGCACAGGCTCAGCGCACATGTATGCAGCACCAGCCTACCGGTGCAGGCTCAAATATTCCGGAGGCCTGTGTGGGGAGTTCTGTCTGTCTGGAGTTTGCTGAGCACGCACTGTGGCTGTTCAGTGAGAGCGTGTGGAGGCGGCTGCGGGCTCCAGGCACAAATACAAAACGTGGCTGTTCACAAGTTCGGTGCAGGAAGGAAGGACGGGGCTCGGAGGCGGGGAGGCTGGGCGCCCCGTACCCCACCCTCTAACACACCAGAAAGAGAGGCTTTCTTCTGTGTCTCCGCTCACAGATGCCCCTTCACACGCACACAGCCGGTGCCAGGAACCGCCACGCTATTCGCAGGCCAGAGGGCGCCTCGAACTCCCAAATCAACAGACTTTGAAAGTATAAACTGAAAACGCACCCTGGAAGGGAGGCCGCGTGTACGTTTTGGAAACAAGAGACCCCATGGTATTTCTCCGTTCGCGAGACGAAAAGGGAGCGAAGCATGGAAGGAGGAGGGAGCTTCAAGGACGCGTTTGTTGGCTGAGATTCCTTCCAGTGTGGGGCATGAGGCTTCGCTGGTGGTGAAGGGCAGGCCTCCTCCTCTGAGGGCGAGTTCTGAGAACAGGTCTGGCTGCGCCGCACAGTCTGAGGCATCCGTGTGTGTGGCCCCAAGTCACAAAGCGCAAGAACACGCACATGCACACATCAGTGGTTCTTAGTATTATTCACAACAGGCAGCATTGCACGGGGGTCAAGACATGGGTCTCAGGGGAACCCCTGGCCCTGTCTGCACCCAGGTCACCTCCCAGGTAGGTGTTCATCCCGTTAGCAGTGGGAAAGCACCTAGGCGGGACCCAAGCAGAAGCACAGGGCGTTCTGGGACCACCCAGAAGGCGGGTGGCGACATTTGGAGGTGAGCTGGGAGCCAGGACGTGGTGGAGCGGGATCGGCCTTGGGGGACATCCAGAGCCCTTGTCATCGGGGGTTCCGCGATGGTTGATGTGGAGGGGAGGAGGTTCTGTCTTGCACAAGTGGGTCCTGAGACAGTTCTCCTGCCTGATTCTGCCCGAATGTGCTCACAGGGGCTGTGCTCAGAGAGGAGGGTCCAGTCTTTCCACGGAGGAGAGAAAGGCCACCATGGCCAGCACGGGGCGGTGCCCTAACACTCTTCCTTTAGTCTTCATCGTCCCCTGTGGGGGTGGGTGCTGTTTTCACGCCCACTTTACAGATGAGGAGACTCCAGTCCCGAGAAGTGAAAGTCCATGAAAACAGAGACTGGTCTGGTTTCTCTTCCTCATTTCACTTCTGGTGTCTTGCACGTTGTAGACTCTTGATAAATAGGGTGTGAGCAGATAAACAAGCAATCGAACTGATGAAGACTGGGGGTGCCTGGCTGGCCCAGCCGCTGGGCTGGCGACTCTTGATCTCCAGTCGTGATTTCGAGCCCCGTGTTGGGCGTAGAGATTACTTAAACATAAACAAGTAAACTGAGAAAAAAACTATAAAGACCGGACGGTAGGAGACGGTGGTTGTACCGCTGGCAGCCACGACCGCCACTCGACTAAATGCCTGCAGTGACATAGAGTCTGCAGAGGCTCCAGAGCCGTCCCGCCGCCCACCTGCAAAGACGCCACCGAAGGAGGCAACGCGGCAGGCGAGAAAGACGTACGTGATCACGTGCATGATCGCTGGACGGAAAGCGACATGGTGGAAAACAGTATGGCGGCTCTTCAAGTCGCTAAGCATAGAATTACCGTAGGGTCCAACGATCCGCCTCTGGGTGCACATCCAAGAGGCCCGAAGGCAGGGTCTCAGATCTTCGCACAGCCCTGTTCACAGCAGCACTACTCGCTAACCGAAAGCTGGAAGCAGCCCGTGTCCGCGGAAGGATGGATGGGTGAGCAACGTGTGATGCACCCACACTCCGGAACGTCAGGCAGGCTTAAAAGGGGACAGAACCCTGGCCTGTGCTACAACGTGGACGAGCCCTGAGGACAAAAGGGCAAATGTCCTATATTTTCATTTAAAGGAAGCGCCCGGCACGTCAGATGCACAGAGACAGAAGGTGGGACGGTGGATGGCAGAGCTGGGGAGGGGCGAGGAGGAGGGGGTTTATGAGGCCAGTTTCAGTTTGGGAAGAGGCTCTGGAGCGGGTGGGGGGATGTACACAGCGGTGTGAGTGCGTGCACTCAGCCCCACGGAGCCACAGGCCTGAACACGGCGAGAACGGTACATTTTACAAGTCGTACTTTTTGCCACCGTGAAACACGTTTTGGATGCGCAGGAACCGTTGGTGACACGTTTGCGGCGTTAAGGGCCTCCTCCCCTCCCACACGCCCTGGGCCGGTTGGGTGCCAGCTCCCATCCCTGCCCCCCCACCCCCACCCCCCGCAGGAGCCTTTACCCTTTACTCAGGAGCTGGCTGAGGCTGTTGCCATGGAAACCACAGCCCAGGGAGGGAGGGGCTGCCAAGGAGTGAGAAAGCCTCGCAGCCTGGAATTTTCCAGGCTCTGAAGTCTCAATAAATGAGTCGATAAAAATGTGGGTCTTTGTCCCCAGTAAGACCGCTGCCCCTGCTTCCTCACTAGGCAGTGGACCCCGTCCCAGGCAGGTACCACCCATGGGTCCTCGTATGGAGATCGCAAGATCGACTCTCATTTTAAGGCAGATTCTCTCCAGTTCCTTTTTTTTTTTAAGTAGAAATCTTTGGAAGAGATACAGAATCACGACCGCTCTCCTCCTTTGCACTTTGACTTCCAAAAACAGGTTTTGTGCTACTCCAGTCGGGAACAGTTCTTGTCCATTTAACTGTGACCCTAACTGTGGACCCTCGTTGACCCATTCAGTCTGCTGAGGTGTCTGTTATTATCGCTGCGTTACGAGCCAGCACAAGCTGAGCCACTGGAAACCACGCATGCTGTCTGGGCTTGCGGGGTCTCTCGGGCTGTCTTCAGTTCCCTGGGGTCTGAGCCTGAGGTCCCTGCATGGTGGCCCTGTCACCCACATGGTGGCTTACTTCTTCACAGGCCTTTGAAAAATCGTTCGTGGAGATTCTTTGAGCCTTAGGATAAAGCTCCCTTTTCATTTGCATTTATTTTCATATTTGCACTTCTAGGTGGGGACCACTCCCGACCAAATTCAGGGCTGAGTCTTCCTGGTCCCCTCAAGGTACCTCGTACGGCTCTGTTGTGTCCCCTGCAAAACTCACATGTTGAAGCCCTAACCCCCGACGTGTGCTGGTATTAGGACGTGGGCTTTGGGGGAGGTGATTACTAAATTAGTAAGTTCCAAGTCTGCTGAGACATTACTTCAGAGGGGTCCTCCCTCCTCACCTGGACTGGGGAGCAGCTCGCTCCCCTCCCCCGAGCCCCTCCATGTTCCCATCCTCCACCTTCACTCACCCCTGCCTCTCCAGGAGGGTATGGCCTCTGTCCTATCCTCACTTGGCTCCCGCATCCTGGGTGGAGTACAGCATCCAGCCCGTAGCGGGCCCCCCCAAATCCATGTTGCAGGAGTAAATGAATGAACGATCCTCCTGACTGCCGAAGGCCTAGGAAAGTCAGTTAGGTACCCCTCATTACTTCCCTTTTTAGTCCTGACCCAGCACACACCTGGACTCAGTCGGTGTTTGTCGACTGACTCAGTGAGCAAATGAGGACAGGTAGTGTTCCTACACTGCTGGGGCTTGGGGCAGACTGGTGGTTCCTCAGGAAGGCTCACAGAGCTAGTGCAGCCCATCATTCCCCAACATCCCATTACACTATGACCTGCTTAGAAGATGGACATAACCTGTCTGTGCAGCCAGCAGCCTCCGGAGTTTATGATAATTCTCCCATCCCGGGGACCCTGGCTGGACACCGTGGGTAAGCCAGCCTCTTCTTCTTGGCTGGCAGTGTCAGGAGCAGGGGTGAGAGGTGGCGGGGGGGGGGGGGGGAGTTGGCTGAGGCTGTTGCCATGGAAATAGCTGTCGTTCGGAGGAGGGGACTGAGGATAGATCCAGAGAAACTCGGAGACTGGAATATTCCAGGATGCAAGTAAAAACTGTGATTTAGGGGCGCCTGGGTGGCGCAGTCGGTTGGGCGTCCGACTTCGGCCAGGTCACGATCTCGCACTCCGTGAGTTCGAGCCCCGCGTCAGGCTCTGGGCTGATGGCTCGGAGCCTGGAGCCTGTTTCCGATTCTGTGTGTCTCCCTCTCTCTCTGCCCCTCCCCAGTTCATGCTCTGTCTCTCTCTGTCCCAAAAATAAATAAATGTTGAAAAAAAAAAAAAAAAAACACAAAACTGTGATTTAATAATCGTGGCCCAGCATACAGCAGGAAGTTAATAAATGTTTGTGAATGAAGGAATACCTGCACATCTCAAGGAGTCACCCGCGGTGGGGGAGGGGTGTCACAGACCATATTTCTTCTCGAACTTGGAATTTTCTTCTCACTTCGGGGGTGGGAATCTGTATAGTTGGCATTTGAATTCATCCATCTACTTGCCCACCTGCCTGCTTGCCCATCGACCCATCGATCGACCTGCGTTCATTATGTTTTACTTTTGCTGTCTTGAGATGTTTTGGCATTTCTGGGTGGGTGGGGGTAGGAGGTACAGATCCAGGGACAGACTGTGCCCCCCTCCCCAGGGCGACCAATTCCAAAGGAGATTAGCAGCCTGCCTACAAGCACCTCTTTCCTGTGCAAACCGACTGACAGATCCCAAGCCATAGCCCCACCCATCTCCTTTCTTGGATGCCGAGCCCCCATTGCCCTGACCCCAAGTCAGCCCGGGCGGGTTTGGAGGTCCCTGTAGCCAAAGGGCTCATTGCCAGCTTGCAGGTGAGAGGGCAGAAGATGCTACTTTTATTGGTGGCTTTTTTTTTGGTTTTTGGTTTTTGGTTTTGCACTTGGGATTTCTTTAGGAGTCCACAGAGACCCAAACAGTAAAATTTTGACCCTGCCCCAAAATGCATTTTTTTAAAAAAATTAGCTTATTGGTGTATAATTTACATACAACAAAAGGCATCTTTTGTAAGCATTCAACTAATGGGTTTTGACAAACGTGCAGACCTGTGTTGTCAGCACCACAATCAAGATGTAGGACGTCCCAAGGATGCATTTAATTTAAGGTTTATTTATTATTTTGAGAGAGAGAGAGCATGAGCAGGTGAGGCGCAGGGGTTGAGAGAGAGAGAGACAGAGAGAGAGAGAGAGAGAGAGAGAGAGAGAATCCCAAGTAGGCTCCATGCTGTCAGTGCAAAGCCCGATGTGGGGCTCAACCTCACCAACCATGAGACCATGACCTGAGCCGAAATCAAGAGTCAGACACTTAACCAACCGAGCCACTCAGGCACCCCCAAGGATGCATTTTAACAAAAAACAAAAAGTCTGTGAATCCCTGTAGAGGCACTGGCTACTGACTAAGGTTGACCCACCCGACATCTGTCATCTCGGGGTAGGGGGCTGGTGTTTCTCTTCTTGCTAACCTAGTCTCGCATAGGGTAGAGCGACAGTGACTATCTGTAAGGTACATTATCGAATGGAAGCATCCCCAAGTAGGTATCTGTAGAGAAAAAAACATTGCAGGGGAGGAAAAGTAATTTTTTCCCCACCCTTCTGAGTTCTTGGCTGAGATCCTGTAGTAAAGGACATGTTAACGAAGGTAAAACGTAAGTTACGAATTTGTACACCTCATGCATACACAGGAAGTGGCCTAGAATCCTGGAAGGACAGGGGACGGGGGCCTTTCAGGGGAGAGGAAACGATTTTTAGGAGAGGTGGTATGATGGTTCGTGACGGTCGGTCTGGGTGTGCTGTCTGCTTCTAGTCACCCATCCTGTGACAAGAGCCAATCTCTCCCGGTGGATGGAGCTCCCGGGATGGACTGATGACGTTGTGGTCTTGTCATGATGTTGAGGACCTGGACGAGGGGGCTCAGGGAAAGCCCCTCCCAGCATTTGCTCTTTTCCAAAGCCTGCAGCTCAAAAGAACCCTGATCCCAAAGTGACTGGTTTTGAGTGGCACTTTCCGCTGCCCATCAACACCATTTCTGTGTCCTTCTCATCATCGTGGTCCTGGGGTCTGGCACATTGACTTAGCAGAGCAGGCTCTCAGTAGACATTTGTTGAGTGAATAAGTAAAAGAACAGAGGAGAATACAGTGAGGACACTGGTTTATGTCACTGGCCACTTCAGGTGTGAAAACGTGGGGCTTAGACTCTGTGAGACTCAGAGTGAATTTTGTGCCCTTGCACAAAAACAGCATCAAAGGAAAAGCACAGAGGATGTGCGTGAACCGCTGGTGGGGGCACTGCAGGCTGAGACCCCCTCCCCGCTCCCCCCCAGGACTCCCCATCCCTCACCCAGACTGGCTGGAACCGGTCCCTCCTCAGGGCTCTCTGGTTCCATAGCAACCCAGACAAACTCAATCTGTTACCATGGAAACCATTGCTAGGCTGAGGAGGTGTAGGCGGCTGAAAATCAGCAGACTGAACCTCAGAGGACGGAATATTCTGGAATCTTGCATTAAACCGAGTGTACACTTAAAACCCCAGCCTGGAATCCCCTAGTTTCTCGTTCGTTATTTGTGAATAAGTAAAACCATGGGTCCTTCCCTTGTGCACTGCTGATGGGACTGCAACACGGTGCAGCCACTGTGGAAAACAGTGTGGCGGTTCCTCAGAAAAATTAATGATCTAGAAATTCCACTTCTGGGTACTTTCCCCAGGAATTGGAAGCAGGGACCCAAAGAGAAACTTCTCCGCCAGTGTTGTTGGCAGCCCAGTGTCCATCGACAGATGAGTGGATAAGCAAAATGTGGCATATGCATTCAGTGGGATATTATTCAGCCTTAGAGAGGGGAAAATTCTGGCACGGGCCATACCGTGGACGGACCTGAGCCCATGATGCTCAATGAGATGAGCCAGTCGTGGGAAAGCCAAGTACTGTACGATTCCGCCTCTCCGAGGTCCTTGGGGTGGTCAGACCCAGAGCGACTGCAGCTAAAACGGTGGGCCCCCCGGGGCCGGGGGAATGGCAACGGGGACTTGGTGTTTCATGGGGCACAATTTCAGTTTTGCCAGCCGAAGAGAGTTCTTCGAACGGATGGCGGTGACAGTCGCCTAACACCAGCATGTACTTCCCTCCACGGAACTGCACACTTAGAATGGTTAAGATGATAAATTTTTACATCGTGTGCACTTCACCCCAAATTTAAAAAATAAAGAAGATGCGGTTTCCTGGGCGGTATTTTCCGTCTCTCTGAGACTTTGCTGGTCAAATTCCTTATTTGTAAGATCAGAATACGAATTGGTCGTACCTTGTAAGATTATAAAAGTTATAGAAACGGTATTGAGCACACGGTTCAGCATCTTATAAACTAGAATTGGACACAGGGTGGTTGGTGGACTAGCTACAGCGGGCTGACTTTGGGGAATCTTCTCTGAAAATGAAGATTCCACCCGTCACAGGTATCCCTTCCCCCAACTGCTTTCTTCATCGATGGCGTCCCCCTCCGTGTTAGCACGTTGTCTCCTAACACTAGCATTGTGCAAAATGTTTGTGTGTATATGCTGGATGCACAAGCTCCTAATTTTGGACCACAACACGGTTGCAAGGAGCATTTTCACCAGGGGAGATCATGGGCTCCGGAAGCCACATGGCTTCCGCCCAAGTCCCAGCCCTGCCATTGACTAGCATAGCGTACGAGAGATTGTGCAACCCCTCTGCACCTCCATCCACTTGTGTCCAAATTTGAGATAATGACACCATCCACCTTATGAGGTTTGATGATTCTCTGTGGGTGCCCAGCCCAAACAGAGTCCACCAGCAGAGAAAAGGCTCTGATTGCATACTCGGTATTCTTGGAAGGTGTCTACTTTTTGATGATCTGATTAGTATCGGTATCTGCGAATAACTGGGCTCCTTGAAGACAGGAAGCATGTGTGTTTTGATGCCTCCGTGTACAGCCGGTGCCTGGCCCAGGGTCTGACCCGTGGGAGAAACTCAATCAGTAGTACTAGGATTAATGTTAATAATTTTAAAAAAAAATGTAATGCTTATTTATTTTTTATTTTAGAGAGGCAGACAGAGAGTTTGAGTGGGGGGCCGAGGGGCAGAGAGAGAGGAAGACACAGAATCTGGATCAGGCTCCAGGCTCCGAGCCCAACGTGGGGCTTGAACTCACAGACCGTGACATCATGACCTGAGCCGAAGTCAGACGCTTAACCGAACCCAGACACTTTGACTGAGACACCCAGGCGCGCCAATGTTAATAATTTGTTAACCAAGCCCAAAGTTTTATGAAGCCTCGCCTGATGTGGCTAGCATGGGCTCCCTTGCACGTGCCAGCACGTTTTTGCCACAGGACATTTGCACTTGATATTCCTTCTGCCTGGATTTCTCTTCCCCCAGAGAGTCTCACGTTTACTCTCCCTCCCTCCCGGCCCCCTGTTCAGCCTTCTGCTGGGGTGTTACTGGGTCCCTAGCACATAGCTAAGACAGTCCTTCCCTTCCACATCAATACCTTCCAATTCTCTGCTTTCTTTTTCTTCACAGTCCTAGCAAACTTCCGAGGCTGTAGTAACACTTCTGTTCCTCTCTGTCTCCCTTGCACCCTGCAGACTTTAGAAGTGCAAGGGCTTAGCTCATCGTATACCCTGCTGCTACCCCAAGGTCTAGCATGGTACGGGCCTCCTAAGAGGTCGTCAACATCTTTCTTAAGCAAAGGACCCGACTTTGGGAACAGACGAATGTGTCTCCCACTGGAACAAAGCCCAGGGCAGCAGAAGCCGGGCCCGGCTTGCCGGGCATTTGTTCTCTGCCTGTAGACAAGGCACAAGAAAAGCTCCATCAGTATTTACCAGACTATCTGAGGGATTCTGACTGGAGGCTGCAGATTTCTGACTGACTCAGCAGAGGCCCTCGCATGTGTGTTTCTGTCTTCTGCAGGCCCCACCCGGAGGCACCCAGAGATGCACGAGGACCACGGCAGGGGCCATTGCGCACCTCTCCCCATCCCTCCCATGCACACCACCCTGTCTCCTCAAGATTAGTCGACCTGCCTGCATAGCCTGCTCCCTCTAGAGATTGCTTATCTGCCCTTAGCAACAGGGGGAGGCTCAGACCGTCACCATGGAAACTGCAGCAGAATAGAAAAGGGGAGGGCTGGGGAGAGAGCCCAGAGAGCCCTGCAAAGCTGGAATTTTCCGGTTTTCAGAAGCCCTCAGGAACTCTGAGCTGACACACAGTAGGTCTTCCTTAAATGGTTATTGACGGAATGAGGGAACCTCAAGGTGGCCTTGCCTGTTCATTTCTATCTCCAGAGAAGGTCTAACCACCTTTGCTGGGCAGATACTCTTAGTTCCCTTTTCATCTTAGTGAAATCCAAAACCCTGATGGGTGAATGTTAACATTTCCCAAGCACTGACTCTGAGCTGAGAGCTTTCTAGGGACTGAATGGTTGTGTCCCCCACTATATTCCTATGTGGCAGGCCTGAGCTCCAGGGGGGTTGTATTTGGAGAGGAGACCTTTGTGGGGGGGGGGGGTGATTCAGTCACAGTGGGAGATCAGTGCCCTCATAAGAAGAGACGGGAGAGACGATCTCTGTCCCCACCTTGTGAGGACACAGGGAGAGGGGCGCAAAATAGAGTCCTCACTAGAACCAGACCGTCCTGGTACCCGATCTGGGACTTCCAGCCCCCAGAGGTGCAAGGATACCCCTCTGCTGTGGAGGACCCCCAGCCTGTGGTATTCCGTGATGGCAGCCCCCCACCTCCGCCCCAAACTCATTGGGGCAGAACCTGAGCGCCCAGCTCTTTCCCTCAATCCGCCAGCCCCCCAAGCCAAGCCCTTCTGTACCCACGGTGGCGTGGCCGGCGGCACAGAGGAGCAGAATGGTTGCCATGGACACAGCACAATGAGGCCCGCGTCCCCGAGACCCATCCATTTGCAAACCGTAGGCTATTTAAATGCTAGCCATCTGTTTGAATGAATCAGATGGGCACGTTAAAGATCCCATTCATTTGTCGGGTTTTTTTTTAGTTTTTTTGAGGCTGTGGATTCTAAAATACAGATTATTTCAGTCACCGTTCTACAACAAAAATGCTGTCTCCTAAATTATGGCAGAAAGGTCAAAATCTGAAAAAAAAAGTCTTAAATTAATGAGATCCTTTTTTTCTTTTTTTTCCCCTCACACTGTTTACTTCATTCTTGTCTAGGATGTCACTGTCTGATTTCGATTTCGGGTGCCTTAGGTCGGCGTCGCCTGCCAGCCTCTCCTCAAAGCTTCCCGCCGTGCCTGGCACATAGTAGGAAGTCAATTGCTGAACGAATGAAGGAATGAATTTTGCTTCTGAAAAATGAGAATCGTCATGTTTTACAGTGTCTGGCTTTCTGTCTCGTCTCTCTGTCTCTCTCTGTCTCTTTTTTTTTTAAATGAATTATAACATAAACATGTCCCAGACTATGAGCTGGCCTGGTACACACATACCTTACCACATTGTATGTTGCTAAGGTGAACACGTAGATGTAGAACTTTACGGTAGCAAGATTCACGCAAGGATTTTTGTCAAAAGACCAGTGCCTAAAACCACAGGAATGTCCTCTCATTTGTTCTAAAGGACCTTCTTTCCACCGCTCCCCCCACCCCCAGATTTTAACATCTTTGCCATAACTTAGTAGATGGTTGTTTTCTTTTACGACGGTGCCTAAAATAATTTACAACTTAAAAATCCATGGCCTCCAACAAATAAACAACACAACAAGGGAATTAACCTTTGCCAGCCTCTGCTGAAAGCCGACTTGGGCTCAGTGTCCTCAGAGAACAGGAATGAATACAGGGTTTCAGGATGAATACTACAAGGTGTAAATACATCGAGCAATTTTCTCTTGCAGAGTAACGGCATTTAAAAAGCACACATCAGTTTTAAAGAAACGACTGACCTAGATGCTACCTCAGTTACGACAGTTAGATAATTCTGTAATAAGTGAATGCGTAAATATTTTCTGAAAACAGAGGGCAGGTTTTTTTTTTTTAAATCACAGTAACTTTTTTAAGTATAAAAATATTTCTTTACATTTCCCCACTGATGGCAATTAATACACTTTGTAATGAGCTAATTAAAACAAACAAACAAAACAAGGAATATCAGCTATGAATCAAACATGAGTTATTTAGGAAAAAAACCTGAAACCTGTATTGTGTTTTTACTTTTATAATTTTAAATTATAGTGAAAATCTTCTTGCATTTTTTCACAGACGTCTTGTACATTCACAGTAGAAATTATCACTACATTTAGATAAACACAAAATATGAAATGCAGCACTTCCAAAACACGGAGACTAATGTTACATATCACCAAAAATATGAAATGTCATAAGCACACCTCTTTTTCAAACCCCAAGAGATCTGAGCAAGCACTTTTAGCTTCAGAATAACGAAGGACATGTGTCCCTTTCCTAAAATGTCACATAGCTGCAGAAGATCTTTTTTTTTTTTTTTTTTTTTTTTTTAATGCAGTGCAATATTGGGGCGCCTGGGTGGCGCAGTCGGTTAAGCGTCCGACTTCAGCCAGGTCACGATCTCGCGGTCCGTGGGTTCGAGCCCCGCGTCAGGCTCTGGGCTGATGGCTCGGAGCCTGGAGCCTGTTTCCGATTCTGTGTCTCCCTCTCTCTCTGCCCCTCCCCCGTTCATGCTCTGTCTCTCTCTGTCCCAAAAATAAATAAAAAACGTTGAAAAAAAAATTAAAAAAAAAAAATAAATGCAGTGCAATATTTCAAAGTTTACATTGTAAGGTTTGGAGTTTATTAACTATAACAGCACATCTGGAAACTAAATTGTAGAAACTGACATGTCACAGCTGGAAGCATTCAGTAAAAATTACGTTTGCTTGTTTTTAGTTGAAAGTGTTAAGATTCACAGGGATGGATGGACACATTGAACTAGTCTGGAGGTTGGCTTGCCTGAAGATCCAAAAAAAAAATGTTCCCTTAGAAAATGAGGTCCGTTATTTGTTTTTTCTTCTGACTAAAACTGCTACCCCCTCTATTTATAAACGTCTCTTCTACAGACTGGAAGCGTCTGCCCAAATGCCACCTCCCATCTTGCAGAATTCCTCTGCATCCAAGGAGGATCTCGGGTCCTCCAGTGCGCGGAAACGTGCGGGCTAGATGTGTCCCCATGACCCTCCGCTGAAATGTAGCCCTACATGCAGGAGCCCACCTTGCCTCCTCCCCAAAAGAGGTTTCCTGCTGGAAGAGTAGAAACTGACCCTCTGCCCACCCCTGCCCCTCCAGGGTGAGAGTGCATTGCAGGGAGGAAGAGAGAAGGGGCTGGTCTGACTCTTCCTTGCTGAATTTCCCCTACAGGAAGCCCGCCTGTGTCAGCCAGGGACCCCCAGAGTGCTCTGGGAAGCTCTCCACTCCATTCATTCATTCATTCATTCACTCATTCAACTGATATTCTCTACGTTAAGCACTGGGAATACGGCAGTGGACAAGGCAGGGAAAAGTCCCCACTTTCATGGGGTTTATACCCCAGCAGACAGAAAGTCAATCAGCAGAGAAACAAAGAAAAGTCATTTCTGACAGTGGTCCACGCCACGGAGAGGTGACGTCGTCTAGAGGGGCTAGTTTAAGCTAAGATGGTCTGGGGGGGGTGTGGGGGGGATTTCTCCACCTAACGCCCTGGAATCCCACGGGAAACTCCAGACAGAGTGAGAGAATGGAGGGAAACAGTGAGGGCCATGTGTCAGAGGAAGGGAAGGGGCTTCTCAAGGGCAGTGAGAAGCCAGTGCACGTGGAGAGCAAAGTTTCACAGGGAAGTGTTGCAGGATGGGCTGGGGAAGTCAGCTGGAGCAGAGCGGCCACCCTGCACACATTTATCGGATGCGTGAGTTTGAAAAAAAAATTTGTTCTAATGAAGATCTCGTCCATCAGACAGATACAAGGGCTGTATTAATGTATTAATTTTCTAGGGCTGCCCTAACAAATCACTGCAGACGGGGGCTCACACAATAGGAAGTGTGTTCTCTCCAGGCCCCAGAGGCTGAAGTGCCAGATCAGGTGCTGTGCAGGCTGGGTGTCCCGAGTCCCCAGAGGAGGCCCCTCTGGGCACCGTCTTCCCTGCGTGTGGGTCTGTGTCCCCATCTCCTCTTCTTCTGGATCCCATCCCACCCATATGACCTTGTTTCAACGTATTCACTTCTTTAAAAGTCCTGTCTGTCACTGCAACCTCTTTCTGATGTGCTGGGTGGGGGGTTCTTTCCAGGGGGACACAAGTCGGCCCATAACCAGGGCAGAGCGGACTTGCCTGTGACACTCACTGGGTTGTTCAGACCTTGAGGGGGTCCTGCATGGGGTCCAGCCACATGTGCGGGATGCATGGGTGCGTGGGGAGGATGGGCAGAGCCACGGCCACGGGCCCTGGGATGGGAGCATGGTTTCTGACCCCGACCTCGCCCTTCTGCAGATCTCTGCTCAAGTGGTCTCCAGGCCTCTCCTCAGGCCCTGCCTCCACCCTGGCCATTGTCTTACAAGAGCTCCTCTGGGCTGGACCCTAGTGGGGGGAGGGGGACTCAGGCTGTCGACATGGAAACCGCAGCAGGATGGGGAAGGAGGGGACCTGGGAATGCAGAGAGAGAGCTCAAGACTGGACTTTTCCAGAATCGGGGTTCAGATCCTCAGCTGGGCACACAGGGGGCACTTCACTTAATTGATGCCCTTGAACAAGGACATGCGCCTCTCTCCAGGGGTCTCCCGCTCCCAGAATGCATCCAAGCTGAGACAGCAGACCCTTCAGTGGGGCCCCGGAGGCCCAGACGTGGTGGTGAGGACGGGTTTCTCACATCCTCTCTGCTGCTGCATGTTTGTTGGCCAAACCAGGACTTGAACATCTCAGAACTAAGCAGTTTCAATCTTGACCAGGCGCCAGGCAGCTGTTTTCAGACGACACGGATGCTTCTCACAGCAGCCGGGGAGGGGGGGCAGGGTGGGGGGAAGCTTCTGGAAGCCTGAGCGGGGCAGTGGACTAGCTGGGAGAACACGGGAACACTGGCTGGCTCTAGGGAACCAGACTGTGTGGCGTCTCTAACCGCACACGTGTGCACATAATGATAATAATGGGGCAGGAGGAATCCTGGGGAGGTGATGCATATGTTTTCGGCTGTGATTGTGGCGACGGTTTCACGCGTGTATACTTACCCCTAAACCCATCAAGTCATACACGTTAAACATGTGCAAATTGTTATGAGTCAAGAAGAGGAGGGAGGGGGCGCCTGGGTGGCTCAGTCAGTTAAACATCCGACTTCGGCTCAGGTCATGATCTCACGGCTCGTGAGTTCGAGCCTCGCGTCAGGCTCTGTGCTGACAGCTCGGAGCCTGGAGCCTGTTTCAGATTCTGTGTCTCCCTCTCTCTCTCTGACCCTCCCCCGTTCATGCTCTGTCTCTCTCTGTCTCAAAAGTAAATAACGTTAAAAAAAAAAAAAATTAAAAAAAAAAAAAGAAGAGGAGGGAGAAGGAAATGGTGACAGAGGCAGGCTAGCCGCCGGTGGCATCCCTCCCCAGCCACCTCCTTCCACACGAGCTGTCCTGTCTGAGCCTATTCCCACCTCCTCCGATGCCTGACGAGGTCCCGTCCTGTGTGTGTGAGGCCGAGATCACCCTGTGACAACGCATACTTCTGTGATCACGTCGTGTCGGAAAGCTCTCAGGACATCCACTCACGCTTCCAGAACCCGCCCAAACCTCCAGACTACCCTCCCTTCCCTTCCTGTTCCTGCAGCCCCTCTATTCCATCCCGGACCCTCCCCCAACTGCCCAGCACCCCTGCATCGAGAAGGATTGGGGACCAGTCCTCCCAGGCACTAAGACCCTCTCCGTCCTGCTGCCAGCTGGCCTGGAGCAGAGGGCAGTGTCTCAGGTTACTAGAAACTGCCCCGCACAGACTGAGGTCCTGTGTGAACAAACATCTGCCTCTGGGACCTGAGATTTGGTGCGATGGGGACCGCGGCTGAGGCCTCCCTGGGCAGGGCCATCCCTCAGGGTTCAGGCAAAGCTGCAGAGACCTGTGGTCAGCCTGCGCTGACTGGAGCTTTTCGAGATGATTAAGCACATTCTTCAAGAAGCATTAAATCACATACTCTTTTTTTTTTTTTTAATTTTTATTTTTTAGTATTTATTCTTTTTTGAGGAGAGAGAGAGAGAGGGACAGAGCGTGAGCAGGGGAGGGAGAGAGAGAGAGTGGGAGACACAGAATCGGAAGCAGGCTCCAGGCTCTGAGCTGTGAGCACAGAGCCCGACGCAGGGCTCGAACTCACGGACTGTGAGATCATGACCTGAGCTGAAGTTGGACGCTCAACCGACTGAGCCACCCAGGCGCCCTAAATCACATACTCTTAAAATGAAATAAATCGCACCAAGAAACAGGGTAAGACTCCACATGCATCCTTTCCTGGTTATGTTACCAGTGTCCATGTTCTTGATCTGTGTGGTGGGGACACGACGTGATACGCACCCAGCTGTCCTACTGGGCCCCTCTCTCTACTGGCTTGCTCTGGAGCACAGAGGCAGCCTTAGCTCAGAAGTGGTGGGTGTCTGGGGTACAATAAGCACCCTGTTTGTCAAACCTGCACTAGGTGGCCAGCCACCTTGACCATAATGTTCAGGCTCCCAGTCTCCACCCACATTCTCCCTGAGGCCCGAACTGCAGATTCCCTGGTCTCCCAGCGGGTCCCAAAGCAGGCAGGCGTCCAGCCTCAGGGCATTCCAGTGACTTGCTCCCTTCCTCTCCCCAGTCAGGTTCAAATAGCACCACCTCCAAGAAGCCCTCCTTGACCACCACCCTCTCTCAGATAGTGCTCTCTGTACCTTTCAACCCTGACTCACTGTCCCTCCTAGCACTCACCACCGTCTGAAATCTTAACTTTATGTTCAACATATGATCCCCCAACTAAAATATGAGCTCTGGGGAACCAGAGCCTTGTCCCCTTGGTCCTTTGTTGTGTCCACGACCGTTTGGGGTGCTCCCCGCAGTACTGTTGGAAGACATGGATGGGTGCATGAGGCATGGGGGCGTGGAGAGCCTCCTCTCCTGGGTGTCTCTGAGCTCCAGGAGGCCAGACATTTTACTCCCCCTTGTTCTGGGGTGGGGGGAGCTTGTTCAACGTTTCTGATCAGTCAGTATTCTGGGAACATGAAACGCCGGTGTTCAGAAGGTACTCGGGAATTCTGCTCACGACCACAGAGGCTCCTGACGCCAGCCCTCCCCTCTTCAGGGGCGCTGCGGATGGTGACGCATTTCCACAAAATACGCACTCCAGCCTCTGATGCAGACTCTGCCGTGCTCAGCAGGCCCTCCCCACCCTCTCCTCCTGCGTGTTGCCATGGAAACTGCAGCCTGAGTGGGAGGCGAGGGCCTGGGGGAGATGCCGAGAGGGCTGCAGAGGGTGCCTTGAGATCATGGGTTGGGGCCTCCGACCTCATCCAGGGCTCTCTCCTCGCCCATCACCTTCAGACCTCCTCCTACTTTGGCCGCCCAGAGTTCTGGATCCTTCCCTCCCCTCACTCCCGTGGGAGCCCTCTCTGTCCCATGCACCCCACCCTCTCTTGTTCATGCTCCTTAGGCATAAGGACACCCACCTTGGATGAGTCCACTGCTCATTCTACCAGCCCCCCGAGGTTTTTCTCCCCCAGTTTTCTCTCTTGTGGGAAAACACGCATACCATTTGCCCTCGTGGTCATTTTTAAGTGTACAGCCCAGTGCTGATAAATATATTCTCACTATTGGGCAGCAGTCCTCACCATTATCCTTGCAAAACTGAACTTCTGTCCTCCTTAGACGCCGTCTCCCCCTCCCCCTCCCTCTCCCCTGGTGCCCGCCCTTCTGCTTTGTGTCTCCGTGAATCTGACTCCTCTAGGGGCCTCAGAGAGGTGGACTCACACAGCGTGTGTCCTTCTGTGCCTGCCGTATCTCACTGAGCATAATGTCCTTAGCTCATTCACACTGTGGCCTGCGTCAGAATATCCTTCCTTTTTCAGGCTGAATAATAGTCCACCACGTGTATAGGCCACATTTTGTTATCAGTGAACATTTAGGTTGCTTCCGCTTTTTTGCTGTTGTGAAGAATGCTGCTGTGAACATGGTGTGCAGATATCATTTTGAGACCCTGCTTTCAGTGCTTTGGGGTATATACCCAGAGGTGAAATTACTGGGTCATATGATAATTCTGTTTTTGATTTTTTGAGCAGCTTTTTCACAGTGGCTCTGCCCCCTAGCTCCCCAGTTTTAGCCACAATAAACAGTTTGAGATGGATTTCTAGGAGTACCTGTGGTACCTTTTAGGGAATCTTTACTGTGTGCCTCACACTGTTCCTGTGGTTCCCAACGTTGGACCCATTCAGTAATCATAGAAATGAAGTGTTACGTTTAGTTTAATAAACAATACTACACCACTTACTCTATGCCCTCTAAATTCTCACTTCCTCAAAGCTCATTTGAGGTACATTCTAATGCTACCCCCAATTTTACCCATAAGGATATGGGGGGAGCATAGCAGTCAGTAAGCTGTGAAGAGTCACACAGCTAGTAAGTGATAAATCTCAGATTCGTATGACAGAGTCTGAACCCTTAACCTCAGGCTTTGCTCCTGCTTAGATGTCTAAGGGCTACGTGCAGAGATCCTTATTCATTCACCACTGCCATGTACATCTGTCCCAAAGTCATGACTCGTGATCTTCACAGAGGAGTGGTCCAGACAGAAAACAGGGGGGAAAGTCTCGAGTTGAGAATTGACCCTTGGAGAAGCTTGTGGCATCCATCCAGTCAACCGTTTATTCATCTAAACATCCATCCAGTCTCCACTCATCAGTCCTATATTCACCAATCCATTAACCATCCGTCTATCCACCTGTCCATTTATGTACGCATCTAGCCGCCATCCATCCATCCATCCCTGCATCCGTCCATTGATCCATAGATCCATCAATCCATCCCTCCACCCATCCCTCCATCCATACACCCATCTGTCCATCCATCAATCCACTCATCCATCCATCCATCCATCCCTCTACCCATCCATTCACCTATCCCTTCCATCCATCCATTCACCCATCCATCCATCCACTCATCCATCCATCCATCCCTCCATCCCTCCATCCACCCATTCCTCCCTCCCCTCCCTCCATTCACCCAGCCCTCCAGACCTCCACCCATCCCTCCATCCATCCATCCATCCACCCATCCCTCCATTCCTCCTCCCATCCCTCCATCCATGCACCCATCCATCCCTCAACCCATCACTCCACCCACCCATCCCTCCCTCCTCCCTCCCTCCCTCCCTCCATCCATCCATTCACCCATCCGTCCATCCCTCCATCCATGCACCCATCCATCACTCCACCTACCCACCCAGCCCTCCGTCCCTCCATACATCCATCCATCCATTCACCCATCTCTCCACCCACCAAGCCATCCATCCATCCACCCATCCCTCCCTCCCTCCCTCCATCCATTCATCCATCCATCTCTCCACCCATCCCTCCATCCGTGCACCCATCCATCCCTCCACCCATCCCTCCATCCATCCATCCCTCAACCCATCCTTCCATCCATCCATCCCTCCAACCATCCATTCCTCCATCCATCCACCAAACCCTCCATCCATGCATCCATTCATCCATCCTCCATCCATGCATCCATCAATCCATCTATCCACCCATCCCTCCCTCCCTCCATCCATCCATCCAACCATCTTTCCACCCATCCCTCCATCCATCCACCCATCCCTCTGTCCCTCCACCCATGCCTCCATTCACCCATCCACCCATCCCTCCACCCATCCTTCCATCCATCCACCCATCATCCACCCATGCATCCATCCACCCATCCCTCCCTCCCTCCTTCTATCCACCCATCCCTCCATCCATCCACCCATCCCCCTCCACCATCCTGCCAGCCAGCCAGCCAGTATCCAGCCATCCATCCACCCATCCACCTATCCCTACATCCATCTATCTACCCATCCACCCGCCTATCCATCCATCCATCCACCCACCTCCCTCCCTCCATTCACCCATCCCTCCATCCATCTACCGATCCATCCACCCATCCATCCATCCCTATATCCCTCCATCCATCCATCACCCATCCCTGCACCCATCCATCCACCCACCCAACCAACCATCCATCCATCCATCCATCCATCCATCCATCCATCCATCCACCTACCCACCCACCCATCGCTCCCTCCATCCATCCGTCCATCCACCCACCCATCCATCCCTCCCTCCCTCACTCCCTCCCTCTATCCATCCATCCACCCATCCAACTATCTCTCTACCCATCCATCCATCCATCCACCCACCCATCCCTCCATCCATCCACCCACCCACGCATCCATCCACCTATCCCCCATCCCTCTGTCCATCCCTCCACCCATCCCTCCATCCATCCACCCATCACCCACCCATGCATCCATCCACCCATCCCCCTCCACCATCCCTCCAGCCAGCCAGCATCCAGCCATCCATCCACCCATCCATCTATCCCTCCATCCATCTATCTACCCATCCACCCGCCCATCCATCCATCCATCCATCCACCCACCCACCTCCCTCCCTCCATTCACCCATCTCTCCATCCCTCTTGCCTTCCCTCCATCAATCTACTCATCCATCCACCCATCCCTCCCTCCCTCCTTCTGTCCATCCATCTACCCATTCCTCCATCCATCCCTCAATCCATCCACCCATCCATCCATCTCTCCCTCCATCCATCCACCCATCCCTCCATCCATCCATTCACCCATCCCTGCATCCATCCACCCATAGATCCACCCATCCACCCATCCCTCCGTCCCTCCATCCCTCCACCCATCCCCCAGCCAGCCAGCCAGCCAGCCATTCACCCATCCCTCCATCCCTCCACCCATCCACCCACCCATCCACACATCCATCCATCCATCCATCCATCCATCCATCCATCCATCCCTCCCTCCCTCCACCCACCCATCCATCCACCCATCCTTCCCTCCCTCTATTCACCCATCCCACCACCCGTCCCTCTATCCATCCACCCATCCGCCCACTCACCCATCCCTCCCTCCCTCCATCCATCCATTCACCCATCCCTCCATTTCCCTGCCCATCCGCCCACCCATCCTTCCATCCATCCACCCATCTATCCATCCATCCATCCATCCATCCCTCTCTCCCGCCATCTACCCATCCATACACCCATTGTTCCATCCCTCCAACCATTCCTCCATCCATACACCCTTCCACCCACCCATCCATCCATCCACCCATCCTTCCCTCCGTCACCCCCTACATCCCTCCTCCCTCCATTCATCCATCTATCCATCCATCCATCCACCCACCCACCCACTAATCCCTCTCCCTCCTTCCCTCCACCCGTCTCTTCATCCCTCCACCCACCCATCCATCCACCACCCACCCTTCCATCCATCCACCCACCCACCCATCCATCTCTCCACCCATCCCTCCATTCCTCCACCCATCCCTCCATCCATCTACCCATCCATCCATCCATCTACCCATCCCTCCTTCCCTCCATCAACCCATCCAGCCACCCATCCCTCCATTCATCCTCCATCCATCCACTCATCCACCCACCCATACATCAATCCACCCACCCATCCATCCATCTACCCATCCCTCCCTCCCTCCCTCCTTCCATTCACCCCTCCCTCCATCCCTCCACCCATTTCTCTATCCCTCCACCCATTCCTCCATCCATCCACCCAACTATCCACCCACCCATCCATCCATCCACCCACCCATCCCTCTCTCTCTCCCTCTATTCACCCATCTCTCCATCCATCCAGCCATTCCTCCATCCATCCACCCATCCCTCCACCCATCTTTCCATCTCTCCACGCAACCATCCATCCACCCACCCCCCCACCCATCATCCATCCATCCATCCACCCTTCCCTCCTTCACTACCTCCTTCAATCCATCCATTCACACATACATCCATCTCTCCACCCATCCCTCCATCCATCCACCCATCCACCCATCCCTCCATCCCTCCATCCATTCCTCCATCCATCCACCCATCCCTCCATCCACCCATCGCTCCATCCCTCCCCCCAGCCATCCATCCACCCATCCATCCCTCCCTCCCTCCATTCACCCATCCCTCATCCCTGCACCCATTCCTCCAACCATCCACCCAATCATCCACCCACCCATCCATCCATCCCTCCACCCATTCCTCCACCCATCCATCCACCTATCCATCCATATCTCCACCCATCCCTCCATCCATCCACCCACCCATCCATCCACCCATCCCTCCATCCCTCCACCCATTCCTCCATCCATCCACCCATCCTTCCCTCCCTCTATCCACCCACCCATCCCTCCCTCCCTCTATCCACCCATCCACCCACCCATCCCTCCCTCCCTCCATCCATCCATCCATTCACCCCTCCCTTCATCCCTCCACCCATTCACCCCTCCCTTCATCCCTCCACCCATCCCACCGTCCCTCCACCCATCCCTTCAGCCAGCCAACATCCACCCATCCACCCATCCATCCATCCATCTATCCACCATTCCATCCACCCACCCATCCATCCATCCACCCACCCACCCACCTACCTACCCATCCATCCCTCCCTCCATCCCTCCATTCACCCATCCCTCCATTCGTCTACTCATCCCTCCATCCCTCCACCCATCCCTCAATCTACCCACCCATCCATCCATCTCTTCCTCCATCCATCCACCCATCGATCCATCCATCCACCCACCCACCCATCTCTCTCCCTCCCTCCATCCATTCACCCATCCCTCCATCCCTCCACCCATCCATCCACCCATCCCTCCCTTCCTCCATCCACCCATCCATTCACTCATCCCTCCATCCCTCCACCCATCCACCCATCCCTCCCTCCCTCCCTCCGTCCAACCATCCATCCATTCACCCCTCCCCATCCCTCCACCAATCCCTCCATCCCTCCCTCCCTCCATCCACCTATCCATCCATCCCTCCATCCATCTGTCCACCCATCCATCCACCCATCCCTCCATGCATCCATCCATCCATCCATTCACCCATCCCTCCACCCATCCACTCACCCATTCATCCATCCACCCACCCACCTACATACCCATCCATCCCTCCCTCCATTTCCCTACCCCTCCATCCCTCTACTCATCCCTCCATCCATCCTCCCATCCCTCCACCACCCACCCACCCATCCATCCATCCACCCATCCCTCCCTCCATCTACCCATCCATCCACCCATCGTTCCATCCCTCCACCCATCCCTCCATCCCTCCACCCATCTATCCATCCCTCCATCCATTATCCACCCACCCCTCCGTTCATCCATCCATCCATCCATCCATCCATCCATCCATCCATTCACCCATCCCTCCACCCGTTCCTCTAATCATCCTCCCAGCTATCCATCCACCCACTCATCCATTCATCTATCCATCCATTCATCCATTGACCCACCCACCCAGGCATCCATCCCTCCCTCCTCCCTCCATTCACTCATCCCTCCATCCCTGTACTCATCCTTCCATCCATCCATCCATTCACCCATCCCTCCATCCCTCCCTCCATCCTTCTTCCACCCATCTCTCCACCCACCCACCCATCCATCCATCCACCCATCCCTCCTCCCCTCCCTCCCTTCTTCCATCCACCCATCCTTCCATCCCTCCACCCATCTCTCCATCCATCCACCCATCCACCAATCCACCCATCATTCTCTCTCTCCCTCCCTCCTTCCATTCACCCAATCCTCCATCCATCCATCCACCCATCCATCCACTCAACCACCCACCCTTCCCTCCCTCCTTCCCTCCCTCCATTCCTCCCTCCACCCACCCACCCACCCACCCCTCCCTCCCTCCCTCCCTCCACCCACCCACCCATCCCTCCCTCCATCCATCCATCCATCCATCCATCCATCTATCCACCCATCCCTCCATCCTTCCACCCATCCCTCCATCCCTCCACCCACCCATCCACCCATCCTTCCCTCCCTCCACCCATCCCTCCATCCATCCACCTACCCACCCACCCATCCATCCATCCATCCATCCATCCACCTATCCTTCCACCTACTCATCCATCCATCTATCCATCCATTCTTCTACCCTTTCCTCCATCCATCTATCCATCCATCTATCCATTCACCCATCCTTCCATCCCTCCACCCATCTCTTCATCCATCCATCTGTCCCTCCACCCATCCATCCATCTACCCACCCACCCATCCATCCATCCACCTACCCATCCATTCATCCCTCCACCCACCCACCCATCCATCCATCCACCCATCCATCCACCTATCCACCTATCCGTCCACCCATCTATCCATCCTTCCAACAAAGAATACGTATCTCTGAGAAAAACAGTTGTGAATACCTCCATGACAAATTGAGTTATGTGTTTATTCACCAAATGTAGAGGCACCGGGTGCCTCTTCCCAGCTCCGGCCCTGAATTCACCTCCGTTTCCTCCCTTCCTTGCTCCTCATCACATGCCCTGGCTTCTTTGTTGTTCTTCCACATGACACACTCCATCTTCAAATATTTCCAGGTGCTGTTCTCTCTGCCCATAACAATTGTTTCCCCAATAAGCCAAAAGTCTGTGCCCTCTTTTCAGGCCTGCTCAAATACCACCACCTCCAGGAAGACCTCCTTGACCAGCTGATCTAAAGGAGCCCTCTCCTTCTCCATCCATCTCTTCACCCTGCTTGTACTTTATAGGACTCATCACCATCAGGGACTTCAGTTATACTGGTTAATTAATGTCCTCACTTAGATGACAGACACATAAGGAGGAGGTTTGACTTGGGGTCTACTTTGTGCATCGCATAAAGGCCCCACAGAGAGGCCTCAACAAATACTTGCAGAATGAACACAGTTATGGGGCGGAAGGAAGGAAGGAGAGAGGGAGGAAGGAAGGGTCTCCCAGAGGTCAGAAACCGGGCCTTACTTCTCAGGGTTCTATTTTCCAGAGTCTAGAACAGAGCAGGGAAAGCAGAAAGAGGCTCAGCAACTACCTGAAGTACCTATATTTGTGCACACACACGCACCAAGTAAGCGTGCGGTGAGAACGCAATCTGCCTTTGTCACTGCTGCTTAGGGCATACTGGGGAGGGAGGCTCTGACAGCTGCTTTCTCTCTGCATCTCTGCAAAGACCGTGCCAATGACGCAAGGGTGATGTGATGTGGTGCAAGCCCCTTCCTGGAGCTCGCCCCCAGGGTGCGGTCTGACGCCCACCCCTCTGTCCCCACCAGAGCTCCTGGAGACTCAGGCTGTTGTCATGGAAACTGTGGTGGTGGGGGTAGAGTGAGGAGAGGGCGCACACAGAGCCTTGCGAGACCCCAATCCCAGCCTGGCACACAGCAGGCCTCAGCTCCTGCTGGAAAGCCAGTGTCCAGCCTCCCTAAAGCGCAGGGATCTGGTCCATCTTCCTAGGCAATTTCTGGCAGGGGGGCTGATGCGTTCAGTCTTCTCTGCAGCAAACTGTGTACCACGACTGATAGTAGGTCCCATTGCAAGCCCTTGGTGCCGTCCCCACTCCCCACGCCTTGTGACAGAGGGGGGACCCCACGCCCAGGGGTCAGGCGTGCAGCTGAGCTCTGCAGGAGCTTAGGAGGAAAGGGATGGCAGGGAGCTGAAAACCGGGGTACTGGGGCAGGGGGGACAAGGGAGCCCTGTGCTGGGGGGTTAATGCTCTGCGGTCACTATCATGAGTCTTCATTTTAACTCTGAATTTATGTTCTGCAGTAGAGATTAGAGTGCATACCCCTGGGCACCAAGCCTTGCCTCCCAACACCGCCCAACCTTCCTGGGACACCTGAGCAGTCCCCTTCCCCACCCTGCCCATGAACCCTAAGGGGGGGTCCTGGGCACAGAGCTGGAAGGGTCAGGGTCGCCTGTGAGGGTCTGCACTCACCCGCTAGTACCTATCCTCTTGACCTGAAGTAACAAACAACAAACACCATTCACCGATGGAGAGTAAGTCTGCAGAAGAAAGGAGAGAGCCTGTTCTTGCTTTCTGAACAAGGGGCCTGCATTTGCACGTTGCACTGGACCCTGCAAGTTATGCTACCCATCGTGGCCGGAGGGGTCAGACCCCATGTGGGCCCTGCCAGGGGAGGGTGTCTATTGTGGGAATGATCCATTAAACAGCAGAACAATGCAATTAAAAACCCCGTATTCACTCTCAAGGGGAAAGGGGGCACTGAGGGGAGGCTGGGGCCCACAGCCAGGCAGGAGCCAGTGCTGCTGGGGCCAAGGGGGTGGCAGAGAGGAGGCGGGTTAGCAGAGGAGCAGGGAGGAAGCCAGCAGCGGAAATAAGTTGTCAAGAAGAGGGAGATGCTGGGGGGGCCTTTCTTGTGCCTGAGGAGAAGCAGATGTGGAATTTGACCGTGGCCTCTGACCTCCAGCCACACACTGGATGCCCCGCCACGGACACGGCCTCTGAGCTGGGGGGAGACCGGTTCTGTCAGAAGCCACCGGTCCTGTTCAGAGCTCTGGAGATGTCTCTAAGCCATGTTTGTGCTGTAAACACCAGTGGTCTGTGCGGCCTGGCCCTCCCCATGTCCTCCAGATAAGCACATCTTCGGAGCAGCTCTCTGAGCCAGGCAGATGCGAAATGAGGAACTGATGCATATGGTGTGTACCCCAAAGTGCTCCTTGTGTCCATGAGGGGACTCCCACTGTATTTGCTTGGCACTTCCGCTCTGAGGACGCATAAATGCACACCACCTGACATGCGGAATGTTCCAGCCCTGGGAGCTCTGAATCAGTGGGGAGTCCGGGTGAAAGACAGTTGTGGGCAGAGGGAGTGCAAAGGCCCTGGGGCAGGAGCGAGCCCGAGGGTTCAAGAGTGAAAGGGGGGCAGTGGAGCAGGAGGTGATAGGGGAAGCCTGTGGCCAGCAGATGAGTCAAAGCCTACCTCCATGGGGAGATTTAGTTCAAGAGCAGAAGGCAGCTCCTGGATCTCCCACGGGTTTCGTATTTTATTTTTGACCTCTGAAGTGAGGGCTGTCCTGTGCCCTCAGCCTGTGGAGTCTGTGCCCCACAGCTGCACCGCACGGCTGTCCTGTCCTCTCAACCCGCGGAAGAACCCAGGGTCCCTGAGTCTCCCAAACTCTTGTTTTATTTTTAAAATTAAAGCACAGCACAAATTACCTCTTTTGAGAGTGCAGTTCTGAGTTTTAACCCGGCCACGGATTCATGTAGCCAGGAGCACAATCCGGACATGGGACAGTTTCCTGTCTCCTAAGAAGCCCCTCATGGTGCCCATTTTCAGTTTCATGTCCCCTACCCCAACCCCTAGGAGCCACCATTCTGTTCTCCGTCACCATAGTTTTGTCTTTTCCAGAAGTGATGTAAATGAAATCAGTGTGTAACCTTTTGAGCCTGGCTTCTTTCACTCAGCATAACACCCTGGAGATTCTTCCAATAATCTGCCAATTTTTTTTATTGCCAAGTAGTGGTCCAGTGACACACTAAGGTTTAGCGACCAATTTACCAGTTATAGGGCATCTGGGTTGTTTTTTGGGCTATTATAAATAGAGTTGCTGTGTAGGCATTCATGTATAGGTTTGAAAACTTCTTTAAGTAATGATCTTTTTTTATAAAACTTTTTTAAAATTTCCTTTTATTTTTATTTTTTTTAATTAATTTTTTTTTAACGTTTATTTATTTTTGAGACAGAGAGAGACAGAGCATGAATGGGGGAGGGTCACAGAGAGAGGGAGACACAGAATCTGAAACAGGCTCCAGGCTCTGAGCTGTCGACACAGAGCCCGACGCGGGGCTCAAACTCACGGACCGCGAGATCGTGACCTGAGCCGAAGTCGGACGCTTAACCGACCAAGCCACCCAGGCGCCCCTAAAATTTCCTTTTAAATGCACAAGCCGGGGAGGGGCAGAGAGAGGGAGACACAGAATCCAAAGCAGGCTCCAGGCTCCGAGCTGTTGGCACAGAGCCCCACGCGGGGCTCGAACCCACAAACCGTGAGATCATACCTGAACCAAAGTCGGATGCTTAAAACGACTGAGCCACCCAGGCGCCCCAATAATATTCTTTATTTAACCCATTGTATACTAAATATTGTCCTTTTAATATCTGATCAATATGCAAAATTATGGGGTGCCTGGCTGGCTCAGTCAATAGAGCATGTGACTCTTGATCTCCAGGTCGTGAGTTTAAGCCCCACGTTGGGTGTAGTAGAGCTTACGTTAATATATATAGATGTATATTTTGCCACGATAGAAAATTTTTAAAAAGTTTTTTAATGTTTATTCATTTTTTTGATGATGTGTTGCAATGTGATTTATTTATTTATTTTTCTATTTCTATTTCTATTTATTTATTTATTTATTTATTTATTTATTTTGTTTATTCATTTTAGAGAGAGAGAGGGAGGGAGGGGCAGAGAGAGAGGGAGACACAGAATCCAAATCAGGCTCCAGGCTCTGAGCTGTCAGCACAGAGCCCGACGCAGGGCTCGAACTCACAGACTATGAGCTCATGACCCGAGCCAAAGTTGGACACTTAACCGACTGAGCCACCCAGGTGCCCTTCAAAAATTTTTAATGTAAAAAATAATGTGGAATTTCTCATTCATATGAATGAATGACTAGCATCTGGATGAATGAAATTCATATGGATGAATGAGAAATTCCACATTATTGTTTACATTTTTTATATTACATTTTTTTACATTTTACGTTAAAATTAATTTTTACATTGAAATTATGAATTTTCTATTGTGGCAAAAGACACATCACAAAATTTACCGTCTTAGCCAGTTTTAAGCATACACTGTAGCAGGTTAAGTACGTTCGGGACATTGTGCAACCATCACTACTACCCATTTTCTTCTTTTTTGTAATTTTTTAATGTTTATTTACTTATATTTTGAGAGAGAGATAGTGAATGCAGGAGGGGCAGGGAGAGAGAGAGAGAGAGAGAGAGAGAGAGAGGGAGAATCCCAAGCATGCTCCACGCTGTCAGCAGAGTCCGATGCGGGCTCGAACTCACCAACCGTGAGATCCTGACCTGAGCTGAAATCAAGAGTTGGACGTTCAACCCGCCGAGCTACCCGGGTGCCCTGCTACTCTCCGTTTTCAAATTTTGCATCATCCCAAACAGAAGCAATGACGCCCTATTTCCCGTTCCTGACTCCTGGTAACCACTGTTCATTTCCGGTCTCTGTGGACCTTCTTCCTGCTGTAGAGACCACGTGAAAGTCCACTGAGCCAACACGTGTCATTTTGTGCCTGGCCTGTTCACTAACAACATTTTCAAGGTTTCTAGTGCCCTGTATCAGAACCTCACTCCTCTCTTTTTTTTTCTTTTTCTTTTTTTTAATGTTTATTTATCTTTGAAGGAAAGAGAGACAGAGGATGAGCAGAGGAGGGGGAGAGAGAGAGAGAGAGAGAGAGAGAGAGAGAGAGAGAGAGACAGAATCCGAAGCGGGCTCCAGGCTCCAGGCTCTGTCAACACAGAGCCCGACGTGGGGCTCGAACTCATGAGCTGTGAGATCATGACCTGAGCCAAAGTTGGACCCTTAACTGACTGAGCCACCCAGGCGCCCCAGAACCTCACTCCTTTGTACAGCCGAATAACATTGCTCTGTCTTGATGTGTCGGGGTTTTGTGGGCTCACCTGCTGATGGACGGCTGGGTCACTGCCCCCTCTGGCCCCTGTGGATACGCTGCTCTGGCCACCGCCCCTCTGGCCCCCATTACCCCCGGTTACTACTCTGAACACGATGTGCAAACGTGGGCTCTAGCCCCTGCTTCCCGTTTCCTGTTCCCACCCGCCGTCCATGACATCTCTCTCGAAACAGCTCACCAGCCCCATGAGGCAGAGACGGGTCCCATGAGCAACTCCAGGGCCCAGCACTGTGCCTGACACCCAGTAGGTGCTCAAGCAGATACCTGGGGATGGGGACCAGGCTGTGCCCCCACTCCCAAAATATGCCAGTTTGACACCAGCTGAAGGCATTTGAGTTCCTGACGTCCCTGATCCGCCCAGAGGCAGAGCCTCCAGAAGGTACTCATGTGTCCTTACCCATCCCCGGAGCGGCTGGACCTTGTGGGAGGCGGGAGGCGCCCCAACAAGGCTGCAGCGGTCACACCCCATCTCTTCTCCCCGGGGCCCGCCTCTCTGTCCAAGCGCCGGGTGCTCTGCGGTCAGTCCCCCCCACCCCCGCCCCAAGTGAGGTGTGGAGACCCCAGATTCTGACAGGTCTGAGCCGCTCCTCCCTGCTTTCTCCCAGGAGTCACACGTGCGGAGCATGAGGTAGTAAACTGGGTCGGGGTGGGAGCTTGGGGTCTGCACTGCTGGCTATCCAAGTGGGCTGGGGATCGCGCAGGGCCTCTCCTGGGCGGTGCTTCAGGGCGCGGTGTGCACGCAAGTCACGGCAAACCACAGGAGCAGGTGAGCCATGAGCGCCTGTCACTCCAGGCCCAGGACCGGCCAGGACAGGGGAGAGCCTCCTGGCTCAGGTGAAAGCTCCGGGTTTTATTATGTTGTCATTAGCCATCACTAATGCTGACCACCGGGGGCGAGGGAAGCATCTTTCCTCCCCTACCTCAGGTTCTCAGGGGCGTGGGTGTGAGATCAGGGCCCAGCACGCAGTAGGCCCTTCATAAATGCTGACTTCGTGCCTGCACCCCAAAGAACGACCCTGATGAATTTCTACCACGCGACATTATCAGAGCACAGAAAATCTGCCCCAGTCTCGGGGCAAAAAAGTGTAAGGTCGCTCGTCTCTGTACCAGAATAGAAACAACTTCATTTCTATTTATCAGAAGAATCCTGTCGGTGCAAGTCAGACAGCAGCCAAATTTGTTTTTCCGAGCAGCACCGTCAACCAGGATTATAAACTCCTGTGGGTTTTTCAAGCACATCTCAGTGAATCTCCAGGGCAACCTTGTGGGTACTGTTCTTCTCAAAGACTAATGAGTAAACTTGCGGCTCAGAGCTTAGGACAGACACATCTGGACTGGATGGAGCCGGCCAGCTGTGGGGAGATGTCCAGAGGCCATTATCCAGGAAGGGGTGTTACAGCAAACACTCGGCGCCCAGGGCCCAGGAAGAGATAAGCCACACGCGCTCAGGGAATCAGTCACCTCCAGAGGCTGAGCCCAGAACCTTGGCATCAGACTTCTTTTATGACTGGGAGGGTCAGGGGGTGAGAGACAAAGAAAAAGGGAGGAGGCCCTTATCAGTGGTGCTATCAGGGCAGTTGGTGGACACAGCAGGCAAACAAGATTACAGAAGCCAAAAGTATGCAAGGGGATGCTAATCAGCCTTGGGCGTCTGGCTGGCCCCTTGTACCTTGTTTTTACTAGCTTTTCCTCTCAGGGGGAACAGCAGTGCAAAGGCCCTGGGGCAGATTGGTTTTTGTCCACTGTGTGGAGCAGGATAAGGGCAGTAATAGAGAAAAGTGACAGCAGGGATCAGGACAGGATGTGGGGAGGCTGTCAGCAGGCGCCTAATGAGGCTTTTCATCCTGCTCTACTATTTACGAAGGGCCTACTATGTGCTGGGCCCTGGTTTCAAGTCTCCCCACCCCCCACTTTCCTTTCCTCTACCCCAGCTGTAGTCTCTAAAGTGACCCCTGAGCCTGCCGGGTTCCCACAGCCAGTGATCCCCTCGAGGGGGAATGGGGAGGCAGGACCGAATTCAGACCAGCCACTCTCCAGGGAGAGTTACTCTCCCCTGCGCCCGTCTCCACATCAGTGGTTCACACGGTATTTTCTGCAGCTTAAAATGCCTCATGGCCCGCATCTCTCCCTGCTGCAGCCTTTGCTGACATGGACGAAAATCTGAATCTCCTCTGAGCACCGTTCTCATCTGCATTCAAGTCAGAACTAAGCGCGGAGGCCCTCCTATGTGCCCGAAGCTGTTCTAGGCTTGCAGAGTACAATGAGACCCCAAAAGGGTCCCACCTGTGTCCCCTTCTGGAGGCCGGGGCTGGCGGCCGAGACCGCCTTCCCTCATTCGCTCATTCAAGAACTCATTCACATCCAGACAATGGGGTATTATGAAGCACTAAAAAGAAGTGAGCTTTCGAGCCTGAAAAGAGGAAACTTCCCGGGCGCGCATTACCAAGTGAAAGGAGCCGCTCTGAGAAGGCTGTGTGCCCACCCTCCGTGGTGGGACTCCAGCCCTAGGACGCCCGGGGAAAGGGGAGCTCAGGAGGCCGTAAAAAGATGAGTGGTCCCAGCATGTGGGGAGGAGGGATGAACAGGGGTAGCACAGAGGACGTGAAAATACTCTCCGTGAGGCCATAATGATGGATATGGATCCTTGCTGTACGTTTGTCCAGACCCACAGAATGTGTAGCACCAAAAAGTGAACCTGATGGGGTTTTGGGGTGATGGGGGAGTGGTTGGGAGCTCACAGCCAAGAAAGAATTCTTGAAGACGTCTTGGGTGCAAAAGTGATTTTCTTAATGCACGAGGACAGGACCCGTGGCAGGAAGAGCTGCACTGGGGTCGTGAGGGGTAACTCAGTATATACCCTCAGGTTGGGAGGGGGTCAGGGATAGCGGAAGACTAAGGAATTTTGGAAGCAAGGTTTCCAGGACCTTGAGGGGCTAGCTGTTGCTAGGGAAATGCCATTTGTTACCGTTTAGTAAAACCACAGTCGTGAGACCCTTCAGATGTATATATCAGGGGCCATAAGCTTGGAGGATGATTGCCCAGCATATACTTGGGGGGGTAAAGGTAAAGGAGGTTTGCAAAGGAAGTTTTATGTGTTTGTGGAGACTCACGGGATCCTGGGGGGAGGGGGGGCTGTCAGGAAAATGTTAAACCAAGATTCCCTTTTTGCCCCCAGGAAAGTGTCACCATCGAGGCAGCTGAGCTCCTAGAGGGAGGTCACTCCCAGTTTCAAGGACTTGTCAATGGCTGTAGGCCCCCATTAAGGGAATTTAATTTTTCATTTGCTTTCTTCCCCCATCACCACGACAAACACTGAAACCCCTTCCATCTTGGTGAGGGTGATATTAGGGCTCCAGGAAATGGAGTCTGTAGGTTTCTGGAGATTAGGCTGTGGATAAGATCGCCTTTTTCTTGCAGTTTACTGAGTTATCCCTAAACTGAGGGAGACTCCTGTCCTGCATGACTGTGATCTCCCTCAGCCAACCATGTGCTTTCTTTCCTTTCCCAGTTCTTGGGCAGCCAGGAGAGTCCTGAAGAATATCACACACATCCCACGGGGCGGGGAGGGGGGGTGCTGTTAGCTTGTACTTGCCCCCAGCCTGCCCCACGCCGCCTCATCAAACCCACAGCCGCACAGTCCGTTGGTGTTTACAGCACAAACATGGCTTAGAGACATCTCCAGAGCTCTGAACAGGGCTCGTGGCTTCGGAGAGAACCGGTCTCCTCCCCGCTTGGAGGCCGTGTCCGTGGCGGGGGCATCCAGTGTGTGGCTGGAGGTCAGAGGCCACGGTCAAATTCCACATCTGCTTCTCCTCAGGCACAAGAAAGGCCCCCCCAGCATCTCCCTCTTCTTGACAACTTATTTCCGCTGCTGGCTTCCTCCCTGCTCCTCTGCTAACCCGCCTCCTCTCTGCCACCCCCTTGGCCCCAGCAGCACTGGCTCCTGCCTGGCTGTGGGCCCCAGCCTCCCCTCAGTGCCCCCTTTCCCCTTGAGAGCGAATAGGAGGTTTTCAATTGCATTGTTCTGCTGTTTAATGGATCATTCCCACAATAGACACCCTCCCCTGGCAGGGCCCACATGGGGTCTGACCTTCTGGCCTGGGCTGACACCGCCCACCCCCCCCCCCCAGCCATGATCGGCACTCTGAGGGCCAGAGGGCAGAGGGCAGCAAGGGTTTGGGGACTGGGGGACAGGGGAACCAGTGGCCCAGAACCTGCCCCAGGGAGGCAGGACGGCTCTGGAGGTGATGCCCCAAGCAATGCTCCCTGCACTGTTGGACTCCACTTCTAAACAGAAATCCAGAGATAAAATGAAGACTCTTATGATGACTGCAGAGCAATAACCCCCCAGCACAGGGTCCCCTAGGGGGGCCCAGTCACCCTGGTTTTCAGCTCCCTGCTGTCCCCTTCCTCCCACGCGCTGCTCCAGGAGGAGCCTCCGGCCTTCGCTGCCTGTTTTGCTTTGCACATGCTGTTCCCTCTGCCAGGAACAGCCTCACTGAGGTGTTCACTGAGTGCCCAGACGCCTGGGTGCTGGGTCCTGGCAAGGGCCCCGGGTGAGATCAAAAAGTAACAGAGGTTGGGGCGCCTGGGTGGCTCAGTCAGTTAAGCGTCTGACCCTCGATTCGGCTCAGGCCATGATCTCACGATTCATGAGTTCGACCTCCCATCTGGCTCTGCACTAACTGCACGGAGCCTGCTGGAGATTCTATCTCCTCTCTCTGCCCCTCACCTGCTCCTGCTTTCTCAGTCTCTCAAAATAAATAAACTTTACAAAAAAAAGGAATTTATGTTAAAAAAAATAAGAGAAAGTAATAGAAGTGGAATTTGTATCATCGCTTATTTTGTGCACTCTGGCCACGGTTCCCAGCCTCGGATGGCTTCCCCCCACAGGGAGACAGGGGCGACATCTGGGAGTATTTTCTGTTGTCAGACCTGGGGAGGGAGTCTGGGCTCCTGACAGCAAGCTGGGGGGGGGAGACCGGGAACGCTGCAGGGCACAGGGCAGCCCCCACAGCAAGGTAGGGTCCTGTTTGACGTGTCAACAGGGCTGAGGCTGAGAAAACCCGTGTACGGCGTTTCCCTCACCCAGCACATCTCAGGGTAGGTCTGCAGCAGGGCACAGGTGAGGCCAGCTGCGTGCCAAGGCCCCTCCAGGCAGGTAGGACCAGAATCCTTGCCGTCAGATCCTGAGGACAAAAGACAGCTGACCCCAGGAAATCGGGGGACACAGTCTGCGGGGCAGACAGCTGCAGTTCGCCCTGGCCCTGACAGGCCCTCTGCCTGGCTGGCGGGCCTCTGCCTGGAGCTGTGGAAATGCAGACAGCCCCTGACCCTCTGCCTCACTCGCAGCTCACGGCCCTGGGAAAATCTGGGGGGGAGGGAGAGGGGCGGGGGAGGGGTGCGGTCGCCGAGCACAGCCTTTGTCTTTGTCTGAGCCTGAGTGTTCTACCTTAGCATTCTGGGTCAGAGAGCCTCAGGGCACCTGGGGGCTCGGGTCATGATCTCACCATTCGTGAGTTCAAGCCCCACGTCGGGCTCGGGCTCGGTGCTGACAGCTCAGAGCCTGGAGCCTGCTTCGGATTCTGTGTCTCCCTCTCTCTCTGCCCCTCCCCTGCTCACGCTCTGTCTCTCAAAAACAAATGAACATTAAAAAATTAAAAAAAAAAAAAAAAAAGGAAGAAAAGAAAATGTGTGTTCCAGATGAGGCACAAGGGCAGGGAGGGACCCGCCATAATCAAGGCTGGTGGTGAGCTTTTCTCAAGGGCTGTCTGACCATGCGATCACCCAGTGCAAAACCCCCAGTGCATTCCCAATGTTCATGCAACAAAGAGGAAGATCGTGTCTTGTGGGTGGTGGGGGCTACAGAATTTCCTCTGGGGTGGGAGGACGTGGGGGAGGCCACATTTTGGAAGAAGTGGGGAGTTGGGAACATATCTTGATGTTTCGTTTGCTTTACCTTCTCGACTCCTGCCGCGTTATTGTAAAAAAGCAAACGGATGATTTTATTACTGTGTGTGTATCTGTGAAAAATGAAATATTCCCATTGTTTTATACTTTTCATTTAAGTGGGGGATATTTTTCAGGAAACCATAGCAAAGAGCATGTAGGGATCACTAGTTACGTGCTGGACATTGTCATCGGCGTCCAGGATCCCAAGCCATTGCATTAAATATGAAAGGGCAGATTTTCAGCCTCGGAAAAATCGAGGAATAATTACAGCCAGTGGTACCCATGGAAACAATCGGAAAAACAATCTTAATGGATTCGGACACCTTTCTCTCTTTCTTTTTTAACCATGATATGGTAAAAGGCATCTCTTGCATACAGAGTATATTGTGCCGTATCTGAGAAACCCACCTTGTTTTCCTGTTAATGAAATAGCAGTGCATACGCAGGGACAGACCGGGTCCCCCAACGGGCATTAATCATGAATGTGGGGAGCGTTTTATGTCACAGCTTGGGTCGAGGTCCCCTGTGTACACGCTTGACCTGGGGCAATGTTGTACTCAGGAAGGGATTTCAGCCCGCAAATTCTGCTTCATTTGGAACCTCTGTGATCCCGGATCATCTGTGTCTCACTGAAATCCACCAATGAGGGCTGTTTCCGTGGCGACCCTGTGCAGTCTCAGGCCGTCTTCTCTCTCCAGGCGACTTGCGTGGCCCCCGGGGCATCTCCCGCGTGGAATCCTGCCATGTCCCCTCCTCTGCACGCACACAGCAGCCTGTCCGCCAGCCGTGCCCCTGCCCTGCTCTCCGTCCTCCGACCCTGCCCTCAGCCCGCGTGTCTAGCCAACTAACAAAATGGACAATTTTCTCTTGCTTCTGATGGGGTCCCTCCTCTTAGGAGATAAACACATTTGCAGGACGTCTCTTGAATAGGAATCTCATTTCAGTTACTTCTTACTTAACAAAAGCAGGAGGTTTTTCTGTTGAAATAACTCATTTGCCCCACTCGGACCCACTGCCCTGGACTTCACACTGTCTTCACCGGGACTGGGCCGTAAGTGAAGCCGCAAAGCCCCTGGGGGTCTGTGAGGTGTGCGTTCAGAAAGCTGTGGTTCTTCCCTCTCTGGCTGTGTGATCTTCCTTCCTGGCTGTCCTGTCTCTTATCCTCCATGCGTGTGCTGACATCCAGACTTTCGATCTCCCCTCACCATAACGTGACGTGCCTGGAGACAGCCAGCTCGGTCCCTTTTGCTGTTTCCCCCTCAGTTTTCATCGCAAAATTACTTTGAGCAAGTACGGTCTTCATTTTTGTAAAAGCCAAACAACACTGCTTTGTGCATGTGTGACATAAAAAAAGGGGGAAAAGGAAAATCCTTAATTGTGGCAGAATGGAAGCAGTATTGTAAAGAATATTTTCAATATTTTCCCTAGAGGCCACTCTTTTGGAATCACCCGGGCAGGAGAAGCAGCTGGCTAACGCCACAGGAGGCCCATGGAGGCGGGACGTCCCTGGCTCGATGGCCCCCTTCCTCTCCTGTCCACGGTTCTCTTTCCCTTTGCCTCTTTTCCTGACTTTCATTGCAGCCATCAGTATCTGAATGTGTATTCATTTGCTTGTGTGTGTGCACTGGCCTCGTGTCAGGGCCCCAGGGACAGCATCAGGCCCTGGGCACCGAGATCCTTGCCTGTCCAGTTCACGTCTGCCTTTCCCAGACCCGAATGATGCTGATCTTTCCCGATGCTACTTCTAGAATAGATCTCGGATATATGCCAAATACTGTAACAGATGAAGTGATTTTCTGTGGCTTTTCTGGAACCAGAAAGCAGTGGAAAAAACTTCGTTGTCCATCGCAGGAGAACTGCTTACGTCAGTCTTGGTGTCTTCATACTGTGGGAGATTCTGCGACAGTCCAAAGAGAATGAAGATGATCTTGACGTACGGATGGGGAACATGGCCCAAGGTGTTTTGTCACAGGAAGAGGACACGTGCCCAACTGCATAGACTATAATTTTGTATATTATGCAAATATGGGAATATAATCATGCATAACAACATATGAGTGATAATTTTGCATAAATATATGTAAAACTTGGCTTTGAGGTGAGGCATAAGAAATTGGTCTTATGGGACTTGCCACCAGAGAGGCAGAGGTGGGAGAGGGATTTCTTTTTGTTCTGTCCATTTAGCATTTTCGTGCTTGCCTTCAAAATGAATTGTCAATAGCAGGCATAATTGAAGACATAACTGATGACCTCTGTTTTATAAGCTGGGCCAGAGGTTAACATTTATATGATATGTGCAGTAAGGCTTTCCAAACGATTGCAACAGAGCCAGGAAAGGAAAAAAAAAAAAGATCAATAAATGGGGTGCCTGGGTGGCTCGGTTGGTTGAGCGTCTGACTTCGGCTCACGTCATGCTCTCGTGGTTCGCCAGTTTGAGCCCCATGTGGGGCTCTGTGCTAACAGTGCGGAGCCTGCTTAGGATTCTTTCTCTCTCCCTCTCTCTTTCTGCCCCTCCCCTGCTTGCTCTGTCTCTCTCAAAATAAATAAATAAACTTAAATTTTTTTTTAATTTTTAAAAAATAAAATAACAAGGTAAAAATAAGCTTTTATTTGTTTTTTTTTTTTAATGTGATTTGTTTTTAAGGTTTTAAGTAATCTCTACACCCAATGTGGGGCTTGAACTTACAACCCTAAGATCAAGAGTCACATGCTCCAAGGACTGAACCAGTCAGGTGCCCCAAAAGTCACCTTTTATTTATTTATTTTTAAATTACATTAAAAAAATTTTTTTAGTGTTTATTCATTTAAAAAAATTTTTTTTTAAGGTTTTTTATTTATTTTTGAGACAGAGAGAGACAGAGCATGAACGGGGGAGGGGCAGAGAGAGAGGGAGACACAGAATCGGAAGCAGGCTCCAGGCTCTGAGCTGTCAGCACAGAGCCCGACGCGGGGCTCGAGCTCACGGACCGCGAGATCATGACCTGAGCTGAAGTCGGCCGCTTAACCGACTGAGCCACCCAGGCGCCCCAGTGTTTATTCATTTTTAGAGAGAGAGAGAGGGAGACACAGAATCCCAAGCAGGCTCCAGGCTCTGATCTGTCAGCACAGAGCCAGACTCAGGGCTCGAACTCCTGAACCATGAGATCATGACCTGAGCCGATGTCGGTTGCTTAACCGACTAAACCACCCAGGCACCCCTTAAATTACATTTTTTTTAAGTCGCCTTTTAAAATAACATTGTTCCCTGGGATAAAATAGTCTCAGGGGTTGATATCCCTAATGTACAGAGAATCCTTAAAAACTGTGAAGCACAAGACCAACCACTCAAAGACACGGACAGATAGTTCACCGAAAAACGTATGAAAATGATGTAAAAATAAACAAAACTAAAACTGAAAATAAAAGTAATGAATAAAAGAAAAAATACATCAAAATGAATGTAAAATGCTCAAACTCTCAACGAGAAAAACGCAAATTGAAGCAATCCTGAGATACCTGTTCTTACCTATCAGACCAAAAACCCTTTATAACATATAGCTATATGGACAAAACAAATATATGAACAACCAAGCATATAAATATATACGTGTGTTGGTGAGGAAACAGGTCTCTCTTTTTTTAAGTTTATTTATTTATTTTTGAGTTGGGGGGGAAAGGGCAGAGAGAATCCCAAGCAGGCTGCACGCTCAGCACAGAGCCCGACTCTGGACTCTATCCCACAACCGTGAGATCATGACCTGAGCCGACATCAAGAGTTGGACATTCAACCAACTGAGCCATTCAAGCGCCCCGGAAACAGGTTCTCTTATCTGGTGGAAATGCAAAGCGGTACAATCCTTCAGAGCGAAAAGACACATGCGTGTTTTCCTTTCAACTCAGCCACTTCTGGAAACCTACCCTGAAGGGACAGCCCCAACAGCAAGAAAATGACATTGGCACAAAGTAATTCCTCGTAGGATAGTTTGCAATTGTAAACGATCAGAAACTCCTTAAACACCCCACTTTGGGAGGGGGGCAGGGGAAGCAAACCCCCAAACTCAAAGGGGTTCCATTGATAAAGTCAGAATTATCCATTCTGCCCCATGGCAAATTATCTCAGAGCTACTGGCTCTAAGGGTGACCTATAAACACCCTCCTTGGCAGGGGGGAGGGGGACCCGACAGTCATTTAATATCACAATATTCACAATATCATTTGTGAGATATTGATCTGTCTCCAACTATATGCCAGGCGCTGTTTATTGCCCACACCCCATGGGACAAATAGAGCCAATGGACTTTGCATTGTTGGACTGTCTAAATCTTAATTTTTTGAATAGTTAATACACTGAGTTAATACGTAATAGGAAACCCGAATGATGTAAAAGGATAATTATTGCAAAGTTTCCTTCCCATCCTTCATCCCCCAACTACCGAATCCCCCTTTTTTAAAAAAAATTTTTTTAACGTTTTATTTATTTTTGAGACAGAGAGAGACAGAGCATGAACGGGGGAGGGGCAGAGAGAGAGGGAGACATAGAATCGGAAGCAGGCTCCAGGCTCTGAGCCATCAGCCCAGAGCCCGACGCGGGGCTCGAACCCACGGACCGCGAGATCGTGACCTGAGCCGAAGTCGGACGTTTAACCGACTGAGCCACCCAGGCGCCCCCGAATCCCCCTCTTTTGAGGCTGCCAGAGTTACCAGATTTTTGGTGTATCCTTACAGACATTCTATGTGTGCAAAACAAATGTTTTCTATTTTTTCCCTCCTTAACACAAAACATGATGTTATGTTAAGATTTGTGTTTTACTCCGCCCGCCCACAGTGATGCAGAGAAATTGACTTCCTTTTCACAGCTGTATAGTATTCCACCTCTTCCTGTGCCACAATTTATTGGATTTGTCACCTGTGCCTGGACGTTTAGGGTGTGTCTAATGTTGCTGCAAATTCTGCTGGTGTGAATAAGCTTGTTGGTGAAGGTTTAGGTGTGGGCATAGCTGTGCAGAGAGATGCTCGCCCACGGCATCCTGTCGCCTTGTACCCGGAGAGTGTGGGCACCGCACGCCCAGGCCATCTCAGGAATTCCTGGATATGTCTGGATCTCTGCCTTCTGCTTTCTGTCAATCTCTCAACTGCCCCTAAAGCTCCTCGACTCCCTTTTGAGATAATCTATCCGATCTGCTCAGGGCTACAACATTTTAGATCCAGAATGTGGCGAACATCGCCCTGATTCTGGACTGTTTATTTAAATAAATGAAAGCCTATTCAGTATATTGAGAATATATACTATTTGATAAGGCAGATGTTTGCAACCCCATGCACTGTTCCCATCCACCTCTTTCCTGATTTTGTAGGTGGTGGGCATTTTCCATCGCAGTAATTGTTTTACTGTGCCTTCCTGTCTCAGGGGCTGACATTTAAGTGATAAATGTCATGTCTCAAAATCCAGCATGAAAACACATTTCTGCAGCACGGCTAAGAGCTGTTTTCACTTGCAAATTTCCAACCTGAGCTGATCTCTCCCAGTGCTCTCATTACTCATACAATTTGGGAAATGACTCATCAGCAGGGAGTCGTGATTCTCTGCAGGGCGCGATCTCTAACGTTGCCGCAAAACAGAAGCTCTCTACATCTTTCCAACAAGGCAAATATTCACCTTTTTCATTTTCTTTCGGGTATTACAGGATTGTCTTTTCTTACAGCAAGGGACCACTCAGTAATTTTTAAAACTTTCCACAGTATTTTTCATGGTGAGGTACACAATACAGAAAAAAGGTTCATCTAGTGCATTTGTACAGATTAACATATGATTGGAGCCATTTCCCGGGTTAATCAGGCAGAGCTGGCTTCCCAGAAACCCACCCCCCTCCAGAGATAACCACTACCCCTGCCTTTCCTAATAATAATTTCGTTGCTGTCCTTGATGGTTTCACTGCTTGGGTAACCCATTGCTTATTTTCATCTTTAAACTAGTAATCTTTTTATTTGTTAGGATTTGGGTGATTTTTGTTTCCTTTTCTTTCTTTTTTTCACCCCCTACTTCTCCACATCTCCTCCCTCCCATTTATGGCCCGTAAAACTGGTTTGTTTTCCAGTCTTTTGTGGGGATTTGAGAGTTTCTCCTTCTCGATTTTTAAAAAAAATTTAACTGCGGAGGCACCTGGGTGGCTCAGCCGGTTAAGCGTCCGACTTTGGCTCAGGTCATGATCTCGTGGTCCATGAGTTCGAGCCTCGAGTCAGGCTCTGTCCTGACAGCTCAGAGCCTGGAGCCTGCTTCAGATTCCGTGTCTCCCTCTCTCTCTGCCCCTCCCCAACTCGTGTTTGCTCTCTCTCTCTCTCTCAGAAATAAATGAAAATAAATAAACACTAAAAAAATAAAAGTTGAATTGTGGCAAAACACACATAAGTAGAATTTACCTTCATAAGCACTTCAAGGGTACGTTCTGGGGGCATTAAGTACATCCATATCGCTGTACAACCATCCCCACCTGTATCCATAGTGCTCTTCACCTTCCCCAGCTGAAACTCTATCCCCATTAGACACCATGTCCCCATCCCCCACCCCCAGTGCACGGCCCCACCATCTTTCTGTCTCTATGAATCCGACAACTCTAGGGACCTCATAGAAGTAGAACCATATAACGTCCTCAGGGTTCAGCCATGTTGGGATGCGTGTCTGTGTTAAGGCTGATAATACCCGCCGCGCGGACACTCAGTTTGTGTATCTGGTCGTCCGTTGACGGACACCGGGCTGCTTCCTCCTTTTGGCTACTGGGAACAAGGGGCCACTCGCAGCTGGTTCCTGGGACACATGAGTGCAGAGCCCACAGGAAGCCGTCAATCGATATTTGTATGATGACAGAAAGAATGAAGGAGTAGATCAGTGAAGGGCAGGGGACAATTGTCGAGCCTCGACACTCGTACAGCTGCCGGCGGCTGTGACCCTCGAGCCTGCGAGGCCAGACTAGCTCCGGCTCTGCCCTTCTATGAAGCTCTTGTCCGAAGACAGGATTCAACACGCAGGAAACACAAGCCCAAGCCAGCGATTGAAGTCCAAGTGAGTGCCTCTCCTCTGCCCGCGCCACCCCCCCTCACCGTCAGGCCACTTTGGGGTCCCTTTTTCCAGCGCCCACATCCTTCCAGAGCTCTCAGAGCTGTTGGTGATGGGAGCAGACTCAGGTGGTTGCCATGGAAACTAGCATCCTAGGGAGCTGAAGTGTAAACGCCAGGTCTTAAATAGTAGATGTGATGATGCTGTTACTTGCTGTAGAAAGTACAAAGAAGTGTGGTTGGAAATTCTCTCTTTCTCTCTCTCTACACAAAGAGCTCTGGAATGGCAGACAGACAAAAAACTGTCGGTGGGGATGAGTGGGAAGGAAGGCAGTAGAAGGAAAAGTGAGCAGGTGTGGGAGGTAGATTCGTTCCCACCCTTCTCTCCCGTTAGCGTGCAAATGCACCATTTTCCCTGAACACTAAAAATGACACAAGCAAGAACATCCAGAAAATTTTAGCCACTGACATAAAATCCAGTTACAGCCCAGTTTCCAGCTTACACCAACATTACTTCCAAATGAATTAAAGGCAGACACTATGGTTATTAAAATAACAAATCAACCAAGACAAAACAAAAACAAAAAGTTTTAATTCTTGGGGCACCTGGGTGGCTCAGTCGGTTGAGTGTCTGACTTCAGCTCAGGGAGTGATCTCACCTCACAGTCTGTGGGTTCAAGCCCCATGTTAGGCTCTGTGCTGACAGCTCAGAGCCTGGAGCCTGCTTGGGATTCTGTGCCTCCCTCTCTCTCTGCCCCTCCCCCGCTTGCACTCTGTCTTCTCTCTCAAACAAAAATAAACATTAAAAAAAAAAAAAAAAAAACAGGGGTGCCTGGGTGGTTCAGTCGGTTAAGCGGCTGACTTTGGCTGTCATGATCTCGCAGTTGGAGAGTTCCAACCCCGTGTCAGTCTCTGTGCTGACAGATCAGAGCCTGGAGCCTGCTTCAGATTCTGTGTCTCCCTCCCTCTCTGTCTTTCTCCTGCTTGTGCTCTGTCTCTCTCTCTCTCTCTCTCTCTCTCTCTCTCTCTCTCTCTCTCAAGAAAAAATAAATAAATAAAATTAAAATTAAAAAAAAGTTTTAATTCTTGGAAAAAATCAACCAGGGAGAAACCTGATCAACATACTCAAAATATCCGTTGTAAAACATATAAGAAACAATTAATTGCCTTAATATATAAGGAACTCTAAAAAATCAACTATGTCCATATATCTGTCAAGAGAAGAAAGGGGCGCCTGGGTGGCTCAGTTGGTTAAGCGTCCGACTTCGGCTCAGGTCATGATCTCGCGGTCTGTGGGTTCAAGCCCCGTGTCGGGCTCTGTGCTGACAGCTCAGAGCCTGGAGCCTGTTTCAGATTCTATGTCTCCCTCTCCCTCTTCCTCTGACCCTCCCCTGTTCATGCTCTCTCTCTCTCTCTCTGTCTCAAAAATAAATGTTAAAAAAAAATTTTTTTTTTTTTAAAAGAGAAGAAAAAAACTATGTCCATATATCTGTCAACAAGTTAATCCTAGGAGAAATGCAAACACAGTGGAAACTTTCTCCCGTGAGCAATGGACATAATAAAAATGTGTGTGTTCTGTCCCCAGCCCCCTGCCAAATTCATATGTTGAAACTCCAGAAACCCCAATGTGATGCTTTTCAGAGGCGGGATCTTTGGGAGGAAATTAGGTTTAGATGACATCATTAGGATTGGGTCGCCATGATGGGCTTTCCTCCTCTCTCTCTCCACCTTGTGAGGACATACCAGAAGGAAGACAGTCTGCCAACACCTCGATCTTGGATGTCCAGCCTCAAAACCACAAGAAATACTTGTTTGAACTGCCCAGCACGTGGTATCTGGTTACAGCAGCCCAAAATGGAGGGTCAGGGGAAACAAAACGGGGTGCTCATGCATTTCCATGGAGGTCCACTGGGGTAGCCCCCACTGAGCGGTGATTTAGTAGATGGACCAACTGCGCCCAACAAGAAAATGATTTTGTGCAATGTGACTCAGCATTTTTTCCTCAGGAAAGAACCATCTGCGTGCACAAAGATGTTCGTTGTGTCTCCAGTAACATAGAAAGGAATTGGAAAGAACTCTGTGGCTGGCAGAACGACCACCCACACCGATGTCCACATCCTAATCTCTGAAACCTGGAAATACGGTGCCCCCCAGGGGAGAAGGGGTTCTGCAGGGTAGTTCAATTATTTGGAGGTGGGGACAAGATCCTGGATCATAAGGTCCCCAGGGAGGCAAGAGGAGATGGGACACGGGATTGGAGGTTGGATGGACAGGGGGTCACAGCCCAGGGATGCGGTGCCTGCAGAAGCTGGAAAAGGCAGGGACGGATCTCCCCTAGATCCTCCGGGAGGAACGCAGCCGTGGAACATGCTGATTTTAGTCAAGGGACCCCTTCAGACCGGTGCCTTCTGGGGCTGTAAGATAATAAAGGTGTGTTTTAGAGCCACCGAGTTTGTGGTACTCGGTGACAGCAGCCTCGGGACACTCGTACAAGCCCAAGTACCTGTGAATGGAGAAAAGGGTCACTACCTTCAGGGATGTTTTCCATGTATGTTTACTGATATGAAAGCAGGCCTGTATATGCAACATAAGTATGGAAACTGTTGTGGAAATAAATAGGTAGTACACGCAGTTTGTTTTCAAGCCTCCTTGAGTGGTGGGGGTAGGGTGGGCTCAGCAGGTGCCATGGGAATGGCAACCAGGGGCAGGGAGGGGCTGAGGAAGGGGCACAGAGAGCCCTGGTGGCGACCGGAAGATTCCGGGGGCTCCAAGGTCAGACAGGACACGGAGGGTTCATGTTGGGACTGCATGAGCAGACGCACGTGCATTCGTGCACGGCCTCTGGCCTCCTTTACTGCCGCGTCTCAGGTTGGGGGAGTGACCTTTTCTGGCTCGTTGTGTTGTTGCGAGAAATCCGATGCTGTGTGCAGAGTTTGTGGCCCTTTTATGGGATTTCCGTCGTGACAGGTAGAAGCACACAGCATGTGAGTCACCTGTGTGGGAGGAGGGCTGGGTAAAAGTGCAGATTCCTGGGGCTTAGCTCAATCCTGTGAAGAAAGTCTCTTAGTTAGAAACCTGCACATCCTCCCCCAACACAACAGGAATCTGTTGTTAAGTGATGAATCAATAAATTCTCCTCCTGAAAACCAAGATCACACTATATGTTAACTAACTAGAATTTAAATGAAAACTTGAAACATGAAAAAAAAATAACAGGAATCTGTTAGTCTGCTCCTTCCTTCCTTCCTTCCTTCCTTCCTTCCTTCCTTCCTTCCATCCTTCCTTCCTTCCTTTACACCCATCCCTCTATTATCTAGACATCCATCCATCCATCCACCCACCCATCCATGCCTCTTCCTATCTTGTATCTTTCCATCCATCCATCCATCATCTATCCAGCTTCCTTCCTTCCTTCCCTTCTTTTGCTTTCTTTCTTTTGCTTCCTTGCTTGCTTCCTTCCTTCCTTTTGCTTTCTTTTTTTTTTTTGCGTCCTTCCTTCCTTTCTTTCTTTCCACCCATCCCATTATCTAGCTAGCCATCCATTCATCCATCCATCCATCCCTCTTTCTATCCATTGTTCATCTTTCTTTCTTTTCTTCCCTTCCTTTCCCTTTTCTTTTCTTTCTATGTATCTATCTAGGTATCTATGTATCTGTCTGAATATATACAGGGATTCTTTCATTCTCTATTATTAGCTGAATTACCTTTCTTCTCTCCTGGTAACTGCCACTCTCCATCTACTCCAACACGTCCCCTGAAAGCAGAGATCTTTCCATTGTCTACATTCCTTTAATTTATGGAAAATTGTTACTCTGGTTGAATTATATCTCCCCCCAAATGCACATACTGAAGCCCTAACCCCCAGCACCTCAGAATGTGATTATCTTCACAGACAGGGCCTTTAAAGAGGTGATGAGGGTAAACTGAGGTCATCGGGGTGACCTTAATCCTATGTGACCGGTGTCCTCATTAGAAGAGGAGATCAGGACACAGACACGCACACAGGGAGGTCTACCTAAGGACATGGGGACAAGCGGAAGAGAGAGGCCTCAGGAGGAACCAGCCTGCCCACACCAGATCTCAGACCTCCAACCTCCAGGACAGGGAGAGAGTAAGTGTCTGCTGTTCAAGCCGCCCAGGCGGGGGTGGTCTGTCATAGCAGCCCCAGCAAACTCACACAGTCACCTGTTTGGTTTTTGTTTTTGTTTTTGACGTTACATTTAAAAAGCAAGTAACAGTCTGGAAACATGTGCCTATGATCGTTACAAAATGACTGATTAGTTAACATATTAGAAACTCTTTAAAAAAGAAAGAAAACAGACACCTGAAGTGATTAAATGTGACCCTGGAGAGCAGCAGGGAAACCCTGAAACACAAGCTAGGGAGTGCATTCATCATTCTTGGTTTTTAGTGAAATTTTACCCAAAACTCCTGGGACATTCAGCTGTCCCTCAGGGGTGTGGGCAGAGACTCAGAAGAATGAAAGTGTGGGGCAACCTGGGTGGCTCAGTCAGTTGAGGGTCCGACTTCGGCTCAGGTCATGATCTCACGGTTCATGAGTTCGAGCCCCACACCCAGCTCTGTGGTGACAGCTCAGAACCTGGAGCCTGCTTGGGATTCTGTGTCTCCCTCTCTCTCTGCCCCTCCCCTGCTTCTGCTCCGTCTCTCTCTGTCTCTCAAAAAATAAATAAATGTTAAAAAAAAATTTTTAAGTGGCACCTGGGTGGCTCAGTCAGTTAAGCGCCCGACTTCAGCTCAGGTCATGATCGAACACTCCGTGAGTTCGAGCCCCGCGTCGGGCTCTGTGCTGACAGCTCGGAGCCTGGAGCCTGCTTCGGATTCTGTGTCTCCCTCTCTCTCTGCCCCTCCCCCACTCTTTCTCTCTCTCAAAAAAAAAAAAAAAAAAAACATTAAAGAAGAAAAAGGAGGAGGAAAGTGTCTGGCACTGGGGGGTGGGTGGGAATCGCACCATCGCACCTGCCCCATTCCCCCCTGCAGCACCTGAGCCTCCCGCGCTGCCCACAGGAGAGGGAGGGAGATTTTAAGTCATCAGTCCCCTGCCACTGGACTTCCCAGTTCCCGGTGGCCTCCGCTGGACTCCGAACGAAATCCAAAATCTTCACGACAACCCCCAGGAGAAGGGATTTAACAAACATCTAGAAAATTCACACAGGGCAGCCCAATGCTTAACCCAAATGCGAACACACAACCTCGAATCTGCAGCGACACCCGCCCAGTGCACCCACACGTGAGAGCAGGACTCAGGTGAAGTGACCCGTGTGTGAGGACACCGCTCACCGCACCACGGGCCCGACTGTTCTTACTGTGGAACAGAAACACAGCGGAAGCTCATCAGGGACCCGGTCTGTGAAATCGTGGGGAATCTGCACACCAGCGTCCTGTGACCACATCCGTAAGAATGCGCGGTGTCTGGGTGCGTTAGTGTGGGGTCATCAGCAGGCCGCGGTGTCTGGTAGGAAAAGCAGAGCAAGAGACGATGGCGGGTGAAAGAGCAGACCCAGGCCGGCCGACTCCATCTTGTTCTGTATCCCCCATCTTGAGTGACTATGTCCCCGACGCAGCCGCAGAAAGCGGTTCCCGCTCAAACCTCAGACCACGCCTCCTCCCCTTGAGTAACTTCCCAGACCACGCCTCCTCCCCTTGAGTAACTTCCCAGACCACGCCTCCTCCCCTTGAGTAACTTCCCGCTCACCCGTTCAACATGAGTTGGGGCCTAGGCCTAGATCTGTGGTCAGGGAGCCATCCTGAGGATGCACAGCAGGTGGACGAAAGCCTTGAGTTTCCTTGTTTCACCTGGGGGTGGGCTGGGATGAGTCACTGGGGAAAGGAGAGCTCAGATGAAGGTGGAAAGATGGCAAGAGAACCCTACAACCCAGCACTTACTCTCTCTGCACCCCTGAGAAAGAGGCTGGGTGACCTGAGGGCCAGACTCTTCTGATTTGGGGGAGCAGGCCCAAGACCACTGACACTGAGAGCAGGAGCTCAAAGACAGGAGGGGGATGGGCTTTCCTCTTTGTAATCACTCTACTTTAAACCTTTCAGACCACGCGCCCGGCAACCTGCCTGAGGGGACTCTGATCCTTCCCCAGACAATTGGCTGAGGCCACGACCCTTCCCCAGCCAACGGCTAAGGCCCTGATCCCTATATAACCTTTGTGCTCTTGAAACCCTGTGTAGGTGCAGGTAGGGGATTGAGCTCGAGCTAGCTCGAATAAAGGCCCTTCGCTTTTGCATCGGACTCGGCTCCCTGGTGGTCTTTGGGGATGACGAATTCTGGGCATAACACGGGCTACTCCTGTCTGTAAAAGGGACAGGAGTGGAGGGAAGGATGTGTATTGGGGCCGACCCACCTATCCAGTAGCTAGGCAAGGACCCAGAGGACTCGGGAATAGGGTTTGCCTCTAGAGCCAGAGTAGGGAAAACGTTTCTCTACCCAGCCCTGCCGACCGGGGGATTGGAAGGAGCCTCAGACAGTTCGTGAGGAATGGGCATGGCTGTGTCCCAGCAGAGGTTCATTTATAAACACAGGCCAGCCGGAAGTGGCCAGTAGGGGGGACCGTTTTCTGATCCCTGCTCCACGGGGTGGATCTGGGGGATGAGGCTCAAGCCTGAGAAAGACTCATCGTCTCCGTTCCCTTTCGCAGATTGCATTGAGTCCTCCAACAACACCTATGTGAGAGCGACTGTTTTTATCCCCAATCCACACATTTAGACGCCACTCTTCACAAAATCGCACGGGAAGCCAACCAGGACACGGAAGAGCCAAAATGCACACCCCCACGTCTAGTGGCTGCCGCATGTTATCACACCACCTTCAGAGAGGGACTGTTCCTTCTCTTTTACCCAGGAGGGGACCAAAGCACAGAGAGGTTGAGTAAGCATCTCCAGGAGGCACAGCGAGTAGGGCGTCACACCCGGCTCTCCCTTCAAAACATGGACATCAGCCACCGTGTTTTTCCTCTATTTCTGTCCATAGCACCTGGTTATGTCCTCAGGTATCCCCCCCCCCCCCCCCCCGCCCCATCTTGACTGACTTGTCCCTGTTCAGTCATTTTACACCCACCGTCCGCCTGGGGCCAGACACAGCAGCATCCCCTGGAAACACAAGGACCTCACACGATGATCCTGCTCCGTGTCCCTCTCTATCGCTCCTGCCACCACAGCCTGTGGGCTCCATCTCCAGAACACCCCAGATACATCAGTCCCCCGGCCAGGCCTCCGTGGGCATACCAACATCTGCTCCTGTACCAGCCTCTTAACTATCTTCTTTCTTTTAAAAAACAGGGGCGCCTGGGTGGCTCAGTCGGTTGAGCGTCCGACTTCGGCTCAGGTCACGATCTCGCGGTCCGTGGGTTCGAGCCCCACGTCGGGCTCTGGGCTGATGGCTCGGAGCCTGGAGCCTGCTTCCGATTCTGTGTCTCCCTCTCTCTCTGCCCCTCCCCCGTTCATGCTCTGTCTCTCTCTGTCCCAAAAATAAATAAAACGTTAAAAAAATAATAAAATAAAAATAATAATCTATCTCACAATGTCATTTAACCGAAGACACCCAAGTACGGTAAAACCTTGGTTTGCGAGACACCCAAGTACGGTAAACCCTTGGTTTGCGAGCATAATGCGTTCCGGAAACACGCTTGCCATCCAAAGCACTCGCATATCAAGGCGAATTTCAAGAGCCATTGGTTGTGTTGTGATCATGTGCTGTTGGGCGTCTCGCGCGACTGGTATCGCAAGACGTCACTCGTTGATCAAGTTAAAACGGATTAGAAATGTTGGCTCGTCTCGCGGAACCCTCCCTCTCCGAAGAGGTAACTCGCAATCCAAGGTTTTGCTGTATCACCTTTTCGAGACCTAATCCACGTCGCGGTGATGAACAGCAGAAATTACATTGTCTGCTTCCTTCTGTGTTTCCAAGCCTAGTGTGTGTTTCATGGCTGCAGCTCAGAGTTAATTTCACCAGATATGCTTGGCGTCTGTGAAGCTTTCGTGGGATGTATGGATTCACACCTTGGAGCATCCCTGTAACCAGCCGAGTGTCCCCTGCACTGGTGACCTCCTCTCTGCTCCTTGGGTGTTCGGACTCCTGCAGATTCCACACCCTGCTGGGACGATGCGCCGGGTTCCCTGTGTGCCCGGCGTGCCCGCTGAGCAGCGTGTCCTCTGGGTTCATCCCTGCCGCCTCGGAGGGAAGGATCCGCTTTGCAGTGGCTGAATCATATTCCCTAATTCTTACACCCCACAGTTTTTTTTATCTAGTTATCTGTCTGTGTGTACCCTTGGGTTGTTCGAGTCTTTCGCCTGTTTCCTGACTGTGTCATTTGTCTTTACCGCGGGTGTTTAAGTCCCTATCCCACTGCTGATTCTACAAGGGGAGGTAGCGGAAGCACAGAGAGGTTAGGTGACTTGCCCAAGAATGCACAGCTGGTAACTGGAAGAGCCAGAAAACAGGAACCCAGGCCATCTCATTGGCGGAAAGGAAGCAGAGAGGCCCTCACCCCTTTGGACTGATCTTTAAGCACCTACAGTCATTCTGGGTTCTGAGAAACAGCTCCAGACAGCGTTCCAGAATCTGATCATTTAAGGATCTCCAAGTGGCCTGGCTTGTACCCATCTCTGGGCCTCTGCACCCGCTGTTGCCCCAAACAAGACAGTCCTTCCCCAAGACGAGGTCCCAGCCCTAAAATCCTCGCCTCAGAGGGCCATTTCCACAGTCGCTCTCTGAAATCATGCATGTGGTTTGCTAACTTGTTGGCTGCCTCTTCCTGCCAGGGGGATTAAGCTCTGGGGACCAGCTGGCTTTTCTGTGCTGGGGTGGGCCTCCACCACACCCCCCACACCCAAGCCAGCCCTGGCTCCCACACCTGCCTGAGCCCTCTCTCTGGCCCCTGAACACTTCTCACGTCTGCAAACGTACCACTGTCCCTCTGTCACTGTACCGCCAGCACAAGGGATAAGCAACACACACTCACTGAAGGAAATAATGAAAACAGCAAAAGCAGGAATCTGGAAAGGACTGCTTTTTAAAAAAAAATTGGCAGCCAGCAGATTAGAATCATGGAAATTGTCTTCTCCTGAGAAAACAGATGTTTTTTCTTCTTGCTCACGTTCTTATTCTTCTCTGGTTCCAGGAAAAAATTCCCTGTACAATATCAGGTAAGTGAGAGGCTTCCTGCACCCCGACAAGGAGATGGGGTACAGGGACCAACCCCCAGGATGGTCCCCTAAGACCCTGGCCAACGGGTGCTCATGCCCTTATAGTTCCTCCCACATTGAAGGGGGGGGGGGTGCTGTGTGACCAACAAAATGGCAGAAAGGACTGCGTGTGACCCATCCTCTTTTGGGCCACCTGCTCAGAAGGAACCCAGCTGCCAAGCTGGGGAGTCTTCGCCCTACAGCCAGCAGTGACTCACCAGCCATGTGCGTGCGCCATGTTAGACGTGGATCCTCCGTCACCAGACGAGCTTTCAGATGACCACAGTCCCAGCCTACGTCTTAACTGGAACCTTATGAGAGACCCTGAGCCGGAACCACCCAGCTGAGCCACTTCCGCATCGCTGATGCGCAGAAACTGAGATCACGTTTGCTGTTGTTCAAGCTGCTAAATTTTGAGGAGCTTGTTATTCGTGGCGGGCACCAGCATGCTGGGCTACCTCCGTAACCTCCAGTATTGCTCTTCTAAGCCTCCAGCGAGTCTGCATCACTGGAATAAAAAGCAAAGTCCTTCCGTGGCCAGCAGGACCTCCCATGACCCCAATCCCTGCTACCTCTCCCCTTGCATAGTCTACCCTCCTCCCCACACCTGTGTGAACATCCAGGCCTGCTCCCCTGAGAGGACTGGACTTTGCTGTGCTCTCAGCCTGGAGCACCATCCCTGAGATGGCCTCATTTCTAGCCCCCGACTCCCTTAAGGACTCTCTGCTCAAACTCCCCTTCCCCAGACAGACTTATCTCCCCCAACCCCTCTGTTCCCCACCTCACTATTCCGCCTTCTTCCTCATCAGTACCCCATGTGGCACACGCATTTGTTTACAAGCCACAAAAAGGCATGAAGATTGCCTATGGGCTTCACTGCTAACACACAACAGCCTGAACAGTGCCTGGCACACTGAAAAATTATTGGCTGAATGTTGTGGATGAAGAAAGCCACATATTTCTAACTGCTCAAGGAGTGGCATCTGTTTACATGGCCTTAAGATACCTTGCGGCTTCCTTTTTGCTCTTTGAGAGCCCCTGGGGCCGCCATGCAGTGAGGAAGCCGATCTAGCCCGTGGAGGAGGAGAACTAAGACCCCAGCAGAGAGCCAGCACTGTGGCCAAACACGAAGGGAAGCTGTCTGGGACCTCCTACCCCAGGGGATTACCCAGCCAAACGAGGCCACACAGGTGCAAAACCCAACCACAGAACTCATGGAATTGTGAGAAACAATGAGCTGTTGTTTCTTTCTGCCCTTTCTTTCTTTTGTTCATTCTTTCTTTTGTTCTTTCTTTCTCTCTCTCTCTCTCTCTTTTCTCTTTCCCTTGCAAACACAAGATCTCAAGAATTTGGGTAAACGCTCAGAATTGTTCCTCTCCATGGAAATCTTTATTTTAGAAAAAGGCAAAAAATGTATACAATCTGAAGAGAAACCAGAGGATTATAAACTGTTGTTTCTGTACAAGATTGGGGGCAGCTCGTTACACAGTGATAGGTAACTGATACACTCAGTAAAGCACCAGCTCCCTAGCAGACCCTCTTCCCTCTACCCTTGGCCCCTGTAGTCCCTCTGCACACAGCAGCTGGAACCATATCCTGGAAAACACAGCTGCTAATGTCACCCCTCACCTCACTTAAAGCAATTCCCTGTCGCTTTTAGGATAAAGAGAAACAGCCAGCGATGATGAGGCTTTGCGGGCTCCGGCCTCTCCCATCGCATCCGGCCTCATCACCTTCCACCCCACACTCCACGCCCTCTGGAGTGTAATTAGCTTCCTAATTTTTTTTCACATGCCACTCGTGTGCCTAGAATGCCCTTCCTCGTGCCCATCCCTGGTAACACCACCCATGCAATCTTTTTTTTTTTTTTTTTAATTTTTTTTTTCAACGTTTTTTATTTATTTTTGGGACAGAGAGAGACAGAGCATGAACAGGGGAGGGGCAGAGAGAGAGGGAGACACAGAATCGGAAGCAGGCTCCAGGCTCCGAGCCATCAGCCCAGAGCCTGACGCGGGGCTCGAACTCACAGACCGCGAGATCGTGACCTGGCTGAAGTCGGACGCTTAACCGACTGCGCCACCCAGGCGCCCCCCCACCCATGCAATCTTGAGATACCAGCTCCAGCATCATTTGCACAGGAATGCCCTCCTTGATTTCTCCAAGACCATCCTGCTCTAAGCTCTCAGAGCCCTTCCCTCTGTTAACACTTGCCACAGGCTATAATTTTTTCTGATGCACATATTAGTCAGGGGTCACCAGAGAAACAGTGATCACAGGATTATGGAGTCTGGCAGGTCCAGACTCTGCAGGATGGGGCCAGCAGGCTGAAGACTGAAGGTACAGCTAGTGTTGTGGTTCGGGTTTGAGAATCATCTGCTGGCAGAACACCCTCTTGCTTGGGGGAGGGAGGTCAGTCTTTGTTCTGTTCAGGCCTTTAACTGATTGGGTGAGGCCCAAGCACATTAGGGAGGATGATGTGTTTGACTCAAAGTCCACCAATTTAAGTATCAATCTCATACCAAAAACAACAACAACAAAATCAAACAACAACAATAACAACGAAAAAACACCCTCAGAGAAACATCCCGAACAACGTTGGAGCAGATGTCCGGGCACTATGGCCCAGCCAAGCTGACACATCAAGTTTACCATCACAACCTCTATCTCCCTTGCCAAGAGGTAAGTGCCATGAGGGCCGGACCGTATCTGTATTTTCTCTCTCTGCACCCCAGCACTGGAGGCCAGGATGGTGACTGACACATAGCAGGTACTCGGTCAATGCTTGTCATGTAAAACTGATGATGCCCCTGCCACTTCCTCCTCTCAGGGTCTCAGCAACCTCTTCCCACACCCAGGATTCCTGTAGCATCTCCTTTGGGGTCTCATAGCCGCCATATTCCTCTTTTCTTTTTTTTTTTTTTTTTTTTTTTTTTTTTTTTTTTTTTTTTTTTTTTTATTTTTGGGACAGAGAGAGACAGAGCATGAACGGGGGAGGGGCAGAGAGAGAGGGAGACACAGAATCGGAAACAGGCTCCAGGCTCCGAGCCATCAGCCCAGAGCCCGACGCGGGGCTCGAACTCACGGACCGCGAGATCGTGACCTGGCTGAAGTCAGACGCTTAACCGACTGCGCCAACCAGGCGCCCCATATTCCTCTTTTCTAGTCTAACCTCCAAGGTGGTTTTCCAAAACATAAACAGCAGCAGCAGCAACAGTTGATCTGATCATGAACATCTTTTACTTAAACACTCATGCCAGATCGCACACTGTCTACAGAATGAAGCTTAGCTCGGCCCAGAAATCGCTCTCATTCTGTGGATTCTACAATGGTCCCCAAAATTCTCACTCACTGTGTACACACCCTGTGTAATCCTCCTCAGTGGGGCCATGAGATCTTGCTCCTGTGATTCCATTATGTTCTACAGGAGTAGGGAGATCACCCTGGGTGGGCCTGACCTAATCAGGTGGGCCTTTAAAGGACAAGCAGAGGACGCCAGAAAGATATGTGACATGTTGTGAATTGCCCACGGGAGGCATGGGGCAAGGAATGGGGGCAGCCTCTGGGAGCTGGAAGCGGACCCCCGCTGACAGCCCATGAGAAAATGGGGTGGTTTCAGCCATACCATAGAAAGGAAATGGCTCCTGCCAACAGTCTTGCTCTGTGTGTGTGTGTGTGTCTGTGTGTGTGTGTGTGCGCACACGCGAGTGCTTGGAAGAGTTCCCTGAGCCTCAGATAAGACCACAGACCTGGATAACACCTCGATTTCAGCCTGAGGAGACCCTAAGCAGAAGGTCCAGCCTGAATTTCTCACAAGAAAAACTGTGAGATAATAGGTTTAAGCTGCAGAGAAGTGGGGATTTGTTACACAGGAGCAGAAAACAAATACACCTTCCACTGGTGGTTCCAGAAATGTCTCAAATGCTGGCACAGGCTGGGCCCAAGGACCACCGCGCCAGGATGGAAACGGAAGGTCCAGTGGTCTGGGACACAGCCCTCTCGCCCCCAGACCCTCGCAATGGAGGCTCCAGCTAGAACACCCATTCGGGGGCCTTCTAGCAATGTTGGCGTCCCAAGGACCTGCCAGGGCCGAGCTGTGCGTCTTCTGGCTGGTGTCAGAACCTCTCTGATCCCAAGCTATTCGACCGTAAAGTAGGGATGAGCACCCTATGAGGGTTTCAGAATTGAATGATTGGATTCCCACCTAAAGCACTCGGCACAGGACCTGGAAGCCGTGTGCACGAGCACTAGACAGGCTATCTGGACTCATCGTAGCCAGTCCGTGACCCTGTGCGTAAGGGCACATGCACACAGTGGGGCTCCCACACAGACAGAAGCCCTTCCTGTCCTCATACCTGTACCAGTGGAATTTGTTCAGTAAGCACTTAATTGACACCAACTGGCTTCACAGCACCACGAAGGGTCCCCAGGACAGAAAGCTGCTTCCTTAGAAAACAACGTTGCGAAACAACCAGTTCTCAGAACTGCAGAGGGAGAAGCTGGTTAGAGAGGGAACGTGGTGACAGCAGTTTGCCAAACAGATGGTCAGTATTACTCTTTCCTTCGTGTTTTGGAAAGGGGTGTCTCCCCTGTGCTGTCTGTACCGAGCGCAGTCCAAGACGGCCATTTCTGCCCTTAGTTACATGGACGTGTCTGCTGCTTGGAATCCAGCCTGGCCCTTAGCTCAATGGAAATTCCATGGGATTCTGGAAAGCGGAGGGTCCGTCTTGGCTACTCGGCCTCGTGTGAAAATTCTGACAGCCTCTCACCGGAAAGCATTTCTCGCATCTGTCCCCATTCACCAGGGCCAGGACTGAGGTGAAGCGGGGGTGGGGAGCCTCTCAGCTCCAGTACATAATCGAAGCGTGGGATTTCAGGGGGCGCCAACATCGCGTTAAGCAAGAGAAACAATATTTTAATGCAACGTTTCTTTAAAATTCAAAGTTAATGCAGAACGATCGACCATGAACAAAAAAAAAATATCAACATTTTAACTAAAGACAGGATCTGAGGGGCGCCTGGGTGGCTTGGTCGGTTAAGCGTCCGACTTCAGCTCAGGTCACCATCTCGCGGTCCGTGAGTTCGAGCCCCGCGTCGGGCTCTGTGCCGACAGCTCAGAGCCTGGAGCCTGTTTCAGATTCTGTGTCTCCCTCTCTCTGTGACCCTCCCCCGTTCATGCTCTGTCTCTCTCTGTCTCAAAAATAAATAAACGTTAAAAAAAAAATTAAAAAAAAAAAAAAAAAGACAGGATCTGATGGGATCGGGAGGGGGGTCGGGGTAGGGTGAGGGAGCTGAGCCGCACAAAGTGCACAGTCAGGTCCCGTCTTGAGTAAGAATTTAGGTGTTGGGTCTATCGTGGATTATTTCTGCATTTTTATCTTAAAACATATTGCATTTTGGGGGCTCCTGGGTGTCTCAGTCTGTGAGGCATCTGACTGTTGATTTTGGCTCAGATCATGACCTCAAAGTTTGTGGGATCGAACCCCACATCGGGCTCTGTGCTGACAGCTCAGAGCCTGCTTGGGATTCTCTCTCTCCCACTTTCTCTGTCCCTTCCCCATGTCGCGCTCTCTCTCTCTCTCTCTCTCTCTCTCTCTCTCTCTCTCTCCCTCTCTCAAATAAATAAGCATTTTTAAAAGATGAAACAATGTTTTGGTTTTAGTCATTTTATTGCCACACTTTTTTCACTTTTTAATGTAAATTTGTATTGACTCCAGAATAACATGATGTGACTGCAGTTGCCTTAAGACTGAACATTTCTGAAAGCTAAAAACACTGAGAATAAAAACAGGCAAACATAAAAAAAATACAAAAATAAATAAACGGCTCTCAAATCTTTCCCCCTTCCCCAGTGCCACCACTCTTCGTCCTCACTGCCATCACAGCAAGCTTGAACAAGCGTACCAACCTCCAAACCATCCTGTCCGGTTCTGGGGCTTGTCCACCTCTGAAATGTCACCATCACTTCCCAAGGCGCTCAAGCTAAAATTTGGGATTAAGTCTTCCTTCATGCCTTTCCCCCATCCACATTCCCTCCATCCATGAGTCCTGCTGATCCCACCTGTGTCCCCCACTGTCTAGAAATCTCTAAATGCTGCCTCCTGTCCCCACAACATCACCTTTGGCTTGGGTTTTGACAACTGACTTCGAACTATTTTCTCGCCTGTCTTACTCTCCCCGCCCAGAGTCTCCCAGGATGTGGGATGGATTGCCCCTCTGTGATGTCATGTGATGTGATGATTCAGCTTCGGTCACGATTGAATTTCACAGTCAGTGCTGTGGACACAGCCTTGTGGTGGGACCGTCTTATGTACCATGCCCGGTCTCTGCCCACCGCCCCCCCCCCCAGATGCCAGTCATGTATGCCCCTCTCTATGTTGTGACCATCGAGGTCGTCCCCAGGCAATGCCGGCTGTCCCGTGGTGGACAAAGTCACCCCTGGTTGAGAACCACTGATTTAGCCACATTTACTCACATTGTTTTGTTGCCATTGCGTTTCCTTTAAAAAACAAAAAAAAAACCTTCCTTTTTGTAAACATTTTTTAATGTTTTATTTATTTTTGAGAGTAAGAGTGCGAGCGGGGGAGGGACAGAGGATCCCAAGCAGGCTCTGCGCTGAGAGCAGCAAGCCCGATGCAAGGCTTGAACTCATGAACTGTGAGATCATGACCTGAGCCGAAATCAAAAGTCAGACACTCAACCCACTGAGCCCCCCAGGCGCCCCTAAAAAACCTTCCTTTTTAAAGGACAGTTTCAGTCCACAGTAAGTTTGAGAGGAAGATACAGAGATTTCCGTGTGCCCCCTGCCCCCACTCACGCACAGACTCCCCATCATCACATCCCCCATCTGAGGGCACGCCTGTTACCGTGGATGAGGCTGCATAGACACGTCATCACCACCTGGAGTCCACACTTCACATCGGGGCCACTCGTGCTGCCTCGTGCCTTCTCTGGGTTTGGACAGATGTATAGTGACCTGCGTCCCACCTTGGAGATCACATCAAGCATTTTCACTGCCCTAAAAGTCTTCTGTGCTCCGTCTCCACTGCCCCCCCACCCCGGCCCCTGTAACACCCCACACACATGGGACACAGACACGACACAGACCCTCGTGTGCTCACACACACCCACTCAGGCTCTCGCACACTTTGAGACCCACAGCCATGGGCTCTTTGCTGAGCACCTCCTGGTCCTCATTTAGCTCTGGAGGTGGGGACCACGCTTTCCTGTCTGAGGTGAAGACACAGGGGCCCCGAAAGTCAGCGAGCGTGGCTGAATTCCTCACGCATGTTTCCGATGTGGCACACGGACATTTAGGCACGGATGGGACGTTAGCATGAACGGTGACTGGGGCACAGCGGCTGGAAGAACATGCAGAGAGAGAAAAATCTGTTCTTCCACCATGAGCCATTCTCGGGGCCGAACTCCTGTAGACTTTCGATCTTGTTTCTTTTGGACTTTTTTTTAAGTTTGGTTTGAGAGAAAGAAAGAGCACGAGTAGGGGAGGTGCAAAGAGAGAGAAAGAGAAGCCCAAGCGGGCTCCACACTGTCAGCAAAGAGCCCAACGTGGGGCTTGAACCGACGGACCATGAGAGGAGCCGAAGTCAAGAGTCAGAGACCACTACTGAGCCGCCCAGGTGCCCGCGGATTTTGTTTCTTTTGTTGTGTTCTGCTCAGACACCTTCAGTCCTGCAGAAAGGACACCTAGAGGCTTCAGTCGAGTCCTAGGATTTGCTATTCAGAACCTGAACCATGTCCTGTTTTAGGAAAACCCAGGTGTGTGCTGTAAAGCCATCGTGGCAGATGGGACAGTTGGGTACAGGGCACGTTGGAGGGCGATCAATGGCTCTCAAACTCTTGCTCCCCACGGGAGTGCCTCTCAGAGTCATGCGACAGGGTGTGTGGCGACCGCGTCCATCTGTGACCCATTCGGTGTAGCTCAAGGTTACAAACAGCAGCCCCTCGGCAGTTCGGCCGCAGCTGCCGGTGGTCAAGGCGGTCAGGCCGCCCTCGGCCTCCTCCGCTGGGCCCCACGTGCTGCTCAGAGTCAAGGGCCAGAGCAGCTGTCGGGGGGATTAGCTGTCAGGAAAGCCGATCCCATGACAAACGTTTCAGGTATGTCCGCCCCTGGGAGGCGCGAGCTCCAAGGTCTGTACTATAGAATTCGCTGGCGTCAGAAGACGGAGAACATGTTTGTTTTCTGAGTCCTCAGAGGCCCGTGATGGGGACATCCCTGAACATACCCAGAGGATCGGAACACGCAGGCTGCACACACCATAAAGAAGGGGCCGTTTGGGGGTCTCCGCATGGAGCCCCCTTTCGGTGGTTTGCTCAGAATGTGTTGCTGTTGTTTTCTGAGATGTGATGTTTCTTGCTCCTGATTCCGAAGAGGGGCGCTTTGCGGTGAAAGGATTATAGGAGGGAGTGTCCTGTGCTCCTCACCGAGGGAAACATGGGGCCAGAGGCTTTATCAATATTTCATTTTCTCCCTGGGAAACGGATAAGCCCCAAAGCCCTGGGTGTGGTGGGAATGAGGCAAAATTAAGAGTAAAGATTATTGGGGCGCCTGGGTGGCTCAGTCAGTTGACTGTCTGACTCTTTTTATTTTAAGCTTATTTACTTATTTTGAGGGACAGAGAGAGAGAAGAGGAGGGGCATGGAAGAGACGAGAGAGAGAATCCCAAGCAGGCTCAGCACTGTCAGCGTAGAGCCCCACACAGGGCCCCAACTCACAAGATCATGAGACCATGAGATCCTGATCTGAGCTGAAAGCTGAAATCAAGAGTCACATGTTCAATGGACCAAGCCCCCCGCCCCCTCCCCAGGCACCCCAAGTGCCCAACTCTTGGTTTCGGCTAAGGTCATGATCGCGTGTTTCATGGGATCAAGCCAAGCCTCTGCATTGACAGCATGGAGCCTGCTTGGGACTCTCTTCCTCTCTCTGCCCCTCCCCTGCTTGTGCGTGCATGCTCCCTCTCAAAATAAATAAATAAACATTAAAAAATAATTTTAAAAAGATTAAAGATTATTAGTCTGTAAAATTAAAGAGCACCTCTTTTCCGACTCTTTTCAGGAGGGCAGTGGGGTTGGAAACAGGACAGTGAAATGGTCAGATACGTGGTTCAGAAAGACCAGTTTGGCTCTGAGTTTGGGATGTGGCGGGGGGAGGGGGGGGTGGGCAGCGTGTTGAAAAGCTTGAGAATAAACAAAAGTGGACAAAAGAGCACAGTGTTTCCTCTTATGCTCATGGTTTCATAGATGATCAGCTCACACCGCCAGCCTCCCATCACACTACCCGCAATACTTTTAAAGCAACTCCCAGACACGATATCATTTCATCCATAAATAGTTTGGTGTCTGGGTCCTCAGGAGAAGCCCTCCTGCATACAACTGACTTTTGAACCCACGCAGGGTGATTTTCACTAAATACAGGGAATGCGTTTTACAGACGCGTGTTAAGGTTTGCATTTTTGTCGGGATAACTCCTGCTGGTCTCCATGGTTCACATTTCATTTGAGGTGTCTGGGGTTTTGTTTTTGTTTGGCTTTTTTTTTTTTTTTTAGAGTTTCTTATATGTTAAATAATCAGTTATTTTCATATCAATTATTTTTAAAATTTTTTTTAACATTTATTTATTTTTGAGAGAGAGAGCATGAGCGGGGGAGGGCCAGAGAGAGGGAGACACAGAATCTGAAGCAGGCTCCAGGCTCTGAGCTGTCAGCACAGAGCTCCACGCGGGGTCAGACTCATGAACCAGGAGATCATGACCTGAGCCGAAGCCGGACGCTTAACAAACTGAGCCAAACCCTGTTTTCACATCAATTATATAGGAGTGTTTCCAGAATAGATTTTTGCTTTAATTTTTTTTAAATTTTTCTTTTTATTTTTTTTATTTTCAAGAAAGAGCGAGCGAGAGGACACACGTGCATGGGCGAGTGGGGAAAGGGCAGAGGGAGAGAGAGAACCTTAAGAGAGAGAATCTCTAGGCTCAGCATAGAGCCCGACTCAGGGCTCCATCCCATGACCCTGGGATCATGACCTGAGCTGAAATCAAGAGTCAGACACTCAACCAACTGACTGAGCCACCCAGGCGCCCCTATTTTTGCTTTTTAAATGTAACTTTTTTTGGTTGAGTGAGTGATCATATGAGTTTGCTACGGCTGCCATAACAAAGCAGGACAGCCTGGGAAGCTTCCATGACAGACGATTATTTTCTGAAGATTTCCCGGAGGCCTTTCTCCTTGGCTTGTACACGGCCGCCTACTCCCCGTGTCCTCACATGATTTCCTTCTGTGCGTGTCTATGTCCTGATCTCTTCTTCTTCCTCTTCTCTTTTTTAAGATGTTACTTTAAGTAGGCTCTACACCCAACATGGGGCTCGAACTCACGACCTCAAGATCAAGAGTCAGGCATGCTTTTCCGACTGAGCCAGCCAGGACCCACCCTAACCCTTCATTTGAACTTAATCACCTCTTTAAAGACCCTGTCCTCGAATACAGTCGCATTCTGAGGCCTTGGGAGTTAGGACTCCAGCACAGGAATTTTGGGAAGACACCACTTGGCCTGTGAAAGCTGGAGCCCAGGTGGTCGGGCAGTGGGGAGACGGGCCTGGAGAGCTTGCTAAGGGCCAGATCTGGGGATGTGTTTTAGACCTAGGTCAGCGGCTTGGATTTCACCCAGGTTTCAGGAGGGAGCCCCTGGCAGACATCGGGCAAAGGAGGGCCACGGTCCGATGTGCATGTGAACAATATGACCCTGGCTGCCCGTGGGGCACCGGGGCTGGAGACCGTGGGGAGACCCAGGCAGAGAAACTGGACACCTCTGGGGTCGGGGGGCCGGACAGGCACGGGCAGAGGGAAGAGATTTGGATCCAGGTCATTAGGCGTGAATGTTCTCAGCAGCTCCCGCCTCCCCAGCAAGAGGAGACACAGACACAACAGAAGGCCGAGGCCGGGCTTCTCCTCTCTGCTGCCTCTTCACCCTCCATAGAGGAGGGTTGACGGAGCCTGTGGCCAGAAGCCTCTTTCTTTCTCGGGCTCCGCCAATTCCTTCCATTTGGGTGGTTTTAAAGGGACTCCGTGATATTCTCGGACGCCCTCTGCTGCCCATTTTCCTCAGCACATGATAACGGTCTGCCCCGGGCAGTGCGACAGTGGTGGTGGGGGGGGGGGGGCACCAGCCATGGTTGACTACAGAGCGCTGGAGATGTGGCCGGAGCGAACCAGTGTGTAAAACCCACAGTGGATTGTGAAGATTATGTGTACGAGAAAAGGAGGGTGAAATACCTCGTTGACAATGTCTTCTACTGATTCCATGTTGATTATGCGATAATATTTTGAATATATTGCATTAAATAGATACGATTTTAAAATTGATCTTAGAAAAAATTGTTTCTTTTTCTGTCTTTTCAATGAGGATGCTATGAAGTTTTAAATTACATATGTGGTTTGTGTTCTATTTCTTTATTTCTCACTGGTGTGCACTATTATGCATGTATGGGGATATCAAGCAGGTTTTCTCAGCCTTGGTACCACTGACATTTGGGGCTAGGTCATTCTTTGTGTGGGGGCCATCCTGTGCGCTGTAAAAGGTTGAGTGGCATCCCTGGCCCCCGCCGTCTAGATGGTGGTAGCAGCCCCTCCCAGCTGTGACAACCAAAAATGTCTCCAGACATTGCCTAATTGTACCCTGAGGGACAGAATCACCCTCAGTTAAGAACTATTTATATATGATTCCACATATATGTATGTGTATGTATATATCTGTATACGTAATCATTTAGAGAGAAATATGTTGATATTAATTACATTATTATATATGAACATATATGTATTTATGAAGTAAAAAGTATGTATGAAATTTACCTACATGTGATACTTTCTGAGCCCCCATTATATGCCAACTCTGTGTGGAGCACTCACACACATTTTCCCTTTTGGTCCTCACAATGACCCCACCAGACGGGCGTTATTATTGTCCCCGTTTTTCAGGCGAAGAAGCTGAGGCACAGGATGGTTAAGTGACTGCCCCTGAGGTGCACAGCTAATTAACCTGGATTCAAGTCCAGGCATACCATTGGTGGAAGGGAAGTAGGAGTGAGCCCCACACCCATGGGTCGACCTATAGGAATCCAGGATCTGAATCTGACATACAGCAACATGACTGTAGTTAGCAACGCTGAGTTGTATATTTGCTAAGAGGGTAGATCCTAAGTGTTCTCATCATACACAAAGAAAAGAAAAAAGAAGGAAGGGAAAGAAAGGGGGAAGGGAGGGAGGGAGGGAGGAAGGAAGGGAGGAAGGGAGGGAGGAAAAGAGAAGAGAAGGAGGGAGGAAGGAAGTTAGAAAAGAGAAGGAGGGAGGAAGGGAAAGAAAAGAGAAGGAGGGAGGAAGGGAAAGAAAGAAAGGGGGAAGGAAGGGAGGGAGGGAGGGAGGAAGGAAGGAAGGGAGGGAGGAAAAGAGAAGAGAAGGAGGGAGGAAAGAAGTTAGAAAAGAGGAGGGAGGAAGGAAGTTAGAAAAGAGAAGGAGGGAGGAAGGGAAAGAAAAGAGGAGGGAGGAAGGAAGTTAGAAAAGAGAAGGAGGGAGGAAGGGAAAGAAAAGAGAAGGAGGGAGGAAGGGAAAGAAAGAAAGGGGGAAGGAAGGGAGGGAGGGAGGGAGGGAGGAAGGAAGGGAGGAAAAGAGAAGAGAAGGAGGGAGGAAAGAAGTTAGAAAAGAGGAGGGAGGAAGGAAGTTAGAAAAGAGAAGGAGGGAGGAAGGGAAAGAAAAGAGAAGGAGGGAGGAAGGAAGTTAGAAAAGAGAAGGAGGGAGGAAGGGAAAGAAAAGAGAAGGAGGGAGGAAGGGAAAGAAAGAAAGGGGGAAGGAAGGGAGGGAGGGAGGGAGGGAGGAAGGAAGGGAGGAAAAGAGAAGAGAAGGAGGGAGGAAAGAAGTTAGAAAAGAGGAGGGAGGAAGGAAGTTAGAAAAGAGAAGGAGGGAGGAAGGGAAAGAAAAGAGAAGGAGGGAGGAAGGAAGTTAGAAAAGAGAAGGAGGGAGGAAGGGAAAGAAAAGAGAAGGAGGGAGGAAGGAAGTTAGAAAAGAGAAGGAGGGAGGAAGGAAGGGAGGAAGGGAACTACGTGAGGAGGCAGATACTTGACCGTGATGATTGTTTCACCAGGTACATGTCTATCATATCAGCACATTGTACACCTTAAATGTATACAATTTTAACTCGTCAATTATACTTCAACAGAACTGGAACGACAACAAAAATAATTCTGGATCTGCATCCGGTGCTCCATGGGACCCATCCCTGTCCTGGAATCAGTCCTCCCATTGGAGGGGGCGTTAAGGAGGTGAGAGCCAGGACTACAACATGTGCCCCCACCCTGCCCCAGGAGGCCAGAAGAATCCAGAACATAGGCTCCAACGCAGTCACCCCCACGAGACTGTGGTGTAACAAGACAGCACAGATTCACACATTCATCCATCGTCCAGGTGGGGTCACCTGAGCTGCAGGCCTACTATGCGCCCCCCAAAGGCAGGGGTCCAGAGGTAAGTCACTGCTGGGGTGCGCTCACAGGGATGCACTCTTCCTGAGTGGCACAGGGACCACACAGTAGGAGCAGACAAAGAATAAGATTGCAGACGAAGGCGATATGGGGGAATAAGACAGGAAGATGATTGGGGCGAGGTCAGTGGGAGATTCTAGAAAGTGGTTTTCTAAGGTGGAGCCCACAGGCCTGCATGGGGAGCCCCCTAGAGAAACATCTGCCAGGAGTCTGGCCAGGGTGGGAGTGGGTCTGAGGTGGTTCTCTCCTGCCCCCGACCCCAGGGTCCTCTGCACCAGGCAAGGGGGTGCGGGCTGCAGGGAGAAGCCACCTGCCCGCCACCCCTCTCAGTGACCCCTCCACCAGCTCCGCGGGGCCCCTCCTGGAGTCTGGGCTGGGATTTGAATGTGCGGGTGCCCACAGTTTAAGTCCCGAGTGTGGAATTTTCCAGGCTCCGCATCCCTCCCTGGACCCCCGAGCAGCCCCCTCCTCGTGCCCAGCTGGCTGCCGTTTCTACGTTTCCACGTTTCCACGTTTCCACGGCAGCAGTGGTCATAGTCGCCAGGTGGGAGGTGGGGTGCAGGCGCCAGCCTGCGGGGGGGCCGGGTTCCCATTAGCAGTCAGCTAGCAACTTCTGTGTGATTAAAATGCATCCTCAGACTGGGCCTTTGCAGAAGGGGAAAAACAGGTCTCTGCAGCTCGGTTGGAAATCCCAAAGCGCCCCAAAGAGCAGGTGATGTAAACCTTATCCGTCCTCCAACTCACTCATTGATTCACCAAACCACTAGTTTAGTTCACAAACATTTATTCCTTTAAATAGACGAAGAACATAGATGATTCTATGAATATACTAAATCCACGCCTATTTTAAGCTCCAGGCTTTGTTCTAGAGATGAAGGAAAAGCCTAAAGGGCCTCCTTTCCTGATGCTTATTCTGTGCCCACACGGAAATAAGCATATAATATGATGGCAGGCACTGGTAAGTTGCGAAAGACAAAGCCACCAATATGGCTTTCAATTTCATTTTCTCCCTTTTTAAACCGTAGCATATTTTGAGTGGTGGTTACATCTTAACTCGGTGAACATAATAATCGTATGGGGGATGTTGTGCGGTAAAAATTCCACCTTCACATCTGTTACACATTCTTTTTTTTTTAATGTTTATTTTATATTTAGAGACAGAGAGAGCACAGCAGGGAAGGGGCAAAGAGAGAGGGGGACAGAGGATCCAAAGGGGACTCTGAACTGTCAGCAAAGAGCCTGACATGGGGCTCAAACCCACAACACCGTGAGATCATGACCTGAGCTGAGATCAAGAGTCGGATGCTTAACCGACTGAGCCACCCAGGCGCCCCACACGTTCTTTAATGTGTAATTCCAAGCACAAGGCATTGTCAACCCCCACTTTTTTTTTTTTAACAGAATAGTAATTTTTGCCATTTTTCTCCAACTTCCTATTTTCCTCTTCATGTGAAGACAGCATGGCATGGTGGGTAAAAGCGTGGATTGAGGGGCGCCTGGGTGGCTCAGTCGGTTGAGCGGCCGACTTCGGCTCAGGTCACGATCTCGCGGTCCGTGAGTTCGAGCACGGCGTCGGGCTCTGTGCTGACCGCTCGGAGCCTGGAGCCTGTTTCAGATTCTGTGTCTCCCTCTCTCTCTGACCCTCCCCCATTCATGCTCTGTCTCTCTCTATCTCAAAAATAAATAAAACTTAAAAAAAAATTTTTTTAATAAAAAAAATAATAAAAAATAAAAAAGCGTGGATTGAACGCACTTATCCACTTGCTATCTCGGGGCTCTGCCTGGCTCCTCAGCTCTAAAGTGGGGATTGTCCCGGGGAGAGCATGGGTAGAGGGTGTCTACTAAGATACATGTAGAAGTTAAATAAAGTAGATAAATCACGGAGATCATTCCATACTGGTGCGGAAGCAACTTACTCCTTATTCGTATAGATTCGGGGTATCCGGCGACATGGGTGTTTTCTGGCTGATTTAACACGTCCCCTCCTCATGGATACTGAGGTTGTGTCCAGTCCTTTGTGATAACCGATGCTGCCGTGAGATCGAGTGTGCGCACGTGTGTGAGGGCAGCTGTGCGCCACAGTCCTCGAAGTGGGATTTCTGGCTCAGAGGGTGCAGCGTTCCGGTCTGACCTCGAGAATGCCCAGGAGCCGCCGTACAGGTTGTGTCAGTTTCCACACCCACCAATAACGGATGAGCACCGGAGAGGGTTCAACATGGAAATACGGTTTTCCAATTTCTCTGGGAAATCCGGAAGGGCTGAACAATGTTGGGTTCAACTTCACGCACGGGAGCCATTGCACGGGTCTGCAGGCCCTGTCCATTTCAGAAAAACACAGTCTCTCCCTTTACCACACTCCCCACCACGCTCTATTACCCAGCGTCCAGATGCCATCAGTGTCCAGTTTGCTTTGTGCTGGAGGCAGTGGTTCCCTTTCCAGAGGAGACATTCCTGGGTGCCCTTGAGGACCCTCGAGGACACCGAGGCCAGACTGACAGGATCACTTATTTTTAAGAAAATGCCAGACCTTTTCCAAAGTGGTTGTGCTGTCTTACGCTCCCACCAACAGCACACGAACCTTTCCATTCATTGTTCCACATCCTCACCCACACTTGATGTTGTCAGTCTCTTTCTTTTCCCCCATTCTGGCGAGTGTGAGGTGGTGGTCATGTTTTCGTTTTTGTTTTACGAGTCGGGGAAGGGAGGACTCATCTTTACAGAAAAGGAGGAGTATTCCAAGCTGCGAGATGTGCTCAAGCCACGTCTGCTTCCCTCCCTCTGTGGCCTGGAGAGCGTTTGACGTGGAGGCTCCACTGTGGACGTCAGAGGGGCCTGAGAGCTCGGGAGGGAAGCACCAACCCGATATCCATGCTCCGTGGATTGGTCTCCCCTCTCCACCGCTCCCTTCTCTCGATTCTCCTCCTGCCCCAATACTGAACGCCAGCCTCGCCCCCTCGCCCGGCCTGCCTTCCTCCGTGGTGTTCCCTCCACAGAATCATCCTCTGTCCCACCCCCCTCCATTTCCAGGTCATTCTGCCTCTCATAAACCTTTCCTCCCTCCAAACAAGTCACGGACGCTCCCACAGATTTACAAACATTCATGCGTGAAGCACCTACTATGTGCCAGGCCCTGAGCCGGGCTGGGGGTGCAGGAGGAGGCCAAGAAAGGCAGAATCCCCCTTCTTCCGGAGCAGAACTTACTCCAAAGTGAGGGAAAGACAGTGGAAAAGAAACAGGGGTGCGGAAAATGGGGAGATGTTGGTCAAAGAGCGCAAAGTTTCAGTCGTGCGGGTTGAGTGAGTTCCGGGATCTGATATGCAGCACGAGTGACTCCAGTTAACAGTACTGTATTGTGTCCTTGACTTTTGCTACGTACACACACACTCATGCACGAATCATTATCACGTGAGCTGATTGGTATGCAGCAATTAGCTTCATTGTGGTGATTGATTCACCGGGTATACGTGTGTCCAAACATGTATCGAAACACTGTAAATGGACATACAATTTTTATTTGTCAGTTATACCTCAGTAAAGCCGGGAAGGGGGAGAAACAAGCTAATTTCCGGTGCTGAGATGACGGGCATTAAATAAAGCCAGTGGGGGTAGAGTAGAAGTGAGGGCGGGGAGAAGGGGGATGGGTTCTTCTGCTATTGCTGGTCTGGAGGGCAGCCCAGGACTCTGCATTTTTAATCATGTGCCTGTCCCCTACACACACACACTCACACACACACACACACACGTATTCTGATGCAGAGCAAGTCTGCAACACAGTTTTTAAAAATCCCAGCCACATCATGACAGGCACGCTGCCACGTAATTTCCAAGCAGCCCCTATTATAACCCTCAGCCCTGTCCAGGGCTCCGGGCAGGACAAAATTCCCCACTTTTAGAAGAGGAAACTGAGTCCCAGAAAGGTGAAGTCACTTTCCCACGACCCTGTGTTTTCATCCAACCCCCCGCCCCTCACAAATATTCACTGAGAGCCATTAGTATGGCAGGCTGGGATTCTAACCCACACACAGTCTAGAAAGTTCCATTCTCTGAGTGTCTTTTAGCCTCCTCCCCATCACCACTCTGGCTGCGGTTTCCATGGCGACAGGCAGAGCCTGCCCGCATCATCAAGGCCTGGCGAATTCTCTTAAGGACCAGGGCAGAGCACTGGCTGCCAGAAGAGTTGAGTTGGTGGGTTGGGGGGGAGGTGGGCACAGACCTGAGGTACCCCCATCTGGGTACGTCTGGGATTGGAGCACGTCTTTGGGGCACATCACAATTTGAAAATGGGCACCTTTAAAATGGTGTCTTTGCAGAAGGGGGAAAAACGAATCTGGCTGTGTGTGCCTTTGCAGATAGAAATCACAGGTGTCTGTTCCCTGGCAGCTCCCGGCACTGATGTAAACGGCCTTTGTTCTTACCAATACTAATTCGTTATTTGACTGATTTGTTCATTCAACAAGAATTTAGATTTTCCGGGACCCAAAGTTAGCAAATCGGATGAGATCCAGGTTTAGCCAGCAGAAGAATGCCAGAAAAAAGGAGGCCCCTTTTGTTGGAGGAAAACACCCACCCCCCCCCCCCACCCCCCAGCTGATCAATGAAGGAGAGTTTTCCTCCGTGACTGTCTGTCAGGTATCTCTGCCCTCTTCCCAAACATCTACTTGATCTCTCAAGCAGTCATTAAACAGACACATATTGGGGGCTAGTTATGTGCATTTAATTGTCCTAAGCTCTGGGAATGCAGGATAAACAAGATGGAGAGAGAAGGTCTTTACTTTCATGGAATGTTCACCATCATGTGGGATGCAGAAAGCAAACGAGTAAGAAATAAATATAGCAAGACCATTTCGCACTCTGAAGCAGGTTCTAAAACCATGCCATGGAAATATAATGCGAGCCTTGAATGCACACCATGCATTTTTCACTTAAAATTTTCCAGGAGCCATGTTTAAAAAGGTAAGAAGACAGCGATGGAATTAATCTTAACAGGTTTTACTAATCTTAACAGGTTTTATTTAACCCAGTATATGCAAAATATTACTGTTTAAACCAATGATACCAATGCAATAAAGTGATCAATGAGATATCAATTTTTTATTAGATTTTCCAAATCTGGTGTTTAGGGGCGCCTGGGTGGCTCAGTCAGTTGAACGTCCAACTCTTGATTTCAGCTCAGGTCATGATCCCAGGGCTGGGATCCTGGGACCCCATGATCCCCTGGGATCGAGCCCCATGTTGGGCTCTGTGCTGAGCATACAGCCTGCTTGAGATTCTCTCTCTCTCTCTCTCTCTCTCTCTCTCTCTCTCTCTCTCCCTCTGCCCCTCTCCTCTGCTTGCACTCTCACTTTCTCTATATATAAAAGAAAAGAAAAAAGAAGGCGGATGGATACTTTGGACAAAATCCTTCGCCTCAGGAAGTCTAGAGAGGAGCCCGGGAATTTGCAACTCCACACGCCTGCACCTGCCCAGGTGATTCTGAGCCAGGTGGTCCCCAGGGCACACATGGGCGGGAAAGGCTGGGTAGGCCGGAAGTGACGGAATCCCCCCAACAGCAGTCCTTAGTAGGTAAGAATGATGATTATACCCGTTTGTGAAGAACAGACTGAGGCTTCAGAGAGGTGAAGTTATTACCAAAGAGCCTGTATTCCCATGTCTTTCACAAATAGTAAATACGGATGTCTATCGACCACCTGCTCTCTGCTGAGACCAGGATCTCGCATCCACACACCGTGTGTCTTGCAGGACCGGAAAATTCCAGTCTCCGAGTCCCTCACTGTATCTTGCTCACACCCCTGCCTCCCCCTCCAACGGCGGTTTCCACGGCAACGGGCTGTGCCTAACATCAGCTAAGTACCCTTGAGGGAATGGGCGACATCGAAACAGCCTGGGCTGGGGATGGTGTGGCTGGTGGGGGGGCGGGGGGCGGTTAAATCCTGCAATCCGTACCCCACCCCACATTACTGGTCACTCAAGCCTTTGGTGCTCATTAAAAGGTCTCTTTAGATGGGGTCACTGCAGAAAGAAAGAAAGAAAGAAAGAAAGAAAGAAAGAAAGAAAGAAAGAAAGAAAGAAAGAAAGAAAGAAAGAAAGAAGAGAAAAGGAAGGAAGAAAGAAGAAAGAAAGAAGGAAAAGAAAGAAAGAAAGAAAGAAAGAAAGAAAGAAAGAAAGAAAGAAAGAAAAAATTGGCCAAGCAAGTTGCTGCTTCGTCTTGAAGAGATCACAGGTCTGCAGCAGCTGTGGGTGTTAGCAACATACCCATTACCTGTTCTCCCCGCTCAACAGCATCTCATTCTTCCTTCCACACAAGTTGATTGAGTGCCCGGAGCACTGTAGACACTTGAATATAGTTACACACACAAAAAAAGTAAGGAATGGAAACAGAGCTACAAAAGCTTCAAGGATCTTTCTCTCCTTGAGAGAAAGGGCGAGGGTTCCATTTATCCTCCTTTCAAAGGACGCTGGGCCCATTTTCTAGCACTGCCAGCACACAATCGCCCCTGAGAAACAGTAACTTGAATAAAACCGAAGAAGCAACCACAACTCAAAACCCAAATGACATTACTTTCAAGGTCAGTGGAAGGGGAGGGGGTGGGGGGCTTGCGATGGAGATTGTTTGGGGCAGGGCTTTCAGAAATTGATTGCTCCTGAGGTGCCTGGCCGGCTCTGTCCGTGGAGCGTGTGACTCTTGATCTCAGGGTTGTAAGTTCGAGCCCCATGTTGGGTGTGGAGATTACTTAAAACTAAAACCTGTAAATTAAAAAATAAATAAATAAATAATTGCTATTAATGTCAAGATGCTGCTCTTATGTTATAGGCATGACTTAAAATCTCAGGACAAAATGAAATAAAATAGAATAAAATCTCAGGACAGGGGCTTCTCAGTGGCGTTTTGGGTGGCTGGGAAATTCTCAGTAAATTCGTGCCTCAGGAAGGGAAGCAGACGGCTGAGGGACAAAGCCTTGAACATCTGCTTGAGCTAGTGTTGGCTTGTTTTTGGCCGTGAAACTGTAGAAACTGCTAGTGTTTTCTTCTAATAATTATGGGTCTTTTCACAGATGTTGTTTGTTTCAAAAGCATGGCCATTCGGGCTCTGAAGTATCATGGTCCTCAGTAAATGACGGCAGTTTAGAAGGAAGGATAAACTTAAAGTGTTTATCTTCATGATCCTAAGCAGAAGGGACAGAGAATGAAGAATTTGGAGATTATGACAAACACCCCTGCAGGCAGATATCCTGAAATACACAGAGAAAGAGGGAGTTGGTGTTAGCCAGAGACACTGAGCATGTTAATTATTCCTGCGGGCGTCCCTCTGCTTGGCCATCCACAAACTCAAGTTTTTACCAACTCCAGTTTGTGTTGTACCATAGCTGGTAATAACGCACTTTGGAAACAAACAAATTCAGTGTTCTTCAAGAAGGGACTGGCTAAATTCTCCTTCTTCTTTCTCCTCCTCCTCCTCCTTCTCCTTCTGTAGGCTCCACACCCAACACAGGGCTTGAACTCATGGCCCTGAGATCAAGACCTGCCATCAAGAGTTGGATCCTCCATGGGAGCCACCCAGGCGCCCCCTGGCTAAATTGTAATGAACGCATTCAATGGAATTCTATGCAGCTGTGTAAAATTCTAAGGATATTCTTTATGGACTAAAGAGCAAAATACACAGTGAAGGGAAAGCAAGGTGTGTAATAATGGGAAGGGTGGCCACCATTGTGTAGAAAAGGGGGAAAGGAACATATATTAAAAAAAAAAAATATATATATATATATATATATAATGCAACACGATGTATTGCATATGTATATGTATATGCATTGTATATGTATTGCAATACATAAAATATATGGAATAGAGATGCCTGGGTGGCTCAGTCAGTTGAGCATCCAACTCTTGATTTTGGCTCATGATCTCACGGTTCAGGAGTTCTAGCCCCATGTCAGGTTCTACACTGTCTCCCTTTCTCTCTGCCCCTCCCCTGCTGGTGCCTCTCTCTCTCTCTCTCTCTCTCTCAAAAATAAACAAACATTTATATAAAATATAAATATAAAATAAAAATAAAATATATGTAATAAATAATATATAAAACATGCATTATATAATAATATACAAAATATATAAAAATTAGTATATGTGTAGACTATGTTTGTCACACCATGTGGAAGGCACTGGGTAGCTGGTGGACCGGGGTGATGTCCTTGGTGGATGGGATAGACTGAACGCTGTATCCTCCCAAAATTCATATGTTGAAAGCTAATCCCCAGTGTGATGGTATTTGGGGGTGGGCATTTGGGAGGTGATGAGGCTGTGAGGGTGGAGCCCTCACTAATGGGGTCGGTGCCCTTGTAAGAGGCGAGGATAGTTACTAACACCATATTACATATTTGAAAGTTATTAAGAGAATAGATCTTAAATGTTCTCATCACAAGGAAAAAAAAGTGGTGACCCTGTGTGGTGACAGATGTTAGCCAGACATATTGTGGTGATCTTCTCACAGCATAAGAAAATAGGAAAGCATTATGTTGTACACCTGAAAGTAATATAAGGTGATATGTCAACTATACCTCAATGGAAAACAACCAAGAGGGGCGCCTGGGTGGCTCAGTCGGTTGGTTAAGCATTTGACTCTTGGTTTCAGTTCAGGTCATGATCTCAAGGTTTGTGAGTTCAAGCCCCGTGTTGGGCTCTGTGCTGACACCATTGAGCCTCTTGGGATTCTCTCTCTCTCTCCCTCTCTCTCTCTCTCTCCCCTTCCCCTGCTCACACTCATGTTCTCTCTCTCTCTCAAAATAAATAAATGAACTTTAAAAAGAAAACAACAGAGAAGTCCCAGAGAGCCTCCTCACGCCCTCTGTCATGTGATGGCGAGAAGATGGCCGACTGGGAGCCAGGACAAGGGCTGTCCCCAGACACCAAATCTGCTGGTGCCTTGATCTTGGACTTCCAGCCTCAGATAGTGAGAAACTAGTTACTGTTGTGTATAAGCCACCCCGTGTGTGTGGTTCTGACACAGCAGCCTAGATGGACCAAGACGGCCGGACTCCCCAGAAAGAGCTTCAGATCTGTGCGTGATTCTGAGAGAGGAAGAAGATGGATGCATCAAACTCTTTTTATTTTTCTTTTTTTCCTGTCTGGTAAGTCAGCTAGGACATGATGTGCATCCTTTTATATACTGTTGGGTATATAAATTTGTTTAGAACTTTTATGTATCTATTTATGATGAGACAGGCCTGCCATTTGCCACTCTAATGATGTCTCTGACAGAGAAAAAATATACATTTTGTTTCTAATGGGATGATGCCCAAATGAATGATCTCGATGGGACCAAAAGAGACTGATTAATGCAAAAGTGGCCATGTTGGGAGGCCCGAAGCAAGGGTGCCAGCCTGGTTCCCAGGCCAGAGTTGCTGGCGATCCGGTCTAGGGGTGAGAAACACATTCACAGTACATTGATGGGGTGTGCAGGCAACGGGGGCGGGTGCCGGCTCAGTGGGGCCGGCAGGTGGCTTGGCCAAAGGGGTCCCGGAGAAGGGGACCAACGGGGGATTTCTTCTGGGTTTTCATCCTGAGAGGCTTGGTGGATCACAATGGCTCTTGCCAAGGGGGGCCAGCCTGCAACACAGGAGGGAGAGATAGGGGTAGGTAGGCCAGTCATCGAGGATATAGGGAGGCTGGGGGCAGCGGGAATGGGGAGAGCGTTGGAGGGACATTGGAGAGAGACAGCGGGAGAAGGATAAAGGCATTGAGGGCTCGCGCTCGGGGAGAAAAGATAGCGAGGACGTTTAGTGCCTCTCCCACAGCCAGAAGACAATCATCAACAGAATTTTCCATTGAGCTAAAGGCCAGGCGGGATTCCAAGAATTAAATGCATCCCATGTAATCAAGGATGGGGAAGGTTTCTCTTAGACACAAAACAGTGTGGACGGCATTCTGGAGACATCTGTTTAAAATCACATGTGTCTGAATACCCACTTTGTTGAGCAAATTACCCCCGGATTCCATCCTCCAGCAGTTTTCATCCAAATGTTAGGAACTGACAACACTGGGCTTTGTATTCTGAGCGCTTTATTTATTTGGAAGAGTTTACCATGGTGTCTGGCACACAGTCAGTGCTCGATGCAGCTCTTCTGGAATCAATTTCTCCAACACAGTCAGAAAGAATGGAACGTTCCACGAGAACCTAACGTGTCCACTCTTTTTAAAAACCTGGAGATATAATTTGTATTTACCCAAGTACATGTCTATATGGGCATATATACAGGCATATCCATAAAGAAGATTGAATTGGTAAATTCAGGTGGAAGTTGACTCCACGGTTTGGGGTCTATACCCGATGTGATGACAAATGCTCTATCCAGCGCAACTCACTTCCCCTCCCAAAGAGCCCAAGGGGCGGCATGAGTGTAATCTCCACTTTAACAGATGGGAAACTGAGGCACAGAGAGATATAGCTGTCACACAGCAGGAATGCTGCCAACCACTTTGCCCCAACAGCGAACACCCAGACATCCCCCCGCTGGCCGTGGCCCCACCTCCTGCTTGTTAACCGCGCTCACTTCCTTCGCAAACATGCCGATGGCACCAGAATCCATATCTGGGTTAGAGATAACAGAACAGAGTTACCAGAGTTCACAGATGAAAATGCGGGACACCCAGTTAAATATGAATTTCGGAAAGCAACAAGTAATTTTTTAATGTTTTATTTATTTTGAAGGAGAGAGAGAGCATGAGCCGAGGAAGAACAGAGAGAGAGGTGGACACAGAATCCGAAGCAGGCTGCAGGCTCCCAGCTGTCAGCACAGAGCCCGACATGGGGTTTGAACTCACAACCCGTGAGATCATGACCTGAGCCGAAGTTGGATCCTTAGCCAACTGAGCCACCCAGGCGCCCCAACAAGTAGTCTTTGATACGTGTGTTTGTTTTAGAAAAGATTTAGATTGGGAGAAACGTTACAAGCTAGCACCAAGATCTCCCGTTATACCCCACACCTGGTTTCCTCTATTCTTAGCCCCTTAAATTAGTGTGATTTGTCGCAATTAATGAACTGGTGGCAGTACCTTGTTGCTTGAACGAGGATTGGCCGTGATCTTCTGACTGGCTATGAGAAGTGAGAGGAGTCAGCATCCTCCCAGGTACTGGGGCCTGGGCAGCCGAGGAACGAGATGCCTTTCTGGGAATCCCGCGGGAGCGGCTGGCTGGGTGGGTGAGGGTGCAACCAGTGGCTTAGATTTTGGTTTGTTATTTTGAGATGCCTATTGGACGTCCAATATTGGGGACGTCAAAAATGCCTATAGATAAATGGGGCTGGGGCATGGTTGCCAAATGAAATGCAGGATTTCATTTAAGTTCGAATCCAGATAAACAACGTGTAACTTTTTCATGTAAGTTTGGCTCAGACATTACATAAAACATGCTTATACTTAAAAACAATTCTTAAATTTTTTTTTTAACATTTATTTCTTTTTGAGACAGAGAGAGACAGAGCATGAACGGGGGAGGATCAGGGAGAGGGAGACACAGAATCCGAAACAGGCTGCAGGCTCTGAGCTGTCAGCACAGAGCCCGACGCGGGGCTCAAACTCACGGAGTGCGAGATCATGACCCGAGGTGAAGTCGGCCGCTTAACCAACTGAGCCACCCAGGCGCCCCTACTTAAAAACAATTCTTAGTGGGGCGCCTGGCTGCCTCGGTCAGCCAAGCATGTGACTCTTGACCTTGGGGTCATGAGCTCAAGCCCCACGTTGGGTCTAGAGCTTCCTTAAAAAAATAAATAAATAAAATAAAACAATTATTAGTTTTGCAGGGGGAAACAAGAGAAATTTCCCATACAGAAAAGCTCCAAGCAATTTTTTTTTAGATTCTCTGCCCTCAAGTAGCTGGAGCGTAACTTTACTCTCAGGTGTGGGCTGTGCCTGGTGGGCCCCGTGTATAGAGTACAGCGTGGGAAGGGGAAAAAAGAGTAATTTTATGGGAGAGAAACCTGATAAACAGTCTCTCTCTCCCTCTCTCCCACTCTCTCTCTCTGCCCTTCCCACACAATCTCTCTCTCAAGTAAATAAACTTAAAATAGATATATATTCAGGGCACCTGGGTGGCTCAGTCAGTTAAGCATCTGACTCTCGGTTTCTGCTCGGGTCATGATCTCACGGTTTTGTGAGTTTGAGCCCCACGTTGGGCTCTGCGCTGGCAGCACGGAGCCTGCTTGGGATTCTCTGTCTCCCTCTCTCTCTGTGCCTCCCCCACTTGTGCTGTCTCTGTCTCTCTCAAAATAAATAAATAAACTTAAAAAATACATACGAAACTTCAACAACCTCGCACCGTGCCCATGGTGCATGCCATCAACAGCCCTCAACGGAGTGATTGCGATCCGTTCGCCCAAGCCCCGTCCTTGCCCCCGAGACTAGTCTCCACACAGCATCGTTATCCCTACTATCCTAAACGTAAATTAGAGCACGCCCTTCCTGGTTAAGATGCTCCCATGGTTCCTTCCCGTCTTGCTCACAGTGAAGGTTGCTGCCCTGAGGGCTGAGACCTCTGCGTTCTGTGCCCTCCCATGTGGGCTCTCCACACGCCGCCCTCTCCTCCTCTCCACGGGCCCCCAGCAGGGTGGGCACCACCTCGCTCCCCTCCCCTTCCTCTCCCAGGAGCACAGCGAGGCTCCACGCCTTCCCTAGGCCCCCACTGCAGTGTCATCCCCTCTGCACCCCAGGTCCCCCTTCCGTGCTTTCCATTCATTGCTCCTGGGGAGGAGGAACGCAGCCCTGACTCCAGGAGGAGCCGGCCGGGCCCGTCGTCGTGAGCCCAGAAAGCCCAGCCTCCGCGTTCTGTCACACGTCAACCCTTAATAGCGTCCTCGCAGAACGTCCACCTCGGAAGAGGCCACTCAGTCCCGACGGGTCGGGACAAGAACACATCCACTGCTGGAAGCTGAGCTGTCCCGGCCTGAGTGGCAGGGCCCGGGCTGAGGACGGATTGGTGACTGCAGGGAGGCCTGCTGACAGTGAAGCTCCTTGTACTCCCGCCTTTAGGTAATTCAGCCTTAAAACTACCTGGGGTATTGTCCGTTGGGGAATTGCCCTCGGCAGACCCCCTGGGAAAAGAACCATCAGGGAAGAAAATAAGGCTCCGCGAGAAATTGAGCGGCCTTCCGTTTAGCCCTTGCCATCCCCTGTGGAGACTCCTCTACTTACAGGAAGGATAGCCTCGCGCCTTTGCCAGCAAAGAGGGCCTGTAGAGGAGAGACATAGAAAGCCTCACTCTGGCAACTAAGGGGTGTATCTCTGGGCACAGGTGACTTCAGCCCCTAGGCCCACCTGGCCCCCCGGAGGCATTCCAGATGATGACTGAACCTAGTCGGTTAAGCTACAGAACGGTTCATTGGTTCCTAGGTGCATGGTCTCTCTGAGAATGTGTGAGGCATGGGTTTCTAAAGGCTTTTTCGGCCCCTTTCTCGCACCTCGGACCGAGGCAGACACATTGTTCTTCTGGCCTCATGTGGTTAGGAGGTCATGTCCCTGTAACTGTCCCACTTGAGGTGTTGAGAAACGGAGGGCCTTTCACGAGAACAGCAAAGCAAATGCTTTGTAGATTATAGATAAACGCAGATGCATAAGGGAATAATGTAAGAAATTAATCTATAATCAAAGGGTATGTGGGAAAGTTAGGGGAAAATCACCATGTTATTTATTTCTTAAAGGTCGTTTATACATAGGAACATTTTCAAAATTAGGTAATGTTAGAAAAACATAGATGACGTATGTTACAAGGAAATCACTAGCAAATATAATGCCACGTTTACTGCAATAAATCGGCCAGTTCAACACACTGCTGTTGTCTGTGTCCATTTTTATTTTAGTTTTAGTTTTTTATTTTCCAGTTTTTTATTTTAGTTTTATTTTATTTTCACCGACGCCGTTCTTCCTTCGGGAACCCCTGGACCTGCTGGAGCTGGACTCCCGCAACCCACTTTCTAATCGGGTCCGAACCCAGACCTGAACGTCGCCCGAGACTCAAAAACGAACAAGAAGTCCTCCGTCCTGGCCAGCGCTCTTCGCCAGTCCCAGCTTCAGCCCTGCTCCTGCTCCGGATGGTGGACAGAGACTCTCGGTCACCGCATCACCCTCCGTTCCTGGCCACATCCAACGTAGAACAAAGCCCAGCTTCCTGAGACTCTTCCCCAGAAACCCCCAGAGCGAATCCAGATTCTAGAATAGGTTTTTCCCAAGCCAGTTTCTTTTTTTTTTTTTTCTTGATTTTTTTTTTTAACGTTTATTTATTTTTGAGACAGAGAGAGACAGAGCATGAACGGGTGAGGGTCAGAGAGAGAGGGAGACACAGAATCGGAAGCAGGCTCCAGGCTCTGAGCCATCAGCACAGAGCCCGACGCGGGGCTCGAACCCACAGACCGCGAGATCATGACCTGAGCCGAAGTCGGCCGCCCAACCGACTGAGCCACCCAGGCGCCCCTCCCAACGCCAGTTTCGATGGCACCTTCCTCCGCGCTGGCCTCCTGCTATGTGTCTTCTCCCGCATTTCAAACCAAACCGTTCTATTTAACCCAAGGTGTCTTCCTGGACACTCCTTAGTATTTGACACTAACACCCTATATATTTTACCCTGTCACCATATTCACCGTCTGTCGCCCCATCAGAACGCAAATTCTTAGAGGGCGGAAATTCTGCCTGGCACGGTGACCGGCTCGACGAGCGCATCTGGGCAAGGGCACACGGTCACGACGCGGTGGAGCCGGTTGTGAAGCCGACTTTGGGAGCCCTTGCTCCCGAGCCCGGCTGCTGGGTTGGGACCGGGACGCCGGGGCGTGGGTGCAGTTTGCTCCCCTGCCTTCCCCCTCTCCAAATTCACCCGTTTCCCCTCTGGGGAGGTAGTTCCCTCTTTGGGGAAAAAAGTGGATTGAAATGAATCTGAAGCAACGAGAGCCTTCGTTTTCCTCCCCGACTGAGGACGTTTTAGACAATATTCCGGTAGCGCCATCTTTTGGCAACTGGCCTCAATTGCTGGCGAGCTTCTGGCACCCATGTGCGAGGTCTTAACCCAAAGCAACTGAACCAAGAGATGGGGAGAGGGCAGTTCTGTCTGTGAGCTGCCAGCCCGGGCCTTTTGACACGTAGTTCCTGCCCCGCCCCCCAGAAGTAACCGAGACTCTGTGAGCTCACCCCGCAGAGGACGGCACCTCCAACGGTCCGTCTCCCCACCTGCTGTCCCCACCGGCTGGTTCCGGTTTGGATGGAGACATTCTGTCAACAGGAGTCTCTGTCCCCTCCCTCTTTGCTGCAGATCTCCAGCCTCTCTACGCCTCCCCCTCCCCTCCTTTGACTTTGGCATCCCATGGATCCGCCCTCCTTAGAGGGACAGACCCAGAGAGAGCTCACACCACAGGGCAGAGGGACAGACACAGAGAGAGCTCACACTATAGGACAGACAGACCCAGAGAGAGCTCACACTACAGGACAGACAGACCCAGAGAGAGCTCACACCACAGGGCAGAGGGGCAGATCATTAGCAGATTTTAAAAAATCGTTACGGATATGGACACACACACACACACACACACACACTCTGAAGAAAACGAGGCAGGGTGATGTTTCAGAGTGAACTGAAGTCCAAAGGTTTTGCTTCCTTAGTTTCTGGGGCCCCGAGATTCTGTGTTTTTAACAAGACTTCCAGCCGGGCACTCTGAGGCCTGCGGTCTCTGGGCCCCACTTTGAGAAACACAGGCCGAAAGAAGTCAGATCTGGTGCTGAGCATTTTACAGGGTAATGTGCTTTACGTCCTCGCCAACCCTGTGGTCCAGGAGTGCTTATAACTGGTGTTCTAGAAGAGGAGACTGGGGCGTGGAGAGGAGAGATCACAGGCCCAGTTTCCGTGTTTTTTCCTGTGCAGCTGGGTCGGAATCTGGATCCCACACACGGGCCGACTGCAAAGCCTGGGAGAGCTCGGCCTCTGGGCACCGTCCCTTCTCCAGCCTCCCCCCCCACCCCCCCCCAGCCCTGCACACACCCCGCCCTGCCCCCCTCCGTTTCCATGGCAACAGCCTGAGCCACCTCCTTCCTCACACAGGTGGGAGTCCCTGTGAAGGGAAGAAGGGCGAGGGTGTCTTTGTCACCAGGCTGCTGTCACAGAATTACACAGATGGGGCGGTTTGCATCTCGCAGTCTGGAGGCTGGAGTCCAAGAACAAGGCACTGGCAGATTTGTTGTCTAGTGAGAACCTGCTTTCCAGTTCACAGACTGCGTCTTCTCTGTGTTCTCGCGTGGGGGAGAGGGGGAGGGGGCCCCCTGGGGTCCCTTTAATGAGGGCACTGGTGCCCGTGTGAGGGCGCACCTTCGAGAGACATCACCTGCGGGTTAGAGTTCAACAAATGAGCATGGGACACACAGACATTCTGTCCGTTGCAGGCACGGATGCCAGACCAGTGTGGCTGGCCAAGGAAGGGCTGAGCGAGGGCTCCAACCTCCAGTTGCCCCAAGAAGGCTGTCAGGTACGTTTTTGCCGGGATTAAAGTGGAAACTTGAGGGTCCTTATACAAGGACGAAGAAAGAGAATGGCTCTGTGGTCTTTTGCAGATGCCTAAAGAAACCCCAGGTTCTAGTCAGCACTGTTGAAAGAGCCAGTGGCTGAAGGTATAATTATTTATATGATTAAAAATAAAGCGTATGATGGGATATTAGTCAGGAGAAAGGAGAGAGTCTTGCCATTTGTAGCAACGCAGAAGAATTTAGTGTTATGCTAAGTGAGAAAAGTCAGAGAAAGACAAATACCACAAAATCTCACTTATGTGGAATATTTGAAAAGAAGAAGCGGGGAGAAAGAGGAGGAGGGGAAGGAAGGGGGGAGGAAGGAGAGGAGAGGCAGGAGGGAGAGGAGGGGGAGGAGGAGGAAGGAGAAGGAGAAGGAGAAGAAAGACTCAAACTCACAGAATGGTGGTTACCAGGGGCTGGAGGTGGGGGAAACGGGCAGATGTTGGTCAAAGGGTAAGAGCCTTCAGTCATAAGGTGAATAAGTTCTGGGGATCTAATGTACAGCATGGTGATATTGGGGAAGAAATTTTTTTTCTACCCTTCAAGATTCTTCCAGCTGGTTTAAGAATGGAATTGACATGAGTCAAAGGAGGAAAAAACACGAAGTTTAATTATGTGCACACAGAGGAGGCCCAGTAATGAAACTGAGACCTCCCCCGCAAAATGACCAAAACAAGCGGTTTTTATGCTTTTTAGGCAAAGTGACAATAAATCTCGGCAGGACCGAGAAAACTTACATTTGGGAGTTTCAATTAGTAAGGGATTCTAAACAGGATTTGAGCTGAGGTAGTAAATTAGTAAAAAGTAATAAGGGTGGTTTATATCCAGAGTTCTTGGCTCTACATTTTCTAACTCTGGCGATAAGGATGTCTTGTTTACCCCCTGGCAGACGGAGGGTACCTTTCACATGAGAGATTTATTTCCTGTTTTCTGGAGATAGAGGGAGGTCAGAGTGTTTGGGCTTTTTTTGTTTTTTTCACCTGCTGTTGCTTAAGAACTTTTAACTTAGAATAATCAATATGCCGGGCACCTGGGCAGTCAGTCAATTAAGCGTCTGGCTTCGGCCCCGGGAATGATCTCATGGTGTGTAAGTTTCAGCGCTGTACTGGGCTCTCTGCTGACAGCCTGGGGCCTGCTTCGGACTCTGTGTGTGTGTGTGTGTGTGTGTGTGTGTGTGTGTGTGTGTGTGTGTGTGTGTGTGTGTGTGTGTGTGTGTCTGCCCCTCCCTCACTCGCACTCTCTCCGTTTCTCAAAATAAATGAAAACATTAAAATAAAACAAAACTATAAATCTAGAGGGAAAATTCCTATAAATCAGAGCATCTGACTGGCTCAGTGGGAAGAGCATGTGACTCTCGGTCCTGGGGTTGTAAGTTCAAGCCCCGCGTTGGGTATAGACGTCACAGAAAAATAAATAGATACACTTGAAACAATGACCATGATAACATTATCAGTCTGAGACCGGCTCACAATTGAGTGAGAGCTGCAAAGGCCCGGGGGTTGGGCGTCTGGGCAGCAAGAGCTGGTAGAGCAGCTGTACCAACCGCTCCCAGCTGGAGCCCAGGTCATTGGTCAGGGTCTCCTTGGGATTGGCCGGCGCCCTATCAGTTAAATACTCGGAATATCTCCCGTGCCTGTCAGAGTTGGGCACAGGGAGCAGGAGCACAGGGACGAGTCAAGCTGGAGGAGGGAAGGGGCGGTCGGGGGGCAGTGGGGGAAATGCCAGACTGTAACGTGGGGTTTCTCAGCTTGGGCACAACTGGCATTTGAAGGTTGGTAATTCCTTGTTGTAGCCGGATGTTCTGTGTCCTGGCTTCTACCCGCTAGATGCCAATAGCACCACCTCCTACCACGCACCCGCACCAGTCGTGACAACCAAAATGTCTCAGGACGTCTGCAAACGTCCACTAGGAGGCAGAGTCACCTCTGGTTGCGAACCCCTGCTCTAAACGGAAGGACTGAGCCTTGAGCCTGCGACAGAATCCCAGGGAGGTGGTGGGGGAAGGTGGGGGGGCGTCTGGGCCCCACCTCTCGAGTTTCTGGTTTAGGAGGTCTAGGAGCCATACCTGGAGAAGCCCCTGCTCTAAATAAGCAAGATTTCTCTGACTCTTCTTTGGCTTTTCTTCCCCTTCCCCTCCTCCTTCTCTTCCTCCTCCCTATCCTCCCTCTCCTCCTCCCTCTCCTCCTCCCTCTCCTCCTCCTCCCCCCTCCTCCCCCTCCTCTTTTTTTTTTTTTTTTTTTTTTGACGTAAAGATTTATTTCACGTTGCAGGGAAATATTAACGCCATCAACACACATGGGAGTGAGTGGCGAGCCCAGCGGGACGTTTGCATTGTGTTAAGCCTTAAGGTACGTGCAGCCCATGAGGGAGCAATGACTCTGCATTCCTGGGGACACAAAGGCGTCCTTGGGTTTGTTTCGGGACTTTGCTGTGCACCTGCGAGCCTGTGCCTGTAAATTCCTGTGGCAGTTGCTACGTGTCGCCACTAGATGGCGCTGGAAGCCAAGTAATAAAATGGTCGCTCCCGCCCAATCTCCGCAGAAACTAGATTCTGGTCGGGGTGGCGGAGGGGGGGAGGCTTTTTAAGGAGACATTCCCCGTTTAAATCAAGAACACCCAGTACTGAGACACTCCAGTTCCACCGCCGCAAGGTTTTCCACATTATCCAGCTCTGCCTGACAACTTTTCTTTAAATAGATTTTTTAAAGACTTTATTTTTTAAGTAATCTCTACACTCAATGCGCGGCTTGAACTCACAACCCCGAGATGAAAGGTCACCACTGAGCCAGCCAGGCGCCCCTCTTTAAGTAGATTTCAATGCATTTTCAAATATACACATTTTAATGCAAGCTGTACATCACTTTCAGTGGGGAGCTGACAGCGCCTCTGAGAAATACAAGATTAAAGCCAGAAAGAGGGGGTGAGGAAGGGAGGGGGAGAGGGAGGGGGAGGGGAGCATGCTATTAGAAGATTCCCAGAAAGGAGCCGTTTTCCTTCGGCACTGTCCTTGAAAGGGAATAATAACAAGTAAATGGAAAATAATACTAAGTGGGTAATTATTAGACATTTTAACAACATACTGACACCAACCTGAGCCTTCTTTTTGGTGCAGTTAATATGATTTAATAATACTATGTGGTTTGTCCGTATATGGCCTTAAGCTGGCTTTCATGCTGGGGTGCCTGAGTGGCTCAGTTGGTCGAGCGTCTGACTCTTGATTTCAGCTCAGGTCATGATCCCATGGTTCCTGGGTTTGAGCCTTATGTCAGGCTCTGCACCGACAGTGTGGAGCCTGCTTGGGATTCTCCCTTCCTCCTCCTCCTCCTCCTCCTCCTCCTCCTCCTCCTCCTCCTCCTCCTCCTCCTCCTCCCCTGCTTGTGCTCACGCGCACTCTCTCTCTCTCTCTCTCAAATAAATAAACTTAAAAGGTCCATACAAGAGATGATCGGAACTTGGTAATGGAAAGCGAGAGGGGGTGACTAACGAGAGAGGAGCTTTGAGGGAGAATAACCAGGACTTTCTGGCAGGGAGGAAGTAGCCTGTGGGAGAAGTCAAGGTTAAGGCGCAGGGTCCTATTCCCGGCCTCGGGTACGATGGACAGAACGGGGACCCTGCAGGTTATAGGGTGTGCACTAGGGGTGTTCTGTGGTATCAGAACTAGTCTGCTTTTTTAATGTTCTGGAACATTTCTATTAACTACATGTTTCTCAAGTATTTGAAAATTTTACCCAAAGAACTCTGCTCAGCCTTTCCTAGAAAAGCACTCATCTGAGATTTTCAAATATATTACCATAAATTAGCACACACTGTCTTTTTACCCTGGGAACTTAATGTGTATATGTGTCTGCTTCTTGGTCATTCAAGACTCTGATCCTGTGTGTGTTCTGTCTTTTTTCCCTCGTTAGGCTTGCCGACTCTTGGACTACTTTCGAGGTTCAGTCTCTGATATTTGTATATCCCTGTCTCTTCTTTTCTATCTTCTGCTTACCTGGTTGCTGCTTTTATACTTATTGGTGATGTTTGCCTTATATATTCTTCCTAGATTTAAAAAAATTTTTTACAACGTTAAAAAGTTGACCTACAATAGATGAGTCATACTTAAAGCAAACAATTTGATGCTTTGTGATATATGTATCCCTGTGAAACCGTCCCCACCATCAAGACAGTGAACCTATCCATCACTTCCAAAAGTTTCCTTCTGCCCCTTTTTAAAAGTCCCCCACATGTGCCCTGTTGCTACAGATTCATTTGCATTTTCTAAAGTATTATATAAGTGCGATCATACAGTATTTACATTTTTGTGTCTGGCTTCTTTTCTGCATCCGATGATTTTGAGATTCATCCATGTTGCTGTAAGTATCAGTGGTTCATTCCTTTTTTTGCTGAAGGAGTATTTCCTTGATGGCTATACCACAATTTATTTGTCCATTTGCCAGTTGATTGCCATTGGGTTTGTTTCCAGTTTCTCGTAACTGTTCTGAGTCCGTAAGGGGGGAAAGGTGGATGTAGTGAGACTTGTGTAAAATCCAAGGGAGAGAAAATGGTGGTTCAGATCAGGAGAACAGTGTGGAAAAGTGATCAGATTCTGGATATTTTGAAAACGGAGCCACTGGATTGCTGACCAGTTCAAGGAGCATCAAGGAGATTGCGCAAAATTTCCATTAGAACTCCTTTCTCTTTGGATAGGATAGAATTGGATAGAATTGACCCTACACCTAAGAGTGTTCTTTTCTCTTCTTAATTTTTAAAAATTTATTTAAATTCAAGTTAGTTAACATAAAGTGTAGTATTGGTTTTGGGAGTAGAACCCAGTGATTCATCTGTTAACGTGTAACACCCAGTGCTCGTCCCAACAAGTGCCCTCCTTAACGCCCATCATCCATTTAGCCCATCCCCCCTCCACCTGCCCTCCAGCAACCCCCAGTTTTTTCTCTGCATTTAAGAGTCTCTTATGGTTTGCCTCCCTCTCTGATTAACTCTAAGAATGTTCTTGTGTCTAACTAGTCAGTGCACCGCCCCCCTCCATTGCAACCACCTCCATTGCAACCCCTCCATTGGTACATATCCCACGCAGAGCCATTTACTAGGGTTTCTGGAAAATAGATGCTTGCTCTCTTGTCCCCTAGATAATATGGTATGTTGCTGCTCGGAAGATGGAGCCTGGGGCACATGGGAAACCACCAGGTAGAGACTGAGGATCAAGTCAACATACTGCAAGTAGCATGGACAGATAGAGAAACTGGGTTACTGTCAACATTATTTAAGCTGCTGGATAGAGCCTCGCCTGATTCCCACCTATCAGCCCTCCCTCTGACATCTCTATTACGTGCACCCATGAATTCCTATTATTGTTTAAGCCAGTCTGAGCTCACTTAGGAGACACTGAACAAAGGAGGTGGTGCTCTGGATGAGCAGTGTGTCCTGAGGTGATAGAGTAGCAGGCCAGGCCAGCAGCTGTTCACGGGTGATGCGAGAGAAGGGGGATCCATGAGAGTGCTCCCAGCTATCTGGTTTTACAACCCACTGAAGGGAGGAGGAGACAGGAGAGTCCTGCGGTAAATGTTGGATTCTTGAAAGTTAGGTGCCGCTCAAATAGCCAGAGAGATGCGGTATTTGAACGCATGGATGTGTATGTGTGTATTATGCGCTCAAACACCACATCTCTCTGGCTATTGGGGGTATTTTGGCTTCAAATCTCTATCTATCAAATATCTATGAGAAACAGCTATTATATATATTATATATAAAATGTGATATTTTAATCACAGATATATATATATATAGAATTTTATATATATAGGAGCACCTGGGTGGCTCAGTCTGTTGAGTGTCCGACTCTGGCTCAGGTCGTGATCTCGCGGTCTGTGAGTTTGAGCCCCACGTCAGGTTGTGTGCTGTCCGTGAAGAACCTGCTTCAGATCCTGTCTCCCTCTTTCTGCCCCTCCCCCACTTGCACACTCTCTCTCCCAAAAATAAATAAACAGTAAAAGAACTTATTTATGTATATATTATATATATAAAATTATATATATAATATGCGATATATAAAATGTGCATGTGTGTATGTGTCTGGGGGGCGTAAAAATTGCCAAAAGCTGTTTTCTTATTTTTTATTTTAAGAGAGAAAGCACAAGTGGGAGAGGGAGAGAGGGAAAGAATCCCAAGCAGGCCCCACACTATCAGTGCAGAACCCAGCCACTGGGCTTGAACTCACAAACCATGAGACGCTTAACCGACTGAGCCACCCAGGCGCCCCTGCAAAAGCTATTTTATGTAAAATAATATTGGTAAATATTTTATTATGTGCAAATCTTGTCTTCCCCACAAGAACCCAACTTTGTTCTTTTGCCTCTCTCTCTGCACTGAGCAGTGAACAGATGGCCCGACAGTGATGGGCACGGGTGGCTGAACCACTGAAAGGTGCGTTCTTTCTGGGTCATGTCCTACCATGGGCTGCTAGGAAAATATTGAGGCCTAGGAAGCTTGAAGGCTCCAAGATGAAAAGAAATCCTCAATCTGGGAGCCAAGGTGGGATTTGGGTGAAGATAAGGAAGACCCCTACTTACTGGGAAACCAGTGTGTCCAGAGCCCGTAAACCAAGCTGCTCCTGGGATTTAGAATAAATGGGTGCAAATTAGGGGAAAAGTACCTTCTGGTCAGACAGACCCAAAGATTCATGGCTGGGCTTATGGATGACACTTTTGTGGGAAGAAAAGGACATCCCTTCCTCCAGGCACAGTGAGCAGGAAAGTAGTGACCATGGCATGGTGAGCAGACAGAGGGCTGGATTTCCTACTTCTGTCCCAGGCAGGAGCTTTTGTGCAGTACACAGACTGTACAACTGTACATGGCGGCCATGCCAGAGGGGACTCATTTCTTCATTGTTAACAGCGTAGGCTCTGGAGTCCTATTGCCCAGTTTGAATCCCAGCTTTGCAGTGTGCTAGCTGTGACCTTGGGCACATTTACGACCTCCTGGTGCTTCAGTTTTCCCATCTGTGATATGGGGATAATTTTTCATCTTTACCTCATAGAACTACTGTGAGGATTCAGTGAGCTGACACATGTCAAGTGCTCAGAACAGGGCCTGGAACAGAGTAAATATTCAATAAGTGTTCCGTAGCATGCTGGGCAGAAACCAGAGATGGATGCCGAGATCCCTACTCCCTGGTGAATATGTTCTGTAAAACCCCCAGGACTGTGAATGTGGCATTTTACTCCGTTGATCAGGTTACATCACGTGGCACATATAATTTTATGTTTTTTTAAAGGGAGGGATTATTCTCAGTGGGCCTGGTCTAATCATGAAAGCCTTTAAAAGTGATGGAGCCCAAGGCGCCTGAGTGGCTCAGTTGGTTAAGCGTAGGACTTCGGCTCAGGTCATGATCTTGCGATTAGTGAGTTTGAGCCCCGCATCTGGCTCTCTGCTGTCAGCACAGAGCCCACTTTGGATTCTCTGCCCCTCCTTGGCTCATTCTCTCTCTCCCTCCCTCTTTCTCAAAATAAATAAATAAGCTTTAAAAAGTGATGGAGCCTATCCTGAAATCCGAGCGCTTCAAAGCATTAGGGGGATTTGACACAGTTTTCTATTGCTGGTTTTGAAAACTGAGGGGGCCGTGTAGGAAGGTCTTAAGAGTGGTCTCTGGAAGTTGGGCGTGATCCCCGGCCACCACCCACCAAGGAACAGAATTCGGCCAACGACCACAATGAATCTGGAAGAGGTCCCTGCCAACATCTTGATTTCAGCCTTGTGAGAACCAGCACTGGAAAAGTCAACCACACTGTCCCGGGGCTTGTGACCTCCTGAACTGTGGGCTAATAGATGAATGCTGCTTTTTCATTTAAAAAAAGCTTCCTTAAGTTTTATTTATTCAAGGAATCTCTACACCCAGCGTGGGGCTCAAACTCCCAACCCTGAGATCAAGAGTCACGCGCCCCTCTGACTGAGCCAGCCGGGTGCTCCTGGGCGAGGGTTGTTTTCAGCTGCTAAGTTTGTGGTGATTTGCAACGCAGCAATAGAAAACTGATACCCCTAGTAATGCTAGTACAGTAGGAGAGCTGATGGCTGTCGGGGTTCCTGCAGCCCTGATGAGTGAACTCCCCAGACCCCGAACCTCATGACCAGCCAGAATAGATGAGCTAGGACACCAGACCAGATCGCCAGGGTTCAAATCTGGGCGTTGTCTCTCAGCTCGGGTGTGACCTGGGGTAAATTACTTAACCTCCTTATCTGGAAAAGGGCTTAGGCATGAAATCTCTTTCGTGGGGTCTTGCAGTGATTCAATGAACTAATTCAGTCTGTGGAAAGTACTTAGAATAAGCTGAGAACGATGTAAATATTCATCCTTACTGTTTACGCGGACCGACCACCTCGTGGGGAGCTGGGCAGGGGGGACAGTACCCAGGAGTTTCAGTAACCACGTGCATTGATTAACGCGTCCATCGTAAATCAAGATCTTCTCTGTTCCTCCTTCTGACTCCTGTGTCTCCCAGGACCCACCTGGGGTTGCTCGATCACTTCTGGGTGGCTGCGAGACCCTCCAATGTCCACATTCAGATGAGATCTGGATGTCTGTCTCCCACCAATTCCCGTGCCTGGGGAAACCCTGTTCTCAGCCTTCCTTGGTGATAACAGTCATGCTGCTTGGTTTTCATCAACGTGTGTGTAAACCAGGTCATTAATCAGCAGTGCAAACAGGAAAGAACCAGACTTTAATTTCAGTGCTATTTGATAGAAACCTGTTAGTGTTAAAATGATGGGGTTTCCCCCCATCATCTCTATAGCGTTTTTGTGAGCCTCTTTTTCTTCAGGTTCTTATTCACTTATTTCTAACATTATTTGAACCCAGGACACTGAAGTATTTACTGTCAGTTTTGCTCTGTCCAGTAATAAAGACACTTTATTTTTGGTTGCACTCACTTCTAAGTATTTTATATAAACATTATTCTGAATAGAATACTTGCCCATTTTTATTTTAATCAACTCCTGGAGACCATTTGCAATGTCACTGGTTTTATTTATTTAAAAAAAAATTTTTTTTATTAACGTTTATTTATTTTTGAGACAGAGAGAGACAGAGCACAAACGGGGGAGGGTCAGAGAGAGAGGGAGACACAGAATCCGAAACAGTCTCCAGGCTCTGAGTTGTCAGCACGGAGCCCGACGCGGGGCTTGAACCCACGGACCGCGAGATCATGACCTGAGCCAAAGTCGGACACTCCACCGACTGAGCCACCCAGGCGCCCCAATGTCACTGGTTTTAAAAAAGATCTTTCTTGTGCATTTGATCATCTTACTGAGTTCATTTTTTGTTTGTTTGTTTGTTTCTCTTTGGTTTTCTTTTTTTTAATTTTTATTTTTATTTTTTTATTTTTTTTAACGTTTATTTATTTTTGAGACAGAGAGAGACAGAGCATGAACAGGGGAGGGGCAGAGAGAGAGGGAGACACAGAATCCGAAACAGGCTCCAGGCTCTGAGCTGTCAGCACAGTGCCTGACGCGGGGCTTGAACTCGGCTTGAACTCACGGACCGCAAGATCATGACCCGAGCCGAAGTTGGCCGCTTAACCGACTGAGCCACCCAGGCGCCCCTCTCTTTGGTTTTCTAAACAGTGATTCAATCACCAAACCTTGTCTCTTTCTCTTCCCTTCCAGGAGGTATCCTGGACTGTTCAGTGATATGCACCAATGAACTCTGTTTTATTGCTGAAGCTGGTTTTTAATATTCTGTCACTTCCAACACGAGGAGTCCTAACTGATGCAAATCTAGAAAAGAGGAAAAGTCTCAGAATTCCTCTTGCCCAAGTGTTTTGATGATTTGAAGATTATCTGAAATGATAATGTCTTAGCCTGTTGGTGTTACACAATGAAATGCCACCCTCTGGATAGCTTCCCACGTTCGTTATATTTAGAGGGTTTCTCACGGTTGTGAATTCTCCTAAAGGCTTTCTGGCAGAATTTATAAGCATCAATGGGTCTTTCACCTGTGTGAGATCTCAGATGTTTAGTAAGGGATGAGCAACGGATCAGTAAAGGCTTTCCCATACCCATTCCATCCATAGGGTTTCGCTCTAGAATGTACTCTCTGGTGTCCAGTCAGGTGTGACTTTAAGTTTTTTTTTTTTTAATGTTTATTTATTTTTGAGACAGAGAGAGATAGAGCATGAACCGGGGAGGGTCCGAGAGAGAGGGAGACACAGAATCTGAAGCAGGCTTCAGGCTCTGAGCTGTCAGCCCAGAGCCCGACGCGGGGCTTGAACTCACGGACCGTGAGATCATGACCTGAGCCAAAGTCGGGCACTTAACCGACTGAGCCACCCAGGCGCCCCCAGTCAGGTGTGACTTTAGACAGCACACAGCTACATACATCATATTCCTGGGTATTCTTACCTGTATGAGTTTTCTCATGCTTCACTGGAAATTAATCATAACTGAATGATTTTTTCATCTCCATTAAGTTCATAGATTTCTTCTACAATTAAATAAATCTGAGTTATTTTTCAAACTCTTTCCACTTAAAACGTGCTCATAGTTTTTGACTTGATAGAATAACGTTTGAGTGGAGATTAAATATGTTTGCAAAAGCTTCATATGCATAGCCTTTCTGCTTAGTCGGTGTTTTATCATCGATGAAGTTCTCTTGATTCAAATGCCTCTCCTTATTTTCTTGGTGAGCTCTATTTTGTTTGCACCACCCCGTCATGTCCCAAAGTGGAAATCAGAATTCATCACTTGTGAATCTTCCCACCAACCAGTATGCTGTGAAATGAAACTTTCTGACATACTGTCTTTGGTGGGCCTATACTCTTCTTTTGCCCCATACAACTTGCCCCACTCCTAACAATATTTTTTACTTACTGGTTCCCACATCTGGCTTCCTTTAACTGGGAGAACATTAAAGACCAGAATCTCAGTTCTAGACTTCAAAGTTTCTCATACTTCTATTTTCTCTTGCTGTCGACCACGTACAAAGCGATAATTTCTCTCTCCAGCTCAAACCCACCATTCCTCTAGTTCAGGCCAACGCGGCAAATATGAGAGATAAAGGCCAGAGACAGTGGCCTGGCAACCCAGTCTCCTGTCACCTGGGTCCACACCATACACGTAAGCTGACACATTCTTTTTTTATTTTCCTTTTTATATTTGAGAGAGAGAGAGAATATGTGTGCAAGCCGGGAAGGGGCAGAGCCCAGCATGGAGCCTGACTAGGGGCTTGATCCCACAACTGTGAGATCATGACCCGAGATGAAATCAAGAGCCCGACACTTAACCGACTGAGCCACCCAGGCGCCCCTTAAACATTCTTATTCCCAACAAATACCTTCTGCTCCTTTTGGCACGTTTGGTTTCTGGCTACGTCTCCAATGTTTAAAAACATTCGTGGGGTGCCTGGCTGGCTCAGTCAGTGGAGCCTATGACTCTTGATCTCAGGGTTGTAAGTTTGAGCCCCACGTTGGGTGTAGAGATTACTTAAAAGTAAAACCTTAAAAAGAAAAAAAAAATGTTCCTGGTATATAAATGGCGTTTAATAAATATTTTCTGAAGAAGCCAAATCAACCTTCAAAGGAAACTCCATATATTAAGACCTCATGCCCTCAGCTACAGGTTTCAAATTATAGGCCCTTTTGTATGAATTCCTGGGTGACCATTGCAGGCTAACCTATAAGTGAAGGGATCCCCATATTTTAAAAATTTTTTTTAATGTTTATTTTTGAGAGAGAAAAAAACAGAGCACGAGCAGGGGAAGGGCAGAGAGAGAGGGAGACAGAATCCGAAGCAGGCTAGAGGGGTTTTGTCTGGAGTGAAGTTTTTTTTACGTTGAATGAGGACTGAGTTCTGTTTGAACGATCGCCCACATTCAGTACATTCACAGGCTTTCTCTACATCATGGATTTTCTCATGATTAATATGGGATGATTTCCTGGAAAAGGCTTTTTCATATGTTTTACGTTCCTGGGATTCCTCTTCAGTATGAGTTTTCTGAAGTTGAATGGGATTTGGCTTCTGCTTGTAGACTTTTCTACATTTATCACATTTATAGGATTTTCTTTATCAGTTTTCTGACATTTATTGATCCTCAACTCATCCTTGGATTCTCTTCCACATTTATCATGTTCAAAGGATTTCCCACCAGTGTACATTCTTAAGTAACACTGAAAGCATGACTTTGGACTGAATAACTTTCCTTTTTTTTTTTTTTTTTTGTCAGTTAAAGTGTAAGAGTTTTTATTTATTTATTTATTTATTTATTTATTTTTGGACTGAATAACTTTCAAGAGGCATTACCTTCAAATCATTTTTCCATAAATTTGGGTGCATTATAGCCAACTAATTTTCTGTATATAAGAATGAATTTTTTTTTTAGCTTTTCATAAACTATGTTCAAATCTTTTCCAAATGGGTCCCATTCAAGGAGTCTGAGTCTTTTTAAAAAAAATTTTAATGTTTGTTTATTTTTTTTTTTAACGTTTATTTATTTTTGAGACAGAGAGAGACAGAGCATGAATGGGGGAGGGTCAGAGAGAGGGAGACACAGAATCTGAAACAGGCTCCAGGCTCTGAGCGGTCAGCACAGAGCCCGTCGCGGGGCTCAAACTCACGGACCGTGAGATCATGACCTGAGCCGAAGTCGGCGCTCAACCGACTGAGCCACCCAGGCGCCCCAATGTTTGTTTATTTTTGAGAGAGAGAGACAGACAGACAGAATGTGAGCAGGGGAGGAGCAGAGACAGAGGGAGACGCAGAGTCTGAGGCAGGCTCCGGGCTCTGAGCTGTCAGCACTAAGCCCGATGCAGGGCTTGAATTCATGGATCATGAAATCATGACCTGAGCTGAAATTGGACGCTTAACTGACTGAGGCACCCAGGTGACCCAAGGAGTCTGAGTCTTAAAGGAACATTGTCTGTACTCAGTAGAAATATTTCTTTAAATTTGTCCCATTCAACGCTTTTTTGCTTCGTCAAGATTTCCTTGTTGGTTGATGCAACGCCCCTCTTGAGACTCTGCCCCACATGCTAGAATCTCCAAATCCGCTCTCCAATGTCCCAGTCTTTTTCTAAAGCAGAACATGAAGAAATGTCCTGCATGAATTATCCCACTCACATAATTGAAATGAAATGTCAGAAATAATCCACTGCAGTGATCATTCTATGGGTAACTGAACGTAACCTAACCTTATTGAGTGATACTGAAGGAATAGAAGCCATTTCATGTGGTATTGATCAAGAATGATCGAAAACAGGATGCCAGAGTGAGCTTAAGATAAAATACTTACTAAAAATACGATGCTGTGTAACAACTGTAGGTTTAATCTCAGATCAACAAGGCTTAACATCCACTGTAGATGTATAGTCATTTGGAGGTTACCTACAGTGTGTGTATTCTGGGTTTTTGTTTTCCCCTAAATAATGTAGCTAATTCTATATTTATGAACTGGCATGTTCCTTTGGGTCTCCATTTCTTGTTTCCTCAAGCTATCGAAATATAAAAGAAATCCCAGGGCCGGGGGCTATGAGAGTCAAACTATTTCTGAAGAAATTGTGGGCTGGAAGCTTACATGTATGGGTACAAGTGACCAAAAACTACAAAAATACATTTTAGAAAAGAAAATTAAAAAAAAAAGAAAAGAATAGAAAAAAGAAAATCAACAAGAAGCAAGTGTCAAAGGAATTAAAGAAGAGCGTATGAAATGGACAGGAGAAGAGTTCTAGGTGAACAGACAGTAATGGTATGCGACCTTATCACCAATCAGATTAGGTTTCACTGCACCTCAGAGTTAAAGTGTTTGTGGGGCACCCGGGTGGCTCAGTCGGTTGAGCGTCTGACTCTTGATTTGGGCTCAGCTCATGATCTCGTGGTTGGGAAAATCCAGCCCCACGGTGGGCTCCATGCTGACAGTGCAGAGCCTGCTTGGGATTCTCTCTGCCCCTCCCACACTTACGTTTTCTCTCTCAAAATACATAAATAAACTTAAAAAAAAAATAAAGGGTTCATGCTGACACGCGTGGAATGATCCTTAGCCATCCCTTATTGACGCTTTCCCTTCAGGTTGGCTCCCCATATCCTGAAGCGACATTAAATTTCCTAAAACTCTAGTGCGTGCATGTTCTGATAAAGGGTCTTAGAACTTCAAGCCACCTCAACCTATCCGCACACGTGGCCAGTTATCACGTCCAGGCCGGCTGCTCTTGGCCAGTTTCATGGCCAGGATAACGGAGAGGCTCTGGGGCGAGACTGGGGACGTCAGATCTCTTACCATGAGGAGAAAGGATAACTGAAAGAAACGAGCCAATGCTTTTGGAAGACTGCTCGAGAAGCAAATCTAGTACACACACACCTGGAGCAGGTGAGAGCCCCAGGACACTAGTGAGAGAGAGAAGAAATAGAGTTTATCTGGAAAGGGAAATTCAGGTTAAAAATAGAAAACTCTATAATATTATATATATTATATATATAATTATATATATAAAATATATATATAATATAATATATATTATATATTATATAATATAATAATATATAATATATAATTATATAATAATATATTAATAATATATTAAATAATATATTATTAATATATAAATAATAAAATATAAATATAAATATAAATATAAATATAAATAAATATAAATATAAATATAAATATAAATAAATATAAATATAAAATAATATATAATAATAATATAATAATATAATATATATAATTATAATATATTTATAATTATTTATATTATATTATATATATAATATATATTATATATTAATTTATAATATATAATATATTATATAATTATAATATAATTATATATATATAATTATTTTTATTTTATGTAATTTATATATATAACTTACTGGCTTCCATGCGACTTTGGGCCACCCACACTCTCCCGGTCATGTACCTGGATTTGAGCTCCTCAGCACCACTCCTTCCACCATCCGTGGCTCCTCTCCTATCTCCAATCTCAAGATGACATCGGGTTTGAGGGTTTCTTCTCCTCCCGTTCGTGGAAACCACCATGGAGCTTGATGTCGGTGAGAGCTGTGTGTGTTTGCACATGTGAGTGTGACTGTTGCATGTGGGTATTTGTGTGTTTCTGTATTCGTGTGTGGATATCCCTGCGAGTGTGTGTGTGTTTATGAGTGTTGTGTGTGGGAGTGTGCGTATACGCCCCTGCCGGAAGGGTGAATGGGGAATACCCAGCTTCCAGGATCGCCCAGAGCAGTCAATCCAAACACAACAAAGAAATGCTTTTTTTTCCTTAAAGGATCAAGCTTTTCAAGAAACCAGAGCCAAGATTAGGATGGAGGGAGGGCCCCCCCCCCCAGTACAATTTAAAAATTTGTTCAGTGTGTACACAACCCTGACACTGAGGGCTCCGTAAATTTAGCACATGTGCAGGCTCCTGGGTGGTGCGGTTGGTTGAGCATCTGACTTCGGCTCAGGTAGTCATCTTGCAGTTTGTGAGTTCGAGCCCCCCGTCAGGCTCCGTGCAGAGATGTTTTCGCTTTCCTTGAAATGTTTTGGTTTTGATAGGAAAGGAAAAAAAATCAGAGAGTGTCGTACCTTTTAATAAAGGTATGGAAGGAAGGCATGTAGGAGGAGAATATGGCAAAATGTTAGCAGAGGTTAATTCTGAGTGATGGGAATATGAGTGACATATTTTGTTTGTTATGATGATTTTAATTTTTTTACCAAACACACCTGGAAATCGTTCATTTCCTGTCCATTTCGAGCCAAGACAGTCTTGGGAAGGAAGGTCTGAGGGGAAATGGAAAAGAGCCATGAAAAAGCGTAATTTCTCTGGAGCTGCCTGGTCATCCAGCATAGACAGTTCGTGCACTCAATTTACCCAAGAGACCACACTTCTCCCTCGGTGGTCCCTATCTGAACAGATGCTGACTTTACTGCCCATGTCCCTGTGTTCCATGCAGTGCTACACAGGTATGGGGTTCCCACGACTCTTCATAATTCCTGCAGCTCTCGGATCCTGCAATTCTACTTCTCACAATTTGCCTTAAATAATTACCAAAGTGTATGGGGCGCCTGGGTGGCTCTGTCGGTTGAGCGTCCGACTTCCGCTCAGGTCATGATCTCGAGGTCCGTGAGTTCGAGCCCCGCGTCGGGCTCTGTGCTGAGGGCTCAGAGCCTGGAGCCTGCTTATGATTCTGTGTCTGCCTCTCTCTGACCCTCCCCCGTTCATGCTCTGTCTCTCTCTGTCTCAAAAATAAATTTTAAAAAAAAATTAAAAAAAATAATTACCAAAGTGTAAAAAAAAAAAAAAAAGTCAAGTACAAGACATTTCATTATCAACTCATTTTCCCATCTCACAACTGAAAGCAACATGTGCAATGATAAATGGTCACCTAAGGAAATTAGGGTTCAAGGGGGATCAAAATGTCAACCACATGCAAATCGCTCCAGGAATCTGCTTCGTGTGCTTCTCACATGTGTGCCAAAGGCACAGTTGTCTCTCAGTGAAAATTCAGCCTGACTGATCCCCACTTGTCCTTGTAAACTTGCCGGTGTGGGTGGGATGGGAAGCCACACGCTCTCAGAACCCAAACTCGGGCTCAGGGGAGACTCAAGAAGGAACTGTTCTGAGATGGTGTCTTCCTGAAATTCCTGCCTCATCAGGAAAGGCATGGTCCCTGTGTTACTTTGAGCTGTTCCAAAAGTCTCCCAAACCATAGTCTTCTCCCAGCTACAGAAGCAACACGCAGGAAACAGGTACTTGAAACACAGTCACCTACAGAGGCTGGGTTCACAAGGGTGGCAAGAATCCAGACAAATGGAGCCTGGGTGAGAACAACAAATATCCTTTGGGGCACCAGGTGGCTCACGGTTAAGTGATGGACTCTTGATTTCAGCTCAGGTCATGATCTTACAGTTCATGAGTTCCAGCCCTGAGTCAGGCTCTGCACTAACAGCTCAGAGCCTGATTGAGATTCATTCTCTCTCTCTCTCTCTCTCTCTCTGTCTCTCAAAAATACATAAACATTAAAAAAATACCCTTCGCCTTAGTAACTTCGATTTCTGAAGATGGTTTATTTTCATCTTTCATTTTTCTCTGGAGTTGAAAAGGAGGGTGTTGCAAAGCAAAATTTTAAAACAAAGTTATTGAGAAGCACCTGGGTGGCTCAGTCGGTTGGGTGTCCAACTTCAGCTCAGGTCATGATCTCACGGTTTGTGAGTTCGAGCCCCAAGTTGGGCTCTGTGCTGACAGTATGGAGCCTGCTTGAGATTCTCTCTGTCTGCCTCTCTGCTCCTTTCCTGCTCACGCTCTCTCTCTCTCCCCCTCTCTCTCTCTGTTCCTTCCCCACTCATTCTCTCTCTCAAAATAAATAAGCCTAAAAAAAAAATACCTGAAGACCCCATGAAATAAAACAGCAACAAAAAAATCTTATAAGAAGTTATATTTTTGAACCTTCTCAACATTACGTCAACTGTGTTGTAAAAACGAATGTCAAAAATAACTTTCTACATTCATGAACTATCTTTGCTTCTGGTTGAAAATAATTTGCAAACTGAAAATGCTTTACTGGAATTTCTTTAAGCAGGAAGAGGAGCAGAAGAGAGCAGATGACAGCCCTGGGGTGAAGTTGGGCCACAGATAAAGAAAAAAGGAGTGTCCTCCGCCCTTACGGAAGGTACGTGCTCCTAGCAAGGGCTCTCCAGCTGTCCTGATGCTCTCAAAATGAAACCAAGATATCAATTGATTACACTATAGTCTGGGTCTTGAATTTAAATCCTTGTTATGTAACCCCTGCCTAGACACATAGCAACTTGCCAACTGAATTCTGAAAGATCGCAGCAGATTTTATGAGCTAGGCTTCAAGAGACTTGATATCCTCCCAAACATACCCGAAGATGGCTATTTGTAAAACCATCTTGACTGTGAAGGGGAGGGATAAAGAGGCAGAGCACAGAAGACTTTTAGGGCAATGAAAAAAACCCTGTATGATGCTATATGGGTGGAAAGCATTTGTCCCATCCCTCTGGCCCAAGCCTAGAGAATGTACAACACCAAGGACAAACCTTAATGTAAGTGATGGTCTTTGGGTGATAATGATCGGTCAATGTAGACTCATCAATTGCAATGAATGTACTGCTCTGGTGGGGCATGTTGATAATGGAGGAAGGGTATGTTGGGGGGGGGGATTGGGGTATATGGGAACCTTCTGTACCTCTCTACCAGTTTTGCTGTGAATCTAAAACTTATCTTAAAAAATCTTTCTATATCCATTCATCAGTCGATGGACATGTGAGTTCTCTCCATAGTTTGGCTATTGTTCATAGTACTGCTATAAACATTGGAGTGCATGTGCCCTTTTGAATCTGTATTTTTGGATCCTTTGGGTAAATACCTAGTAGTGCAATTGCTGGGTCGTAGGGTAGCTTTATTTTTAGTTTTTTATTTATTTTTTATTTTTTTTAACATTTCTTTATTTTTGAGACAGAGAGAGACAGAGCATGAACAGGGGAGGGGCAGAGAGAGAGGGAGACACAGAATCCGAAACAGGCTCCAGGCTCCGAGCTGTCAGCACAGAGCCCGACGCGGGGCTCGAACTCACGGACCGTGAGATCATGACCTGAGCCGAAGTCAGATGCTTAACTGACCAAGCCACCCAGGCGCCCCAATATTTTTAGTTTTTTGAGGAACCTCCCTATTCTTCAGAGTGGCTGCACCAGTTTGCATTCCCACCAACAGTGCAAGAGGGTTCCCCTTTCTCCACATCTTCGCCAACACCTGTTTTTTTCTGTGTTGTTCATTTTAGCCGATAAACTAAATTTTAAATTAAAAAAAGGAAAATGTTACCAAACCGTAAAAAAAAAATTGTCTTTCTAAAACATGAATTGATTCCACTATCAGCCCTGATTTGGGGGGTGAAATGAAAGGTACCATTAACATCACTTCCCCCCCTCCCCTGCCCCGTAACTATGGCAAAGGTGAGCATTGGCACGGGAACGTTGCTCTGTCATCCTTCACAAGTGTTAGGATGTGGGTTCAGTGTTCGTGTTAGCGGGCAGCGTTTCTTAAGACAATGGTTTGAAAAGTAAATGGGGGTGGAGGCTGCAGAAATATTCCAATGTGGAGTTTAGAGCCTGGAGATATAATTCAACAGCATCCTTGTTATTCCCACATGGCAAGAACAGGAATTTCAGATTGATTTAAATGGTAACAGTGGTGATATAGTTGAACTGGTCCCCCTCATGCAGAAGCGTCAAATGCTGGTTTACTGTCTGCATGGAAATTCACTCGAAAATATCTCTGCTAACCCCAATCCGCTCCCTAAAAGTGACCGTGATGTCTTGTGCTCGTGGGGCTCAATCCCACAACCCTGGGATCATGACCTGAGCTGAAGTCAAGAGTGGGAGGCTCAACTGCCTGAGCCACCCGGGTGCCGTAATCAAAGCATCTTTCTTTTTTTATTTAAAAAAAAAATTTTTTTTTTACGTTTTTATTTGTGAGACAGAGAGAGACAAAGCATGAACGGGGGAGGGTCAGAGAGAGGGAGACACAGAATCCGAAACAGGCTCCAGGCTCTGAGCGGTCAGCACAGAGCCCGACGCGGGGCTCGAACCCACGGACCGTGATATCATGACCTGAGCCGAAGTCGGCCGCTTAACCGACTGAGCCACCCAGGCGCCCCTCAAACCATCTTTCTTAAATAAAAACAATGGGAAAAGTAATTATATCCTAACACTTTAGAGTCGTGACTGAGGAACGTGCCCCTGCGTGTCCTTCCCATGCCATGTGTAAGCTCACGGTCCTCGGGCTGCTGCCCCTCCAGCACCGAGCGTTTCTCTGAACTAAAGGCTGCCTACTCAGAAAAACTCCACCAGGCTGGGAGGAGCTGGGTTAAGTGGCTAAGCAAGCGAACTCTGGTGCCACGCTTCTGCTCCACCTTGTACCAGCCGTGAGACCACCAACGAATGACACGATCACCCCAGGCCTCAGCTGCCTCCTATCACCTACCATGGTCGCAGTGAAGGGAGTCACAATGTAGTGAGGACTAGATGGTCTAAGACACGGAAAGAATGCAGCAGGGCGCCCAGCACAAAGTAACTGCATATTATCTTTGTTTCGGAAGTTGCTGTCCCCCCAGCTCAGGGGTTGCACAGCGAACAAGGGAGGGGAAATTCCACATTCGTCATAACCCTGTAGCGTCCAGGACTGTGTTATCCCCTAACACACGGCCCCACTTCTCTTTCATGAGCCTCTCAACACTTATTGGCGCTATCTGTTCTCCAGATCAATGCCCTTTTAAACCCAAGGCCGACTGGAAACCCTTGGATGGCTCACTGTTTCCCCTTTCTTTCCCCCACCTCGCTGAGCACCGCCTTCCTCAGCAGCGTCTTATCAGACAGCCTCTCTCCCGGCCCTTGGACACTTTGTTTCTTTCTCACTTCAGAACTCTTGAACTGCTTTGTCTTGGAATCTTCTCCTCTAGACCCTCACAGAATCCCTGCATTCTCCTCCCATAAATGTTGCTCAAAATATCACCTCACCAGGAGTGTTTTCCCACTCAATTATTTTAAGGAGGCCCTGCCCCCAAACCACCCGGGTTGTTTTATCTTTATTAAGTGTTTATGCTTTTGCTTTATTTAGTTAGTTCGTTTTCTGACGTCTGGGTTCTATGCCAGCCCCACCGTTCCTAATATTCATGTCCTCTTTTTAGGTGCCTTAGTGCAATATTTTAGTTTTTTTTTTTTTTTTCATTTGGGTCATGTAAATTTTATTTTATTTTATTTTTTTCACCTTGTAATCCCATAGGTTTTTAAAAATTTTTATTCAATTTATTTTTTTTTAATTTACATCCAAGTTAGTTGGCATATAGTGCAACGATGATTTCAGGAGTAGATTCCTTAATGCCCCTTAGCCCATCCCCTGTCCCACAACCTCTCCAGTAACCCTCTGTCGTTCTCCACACTTAAGAGTCTCTTATGTTTTTGCTCCCCTCCTGTTTTTATATTATCTTTGCTTCCCTTCCCTTGTGTTCATCTGTTTTGTGTCTTAAAGTCCCCGTATGAGTGAAGTCATATGATATTTGTCTTTCTCTGACTGACTAATTTCACTTAGCATAGTACCCTTTAGTTCCATCCACGTAGCTGCAAATGGCAAGGTTTCATTCTTTTTGATTGCTGAGTAATACTCCATTGTATATATATACCACATCTTTTTAATTAATTTTTTTTAATGTTTGTTTATTTTTGAGAGAGAGAGACAGAGTGTGATCCGGGGAGGGGCAGAGAGAGAGGGAGACACAGAATCTGAAGCAGGCTCCAGGCTCTGAGCTGTCAGCACAGAGCCCGACATGGGGCTCGAACTCATGGACTGTGAGATCATGACCTGAGCCAAAGTCGGACGCTTAACTGACTGAGACACCCAGGCACCCCTAAAGCACATCTTCTTTATCCGTTCATCCATCGATGGACTTTTGGGCTCTTTCCATACTTTGGCTATTGTTGATAGTGCTGCTGTAAACATTGGGGTGCATGTGCCCCTTCAAAGCAGCATACCTGTATCCCTTGGCTAAATACCTAGCAGTGCAATTGCTGGGTCATAGAGTACATTTTCTTAAAATGTATCCTTATAGTTTGGGTTCTGTAACTGAACCCGAGTCTGTCTGCCTGGCGTGCAGCAAGTTACTGAGACACCAGGCTTGGAAGCAAGGCAAGACACCAGGCAGCAAGGAAAGGGTTTATTCCAGACACAGTGAGATGAGACAAGGAGGCAAGAGGGCAAGCCTCAAATCTGCCTCCCACAAGGGGAGAGAACAAGTTTTTTTTATAATCACGGGGTGAGGTTACACACATATTGATGGAAAGGGTGGGGAAACATGACTTTTCATGAGGAAAGATGGAGTGTGTGTACCGAGCAAACATATACAGCACATACATCCCATGTTCATTTCGTAGTAAAGACTTAACACCGGAACGAAGCAAAACCCAGCACGTGATGTCAGGTGTATCTTAGGATAAGGGGAGGCAGCTGTGATGCTCCAGGAGCTGACATAAACTGGATGGGACTTTGGGCTCGTTTTCTTGAGTGAGGAACAGAGGGCCTTGCTTTTTCCCAGGCTAGATCCATATCAGTTGACCCTGAGCCCAGGCGTCTGTAGAAACAACTAGTGATTTGTGAGCGGGGTCTGAAAAGGCTCAATAGCTGACTGGGCGGGGGGACGTTCCCTAAAAACCAAGATTAATACTTTCTTCTAGTTTTAGCCTCATTAACCCATGGGGCATGGTTTCAGTTTTGCTGTGATAAAGACAGGTTTACATTATTATACTTTCTAACCTACAATACCGTCGAATAAATAGGTGCTACTTTTGGAGGAGCACATCTTTAAAGTTGACAAGATGCTACCAATGTCATGTTGAGTGAAATAGGTAACAAAACACTTTGTAGATCTGTACCATTCAATAGGGTAACTGCTAGCCACATGTGACTATATACATTTGAATTAAAATAAGTTAAATTCAAAAGGCAGTTCCTCTGGGGCACCTGGGTGGCTCAATCGGTTGGGCGTCTGACTTCAGCTCAGGTCATGATCTCACGGTCCGTGGGTTCGAGCCCCACATCGGGCTCTGCGCTGACAGCTCAGAGCCTGGAGACTCCTTCAGATTCTGTGTGTGTGTCTCTCTCTCTACCCCTCCCCCACTCGTGCTCTGTCTCTGTCTCAAAAATAAGTAAACATTAAAAAAAAATTTTTTTTAATGCAGTTCCTCTGTCGTACTGGCCATACCATATTTCTACTACTCAGTAGTCAGCTGTGGCCTGCGGCTGTTATATTGGACAACACCAATGTAGAATATTTCCATCAGTGCAGAAATTTCTATTGGATTGTACTGACCTAGAACGTGAACTTATTTACAAATAAAGTACAGCCAACATCTTCATGTGTATGTGTATACATCAGTTAAGGGTTTTCCATCTAGTATATAAGTTCTTTACTTTTAATTTTTATGGAATGCAACTATTAACTGGGCATGAAATTTTAGAATATTTAAAATTACCACACTCGGGTGCCTGGGTGGCTCAGTCGGTTAAGTGTCCGACTTCAGCTCAGGTCATGATCTCACGGGCCGTGAGTTCGAGCCCGGCGTCGGGCTCTGTGCTGACAGCTCAGAGCCTGGAGCCTGCTTTAGATTCTGTGTCTCCCTCCCTCTCTGCCCCTCCCCTGCTCATGCTCTGTCTGTCTCAAAAATAAATAAAAACACTAAAAAAAAAATTTTTTTTAATTAAAAAAATAATAATAAAATAAAGTAAAATTACCACACTCCTTGTAGAAATCCATACTTGGTCATAGTGTTTACTTTTAAAAATACTTGCTTCATAATATCTATTTAAAAATTCTTTAAATTTGGTCCAGCAATTCACTTCTGGATATATACCTCCAAAGAATTGAAAACAGAGGGTTTTTTTTTAATTCTTTTTAATGTTTGTTTATTTTTGAGAGAGAGAGGGACAGACCATGAGCAAGGAAGGGGCAGAGAGAGAGGCAGACACAGAATCCAAAGCAGGCTCCAGTCTCTGAGCTGTCAGCACAGAGCCCAATGCAGGGCTTGAACCCACAAACTGCGAGATCATGACCTGAGCTGAAGTCCAATGCTTAAATGACTGAGCCACCCAGGTGCCCCCAAAATGGAGATTTAAACAGATATTTGTAAACCTATGTTTACAGCATCATTGTTCCCAATAGCCCAAAGATAGAAGTAACCTAAGTGTCCATCCCTGGATCAATGGTTAAACCAAATGTAGTATATACGTATAATAGAATACTATTCAGCCATTAAAAAGAATGAAATCTGGGGCACCTGACTGGCTCAGTTGGTTAAGCGTCCGACTTCGGCTCAGGTCATGATCTCACAGTTTGTGAATTTGAGCCCCACATGTGGCTCTGTGCTGACAGCTTAGAGCCTGGAAACTGCTTCGAATTCTGTGTCTCCCTCTCTCACTGTTCCTCCCCCACTCATGCTCTGTCTCTCTCTCTCTCTCCTTCAAAAATAAATAAAAACATTAAAAAACATTAAAAAAAAGAATGAAATCGTACCATTTGCAACAACATGATGAATCTGGAGAGTATAATGCTAAGTATAATAAATCAAAGGGTGCCTGGCTGTCTCAATCAGTAGGGTATGCAACTCTTACTTACTTATTGATTCATTCATTCATTTATGAGAGAGCAGGAGAGGGGCAGAGAGAAATGGGGACAGAAGATCTGAAGCAGGCTCTGTGCAGACAACAGAGACCCCAACGTGGGGCTTGAACTCACGAACCTGAGCTGAAAGCAGCCACTTAAACAACTGAACCACCCAGACGCCCCATGTTGGTGCATCTCTTGATCTTGGGGTTGTGAGTTCCAAACCCATGTTGGGGGTAGAGACTCCTAAAATAAGTTTTTAAAAAATCACATGCAGGGATGCCTGGGGGGCTTAGTCAGTTAAGCACCCAACTTTGGCTCAGGTCATGATCTCACAGTTCTGGGTTCAAGCCCCGCGTGGGGCTCTGTGCTGACAGTTCAGAGCCTGGAGCCTGCTTTAGATTCTGTGTCTCCCTCTCTCTGCCCCTCCCCTGCTTGTGCTCTCTCTCTCTCTCTCTCTCAAAAATAAACATTAATTTTTTTTTAATCACATGTTAAAATGTGACTCAGTCAGTTGGGTGACGCAGTCAGTTGAGTGTCTGACTTCAGTTCAGGTCATGATCTCATGGTTCGTGGGTTCGAGCCCCGTGTCAGGCTCTGTGCTGACAGCTCAGAGCCTGGAGCCTGCTTCAGATTCTGTGTCTCCCTCTCTCTCTCTGTCCCTCCCCCACTCTTGCTGTGTCTCTCTTGCTCCCAAAAATAAACATTAAAAAAATTAAAAATAAGTAAAAAATAAAGCAGAGAAAGACAAATCCCATGATTTCACTCATACGTAGAATTTAAGAAACAAAACAAATGAACAAAGGGAAAAAGGCAAGCCAAGAAACAACAGACTCTTAAATACAGGGAACAAACTGTTTATTACCAGAGGGGAGGCAGCGGGGGGGGGGGGGGGGGATGAAATAGGGGAAGGGGATTGAGAGCACACTTCTTATGAGCACTGAATAATGTAAAGAATTGAATCGCTGAATTGTACCCCTGAAACTAATAACACTGTATGTTAACTATAATGGAATTAAAAAATAAATAAATCATTGGCCATTGGCAATTGACTCAACTTTCATCCCCTCTCTCCTTCTTAGAGGTTCAGGAGGATTGAAAATGCCAATCCTCTAATTTCTGTCATCACAGGAAACTCCAAAAGTTTCAGAAGCTCTGTGCTGGGAAGGGGGATGAAGACAAAGTAAATGTCTCTTATTAAAAAGCACAACTGGGATGCCCAGCTGGTTCCATTAGTGGAGCGTGTGACTCTTGATCTCAGAGTTGTGAGTTCAAGCCCCATGTTGAGTGTAGAGATTACTTAAAAACAAAATCTTTCTTAAAAATCACAATGACTATGATGCTTGAAAAATGATATTAATAAGTTTATTCTCGTTGTCCTCAAGATCCGCTGAACTCTGGATCCAGGATCGGTCGGTAGGGTGTGGCACCATGTGTCTGTCTCCGCCTCCTAAAGTCCTGTTGAGTGTCTCCGGCAGGCTCAGCTCTGGAAAAGCTGAGGTATATTTAGGAAAACATGTTTCCAAGACAAGTGAGAGAAATGTAGAGCCCAGGCTGAAGATATCAAATACACTGAATGTCTCTGTCTATCTTGCTCTGGCTCTGGAAAAATAAGACAGCTGATAGAAAGACTGGGGCCATTTTGTGTAGCTTCTATGCCTAAGGAGGAAAGAAAAATGGAAGAAGCCAGTTTGTACATTCAAACACGGAAGTAAACTCGTTCCCACCTTTCTAGTCCGGTGTAGAACTTACTACCTCCTGGGAAAGCCATGCGCTAGCCGGCCTTTGGCAGAACAAACCTAAGGACTGACTCCTCCATTATTTCAACCATACCTTCCACAAAGTCAACAGATTGTTTACTATGTACCAGGTACCAGGAAGACATCGATTAAAAAGAGAGAGAGAGAGAATGTGAGTTTTGTTCGAGTAGTCTTCATGCCCAGCACAGAACCCAATGTGGGGCTTGAACTCATGACCCTGAGATCAAGACCTGAGCTGAGTTCAAGAGTTGGAGGCTCAACTGAGCCTCTCAGACACCCCCCCCCAAATTCACATTCTAACGGGGTTTATGGGCTCCAGCTAGAAAGTGGCCAGTGGAATTCTTTTGGGGGACCACTGACTTGGGAAGAGTCTTCAGGAACTATAACTAATCCCCTTACTCCATGGAGTCTGATAAGGCACTCGAGTAGGAGGTATCCCAAGAGATGGTTGGAGTTGACTCCATCATGTGGAAGGACTGGGCACTCAGGAGGCTCTGCTCGGTGAGCCAACATGAGAACAACAGGGTGATTACCTTGAACTCTCTCATCTCAGAGATCCTGTTCCTGGTCTTGTCTCTGTTCTAAGTCTCCATCATCAGGTTCGCTTTTTCTCTGGGCATGGAATCTGGATCTCCGATTTTGAAACCAAATCTAAGTGGGTAAAACATCAAGAATTAATGCAATCAAATGATGTCATGCAAGTTTCACCATTGCTTTCACAAGGCAAAAGGAAGAGAGAGGGGGTTGGTTCTAGGCCTAATTCCAAAATCACCAGCCTTCCATATGACAGCTAGGACGGTCTATCAAGTCTGAAGATAAAGCCCAAAATTCAGAACCTCACACCTAGTGCCTTCATGATGGGTTTCAAATCCTTAAGTCCCCACGGTCGCCTCATTACCAGTGCTGGTTTTCCCTAAAGTGCCATGCCTATACTGACGCTCTTCCCTCTGCCTGGAATTCTTTTCCCATCTTTTTTTTCCTTCCTCTTCAAAAGGCTTATGTTTCTTCCATGACCCAGGATAGTATATTGTCTGTCTAGGGAGATATTTTTCATCCCACAAGACATAATTGTTACCCCTTGCCTCTGCCCATAAGTTACACACATACATGCACATTATATATATATCTCAAGTATATGTATATATTATTTATAATAACATAACTTTAGAAAAACGTATATGTATTTATATACTACGCACACACACACACACACACTCACATTCCACAACTACTGCTTTTGGTTTTCACAGAGGTTGCAAATAGAATAGGCACAGATCTGGAGTCCAAAAACCAGGCTTTGGAAAAGTCACGTAATACCATGAAAACTTTCATGTCCTTCCTGAAGGTATAGACCGCTCTGCAGGTGAATGATTGTTTTGGAGGAACCGCACATAATGCAACCCTGTGTTCGGTTTCTACACCTGAATCATAAATTTTCTCCATCTGCCTTGCTTGTGGTACCTATGAGAACGAGTGCCCTGTTGATAAAGTCATTCAGAGATTTCTCATTATTTCTGCACCTACCAAGATCTATTTTTTTAAATGTTTATTTTGAGAGAGAGAGAGCAGGGGAGGGGCAGAGAGAGAGGGAGAGAGAAAATCCTAAGCAGGCGCCCCTCTGTCAGTGCAGAGCCCTACACGGGGCTTGATCTCACAAACCACGAGATCATGACCCGAGCCAAAATCAAGAGTCGGACACTTAGCTGACTGAGGCACCCAGGTGCCCCACAATATCTGGAATTTAAGGAAAAATATATTCAGCTTTGAATTCTGAGGAGAAAACTAGCCCAAAGAATATTGGAATGGCTACATTAGGACAAGATTAGCTTCGTACTTCATCACCAGCTTCTGTTTTCTTCTCTCCCAACTCACACGCTCCTTCAGAATCACACCAAACCATTTACTCAAAAAAATCAGTCTTCCATTTATATCCATCTTCTCCATAGAATCTCCCAACCCTCACCGAGGCACATCCTCCTCTAGAACCCAATCCTCCTGCTGGATAACACCAAGATTAGCCATCCATCCAAGCTAGACCCACCACGTCTTCCTCGTTATCTCATCTCTTTCCCTCTCCACGCCACCCCTGTCCTCCACACCCCATCTATGCATTGCTATCAGTCTGTGTCCGTGCTGTTTCTCACACAGCACTCATTTCCATGTCTCAGCCTCCTTGACTTTTCACTGATTGTCAAACTTACTTCCTGTTTCCATAGTGGAGTCCGTTCTTCACTGGAGGAAGAGGAGCTATTTCAAACTGTAACCAGAGCATGCTTTCTCCTCTGTCTTAATTCTTTGAGCATGTCTCTACCACACAAAGGATAAAATATAAACTCTTATAGCAAGTATTTCCAAGTGTCTAATCCACTTCAAGACTTTTGAGCTCTGCTCAGCATACAGGGGTTAATCAGAGATGGGCCCCCTATCACAGCTCACAGGCTAATGGAAGATGGTGTCCACAAAACCCGAACACAACAGCTTAATCAACCGGTCACAACTGGTCTAGACTTGAGGCCTCCTTAAGTATATTTATGTCACCCTAGTTCACCAGCCCATAGACAATTCACAATGTTCTGGAAGCCACAGGACTGCTGCTAGGAATCCAGTCTACCACAACTGCTGCCCTTATGAACCCCCTCTCTTCTGGTCTTCCCCCATGGGATCTCTCTCTGCTTTGCGAGCCCCAGATCAAGTTTTCCTCTGTGAAACTGTTTCTGACCAAACACCAAACACATTGTTTGCTCCTATTTGTCTAGGAGGTAAATTTGTGTGACATTTAATCATACTGTTGGAATTATCAGATTACTGGAAAGAACAGTTTTTTTTTTTTTTTAGTATTTATTTATTTTGAGAGAGAAAGAGAATGAGTGGGGGAGGGGCAGAGGGAGAGAGAGAATCCCAAGCAGGTTCCTTGCTGTCAGCACAGAGTCAACCTGGGCTCGATCTCATGACCCAAGGCAAAAATCAAGACTCAGATGCTTAACTGACTGAGCCACCCAGGCACCCAAGGAGCACTGGTCTAAATACACACACAGAGCACACCAGTCTGACAGAATTCTATTCCATCTGGATCCTACATTTCTCTGAGTTAAATGTTAAATCTCTAAATTAGACATAATAATTCCAACCTCATGGGATAATTAGAAAGGCTGAAAAGTGTGATAGATATAAAGACTTTAGGCAAATAAATGCCTGGCTCATATTGCATCTAAAGAAACATTCCTTCCTTCATTCAACAAATTATTATTCCTTGTGTCAGGCGCTATTCAGGAGACAAAGAGTAGAAAACAATCCCTTCGTCAGTCGCTGCTCTCCAAATCCCACTGCAGCCATTTGGCCATAATGCGAAAGCGCAAGATGCAGAACCCCAAGCAACAGCTCCCCCTGCCAGAGCAGGAGGAAAGAAACCAGAAATGAGAAGGACGGGAGTCCCATTAGACCACCTGGCCTTGTGGCCAATGGAAAGCTTGATGACCCCAATCAGCTCCTCATGGAGGTCCTCCAGAATCAAGAAGACCAATGACTCCACAATGCTGAGTGCCCCACCTCCTCCCCTGGGCAGAGGCCCAATTCGGGGAGGCCCAGGCCCCAGATGAGGCCCAAATCGTTGTGGTTGGTTGGGGGAGGGCGTGGGCAATGCTGAACCTTGTTCTCCCAGACCAGGCCATGGGAGTCCCTCCAGGGGAGGCTTCCAACAAAGAGCAGAGAAACTCTTGAAGCTCAGAAGCTGGTCTCTTATCAAGAATACCTCCCTGCCCAAGGATGGACTCCAGGTTATGGAAGACAAATCCAACTGTCCTGTATGCAGACACTTTGCCAAAAAGGGCCAGTGTCAATATGAGGACCTCTGTGTCTTCTATCACCCAGGTATCAACAGACCACCCTGTGAGACTGTATCTTCCCATCCAGGCGGGGAGGAGCCTCCTGTGACCTGAAGGCCACATAGTCCCCTGTGGCTCTGTGACGGCTACTTTGAAGCTGTTCCACCCACCCCCCCTTTTGGTCCAGAGTTGTGTGTCATCACTGGTGCCCAGTATGTGGTCTTTCTTCTGATCCAGCCTCCAGAGACTCATGTTCAGGACCCCATCTTTGTTCCCTTCATCTGCCTCCTGGGTCATCGTCCCCTGTGCCAGCCGGCTGCTCTACAGGAAACCTCTTTGGCGCTGTTGCTTGGGCACCTGTCCACCCAGCCCCCAGTACTGCCCTCGATTCCCTGGAGCAGTTTCCTATCATTCCCTCCTTCCAGCTGCTTGTTTTAAGTCCTTTTTACGTGACACCCTCTGCCCCCAGTGTTGCCAGCGGCTCTGCGAAATTCACCAGGTTGTGTGACCTGGGGTCAAGTCTGAATGACAGGTGGAGTTACCAGTGAAAGGCCATTCTCCTTGCTTTTGGATTTTGCAGTTTCTGTGTGTCAGCAGCATGATCCCCACCACTCTGGTCTGTGATCCCTGTGCTTATGAAACTGTGCATCCCTTTGTAGCCTTTTTCAATGTGGTTGGTCTCTTTTTGACGTCCTAATGCTAGAGTTGAGCTTTTCTGCCGAAATGAGTGAGGCTCTTGGTGACCTCTAGACTTCCTGTAACCTCTCAACATGGGAGAATTGTAGAACTTTCCACAAGACTGACTCCCTGGTCCTCCCCATTCTTCTCCTGGTGTCAGTTCTTCTGGGTTTGACACAAGATTTTGAGGTGTTCTCTAAAGCCTCTGGTGGGCTACCCTATTCTCCTCTCCAGCCCACTTTACTTAGACTAAGTCACTGCAAGGCCACCAGACTTTTTGACTGAATTCTGTGAATCTCCACCCAGCCAACCTTAGGATAGAACCTGGGCAGTACTGTTGCCTTCTTCCAACCTTCTTCCCTGACATCCCTGGCACTGGTTGCTTTCTGTGAAAATAACAGCAGACAGGTTCGGTTTTCAACCTGTCCTGAGGAAATGCATCAGGAGTGTGGGCAAGAAGGAGGGAAGAGGGCCATTGCAGAACTGAGAAAGAATTTTTAAAAATATTTTTAATATCAGTAATAAATGCAGTGAAAATAAAGAAAGAAAGAAAACAAAAAATAAAACACTGGTTACAGCAAGAAAGAACTGAAAGGGGTGAGATAGCTGGCCCTAGGGCAACCAGATGGAGGGGCGCCTGGGTGGCTCAGGTAGTTACGCGTCTGACTCTCGGTTTCAGCTCAGGTCATGATCTCATGGTTTGTGGGATCAAGGCCCACATCAGGCTCTGTGCTGTCTGCAGGGAGCCTGCTTGGGATTCTCTCTCCCTCTCTCTCTCTGCCTCTCCTCTACTCGTGTTCACTCTCTCTCTAAATAAATAAGCCTCAAGAACCTACTAGATGGAGAGAATAGCTCATGAGAGGCCCTGGGGTGGGAATGTGCCTCACATGTCCATCCACGGGGCTCCCCATCTCCTACATCTCCATCCTAGGAGATGGGGCAAATTCTTTATCACTTACTTGGACTCTTGACTCGGGAACACCAATTTCTTTAGCAAGTTGCTCTCTGGAATCAAAGCCAGGATAAGGATTGTTCGAAAATGCCTCAATGAGGGCGTGTAATTGCAAGGACGTATAGTTGGTACGACTCCGTCTGTCTTCTCTACCTAGGATAGGTGCAAGACTGAGGGTCACGGAACATTTCAGAGGTCAGTTGACATATTCCCAAACAAGGAACCCAAACCTGTCCTACACTGTCTCCATCTAATACATTGCATCTCCTTAAGAGGGCCTTGCCCTGGCTTATTCCAGGCAGAAGGTTCTAGAAGAGACACAGTATATGGCTAGGTTGCTGGTTCTTTCCAGTGGAAAGAAGGTAAGCAGAGCAAAGTCTCAAAAGGTCCATGAACCATGCAGGAAAGAATTTCCAGGGGCCATATTGGACCCATTGCTACCAGAAGACCTTGAACAGGAGGCCCTGAGAGAAAGAACATTCCTCTCCCACTCAGAGTAGTAGTTAGCTCCAAGTAGAGAGGACCTTGTGTACCCAAGAAGCTCTGTTGTGGAAGGACTGGAACAGACTATTTACTTTGAATCTCCTCTTCAAGGTGATCTTGGTCTTGGCTTGATTCTAAGTCCTCATCGGGTTCTGATTTCTTCTGGTGCCTAGCTCTTCGATTCTGAAACCAAATCTTGAGTGAGGAAAAGAAAATGAGAGAATTTAGTATGTCTAGGTCATCTCACCCTATTACTGCCTGTCTTCAAAGGGTGTGATTCTTATAGGTCTAAGCTCAGTACTGTTATGATACCTGTCACATCCGACTGAGTCTTAGGTCAAGGTTTGGCATTTAGCATCTTCACAATCTGTTCCCAACATGACTATAGTAATCTTTTTAAGTTAAGAAATAGATGCTGCAATTATTATGCATTTATCAACCGGCTCAAGTATTTCCTCTTCTCTGAAGAAGCACCTGCACATGCCGTTGCCACTCCTAGACACTCTTTCACCGTCAGTACTCACATTTGTGGAGTGAGACAAAGAGCAGCATCCTTGTGACTTCATTCTGGGTGTCAAGTTACTTCACGCAAAGCCCTTAGCACACTGGCACATAATGTGCTCGATTAACAGTTTCCTTGCCTCCTTGTCTACTTTTAGTCTTGGAGATACAGAATTTGTAACTTACCTGGATTCGAGACTCTTCAGTATTGGCTTCTAAAGCAAGTTTTTGTTTGGTAGCATAACCTGGGTAAGGGTTTTTATCAAATGCTTTGATGAGGATTTTCAATTGATCTTGTGTGAATTTGGTGCGGCTGCGTCTGTGATTCACTGGTGTGGTCTCTGTGGAAAGATTAGGAAAGACGAAGCATTTAATAGGCCAGCTTATAAATTTCAAACTTCAGCCTCAAGCTAGTCTTTGATTTCCTCTTTTCCTTTGTAATCCACCAGAAACCAGTAGTAAAAAACTCTGACACAATTATAAATCCCTTAAATACACAAGGGTGATTCTTTTTTTTTTTTTTAAACGTTTATTTATTTTTGAGACAGAGAGAGACAGAGCATGAATGGGGGAGGGTCAGAGAGAGAGGGAGACACAGAATCCGAAACAGGCTCCAGGCTCTGAGCTGTCAGCCCAGAGCCCGACGCGGGGCTTGAACCCACGGACCGTGAGATCATGACCTGAGCCAAAGTCGGACGCTTAACCGACTGAGCCACCCAGGTGCCCCACACAAAGGTGATTCTTGAACTTCTCTATTTTATCTGAATGCCATGACTGGGAGTCAAGGTCTTCTATTTTTCAAAAACCATGAAAAATTTATGTGTTCTGTTCATATGGATTAAGAAGAATGAGTCAAGAAAAGGCATGTAATAATAGGTCATTACAATCATGAATACTTGAAACCATAGAAATGAAGAGCAAATGAAGTACCATTAAGTCCCTTTCAGTGTTTCTGGTTTAATTTCCGGGTAAAATCCATTGCCCTCAATAGCAGATAAACAGGATCACTTTCCAAAATGTTTTTAAAAACACTATGGGGAGGATCATTTGGTTCTTATAGCAACATGCAGAAGAATGAACCTGGACCACTTTCTTACACCATACGCAAAAATACTCAAAGTGGATGAAAGACCTAAACATAAGACAGGAAACCATCAAAATCCTAGAGGAGAAAACAGGCAATAACCTCTTTGACTGTGGCTGCAGCAACTTCTTACTAGACATGTCTCCAGAGGCAAGAGAAACAAAAGCAAGAATGAACTATTGGGACCTCATCAAAATAAAAAAGTGTCTGCACAACGAAGGAAACAATCAACAAAACTAAAAGGCAACCGACAGAATGGGAGAAGATATTTGCAAGTAACATATCAGACAAAGGGTTAGTATCCAAAATACATAAAGAACTTACCAAACTCAACACCCAAAAGACAAACAATCCAGTGAAGAAATGGGCAAAAGACATGAATAGATACTTTTCCAAAGAAGACATCCAGATGGCCAACAGACATATGAAAAGATGCTCAGCATCACTCATCATCAGGGAAATACAAACCAAAACCACATTGAGATACCGCCTCACACAGGTCAGAGTGACTAAAATTAACAACTAAGGAAACAACAAGACTCAAAAAAGTCAAACTCCACATTTATGCAAAAAAAAAAAAAAATCCAGTCAAAACTCTTAACTACTGCAAAATAAAGAATTCATTGGGATTCCCAGACCACAGGGATGCTTTTTTTTGTTTGATCCTTGAATGTTTGTCCCTCCTACAAGTTTAAATCTTCATTTGCATACCAGTCTACTACCTCCTGGTCTGTTGTACTTCATTGAAAGAAGGCTAAAATTTTATTTATTTATTTGTTTGTTTGTTTTTATTTCTAAATTTTTGTATTTTTTTAATGTTTATTTTTTAATTTTTTTTAAACGTTTTATTTATTTTTGAGACAGAGAGAGACACAGCATGAACGGGGGAGGGGCAGAGAGAGAGGGAGACACAGAATCAGAAGCAAGCTCCAGGCTCTGAGCCATCAGCCCAGAGCCCGACGCGGGGCTCGAACTTGCGGACTGCGAGATCGTGACCCGAGCTGAAGTCGGACGCTTAACCGACTGAGCCACCCAGGCGCCCCTTTTAATGTTTATTTTTGAGAGAGAGAAAGAGAGAGTGTGTGTATGTGCCTGAGCAGCACAGGGACAGAGAGACAGAGACAGAGGATCTAAAGCGGGCTCTGTGCTGACAGCAAGCCCGACGCGAGGCTCAAACTCACGAACTGTGAGATTATGACCTGAGCCAAAGCCACAAGCTTGACTGACTGAGCCACCCAGGTGTCCCTAGAGTTCTAAATTTTTTTTAAGTAATGTCTACACCCAACTTGGAGGCCAGCTTACAAGCCTGAGGTCAAGAGTCACATAATCTACCAACTGAGAGAGCCAGGCACCCTGAAAGGAGAAGGTTAACTTTACTATCATTCTCAAGTCCTCTTGAATCTTACCGTGTTGATCAGACCCTCACCAATATTTTTGAGCTAGTCACATATAACGACTTCCTTGGCCTTATACCTTGTAATAAATATGTCCTCCAGCCACTACCAGCAACTTTCTGTCCCACAACCAGGCCAACTTCCTTCTACTCCAGAACTTGGTACTTGTTCTTCTCTTCCTGCGATGCCCTTCATGTGATGAGGGACTAGCTTGCTCCTTTGTGACAGGTTCCAGCTTGAGCACCACCTTCTCAGAGTCCTTCCCTGACCCTCCAGTCTAAGGCCCACACTCTGTGCTCCAAATAGTCGTGATTGAATTTTTCTGATGGCAAAGTAATCTTCTCTGAGGTTGGCCTTAGGTTAAAAAGCCCTCACAGGACCCCACCGATCTTATACCTTCAAGTAGGTTCTTCTCTGTGCACAGATCCTTGACTGTATACATTCTTAAAAGGAAGATTCCTTTACGGTGAAAAGCTCAAAGGAAAGCTTAAGCCCTGAAGTAGATATAGAGGAACTTCTAACTAACCCAGATCAACTCCCTAGGGAATGGGGGGCGGGGATAAGCAAATTAGGGCCTCCTGCCTAATTCCTACACTGACAGGTAGAGGGTGGGCAGGGAGGAACAAGAGATGAAGAGCTAAAGTAAGATGAAGGATAAGAAAGGAGGAAAGCAAAGAGAAAAATCTGAGGAAGATCTCTTTTATCAACCTAGGAGCATGTTATAGCCCAATAAGCTAACGGTTCCTAGAGATCAGTATCAAGATGGTTCATCTCTGACTCTGGGGGACACAAAGCTCCAGACCGTTACAGCTTGGTAATTCCCTTCCTGAGTCTCTATCCTAGAGGAACGGACACGTGTACGTCTGGGTAACACACATGGATATTCACTGCCATAGTGTTGGTAGTAGTGAACATTCTGTCCATTAACAGGGAATTGCATTTCCAAACAAAAATACCAACAGGATATTTGAAGTAAACCTTATTTTAGGATGTTCAGATTTACAGAGAAGTTACAAAGCTGGCATGAGGAGTTCCCATATCTTCCATTCCCAGTTTCCCCTATTATTCATTGTACTTTTTTCTAGGTAATCTCTACACCCAGTGTGGGGCTCAAGCTCATGACCCAGAGATCAGGAATCACATGCTTGGGGCACCTGGGTGGCTCAGTCAGTTAAGCATCCACCTTTCAGCTCAGGTCATGATCTCACGGTTGCTGAATTCGAGCCCCACATCAGGCTCTGCACAGACAGTGTAGAGCCTGCTTAGGATTCTGTCTTTTTCCCACTCTCTGCCCCTCCCCACTTGTGCTCACTCTCTCTCTCTCTCTCAAAATAAATAAGCTTAAAAAAAAAAAAAAAAAAGAGCCACATACTCAGGGGCGCCTGGGTGGCTCAGTTGGTTGAGCATTGTACTCTTGATTTCAGTTCAGGTCATGATCATAGGGTCATGGGATTGAGCCCTACAGAGGGCTCCGTGCCCCCGCCAAGGGGGAGTGGGGCATGGAGCACGGAGCCTGCTTAAGATTGCTCAGTCTCCCACTTTCTCTCTATCCCTCAGCCCCTCTCCCCAGTTCTCAGAAAAAAAAAAAAAAGTCACATGCTCTCCCAACTGAGCCAACTAGGTACCCCTCCCCTATTAACATATTACCACAGTACATTTCTCACAATGAAGGAATTGATACTGATACATTGTTGGTAAGTAAAGTCCATACTTTATTCATATTTTCCAAGTTTTTATCTAAAAGTTTTTATCTAATATCCTTTTTCTGTTCTCAGATGCTATCTAGGTACCATATTACAATGGGTCCTCAGATCTCCTTAGGCTCCCTTTGGCCCTGACAGTTTCTTAGACTTTAGTTTTTCATGATATAGACAGTTCTAAGGAGTACTGAGCAAGTGTTTTGTAGAACCTCATTGGAGTTTATCTGATGTTTTTCTCATGATGAGAATATGGCTGTTTTCTGAGAAGAGACCAAACAGGATTTTGAGGGCCACCTAAAACATACGGGGAGAATACAAGCCCACAAAGTAGATTATACATTATGTTTAAAAAGGATAAAGATGATGCATTTAATTATCCAGATAAAATAGAGTAGTAAAAGCTTTTTCTTACAGTACTCATGCAGAAACAGACCAGTAGACAAATGGAACCCAAGAGAAAGCCGAGGAACAGAAAGTCTGTTCTATATAGAACTTGGGATAGCCAGAGCCTCCAAAATCAGCGGGAAAGGGTAGTGTTGGGTAAAGAAAATGGCTTGCTGTATGAAGAAAAATGAAGTTGAGTCATGATACACAGTATATTTCAAAATGCCAAATTAAAGACCTGTGAAATGTAAAAATAAATGGAAAATCATGTACGAAAGAACCCGTGTCCCATTGAGATAGAAAAGAGTTCAATAAGTTATTTAATCTTCCCAAAACACAATGGGAAAAATTTCTGGAACCAAAGACGTAACTGAAAACTGCAGTTCAAAAGTTAGAAAATCAGATAAAGTCAGATGCTTGCAATGATGGGGGTGGGGTGGGGAGATGGAAACCCTTCTGGAGAACTGGTTGGAATGTACTTTATTCTAGATAGTCGGTGGGGCAATTGGGCTCTGCTTGCTTAAATTATGTGCAGTAATTGTAATGCCGTCATTTATTTCCCACTCAAATCTCCATGACATATTTTTCAGAATGCTGTTCATATTAACAGTTGGAGCAAACTAAATGCCCATGACTACACGAATGGGTAAGTAAAATGTGCTAATATCCCCGTGATGGAATTTTATGCCTTAAGACCAAAATAATGAGAAAAAAAAAATGACAAGGGAAACAAGATCGATAGGTCTCAAAGGCACAGAATTAAGTCAAGAAAGGAAGGCACAAAATGGAGTTTATACAGAGCAATAATATTTCTATGTAGCAATTATGTATATACCTACATAGGTGTACACGTAAATTAAATCAAATTGTACACTTATGATTTGCATTTTACCATGTGCAGTTGTACTTCAATAAAAAGCTGGAGAGAAACAAGTGATTCCAGTGAAGATCAACTAATCTAAATAAGTTACATTCCACCAAAACAATGTTGTGTATTTGTGAAGGATACACACATATCACAAGACACCTATCTCTAAATGGCATGAAATGCACTGGATGCAACAGATGGACGGCTGTGCACGGGGAGGGGAAGCAAGTGTGTGTTGCCGAGGAGCAGTAACCTATCAATTGTGCGTTACTAAGAAGACAAGAAAAAGAAAAAAAAAAAAAAACTTGAAAATTATTGCAGAATTTTTTTTCTCTAGAAAGTATTCCTAGATCACTAAATCCCAATGTTTTTGGCTTCAGGACCCATTTGCACTTTTAAAACTGAATATCCAAAGACCGTTTGTTTTACCTTATTAAAAATTAAAAGTGAGAACATTGGTTAATCCATTTTATTTAACTTTTTTTGTTTATTTATTTTTGAGAACGAGAGATAGAGTGTGAGCAGGGGAGGGGCAGAGAGAGAGGGAGACACACATTCTGAAGCAGGCTCCAGGCTCTGAGCTGAGCTGTCAGCACAGAGCCTGACATGGGGTTCAAACCCACAAACCCCAAGATCATGACCTGAGCTGAAGTCAGATGCTTAACCGACTGAGCCACCCAGGCACCCCTTGATTAATCCATTTTCAAATGTCAACAAACCCATTACATTTTAACAAAAATAACATTTTTATTAAAAAAATTATCACCTTGGAATAAAAATGATTACTGAGGTAAGTGGCATTGCTTTACATTTATGGAAATTACTTTGATGTCTATACTTAGCCATATAGAAGAGAGCTGGATTCTTACAGCTGCATCTGATCTCTTGTGATGTTCTTTTTAGCTCAATCATGACATATACAGCCTCAGACAGGTGTATATAGTTGGGCACAGAGTTGTACTTTAATAGCCTTTCAGATCATTAAAACTCCACCAAATTAAAAACCCACTATAACAAGTGGCATAAACTTTCTTAGATATTAGCTGCCACGAGGAGTCTGAAACCATTTCAGTGAACTGTGTTGTGTGCTGTATTATACTGGATTTTTTAAACTTTTTATTTTTTATTTTTATTTTATTTTTTAACGTTTATTTATTTATTTTTTTTTAATTTTTTTTCAACGTTTTTTATTTATTTTTGGGACAGAGAGAGACAGAGCATGAACGGGGGAGGGGCAGAGAGAGAGGGAGACACAGAATCGGAAACAGGCTCCAGGCTCCGAGCCATCAGCCCAGAGCCTGACGCGGGGCTCGAACTCACGGACCGCGAGATCGTGACCTGGCTGAAGTCGGACGCTTAACCGACTGCGCCACCCAGGCGCCCCACGTTTATTTATTTTTGAGACAGAGAGAGACAGACATGAACAGGGGAGGAGCAGAGAGAGAGGGAGACACAGAATCCGAAACAGGCTCCAGGCTCTGAGCTGTCAGCACAGAGCCCGACGCGGGGCTCGAACTCACAGACCGTGAGATCATGACCTGAGCCGAAGTCGGACGCTCAACCGACCAAGCCACCCAGGCGCCCCTAAACTTTCTAAAAAATGTTTATTTCTTTTTGAGAGAGAGGGCAGCAGTGGGGGAGAGGCAGAGAAGAGAGGGAGACAGAGAATCCGAAGGGGCTCTGTGCTAACAGCTCAGCTCAGAGCCTGGAGCCTGCTTCGGATTCTGTGTCTGCCTCCCTCTCTGTCCCTCCCCCACTTGCGTGCGCGTGGGCTCTCTCTCTCAAAAATACATAAACATAAAAAAAATAAAAAATAAAATAAAAATAAAAATAAAAAAAATACATAAACATAAAAATTTCTTTTTAATTTTTTTAATTAATGTTTTTTATTTATATTTGAGACAGAGAGAGACAGAGTGTGAGGGAGGGAAAGGCAGAGAGAGAGGGAGACACAGAATCCGAAGCAGGCTCCAGGCTCCGAGCTGACAGCACAGAGCCCGACGCGGGGCTCGAACTCATGAACCGAGATCATGACCTGAGCCGAAGTCAATGCTTAACCGACTGAGCCACCTAGGCGCCCCTAAACATAATTTTTTTTTTTTTAAATAAAGGAGGAGGGAAAAGAAAGAATGCATGGGGTGAAGTCACAATTTTAAGCGAAGTAATTAGGGAAGACTTCACTTAGAAAATGACTTGATTCGGGGCACCCGGGTGGTTCAGTCGGTGGCGCTTCTGACTCTTGGTTTTCGGTTCAGGTCACGTTCTTGCAGTTCGTGAGTTCCAGCCCTGCATTGGGCTCTCTCTGTCAGCCTGTCAGCACAGAGCCGGCTTTGGATCCACTGTCCCCCTGTCTCTGACCCACCCACCCCCACGTGCACTGTCTCAAAAATAAACAAAACATTGAAAATGTTGAAAGGAAGAAAACAAATGACTTAAGCAAAGACTTGAAGCAAATGAGAGAGGGACCCATGCTGACATGTGGAGAACCACCTTGCAGGGACTGGGGATGGCAGTAGGAGCCTGCCTGGCCTCTTTAAGAGAGAGCAGAGGGCTACACAGTCTGGAACAAAGCAGAAACAGGTGAGGTCCTAGACCTTGGTGGCGGGGGTAGAAGACAGATTGTATAGGGCCTTGCAGGGCCGTGTGGGGATGGACCAAGAAATGGTCAGATTCCTAAAATATTTTAAAGTTAAAATCAACAGAACTGCCAGGCTGATTAGATATAGGTCATGAGAGAAAAGTAGGTCAAGGATGTTCCCTAGAGTTTTTAGCATGAACAGCTGACATGTCCTCAGTGAGGATAAACTCTGTGGGGGAGAGTTTGGGTGTAAACATGGAGTCCAGTTTGGGACACGCTGAGTTTGGGACACTTGTTAGACAAACAAGTGAGACCGATGAATCCAAAGTTCAAGAGTAAAGTTCAGTCTTGAGAAAGAAGTCTGGAAGTTTCTTTGATTCCAAAGATATTCTGGTCTATGAAATCTCTCATACCTCCCATTGTTTTTTTTTTTTTTTTTAACAATTTTTTTAAATGTGTATTCATTTTGGAGCAGGGGAGAGGCAGAGAGAGAGGGAGACACAGAATCAGAAGCAGGCTCCAGGCTCTGAGCCGTCAGCACAGAGCCCGACATGGAGCTCGAACCCACGAACCGTGAGATCATGACCCGAGCCGAAGTCAGACACTTAACCGACTAAACCACCCAGGGGCCCCATTTGTTGTTGTTGTTGTTTTTTAAGGTTATTTATTTATTTTGAGAGAGAAAGCGGGGCGCCTGGGTGGCTCAGTCGGTTAAGCGGCCGACTTCAGCTCAGGTCACGATCTCACGGTCCGTGAGTTCAAGCCCCGAGTCGGGCTCTGTGCTGACGGCTCAGAGCCCGGAGCCTATTTCAGATTCTGTGTCTCCCTCTCTCTGACCCTCCCCCCATTCATGCTCTGTCTCTCTCTGTCTCAAAAATAAATAAACGTTAAAAAATATATAAAAAATAAAAAAAAAAAAACAAGAGAGAGAAAGCACGCGAAGGAGGGGCAGAGAAGGAGAGTGAATCCCAAGCAGGCTCTGTACCAGCAGCTTGGTGCTCGATGTGGGGCTCAAACTCACTTACTGTGAGATCATGACCTGAGCTGAAATCAAGAATCAGATGCTTAACCAACTGAACCACTCAGGTGCCCCCCTCTTTTTTTTTTTTTTACCACAGTTTATTTTTTTTTTTAATTTTTTTTTTTAACATTTATTTTTGAGACAGAGAGAGACAGAGCATGAACGGGGGAGGGGCAGAGAGAGAGGGAGACACAGAATCGGAAGCAGGCTCCAGGCTCTGAGCCATCAGCCCAGAGCCCGATGCGGGGCTCGAACTCACGGACCGCGAGATCGTGACCTGAGCTGAAGTCGGACGCTTAACCGACTGAGCCACCCAGGCGCCCCACCACAGTTTCTTTAAATGTATCTCTCTCCCTCTCCTTCCTGAAGCAAAAATCTTCTATTTTGTTTAATTCATGATTGCCTGTATCTTTCTGAAATTCCCAATGCACAATACACAGAAAACAGCATATTTTCATATCATATGAGAGAAAGTTTTTCTCAATCCTAGTAGTTATTTTAAAGCTTAAAAATGGGGCTCAGTCAGACAAGCATCCGACTCCTGATTTCGGCTCAGGTCATGATCTCACAATTAGTGAGATTGAATCCCAAGTTGGGCTCTGTGCTGGCAGCCTGAAGCCTACTTGGGATTCTCTCTCCTTCACCCCCCTCTTAAAAATAAATAAACGTTAAAAAAAAAGTTTTAAAATGGAACTCCCACAAGTTGTGGCAAACCCATAAGTTTGTAGTCAATTTCCTCCCAAACCAACGAAACAGAAACCTCAGTCAGGTGTGTGGGGAACTTACTGTTTGGAGAATTATCTTGAGCCATGTTGGTGGAGTCCTGAGGTCTTAAGGTTAGATCGGGAGACCGTCCGCCTCAAGGACGGTTTTATATCATCGGCCTGGATGGCCCCACCTGTTTGTTTAATCTTTCGTGATTCTGAAGTTTTATCTTTACCAATTACATCACTTCTTACAAACAGACCCTCTTAATCTAGGAAGGGCTAGATAAACCGCCCATTCTTCCATTGATAGATTTAATAATTTCTACTAATCTCTACCGCAAAACCATCACAAGAGCACTTCTGAGTGCTACTGTATTCACACATCTTCTTGTTTTCAGTGTTTATTCTATACCTATGTATTTTTTTAACACATAATTTTTTTATGCTTTTTTTTAGTGCTCTACACGTAATCTTTTGAAGTGGTGACCTTTACTTATATTAAAAGGGTTCTTGGGAAGCACCTGGCTGGCTCAGTCGGTAGAGCGTGAGACTCTTCGGTGTTGTGAGTTCAAGCCCCATGTTGGGCGTAGAGCTTACTTTAAACAACAAACAAACAAAACCAAACAAAAATCAAAAGAGTTTTTTTTAATTAGTTCCAGGATTAGGGTGAGGAAGATGTAGCTCTCACCACGGGAGCTATTTAAGGGGGTGCAAAAACTGCGGTGATCAAAATAAATAATATTTGAATGCAATGTTTAAACAAATAAAAATTAACTGCAAAAAGTCCACATTTATAAGATACAAAAATGTAACTAAAAACAAGATCCTGCCCCACACTGGCAGGAGCAGTTTCAGGTGACGTTCCACGTGCAGTGACTCTCGGGGTCTCTCCCTGGCAATTTCCTCTCCGGGTCATTAATCAGCCTTGATGGAAGTCGACAGATTCTTTCAATTGTTCACAGCTGTAATCCACAGTACTACAGGATAAAAGTGAAAGTTTTACTGCTTTTTTAAAGTTTTTTTTTAATCTTTATTTTTGACAGAGAGAGAGAGAGAAAGAGAGAGAGAGGAAGCGGGGGAGGAACAGAGAGAGAGGGAGACACAGAATCCGAAGCAGGCTCCACACTCCGAGCTGTCAGCACAGAGGCCTACGTGGGGCTCAAACCTACGAACCGTGAGATCATGACCTGAGCCGAAGTCGGACGCTTAACCAACTGAGCCACTCAGGCGCCCCTAGGAAAGTTTTGTTTTGTTACCCATATATGTTTGTGTGATCTGAAAAGATTTTTAAGGAGGGGGGGTACCTGGGTATGATTAGATTTAAATTCACTGAGGACTGTATTTCCAGTAGTAAAGGGAGCAGAGAGTCTATGGGGTGAAGGGTTTAGTAGATATGCAAAACATTGGTTGCTGGTACTCAATCACCTAGAGGAAGCAAGGAGCTAAGTGATCCTGCCTATGATACTTCCAAACATTTTTGGAAAATTAAGGACCATGGTGATGTTGGTTGGTTGTTCCTAATGTTGCTTGACAAAGTGGTGAGAGAAAAGGGGGAGCTCAGGAATTTGATTTCCCAGCTCACACATCACATAAATGACCCAAGACTTCCATGTGCGCCCTGTGGGAGACCCTTATCTCCTGTAGATACAGGGCTAAAGTTGCCAAAAAATACAAAACCTCATCCTGTGATTGGCTGAGTTACAACACAAATCGAACTCCCAGCCTCACAGGGCGTCTTCTGTCAAACTGAGGGCACTGAGAGGGAAAGAATGGGATCCTGTAAGTTGGGATGGGATGTGTGGGAAGACCTTGATGAAAATGCTATCACTGGGATCCTAAATTCGGATGAGTCTTCTTTGCCAGTGGTAGAGGTCTTTTCTCCTCTAGAGGAAGTGGCAGGGGCAGTGGCATCCCCACCCCCAGTGGTATCCACCTCTGAGGGAATTAACAGCATTGCCTAAGGAAATGGTGATGGCCTTCCCTGAGGCCGTTGCCATCCAAGACAACGCTGACTCTCCTCAGGACCCACCTCTCTGCTTTTAGACTCATAATTAGACTCAAATGTCAGCAGGCTCCTAAAGGTAAGATGACAAAATGTCACCCAAGAGGAGGTGTACTACATTCCAAGAGAACCGCTTGAGTTTTCTAAATTACACAAGTGGAAATCAAGGGAACGTGTGTGGGAATGGAAACTAAGGGTGTGGATTAACGGTGGAGGGATCATAAATTTGTGTCAGGTAGAATTTTTAGATATGGGCCCATAAAACAGAGATTCCACATCTAATTGCTTCTGAGTTGCATCTGTAACTCAAGGAGTTAGCCCTCTAACAATTTGGTTGGTTGGTTGGTTGGTTGGTTGGTGGCTGAACCATGGACCAAAAGGTGGCCTACTGGGAAAGCCCAACTTCCCATGGTTTACTGTAGAGCAAGGGATTCAAAGGCTTAGGGAGATTTGGATGTTAGAGAGTGTTTGTCATTTAAGATCTATTTACCCACACTAGGCAGAGGGGCCGTAAGATAACCTTTCACCAATACTTTGGGAAATACAGTTGTAAGAGAGGCCCCAGTATCCTTGAAGGGCTCCATGATCGTTCTTCTCTGTCGGCCACACCTTACAGGGGGAACTGTAGCCACTCAATTGGAAAACTTAAATGCAAGGAGAGTAATTGGATCTTGGGGTGGCAGGGGCCAAGCCGAGCCGGGAGGAGCAGGAAGGGCTCAAGTAGAGCAGGAAAGTGAAAAATTACAACACTTTGTCAGGCCAGCTGTGTCTGATAGCTGGCAGTTATCAAAGTTAGAATTCTGTCCTTCCACAGAGACTGGAAGACAGAGGCCCTAAGCTTCCTGAAGATGACATTTCAAAGAAATGGCTTTTATTTTATTTCTTTTGATATGTCAATATCATTACTTTTTTCTTTTTTTTTTTTTAATGTTTAGTAATTTATTTTTGATAGAGAGAGAGAGCGAGCACAAGCAGGGGAGGGGCAGAGAAAGAGGGAGACACAGAATCCAAAGCAGACTCCAGGCTCTGAGCTGTCAGCACAGGGTCCAAAGAGGGGCTCGAACCCACAAACTGTGAGATCATGACCTGAGCTGAAGTCAGACAATTAACCAACTGAGCCACCCAGGTGCCCCAAGAAATGGCTTTTAGATCCTTAAGAAAGACACCCCATGGGCGCCTGGGTGGCTCAGTCGGTTAAGCAGCCGACTTCAGTTCAGGTCATGATCTCACGGTTCGTGGGTTCGAGCCCCACATCAGGCTCTGTGCTGACCAGCTTGGAGCCTGGAGCTGCTTCAGATTCTGTGTCTCCTTCTCTCTCTGCCCCTCCCCCACTTGTGCTCTGTCTCTCTCTGTCTCTCAAAAAATAAATAAATGTTAAAAAAATTAAAAAAAAAAAAAGAAAGAGACCCCAGAATTGTAGGAGATACATACACATCTCAAAGGGACAGAGGAAGAATTCAAAATTATAAGCCCTTTTTAGTAAATACTCAAAGAAAGGGAGGTTAGGGACCTGTCTCAGGTATTGGCTAGTAAGTTCTAGGAGTGTTGACCTTTGCCAGGCAGGCATTTTAAGGGGGGAACTGGGATCATGCTGAGGACACAGGTCTTATCTACCAGAAGCTATGCTAAGAGTTTGGTCAAGTCTCTTGGTGCAGGGGTTTGTTTGCTGGGAATTCTGTAGTTCTCACTAGATAGGTATATAGTTTGCTAAGCTATTTTTCATATATCAATATATTGAACACTCTTATTATCAATAAATATATGTACAATATTAATAGCTTTCTTACAATAATATATATGTATTTCTACAATATTAGTAGCTTTCTCATAAAACTAGCTCACAATATATCACATAAAAACAGATCCCATCCATATCAGTAATAAAGTTTTTTAAATCCTTGGAATTTAAAGATAAAAATAAAATATTTTATAATTATGGGAAAATATTTGTAACGCTAGGGAGACAATATAGTAAAGTGGTTATGAATATAGATCCTGGAGCCAGACACATGGTTCTGAATATTAGCTTTACTACTTAAGTTCTGTATGACTTTGGAAAAATTACTGAACTTTTCTGATAGCCTTCTGAAAAGCATCACTGATTGAATGGTCAATTTGAATGCATTTAAAAATTTTTTAATGTTTATTTATTATTTTGAGAGGGAGAGAAAGAGGTAGAGAGAGGGAGACAGAGAATCTGAAACAGGCTCCAGGCCCTGAGCCGTCGGCACAGAGCCCGAAGCGGGGCTCGAACTCACAAACCTTGAGATCATGACTGAGCCGAAGTCGGACGCTTAATGCATTGAGCCACCCAGGTGCTCAGTATATTTTTAAAAAACACTTATTTTATTTTTTTTATTTTAAAAACATGTTGATTTATTTTGAGAGAGAGAGAGAGAGAGAGAGCAGGCAAGGGTCAGAGAGAGAGAATCCCAGGCAGGCTCTGTACTCAGTGTATCATGTATCAATCAGATACATAATCAATGATTATGATTAATCAAATTCTATGTCCCTGTGTCTATATTAAAAGCATAATATTATTACCGCTTATAAGGATTTCTTTCTTGCATTCTCATAGAATGCCTCTTTGCCAGTATTTTAACTTTTTATTGAAGTATAATGTAAATGTTGAAAAGTACACATAGTGTGAGTACAAAGCTTGATAAATTTTTACAAACTGAACCACCCTATCACCTGGCCCCAGATCAGTATATTTTTCTTTCAACAAATTGTCATATTCATTGTTTTTAGATTTTAATTTAAAATTTTCCCATTTAATTTCAGGAAAAATGTAATATGCAACTTCCATTTTGTTCATATTTTCTCTTTTTCTCATACCTGCTCACACACTACGTTATCAGTCTTTCAATCACTGTAAATCTTAGAGTTGGAAACAATAGTATCTCGTTGCTTTATTTGTAACTTGTTTGAGAACTAGTGTGTTTGAACACTTTTAACTAAATGTTTTGGCTCTATTTTTAATAAATTTTTATAAATTGGCCATATTTTTCTTTTTTTTCCTTGATGATCTTTTCAGATTCTTGGTTTATGCAGAAGAGGCAAAATTTTACCTTTACCCTCTTAGGAGCTCTGGCTGGGCTTGAGAATTAAATTGATATAAAACAGATTACCAGGATAGAAGTTTATAAATTTATTTAATGTAAGTTTTACCTGATACACGAAGCTTCATAAGGAAGTGAAGACCCAAAAAAGTAGCAAAACCTAAGTGCTTATATGTTAGATTGAACGAAGAGAGGTGATTTTAGAAAAGTAACTAAAATACATGTGGAAACTAAAGGAAGATAAAAGTTATCTTAACAAGGTTTGCTTGCACAGAATTTTTTCTTAGTTTTGGCTCCTCATCTCCGGTGATAAGAATGTTTCTTTCTTCCTAGTGTAGAAAGGGCATCTTTGATATGGGAGGTTTTTTTTTTTTTTTTAAGTTTATTATTTTCAGAGAGAGACAGAGTGTGAGTGGGGGAGAGGCAGAGAGAGAGAGAGGGAGACACAGAATCCAAAGCAGGCTCCAGGCTCTGAGCTGTCAGCACAGAGCCCCACATGGGGCTCGAACCCACGAACTGTGAGATCATGACCTGAGCTGAAGTTGGTTGGTTAACTGACTGAGCCCCCCAGGCGCCCTTTTCATATGGGAGTTTTACCTTCTATTTTCTGGGAGTAAAAGGGGACGTCAGTGGGCCTTTCTTATCCCTTTATCTCAAAACAATCCTTATGCCAAAGTGGCATATGGTGGGGGGGGGGGGGGGGCGGGGGGGGGCTGTTCTGAGCTCCTTTGCGTCTTAGGTACAACATTTTTTCTTAATAACTTGTACATTAAGCTACATTTGTCCTTTGTCTTGCAAGTACATTTTCTGAATTCATTACTTTAAACTAATCCTTTTGTTTTATATCTATATACTGTTCTCAATTGGTTCTTTTTCCAATTTAATTTTCTAACTGGTCAAGGTACTGGTCATGGTCAAGGTATTGATGCTGGTTAATGACAAGGAAGAAGTATAATTTTTGAAAATGGAGAAGAAGATGCAATGAGTTTTGTTTTATTTATTTATAAGATGCAATGAGTTTTAATCAAGAAACACCGTTATGATCCCACTTTCCACTATATATTGGGAATTCTTAATACTTATACCTAAAAATGTGGATTCAGTCGTGGGGCGCCTGGGTGGCGCAGTCAGTTGAGCGTCCGACTTCTGCTCAGGTCTTGATCTCATGTTTCATGGATTCGGGCCCCATGTCGGGCACTGTGCTGACAGCTCAGAGCCTGGATCCTGTTTGGATTCTGTGTCTCCCTCTCTCTCTCTCTCTCTGCCCTTCTCTCCCCTCGTGCTCTCTCTCTCTTTCTCAAAAATAAAAAAATAAGCATTAAAAAAAATGTGGATTAAGCCGTGAGGAACGGCGTAGCACGTGAAAAGTGGTCACCTCCAGAGGCAGCAATCAGAAGTAATACATTTTTAAATTCCTGCTATCCATTTTCTGACATTTGTACAATTCATGAATATACCTGTGTTGGACAAGGCAAGGATACAAACAAACTCTGCCGGTGTTCGCCGCCCCGGGATTTATTTATTTATTTATTTTTTTATGCTTCCTCTTAATGACTAGCGGGATTCCGTTTTCTCGCTTTCAACTTTTCAGCACAGACGGTTTCCCGCGGTCTTTGCCCTCTTTCCCGCCTCTTCTCCAGGCCCCTCGGGGGCCCCCGCGCGGCCGTCTCCAGACACTCAGAGCGCAGCCTCCTCTGCGCACGCGTTCTGCGCCGCCGTAGCCCCCGTTTTGCAAACTTCAGCGCTCGCCGGGGCGGATCCGGCCTTGGAGCGGGCGCGGCGGCGCGTGCTCAGTAGGGTGTACGAGGCAGACGCCTGGGCAGGGCCTTTCCGAAGGCCCGCGTTCCCCGTGGGCGTCCTGGGCGGGAGGGAACGCGTCCGAGATGCTTAAGAGGCAAGCTGGTGCTCGGGTTGGGGGGCCACGGACGTCGGGGACCTCCTCCCGTGGCTGTGACCCGTTTGTGCGGCATGGCCTGAAACTGGCCGGCAGGGTGGGCGTAGGCGGGTCCCAGGTGGCCCCGGGCCGCGTGGTCGTCTCCTGGTGGTCTCCCGATGTTGATGCGGAGGAGGGCGCCGGCCTCCTGGGTCTGGTTCCGTGCCTTTCTCACGCCTTCACTTTTTCTCCGCGTCTCTTCCCAATGAATCACAGAGCTCCAATCTTAGGCCCCTCAGTGGGTCATCTGGGTGGAGCCTGGTGCCCCGGGAAGGATCGCAGGGTAATTCTCTGGGCCAGAATCTGTCCATGACCCTGGTGCCCAAACACAGGGAGACTTCAGTGATGTCTCCATCTCCTGAGAGCATGAGCGACTGTGTAAGGATAGGGGGATTTGACCCAAATGTTGGTTGGGCCGAGTAAGGATAACGCAGGACTGGAGTAGGTAATGAGCACTGGTCCTTCCAGGAAAAAGAAGAGGCAACAGCCACAGCTAAGAAAATTATCTGAACCCCCTCCATCACTGGGCCAGCTTTCCCCTTTACACATTCACCCTCCCATGTCTAATTCCTCCTTGTTCCCCTCCCTCTGTCAATGTGGCCAGGATAATAATGAAATACACATCCAGACTCTTATCCAAAACCGTGGCATGAAAAATATCCTGTGATCAAACATGTTAGTGTTTTCCTCAGGCCTTTGTATCTTCATGCTAGCCAGGTGAGGAGAGACCTTATGTAGCTTCTCGTTAGTTCATTCTACCAAAACCCTTTATTCCAATTTTATGAGGAAACTTTCAGCTCTCGCACCATTCTTCCTTTGGAATTGCAGGTAAATTGTCGTGGGTTTGTAATAGCTAACATTCATTGAGCCCTGATTATACCTTCAGAACTGAACTAAGTTATTAGTTCAGTATATTCTCATTTTGTATTTGTTACAACTGAGTAGGGCAGGTACTAGTATTATTCCCAGATTTTTAACGTTTTAGGAAACAGACCCAGAAAGATAGGTAATTTGCACAAGGTCAGACAGTCAATAAATTGGAGTTTGGGGGGGCATGTTTTGAATTTAACAAACTTTATACCTATTCCAGAGTTTCAACAACAGCTCAGGGAACACACATTAATTTTCCCCCAGAATCATTATTATTTGGATTATTATTATTTAGATTTATTATTTAGATTTTGCCACATTTAATTTTTAATCTCTTATCTCTGTGTGTTTGTATGTCTCTCAATTTTGGATTGTCTGAGGTTTCCTCATTTGATTCTGGTTACACAGCTTGGCAGAAGCCCCATAGCAGTGATGTGGTGTCTTCCTATCAGGAGGCACCTGAATATCAGTTCTTCACATTTGGAGACTCTGAACTTTGCTGGGTTAAAGAGGTACCTGCCGGATCTCTCCACCTTTTCCTCGCTGCAATTAATGTGGAGCCATTCTTTGAGATAGCTCAATAATACCCAGTTCCCCCACCACACTTCAACTACTGGCTTCAGCCTCCACTGAATTATAGATTCTTGCCTGAATCTACAATTAGTATGATGTGAACATTCTATTTCTGTCATTCCACTCCATTGCACATTTCTGAGTTGGCGCTCTTTTGTAAAGAACTTTTCCCACCCTACCCTTTTGAAATTAGTTAATTCACTTGGATGACACATGGACTCAAGAATCCATGTTTTATCTAATGTGTTATAATCCATTTCTGTCATCATTTTGGTGCTCATTATTCAGAGGTAGTCTCTCCAGGCTGAAGCGGGCTTGGCTATGGCAGCAGTAAGTCAGACCAGGCATTAAGGGGAGAGAGGCATGAATAATAGGTAGAACACAGAGGGGTTTTTTGTTTTTTTTTTAGGGCAGTGTAACTATTCTGTATGATATAATGGTGGATACATGTTATTAAACATTTATTAAACCCATGGAATGTACACCAAGAGTAAACCCTGTTGTAAGCTGTGGACTTTGGATGATCATGATATGATGTATAGTCTTCAGTTATAACCTGTACCACCGTGGTGTGGGTATGTTAGTGGGAGAGGTTTTGAACGTGTGGGGATGGGGTACATGGGAATATTACTTTCCATTCATGCTGTGAACCCAACATTGCTCTAAAAAAACCAATTTGGCTAATTTTTTTAAAAAAGGAATTGAAGGTCTAGCAAAAAGAAAGATCATGGCAAATTGTAAAACCCAAAAGATATTTGCTGTTCACTTAAATGAACAATAATGGTCATGGTCTTTGTTTACCTGAGCAGTCTTCAGAGTCCTTTTTCATAGTGGCTGTGTACAGGTAGAACTCCCTGGATGCACTTCTGGCTAACAGATTTATTAAGGCTTTGGGTTTTTTATATAAGTTTTTTTACATTTATTTATTTTTGAGAGACAGAGTGAGACAGAGCACCAGTGGGGGAGGGGCAGAGAAAGGAGACACAGAATCTGAAGCAGGCCCCAGGCTCTGAGCAAGCGTTCAGCTCAGAGCCTGATGTGGGGCTCAAACCCACAAACCGTGAGATTGTGACCTGAGCCAAAGCCAGTCTCTTTACCGACTGAGCCATCCAGACACCCCAATGTATTAGGGCTTTATACCTATGAGAAAAGAAAAACAATTAAATACTGTTACCATAGCCATGCATGTTAAATAGAGAAATAAATCAGAACAACAGACTTTTCAGAGGTCAGGCATTATTTTTCCAGTTCATATGTAACTCTTTTCTAGACATTTGCTTCTACAAAGTTAGCTATGACTACATCTGCTTCCCTTGCAGCTGCGGGAAACCAGAGAATATTGTCTGCTTCTTATCTTGCAGACTCCTTCTGCAGAAGTTTAAAGGGCTTATAGCTTTTAAGAACAATGTAGACACCCTTCATATACTGGTATGGAACTATCTCTGGGATATAGTGTTAGGCAAAAATACATAAAGCCCAAGACTGAATATGTCATGCTACCCTTTGGCTAATAAATGGGGAAAACTCTGATGTACATTTGTCTTTGTTTAAAGCAAAGCCATTCAATTGCTTACCTGTGAATCAAGGAATAGGTAGGAATAAAGCTTCTCACTGCTAATCTTGTCCTATCATTTTGGTTTTGTGCCATATGCATCCATTTCCTATTCAAAAACAAATTGTAGTTTAAAAAATCAATTGCATTGCTTTAAAAAACATAACTTTTCAAGATTATGATTCTCTATAATCATAATCTCTATGAAAATCAAGATGATTTTCAAGATTAAGATATAATGTTCCATTATATCTTACTGAAATGTCTATGATGTGTCTGCTTTGTGCTAGACATTTTTAGAAGTTGGGGGAGGGGATACAGCAGTGAGCAGTGAATAAAAGGAAGACCTTTGCACTCATGGAGCAACAGCTAGATGGAAAAATAGGAAATAAACAATAGTTAAAATAAACAAAGTATCAGAAGTTAATCAGTGATACACACAGAAACATATATACTTTTATTCGTAAATAATTTCAAAATTACAGAAAAGTTGCAAGAGTAGCATGAAGAAACTCTGTATACTCTTCACACAGAAATTACCAATTCCCATTTTTGTCACATTTGGTTTATCATTCATCCTTTTCCCTGCCCGCTATCCATCAATTTATACTTTTCTGAACCATTTGAGAACTTCATGTCTCATATTTGTATTTTCTGAGAACAAAGATATTATCTTACACAATCAGAAGACAATTTCTAATGTCAGAGAAGTTAACATTAGATCAATACAGGGGTACCTGGGTGGCTCAGTTGGTTGAGCGTCTGACTCTTTGATTCTGATTCAGGTCATTGTCCCACGGTTGTGGGTTCGAGCCCCATATTGGGCTCAGCACTGAGTGTGGAGCCTGCTTAAGATTCTACCTCTCTCCCCCCCAATCACCTCTCTCCCTCTGTCCCCTGCTCATGCTTTCTCTCCCCCCTACCTCTCGTATACACACACAAATTAGATCAATAGATTAATTTAGATCATATTACATTCATCATATAAAATCCAATGGACCAATACCAGATTTGATCTAGTTAGACAGAAGTATGTCTTTTTTTTTTTTCACCATTTTTATTTGGAAATTATGTATGGTTTAAGGAGATGCATCTGAGTGCCAAGTTGACAAGAAGTAGAATGTGATGGCTAGTTTTATGTGTAAACTTAGCTAGGCTATACTAGCCAGTCATTATTGGATCAAACACTAATTTGGTGTTGTTGTAAAGGTATTTTATAGATGTGCTTAACATCTACAACCAATTGGCTTATTTAAGCAAAGGATTTTATTTTCATAATGTGGGTGGGTCTTACCCGATCAGTGAAAAGGCCTTAAGGGTTTAAGTAAGAGTTCCCTGAGGAAGAAGTTCAGCCTCCAGGAGCCTAGGTGGCTCAGTGGGTTGAGCATCCAACTCTTGATTTCAGCTCAGGTCGTGGTCCGAGGGTCATGGGATGGAGCCCTGCTGCTGGCTCTGCACTGGGTGTGGAGGCTGCTTGACATTCTCTCTCTCCCTCGCTGGGCCCCTACCCTGCTCTCATGTGTGCATAAGTGCTCTCTCGTTCTCTCTCAAAATAAATAAATAAATATGAAAAATTTTTAAAAGGAAAGAAATTAGCCTCAAGACTGCAGCATTACCTCTGGCTGGAGAGTTTCCAGGCCACTCACTAGCCTACCCTCTGCCCTCTGGATTTGAAACTTGCTGTGCCCCACAATCACATAAGCAAATTTCTTGAAATAAATCTCATATATACATATTACAACTACATATGTATATGCGATACACACATATACACCATACACATAGTTATAAAAGATGTATACATGTCAATATTTATAAAACATATCTTACTAGTTCTCCATAGAACTCTTCATACGTTCTTCATTCCTTCACCTAATTAACTTATTGCTATGCTTTTCTCATCTTAGAAATATTAAATCTGAAGGGCATTTCTATACTCTCTGATTCCAGTTCTGAATCTGTACCCATCCTCAAATCATCAAAGATGCATTTGATTCTCTCAGCTCCACAGTTATGAAAAAAAAGTCACCAATGGTGACTTCTTAGATTGCTTAACGTACCTCTAGGTGGACATCAGAACCCCTAATGTGAGTTTGTTGGTTTCTTGACATCAACAACTTAACAAAGTCAGGTTGGCCCAGGGTTCATGCTCTGTCCGTTCTCTTCTCCAATCTACACTCATTCCTCTGTTGGTCTTACCTAGTGTCATGACTTGGAATAGCAGTGCAAGCTAACGACTCTCAAATACACGGGAGTGTCCACAAAAATGAACAAACCTTTTTTAAAATTTTAAAGAGAAAGGAAGAGGGTTTTATTTGAGCTCATGTTAAGACAGCTACCTAGGATACACAGTCTTCACAAAGCAAAGAAGAGGGTGCTCTGGGGAAGGAACGGTTGGTACAGTGCTACACACACACACACACACACACACACACACACAATGAATTGTAACTCTTTATTAATTAACATTATGACCCAGGACATTCCAAAAATTCAGACTTTGTCTTACGTTTTTAGTATGTGCAAATACATATGACTAATCTTAGGGGAACCAGGGAGGTTTTTTTCTTTTTCTTATATTTATGTTTGGAATGCTACATTCTCGTTCTTTTTCTTTTCTAAGTTTATTTATTTATCTTGAGAGAAAGAGAGAGAGAGAGAGAACACGAGTGGGCAAGAGGCAGAGAGAGAGAGGGAGGGAGAGAGAATTCCCAAACAGGCTCTGCACTGTTAGTGCAGAGCTGGATGTGGGACTCAAACCCATGAACCATGAGATCTTGACCTGAGCTGAAATCAAGAGTCAGGTGCTTAACCGATTGAGCCACCCAGGTGCCCCTGTTATTTTTATTTTTATTTTCAGTGAAGCAGATGTACAACATGTGCTTGGGGCAGAAACAGAGCCCATGCCAAGCCATTGTGACCTTGGTAAATGTTAAAGTATAATTTCCCCAGGAGCCCAGGAGCAAGGCCCACAAACGTGAAAAGCTGAAAATTTCCTTTATTTTATCAAAGCTGAACTCTTTTCCAATGTTGTCATTGAACTGCCTATGTAACACATGCCTCGTGGTCTCATGGACATTTCAAATTGACCATGCTGGAAGCTGGAGTCCTAAGTTTCCCTCTAAGCCTCCTGTATCTGCTCCTCCCCACCTCACAGGATGCCAAAACCATTCTTCCTTAATCTGGGCCAACTATACGACTCAGAAGTTCATTCACCTTATGAAAAAGGCCCTAGGCTAAATAAGTCCCTGGAGAGTGTGCAACTTGTGAAAGGGGACTTTCAGTGTCCTCCTTGGGAGGTTTTGTGGTGGTTGTTTTTTCTTTTTTTGAGACAACACGAGTGGGGACTGGGCAAAGAGCAAGGGAAAATCCTAAGCAGGCTCTACACTCTCGGCAGAGTGTGAAATCATCACCTGAGCCTACATCAAGAGTCAGATGGTTAACCAACTGAGCTGATCAGGCGCTCCCTCCTTGGGAGGATTTTTAAGCTACTTTTTGGTCTCTTTCCCTAGAAGAGGATCGAGCAAGGTGGTACTGAAAAAAGGAAGTCACCAGGCCAGCTGGGGCAGAAGGCCAGTTCTTCGCCTTTTCATAGGCCTCCACCCTGACAAATGTCTGTCTCCGGAGCCTCAACTTCCCAGGCACAGAATGGAGGCTTCACCCCTACCCCTTGGTCCTCCGAGTTGTGGCCACTTAAAAAGGCAGATCGAGGGGCGCCTGGGTGGCTTGGTCGGTTGAGCGTCCGACTTCGGCTCAGGTCATGATCTCACGGTCTGTGAGTTCGAGCCCCGCGTGGGGCTCTGTGCTGACAGCTCAGAGCCTGGAGCCTGTTTCAGATTCTGTGTCTCCCTCTCTCTCTGCTCCTCCCCTGTTCATGCTCTCTCTCTGTCTCAAAAATAAATAAAACGTTAAAAATAATAATAAATAAAATAAAATAAAATAAAATAAAATAAAATAAAATAAAATAAAATAAAATAAAATAAAATAAAATAAAATAAAATAAAATAAAATAAAATAAAATAAAAAAAAGGCAGATCGGTTGATCGCTTGCTTGTGCTCCTTCCCCTCGGAGGAAGACGCCTGGTTAAGTCCGTCCTGCCCGGTTGGATTCAGAGGAGGGAAACCACATTACCCAGAAGGCATCGGAGGCCAATGCCTGCCAAGAACAGGGGCGCTTCCTGCGGCTCACGTACGTGGGCGGGGCTTCCGGGGTTTTCACTGCCGCCGCCATTTGCCTCAGCCGTTTGCCCTGGGACGGCCTTGACCGGCCGCGGGCGGTGCCAGCGCCGCTCCTTAGGCCTTTCGTGGGGACCAAACAGGGAAGGAGGCTAGGCTTCACCTTCGCGCTTCGCAGGGGCCGCGACTCCCTGCAGCGGGTGTGCCCCCCTGGCCGCTCGCCGGGCCGCGGCCTCTCGGCCGCCCTCATCCCCTCGGTCGCCGAGGGCGGCGCCCCGAGTCGTGGTGTCTTTTACACCGAGGCCGCCCGGGCGCTCGCCTCTTTTCGCCTTGCTCGACCCGCGGGGCCCACGATGGCGGCGCCGCCGACCGGCCCGACCCAGGTCAGTGGACGTTGGCGTCGGGAGTTGCTGCGTCTGTGCGAGGGCGGAGACGGGCCCCCGGTGGGCCGGGAGCCCCGACGTCCGCTGGACCGATCTCCGCATTCGCGGGGTGTGGAGGGTGGGGCCGGCTTGCGGCTTAACTGACCCCCGGTTCCGTGGAGTGCTTGGTCTCGGGCTCGCCTGTAAGTTGTGGAAAGAACGAATGATGCTTCCGCCTGGGACTCCCGTCAGTCTTAGGGTAAATCCCGCCCCCAACGGGATCTGGGAGGACCCACGCTGCCCCCACCTGCCCTCTTCTAACAGGTGACCTTGGGCGTCGGGCGGGGGGGCGGCCCGCTTTCCGGGCAGAGACAAGTTCAGGGGGCCCGGGAGGGGCAGTGAGGTTGCGGTGGTCCCAGCTGCTGGGGCGGGGGGCGGGGGGCGGGATGCTCCACCCCTTCTCCGCCAGCACCGACTTGGCGGCCAGTCAGAGGCCCTTCTTCCCGTGGCCAAAGCCTGTGTTCTCCGTAGCCATTTGTGCTCCCTGGTCCCGAAGTGTCCTGGCCTCGGGGCAAGTGCTGTCAGAGCTCAGGAAGGAGGCTCATGGTTCCTGGTGGAGTCTCCCCGGGAGTGAGGTGGGGAGCGGGCGGCGCAGGTCCGGTCCCTGCCGGTTACCCAGGGAGGCGCCAACCCTCCAGGTGCCGTTCTTGTGAGGTCAGTGCTGAGGGCTCTGCTCCTCTGCCCACGTTCACGAAAATAGTTTCAGGATTGATGGAAATGTATTTAACGACAAAAGTTGGGGCACATGCTTCCCAATGTCAGTACATCGTAATCACTGTGATTACGGAGGAATTCCCGATGCCCTCTCTTCCTCCCTGTACAAGAGTAAGCAGCGGTTAACATGTTGCCTCTGGTTTGTGAGAGGCAAGGCTTCGGGTGAATTGGGGGAACTCCCTTAGCCTTTCGGGGACTGGTTGGAGGTGATGAGATGTCTCCCCCCTCCCCCCCGCCCGGGGGGGGCTGTGGGAGAAACGAGAACCCAAAGAAGCTGAGCTGAGTCATCTCTATGTAAGTCTCACGGCTGCGACCAGTGAAGCGGGAACTATTATTGTATTGATCCAGAAACAGACGCTCAGAGAAATGAAGTGATGTCTTCAAGGTTAACACAGCTGGCAAGTGTCGGCTTTCAAGAGTTTGGATTCCAGCCACAGGAGACTGACTTACGGACTGGGGACTTGTAGTCGCTTTAACCAGGATGTGCCCCTCAGCATGGGGCAGGCAGCGAGCAGGACCAGTGAGGCTCAGGTACTGCCGTTGTCACCAATGCTGTTATTGTCATCATTCACTCATTCCTCTGACGTCCTGGGGCCCATGGTGTCTGCATCTCCCAGTCCACCCGTCACTTCCATTGTCTTGTGTGACCTTCCGGTGGCTCCCGTGGAGGAGGCTTCTCCCTTACACTGCTGTGTCCACCCCCACCTTGAGCCCAGCACGGAGCTTGGCGCTCACGAGGTTCTTGGCGATTCGAGCCTTGATCACTGTGTACCTTTATCAGGGATGTAGGGATGAGGCCCGATCCCATCCAGCACCCCAACACCAACACGCTGCTACCTCTGTTTGACATCCAGGTATCTGTGACCTTCGACGATGTGGCCGTGACTTTCACCCAGGAGGAGTGGGGGCAGCTGGACCCGGCCCAGAAGACCCTGTACCAGGAGGTGATGCTGGAAAACTGTGGACTTCTGGTGTCTCTGGGTAAGTGCTCCCCACTCCACCCTAGGGGGGGACCTGCCACCTCGTTGTCAGAGGACCTTCTGTCTCCAGGCGTGGCCCCCAGATTCCGCACCTCTGCGTCTTTGCCTGTTTCTGTTGTTTCTCTTCCCTACTCTGCTGCGGGGCTGTGTGGGGCGTCCTTGAGGCAGAAATGGCCACCTGAGCCCGAGGTCCTCTGGACCTCTCACCCCAGTGCCCGGGACAGACTGGTCTCCCATCTGAGGTCCTCATTTCACATTCCAGAGGGGGAGCTGACAGGCTGAGCCTGGTTGGCTCAAGTGTCCTCAGCAGGGCCAGCAGGGCAGGGAGTGATGGGAAGTTCTCCGGGAAGGGAGGGAGTCAGGCCCCCCGGAGGCCTTTGCCTTCAGCACCGACAGGTACTGTTGTAAACGAGGTGATCCCAGTGACGGGGCTTCTCTGTGCTCACGTGCCCTCATGGTTGTCACTTGTTTCCAGGGCCGGGATCGTCTGCCGGGACGAGAGAGGCGGTTAGAGTAGTGCTTCTCGGCGGGTGGCAGTTTTGCCCCCAGGAGCCATTTGGCAACGTCTGCGGGCACTCTGGGTTGTCGCGCCTTGGGTGTGGGTGGAACTGGCATCTGGTGGTTAGAGTCCGGAGATGCTGGAGACCTCCTTCGATGGACACGACGGGCCCCTCAAGAATTATCCCGCCTGCAGAATCCAGGGCGCCCAGTTGAGAAACGCCAGCTTAGATGTTTCTCTGCTTGAGGTTAGTCACCACGAGGCCATTCGATCTGAGACCCCAGAGCTTAGGGGAAGACGTGCCGATTTTTGGAGAACTGGAGTCAGGTCTCAGTGAGAAGAGGCAAAAACAAAATTAGAGAAGTTTGACAGATTAAATATTTTGTAACAAAACGTTTACAAATAGAAAGTGCATTTTGGCCCTGCTGAGCTCTTCTCTCCCCTTCCGTGCTCTCCCTGAGCTCCCCCTGCTCTGGCTGTGCGGGGTGTCTGGTTGTTTCCTGCGCACACACCTGGCTCGGGCCTCAGCTTGCTGTTGTGTCTGCCTGGTGAGTGTTCGTGGACATTTCAGCCTCTCAGACGGTGACCCTTCTGTGCGCGGTCCCCGCCTCCTCGCCAGCAGTGTCCTGACCACCAGATCTTATGCAGGGCCCTCCCCCATCCCTGTCGCTTTCTCTCATCATCCCGGTTATGGCCTTCCAGGTTAGCGGTCTCAAGCAGGGACGATGTCATCCCCGAGGGACACTGGGCAGTGTTTGTAGACATTTTGGTTGTCGCCCTGGGATGGGGCTGAGACAGGCACCTGGTGGGTGGAGACCTGGAGTGCTGCCAAACATTCTTGTAACGCACAGGACAGTTTCCTCCCTGTCTTCCCTGCAAAGAAGTGTCTTGACCTAAATAATCATGCCCGTAACCCACATAATTATGTCAGGTTGAGAAACCTTATTTCAGAGAGTGTAGGAACATGAACTGGCATTGAGAGACACCCTGATATGATGATTGCGTTATTTCTTCTCTTTTCCTGCCTCTGATTGCTTTTGATGGCAAGTCTGGATTTAGTGCTGAATCTTTTTTTTTTTTTCTTCTCAAGTGTTGACTCATTTATCTTGAGAGGGCGGGGTAGAAATAGAGGAGGAGAGAAAGAATACAAGCAGGGGAGGGGCAAAGAAAGAGGGAGAGAGAATCCCAAGCAGGCTTCCCCCTGTCAGCACAGAGCCCATCCTGGGCTCAACCCCACGAACCCCAGGATGATGGCTTGAGCTGAAACCAAGAGTCGGATGCTTGACCCACTGAGCCACCCAGGTGCCCCTAGTGCTGAACCTTAATACATCTTCTTTACTACCCCCACCCTCCAGTTGTTGGCACTTTTCCCTTTAAAACAGAAGGAGCCTTGAGCCCACAGCCATGAATAGGCAGCATGAGCTTACTGGGACTTAACAGCATTTTGATGGCATTGCTGAGTTTTTGTGGTGATCTTCCACTAAGGCTAGACTCTAGGTTTCTCATTTACCAGAATGATGCAGGATTCTTTCTTTGAAGAAAATAAGAAAAATTCAAAATGGGTCATGTTTGGGGCGCCTGGGTGGCTCCATCGGTTGAGCGTCTGACTTCGGCTCAGGTCATGATCTCACGGTCCGTGAGTTCGAGTCCCGCGTCGGGCTCTGTGCTGCTATCTCAGAGCCCAGAGCCTGCTTCGGATTCTGTGTCTCCCTCTCTCTCTGCCCCTCCCCTGGTCATGCTCTGTCTCTCTCTGTCTCAAAAATAAATAAAACATTAAAAAAAAATGGGTCATGTTCAAAAGCAGTTAACAATCACAGATCCCCTGAGCACTGACTGTGTGGACTGTTCAGCTTATTCATGCTCCACTCATGTAAATTGTCACAGCATCCCCCCCGTATGAATTTGCACCTGCAAGATTTGCATTCATAGAGGTGACTTAGTGACAGATGATGTAGAGAGGTTAATGCTGTCATGTATTTTACATGTTTCTATGTGTGCATTTACATACATATGTACACACCTGTGCACGTCTGTACATACATGCCCATGTGTGTGCTAGTTGTGTATAAACGAAAAGAATCTCTTTTTCCTCTACTCAGTAACACTTCTGACATGAAAATCTTGTTTTCGACCCCACGCAATTCTGCCACACACTAACTGGAGTTCGCACAGATCCCGCAGGTTAAAACGGGCTCGGTCTCTTAGGACAGCCCCTCCCCCTCCCACACATCCACTTCAGATGCCAGTCATGAGTCCAGGTCGTCACCTGTCTGGGTCACCTGGCTATAAATCAGGTATGACCCCCTCCTCAGGTTTGATAATTTGCTAGGGTGGCTCACAGAACTTAGGAAAGCACCTTATTTAATATTACCCAGTTATTGTAAAGGATCGAATTCAGGAACAGCCAGATGGAAGAGACGCAGAGGACGAGGTGTGCAGGACAGGCCACTGAGCTCCCATGCCCCCTGTCTCGGCTTGCCACCCTTCCTGCACCTCGATGTGTTCACCAGCCTGGAAACTCACTGAACCACGTTAGTTAGGGCTGCTGACGAAAGCTTCATGACATCGGCATCATGCAGGAAATCACTGGCCATTGGTGATTGAACTCCGTCTCCAGCCCCTGTTGCCTGCCCAGAGGTTGGGGGATGGAACTGAACATTCCAGTGCTATAAGCATGTGTTTGGTTCCCCTGGCCCCTCCTTAGAGTGTTCCAAAAAGTCACCTCAAGAACATAATAGAATTCCTAATGGAAGAAAGCAAAAAGGTTCTGTGTCTAATTTCGGTCTTAGGAGAGGCAGTCTGGACACATGCTGGGGTGAAGGTTTTAGTGTTGGCGTGGAGTTGTCATCGTTGGAGTGTTGGTCTGGGTCGGTGTTGTCCACGTGTGGGACTGGGGTATCCTTTGCGAGTGAATGGCCGCTCAAGTTGCTGGGCGCCTCCTGTGTTTGCCGCGTTTGGTTGAAACAGTGGTGTTAGCGTGGGGTGTTAGGCCAAGAGGCCTTTTGTAAGGCAAGCTAGAGACCCACTCGGGTTTCTTTATCACACTGGGATTTGAAAAGGAGTTATGTCTTCTACTTAAGCCAGCAATTTTGGGCATGTTTGGGCCGCGAAAGCTCTTGAATGTCTCTCTCTTCCCAGAGCCCAGCATTGTGTAATTGGAGAAGTGAGGTGTGTGTCCATTAGTAGTATCGCCTGCAGCTCTGAAGGGAACGAGGAATGCCTGGCCATGCCTTGTATCGTGGCCCTTGTATGTGTAGAGATGCGTGGTTTTGACTTATTTTGGGGGTGTCTGTGAGACGGGAGGGTCTTCGAGTTCTTTCCCCTGAAGGAGTCCATTTTTGGGCAGTGGCCCAGCAGTTTATAATGAATGTGGAGATGGGACCGTTTGTTGATCAGGGCATCTGGTGTGAAAATAACCCCCTGAAGTTTGGCCAAGCGATGTTTCTTAGGTCCCGTTTTATTTAGAACGTTCTGGCTAAGGGCTAGAAAGCAGCAACACTCCACCGAGCCCCCTCGGGTGTGACGGAAAACAGTCTCTCGTTTACAATCCCCAAACTCCCCTAACTATTCCCTCCGTTACTCCCAGGGGTTTTCTGGGGGCCTGGGGACAGGTGACCTCCTTCAGCAGCAGAACATGTGGCTGGGAACTGCAGACAGGAGAAGCCGCCACCTCCCACGAGGGGAGGGTGCCACGGGGCCCAGGCTGGGCTCCAGCCTGTCTCAGGGAGTCGTCGGTGGCGGTGCCAAGCTTGTGCCATGCTGTTTCTGTGACCCAGGGCACGGTGGGCAGCTGGGCGTGGAGGTTGCAGGCTCCCGTCTGTGAGAGCGGCTGTTTTCGGGAGGGCCTAGTGTGTGGTCAGTCACTGTGGTTTTAACAGCGTATTGCTCAAGGCTGGAACTGGGGACGGTTGTCCCATCAGAAGCCCTTGTGGCCATCGTTGGTCATTCAGAGACTCCAGGAGGCTCGAGGAGAAAGAGGTCGTCCAAAGCCTCTGTAGTGAAGGGGTCTCTGAGGGCACCCACCGGAGCGTCTGTTAACAGTATTGTGAACAGGTCTTGGAGTCTTGGTTGGAGGAAGCCTCATTTAAGGTGGGCTGACCTGTAACTGTCAACACCGGTGAGGTTAAATAAAATGTGTAAATGAAGAATGTAGTAACCAGACCCCAGATAATGCTAAGTAGTGTTATTATCTAAAACTAACCCCCCAGGGGCGCCTGGGTGGCTCAGTCGTTTGAGTGTCAGACTCTTGATTTCAGCTCAGGTCATGATCTCACAGTTTGTGTGGGTTTGAGCACCACGTTGGGCTCCGAGCTGACAGCTCAGAACCTGCTTGGGATTTTCTCTCTACCCCTCTCCCACTTACCTGTGCTTGCGTGCTCTCTCTCTTCATAGTTACATAAATAAACTATAATATAAGATAACTAATCCCACAAAGGGACTAAAAGATGTTGGGTTGTGTTTATGTATCCCTAACCGAGTGTGTCAGATGACCTTCTGTGGTCAAGGTCGTCCTCGATGTACCGTCACACGTGTGCTCCGGGAGAAAGTGGGGGCACTTAAAATCTCGTCTGCAGAGATGGGTGCGGGTCAGAGTTGTTGAGCCACCCTCCCCGGCAGCCCAGGAGAGAAGAAGGGTTTCCCTGCGGGGGAAAGACAGGCCGGCAGAGGAGGGGCGGAGCAGGCACCGGGCAGCACGGTTAGCCAGAGCTCTCAGCCCAGAATCAGCGGGGTGTGGATTGAATGATGTCCTTGATCTCTGTCGGATGTTGGGTGTGTGGATCGTGTGAGTCCGCTCTGGCTGCCACACTGTGTGGCTGAAACAATAGCTTTGTTTCCACGTCATTCTGGAGGCTGGACGTTCCAGACCCGAGGTGCCGGCAGAGAGGTGTCTGATGGCGATCTCTTCCCAGCTGCCACTTCATGCTGTGTCCTCACGGCTCCTTTCCTCTGGCTCAGAAAGGCTGTCTCTTCCTCTTCTTTCAAGGACACCAGTCCTACCAGATTGGGGCCCATCCCCTGACCTCATTTAACCTTAATTCCCTCCTTAAAGATCCTGTCTTCCAGATACGATCACATTGGGAATTTGGGCATAATGACACTGAGGGGAGGACACGCTGCGTTCCTAGCAGGGACCCTCAGTGGTGGACCAGAGTAGTAAGATTGTAGTCACCCCCATGAGGTGCCCTTCATTTGTCCCGGGTTCAAGCACAGACACAACTGGGCTGTCAGGTGGAGCAGCAGTGGGACGGTCATTCCTTTATTGATCAGCTTTTATGTGATAAAAGGCTCCTTTTCAGCTTCCACTGGGCTGTATTAACTATTTTAATTGGGGTCTGCGGGCCCCATTTTCCCAAGCCAGTTTGTAAGCGCCAGAAATGTATTTTAATTCTGTGATGTGTCAGGGCACCTGTGCCCATAGGGCATAATTTAGGACAGTGGGCGCTGGGACGCAGGGAGTTGTAGGCAAATCTGCAGTTAAAGTGAGACATACCTGGGGCGCCTGGGTGGCGCAGTCGGTTAAGCGTCCGACTTCAGCCAGGTCACGATCTCGCGGTCCGTGAGTTCGAGCCCCGCGTCAGGCTCTGGGCTGATGGCTCGGAGCCTGGAGCCTGTTTCCGATTCTGTGTCTCCCTCTCTCTCTGCCCCTCCCCTGTTCATGCTCTGTCTCTCTCTGTCCCAAAAATAAAATAAAAAAAATAAATAAATAAAAAAAAAATAAAGTGAGACATACCTGTTCTTCCCCTGTATTAGCTACTGAAGTTTGGGCAGCGCTGTGTTTAAATTTAGAAGAATCTCCAGGTATAACTAGGATTTGAGCCCCGGTATTGGTTAAATTTAAGAAGTTTTGTCAATTGGTGCCTTTTAGCAAATCCTGAAGTTAATTCAGAACCTATATTGTAGAGTCAGAAAAACCAATCCGTGCCCGGTTTTGTTTTGGTAATATAATCTTTTTGGAATATAAATTTTGTTATGCTATACAGAATTATTATACAGAATAATTATGCTATACAGAATCATTATAATTTGTTATCTTAACTTTTAGCATATAAATTTTGCATTTCTAATCGCACCAAACTGTAGACAGTGTTTTAGTTGTACACTGTGCATTTAGTTATTTTTTATTTTCTTCCTGTGTATCTAGGGGTTTCTTTTTGTTACTGTTTTTAAATCAGTCACTAGTTTAGGATGAGTGTTGTTTTCTAAACCTGGTATTCGCTTGGTACATAAGTTTTAAAGCACCCCTCCTACTCCCGCTTCATTTTCTTGGGCTTTTAGCTGCCTGCAGCCCCATATTGAATTTGTCTCCTGCTGGTGAGAGGGGTGGGGAGGGCATGGGGTCTCTGGGCAGCAGCCTCCCTGGGATGGCCCTGGTCCCCAGCATAATTGTTTGTTGTCACCTCTCTGTCCCTGGTCATTTTCCTTTTCTTTGCGTATTTACCTGATGAGCTCCCGGCAGTCCCAGGTGGCCCCTGTTGAGTGGCAGTCTCGTCTGTAGGGTGCCCTGACAGCCGCAGAGGGCCGGGGCTTACGTCTAGGGCAGCATGGTGGCGGCATCGGCATTCTGATTGGGTCAGTGTGGTTTTAAGGAGGAGACTCTGGCATGCTGCTGGGCAGCTGCGGTCGGGGGTGCCCGGATGCACTGGCCGGTGCCCTGACATTGGTTGTGCAATCTGGCATAAAGGGAGATGCATCCTGAGGTGTCCTCGCAGGAACAAGATACCCCATACGCTTTTTTTTCTCCCTTATACATTGAACCATGGGTCTCCAAGAATGGGGTGTCCCATCCCTGCTGGGTTGGGGGACAGACTACAACAGTAAGGCCGGCAACAATGGCAGGATTTGCCCTCGAAGCAGTTGAAGCCTCTTGTGCCACATCATCTGAGGAGGGCGCCCCAGGCTGTGTGGCCAGTAGATCCCTCATACCACACAGGGGACCAGTGCTGGGACTCCACCAGATGCGCCTTGAAAAAGGGACTGTGCGATCAGTCCCTTGGGGAACCTAGCTGAGCAGCCCAGCACTGAGTGTTGCTGGCTCACTGGGCATACCTGCACCCCAGCACGGTAGTCTGGGGGGACCTTGGCCTGGCACGACAGCCACTTACCCTAGTTGTCCCTGGGGCACCCACCCAGAGACTTGACCATGGAAAAACAGATGGATGAGATGGGTTTTTGCCGATACAGGGGCAACTAGGGAGTTAGCCCTTGCAGACCTAGGTCATCACACCTGTAAACTACAGAAGGATTCTGCTTAGGATCTAAAAAAAAAGATCAGTAAAGATGCAAACTTTGTTTTGAATGGAGTCAGTGTTTTAAATATGTCAGTTCTTTAAATTATCCCATAAATTTATTTCCACTTTAAACATAACGTATTTGAGGGGCGCCTGGGTGGCTCAGTGTGTTGAGCGTCTGGCTTCGGCTCAGGTCATGATCTCGCGGTTGATGAGTTCGAGCCCCGTGTCGGGCTCTGTGCTGACAGCTCAGAGCCTGGAGCCTTCTTCAGATTCTGAGTCTCCCTCTCTCTCTCTGCCCCTTCCCTGCTCATGCTCTGTCTCTCTCTGTCTCAAAAATAAATAAACATTAAAAAAAATTAAAAAAAAAAAAACCATAACGTATTTGAATTGCTTGCCGCACTCCCTGGGATATGGTTATACCCTATAAATGCTAGTTTTTCATTTATTGTTAGGATGAGAAACTCCACAACAATGTGGCAGATTAATGAAGCCATGCTTCAGCGAAGTCCTGTCGGAAGTAACATGGGAGCCGAGACCGGAAGAGTTAGAGTTCTCTAGAGGCACAAGGTGGGAAGAGAACAGCCTGCTAGGTAGTAGGGCCAACACATGCAAAGGCCCTGGGGTCACAGGAGGCATGGCTCTTGAGAGCTGAAGGGAAGTCTTACTCCCGTTTTGACACCCGAGCTGAGCCTGCAGCAGATGCAAGTGAGGTTTGCGTAGTGACAACTGATACTCTCCGGCTGTGGCTCTGTGTCTGTCAGCACAGCCTTCCGTGGGTCCTGGTGCCTCTGCCATTGACTTCTCTGCAGTCCTGTGTCTTTTCCCTGCGTCTGTGAGTAGCCACATGACAGAGCAGCTCAGTCTTCACCCTGAGGGACGTTCATTCTCTCGTCTCGTAAGTTCAGAGGTGATCCCGGCTCCCCGCTTGGCGAGTGACAGCCCAGCTGTGTGTTTCTTTACCCCCTCTCTGGTCTAGGGCTTTGAGGCAGGTTCCCTCATAAAAGTCCCAGGATGCCACCCACTCAGCCGTCCTGGCTCCTACCAGGTTGTGTACTTATGTTCCTCTAACGATTGGTGATGGGGCATAGCCACTTGCAGGTTGGTAGAGAGTGGTGTTTCGACCTTCCTTTGATGCCAGAATCCGCTGGGAAGGTTTTTAAATCTCCCGATACCCAGGCCTCGCCTACAGAGGTTTGCGTTCGTTGGATGTGAGGCGGACGTGCCGGGAGGTGTGGATGCACACGTGGGTGAGACTCACGTGCTCGGAATAACGAGAAAACACTCTCTGGAAGGAGGGGATCCTCTTCCCTGGGATTCTGTGAGCTGGAAGTCAAAGGAAACAGGTGCTGTCTACACAGCCAGAACTACTGTCTCAAGTCTTTGGATCCCAGCAGTGGTGTTTGTGCCAGTTTCCAGGTGACAAGTCAGTGTTCATGTGGATGGGAGCAGCTTCGTTCTGAAGTCATATCCATATCCAGAAGTCCCACACTAGATTGAGAGGTTTAATTTGTTTTCCCAAAAATCCCAGTGCCTTCTTTCTTTCTCCGTGACCAGGGTGTCCCGTCCCCAGACCGGAGCTCATCTGCCAGCTGGAGCGCGGGCAGGAGCCGTGGACGGCGAAGAGAGGCCTCTCCCAGAACACCTATCCAGGTAGGAGCCAGGATGCGGGCGCGCGGGAGACCCTGCAGGCTGCAGACCAGGAGGGGACCGCGGGCCCTGGTTCCCCGGGAAGCTTCTCGTTCTGGCCTCTCCGGTGGTTCGGAAGCCGGGAACCCTTTGACCCAGAGTCCGCGTGCCCGGCCAGGGACCCGTAATGTCTCTCCCTCCGTCCACCTGCCAAGTTTCGGTGGCAAGTTGGGGACCGGACACGGCCTCGGAGAGCCGCTCAAGCCTCCTCCCGCCCTCAGTGCCTCTCTCTGGCCGGCGTCCCCAGGTCCTGTGCAGCCGTGTCCCGCCCGGTGCATCTCCCGCCTCCATCAGCCCCGCCCCCATGCTCCCTGCTCACTCCCATCATCTTCCCTGGGGGGGCCGCTGGCCTCCCCACCGCTCTCCACGTCTGCGTGGTGCCTCTGGTCGGCTCGGCTCCAGGTCCTGCCTGCGCTTCCCCACGTGCTCAGACTCTGTTCCAGACGGCTGGCACTTCCCCAGCCACGGACGTGTCTCCGTGCGACCGAGGCGTTGACAGTGCAGTGCGCCTCCTCCCCTGCTTGAGCCTCGACCCTTCCACACCCACTCGGGCTCTCGAGTCTGCAGCTGCGCCTTCCGTCTAGCGGAGGGGGTCTTGCCCTTGGCCCCGGGGCCGCTTCCTGAACCGGAGTCCAGAGCACCTTTTCAGGGGAATTATTTCCTCCTTCGTTTTGTTTGTTATGTAGCGTAACTTCATCCTTTTTGTACTCAACATAAAAATATGCTCAAGGGGTGCCTGGGTGGCTCAGTCAGTTGAGTATCCAACTTCAGTTCAGGTCATGATCTCACAGGTCATGAGTTCAAGCCCCACATCAGGCTCTGTGCTGACAGCTCGGAGCCTGGAGCCTGTTTCAGATTCTGTGTCTCCCTGTCTCTCTCTCTGCCCCTCCCCTGCTCACGCTCATATTCTGTCTCTTTCTCAAAAATAAACATAAAAAATACATATATCTAGCTCCTTATGGTTAAAGAAGGTCAGTAAATTCCCGGCTCACGTAGCCCCCATCCGCTCCCCGTGCACTCACGTACTCACTGCTCAGGCGCTGCCCGGAGCCGCCCCGAAGGTCATCCTGCACGTGGTTACAGCGTCTTTGATGTTTTCTTGGAGTGAGGTAGATGGATTCCAGGCTATGCAAACTTTCAAGTTTTTTACTGGATAGTTGCCACTGTGTTCTTTTTTTTATTTAAAAATTTTTTTTTGTTTGTTTTTATAAAAAAAAAAAAATTTTTTTTTTTTTTAACGTTTATTTTTGAGACAGAGATGGAGCATGAACGGGGAAGGGTCAGAGAGAGGGAGACACAGAATCTGAAACAGGCTCCAGGCTCTGAGCAGTCAGCACAGAGCCCGACGCGGGGCTTGAACTCACGGACTGCGAGATCATGACCTGAGCCGAAGTCGGCCGCTTAACCGACTGAGCCACCCAGGCGCCCCTGAAAAAATGTTTTTAATGTTTGTTGCTTATTTTGAGAGAGAGACATTTGACATTTAACCTTTCGATCCAAGGTGGAACTGGAGTCTGTTGTGAGATACGAGTACAGTTTTGCATTTCCAGTGCGACACCAGTCTTTCTGGCTCCATTTACTATGTTTCCTCTTCTTCAACCCCCCAGCTTCTCTGCCCTCTCTGCCGTCTGCCAAAGCTCCCTGCGTGTGTTTCCCAAAGTCTCTTCTTTTTCCATTGCTCGTTTGTCTTCTCTGTGTGCTGGTACCACAGTGTGTGAGCCTGTGATTCCGTGGCAGTACTGTCATCTGACATGGTAGGTGTCCTTCCTTTTATTGTTGCCTGTTTGACCCTTCATACAAGTCCTACCATCAGACTGTGAAGTTCCTTGATGGCCCAGTTGGCATTTTATAGGGAATTGTATTGAAATTTTTTTTTTACTCATTTGGGTAGAATTGTCAGTTTTATGTGATTAAGTTTTATTCCCCTGGTTTTGTCAAGTAATAATGGACCCACATCACCGTACGGGTTTCCCCACCATGTGAAAGTAGAGTGTTCCTGTGAAACTTTTCATTAGCCAAAACAGCATTTATTTATATGGAATATTTTTTTTTTTTTTTTTTTTTTTTTTTTTACTATTTCTATACTTAAAAATCATCTCTCTCAGGGTTTTCTGATGCCCTAGGACACATCTTGCTGACAGATGCCCAAAATAAGTGGAGAGAAAGCACAGATGCTCGCAGACACAGTTCAGAGCTGTGGCGGCTCAATGTCAGGGACTGTTCTGGTGAAGGAGCTCGGTGGGCCACCTCTGCCACCCAGGGGGCCCACTGCCTCTGTGACGGCTCGACGCGACAGACGCTGAACACCATTTTTGCTTTTTGTGGTTTTCGTACGAGTGAAAATCTTTGAATTTCTTTCAGTTAGTGGAAACAGGTCCTGATGTCAGTGTAAGTAAAGGAAGGAGGAAAATTAAAAAGGAAAAAAGGTTTCTTCTTGTGGTGAGAACTGTTGCAATTTACTCTCTCATCTCTGCGCCTTGTCACGGCAGGCAGGAGTAGCTAGGGCCCTCGTGTGGTACGTCCCGTTCCTAGCCCTTAACCTTGGAACTGGAAGTTTGTCCCTTTCAACACACCTTCCTCTGACTCTTCTGACCCCCACATCGTACTGTTCATTGACCCAGCTCTTCCTTCATGTCTTCAAGTAAAGTATTATCATTTTCTCCTCTAGATCCATGTGTATTTTGCTGGTCTCTTTCCCAGACTCAGTACATGCAGCCCAGTCCTGCTCACTTCCTGCCGTGTCCTGGGAGTCTTCACTGTCCCCTTCCCGCCCACCCCCCTCCCCCCCCCACAAGAACCTTGGGAATCCTGTTCCCTTGTCTCCTTTCTGTCCCTGCATTCTCATCAACACCATCCTCAAACTCTTGGTCCCCTGTACATTCTGTCCCCTGAGGCTACTGTACCCTCGGTACTTCCTCTCTGGGGCGACTCCTGTGCTGCCAGTGGGACCCCCATCGTGGGCACCTCCTACTGGAAAACTCTCTTGATGTCTTTCTGAACACAGCCAAGCTCAAGGCGAAGAACACAGAACTCCCGAGAATGCCAAGTCTTCCCAGGTCATCCGAAACCAGTGGGAGTTCAGAGATTTCCCACAACTATCCTTAGATTTGACACATTGTTAGAAAGACTAGAAAAACTTCCTAAAATCTGTTCTTACTCTGCCCTCAGTGTTTTTTTGTTTGTTTGTTTGTTTGTTTGTTTAGGTTTTTGTTGTTGTTTTAATTTACATCTAAGCTACCATATAGTGGAACAATGATTTCAGGAGTAGATTCCTTAATGCCTCTTACCCATTTAGCCCATCCTCCCTCCCACAACCTCTCCAGCAACCCTCTGTTTATACTCCACATTTAAGAGTCTCCTTTGTTTGTCCCCCTCCCTGTTTTTATATTATTTTTGTTTCCCTTCCCTTATGTTCATCTGTTTTGTCTCTTAAAGTCCTCATAGGAGTGAAGTCATATGATATTTGTCTTTCTCTGACTAATTTTGCTTAGCATAATACCCTTGAGTTCCATCCACGTAGTTGCACATGGCAAGATTTCATTCTTTTTGATTGCCATGTAATACTCCGTTATATATATGTGTGTGTGTGTGTACATATACACACATGTATATACATATATATATATATATATATATGTACATATATAAATATACACATAACATATACATACACCACATCTTCTTTATCCATTCATCCATCGATGGACATTTGGGCTCTTTCCATACTTTGGCTATTGTTGATAGTGCTGCTACAAACATGGGATTACATGTGTCCCTTTGAAACAGCACACCTGTATCCCGTAGATAAATGCCTAGTAGTGCAATTGCTGGGTCATAGGATAGTTCTATTTTTAGTTATTTGAGGAACCACCATACTGTTTTCCAGAGTGGCTGCACCAGTTTGCATTGGCACCAGCAGTGCAAAAGAGATCCTCTCTCTCTGCATCCTCGCCAATATCTGTTGTTGCCTGTTTTTTTTTTTGGTTTTTTTTGTTTTTTTTTTTTTTTAAGTTTATTTTTGAGAGAGAGAGAGAGAGAGAGAGTTTGAGCAGGGGAGGGGCAGAGAGGGAGGGGGACAGAATCCAAAGCAGGCTCCTGGCTCTGAGCTGTCAGCACAGAGCCCTACGCGGGGCTTGAACTCACAAACCGAGATCATGACCTGAGCCAAAGTCAGGAGCTTAACCGACTGAGCCACCCAGGCGCCCCTGCCTTCAGTGTTTGTTACAGATTAAGGATACAGCTTAGAAGCAGGGCCAGAGGTGTTCAGACACAAAACTTCCATGTCTTCAGTGACTTGTTCCCTCCTGGCATCAGTGTATGACAATAACGTGCACAGATATGGCCAACTCGGGAGATTGGCCAGAGCATCACTATTTCTATTTTTATTGAGCCTTCATTACATACGCGCAATTGAGTTACTCTCCGTGGGACTCAGTGTCTAGCTCTTTTTCCTTTTCCAGAGGTCCAGCTGGTATCTTGTGGCTCAAAGTCCCAACTTTCTAATTTCATGGTAGGTTTTTCTTATGTGGCTGGACCTTGCCTCGAGTTATCTCTTTAGTACAAACTGGAGGCCTCTAATGAGTTACCTGCCGTCCCAAACTAAGGGATACATTCCTAGGTGCCCATGCGGGATGCCCACGCATAGAGGTATCTTGAAGCACACAGCACCATAATTAGGCTGCAGACGCATGCACAATGGGATTGTGGTAGTATTTCCCCTCAGACCTCCTGTCCCCTCGCCTGGCTTCTCCTGGGTCTCCCTTTCAAGAAGTCAACAGTCCAAGATCCAGGGGTAAAAATCCTGAGGTTCAGAAGTAGTAAAACATAACAGAGATGGGCCCTGTTTTCATCTTCGTTTCTTTCGCTGAAACGCTAGTTTTATTTTTCCCATGTCGTCATTACTCACAGGGCTTTTTGTGTATTGGGTTTCTTTCAGGTGACAAGGACAAACCCAAGACCATAGAACCCACCACTTGTGATCCAGCCCTGCCTGAGGGGGCCTTGTTCCAGGAACTAAGACGTGGTGACCCAGGGAACTACCAGCTGGGCCAAACCAAGGATCAGCGTGGACCGTCAGAAACGCAGGAAGGACACTCGAGACCAGGGTTCGAAGCCCAGAGGGAGAAAATGACCCCTGAACGTGGTGGTTTAGGGACAGCTGATGGAGTGTGTTCGCGGATTGCACAGGACCTGGTCCCCCTAGGTGGTGCCATCCGTGACCGTGACTCATGTGGATCGGGTAAAGATCCCGTGATTCAAGAAGAGGAAAATGCCTTTAAGTGCAATGAATGCGGGAAAACTTTTAATAAGAAGCACCTTCTTGCTGGACACGAAAAGATTCACTCTGGAGTGAAGCCCTATGAATGCACTGAGTGCGGGAAAACCTTCATTAAGAGCACACACCTCCTCCAGCACCACATGATCCACACGGGGGAGAGGCCCTACGAGTGCATGGAGTGCGGGAAGGCCTTCAACCGCAAGTCCTACCTTACACAGCACCAGCGGATTCACAGCGGGGAGAAGCCTTATAAGTGCAACGAGTGTGGAAAGGCCTTCACCCACCGCTCCAATTTTGTCCTGCATAAGAGGAGACACACCGGTGAGAAATCCTTTGTGTGCAAAGAGTGTGGGCAGGTCTTTCGACACAGGCCGGGTTTCCTTCGACATCACATCATCCACACTGGCGAGAATCCCTACGAATGCTTCGAGTGTGGCAAGGTCTTCAAACACAGGTCCTACCTCATGTGGCACCAGCAGACTCACACTGGGGAGAAGCCCTACGAGTGCAGCGAGTGCGGGAAGGCCTTCTGTGAGAGCGCGGCCCTCATTCACCACTACGTCATCCACACGGGGGAGAAGCCCTTCGAGTGCCTGGAGTGCGGGAAGGCCTTCAACCACAGGTCCTACCTCAAGAGGCACCAGAGGATCCACACCGGGGAGAAGCCTTTCGTGTGCACCGAGTGTGGAAGGGCCTTCACCCACTGCTCCACTTTCATCTTGCACAAAAGGGCCCACACCGGAGAAAAACCTTTTGAGTGCAAAGAATGTGGGAAAGCCTTTAGCACTAGGAAGGACCTCATCCGACACTTCAGCATCCACACCGGGGAGAAGCCCTTTGAGTGCTCTGAGTGTGGGAAGGCCTTCAACCGCCGCTCGGGGCTCACGAGGCACCAGCGGATTCACAGTGGAGAGAAGCCCTATGAGTGCATGGAGTGTGGGAAATCCTTCTGCTGGAGCACAAACCTCATCAGGCACGCCATCATCCACACCGGGGAGAAGCCCTATAAGTGCAGCGAGTGTGGCAAGGCCTTCAGTCGCAGCTCCTCCCTCACTCAGCATCAGAGGATTCATACCGGGAGACACCCCGTCAGGGGCAGCGCAGCAGAAGTGGGGAGACCCTTCGCGAGCGGGCAGTCCTCGGTCACCCTGCGAGAACTCCTTCTGGGGAAAGACTTCTTGAATGTAACCACCGAGGAAAACCTTTTGCCGGAGAAAACCTCTACCATGGCATCTGATCGAACATACCAAAGAGAGACCCCCCAGGTATCTTCGCTGTGAGAAAATCATCCATCCCAGGCCGTCAGGAGTCGTGTAGAGATGCAGTTAGAGATTGGCCCGGCCCAGAGCCTTACTGTGCATCTGAGAGTTCATCCGGGAGAGACCGGTGTTGATTATGCAGGAAGTAAAATGTTCAGCTACTTTTTTCTTAGTTTACACTGCAGCGTTATCTCAGGAATTTTTATAAAAAGAAGGTGGAGATTAGAAGGGCAAATGAAATGAAAAGTTTGTGAGGCTTCTCTGTCAAGCTTTGTCAAGCACTTTGTCATGGATTCCTTTGTTTACTTGGGGCAGGGGGGGTGTTTCAGAGGCCACGGGCCTTGACCCTTTGTGTGTCTTGTATATACATTCATTACTGTTCAGTGGCAGGAGAGTTAGACAGACGAGAGGGCAGGTATTCAAAGCGGTAAATACACACATAAGAATGGGCACATTGTCTTGCACCAGTTAAGACGTTAAGACTTCACAGTTTTAGAAAACAAACTTTTTTATTTGGTTTTAAACCCCAAACACCCAGACTTTTTCTTGATCCCATCTATTTACTTAGTTTCCGTAGCTATACGGTAAACCTCAAAATTAGGTAAAAGTGATTTCTCTCTATTACTTAAATTGATTTAGTTTTCCTAGTTCCTTTGACTTTTCATATAAATCTTAGGGTGCAGAAAATCGTGTTTGCATTTTATAGAAATTGGTTTGTAGATCTGTTTGTTGAAAAGCAGCATCATGAACATCGTACATGCTATGATGTACTTCACTTATTTAATTCTTGGTATTTCATTACCGTTTTATAATTTTCAATACAGGCTCTGTATATTTTTGTTAAGATTTGTAACTAGGTGTTTTGTTTTTTGAGTGTAAATGGCATTGATTTTTACACTTTGATTTTCCATATGATCTTCAGTAGTATGCAGAATGATCATTGGTTTGGGGGATGATATTTTGGTAACCTGCACCCTTGCTAAACTCACATTATTTCTAGCCATTTCTCTGGGTAGAATCCTTAGGATTTTCTGCAAAGGTACATCAGCTGCAGATAGAGTTTTATTTCTTCCTTCCCATCTGTTTATCTATGACTTTATTTTCTTACTGCTCTAGGTGTACTTCCAGTGTGATATCAGATAGGAGTAGTAAGAAAGGATGCCCTTGACTGATTCCTCAAATGAGGCGGGAAACTTTCAGTTTTTCATCAAATACAATGTTAAAAGTTCTTTTTGGAGTTTTCTTATTAAGTTTAGAAAATTTCCATCTATTCCTAATTTACTGAGTTGTTTGTTTTTTTTTTTAATTATGAATAAGCGTTGGATTTTGCCAAATGCTTTGCCTCCATCAATTGATGTGATTATCTGATTTTTCCTTTATAGTTTATGGATATATAGTGTATTAACTGATTAGGTTTGAATATTGAACCAGTCTTGCATCCTTGGAATAAATCCCACTTGGTTGTGGAGTATAATTTTTTTTTTTTTTTACATATTATGTATTAAAACATTCCATTTGATTATATTTTGTTGAGGAAATTTTCCTCTAATTTCTTGAATTCAGAATAGTTTTTATATTGGATACATTGGATAGTTTTAAGATTGGCATTTTCAAGGAATTGTTCCGTTTTATCTAAATTTTCTAACTTGTAGACTTGTAGTATTTCCTTATTACCATTTTAATGGCAGCAAGATCTATACTTCTGTCCCATTTGATACCTGATTTTGGAAATAGGTCCACTCTCTATCTTTGTCCATCTTCTTAGGTATTTATCAGTTTTAATGATCATTTTGAAGAACCATCACTTAATTTCATTTGTTTGTATTGTTTATATAATTTCACTAACATCTGTTCTGATCTTTATTATATCCTTTCTTCTACTTGCTTTGGTTGTCTTTTGCTCCTCATTTATTTTCTGATTTAAGCACTTAGTACTATAAAGTTCCCTTATAGCATTGTGACAGCTTCATCCCACAAGTGTTTTTTTTTTTAGTTTATTTTTTAGTTTATTTATTTATTTTGTGTGAGGGAGAGAACGCGCATATGTGTGCCCAGGAGAGGGGCAGAGAGAGAGGGAGAGAGAGAGAACATTCCAATTCTGCTGTCAGTGCAGAGCCCGATGTGGGGCTTGAACTCACCAACCATGAGATTATGACCTGAGCTGAAATCAAGAGTTGGATACTTAACTGACTGAGCTGCCCAGGCATCCCCCACCACAGCTAATTTTAATTCCAGTTTATTCAGCTCCTTAAGAGACTACTGGGTTCATGGATTATTGTTTAGTTTTCTAGTAGAGTATTTTCTTTATCTTTTGTTATTGGATTTCTGGTTTGTTTCACATTTGGCCTGTTTAAATTTGTTGTGTGTTTATGACCCAGTCTGTCTTCTTGAATGTTCTAAAATGCCACTTGAATGTGTTCTGTCATTGGGTGGAATTTCTGTGAATGCCTGCACAATCCTCTTGGTTGGTGGTAGTAGTCAAATTTTCTGTATCCTTACTGACCTTCTGTTTAGTGTTTCTGTCAGTTGCACAGAGAGGATGGTGAAGTCCTGAAGCATTATTGTCTGTTCATCTTTAAATTCTATTATTTTCTGCTTCAGGTATTTTAAAGCTCTGTTGTTTGGTGCATTCACATTTAGTATTGATATGTTATCTTGGTTATTGACCCTTTCATTATTTAATGTCCCTTTTTGCCCATGTTCATTTTCTTGACTTTGAAGCATACTTCAGTAATACTAATATAGTTCCTACTGCATGTTTTTTTTTTAATGTTTATTTTTAAGAGAGAGTGGGGAAGGGGCAGAAAGAAGACAGGATCCCAGGCAGGCTCTGCACTGACAGCAGAGAGCCCAACACAGGGAACTCATGAACCTTGAGATCATGACCTGAGCCGAAGTCAGACAACTGAGCCCACCAGGCGTTCCTCCCTATTGCATGTTTTGATTAATGTTTGCATGGTTTATATTTTTCCAGTTTTATTTTGAACCTTATCTGTGTCACTACATTTGAAAGAGGTTTCTTATAACAGCATATAGTTGGGTCATGCTTTTTTATCCCTTCTACTTTCTGTCTTTTAATTGGTAGAGTCACATCACTTAAATTGAAAGTAATTATTGGTGTGTTAGGGCTTAAGTGTTCCATTTTTTTTTATTTTTTGCTGTGTTCCCTTCACATTGTTTCTCGTTTTCTGGTTGTTTTTGTTATTTTCCTGTTCTGTTTTGTGTTGTTTTGCATTCCTGTGGGTTACTCCCAACAATTTTTAGAATTCCATTTGATATACGTATGATGTTTTGAGTGTCGTCTTAATTTTTGTACTGTAGGCATTGTATATACATAACTTATCAGTCTGCTATTATCAGCATTTTAAGCACTTTGATGTATAGAAACCTTAATTCCATTAGGTTCCTTTGCATTTTCCATTTTAAATCTAATTAAGTATTTCCCTTCTTACACCGAGCACTATGTTGGATGTTGTAATTTGTGCCTCAGCTGTCAAACATTTTTTTAAACAAAACTCATGAAAAGAGTGGTCTGTTTATCTCTACTTTTACTCATTCCATCTCCATTGTTCTTTGTCCCTTCTTGAAGTTCCAGACCTTATGTTAACATTTGCCTTCTGTTTGGCAAAGTTCCTGTAGTCTTTCTTCTGGGGTAGGTGTGCTGTTGACAAATGATTTTGGTTTCCGTCATCTAAAAGTGTTTCTCTGTCCCCTTCATTCCTGAAGGATGTTCTCATGGGATAAAAGACTTGAGGTTTACGGTTCTTTTAGTACAAGAAAAACATACCTCTTTGTGTCCTCCATGGTTTCAGATGAGAAACCTACTTACTGCCGTTCAGCCCATTGTTGCCCTGTGTGTAGTTTTTCCTTTCCATGAAGGGTGTTTTTATCTATAGTATTTGTAAATTTGATTACAATGTGTCCTGGCGCAGAATTTTTGGAGTTTTCCTGTTTGGTATTTGTTTAACTTTTTAAAGACCTACGTCTTTTGCCAAATCTGGGGATTCAGTAATTATGTTCTCATAGTTTTTCAGTCCTACTCTTTCTCATCTCATTCAGGGACTCGAATTAAATGAGTTCCTCAGATTTTTTTTGTTTATCTAGTCTGTATTCTCTCTGTTACTCAGATTTATCAATTTCTGTTGATCTTTGAGCTCACTGATTGTTTTGTCTCTCATCTCATCTCCTGTTGAGCTTACTCAGTGAGTTATCGCTTTGGCTTTTGTGGTGTTGGGGTTTTGAGGTTGTTTTGTGTTTTTCCAGTTTAATTTCTACTGGCTCCTTTTTTACGTTTTCTAATTCCTTGCCTAGTTTATAATACCAAAGAATGACTCTTAGAAATAAAACAGGCAAAACTATGTAGTCCAAAGTCCTGGTACTCTGGTGGCTTATCTTGGTATTGGAATAAAAAGCCTAAAGTATCTAGAGAAATGGAAGTCCTGTTATCCACAGATATTTCTAAAAATGGATCTTAAAACTGAAGATCTGCAGATTATTCAGGGTTATAGTCTCCAAGATTCGTGTGTAAAATTTCCCAGCTCTGTAAGCCTTGTTAGATAGAGCCCCAGAGGAGAAGGGGTCCCTCCTCTCCAAGGGTCACTCTTGCTCTTCGTGGTTGGACACATCCCCCAATCCCCAGCTTGTCTAGGACCTGTTCGAATTTAGACCCTCACCGCTTGGTCTTTAACTTCTCCCTCTTAATCCCTTTCTGTCCTCTTAATCCATGCCTGTGTTCCAGTCTCTAGTCTCACCCCCCCCCCCCCCCACACACACCCACTTCCTGCCCCACGTGCCCGGTGAGCTCCGCCCTTCTCCTCTCTCCCAGACACACCCTGTGCAACAGTTCTGTCTGCTGTCTGGCCTCCCCCGTCACGTCCCCCTGCACTACACTGACCACTAAACACTGGCCTCCGCCACTGGCACCTGACCGAAGCAGGTCTCACAGAGTTCCCTCTTGTGCTCCCACGCTTCCCCCCGCCCCCAGTCTGTTATTGGGCCTTTTACCGCTGCCCACCTCTTTGACCTGAAGGCACTTTCCTGGTTTCTGTGACTTCCTGCCCTTCTTCAGAGGCCCTTTGTCTCCTTCCGTCTATTAGACAGTTGTGCTTCTCAGGATCCGTGCGTCGCCATCGCTTTCTCACTTGTGAGGGGATCCCTGAGTGAGTTAACCCCCCGCCCCCGAGGCATTTTCTCTCAGTGATCACAGAGTTCCCCCACGTCCTTGTCTCCAGGTTGAATGTTTCCGGTCATCGTTCCACACCTTGTCGGTATTCCTACCTACTGAGCCTGTGTGCGTGTGTCAGGCGGCCGTGACCGTCCCCACGAGGATGCACCCATAATGATCCTGACGGCAAGCAGACATGGCGTGTTCCCGTGTATCAGTCATCGTTTGCGGTGTTTGACACACAGCAACTCTTAGCCTTTGCAACAGGTCCGTGGTAGGTGGTGTTCTCCCCATTTTACAGATCAGAAAACTGAGGCACAGAAGGGTTAAAACATCTGCCCAAGGCTTCACAGTTGATTAGGAAGTACGGGACTGGGGATTGGAGCCAGGTGGGCTGCTGCAGAAGCCATGCCCTGAGCACCTCGCCACCTCCCATAGGCCGGTCTGTGCACCACTGCGCCATAGAGCGGGCCATTGCCGTTTGTCTGCAAGTTACCTTCTCGTGTGACGGTACAGGAGACAAACCACACTCACTTTTCAACGGCCGTATAATCTGTTGCAACTGCGCGGAGAGTACAGACGGGTTTGAGGTGGCGCAGAGGTAGACAACGGCTAGGGCAGGGGTTGGGGTCTGGGGTTGTGTGCGTGAGGTGCCCCACATCTCCCTGAAGGTCACTGTCGTCTGCCTTCTTGCCCACGTCAGACACCTTGCAGCCATTTTGTTCATTTCTCCTTTCTCTCCCCCTTACAGATCCTCAGTATACGTGCGTCTTCTAGTTCGGGTCCCTCCCAGAGTGCTCACACAGAGCTGTTTATGCGGGGGACACTGTGGCATGTGGCTCTTGAAGAGAAACTGCACGGCCTGTATGGCCAGATGGTTAAGGGCGTCAGGACCATCCTGTTTAGTGTTTTGCTAGCAAGACTCACAGGACTCCACATTTTGTCATACTCGGGGCAGGCTGTGATTTATCACAGCAAACGCAGTCGAGGAGAGGCACCAGGAATGGAGAAAGCCAGAGGCCATCAGAGACAAGCTTCAAGAGTCCTGTTTCTGGGAAGGCACACGGGACACATTTAACTTAAGCTCCATTAAGGAGTTAAGACCATGATTTTAAAAGTTTACTAGGGGACGCCTGGGTGGTCCATTGGTTAAGCGTCCGACCCTTGATTTCGGTCAGGTCATGATTTCCCGATTCCTGAGTTCAAGCCCCACATTGGGCTCTGCACTGACAGCACAGACTGCTTGGGATTCTCTCCCTCTCTGTCCTACCCCAACTTGCTCGCTCTCTCAAAATAAGTAAATAAACACATTTTTAAAAATTCTAGGGAAGTTCATCAGAGACCCTTGGTCTTTTGGAGAGAGAATATGTATGTGCAAAAGCACACACCAAGTTCTAGATTTCCAGAAGGATAGCAGGTTCAGTGTGAGCCACATTGTTTACACAAGAAACTTAGGCACTCTGAGCCATTCATTCCTGGAAGTGGTGGGAAACCTGCCATCATCCGAGGTCACAAACCCCGGCCAAGGGTAAACCCTGCAAGCTCAAAGGATGGGAGTTCCCAGGCCTGTTGTGTAACTTCCTTACAGTGACTGAAAGGTATTAAAATGCTGGTTAAATTTCTGTACATAAAGCAAATACAGTTACTTTAAGAGTCACAACTTTGAAGGCTTATATAAGCAGAACCACTGTAACCAAAAAAAAAATCACCAAGTCACAGTAGAACTTAGAAACTAGCCAGGATTTGGGGCGCCTGGGTGGCTCAGTCCGTTAAGCCATGGCTCAGGTCATGATCTCACGGTTCGTGGGTTCAAGCCCCGCATCGGGCTCTGTGCTGACAGCTCAGAGCCTGGAGCCTGCTTCGGATTCTGTGTCTCCCTCTCTCTCTGCCCCGCCCCTGCTCGTGTTCTGTCTCTGCCTCTCAAAAATGAATAAACGTTAAAAAAAAAAAAGAAGAAGAAACTAGCCAGGATTTAATTTAGTGATGACAAGGTTCAGAGATGCTGGTGAGAAAGGACTTTGCTTCTTCCAAACACTGGTGTTTTGTGTGTGTGTATGCGTACATGTACACATCACTTAGGACTCTCCACATGTATGTATATGCCTAATAGAGGTACGTGTGTTACCTATACGTGTGTGTCAGGATATATGCCCTCCGGTGGTCTGACTTGCAAATGTACCACTTACTTACCTTGATCTATAAAAATGTGAGGGCCAGATTGACATGGCGTGTTTCTGCAGTACACATCAACAGTTTTTAATCTCTTTATTCCTACTGTTCATGCCTCTGGCTTCAACAGACAGAAAAGTAAGCGCATCATTCAGTGCACTTAACTTGAAATTAGTGGCTTCGTCAAGGTGACGTATGTGTCCGTGTGAGTGGGAGGCGGTGGGAGCCTCGGGCTCCAGCTGGGAGGGCGCCCTACGGCGTGATGCTGGAGACCTTGGGAAGCTGGCCTCGGGAGCGTGTGCGGCTCCCTCTGTTCTCCCAGGCGGCCTTTCCTGTCTCCGCTGTGGGATGCGGGGCGGGGGTGCCTCTGGAATGCTCCACGATGTCACCCTTGAGTTGTGAGGGCTGACGACCTGCTTGCTCACAGGTAGGTTACACGTGTCACAACTGAAGGGTCTGCGCCAGACTGTAGACGGGCGAGTCGTTTTGTCCTCTTGGAGCGGGGTCCAGAGCCTGGGCCCTCTGGTAGGGCTGCCTGCTGCGCCTCCTGACCTCGCTCTTAGCGCTGGGTGACTGGTTTCGAGTCCCTATTTATTCCGCTTCCGTTTCTGGCATCCGTGTGTCAAGCGCGTGTCTGCGCTGTGAACTTTTCCCGCCGGGGAGCTGGTGGCTCTGCGATCCGCTGCCTGCTGCCTGCAGACGTCACCTGACACCTCGGCTCCTGCTTTTCCAGCTGGGTCCACCTGTGTCCTCGGCGATCCCTTGTCCACACTGACGCCAGAGATCCGGCTCCGATTTGGTCACGGACTGCTCACCCGCCCTCTCCCCCTAAAACGTTCCACGACTCCCCTCCACTCCTGGGGTAAACCCCGAATCCTTCACGTGGCCCATCCACGGGGCCTTCCCTGGTGGGGGACGGGCCTCATTTACTACCTCTTGCACGACGCTGGCCTCTTTTCACTCCCCGTCTCCCTTCACTCCTCCGCCTGCCATGGGCTCTCCCTCCCCACTTTGCCCAGTGAGGGCAGGCTTATCCCTCACCTCTCATCTCAAATAGCATTTCCTCGGCGAGCCTTGACCGGAACGTGCTTCTAGATCACGGCACGGGTCCATACTGTTCTCTGCTCCCCAGAGCCACCTTCAGGCTTGATGGTGTGCTAGGAGGTTGTGCTTCACTCAGAACAGCTGTAACACGGTTCCTGCCTGTGACAGCGCGGGACACGGGCCAAGGTCACTAAAGGGTAAGGTCCAGGGAGACTGAGCACCAGCGTTCAGGTGTCCCGTCCCAGCACAGTCACACAAGGCTTAAGTCCTTCGGCAAAGGTGTGACAGTATGTTCAGGCGTCGCCAATGAGGGAAGCTCACCGAAGCTTTAATGCCGGGGTTTCTTACTGAGGCACGCCGCGCCTTGGCGACTGACCGTGGGTACTCCGGGGGTCCGCAGAAGGCAGAGGTACAGTGTGTCCCAGAGCCTCAGGCCTACAAAAGCCACCACTCCCCGTGAGTCGCACCGTCCGCATCAATCATCTGGTCAAACGGATGCAGCGAGCGGGGCCTGCAGATTCAGGCGTGACATCACTTCCCAGGCCAGATGTTAAGCACTCAGATTGTCTTCCCAGAGCTGGTCTGGGGCCGGTCCTTTGGGATGTGTAGCACTTGAGCAGCCAAAGCCTGTTCAGTTGGCGCATTTCTGCTCAGTCCGCCCTGCTGGCCCCTGGCCTAGGCTCTGTGACAGCAAAACGGTGCTATCAGCCTGAGCATCTCTATGTAGTGAAGTATTTCTGTGACAGGAAAACGGTAGTGTCATCAGAAATGTGCTAACCTCTTAAGGGGCGCCTGGGTGGCTCAGTTAAGTGTCCCACTTTGGCTCAGGTCATTATTTCACAGTTCGTGGTTTCGGGCCCCGCCTCAGACTCTGTGCTGACAGCTTAGAGCCTGGAACCTGCTTCAGATTCTGTGTCTTCCTCTCTATCTCTCAAAAAAAAAAAAAAAAAAAAAATCTGGTTACCATTTAAATGAGGCAGAGTGGTTATAGGTTGATTAAAATAACAACTCATATTGTGAAACCATTATATTCATGTTCATATTTTTGTACTAATTTGATTACTGTCCCTTCTGATCAACTGTTTGTACTTTGTGATAAACCACTTCGCTCTGTCACTACCTTAGTTTAAGTCCGTGTCCTCCGCCATCTGGAAAACAGTCGAATAGATCTTCTGTCTTGCCCCTCCTATAGTCTAATTTCCACACACTACTCAGATTGATCCTTTTAATTCACAAATCGGATTATATTACCATTCACCTGAAAACCTCCCCAGGTGGTCATCTATTTCACAGTTTACTAACTATATATTTTTAATTTTCTGTGTCCTGGCATTTGGAGTCTTGCTGACTGGGGAGATTCTGCCCCTCCCAGGACCAGCCAGTTATTAGAGACCCCTAACAACTTCCCCAGGACCTCGCTTTTCACATGCAAACGACCCACCTGTCTGTCTCCTTAAAACTCTAGGGCCCAGTACTAGAAGGGAGTGACAATGCCCCAAAGCCCTACCATATTATTCAAACCAGTCAATCCTAAACTGTTTACCTGTTCCGCCTTGCCTTTTCCTGCCGAAGACACGACACATGTGGTGGGCAGTGCTTTCTCCGTCACTGCTGTCTCCGACCCACCCTGGTGCTTCCCCCGCTCCTCCGCTCCGCCGTGTACGTCTGGTAGAACAGGCAGTTCGGAGCTGGAGGCTAGGGTGCTGATAAGTAGGTTACACATTAGAAGCCTGGGGTCACACGTGCGGACCGCCTTCCAACACGCCAGGGCTGACAGACCAGGAGCCCCGGGGCGGAACACGCACGCTCCCGCCCGTGCCGCAGGGCCATCCGTGCCCAAGGTCATGCCTGTGCGCTGCAGCGTTGCCCCCTCCCCCGGGGGAAGGCTGCCAAGATGGTTCCGGTAGGAACACGGTGGGCTTGATCAGAGACTCCCCTCCCGACCAGTGACGGGAAGGAGCCTCTATGAGAGACCACCCGGTCTATGACCCACGAAGAGAAAAGAGCCCTGTAGCTTCAGGGCAGTGCCTGGCTTTCCCACCTTGAGAACGGCCTGTCCTTAAAGGGCATTGTGCTTTGCTACCTTCCTTCTGGCTGCCTTTCCCCGAGAGCCGGTCCTCGCATAAACCTTCTGTGGGGAGTCCGAGAACGAGACCTCCATCCACACGGCGCAGAGTCTCCCACGGGTAACATGCCGTAACTCCCATTTGCTAGGGATGTGAGCATAAACTTCTTCCTTTGTGACAGTCCCTTCCAGATCTGCTGCCTTACCACACCTGAGGAAACAAATCCCAGGTCCATTTTAGAACACGTGCTGGAGCCAATTACAGCCTCCTTACAAAGGCTGACAGGGTTCTACGCAATTTGTCTCCATTTATCTAACTCCCCTGGTCCCGCTTGAACCCCTGCCACACAGTTCTAGCTCCACTAGCCTTCTCCTCAGGCCCCCGGTGCGCTCCGACCCCCCACCCCCCCCCCCCCAGGAATGTCTTAAAAGACTCGGGAGCCATCTCTTTGAAATGCAGAAATCGAGGGAGATGTTATCTCTATCACTCAGCTTCTCTGGGAAGACAGCCTCTCTGGTGGGCATCTGGCTCCAAGTTGCAAAAGGGAAGATTCACGAAGGAAGCCTCGTTCATTTACAACAGAGTTGGGAGGCCAGAAGGCAGAACTCTCACGAAACCACTCCAAGGCAATCACAGGAAGGATCGGGAATTCCAGGCCCCAACAGGAAAAGATGGACCCTGCATCTCCCGAAAGAAACCAACCATCCCTGCAACCCAACCAATGAGAGACTTCCATCATCTTGAACTGTTGCTTTCCTCCAATGGAATTTGTTGAAAACGACCCTGCCAGCTCCCTCCTCCTCCATAAAATAACTTTTGTTTGTTGGATTTGCCTGTGGCTTTATTGTAGTTTGCGTGTCTCTATGGCAATTCTGTGCTATTTCCAAATAACACTTTTTTGTGGGTAAAATAACTTTTATTTTTAAGGTTAACACTGCTTTCTATCCTCAAGAAATGAGACGTTTGTTTTCCTTTATGGAAAGCCAATGTAGGAGCAGACAGCCACCCCAATTACCAGGTAGATTTAGGATGACTCTGTGTAACAAATGGTGCTGTTATGTTTTCTTACGTGAGGACTAATTATTGTTTGTGATGAAGCTATGTAATGGGAGACACTGGAAAAGCCAGTGTCTGCTTGGCTTTACGAAATGGCATCTTTCTCACTTTCCATCGCTTAGCAATTATCTGTGATACGGCATTGCATTCAGTTTAAGGTTTATTCAGTAATAAACTTTTATTTATGTTTTTACTATCTTTGTGAGGAGGTTTTCTGGGTTGGGAGAAGATTTTTTCTTTCTAAATTACATTCCTCCAAGAAGTTATATTGTTACTGTGGTAGGGTCCCCTCCATAAGGAATGAAAAAACAAAAACAAAAACAAAAAAAAACCTCAAGCAACCTGGCTATACATGTGACAACATCCCTCTCGACCTTGTAACATGAGACCACTTAATCAGACTCCATGTTTGTGTGTTATCATTATATGGGAGACAAAGAAATAGAAAATGTATTAAAAACTATGCCACGTGGCATTTGTTCAGGGCTCAATTCTTCAGGTAGAAACCCAACTGAGCCGTGCTGGCAAGAATAAAGTTGCTTCCTGGAAAGAAAAGCCTCAGTGTCAGACTCTCTGCAAGAATCCTGCTACGTTACCTGTCTAAAAGAATGCAATTTACATTTTTGGTAACGCCTGTATATGCCACACAAACAGACATGTGGGCTGATTTTACTATTTGAGACCCCCAAATGCAAACTGCAGACAGTGTCTGTGAAAATTAATTACAGGAAACTTCAGTAAAATGGAGCCAGGAGGCCAGACGGGGGCTGTCACATCCTGACTAGGGATGTCAATTGCAGACGCCGGCAGAAGAATCCTACAGTAAAGAATCATCAATTATAGGCCCCAAGGAGAAAAGATATACGTTGCATTTCCTACAAGAAATTGACCACCCCGGCAACTCAACCAATGAGAAGGTGTCTTTTACTCAACTGTTGCTTTTCTCCAATGGACTTTCCTTCAAAACAAGCCCTCCCAAACTTCCTTCTCCATAAAACAGCGTTTTTGCTGCATCTTCCTTGTCCCTATATTGTAATTCTCTATTTCCAAATAAGCCCTTTTTTTTTTCTTCTTTTTTTTTGCTGGTTAAAAATAACCGAATGTTAAATACAATGAATGTATTATTGTATTTTTAAGGTCAAGAGTCCAGCAAATACACAGCTCATGGAGGCAAAGGGAGAGCGGTCTGTGCCATTGCGCCGAATGGGCCTACAGTCCCAGGCTGGGGGAGGCTCCAAGGGCTGTGGGGTGGAGTGGGGAGAGCAGGGGCTGCAGGACACCCGAGGACAGAGGCAGAAACTTCGGGAAGCAAGATGGAGGACGCCCCTGGGGAGTGGCCTGAACGGGACACGACCTCCCAGCGGGGGCCGGTTTGGTGCGCACGTAGCTTGGGAGTTTGCCGACCTTAGAGCCACCCCCACCCCCCGCAGCTTTCTGTGGTTGGTGTCTCATCATTTACACGCACACGGTGTCAGTTCATTAATGCATTCGCGCACTCTCGGAGACTCACGCAGGAATTGGTTCACCGAGACCCTTTGCTTCGCCTCCCATTCCCCCAGGTTCCCCCAGCTCACGGGGGCCCGCCTGAGTCTGCCCCGCCGCAGCGCCCGGGTCTCCGCGCCCTGCCACCTCATTGGCTCAGCGTGGGCGGAAGCTCCCATTTCTGTCTTTTCTATTGGACACACTGCCTGCGCGCCCAGAAGATCCAACCAATGGGAGCCGGTCAGGAACTGTGGCTCAGCCAACGAGGGGGCGCAGACATAAAGGCCCCAGCGCTGGCTTCCCGGGAGTTCCTTGATCTCCGGCGTTGTAGCTCCGCGCGCTGCGCTGAGGGTTCGTGGGGGGCCGTCGGCTTCCGAAGCGCCTCAGCCTGGTTGTTGCCTACCCTCACCGCTTTTGAGGACAGTTCCAAAGGGCTCGGGAAGGCGTCCTGTCGCCGCCGTGCCGTCTCCTGGGGAGCCACCCAAACGCTGCGATGGCGACGGGCAGCGTGCAGCCCGCAGATGAAGAAGAGGAGCAGACCCGAGACCAGGGAACAGGTGGAGAAGGACTGGTGTCAGTTGTTGGGGGCGGGGGTGGGGTGCAAGAAGCGCGTGTTGACCTCTCCCTGTCTGTCTAAGAAGCTGCGGCAGGCCTCGTGGAGCTCGGCATGCCCCCCGTGTGAGTGTCTCTGGAAGGAAGCGGAGCGGGACGAGAAATGAAGACCAGCTGCACGTGGGAAGTGTTGGCTCGTGGGCCAACCGAACAGCCTGGCTGCGCCCTTGACAAGGGGAAGGGGCACGGGGGCGGGAGGCGAGAGGTGAAGGAGGTTCGAGTCCGTCACTGCCCGCCATTTTCTTCCCCAAACTGAGGCTCTGTTCTCACTTTCAGGCGGCGCCTCACGATTGAGGACTTTGAAATCGGGCGTCCTCTGGGCAAGGGAAAATTTGGGAACGTGTACCTGGCTCGGCTCAAGGAAAGCCATTTCCTTGTGGCGCTGAAAGTCATCTTCAAGTCCCAGATAGAAAAGGAAGGACTGGAGCACCAGCTGCGCCGGGAAATTGAGATCCAGGCGCATCTACAGTAAGGACGGGCTGCAGGAGAATCCAGCGCCAGCTTCTTCCTCTTCATCTGTTTCCTCTTCCGTCTCTGGCATCTGAACCCAGCACAACCCCCAAATGACCCTCCAACAGGCCACCTTGAGTCCACCTTGAAGATTTTTTCTGCAGTTCACTCCGCTTACACCGTGTAAACCTCCTCCCTGTCTCAGACCCCCAAATCCTCATGCCTCCTCTTGCTCTCCCCTCACACACTCCAGTATCGGACCATTATTCTGGTCCCAGCGCAATTTGTCCTTTGTCCGACCACTTTTAGTAGCATCGGGAGTTGGGTCTCATGAGTCTGACCCTTCCTCCATCTTTTCTCCAGGCACCCCAATATCCTACGCCTATACAACTACTTCCATGATGCACGCCGGGTGTACCTGATTCTGGAATATGCTCCAAGGGGTGAGCTCTACAAGGAGCTGCAAAAGAGCAACACTTTGGATGAACAGCACACAGCCACGGTGAGGTGGGAGGGCTGGCGGCTTTGGGCCTGTGAGTTTACTCTGGGCTGGTGGGGATCACTGCTTGTGGCTATCATTAGTGTCCAGCTTTTTTTTTTTTTTATTTCTGAATTCTGTTGCCTTTTATGTAGTGACACGTACATCCTATAGCTTCACATTTTGATACCCTAGTTACCCAGAATATTAATAATTAGTGTGTATGAATTTGGATTCTTTGGTTGTAAGCAACAGAATCTCCACTACCTTATGTGAAGAAGCATGTTGAAAGCCTATGAGTAGAACTGGCTTAGAAATAGAAAGCAAGAGATTTCTACAGAGCCTCAGATGGGGAATCAGAGCCTCAGTTATCCCAGCAGGAAGGGCTGGGTCAGCTTGCTGTCAGAATGAGTGATCTTCCAATTTTCCTCCTATTTTTGTATCATTTCTTCAGGACTCCAGTCCTGTGGGCGATCCTCTGATTGGCCAAGCATGGGCCCTGGTCCAGCTCCTTGCTGTGCTAGAGCAAAAGAGAGGCTCTGTCCACTTTAGCACCCCTCCTTTAAGACCACATAAAATGGGGAGAGGAATTCCTCCCCACCAGTAATTAATTGTGCCATTAAGGAAGTAATGGGGTTGGTAACTAGGACATAAAAGATTCCACTACAGGGGTGCCTGGGTAGCTCAGTCAGTTAAGCGTCCTACTCTTGGTTTCGGCTCAGATCATGATCTCTCCATTTGTGAGTTGGAGCCCTGCATCGGGCTCTGCACTGACAGTACAGAGCCTGCTTGGGATTCTCTCCTTTTTCTCTGCCTCTCTCCTGCTTGTGTGCTCTCTCTCTCAAATTAAAAAAAAAAAAAAAAAAGATTCCACTACAATGATAAAAATGTATGAGGAGTATTTTATCTCACACGGAAAACTGGCTGGCTTCATTTCCAGACTGCTTTTTCTTTGCTCACTCAGATAATGGAGGAATTAGCAGATGCTCTGACATACTGCCATGAGAAAAAGGTGATTCACAGGGATATCAAGCCGGAGAATCTGCTGCTGGGGTTCAGGGGTGAGGTGAAGATTGCAGACTTTGGCTGGTCTGTCCACACCCCATCTCTGAGGTAGGTCACCTGGTGGTGGCAAGGGCCCTGGGTGCCAGTAAGGAATGATCCAATTTAACCCATTGCACGTGTAAGACTGGGATAAAACCCCGGGTTTGTATTTGAGCATTGTCTTTTTTCATATGTATATATTTAATGTGCATTTGTAGATGGAAAGAATGGCTGAACCACATCTTTTATCTTTTGATCTCTGTTAACATATAACTTTCCCCAGTAAGTTTCCATGTAAATAACAATCATTGCTCCATAATTCCGGAAATTTTACTTGGTCTCTGTTGATGCACCTTCAGTTTGTTCCAAATCTCTATTGATGCCCAGAATATTATGAAAACATCCTGGATCGTGAGCTAAATGTATAAGTAATTCCGAAGTATGGAATTGGTGGGTCCCAGGACTTGCGCCTTCCCTAAACCTCGATCCTTATTAAAATTTGGTGTTCCCAGGGGCGCCTGGGTGGCGCAGTCGGTTAAGCGTCCGACTTCAGCCAGGTCACGATCTCGCGGTCCGTGAGTTCGAGCCCCGCGTCAGGCTCTGGGCTGATGGCTCGGAGCCTGGAGCCTGTTTCCGATTCTGTGTCTCCCTCTCTCTCTGCCCCTCCCCGTTCATGCTCTGTCTCTCTCTGTCCCAAAAAAAAAAAAACAACTTGGTGTTCCCAGACTTCCAGGCTTGGGAGGGGACTGCTCAGGCCTTTCTATCATCTCTCATCTCACTGGAATCTAGAAAAGGAGGGTTGCCCTGTGTGGGGCCTCTACACAGGCCTCCCTTCTCTGCTGTCCTCTAGGAGAAAGACCATGTGTGGGACTCTGGACTACTTGCCCCCAGAAATGATAGAAAGGAGAACATATAATGAGACGGTTGATCTGTGGTGCATTGGAGTGCTCTGCTATGAGCTGCTGGTGGGGAATCCACCCTTTGAAAGCCATTCCCATAATGAGACGTACAGACGTATCCTCAAGGTGGGATGGTCACATTCTGGGAATTCGTGGGGGCGGGGTGCTACAGAGCCTGGGCTGCACATAAAGGTTGTCGAATAAGATCTAGAAGAGTGCCTGGAAGGGACTCAAGGAACAGAAAACATGGAGCACAGAAATTAACCATCCTTTTCTTTTTTCTTGTCTGGCCTCATCAGGTGGACATCAGGTTTCCTCCGTCAATACCTTTGGGGGCCCGGGACTTGATCTCCAAGCTTCTCAGATACCAGCCTTTGGAGCGGCTGCCTTTGTCGCAGATCCTGGAGCACCCCTGGGTCCGGGCCCACTCTCGGAGGGTGCTGCCTCCATCTGTTCAGATGGATTCTTGAGCCCTGTCCGCACCTGTTTCATTGCATTTGTCCAGGGAGCTCTCCTGGCTCTACTAACTTGTCTGTCTTTTGTTTCTTCTAAGATGCAAGATACTAATGAATAAAAGCTGAGTCATTTTTTTTACCAGGTCTTTATGGTTCTGTGAGTTGGTGTCTGATGGGGTAGAATCTTTATTTCTTGTAGAAACTCTTTCCCATGAGAGCGTCCCAAGATGATGTCCCTCCGGGTCCCCAGGGTGGTGACTCAACCACTCACCGGCAAAACTAGTTCCTATTTTCATTCAGATAACTGCCTTGGTGCATACCCTATCCCCCATCACAGTTGCTTCTAGACTCAATTTACTATTTCCCATCTTCTCAGGAGCATGGATCTATAAAACAGGACACGGGTCAACCCAGAGGTCCACCGTCTTTATACTGACACGAGCGTGCTACCGTCTGATAACCTGTCTCACTGAACATCAACTGCCGCTCAATTCTCAAATGGATTCACCAGTAGCTCTGTGATGTGTCATATTCTGATTGCATCAACTAAATCACCCCTAATAGACGGACCGTCACCTCTTCTGAAATCACATCCTCCACTTGGAGCAATTTAGGGCTCTTCCAACCTTCCCCTGTATCCTTCTGTCCCACTGTCACGTGTCAGCCACTCCCTCTATCCACAGTAAGCTGACTGCCCCAGAATAAGCATCTAGACACAGCTGGGAGCTCAAAACATGGTTTTTGCTCATTTTTGCAGGCATCGCTTTCCCCGCTGTGTCACCTGACTTACAAACACTACGTATGGAGCTTGCCTTGTTCATGTTACTCCCTTTGCCGTATTCTATGCAGTCTCCTCATGTGACATGTCCTGCACGTGTAGGACCACGGCTCCATGTGTGACCAGACCCATGATACAAGGAACTCGGCTACTCAGACGGACAGCCCCCACCCCCTGCTGCAGATGTATGATTTAAAGGCTCCAAGATACTGGCTTGTGGCTTTTCATCTGCACCTCCAGTGCCCACATCTCTGTGCTTTCTAGCTTTGTCCTCTCTATCAGTGCTCTTGAAGTAATACTTCAATTAAACACCTTGAAATTCCTAATAAACTAACTGGTTTGTACATAGGAACCCTGCAATATTACTTGGTTCTGGTGCTAGACAAATTCACATCACCGGGTGCATTTTGAGGGAAGTAGATAAGATAAGCAGAGGAAAGGAAACTAGGGCTTCCACGTTGACTACCCGGTGATATGTGTCTAAATCATGCAAACTCTGACATGCTTTACAGCAGGGATTTCCAATAGCTATATAGCTTTCCCCACCACTGATTCCAAACATTCTGCCTCTCGTGATAAAGAGAATATAAAAATCTTAACTTTAATATCTGACTTACATTCTAGCCTCAAATCACTTAATTTAACTGTGTCAACTACATGTGAAGAGAAATATGCTGTTTCCAATATGGTCAAGTTATTATGGCCAATGATGGATCACACGCTAATTTAGCCATATTTCTCCACAATCTTTTTTTAAATGTTTTAAAAAATTTTTCCTTAGTTTTGGGACAGCACAAGCAGCGAGGGGCAGCAGGAGAGGACAGAGGATCTGAAGCAGGCTCTGTGCTGACAGGCTGACAGCAGTGAGCCTGATGTGGGGCTTAAACTCAGGAACCATGATATCACGACCTGAGCTGAAGGTGGACACTCAACCAACTGAACCACTCAGGTGCCCCCGCCCTTTTTTTTTTAATATGAATTTTTATTTATTTTGTTTCAGAGAGAGGGAAAGGGGCAGAGGGATCCCAAGCAGTATCCCCTGCTCAGCATGGAGCATGATGTGGGGCTTGATCCCAGGATCCTGGGACCATGATCTGGGCCAAAATCAAGAGTCGATGCTCAACCAGCTGAGCCACCCAAGCACCCTTCCACAACCTTTTATAAAAAACATCTTCCTCTAGAAAATTAACTCCACCTTAATCCTTGATTCCATTAACATCCTGTTACTATGCTTTTCTCCACTTTTAAAATTAAATCTCTTTTTCTTTTTAGTTTTTATTTAAAACCCAGTCAACATACCATGTAATATTAGTTTCAGGTGTACAATACAGTGATTCAACACTTCATACAACACCTGGTGCTTATCACAAGTGATCCCTTATTTAACCCCCCCCCCCCTCCACCTTCCCTCTGGTAACCATAAGTGTGTTCTCCATAGTTCAGAGTCTGTTTCTTAGTTTTCTTCTCCCCCCACCCCCGCACAATCATTTGTTTTGTTTCTTAAATTCCACATATGAGTTAAATCATATAGTATTTGTGTTTTTTTCTGACTTATTTTGCCTAGGATAATACTCTCTAGCTCCATCCGAATTGTTGCAGGTGGCAAGATTTCATTCTTTTTTATGGCTGAGTAATATACCATAAAACTAAATCTTTTGAGGGCATTTTCTGCACACTACATTCCCATTTGCATAACTATATGTATTCTGAACTCATTAGAAACAAGATCGTATTCTCTCACACTCACAGTTATGAGAAGAAAACAAAAGTCACTGATGGTGACTTGTGAGACTTTATGTAATAGAATTCTAAAAAGGTTGTGAGGATTCTCAATATGACTGTTGGTTTCTTGTCTGCACCTATTTTTTTTTTTTTAAAGGTTTATTTTTGAAAGAGAGACACAGAGATAGAGCGAGGGGAGGGGCAGAGAAAGGCAGACACAGAATCCGAAGCAGGCTCTAGGCTCTGGGCTGTCGGCACAGAGCCCGATGTGGGGCTTGAACTCACGAACCTCGAGATCGTGACCTGAGCCGAAGTTGGCCATTTAACCAACAGAGCCACCCAGGTGCCCCTTGTCTGCACCTATTTAACGCCGGGTTGTTCAGGGTTCGCCCCTGCCCATTCCTTTCTCCATCTATTCTCAGGCTTCTCTTCAGACTGGAGATAACCCCGTTCGCTAACAACTCCCCAACATGCAGATCCACGCAGGACCCCTATTCCGGCAGTCAGACACAGGATGCAGCGCCCGTGCTCCACCCCGGAGTCCCGACCTCCCCCAGCCTCGCTCACCAGCGGGCGTCAAGGCCCGGCAGCACGTGCAGCTGATGCTGGAATAGAGCCCGCGAGGGGCCGGACGGTGCGCATGCGCCGCGTGGGAGGCGGGGGCTTCCGGCGTCCGTGTCCTGGCGCTCGCTCTTCCTACCGCTCGTGTGCCCAGCTCCCTCCAGGAAGATCGCGAGGAGGTGAGACGCACGGGGAAGTCGCGAGCCGAGCCTAGGGCCTGACCCTAGGCGGACAGGTGACACGTGCCCTGACCCCAGGCGGACGCTCCCGCCTTCGGAGCCTCGATTTCCCGGGGCATGTGACGGGCATCCATTCTCCTCGGCCCCCCTGGGTTGTGTTCACGGTGAAGAGGCGGGCCTGACAGGGGAATCTGGGCCTAATCAGTGTTTTACCACGAGGAAGACTGGCTCTGGAACGCGTTCTTCTGGGACTCGTTTTTAGAGCAAAAACTACATCGCCCAGAAGGCTGTGCACGGGGGTGTCCGCGGCAGTACCGGGGCCACTGAGTGACAGGACAGGGGCATTTCCTGCGGCTCGTTGACATGGGGGCGGGGCTTCCGGCCTCCTGGAGGCATACGTCATTTGTGTGCGACGATTCCGTCCACGCCAGCTGTGGGGAGGGGTCGCTGTTCTGTGGCCGCTTCCAGTGCAGCTCATCCAAAAAGAGGAGAAGGAGGGTTGCGACTCACCTCCGCGCATTTGAACGGGCCGTGAGCCGCGCGGTGACCGGGGAGTGCGAAAGTCAGCCGAGGTCACCCCTCCCAGGACAGGGAAGAGGTGGCGGTCGGCCGAGCCCGCGGGACCCGCCTCTGTCCACGGGGTCCCATGATGGCGGCGGCGTGGATGGACCCTGCGCAGGTGAGTGGACGATGTTTTGGGCGTTGCTGCCTCTCTGCTGCGGAGAGGGCTCCTGGGCAGCTGGAATTGGAGGGAGAACTCGATTTCTGTTTGCAGCTGTGTTTGTGTAGGACGAGTGGAGAGGGCTTGTCACTCGATCTCCAGCCTTGTAACGTGGGAGGCTGAATATACAGAGGGACAAGTGGCAGAACGTACGTAAAAGTAGAACTTTGACCCAAACTTGCAGCCACCTGCCCAGGGAACTAACCCCGTATCCATCGTAAACAACCCAGGAAACCGGCCCGCTCCAAGTCATACTCGCCGGAAGCCAGATTACTAGCTCTAGTGACCATCCAGGAAGCTGAACAAGGACTTCGGTAACTGTCGGCCCTAAATGGCCAGGATGTGATTAATAAGTGACGCTCTCTAATTTTTTCTGCATTTCCAACTTCAGACCGACCAGAAAAACCGTATATTTGCCTCTCACCAACCAGATAGGTACGATGTTACGTGATTGCATGTCGGAAAGTTTTCATAACTCACGCATATATCACCTGGGAATCAATGTGGAGGCCGTAGTTAACCCTTCTGTGCGTGTCTACCTGCCCAGCATGCTCCCAGTGATGTGAGTTTATCCAGCACCAGAACCGAGTCATGATGCAGGGTTCCTGTGTACCAACCAATTAGTCTGTTAGGACTTTTCCAGATGTTTAATTGAAATATTAATTCAAGAGCACTGGTGGAGCGGGCAAAGCTAGAAAGCACAGAGATGTGGGCTCTGGAGGTGCAGATGGAAAACCATAAGCCAAGGTCTTGGAGCGTTTAAATTACAGACCCGCAGCGGTGGGGCTGTCCATCTGAGAGTGGAGTAGCTGTGTTACTTATATTTAATTCGTGGGTCTGATCTGGTCACACGCAGAAAGGTGGTCTTGTATGTGTTGAATGTCTCAGAAGACTGTAGAATATGGTGACGGAAGTAACATTAACAAGGCAAACTACATATGCAGTGTTTTTTGTTTCTTTTTTTTTTAGATTTATTTATTTTTGAGAGACAGAGCACTAGTGGGGGAGGGGCAGAGAGAGAGAGAAAGAGACAGAATCCAAAGCAGGCTCCCGGCTCTGAGCTGTCAGCACGGAGCCCTACGCGGGGCTTGAACTCACGAACTCTGAGATCATAACCTGAGCTGAAGTTGGACACTTTAACTGACTGAGCTACCCAGGCGTCCCTCCATATATACAGTGTTTTTAAGTCACAAGACCACATTAGTGGAAACAAGGTGAGTTAAGAACTGGGGACTTGAAAAAAAATTTTTTTAAAAAGGTGGGGCAGTTGGGTGGCTTAGTAGGTTAAGTGTCTGACTCCTGATATCAGCTGTGAACTCACAGTCGTGGAATTGAGCCCAGTGTTGGGCTCCTCGCTGAACAGGGAACCAGCTTGGGATTCTCTCTCTCTCTTTGCCACTCCCCCCCACCCCCCGCAATAAATAAACATTAAAAAAAAAGAACTGGGTACTTACAGTCACTTTAACGAAGATGTGAAGTCCTCAGCATGGGGCAGGCAGTGAGCAGGACCAGTGAGGCTCAGGTACTGCCGTTGTCACCAATGCTGTTATTGTCATCATTCACTCATTCCTCTGACGTCCTGGGGCCCATGGTGTCTGCATCTCCCAGTCCACCCGTCACTTCCATTGTCTTGTGTGACCTTCCGGTGGCTCCCGTGGAGGAGGCTTCTCCCTTACACTGCTGTGTCCACCCCCACCTTGAGCCCAGCACGGAGCTTGGCGCTCACGAGGTTCTTGGCGATTCGAGCCTTGATCACTGTGTACCTTTATCAGGGATGTAGGGATGAGGCCCGATCCCATCCAGCACCCCAACACCAACACGCTGCTACCTCTGTTTGACATCCAGGTATCTGTGACCTTCGACGATGTGGCCGTGACTTTCACCCAGGAGGAGTGGGGGCAGCTGGACCCGGCCCAGAAGACCCTGTACCAGGAGGTGATGCTGGAAAACTGTGGACTTCTGGTGTCTCTGGGTAAGTGCTCCCCACTCCACCCTAGGGGGGGACCTGCCACCTCGTTGTCAGAGGACCTTCTGTCTCCAGGCGTGGCCCCCAGATTCCGCACCTCTGCGTCTTTGCCTGTTTCTGTTGTTTCTCTTCCTTACTCTGCTGCGGGGCTGTGTGGGGCGTCCTTGAGGCAGAAATGGCCACCTGAGCCCGAGGTCCTCTGGACCTCTCACCCCAGTGCCCGGGACAGACTGGTCTCCCATCTGAGGTCCTCATTTCACATTCCAGAGGGGGAGCTGACAGGCTGAGCCTGGTTGGCTCAAGTGTCCTCAGCAGGGCCAGCAGGGCAGGGAGTGATGGGAAGTTCTCCGGGAAGGGAGGGAGTCAGGCCCCCCGGAGGCCTTTGCCTTCAGCACCGACAGGTACTGTTGTAAACGAGGTGATCCCAGTGACGGGGCTTCTCTGTGCTCACGTGCCCTCATGGTTGTCACTTGTTTCCAGGGCCGGGATCGTCTGCCGGGACGAGAGAGGCGGTTAGAGTAGTGCTTCTCGGCGGGTGGCAGTTTTGCCCCCAGGAGCCATTTGGCAACGTCTGCGGGCACTCTGGGTTGTCGCGCCTTGGGTGTGGGTGGAACTGGCATCTGGTGGTTAGAGTCCGGAGATGCTGGAGACCTCCTTCGATGGACACGACGGGCCCCTCAACAAGAATTATCCCGCCTGCAGAATCCAGGGCGCCCAGTTGAGAAACGCCAGCTTAGATGTTTCTCTGCTTGAGGTTAGTCACCACGAGGCCATTCGATCTGAGACCCCAGAGCTTAGGGGAAGACGTGCCGATTTTTGGAGAACTGGAGTCAGGTCTCAGTGAGAAGAGGCAAAAACAAAATTAGAGAAGTTTGATAGATTAAATATTTTGTAACAAAACGTTTACAAATAGAAAGTGCATTTTGGCCCTGCTGAGCTCTTCTCTCCCCTTCCGTGCTCTCCCTGAGCTCCCCCTGCTCTGGCTGTGCGGGGCATCTGGTGGTTTCCTGCGCACACACCTGGCTCGGGCCTCAGCTTGCTGTTGTGTCTGCCTGGTGAGTGTTCGTGGACATTTCAGCCTCTCAGACGGTGACCCTTCTGTGCGCGGTCCCCGCCTCCTCGCCAGCAGTGTCCTGACCACCAGATCTTATGCAGGGCCCTTCCCCATCCCTGTCGCTTTCTCTCATCATCCCGGTTATGGCCTTCCAGGTTAGCGGTCTCAAGCAGGGACGATGTCATCCCCGAGGGACACTGGGCAGTGTTTGTAGACATTTTGGTTGTCGCCCTGGGATGGGGCTGAGACAGGCACCTGGTGGGTGGAGACCTGGAGTGCTGCCAAACATTCTTGTAACGCACAGGACAGTTTCCTCCCTGTCTTCCCTGCAAAGAAGTGTCTTGACCTGGGGTGCCTGGGTGGCTCAGTTGATTAAGTAGCCAACTCTTGGTTCCGGCTCAGGTCATGATCTCGCAGTTCATGAGTTCGAGCCCCACATTGGGCTCTGCGCTGACAGTGCAGAGCCTGTTTGGGATTCTCTCTCTCTCTCTCTCTCTCTCTCTCTCACTCTCCTTCCCTCCCTCTCTCTCTCTCTCTCTCATGCTTTCTCTCTCAAAATAAATAAACTAAAAAAAAAAAAAAAAAAGTATCTTGACCTAAATGTCCATTGTATAGAGGTTGAAAAACCCTGTGGTCACAGGGTGCATGGACACTTCATCAGCTGACATTGAGGGACACCCTGACATAATCATTTCATGGAATGATTAATGCCTCCTGATTATTGTTGAGGAAAAATCTGGGTTCAGTGCTGAATCTTAATGCCTTACCTGCAATTGTTGCTCATTTCCCTTTTCAACAGAGTGAGCACGCAGCCTCGAGTAGGCAGCCTGAGCTCACTGGGAATTAAGATGGTTTTGGTTTCATTGCTGCGTCTTCAGGGTGACCTGCCTTCAAGGCCAGTGACTCCGGTTTCCCACTTACTAGAGTGATACAGATTCCCTTGTTGAAGGAATCTAAGCAAAATAAAAAGTGGGTCACTTTTAGGAAAAGTGAATAATAATAGTCACAGCCTGTTCAGGTCCTTGGAGCGCTGTCCCAGGCACTGTTCCTGCTTCACCCACACAATCTCATGGCATCGCAGTCCTCCGGAAGTCTTGGCCACTACAATGAGTCCCTTAGCTTAATTTACTCAGTCTGGAACGAACTTCATTTTATGAAGCTGTTCTCTGTTTTCTTTTAATTTCTTAAAATTTACATCCAAATTAGCTAGCATATAGTGCAACAATGATTTCAGAGTAGATTCTTTAATGCCCCTGACCCATTTAGCCCATCTCGCCTCCCACAACCCTTCCAGTAGCCCTCAGTTTGTTCTCCATATTTATGAGTCTCTTATGTTTTTGCCCCCCTCCTTTTTTTATATTATTTTTGCTTCCTTTCCCTTATGTTCATCTGTTGTGTGTCTTAAAGTCCTCATATGAGTGAAGTCATACGATATTTGTCTTTCTTTGACTAATTTCGCTTAGCATAATACCCTCCAGTTCCATCCACGTAGTTGCAAATGGCAAGATTTCATTCTTTTTGATTGCCGAGTAATATTTCATTGTGTGTGTGTGTATATATATGTATGTGTGTGTATATATATATATCCATTCATCCATCGATGGACATTTGGGCTCTTTCCATACTTTGGCTATTGTTGATAGTGCTGCTATAAATATGGGGGTGCATGTGTCCCTTCGAAACAGCACACCTGGATCCCGTGGATAAATGCCTAGTAGTGCAATAGCTGGGTCATAGGGTAGTTCTATTTTTAGGTTTTTGAGGAACCGCCATACTGTTTTCCAGAGTGGCTGCACCAGTTTGCATTCCCACCAGCAGCGCAGAAGAGATCCTCTCTCTCTGCATCCTCGCCAACATCTGTCGTTGCCTGAGTTGTTAATGTTAGCCATTCTGACAGGTGTGAGGTGGTATCTCATTGTGGCTTTGATTTGTATTTCCCTGATGATGAGTGATGTTGAGCATTTTTTCATGTGTCGGTTGGCCATCTGGATGTCTTCCTTGGAGAAGTGTCTATACATGTCTTTTGCCCATTTCTTCCCTGGATTATTTGTTTTTCGGGTGTTGAGTTTGATAAGTTCTTTATAGATTTTGGATACTAACCCTTTATCTGTTATGTCATTTGCAAATATCTTCTCCCATTCTGTCGGTTGCTCTTTAGTTTTGCTGACTGTTTCCTTCACTGTGCAGAAGCTTTTTATTTTGATGGGGTCCCAGTAGTTGATTTTTGAGCTGTTCTCCATTTTTTGTTGTTGTTGTTTTTTTTTTTCTCTGTAGTAAAAATCCTTTTTGTGTTTAATGTCGATGACAGTGTATGATATTTGATGTTTCTGTAAAGGTCATATGTGATAGTATCACTGCATAGGATTTTCAGTTTTATTATTTTTGAGTAGTTCATGTAATGTTGAAGTCTAGAGTCCCTGAGTCTGTCCTTCCCTTGGCCCCAGTTCTCTGAGGACGACCTCACCTCCACCCCCCACTTGGTCTGGGGCTGCTGGCCACACACAAGGGTGTTGCCGTTTCCTCCTTAGTGTCATGTTTAGGAGACAGAGGCCCAGAACCAGACCCCTGATGTTCAGTCCTAGCTCTGCCCCTTAAAGCTGTGGCTGCAGGCACATTACTGCACCTGGGTGTGCTCGCTGGTAACATGTATATACTTCCCCAGATACTCATGTATGTACTTCCCCAGACTGTAGCAAGGATGAATGGGTAACTTTTGAACAGAGCTCAGAACAATGCCTGGTGTGAGCAGGTGGTGTGCAGGTTAGCAGTTAAGAACCCCTCCGACAGTGCCATATCTCTCGTTGTGATCCTCATCATCCTCACACGGGGACTCAGCACTTCCGGAACGGTGTTGTGTAGCTTTGTGGTAAAACGGCATAGAGAGCGGGTATGGCTGGACTTGGGTGTCCGTTTTGGCCCAGCCATTCACCAGGTCTGTGCGCTCTGGCAAATCCCATGATTTGCCTGAGCGTTAGTTTCTTCATCTACAAAGTGGTGCTGGTTGCAATTTGTACTTGCTGAGAATGCTGTGAGGAAATCCTGAGATAGAATCCTCATTTCGTCCATGGCCTATAGGAAGAACAATACAAAACTTTGCTTAGGATTTAGAAAAAGACCTAGATCAATGAAGACAAATAGCTTGTTTTGAATGAATAAGTCAATATTTTAAATATGTCAGTTGTTTCAATTACTCCGTAAATTTATTTCAGTTTTGAAATGACATAATGCATCTGAGATGCTTGACACAGCCCCTTATGATTATGTTTATCTATGATTACACTTTATATTTTGACATTTATGATTAAACTCTACGTATTGGTTTTTGACTTACTGTGAGGGAAAGAAATCTCCCTGGCAGTATGGCCTGCTTTTGGTTTCTGGGTTTGCATGTTAGCGTTTTGTGTGGATGGAAGGAGCTTTATTCTAAGGTCTTCTTTACAGACTAGATTGAGAGGTTTAATTTGTTTTCCCAAAAATCCCAGTGCCTTCTTTCTTTCTCCGTGACCAGGGTGTCCCGTCCCCAGACCGGAGCTCATCTGCCAGCTGGAGCGCGGGCAGGAGCCGTGGACGGCGAAGAGAGGCCTCTCCCAGAACACCTATCCAGGTAGGAGCCAGGATGCGGGCGCGCGGGAGACCCTGCAGGCTGCAGACCAGGAGGGGACCGCGGGCCCTGGTTCCCCGGGAAGCTTCTCGTTCTGGCCTCTCCGGTGGTTCGGAAGCCGGGAACCCTTTGACCCAGAGTCCGCGTGCCCGGCCAGGGACCCGTAATGTCTCTCCCTCCGTCCACCTGCCAAGTTTCGGTGGCAAGTTGGGGACCGGACACGGCCTCGGAGAGCCGCTCAAGCCTCCCCCCGCCCTCAGTGCCTCTCTCTGGCCGGCGCCCCCAGGTCCTGTGCAGCCGTGTCCCGCCCGGTGCATCTCCCGCCTCGGTTCCTTATGCCGCCACCTCCATCAGCCCCGCCCCCATGCTCCCTGCTCACTCCCATCATCTTCCCTGGGGGGGCCGCTGGCCTCCCCACCGCTCTCCACGTCTGCGTGGTGCCTCTGGTCGGCTCGGCTCCAGGTCCTGCCTGCGCCTCCCCACGTGCTCAGACTCTGTTCCAGACGGCTGGCACTTCCCCAGCCACGGACGTGTCTCCGTGCGACCGAGGCGTTGACAGTGCAGTGCGCCTCCTCCCCTGCTTGAGCCTCGACCCTTCCACACTCACTCGGGCTCTCGAGTCTGCAGCTGCGCCTTCCATCCAGCAGAGGGGGTCTTGCCCTTGGCCCCGGGGCCGCTTCCTGAACCGGAGTCCAGAGCACCTTTTCAGGGGAATTATTTCCTCCTTCGTTTTGTTTGTTGTGTAGCGTAACTTCATCCTTTCTGTACTCTGTGTAAAAATAGACCCAAGCTCCTTACCGTTGAAGAAGGTCAGTAAGTTCCCGGCTCACTTGGCTCCCACCCGCTCCCCATGCGCTCACGTGCTCACTGCTCACACAGGCGCTGTCCAGAGCCGTCCAGGTCCCCGGAGTCGTCCCCGCAGCGGTCCTCCTGCCTGTGGTTACGGCATCTTTGATGTCTGCTGGAGTGAGGTTGATGGATTCCGGGCTATGCAACTTCCACGTTTTTCCTGGATAATTGCCAGTGTGTTCTAAAGGGCACTTCCACCGGGAACGCATGGAAGCTCCTTCCACCCATACCTTGCCCAGGACCCGATTCTCTAAGGCTCCTCAATTTTTGACACTCAAATGAGTGCAAAACTGTGTCTCCCGTGGTCTCCATTTATTTCTCTTTCATTGCGGAGGAACTTTAGCACCTGATCATAGGATGATTGGTCAATCTGTATTTTTTTTGAAATGTCCTTTCATGATAAATACCTATTTTTCTATTAACTTGTTTGCATTTTCTTTTTGATTTGTAGGGATTTTTTGTATATTTCTCATATTATCCTTTTTTTGTAGTAAAATATCCATAGCATAAAACTTAACATTTTATCATTTTTAAATATACAGTGGTGGCATCAAGCACATTCATAATGTGGTGCAACATCACCACCTCTATCTCCAAAGCTCTTCATTGTGTAAAATTGAAAGTCCTTCCCCATCACACAATAACCGCCCCCAATCTCTCTGCCCTAGCCCCCGGCAACCACAATTTTACTTTTTGTGTCTGATTTTGACTACTGTAGATACTTCATATTAGTGGAATGATACAGTGTGTGTGTGTCTTTATGACTGGTTTATTTCACTTAGCATAATGTCCTCAAATCTCATCCATGTTGTAGCGTGTGTCAAAATTTCCTTCCTTTCTAAGGCTCGGTGACATTCCACATCCCACACTTTGCTTATCCATTTATCACTCGTTGGACACTTGGTGGCTTCCATATTTTAGCTATTGTGAATAATTCTGCTGTGACATGGGTGTACAAGAATCTTTGAGAGCCTGATTTTAATTCTTTTGGCGTATGTCACGAAAAATTGCTGGATTGTCTCGTAATTCCACTGTTTAACTTTTTGAGGAGCTACCGTACCGTTTCCACAGAAACTATGTTATTTTACATTTCCACCAACATTGCGCAAGAGTTCCCATGGCTCTACATGCTCCAGTATTTGTTATTTTCTGATTTTTTGATAACCATCCTAATCAAGTCGAGATGATAACTTACTGTAGTTTTGATTTGCATTTCTCTAATGATTAGTGATGTTGAACATCTTTTGTGCTTACTGACAGTGTGTGTATCCTCTTTGGGGAAATGTCTAGTTCAGGTCCTTTGCCCATTTCTGTCATTGGGATTTTTTTGTTTTTGAGTTTTAGTTCTCTATATTCTGGATATTAATCCCTTATCAGATATATGATATTAATCCCTTATCAGATATATGATGAGCAAATATGTTCTCTCATTCTTTGGGTTATCTTGCTCTGTTGATAATATCTTGATGCGGTTTTTTAATTTTTATGAGCTCCAATTTGTTTCTTCTTTTGTTGCCTACGCCTTTGGTGTCATATCTAAGAAATCATTGCCAAATCTAGTGCCATGGAGGTTTTGCTCTATGTTCTCTAAGAATTTTATAGTTGTAGGTCTCACATTTAAGTTTCTGATCGATTTTGAGTTCATTTTTGTATATGATGTTAGATAAGGGTTCAATTTCATTCTTTTGCATGTAGATACTTAGTTTTCCAAGCACCATTTGTTGTAAACAGTGTCTTTTTCTCCATTGAATGGTTTTGACACCCTTAATCAAAAATGATTTGATGATATATACTATAGTTCATTACTGGGATCTTGATTCTGTTCTCTTGGTCTATGTCTGTCTTCATGCCAGTACCATACTGTTTTGATTACTGTAGTTTTGTAGTAAGTTTTGAAATCAGGAACTTAGAGTCCTTCAGGTTTGTTCTTTTTCAAGATTGTTTTGGCTATTCAGGGTCCATTCTGATACTATATAGATGTTATGATGGATTTTTCTGTTTCTGCCAAAAATGCCTGGGATTTTGGTAGGGATTGCATTGAATCTGTAGATCACTTTGGATTATATCAATATCTTTAAAAAAATTTTTTTTAATATTTATTTTTGAGAGAGAGAGAGGGAGACAGTGTGAGCAGGGGAGGGGAGAGACGGAAACACAGAATCTAAAGCAGGTTCCAAGCTCTGAGTTGTCAGCACAGAACCTGACGTGAGGCTCAAACCCATGGACTGTGAGATCATGACCTGAGCCGAGTCAGACACTTATATCCATATCTTAACAATACTAAGACTTCCAGTCCAAGAATATGGTATGCGTTTCCATTTATTTACATCTTTAATTCATTTTAGCAACATTTTGTAGTTTTCATTGTTATCTCTTTTACTTTGTCGTTTAGGTTAACTCCTAAGTATTTCATTCTTTTTGATGCAGTTGTAAGCAGGCCTTTTTTGTAATTTCGTTTTCAGATAGTTTATTATTAGTATATAAAAATGCAACTGATTTTTCTGTGTTGACTTTGTATCCTGCTACTTTGGTGAGCTCATTCTAACAGTTACTGTGTGTGGCATCTTTATAGTTTTCTACATATAAGATCATATTATTTGCAAACAAAGATAATTTTGCTTTTTCCTTTCCAGTTTTGCTGCCTTTTATTTCTCTTTCTTGACTAATTCCTCTGCCTAGAACTTCCAGTGTTACGTTGAATAGAAGTGGTGATAGGGTACATCCTTGCCCTGTTCCTGATCTTAGTAGAGGAAAAGCTTTCAGTCTTTCACCATTGTGTATCATGTTTGCTCTGAGTCTTTCATTTATGACTTTCATTGTATTGAGAAAGTTTCCTTGTATTCCTAGTTTGTTGAGTGTTTTTATCATGAAAGGATGTTGAATTTGTCAAAGGCTTTTCAGCATTGAGATGATTGTGTGGGCTTTTCCCTTCATTATATTAATGTGGTGTATTCACATTTATCAGTTTTCATATGTCAGATTGCTCTTGCATTACAGGAATAAACCCCACTTGGTCATGGTGTGCAGTCCTTTTAATATACTGCAGTTTGCTGATATTTTGTTGAGGAATTTTTGCATCATTGTTCATAAGGGATATTAGTTTGTAGTTTTCTTGTAATGTCTTTGGCTTTGGTGTCAGGGTACTAATGGCCTTAATGAGTTAAGAAGTGTTTCTTTCTCTTTAATATTTTCGAGGAGTTTGAGGATTGCTATTCATTCTTCTTTTAAAATGTTTGGGAGAATTCATCAGTGTAGCCATCAGGGCCAGGGTTTTTCTTTGTTGGTAGATTTTTTTTACTACTAATTCAGCCTCCTTACTAGTTATAGGTTTATTCAGATCTTATGTTTCTTCCTGATTTAGTCTTCATGGCTTTTGTGTTTCTAGGAACTTGTCCATTTCATGTAGGTTAAACAGTTTGTTGATGTACAGTTCATAGTACTCTCTTATAATCTTTTTCAAAAATACTTCTGCAGGACACCTCAGTGGCTCAGTCAGTTAAGCATCCAACTTTGGCTCAGGTCATGATCTCAACGTTTGCGGGTTCAAGCTCCACATTGGGCTCTGTGCTGACAGCTCAGAACCTGGGGCTCACTTCAGATTCTCTATCTCCCTCTCTCTCTGCCCCTCCCATGCTCTCTTTGTGTCTCAAAAATAAATAAACATTAAAAAAAAAAAACTAAACATTTCTGCAGAATTGATAGTAATGTCCCCACTTCCATTTCTGATTTAGTACTCTGAATCTTTTTTTTTCAGTAGCCAAAAGTTTGCCAATTTTGTTATCTTTTCAAAGAACCAACTTTTTGTTTCATGGATTTTCTCTATTTTCCTATTCCCTATATCAGTTCTCTTTAATCTTTACTATTTCCTTCCTTCCCCTAGCTGTGGTTTCAGTTTGTTCTTTTCCTACATCCTTAAGTTGTCTTTAGTTTGGTTTGATATCTCTTTTTTTTTTTTTTTTTTTTTTAATTTTTTTATTTTTATTTTTTAATATATGAAATTTACTGTCAAATTGGTTTCCATACAACACCCAGTGCTCATCCCAAAAGGTGCCCTCCTCAATACCCATCACCCACCCTGCCCTCCATCCCACCCTGCCCTCCCTCCCACCCCCCATCAACCCTCAGTTTGTTCTCAGTTTTTAACAGTCTCTAATGCTTTGGCTCTCTCCCACTCTAACCTCTTTGGTTTGATATCTCTTTTGTTATTTAGCATTTATAAGCTATCAATTTGTAAGCATTTATGGCTATAAATTTCCCAGTTAATGCTGCTTTCATTGCATCCCATAAGTTTTTTAATACTTTTTTTTTTAATTTGTTTTTAACGTTTATTTATTTTTGAGACAGAGAGAGACAGAGCATGAAGGGGGGAGGGGCAGAGAGAGAAGGAGACACAGAATCGGAAGCAGGCTCCAGGCTCTGAGCCATCAGCCCAGAGCCTGACACGGGGCTCGAACTCACGGACCGCGAGATCGTGACCTGAGCTGAAGTCGGACGCTTAACCGACTGCGCCACCCAGGCGCCCCTACATCCCATAAGTTTTGATATGTTATATTTTCATTTTCATTGGAAATGAATCATAGTTTATGTGGTATCTTTTTAAATCTATTGAGACTTAATTTGTGGCCTAACATGGTCCGTCCTGGAAAATGTTCCATGTACACTTGAGAAGAACGTGTATGCTATTGTTGTGGGGTAGAATATTCTGTATATGTCTGTTAGCTCTAGTTAGCTTATTATGTTAAGTCCTCTATTTCCTTACTTGTAGTTTGTCTGGTTGTGCTATCCATTATTGAGAATGGGGTATTGAAGTTTCCGTGTATTACCATAGGATTGTCTCTTTCTTCCTTCATTGTGTCGCTTTTTGCTTCATACGTTTTGATGGTTTGACATTAAGTATATGTCTACAATTATTATAGCTTCTTGCTGTATTATACTTTTTATTAAAATATAATGTCCTTTATTGTCTTTTGTAATCTTTTCTGATTTAAAGTCTATTTTGTTTGATAATAATATAGCCACTTCTGCTTGCTTTTGGTTTGTATTTCCATGTAATATCGTTTTCCTTTCTTTCACTTTTAATCTATTTGTGTCTTTAGATCTAAAGTAAGTCTCTTGTAGACACATATACTTGGATCACGTGTTTTATCAATTCTGCCAATCTCTGTTTTTTATTATTATTTAAAAACTTTTTTAAATGTTTAATTTTTTTGAGAGAGTGCATGAGTGCGGAAGGGGTAGAGTGGGGGGGACAGAGGATCTGAAGCAAGCTCTGCCCTGACAGCAGCGAGCCTGATGTGGGGCACAGACTCACAAACTGTGAGATCATGACCTGAGTCGAAGTTGGACGCTCAACTGACTGAGCCACCCAGGCACCCCCAATCTCTGTTTTTTAATTGGAGAGTTTAATGCATTTACATTTAAAGTAATTACAGGGGCGCCTGGGTGGCTCAGTCGGTTGAGCGCCGACTTCGGATCAGGTCACGATCTCGCGGTCCGTGAGTTCGAACCCCGCATCGGGCCCCTGTGCTGACAGCTCAGAGCCCGGAGCCTGTTTCAGATTCTGTGTCTCCCTCTCTCTGACCCTCCCCCATTCATGCTCTGACTCTCTCTGTCTCAAAAATAAATAAAACGTTAAAAAAAAATTAAAAAAAAAATAAATAAAGTAATTACTAATACAGAGAGACTTCTGTCATTTTGATATTGGCTTTTTATATGCATCATAGATTTTTTTTGTTTCTCATTACTGTCTTCTCTTGTGTTCAGTTGACTTTCTGTAGTGAAATGTTTAAATTCCTTTCTCATTTCCTTTGTGTATATTATCCCTAGCTGATTATTTGTGGTTTCCATGGGGATTACATTTAATATCTTAAATTTATAACACTAATTTGATTTTATATCAGGAGAAGAAGTTCTCCTTTACAGTTCTGTTCGCACCTCTTTTAGTTGGTCATGTTACCACATTACGTCTTTATATATTGTATGCCCTCAACCTTAATAACTCTTTTAAAACCATTAGTCTCTTGAATTATGTAGGAAACTAAATGTGGAGTTATAAACTGAAGTTATAGTAACACTGCCTTTTAGATTAATACAGTTTTTTTAAATTAGTCTCCTAAATCACGTAAAAAACAAAAAGTGTAGTTATAAACCCTTGTTAAAATAATAGTAGCTTTTATAATTGTTCATATATTTACCTTTACTGAGATCTTTATTTATTTATTTATTTATTTATTTATTTATTTTAAATCTTTTTTTTTAACGTTTATTTATTTTTGAGACAGAGAGAGACAGAGCATGAACGGGGGAGGGTCAGAGAGAGGGAGACACAGAATCCGAAACAGGCTCCAGGCTCCGAGCTGTCAGCACAGAGCCCGACGCGGGGCTCAAACTCACGGACCGCGAGATCATGACCTGAGCCGAAGTGGGCCGCTCAACCAACTGAGCCACCCAGGCGCCCCGAGATCTTTATTTTTTAATATGGCTTTGAATTGCTGTCTAGTGTCCTTTCATTTCTTTTTTTTTTTTTTTTTTTTAATTTTTTTTTAAACGTTTATTTATTTTTGAGACAGAGAGACAGAGCATGAACGGGGGAGGGTCAGAGAGAGAGGGAGACACACAGAATTTGAAACAGGCTCCAGGCTCTGAGCTGTCAGCACAGAGCCTGATGCGGGGCTTGAACTCACGGACTGCGAGATCATGACCTGAGCCGAAGTCGGATGCTTAACCGACTGAGCCACCCAGGCGCCCCGTAGTGTCCTTCATTTCACCCTGCAGGATTTCCTTGAGAATTTCTTGCAAGACAGATCTAGTGATAACAGACTTCCTCAGATTTTATATATGGGAATGACTTAATTTCTCTCATCACTGTTAAAAGAGTTTTGCCAGATATATGATTTTTTTTAAGTTCATTTATTCATTTCGAGAGAGAGGGAGAGCAGGGAAAGGTCAGAGGGAGAGAAGGAGAATGAGAATTCCCAAGTAGGCTTCATGAGATCATGACCTGAGCTGAAATCAAGAGTTGGTTGCTTAACTGACTGAGCCATACAGGCGCCCCTGGATATAGGATTCTCGGTTGACAGATTTTTTTCTGTTTTCTGGCCTCCCGAGTTTCTGATGAGAACTCTGCTGATAATCTTATTGAGAATTTCTTGTATGTGACAAGTTTCTTCAAGCTTGCTATCAAGATACTCTGTCTTTGGCTTTCACAAGTTTGATTATAAGTTTTATTGGTGTGAGTCTATTTTAGTTCATTTTTCTTGGAGTGCATTGATCTTTTTGGATATTTAAATTGATGTCTTTCATCAAATTTGGGACATTTTCAGCCATTTATTCAAATATTTTCTTTCACTATTTTCTGGGAATCCCACAGTGAGTGTATTGGTTCCCTTAGTGGTTTATCACAGTTCCATTAAGGTATTTTCACTTTTCTTAAATGTTTTTCTTTTTTTTTTTTCTGTGTTTGGACATAATTTCCATTGTCCTATATGCTGATTCTTTCTTCATCCTACTGTAATCTTCCTTTCAATCCCTGTAGTGAAGTTTTCATTTCAGTTATTGTACGTTTTGGTTTCTATTTAGGTTTCTTGCTCTTTGCTGGTACTTCCATTTTGTTTATATATGGTTTTCTTGACTTTCTCCATATCTTACTTTAGCTCTTTGAGCTTCTTTAACATAGTTGTTGTAAATCATGTCCAGTACATCTGCATCAGGTGTATTTTAGGACCAGTTTTGGGAGGGGTTCCAAACATGAGCTACTGTGTCCTCGGGGACTTGTTACCCTTCTGGCATTGATGTAGGGCAATACATGCATGAAGTATTGGCAGCCTAGGAATTTCACTTGGCTTGAGCGTCCAGAGTTTTATTCACTGCCATTACATAAACATAATTGATTGGATCATTTCCTACCTGACTCCTGCCCCTCCCCATCTCTTTCCAGAGGCCTAGTTGCTATCTTCTAGCCCAAGACACAAATCCTCTAATTGCATGGTTGGACTTTTCTCGTGTGGTCAAGCATTGCCCTGAATCATCTCTTAAGCGAACTATCTGAGGTCCTATATAAGTTATCCATTTGCATAAATATCCAATCTGGAATTGACTGTGTCTCCCCTCCAGCACTTTGTCTTCTAATCCAGCCATTCCCCTGGGTCTCTCTCCCTTTCATGGTGTCAACAGTCTGAGGACCAGGAAAGAAATTGTTATCCTGGGATTCAGAGGTGGCAAGACTCAGAGACACTATTTTCATCTTCATTTTTTTTCTGTTCATTTCACTGAAATGCTCGTTTTTCTCCTATGTTGGCATTACCAACAGACCTATTTGTGTATTGGATTTCTTTCAGGTGACAAAGGAAAACCCAAGGCCACAGTATCTGCCATTGGTGAGCCAGCCCTGTCTGAGGGCGCCCCCGTCCAGGAACAACTAATACAAGGAGTTGCAGGAGACTCCCAGAAGCGCCAAACCAAGGATCAGGATGGGTCATTGGAAATGCAAGAAGGACATTTGAGACCAGAGATAGATCCCCAGAAGGAGAAACTCCCCGGGAAATCAAGCTCTGAAGATGGCAACGTAGGGACAGCTGATAATGTGTGTTCAAGAATTGTACAGGAGCCAGTCCCTCTGCGAGGTGCTGTCCATGACCATGACTCGTGTGGATCAGGTAAAGATCCCATGATTCAAGAAGAAGAAGATATCTTTAAATGCAACGAATGTGGGAAAATTTTTAACAAGAAACGCCTCCTTGCTCGACACGAGAGAATTCACTCTGGAGTGAAGCCCTACGAATGCACTGAGTGTGGGAAAACCTTTAGTAAAAGCACTTACCTCCTCCAGCACCACATGGTCCACACCGGGGAGAAGCCCTACAAGTGCATGGAGTGCGGGAAGGCCTTCAACCGCAAATCACACCTTACACAGCACCAGCGGATTCACAGCGGGGAGAAGCCTTACAAGTGCAACGAGTGTGGAAAGGCCTTCACCCACCGCTCCACTTTTGTCTTGCATAACAGGAGCCACACCGGAGAGAAACCTTTTGTGTGCAAAGAGTGTGGAAAAGCCTTCCGAGACAGGCCGGGTTTCATACGTCACTACATAATCCACAGTGGCGAGAATCCCTACGAATGCTTCGAGTGTGGCAAGGTCTTCAAACACAGGTCCTACCTCATGTGGCACCAGCAGACTCACACTGGGGAGAAGCCCTACGAGTGCAGCGAGTGCGGGAAGGCCTTCTGTGAGAGCGCGGCCCTCATTCACCACTACGTCATCCACACGGGGGAGAAGCCCTTCGAGTGCCTGGAGTGCGGGAAGGCCTTCAACCACAGGTCCTACCTCAAGAGGCACCAGAGGATCCACACCGGGGAGAAGCCCTATGTGTGCACGGAGTGTGGAAAGGCCTTCACCCACTGTTCCACTTTCATCTTGCACAAAAGGGCCCACACCGGAGAAAAACCTTTTGAGTGCAAAGAATGTGGGAAAGCCTTTAGCAATCGTGCGGACCTCATCCGACACTTCAGCATCCACACCGGGGAGAAGCCCTACGAGTGCATGGAGTGCGGGAAGGCCTTCAACCGCCGCTCGGGGCTCACGAGGCACCAGCGGATTCACAGTGGAGAGAAGCCCTATGAATGTGTCGAGTGTGGGAAAACCTTCTGCTGGAGCACAAACCTCATCCGACACTCCATCATCCACACCGGGGAGAAGCCCTATGAATGCAGCGAGTGTGGCAAGGCCTTCAGTCGCAGCTCCTCCCTCACTCAGCATCAGAGGATTCATACTGGGAGACACCCCGTCAGGGGCAGCGCAGCAGAAGTGGGGAGACCCTTCGCGAGCGGGCAGTCCTCGGTCAACCTCCAAGAGCTCCTGTTGGGGAAAGACTTTTTGAATGTAGCCACTGAGGAAACCTCTTACTCAGAATCTGATCGTTCATACCAAAGAGAAACCCCTCAGTTTTCTTCCCTGTGAGAAACCCTTCTGTTGCAGGATATCTGTTGTCATCTAATGAGTCATACTGGAAATTCATCCAGCCTAGAGCCTTATTCTACAACTGAGAACTCATCCAGGGAGAGACCCAGCGGTTATATGCATGTAGGAAAACCTTCAGCTGTATCTTTTCCTTAATTTACACTGCAGTGTTATCTCAGGAATTTTTTTTTCCTTTTTCTTTTTTTTAAGGAGACTTAGACAATGAACTTCAAACACATTTTCTTTCAGACTTCCTTGCCAAGCCTTTGGCACTTTGTCATGGATTCCTTAGTTTGCTTGGCAGGAGGAGGGTTTTGTTGAGAGGGAAAGGACTTAGACTTTTTATGTGTCTTGTATATACATTCATTGCTGTCCAGTGTCAAGAGAGTTAGTTGAGGGCAGGTTTGGAAACTTTCATGAATGTCTTCTCTGTTCTAAAACATTGTCTCTGTTCATAAAGAGCTTAATTTTTGTGAGAAATGTAATGGCTAAAGCCATCAAACACTTTTATATTTGAGGAGATAAGAATACACCTATGAATGGGCACATTTTATTTTACCAGTTAAGACTGTTTAAGGCTTTGATTTTTAAAAAACAAACATTTTCTTCATGCGGCTTTAAGGAGCTGATTTTCTTGGTCCTGTACTATTAGTTTACTTGATTGCTGTAATTAGGTGGTAAATATTTTAGTTGCATAAAATGATCTCTTTATTCTTCTTATTTAAAACTGATTTAGCACTCTCATTACTCTGAATTTCCACATAAAGTCTTGGAGAAGCTTGTCTATTTATGAAAAAAAGTATCAAATTTCGATAGAAATTGAGTTAAATTGTCAGATTAGTTTGTTAAGAATTGTCTTCTTTATGGTGTTGTATCTTCCAGTTTAAGAACATGGTATGTCTGTACATTTATTTAAGTATTGCTTGATTTATTTCATCACTGTTTTATAAATTTCAATAATAGGTCCTGAATGATTTTTATAAAGTTTATATCTAGGTGGTCTTTTTTCTTTATGATAAATGGATTGATTTTTAAGTTTCCACCCACGTTTTGGTAGTATACAGAAATGTAATTAATTTTTAGATGTCAGTTTGGTATCCTACAATCTTTCTGAACTGTAGGCATTTGTTTTGATAGACTGCTTGGGTTTTTTTACATAGAAATACCATCTGCAAATAGAGGTAGTTTTATTTCTTCCTTACCATCTGTCTACTTCATTTTCTTTTCCTGGACTAGCTAGGGTTTCCAATACAATATTGAATAGTAGTAGTAAGAAAGGCTATCCTTGTCTGGCTTCTGATATTAGGGGGGAAACATTCAGTATTTTGTCAAGTATGATGTTAGTATAAGGTTTTCTTCATAGAAGTTTCTTAATCAAGTTTAGAAATTTTCCCGTATTCCTAATTTGCTGTGGGTTTTTTTGTTGTTGTTGTTATTGTGAATGGGTGTTAAATTTTGTCATATGCTTTTTCTCTACCAATTGATACAATCATATGTTTTTTTCTTCTGCAGCTTGTTGATATGATGTATTACATTGATTTGAGTTTTGAATGTTGAAGCAGCTTTGTATTCTTGAAACAAGTCCTACTTGATTGTAGAGTGTAATTATTTTTATATATTGTATTGCAGTATTCAGTATGCTAGTATGTTGAGAAAGTTTTCCTCTAATTTCATGAGTGATAATGATATGCAGTTTTCTTTCTTTTGTTCATTTTTGTTTCTTTGGTTTTTGTCTATGTTTGGTACTGTCATTGGTTTTGGTGTCTAGATGATAGTGGCTTCCCAGTATGTATTGGGAGTGTTCTTTCTTCTGTTATGTGGAAGATAGTGCATAGAATTGGTTTTATTTCTTCCTTTAATGTTTGGTAGCATTCTCCAGTGAACTATTTATGCCTGGAGATTTTTCTTTTGGATGCCTTTTAATTATGTATTTATTTTATTTAATATGTATAGAATTGTTCAGAATATCTATTTCACATTGGATGAATTTTTGTAGTTGTCTTTTTCTAGGAATTGTTCCATTTCATCTAAATTTTCATTTTTGTTCCAAGTATTCCTTTATTATATTGTTTATGATGGAAGAATCTGTACTTATATCTCCTGTTATATTCCTGATATTGAAAATGTGCCGGTTATTTTTATTTTTGTTAATCTCAGATGTTTATCAAATTTTTTTAATCTTTTTAAAGAAGCAGCACTTTATACCACTGTTTTTTCTCTATTATCTTTTTGTTCCTAATTTCACTGATATCTCTGTTTCGGTCTTTATTATATCTGTTCTTCCACCTGCTTTGGTGGTATTTTCCTCTGTAGTTTCTTGAGACGGATGTTTTGAATACTGATTTGAGATTTTTTTACTTTTCTAATGTAAGCATTACATTCTATAAAGTTCCCTCACAGCACTTTCCTTACAAGTTTTAATATATTTTAATATCATTTCATTTGGTTCTAAGAATTTCTTTAGTCAAGACCTCCTGTCTAACCCATAAATAATTTAGAAGTATGTTGTTTAATTTCCTAGCGTTTGAAGTATTTCATGCTCTCTTTGTTAATCACATCTAGTTTGTTTTATATTTGATCTGGCTGTTTAAATTTGTTGAGGTTTGCTTTATGACCCAAAATATGGTTTATCTTGGTGAACGTTATATAAGTTGGCTTGAAGAGAATGTGTATTCTACTGTTGTTAGGTGGAGTTTGTATAAATGTCCACATGATCCTGTTGGTTGATGATGTTATTCAGATTTTCTAGGTCCCCGCTGATTTCTGTTTAGTATTTCTATCAAGAGCTGAGAGAGGCATGTTGGAAGTCCCGCAGTATAATTCTGGAATTGTCTTTCTCCTTTTAAGTTCTATCAGTTTTTGCTGTATTTGAAAGGTCTGTTGTAGGTGCATACACATTTAGGATTGCTAAATCATCTTAGTGTATTGACCCTTTTATCATTATGTAATGTCTCTTTTTGCCCCTGTAACTTTTCTTTGGAATATACTTTATCTGATTTAACATAGTCACTGTTGCATTTTTGGGTTAATATTTTGCATTTTTGGTTTATATTTTTCCATAATTTTATTTTCAACCTTGTCTATATCATTACATTTGAAGTGAGCCTCTGTGAATAGCACGTATTCGGGTAACGCTTTCTTTTTACCCATTTTCCTGACTTCTTTTTTTAATTGCTATATTTAGACCATTTAAATTTAAAATGATTATTGATATGTTAGGGCATAAGTCGGCTAGTTTATGATTTGGTTTTTCTTTGTTGCCTGTTTACTGTTCCTCTGTTGTTTTGGGGTTATTTTTTGTTTTGTTTTTTGCTTTGCCTTCCTGTGGGTTACTTTAATTTTTAGAATTCTAATAGATATATCTGTGATGACTTTGAGTATAAGTCTTTGTATTTTACTGTTTTTTTAGGTATCGTTTCATATATATGTAATTTATCACAGCCTACAGTATCAACATCTTAGCACTTTGATTGTAGAAACCTTAACTTTCATTGGGTCCTTTTACAGAAGTATTTCCTTTTCATACACTGAGCATCATATTGGATGATGTTCTTTTTTGCTTCAATTATCAAACAATTTTTACACAACCCATGAGAAGTGTAACGTGTTTACCTATATTTTTACCCATTCCATTGTTCTTCTTGAAATCTCAAGATATTTTTTTTCCTGTTACATTTCTTTTTTTGCAAACTCCTATACAGATCTTCCTTGACTTATGATGGAGTTACATGTCAGTAAACCCATCGTAAGTTGAAAATACCATGGTTAAAAATGCATTTAGTACACCTAACCCACTAAGCATCACAGTTTAGCCCAGCCTTTGTTAAACATACTCAGAATGCTTACGTTGGCCTACAGCTGGGCAAATCATTTCACACAAAACCTATTTTATACTAAAGTGTTGAATATCTCATGTAATTTATTGAATACTATACTGAAAGTGAAAAACAGTGATTGTATGGGTACTTAACATACACAGCCCAAAGTACACCAGGCCTAAAGAATGTGTGAAATGAGGAACTAAAATTAATTGCTGGGTAATGGGGGTGCTAAGGTGACGGGATCATCAGTCTCTTTTTCTTATGAAAGAGAGTAGCTGGTAGAAGGCACCAGGGCATCAGCGTTTGTTGATGGTGTAGCCAGTATCGTGTTCCTTAGGAAGATAGCAGGTTTTGACTGTGCAGTTTGTTTCTTCTTTTCATTATGTATTTGTCTGCAGCAAGCAAGAGTACCCTGTATCAGCCTGTCAGCTCTTGTTAATGTCTTGTAACTGACATCCATTTCTTCTAATATCCCTACCCACTGCTGATAGTAGCAGTTACCTCTATCCGTTTGTTTGCTGTGAACTTTCTTGGTGCTTCATGGGTTAACTTATTCTGCCTAAACTTCTTTCTTTCTTCCCCCAGTCTGATTAGCTTCTCAATAGAAAGCTTTTCAGCCTTGAGGCGCCTGGGTGGCTCCTTAGTTTAGTTAAGCGTCTGACTTCATCTCAGGTCATGATCTCACCTTGCGTGAGTTCGAGCCCCACGTCAGGCTCTGTGCTGACACCTCAGAGCCTGGAGCCTTCTTCAGATTCTGTGTCTCCCTCCCTCCTGCCCCTCCGCTGCTCACGCTCTTCTTCAAAAATAAATAAACATTTAAAAAAAGTTTAAAAAAAGAATAGAAAGCTTTTCAGCCTCAATGCCAACAAGCTCAGGAATATCCTCATTTTCAGTGTCCAATTCTGGCTGTTACCCAAGCACTAATACCTTGTTACTTATTATTTCTTCAACAGCAGAATCTTTAAAGTCTTTGAATGTGTTCACATATCTTCAAAACTTTCTTCTTTCGTGCACTGCTATGTGACTCTTCCTGTAGTGATGTTCTGGATAGCATTTAGAATGTGAAAAGCCTTCCCAAAACTTGGCTAGATTCAGTCACTCAACAGCCAGCATAAATGACATAAATAGTATACTTTGAACATAGCTGTTTAACCTTGGTTCATTGATTGACTGCAGTTGTGTTTGGTGGCAGATACACAACCTTTATACCAGGATGCGTGTCCCTGAAATACCGGGGATGACCTCAAGTATTAGATCAGAAGAATCTTGAATGGGTGCGATGTTGTCTTGCCTACAATATTCTCTTGACTGTGGAATAAAGCAGTTCAAAAACCAGTCTTTAAACACTGCTAATGTGATCCAGGTTTTCTTGTTATGGTGATAATAAATGGGAAGCATATACTTGCTCACATTCTTGAATACTCTAGGGTTCTCTGAGTGGTAGAGTAGAAAAGGCTTGTAACTTGAAATCCGCAACATTAACACCCAAAAGCAGCATTACATGGCCTTGCAGTGCCTTGAATCCTGGCACTGTCTTGGGCTTTTGATGCACGTATGTGTGCCCCAGCATATACTTCCAGAACAAGCTCGTTTTACTGACATCAAATATTTGTTCTGGCAAGTATTTCTTATCCACAAGTATCCTATGCAGCTCTTTCTTAAAAGCTTCAGCACTGTGAGTAGTGGCGGTTGCTGCCTCACTGCTGACCTAAATATTATGAAAATTATGGTGACTCTTGAAGCATTGGAACTCTTAAGACTTTCTGTGAACATTTGCATGCGTAGGACCATTAGCATGCTCTTCTAGTGGATTGAAAAGACTTCTTGCGTTAGCCTGGATTGGCAATGTCAGCAGTATGCGCTTCTGTATTTGGTCTTCTATCCATGTGACAAGTAATTTCTCCATGTTACCAGTTGGCCCCTCTCTTTGCTTTGTGAGGACAATGGATTTAACCAATACTGACCATTAACATGGCTGACTGTTGATTGAGAAAGTCCTAACACGTACGAAGACTTGCTTCATGCTAGGCAATTATATTGAGTTTCATCTCAAGAGTAATTGCCTTCCTCTTCTCGTAGAGTAATTGCCTCCCAGAAGCGGGAGACACGGATGGGTGTTTTGTAGACATGATGGGATGCGAAAACACGAAACACAATGTCCCCAAACGCCGGCAACACAGTATGACGTAGAGTTTCAGTAGTTTACCCTTGTGATTGCAGGGCTGACTGGGAGATGTGGCTGCTCCCAGCATCAAAAGAAAGTATCACAATGCATTTTGTTAATCAGAGAAAAAAATCAAAATTTGGATTTGGAAGTACAATTTCTGCTGAATGCGTATTACTTTCACAATGTCATAAGGTCAAAAAATCATGAAACCATTGTAAGTCAGGGATCATCTGTAATCAGGTAGGTCTTCTAATGACAAATGTTTTTGTTTTCCTTTTTCTTTTTTTTTTTTAATTTTTTTTTAACGTTTATTATTTTTGAGACAGAGAGACAGAGCATGAACGGGGGAGGGTCACAGAGAGAGGGAGACACAGAATCTGAAACAGGCTCCAGGCTCTGAGCTGTCAGCACAGAGCCCGATGCAGGGCTCGAACCCACGGACCGTGAGATCATGACCTGAGCCGAAGTCGGACACTTAACCGACTGAGCCACCCAGGCGTCCCTTGTTTTCCTTTTTCTATAAATGTCTCAGTCTCCTTCATTCTAGTAGGATATTTTTGTGGGATATAGTATTTGGAGTCAGCACTTTTTTAGTACTCGAAAAGCATGTTATTTCCTTCTGTTCTTGGTTGCAGATGAGAAGTCTGCCATTTTGACCCATTGTTCTGTCTGTAATGCATCTTTCTGTCAAGCTGTTTTCACAGTGGTTTTTTTATTGCATATAGAGTTCAGAAGTTTGATTATGATATAACCTGGCATGAAATTTTGAGGGGTTTATTCTGTTTGGTGTTTGCTTAGCTCTTTGAATCCGATGATGTATATGCCCTTTGCCAGTTGGCAAGATTTTTAGGTATTCATTCTTCAAACATTTTTTCAGCCACACGCTTTCTCCTCTCTTTCAGGACTCTAATAACATGAGTGGTAGATCTTTTATTCTTGTCCCAGAAGGTCCTCGGACTCCTACTCCCTCACCCCACTCTGCCTTCTCCTTGTTGCTTAGGTTGATTAATTTCCATTGATCTCTTGGAGCTCACTGAATCTTTCCTCTCTCCTATCTAATGTAGCATTGAGCTCACCCAGTGAATTTTCATTTTGGTTTTTGAATTTTTCAATTGTTTTCATTTCTCTTTGTTTCTTTTATACGTCTTCTGTTTCTCTGCCTAGTTTGTAGTACCAAAGAAGGACTCTGAGAAAATAGGTAAAATTGTGTAGTCTAAAGTCATATTTTCTGGTGGTTTATCTTGAGTTGGAATAGAAATCCCGAACTGTATGGAGGAAGGAAAGGCCTGAAGTCTTCTGTGCTGGTTTCCATAAATATTTCTGAGAACACTGAAACATAAGAGTGAGTGATCTGTATAATGTGAAGAAGCAATTACCATTAATTTATATGGAAAAACATTTTTAGCATTCCCAGACCCCAAAAATAACTCCTCTTAGGCTTTTCTTAGGACATCTTGGTCACAGATGCACAAAATAAATCGAGATAAAGCCGAAATGCTCACAGACACAGTTCACAGCTATGGTGGCTGAATGCTGAGATGGCATAGTTCCTGGGGAAGGAGGTTGGTGGTTCCAGTCTTGCTGCTCGGGGTGTGTGCTGTCTCTACAAAACGAATGCTTTTCACCTTTTCCGGTAAAAGTGAAAATCCTTGTTGGGTTTCTTTCGCTTAGTGAAAACAGGTTGCTGATGTAGGTCTTTTGTAAAAGCAATGCAGTGTAAGTGAACTTCTGAAAAGCAGGAGATACCTGCATAGCCTCAAAAGGGAAAGAGGTCTCTTCTCTCCAAGGATCACTCTTCCTCTTCGTGGTTGGACACATCCGCCAATCCCCAGCTTGTCTAGGACCTGTTCGCATTTAGACCCTCACCGCTTGGTCTTTAACTTCTCCCTCTTAATCCCTTTCTGTCCTCTTAATCCATGCCTGTGTTCCAGTCTCTAGTCTCACCCCCCCACACACACACACCCACTTCCTGCCCCACGTGCCGGTGAGCTCCGCCCTTCTCCTCTCTCCCAGACACACCCTGTGCAACAGTTCTGTCCGCTGTCTGGCCTCCCCCATCACGTCCCCCTGCACTACACTGACCACTAAACACTGGCCTCCGCCACTGGCACCTGACTGAAGCAGGTCTCACAGAGTTCCCTCTTGTGCTCCCACGCTTCCCCCCGCCCCCAGTCTGTTATTGGGCCTTTTACCGCTGCCCACCTCTTTGACCTGAAGGCACTTTCCTGGTTTCTGTGACTTCCTGCCCTTCTTCAGAGGCCCTTTGTCTCCTTCCGTCTATTAGACAGTTGTGCTTCTCAGGATCCGTGCGTCGCCATTGCTTTCTCACTTGTGAGGGGATCCCTGAGTGAGTTAACCCCCCGCCCCCGAGGCATTTTCTGTCAGTGATCACAGAGTTCCCCCACGTCCTTGTCTCCAGGTTGAACGTTTCTCTCTGGTCATCGTTCCACACCTTGTCGGTATTCCTACCTACTGAGCCTGTGTGCGTGTGTCAGGCGGCCGTGACCGTCCCCACGAGGATGCACCCATAATGATCCTGACGGCACGCAGACATGGCGTGTTCCCGTGTATCAGTCATCGTTTGCGGTGTTTGACACACAGCAACTCTTAGCCTTTGCAACAGGTCCGTGGTAGGTGATGTTCTCCCCATTTTACAGATCAGAAAACTGAGGCACAGAAAGGTGAAGGAATTTACCCAGAGTTCTACATTCAGCTAGGAAGTATGAGATTAGAGATTTGAGGTCAGTTAGGGTGTCTGTAGGGTCCATGTCCATATCCTTTCCTATATTCCTTCTTACAGGGTAAGTCTTTGTTTTCCTGGTCATCATTTTTACTAAATGGATCAAATTATGCTCAAAATCCCCTTTTCTCTTTTGACTGTAGACCTTGGCCATCCCTTCAGGTTGAGTGAGATAAACCAAACTTATTCTTATCGGCTGCATAGTCTATTATAGGAAATGACAGAAAACCTCTGGGTTTGAGGTGGCAGGGAGGTAGACGAGGGCTACGGGAGGCACTTAGTTTTACACATCGTGTTTCAGGTGCCTGAGAAATATCTCTGTGAATCCCACTGTGTTCTGTCCTCTTGCCCGAGCTGCTTACATTGTAGCCATTTTCCTTTCATCATCCCGGTGTCCGGCCAGTGTCTCATTTTGTTGTCTTTACCTCTTATTTTCCTTAGTAGACACTTAATGTACGTGTGTCTTAGTGAATGGTCACACACAGCAGTGTATCTTTCTTACAGCGTTTGGGTCCCTCACACAGTGTTTATACAAAGCTGTGTGTATAGTTGGCACAATATATGGCATACGTTGACCTCGGAGAGAACCCACATGGGCCTTTATGGCCAGATCTCTAAGACTTGAAAAGTCTGAATGAATGGTGGTGTTGAAAGTCCTGCGGACCACCCCGGGGGTAATGATTTATTAGGAAGGACTCAGCATATACTCAACGGCTACAGTTTATTACAGCAAAAGGATATACAGCAAACTCAGACAAGGGAGAAGGGCTAAAGTTCCTCGGGAGTTCCAGTGCACTCACGTTCCATCAATGAGATATGACAGCGTCTGTGAAGTGTCTACTAGGGAAGCACATTAGAAAGTCCATGCCTAGGGTTTTTATTGGGCACTCTTTCTCTAAAATGTAGCCCAAATTCTAGACCTGCAGAAGGATAGCAGTTCACCAGCGTAAGCCACGTTGTTTACACCAACCACAGGCACACTGAGCCAGCTGTCATTTCTGCGAATTCTAGGAAACCTCCTGAAATACAAGGTCCCAAGCTCCAGTCAAGGGCAAACTGTGGCAAAGTTGTCCTTTGACAAAGTTTTCCTTTGACTAAAGGACAGTGGCCTTGGGCCTGTTCTATTAACTCTTCTTCACAGTGACATGAATGGTACTAAAAAGCTGAGTAAACTCAAATACCTTTTATAAGCATTAAACAAATACAATGTGCTGCAATGAAGTCCTAGCTTTGAGTTGAAGGCTTATATACATATAAACGAAGTCACAGTGGATATTCTCACAAAGGAGGGTTTAATTTAGTGATTACAAAGTACAGAGACTGGTGAGAAAGGCTCTTGTCTCCGTATAGATATGGCCTCAGGTGATATGACTTACAAATATTCCCTCTTTTGCCTTGATTTCAACAAAGACCTAATGGCCAGGTCAATGCTATGTATTTCCATTGCACATACGTCAGTGATTTCATATTTATTCTTTGTTCCCGCTGTTGAAACTTGTAGCCTTTGGCTTCAAAAAGCAAATCAACTATGTGGTCATGATTTCTGCATCATTAAATGTGCATAACTTCAGATTAAAGACTGTGGTGTTGGCAGGCTTCGTCAAGGTGACGTACGTGTCCGTGTGAGTGGGAGGCGGTGGGAGCCTCGGGCTCCAGCTGGGAGGGCGCCCTGCAGGCGTGATGCTGGAGACCTTGGGAAGCTGGCCTCGGGAGCGTGTGCGGCTCCCTCTGTTCTCCCAGGCGGCCTTTCCTGTCTCCGCTGTGGGATGCGGGGCGGGGGTGCCTCTGGAATGCTCCACGATGTCACCCTTGAGTTGTGAGGGCTGACGACCTGCTTGCTCACAGGTAGGTTACACGTGTCACAACTGAAGGGTCTGCGCCAGACTGTAGACGGGCGAGTCGTTTTGTCCTCTTGGAGCGGGGTCCAGAGCCTGGGCCCTCTGGTAGGGCTGCCTGCTGCGCCTCCTGACCTCGCTCTTAGCGCTGGGTGACTGGTTTCGAGTCCCTATTTATTCCGCTTCCGTTTCTGGCATCCGTGTGTCAAGCGCGTGTCTGCGCTGTGAACTTTTCCCGCCGGGGAGCTGGTGGCTCTGCGATCCGCTGCCTGCTGCCTGCAGACGTCACCTGACACCTCGGCTCCTGCTTTTCCAGCTGGGTCCACCTGTGTCCTCGGCGATCCGTTGTCCACACTGACGCCAGAGATCCGGCTCCGATTTGGTCACGGACTGCTCACCCGCCCTCTCCCCCTAAAACGTTCCACGACTCCCCTCCACTCCTGGGGTAAACCCCGAATCCTTCACGTGGCCCATCCACGGGGCCTTCCCTGGTGGGGGACGGGCCTCATTTACTACCTCTTGCACGACGCTGGCCGCTTTTCACTCCCCGTCTCCCTTCACTCCTCCGCCTGCCATGGGCTCTCCCTCCCCACTTTGCCCAGTGAGGGCAGGCTTATCCCTCACCTCTCATCTCAAATAGCATTTCCTCGGCGAGCCTTGACCGGAACGTGCTTCTAGATCACGGCACGGGTCCATACTGTTCTCTGCTCCCCAGAGCCACCTTCAGGCTTGACGGTGTGCTAGGAGGTTGTGCTTCACTCAGAACAGCTGTAACACGGTTCCTGCCTGTGACAGCGCGGGACACGGGCCAAGGTCACTAAAGGGTAAGGTCCAGGGAGACTGAGCACCAGCGTTCAGGTGTCCCGTCCCAGCACAGTCACACAAGGCTTAAGTCCTTCGGCAAAGGTGTGACAGTATGTTCAGGCGTCGCCAATGAGGGAAGCTCACCGAAGCTTTAATGCCGGGGTTTCTTACTGAGGCACGCCGCGCCTTCGCGACTGACCGTGGGTACTCCGGGGGTCCGCAGAAGGCAGAGGTACAGTGTGTCCCAGAGCCTCAGGCCTACAAAAGCCACCACTCCCCGTGAGTCGCACCGTCCGCATCAATCATCTGGTCAAACGGATGCAGCGAGCGGGGCCTGCAGATTCAGGCGTGACATCACTTCCCAGGCCAGATGTTAAGCACTTAGATGGTCTTCCCAGAGCTGGTCAGGGGCCGGTCCTTTGGGATGTGTAGCACTTGAGCAGCCAAAGCCTGTTCAGTTGGCGCATTTCTGCTCAGTCCGCCCTGCTGGCCCCTGGCCTAGGCTCTGTGACAGCAAAACGGTGCTATCAGCCTGAGCATCTCTATGTAGTGAAGTATTTCTGTGACAGGAAAACGGTAGTGTCATCAGAAATGTGCTAATAACCATTTGAAGGAGGCAGTGTAGGGTATGGATGGATTAAAATAACAATCCATACTGTGAAACCATTATGTTCATGCTCATATTGAAAAAAAAAAATTTAAATTTACATCCAAATTAGCATATAGTGCAACAGTTATTTCAGGAGTAGATTCCTTAATGCTCCTTACCTATTTAGCCCATTCCCCCTCCCACAACCCCTCCAGTAACCCTCTGTTTGTTCTCCATATTTAAGAGTCTTTTATGTTTTGTTCCCCTCCCTGTTTTTATATTATTTTTTCTTCCCTTGTGTTCATCTGTTCTGTGTCTTAAAGTCCTCATATGAGTGAAGTCATATATTTGTCTTTTTCTGACTAATTTCGCTTAGCATAATACCCTTCAGTTCCATCCATGTAGTAGCAAATGGCAAGATTTCATTCCTTTGATTGCCGAGTAATACTCCATTGTATATATATACCACATCTTCTTTATCCATTCATCCGTCGATGGACATTTGGGCTCTTTCCATACTTTGGCTATTGTTGATAGTGCTGCTATAAACATTGGGGTGCATGTGTCTCTTTGAAACAGCATACATGTGTCCTTTGAATAAATACCTAGTAGTGCAATTGCTGGGTCATAGGGTGGTTCCATTTTTAATTTTTTGAGGAACTCCATACCGTTTTCCATAGTGGCTGCACCAGTTTGCATTCCCACCAGCAGTACAAAAGAGATCTGCTCTGTCCACATCTTTGCCAACATCTGTTGTTTCCTGGATTGTTAATGTTAGCCATTCTGACAGGCGTGAGGTGGTATCTCGTTGTGGTTTTGATTTGTATGTCCCCGATGAGTGATGTTGAGCATTTTTTCTTGTGTCAGTTGGCCATCTGGATGTCTTCGTTGGAGAAGTGTCTATTCATGTCTTTTGCCCATTTCTTCCCTGGATTTTTTGTTTTTTGGGTGTTTGATACATTCCTTATAGATTTTGGATACTAACCCTTTATCTGATATGTCATTTGCAAATATCTTTTCCCATTCTGTCGGTTGCCTTTTAGTTTTGTTGATTGTTTCCTTCGCTGTGCAGAAGCTTTTTATTTTTTTTTATTTTTATTTTTTTTAAATTTTTTTTTTTCAACGTTTATTTATTTTTGGGACAGAGAGAGACAGAGCATGAACGGGGGAGGGACAGAGAGAGAGGGAGACACAGAATCGGAAACAGGCTCCAGGCTCTGAGCCATCAGCCCAGAGCCTGACGCGGGGCTCGAACTCACGGACCGTGAGATCGTGACCTGGCTGAAGTCGGACGCTTAACCGACTGCGCCACCCAGGCGCCCCAGAAGCTTTTTATTTTGATGAGATCCCAATAGTTCATTTTTGCTTTTGTTTCCCTTGCCTCCGGTGATGTGTTGAGTAAGAAGTTGCTGTGGCCAGTATCAAAGAGGTTTTTGCCTGTTTTCTCCTCGAGGATTTTGATGGCTTCCTTTAGGTCTTTCATCCATTTTGAGTTTATTTTTTCTGTATGGTGTAAGAAAGTGGTTCAGTTTCATTCTTCTGCATGTCGCTGTCCAGTTTTCCCAGCACCACTTGCTGAAGAGACTGTCTTTATCCCATTGGATATTCTTTCCTGCTTTGTCAAAGATGAGTTGCCCGTATGTTTGTGAGTCCATTTTTGGATTCTCTATTCAGTTCCATTAATCTGAGTGTCTGTTTTTGTGCCAGTACCATACTATCTTGATGATTACAGCTTTGTAATACATCTTGAAGTCCAGGACTGTGATGACTCCTGCTTTGGTTTTCTTTCTCAAGATTGCTTTGGCTATTCGGGGTCTTTTCTGGTTCCATACAAATTTTAGGATTGTTTGTTCTAGCTCTGTGAAGAATGCTGGTGTTATTTTGATAGGGATTGCATTGAATATGTAGATTGTTTTGGGTAGTTTTGTCATGTCCATATTTTTGTACTAATTTGGTTACTTTTCCTTTCTGATCAAGTGTGTGTGATAAACAACCCCCGCTGTCACTACCTTACATCGTCATCCTTACCCACGGGGAATGCAGTGAGAACTTTCCAACAGATCTTCCCCCTCTCCTCCCCTTTCCATAGCCTAACTCCCATGCAGCACCCAGAGTAATCTTTTTGCAACACGAATCAGATGACATCAATACTTTACTTAAAACCCTGCCATAACTACCCATTGCACAGCGGGGATTTGCTTGTCTATTCTTGATGCTCTAAATTTGGGGCCTTGCTCATGGCAGGCAGGCGGCCTCCTCCCAGGATAACCAGTCCTCAGAGGTAGCAAACTACCGGTGTGGACTTGCCTTTCATATGCAAATTAGACAATACAAAGACACTAAGGGGAACCACCTCCTCCTTCTGGCTCTTTCACTTCAGGAAACAGTATTCTGTGCGGATCATCCCAGATCCTGGCACCAGACAAATCAGGACAGCCCTCCTGCTCTAAAGCCTGCTAATAGTATTCAAACTAGCCAATCCTAAGCTGTCTCCCCTGCCCTGCCTTGCCTTTCCTTTGTGCAAAATACAAAAGCTCGGAACCACATTTTGTCCTCCACTTCTGCCTCCTGACCCGTCCTGGTCTCCAGGAGACCCTGAGTCATGTGCCCTGCATCCTGAGCCTATGGATCTGTAGGAATAAACTTCCTTCATGATAATCATTTTCAGGTCTGTGTATGCTACTGCACGAGATCAACCAGTCCCTGGGTACATTCTAGAGCACGCAGGAAGTGTATTCCAACCTCCTGTGTGGTCCAAGGCACCGCAGTGTCTCCATTTCTCTCTCTGGCTCCTCTCCTCTCACTCGAACCCCTGCAGGTGCAGCTCTGGCCACATTCTTGCCCCTCTTCAGGCTCCCAGGGCTCTCCCCCTTCAGTTTCCTTGTCGTAGGTGTTCTCTGTGTGACACCCTGTTTCTTCAGATAAGGACTCCTTCCGTCCTCAGAGTCTGTGCTTAGACAATAAATGTCTCATTAGACTTGTCCCAACCATGTTACTTAGTGCTGCAAAACTGCTTTCATTCTACTCTCCCACGATTTCTCATCCGCTCTACACTTTCCTGTTTCCACAGCACTCCCCCCGTCCAACCTATATTGTGTAGGTTTTTCATTGTTCTTGTTTTTAAACTATTGGTTGTTACGATGAAAGATCCTCTAGAACAGGAATGCATTATTTTTTGGTATATATGTGTCCCCATTGTGTAGGGCAGTGCCTGTCCAGAAAATGGGCACTCAATAAATATTGATCAAATATATGTCTATATATGTATATATTTCCAAATCGTTATGAGGGACAAGAGAGAGAGAAGAGTGATGTTGGGGTGGAGGACTAATTTAAAATTGAGAGATATGGAGAAACCTCTGTGAGGAGGTAATGGTTGACATGAACTGAGTCTCATCACCCTGGACCATCTGTCTACAATCCAGGTGTGAGTGACTCAACACTATATCCTTCACAGCATTTTGCAAAGTGCCTTCTCTCAGCTTCTCTTGGAAGTATCTGTAGAGCAAATGTTGAGTGGATTTTACCATTAGGCTACTAAATGCTCCTGGTCCCTTGGCACCATTGTTAGGACTATTGGTTGTTGATCTACTCGTTCCCTTTCTATGCTCCCAGGAACTAGCCTGTGACTCACAGGGAACTGTAGTCCCTGGGTAAGAGTCATTGTTTGAGAGTAAGATATGTTTGTGTTCCTGGGGCACCTAGCTGGCTCAGTCAGTTAAGCGTCCAACTTCAGCTCAGGTCATGATCTCGCAGTTTGTGAGTTCAAGCCCCACATTGGGCTCCGCCGACAGCTCAGAGCCTGGAGCCTGCTTTGGATTCTGTGTCTCCCTCTCTCTCTGTCCCTCTCTCAAAAATAAATAAACATTGGGGAAAAAAAGATACGTTTGTGCTCCTGGTTTCAAGAGAACAGGAGAGATTCTACAAGGAATGGAAGGAAGAGCCGACTGGAGTGGACACCTGTTAGAGGACTATTCCCCCTAAAATGACAGGGGACGAACACGAAGCGGATTACAGAATTCCAGGGTCATGGCACATAACACATTCCTGGCCAGGAAAAAGCTGGGAGTTGGTGAGTTTTTTCACTGACAGAGAGCTACAGAGACCATTCACGGGGTTCAAGGACAGAGTTCCAGAACTGCTTTCAGCAAAGTTCTGGGGGAAATTGCTCTACAGCCTGAACCAAAAGTATTCAAGCTTCTTGGGTTCCTATGTTGTTGGATATTTGTTCTTCCCCAGGCTGGCTACTCCCAAATTTCTCTTCCCAGGTTCTCTGCTTCCCCAGAGCAAAATGACTGAGTGAGCACTCTTGAACTGGGAGTGGGGACAATGTCCCACTTCTGTCTGACACCCCCATTTGAGGTGGGGTGAGTGGGAAGTAGCCTCAAGTCTTTTCAGCTGCCGTCTCGGAGTGTGGAAATCCTTCCATTCGGCTGGCACAAAAATGAGAGTGGACCAGTATTCTCAGAAGCATGGTGCCCAAGGCGGAACCTCCAGCCCAGAAGCGGCGTCCTGCTAAAAGAGACCTCTGGGGACCATACTGGCCAGGAACTTCACCTTAACAACAAGTAGCTGGGGGCAGGATGAGAGATGCTGACCTCCTGGCCCTCCTGGAAGATAACTCTCCAAGTGGGAGCTGGGAGTGAGGGATCCCTGCGCTCTCATCTGCACCACCGTAGTGGATTTTCTATCTCCCTGAACTGGGAAGGTTGAAGGAGATTAAATGTCTCAGTTCAAAAACCGCAGACTCGCACTCTTTTTACAGAATTACAGATCATCTTGAACAAATGTTCTTCATTCGTTGTATAACCTTGTTGTTGTACATCCATTTCCAGAGATATTAAATCTTGTATGTTTTGGTTTTTGTTCGCTTAAATTTTTTCCACCAGTTTCACTAGGGAATGAGTCCACATAACTACTCCTGTTGTCAAGCTAGAAGTCCCTCCTTGCTCTTTTTTATTTTTAAATTTTTAAATTTTTATTTTTAAATAATTTTAGATTTACTGTAAAGTGGCAAGTATGTATTTCCCATTCTATGTAACTTCCACCCCAGCTTCACCTCATGTATTATGCAGATATATGGTACATTTGTCAAAGCTAAGAAATTGACATTGATAGAACATTGTTTACAAATTATTTGGATTTTACCATTTTTTTCCCTCCACTAATGTCCTTGTGTTGCAAGATCCCATTCCAGGACACCAGGTTGCACTTAATCAAGTTACTTTGTTACACTTGTTTTTCATGATCCCAACACTTTTGATGAGTTTTCATTGGACATTTTATACAATGTTCCTCAATTCGCACTTATCTGATTTTTTTATGAGTAAAGTGGTGAGTCTGGGGGAAGGACATCACAGTAGTGAACAGTTTTGTTGCATCATACTATGTGGTACATGGTGTCAACAGGACATCACTAATGCTGCTAACCTTGCTCACTCGGTAAGGGTGGTGTCTACCCATTTCCTCTGCTGTCAACTTACCCTTTTCTTCTTTTCATCCTTAGTCACTAAGTCCAGCCAATTCAAGGGAATCAAACTCCACCATCTGAAATAAGGCTATCTATATGTTACTCAGAATTCTGTAGGAAGGTTTCTCTTATCTCCCTGTACCCATTTATGTAAGAGCACTACTAATTCTTGTTTCTTCAAAAAACAAATAAACATAAGTACTTACAAGAAATATGTGTGTTGGGGTGCCGGGGTAGCTCAGTCGGTTAAGTCTCTGGCTGGATTTCGGCTCAGGTCACGATCTCTTGGTTCATGAGATCAAGCCCCACACTGGGCTAACAGCACAGAGGGTGCTTGGGATTCTCTCTCTCTCTTTCTGCCCCTCCCTTGCTTGCTCTGTCTCTCTCTCTCTCAAAAGTAAACAAACATTTAAAAAGAAAGAAATCTGTGTGTTGTGATTCCCTTTTTTACACATGGGGGAAAAATAATGTGGAGGTCTACTCCTTGGTGATGTGTTTAGTAATTGTGACAGAACAGCAGGGTCAAATACACACCCTGTTTCCATTTTTATAACTGTATGTATATTCATTGGAAGCTGCGTTTTATTTTCTCACCTTGTCACAAGAAAACACACACACACACACACACACACACACACACAAATAAGTAACCAACGATGACTTTTAAGTTTTTTGTAATATATTCTCGAAGGATTGTTAGGATTCCTAACATGACTGTTGGTTTCTTGTCTGCACCTATTTAATGCTGGGTTGGTTCTGGGTTCGCCCCTGCCCATTCCTTTCTCTATTCTCAGGCTTTTCTTGAGACTGGAGATAACCCTGTTCGCTAACAACTCCCGAATTTGCAGATCCATGCACGACCCCTGGGCCAGCGATGAGACACAGGTCAAAGCGGCGGTGCTCGACCCCTGCGTCCACCTCCGGCCTCGCTCACCAGCTGGCGTCAAGGCCCCACAGCACGTGCAGCTGGTGCTGGACAGAGCCCGCGAGGGGCCAGGGGATGCGCATGCGCCGCGTGGGAGGGAGGGCTTCTGGCGTCTGCGTCCTGGCGCTCGCTACTCTTAAGGCTTGTGTGCCCGGCTCCCTCCAGGAGGATCGCGAGGAAGTGAGGAGCACGGGGAAGTCCCGAGCTGAGCCGAAGACCTCGGTCCCCGACGTGTCACGTGCCCCGACCCCGGGCGGACGTCCCGGCCCCCGGAGCCTCGATTTCCCCGGGCACGTGAAGGACCGCTTCGCGCCCGTCCCTCGGCCCCACTGTGAAGATGCAGGTCTGAGGCGGTACTCGGCCTCGCGCACTCTTCCACTGGAGGAGACAGGCTCGGGAAGCTCCCCACCGCCGCTGCTTTCAGGGACAAAACCACAATTCCCAGAAGGCTGTACACCGCGTGTCCGCGCGCGCTGGGCCAATGACAGCTCAGGACAGGGGCGTTTCCTGCGGCCCGCCCCGGCGGGGGCGGGACTTCCTGCTCCGTGGAGGCGAACGTCATCCGCCGGTGCCGGGTGGGGAGTACCGGTCTGTGCGGCTTCGAGCAGTGGTGGGCAGGGCGCCTTTATGAGGCGCGAGCGGAGAAGGCGGTGTGGAGCGTGGGTCTTACCTCCGCGTCCTTGTACGAGCCTGATACCCGCCCCTCATTCTCTATAACGGGGTGTCACGTGAGCGCCTGCTGTCCCTGCAGCCCTGGGCCTCGAGCGCGCTTCACAGCGGGGAAACTGAGGCTGGGAGTGAGACCGTCAGCCGAGCTCGCCCCGCTCTGGGGCCCCTCGGCCGCCACCCCCTCCCCGGGCCCCGCTCTGTGCACAGGGTCCCACGATGGCGGCGGCGTGGATGGCCCCTGCGCGGGTGAGTGGACGACGCTGTGGGTATTGCAGCCTGTCTGCTGCGGAGAGGGCTCCTGGGCAGCCGGAGGCTAGGAAGCCGTTCGCTTGCCTTTTCTCCCTGTCGTTTGTGTACAGCGCGCGTCGCTAGCTTGTCGTTTTATTGTCCGTAGTCCTGCGGCAGTGCCGGAGTTCCGACAAGTGTTTGGTCAGTGCCGGGAAGGTGAAAGTGATGCTTCCTTCCGCGGGCGTCCGTCACTCACAGATCCAGCCCGCCCCGGGACCTGCAGGTGCCCACCCGGCCCTCCCGCCGACCTCCTCGACCTTGCCTTCTTACCCGGGGGCGCGGTTCTCCGGACACACCAGCCTGACCATGCTGAGTTCATCCCCCAGCCCTTGTCCTTGCCCTGCCCTGTGCCCGCGATTCTGCCCCTTTGACTCTGGCGGGAGGGAGGGGGGGTCTTCCTCTCACATCCTTCTGGCCTCTGCTCAGATGTCACGCATTTGGACAGAACTGTCCCAGCAGTACAGGCCGAAGTGGCCCCTTCCCTGCTTGACCATCATCTGGCATTTTTGTGTAGGAAACCTGGCAAAATTAAATAAGGGTTCCTGGTTGAATATGTCTGGGATGTTGTGGGAGCAAAGAGAAAACAGTGGCAGAGGAACCATAATCGCTGGCCTTGGTTAATTTTTGCTGTGGGTTGAAGGGCAGACCTAACATTTCACCTCTTTTAATCCTCACCTCCTCTGAGTTAAGTTCTGTTAGTATTGCTGTTTTGCGTGAAAACAACTTGAGGCTTAGAGAGTTCAGTTATTTGCCCAAATTCACTTCAGCTCTTTTTTCTTTTTAATGTTTTACTTATGTTTGAGAGAGAGAGAGAGAGTGCGAGCCAGGGAGGGGCAGAGAGGGGGACAGAGGATCCGAAGTGGGCTCCGTGCTGACAGCAGCAAGCCAGATGTGGGGCTCAAACTCACAAACCTTGAGATCATGACCTGAGTTGAAGTCAGACACTCAACCGGCAGACACCCAGGCGCCCCTCCCTGCTGCTCTTAAGTAGCAGAAACAATCAGTGTGTCAGCCACCACAGCCTGTATTTGTACCCCCTTCTGTACCAAACGCATATAGGGATACCTGGCAGTGACACGGAAACATTGCAAGCCAAGCAGGCTTCCTTGGAGTAGGCAGTTTGGGCAGAAGGTGGGAATATGGCATTTCAGCAGGTGGAAGCGTGTGGACAAAACAAGGTATATTTGTTTCAGGAGTCCCCAGAAGACCTGTGTGATTTCCGTGGCCCCCCGCCCCCAGCTGTCGAGACCTACCTGGGAGGGCCAGCCTCTGTGATCATTTGCTGACTGTTCCGTCGTACACTCTGCCAGGAGAGACAGATGTAAATCGGAGGCTGTTCTCATGGCCGCAGCCTGCTTGCATCGTCCTCAGCAGCTTCCGTTCTCCGGGCCTGAAGTAGTCTTTCCTCAGGGATGGGTGCCGCGAGGACCCAGGCAGGCGGGTTTGAGTTCCGGCAGAGTCGCCAAAGGAAAGGAAAGAAGACTCCAGTAGGAAAAGGAAACAATGGCTCATTGTGGATTCTCCCTGGCAGTCTGAGGAGCAGAAGGCGTTGGCACCTGATCCGGGCCCTGCCCCTTCCCAAGCAGGTGCCACCACCTCAGGTGACTGTCCTGTAAGGTGGCTGATGATGAGCTCGCTCCTCTGCCCTTGTCCACAGAAATTATGTTCAGTGTTTGCCGAAATGAGTGTGACTGGGGATTTATGTGAAATGCTTCACATCTGCATTAACTCCTTTGCTAATGGAGGAGTGTCAAGATTGTGCAGTTAGACTATAGACCAGAGGGACCTCAGTTCAAATCCTGCCTCTGCTCATACCACATGTAAACTTAGGGCCCTGACTGGCGTGAGGGTGATAATGATACGACCTCAGGCTGTGGTCAGTCGTCCAGTGCTGCTTTTACGAATATCTTTTTTTCATTAATTTTCAAAACTGCTACCACCGAGGGATAATTACTGTATTGACCCAGGAATTGAGGCTCCCAAGTTCACATGCCAGGCAAGTGTTGATTTTAAGAGGATTCACACCTCAGGAGTATGACTTTTGTTCCCTTTAAGGAGACAGGCAGAGCGTCTGCGCGAGGCAGGCACACTGTGGAGACCAGTGAGTCTCGGGGATTATTCTGTAACTATCATTGCTGCTGTTTTCAGTGCTCTCTCCCATTCATCTGGCGTCTCGGAGCCCTTGCCATGCTGTGTCTCGCAGTCCACACAGGAAGGTCGTGACCTTGCGTCATTCTCCCTGGGCTCCCACGTGGGAGGCTCCTGGCTCCCGTGCTGCTGTAATCAAGGCAGAGCAGCATCTCGGAGTCCTTGAGGCCAGCACAGAGCTCAACCCTCAGCGGCCGTTTGGTCTCTCTGCTCCCTTGCCACCAAGAGAGATGGGCTCTGGTTCCCGTCAGTAGCCCTGGGACAAACACAGCTGCCTCTATTTGACTTTTCAGATGCTGGTGACCTTCGATGATGTGGCCGTGACTTTTACTCAGGAGGAGTGGGGGCAGCTGGACCCGGCCCAGAGGACCCTGTACCAGGAGGTGATGCTGGAAACCTGCAGGCTCCTGGTCTCTCTGGGTGAGGCCTCCCTCCTCCTGCCGTGTGGGAGACCCATCACCTCCTTCCCTCCACTCTCTGGCTCCAGGCCTGGCTGGTCGAGAAGGCCTCTGTAGCCTGCCTCCCTCCTCCCCACAGCTTCGGTGATTTTCTAGACTCCCCTCTTCCTGCCTGCTCTCCTGTGTGGGAGGGAGGGTGAGGCGAGAACATAGTTGGCTTTTGGTCACAGCCAAAGAAGGGTGTGTTGGGAGGAAATGGGGGTGTCTCACGGAACCCACAGGAAGGAATGCCCGCTGGGCCCCTTGAGGGACTGATCCAGCAACTTCGAGAAGCACGATTATGCCCTGGCTTCCGGGGCTTTCGTCCTGACCTCTCCGTGGGTCTGCCTGTGTCTCTGTTTTTTCACAGTGTTTTTTTCTGCCACAGCTGTTTGGCAGCAGGAAGCGGTCACCCAGTCCTTGCGGTGTGAGGCCCCATGTTCCGTGTCTCTACTCTTCTTGTATGCGGATACTGTTCCTCTTCATTCGTTTAATTCTCCCGACATGCCATCTTCGGCAAGTGAGGAAAATAGGGCCACTGCAACGAGTCCCTCTAAAGCTTAATCTGTTCAATTTAAAAGACCCCTCTTCGTTGCGAAAGGTTCTTTCTTTTGTGAAATGTTGAGGAGGATAGATAACGTTTATGTCTGTGCAAGCGTCCCTATTTGACCACACGACTGAGTGGGAGTCCCAATTTTTTGTTTTTAGTGGTTCCTGAAGCGCTGTCTAGCGTCATCAAGTCTGTGTCTCTCTCTGGCCCGTGTTCCCTGAGGATTGATGCCTCCTGCTCACATCCCCCGTCACTGTTTCAGCCTCCTTGGGCTGAGGTTGCTGGCCCCACACGGCTGCTTCCTTCTTCGTATAGTGCTTAGGAGACCAGGGTCTGGTGCCAGACCCTTACTGTTCAGTCCCCGCTCTGTGGCTTATGAGCTCTGTGTTTCTGGACCGGGTACTGAACCGCTCTGTGCCTCGTGATCTCAGCTAAAATGAAGTAATATAGCACCTCTGCTTCACAGGGCTGTCGTGAAGGTCAAATGGCTCAGAACAGTGTCTGGTGATATCTTGCGATGTGCGGCTTTAGCGATTGTGACCCTCGCTGCCGCCAGTACTGTTCTCATGTCATCATCGTTCTCATTGTCTGGTCTTCACCCTCATACTTGCACTCAGCATCTTCTGGAACAGTGTTGTATAGCTTTGTAGTCAAAGAGGCCAGATGCCAGACACGACTACACAGACCCTGATCCATCTTGGCTCAGCCATTTACCAGTTCCACGGTTTCAGCAAATCTGCCTGATCTCGGTTTCTTCGTCTATAAATGGTGCCAGTCACAGTGTTTACTTCGTGTGGAGGCTGTAAGGAAATCCTAAATTAGAATTTTTTATGTTCACTGGAAGAACAACAGAATCCTTTGCTTAGGACCTAAAAAAGACTTCGCTCAATGAAGACACTTTTGAGTGAAAAGCCTCAATATTTTATTTTATCTTTTTGTGAAGTTTATTCATTTATTTTGAGAAAGAGAGAGAACACAGGAGGGGCAGAGAGGGAGGGAGAGAGAGAGAATCCTAAGCAGGTTCCACCCCGTCAGCATGGAGCCCGACGTGGAGCTCAAACTCATGAATGGTGAGATCATGACCTGAGCCGAAATCAAGAGTCAGACATCCAACTGACTGAGCCACCCAGGGACCCAAGGCTCAATATTTTAAATATCATTTATTTTCTAAGTTAGTACATAAATTTAATTCTATGTTTTAAGAACATACTGCATTTAAATTGCTTGGCACAGTCCCTTGGGATATGGTTGCATCCTATAAATATTAGTGTTTTGTTTTGTTTTTAAGTTTATTTTTGAGAGAGTTGGGGAGGGGCAGAGAGAGGGAGGGAGAGAGAATCCCAAGCAGGCTTCACACTGTCAGCATGGAGCACGATTTGGGGCTCAAACTTGAAAACCGTGAGATCATGACCTGAGCCAAAATCCAGAGTCAGACACTTAACTGACTGAGCCACCCAGGTGCCCCTAGTTGTTTTTTTTTTGTTTTTTTGAAGACTTTTTAGGGGCGCCTGGGTGGCTCAGTCAGTTAAGCGTCCGACTTTGGCTCAGGTCACGATCTCGCGGTCCGTGAGTTCGAGCCCCGCGTCGGGCTCTGGGCTGACGGCTCGGAGCCTGGAGCCTGCTTCCGATTCTGTGTCTCCCTCTCTCTCTGCCCCTCCCCCGTTTATGCTCTGTCTCTCTCTGTCTCAAAAATAAATAAACGTTAAAAAAAAAAAAAAGACTTTTTAAAGAGCAATTTCAGGTTCATAGCAAAATTGAGAGATTCCCCATAAACCCCCTTCCTCCACACCTGCACAGCCTCCCACATTATCAACATTTCTCCCAGAGTGGTGCTTTTGTTACAGTCAGTGAACCTACACTGACCTCATAGTCCCCGAAAGTCCATAGTTTACATTAGGGGTCACTCCTTGTGTTGTGCATTCTGTGGGTTTGGACAAATGTGTAATGACACGTTTCCATCATTATAGTATCATGCAGAGTATTTTCACTGTGCTAAAAATCCTCTTTGCTCTGCCTATTCGTCCCTTCTCCTGCTCCACTTCATTAACCCCTGATCTTTTTACTATCCCCATTTGTGTTTTCCAGAATGTCTTGTAGTTGGAATCATACAGTATGTAGCCTTTTCAGATTGACTTCTTTCATTTAGTAATGTGCATTTAAGGTTTCTCAGTGTCTTTCTATGGCTTGATAGCTCATTTATTTTTAGTGCTGCGTACTCCATTTTCTAGATGTACCACAGTGTATCCATTTACCTGCTGGAGAAAGTCTCAGTTGCTTCCAAATTTTGGCAATTAACTATAAAGCTGTTGTAAATATCCATGTATAAGCTTTTATGTGGACTTTTGGGTAAATAAGGATCTTATGGTAAAGTTATGTGTACCTTTTTTTTGTCTTATTACATTTTCTTGTCACATTACCTAATACTTCCAGTATTTTTGTAGATGTTTATCAAGTTGAGGAAATTTACCTCCATTCCGCTTTTGCTTAGAGTTCTTTTTTTTTCTTATGTATTTTTTTAAATTTATTTTTTCATTTCGAGAGAAAGAGAGAGCACGAGTGGGGGAGAGAGACAGAGAATCCCAAGCAGCCTCTGTGTTGTCAGCACAGAGCCAGATGCAGGGCTAGATCCCACTAACTGAGATCATGATCTGAACCAAAGTCAGGAGTCAGACATTTAACCAGCTGAGTCACACAGGCTCCCCAGAGGTTTTTTGTTTTTTTTTTTAACTCTGAAACATGAATGGATGTTGGATTTTATCAAATGCTTTTCTGCATTATCAATATGATTGTTTGATTTTTCTTCTTTAGCCTGTTGCTGTGATGGATTATGTTAATTAATTTTTAAATTTTGAGTCAGGTTTGTATATCTGGGATAAATCCCACTTGGTTGTGATATATCATCTCTTTATACACTGTTGGGTTTGATTTGTTAATATTTTGTGGAGGATTTTTTTTTTTTTCATCTATGTTCATGAGACATATTGTGTATACTTTTCTGTGATGTCTTTATTTGATACTAGGTAATGCTGGCCTTACATATTGAATTAGGAAATATTCCCTCTGCTTCTGTCTCTGGGAGAGATTGTAGGGAATTGGTATAATTTCTTCTTTCAGGTTTTGGTAGAAGTCACCAGTGAACCCAACTGGGCCTCGTGCTTTGTTTTTTGGAAGGTTATTAACTTTTGATTCAATTTCCTTAATAGATATACACCTACTCGGATTGTCTGTTTCTTCTTGTGTGAGTTTTAGCACATTGTGTCAAGTGCATTCATCTCAGTTATTGAATTTGTGAGCATAGAGTGGTTGATGGTATTCTTTTAAAGTCCTTTAAAAAAATTTTTTTTCATGTTTGTTTATTTTTGAGAGACAGAGACAGAGCATAAGCAGGGGAGGGACAGGGAGAGAGGGAGACACAGAATCTGAAGCAGGCTCCAGGCTCCAAGCTGTTAGCAGAGCCCAACGTGGGGCTCGAACTCACAAAGCACAAGATCATGATCTGAACTAAAGTCAGATGCTTAACTAACTGAGCCACCCAGGCACCCCTTTTAATATCCTATTAATGTCCATAGGATCTGTAATTTGTGTTCTCTCTCATTTTTTTTTTTTTCTTCAGTTAGCCTGGCTAGAGGCTTATCCATTTTAATGATCTTTTTAAAGAACCAGATTTTTGTTTTGTTGATTTTTCTCTGTTTTCTGTTTTCTTTTTTTCAAAAAAATTTTTTTTAACGTTTATTTATTTTTGAGACAGAGAGAGACAGAGCATGAACGGGGGAGGGGCAGAGAGAGAGGGAGACAAAGAATCTGAAACAGGCTTCAGGCTCTGAGCCATCAGCACAGAGCCCGACACGGGGCTGGAACTCACGGACCCTGAGATCGTGACCTGAGCTGAAGTCTGACGCTTAACTGACTGAGCCACCCAGGCGCCCCTCTGTTTTCTGTTTTCAGTTTCATTAATTTCCGCTCTAATTCTTATTTCTTTTGTAGTGTTTACTTAGCACTTTATTTGTTCTTCTAGTCTCCTAAGGTGGAAATTTATATAATTAACTTTAGATCTTTCTTTAAAAAAAATATTTCTATGTTATAAATTTACTGCTAAGCACTGCATTGCTGCGTTCCACAATTTTGCTAAGTTGTATTTTTTATTTTTTTATGTTTATTTGGTTTGAAGTTTTTTGTTGTTTTTTTTCTTCGGTAATCTCTACACTCAACATGGGGCTCAAATTCATGACCCCAAGATCAAGAGTCACATGCTCTTCCAACTGAGCCACAGAGGCATCCTCTATTTTGGTTTTCATTTAGTTCAAAATATTTTTTACTTTCTTGAGATTGCTTCTTAGACCCACATGTTATTTAAAAATGTGCTGTTTAATCTTTACCTATTTGGGGATTTTCCAGTTATCTTTCTATTATTAATTTCTAGTTAATTACTTTGTGGTCTGAGAGCAGACATTATATGATTTCTGTTCTTTTTAAATTTTGGTTAAGGTGTGTTTTATGGCCCACAATATGATCTGTTATGGTGAATGTCCCATGTGAGAGAAGAATGTGTATTCTGTTTTGGGATGCAGTAGTCTACAGATGTCAGTTATATCCAGGTAATTGATGGGATTGTTCAGTTCAACTATGGCATTATTAACTGTCTGCCTGTTGGATCTGTCCATTACTTTTTTTTTTTTTTTTTTAAGTTTATGTATTATTTACTTTGGGAGAGAGACAGCGGGGCAGAGAGAGAGGGAGAGAGAGAGAATCTCAAGCAGGCTTCACACTGGCAACGCAGAGCCTGACACGGGGCTCAAAATCATGAAACTGCGAGATCATGACCTGAGCAGAAACCAAGAGTCGGACGCTCAACCAACTAAGTCACCCAGGCGCCCCGGATCTGTCCATTTCTGGTAGAGGAGTAGTGTAGTCTCCAACTTTGATAGGGGATTCATCTATTACTCCTTGTCATTCTGTCAGTTTTTGCCTCATATAGTTTGATGGCAGACACATACAGATTAAGGAATTTTATGTCTTCTTTTTATTTAAAAAAAAAATTTTTTTTTTCAACGTTTATTTTATTTTTGGGACAGAGAGAGACAGAGCATGAACGGGGGAGGGGCAGAGAGAGGGAGACACAGAATCGGAAACAGGCTCCAGGCTCCGAGCCATCAGCCCAGAGCCCGACGCGGGGCTCGAACTCACGGACCGTGAGATCGTGACCTGGCTGAAGTCGGACGCTTAACCGCCTGCGCCACCCAGGTGCCCCGAGTCTTCTTAGCAAACTAACCCATTTATCATTACATAATGCTTTCTTCATCCCTGGTAATTTTCCTTGCTTTGAGGTCTTCCCTGTCTGAAATTAATACAGGTCTGCCTGCTTTCTTTTGACTAGTGTTAGCGTATTCTGATAACGTATTAGTATATTTTCCTCCATCCATTTACTTTCAACATGTATCTTTTTATTTACAGTGGGTTTTTTATAGACGATCTATAGTTGGGTCTTATTTTTTTATCCATTCTGACCATCTCTGTCTTATAATTGGAGCATTTAGAAAAAAAAACAGACGTTCCAAGTGATATTGATACAGAGGGGTTAATATTTACCATATTTGTCACTGTATTCTATTTGTTGTCCTTGTTCCTGTATTTGCATTCTAGTCTTTCTGCCTGGAATAACCTGTCTCTCTGCTCAGAGTACCCAGCCACTCTGCCTACCTGACTGTCTATGATCAGAGATGCCACTGGGGAAATGAACCTACTAGGTGGGGTGCCATCATCCTGGGAAGTGTTTAAAATCTCCTGATGCCCAAGCCTCACCCCAGATATTTTGTGTAAATTAGGCAGTGGTAGCAGCGAAGCTCACCAGGTATTGGCTGACGCACAGGGAGGTCGAGGCCCCTGACTGGATTAATTAGAAAGCACCTTCAGGAAATAGGTCTAAACAGCGTTGCGATTCTACAGGATGGGGATCAAAGGGAATTGGTGCATTCTGTGGAGCCGATGCTAATGTCTACAGTCTTTGGGGCCCAATGACAGTGTTTTATGCAGCTGGTTTCCAGGACACATCATTTTATTTGCATGGATGGGAGCAGCTTCATTCTGAGGCCTTCTCCAAATTCTGATGTCCCAGTCTAGATTTATTTCTTCTCACCAGAATCTCCACGTCCTCTTTCTTTCTCCGTAAACAGGCTGTCCTCTACCCAAACCAGAGCAGATCTACCCACTGGAGCGGAGCCCAGAGTTATGGACACTGCAGAGAGGCCTCTCCTCTAGCAACTGCCCAGGTGGGTGCCAACAGCTGGCCAGGTGGGGGTCCTGGCAGCTTGTAGACGGCAGAGTAGACTGTCCCTGGAGTTTGTGGAAGTTTTACTGTTGTGGCCTCTCTCAAGGCTTACGATGCACGGAGCCTTGTAACCTGAGGTGTTTCCACCCGTTCCCGGCACCCCATCACAATGTCCAGCACTCCTGGGGAGGTGTGGGGCCTATTAAGTAAGAAGTCCAGGCTCTTGGCTCTGGTTGCTTGGGCTTAAAAACTAGCTGTGACATGCCACAACCCTGTGGCCGCAAGAAAGGTGCGTCATCTCACAGTGCCTTCATGTCAGTTCAGCCACTGTAACCCAGCTGCTCTAACAGGTGTATTCCAGAATCTTGGGGGCTCAGCATATGAAAAGTACTTTTCTCACCGAAGGACTGTGTGGGTCCACCTGCAGCTGTGTGCCACACAGTTACTCAGGGACCCAGCTACCTCCTGTCATCAACATGAGACTTTCAGGTTGACCTGCCACCTTCCGGCTGGCAGAAGGGAAATCAGAGAAGAAAGGGAGGTGTCATACCCACTATTTCTCCTCGCATTCGATCTGGCTGCACTTCGGTGCCTGGCTCTGGGAAATGAGGCTGAACTGTGTGTCCGTGGAGAGGAGCCAATGGTTTGGTGAGTGTAGTCTGCTCCTGAAAACTGCTAGCAATAATAGTTTCTGTATCACTGGATTGTTTGAGGACGTACCAGATTGCATGTGACGCTGGTTCACACTGGCCCTGACCTACAGGGCACGAATGGCTCAGCAAAGGTAAGCTGTTAGTGCCACTTACGTCACAGTATGAGTCCTCGTGAATAATGATAGTAGTTCAAGTTGCCTTCTGAAGTGCAAGGAGACTAGCTGTCCTCTGCGTCTCACCCTTTCCCACCTTCTCCACCATTCTCCAAGGGTCCGTTAGACACTCAGAAGCACTCCCGGGCTCCATATCTTAGCACCCCTCCTGTCGCTTAAGCTTCAAGGTAACACTTCACCAACACCTCACCTTCTCTTCCCCAAATGTGGGCCGCTGAGGCCCTCGGGACATCAGGTGTGCTGACTGGTGCCACCGCAGAGCCAGGCTCTCCCCTCTCGTGGTCCCTTGGTCTATTCAGCCCTTCAGAGTCTGTTCCACACCTTCGCCCTTGTCCCCGGTCTCACGTCTGCGAATGTGCAAAAGACACTTCAGCTCACCATGCCTGAGAGGGAGCTCGTGATTTTTCCCTCTCCTCCCACCTCCCGTGCAGGTCAGAAGGCTGGGTGCCACTTTAAGTCACTCCTCAACCCTTCCGTCTCCACCAGCCCCCACATCCAGACATCCTGTCCATTTCACGCACGCGTCTCCACTGCCTCCCCTGCTACCCCTGACCTGTCCCCACACACCTAAGTCCAGCCGGTCTCCCTGCGTCTGCTGCATGCCTCTGATCTGTGCTGCCTCCCACACTGGCCCCCCCAGCCGCTTGGACCTTGTTCTAGACCTTCGCCGGCCCCCCTACCCACCCAGTGATGTCTCAGCACATTTTCATGGTGAAAGTCGTCTGTGTTCTTCTGTTGCTTGATCTCCAACCCTTATACATGGATAGAAATCTCTGTGTGAACCTCCCCATCCTGCCCCCTCGTGGAGCTCGACCTTAGTTCCTGCACTAAGTCCTGATCACACCTTTTTAGGGCACTTGCTTCTTCACGTATTTTCTGCCTCTTCAACTTTATCTAATCTCTGCTCAACATAAAAATATGCTCGGTTGCCTCACACTTAGGGAAAGTAAATTACAAAGGCTTATGCCTCTCCCGTGTCTGCACACTGGCATCAACTCCACTTTCCCTGTATAACCAATCTTGGAAAAGTTGTCTCATTCTTTTTTTTTTTTAATGTTCATTCATTTTTTTGAGAGAGAGAGAGAGAAACAGAGCACGAGCGGGGGAACGGGCAGAGAGAGAGGGAGACACAGAGTCTGAAGCAGACTCCAGGCTTTGAGCTGTCAGCACAGAGCCTGACATGGGGCTCGAACCCATGAACAGTGAGATCGTGACCTGAGCCAAAGTCGGATGCTTAACCAACTGAGCCACCCAGGTGCCCCAAAGTTGTCTCATTCTTCCGAGAGATGTCTACATTTTTGTTCCATACCTCCCATTAATGATTATTTTCTTGAACTTTTTGAATGAGATATAACTCATATGCTGTGTTGCTTAAAAGCCTTAAGAGGTCAGCTTGACGAATCTTTGTATACGTATAAACCCACATCACCACCGTTACGCTAATATATACCACAGTGCCCCTGATCTGTGGTTTCGCTTTCTGCGGTTTCAGTTACCCGTGGGCAACCACGGTCCAAAAGCAGGTGATGGTCCTTCTGATATATCAGCAGAAGGTCAATAGTAGCCTAATGCTGTGTCACACGCCTGCGTCATTCACCTCCCTTCGTCTCCTCATGTGGGCGTTTTATCATCTCACAGCACCACAAGAAGGGTGAGTGGCGTACAATAAGATATTTTCGGATAGAGACCACATTTGTGTAACTTTTATTCCAGCGTTTGTTAAAATTGTTGTATTTTATTATTAGTTTTTTTTGTTAATCTCTTATGTGCCAAATGTATAAATTAAACTTTAGGTATGTATGTACAGGGACAAAACATAGTATATACAGGATTGATACTACCCGTCATTTCAGGGACCCACGGGGGGTCTTGGTACAAATCCCCCGCAGATAAGGGGGGCCACTGTAGAATATCTCCAGCACCTTGTCGGGGTCTCATGCCCTCGACAGCCCCTTCCGTGAGGTAGCCCCTGTTTAGACCATCAGCATAGATTTATTTTGAGTGTTGAACCCACTGTGTGCTGTCGGTATATCTGTCTCTTGATCATCATTATGTCTGTGAGATTCTTTTCATGTGGTTGCATATAGTTGGAGTTTTTCACAGTCGACACAGTGTGATGTCTCATTGTGTGAAAAACTGCCGTTTATTTATCCCTTCCCCTCTTGACAGGCATTGCTGTTGTTTTCAACTTCCTGCTGCCGAGGATATTCTTGTCATGTGTTTCGGTGCCGAGAGGCACTGATTTCTGTGAGGAACGGACTCTGGTATGTTTCTGGGTCAGTTTGGCTCAATTGGAAACTGCCAGGCAGTTCGGCAGAATGGTGTCCCCTTTCACGTTCCCGCCATTCGCGTATGAAAGTGCCGACATTGTCCTCTTCGCTCTTTGAGGCCCCGTGGGGGGTTCCTCTGAACCACAGCACGGGAAAATGTTCCTTAGGAAAATATTCCTTACACGGTCACTGCTTTGCTCCCAGTTTCCAAATACGGCAGCGACCATCAGGATAATGGGTAACGGCCCGCAGTTTACTGAACGCCCCACAGGGGCCGGCATTGTGCCCGGCGTTTTACAGGTCTTGTCTCAATTCAGCCTTCAGGGCGGCCTTTGAGGCAGAAGCTGAGCCTGTCAGTGCTTTAGACGAGATTGAGATGGGAGCAGCTAAGTGACTTGTGCCATATCTGCTCACTTGGTGCAGGCAGGACGTGAGCCAGGATGTGGGCCAGGCGTTCCGGTTCCAGAGCAGACACTTAAACTCCGTACCGTGTGAGCACGTCGTATGGCACGCTTTTCTGATTGTGTCGTGGGCATCCGGCCTTCTTGGGGTCTCTGCCCCTGATCTCCCGGGACCTATCTTGTCTCCTTACTCTGGTGGCCTCTTTAATGTTGGCTCATCACACCTCTCATGGACCGTGCTCCCCCCCACCCCCAAGTGGGGAAGGGACAGAGAGAGAGGGGGACAGAGATCTAAAGCAGGCTCTGTGCTGATAGCAGAGGGCCCAGTGCAGGGCTCGAACTCACAAACAAGACATGACCTGGGCCCAAGTCAGACACTTAACTGACTGAGCCACCCGGGTGACCCATGGACCGTTCTTTTTATTCTTCAATACCCTCCAGGGTTAATATGTATGTACATTCTTACACTGTCAGTTTACATCGTCCTAATTAGGTCCCAGATGTATGTTAGGGGACTAACTCATGATAAACAATTAGAGCTAACGGGGGTTACATTTTGCTCAGTGTCTGGCACCAGACTGAACATGGTCCACATAGCAAACATGGCAAATGCAGGATTTCACTCCATCGTCATGGAGTCCTATAGTCCAGGCTCTTTTTTTAGCTTTATTCTTGAGAAGACAAAATGAGGGCTGAAGGAATTTGAGTGCCTTGGGAGGTACCACGGAGCTAATACTGAGTTCCTGTGGGGCTTGGGCCTAGGGTTTCTGTGGTCCAAGACCATGATCTTTTTTTTTTTTTTTTTAATGTTTGTTTATTTTTGAGAGAGAGACAGAGCATGAGCAGTGGGGGGGGGGGGGGCAGAGAGAGAGAGAGAGAGAGAGGGAGACACAGAATCCTAAGTAGGCTCCAGGCTCTGAGCTGTCAGCACACAGCCCAATGCAGGGCTGGAACCCACGAACTGAGATCATGACCTGAGCCGAACAAAGTCAGATGCCCAACCGACTGAGCCACCCAGGCGCCCCCCCAAGACCATGATCTTAACCGTAATACTGCTGTGATCTCTAACTTTTGTTAAAGTGGACCTCAGGTACAAATTGCAATTAATCCTAAACCTTGGCTTATGACACACTGTCCTCACTGATTCATGAATGACCTTGATTAATTGATGTATTACCCAAGGTATTTGCTCATTCATTTCTTTTTGAAAATAACGTACTTAACATCACTGAACTGAAGAACGAGAACATTGCTCACACCTGCTGTCTAGGCGGTCTGCACTGCTGTAACGAGAATGCCACAGACTGGCAGCTCTAACAACAAACGTTTGTTATCCACGGTTGTGGAGGCTAGAAGTCTAAGATCTGGGTGCTGGCAGATCTGATGTGTGGTGAGGGCCCTCTTCCTGGTTTGCAGATGGCGGTCTCTCTGTCCTCACACGGCAGACGCTCTTGTGTCTCCCCTTGCGAGGACAGCAATCCCGTGTCGGGGGCTGTACTCTCACAGGCCCATCTCTGGCGTGCTGCACTCCTTGAGTCTCAGAACACTCTGCCTTTGTTCATTCTGTTAACTGAGGCCGAAATGGTGTTCCCACTCTCTCTGTCCGGCAGCTTCTAGCTCTCCCTGTGCGGGAAGCTTCCCTGACCTCTTCCTGGCTGCTGCATGGGCTGCCTCAGGTGCTCCTATCCTGGCCTCTTATAGCACCTGCAGACGTTCTTGCTTGGAGCAAACCCAGCACACACGCGACATTCCTGTCTGCCCGTCCCTAGTCTCCAGACACTCTGTCCCCCATCGGTTCTCTCCCTCTGGATTTCCTCTCAAAGGTTTCAAGAGTTCAGAATCCAAAAAGAAAGAAATTGTAAACGGGGTTTCCGAGATTGGAAAACATGGGAGGTGCTGAGCCACTGTTTCCATTTTCTTATTCCCACTGAAATGGCAATTTTGCTTTTCTGTGTTCCCATCTCTAATAGGCCCTTCTGTGTATTGTATTCCCTTCAGGTGACAATATAAAACCTGAGACCACCGAGCCTTCCCCTTCTCACCTTGCCTTGTCTGAGGAAACCTCACCACGGGAGCAAATGACTTCACGAGCCCCAGGGTACTCCCAGCTTGGGCAAGGCAAGAGTCAGGATAGGCCATCAGAAATGCTGGAAGGCCAGTTGGAACCAGGAACAGACCCCCTGATGGAAAAGCTCCCTGGAAACATGAAGCCCGAACATGATGGTTTAGGGACAGATGATCGTCTACACTCAAGGATTGTACAGGAGCTGATCCCTGCGGGACATGTCCTCCATGAACGTGACTCACGGGGACCACCGAAAGATCCCTTGATTCGTGAAGGGAGACGTCCCTATAAGTGTGCGGAATGCGGGAAAGCGTTTACCAAGAACTGCTTTCTTGTTCGACACGAGCAGGTTCACACTGGAGTGAAGCCCTATGAATGCACCGAGTGCGGGAAAACTTTTAGCAAGAGCACACACCTCCTCCAGCACCACATGATCCACACGGGGGAGAGGCCCTACGAGTGCATGGAGTGCGGGAAGGCCTTCAACCGCAGGTCGCACCTCACGAGGCACCAGCGGATTCACACTGGGGAGAAGCCTTACAAGTGCAGCGAGTGTGGAAAGGCCTTCACCCACCGCTCCAATTTAGTCTTGCATAACAGGAGCCACACTGGAGAGAAACCCTTTGTGTGCAAAGAATGTGGAAAAGCCTTCCGAGATAAGACAGGTTTCCTTCGACACTACATCATCCACACAGGAGAGAAGCCCTTCGAGTGCCTGGAGTGCGGGAAGGCCTTCAACCGCCGCTCACACCTCACGTGGCACCAGCAGATTCACAGTGGAGTGAGACCCTTTGAATGCAACGAATGTGGGAAAGCCTTTTGCGACAGCACAGACCTCATTCAGCACTATGTCATCCACACGGGGGAGAAGCCCTACAAGTGCCTGGAGTGTGGGAAGGCCTTCTACCGCCGGTCACACCTCAAGCAGCACCAGCGGAGTCACACCGGCGAGAAGCCCTACGTGTGCGGTGAGTGCGGAAAGGCCTTCACCCACTGCTCCACTTTCATCTTGCACAAAAGGGCCCACACCGGAGAAAAACCCTACGAGTGCAAAGAATGTGGGAAAGCCTTTAGCAATCGGTCAGACCTCATCCGACACTTCAGCATCCACACTGAGGAGAAGCCCTACGAGTGCATGGAGTGCGGGAAGGCCTTCAACCGCCGCTCATACCTCACGAGGCACCAGCGGATTCACAGTGGAGAGAAGCCCTATGAGTGCGTGCAGTGTGGCAAAGCCTTTTGCCAGAGGGCAAACCTCATTCGACACGCCATCATCCACACCGGGGAGAAGCCCTATGAGTGCAGTGAGTGTGGAAAGGCCTTCACCTACTGCTACACTTTCATCTTGCACAAAAGGGCCCACATTGGAGAAAAACCTTTTGAGTGCAAACAATGTGGGAAAGCCTTTAGCACTAGGAAGGACCTCATCCGACACGTCAGCATCCACGCCGGGGAGAAGCCCTTCGAGTGCTCTGAGTGCGGGAAGGCCTTCAACCGCCGCTCGGGGCTCACGAGGCACCAGCGGATTCACAGTGGAGAGAAGCCCTATGAATGTGTCGAGTGTGGGAAATCCTTCTGCTGGAGCACAAGCCTCATCCGACACTCCGTCATCCACACCGGGGAGAAGCCCTATGAATGCAGCGAGTGTGGAAAGGCCTTCAGTCGCAGCTCCTCCCTCACTCAGCATCAGAGGATTCATACTGGGAGACACCCCGTCAGGGGCAGCGCAGCAGAAGTGGGGAGACCCTTCGCGAGCGGGCAGTCCTCGGTCACCCTCTAAGCGCTCCACAGGGGAAAGACTTTTGAATGTAGCCACTGAGGAAACCTCTTACTCAGAATCCGATCGTTCATACCAAAGAGAAACCCTTCTGTTGGAGGATATCGGTTGTCATCTGAGGAGTCATACTGGAAGTTCACCCAGCCTAGAGCCTTATTCTACATCTGAGAACTCCTCCAAGAGCATGATCCAGTCATTCTCGTGCACTTAGCATGACCATTGGCCCCATCTTCTCAGTTTACGCTGCAAAATTATCTCAGGGATATTTAAACAAAGGAGGAGGAGATACAAGAGAAACACAAGCACAGTTTCTTTCATATTTCTGTGACAAGCCTATGGCAGTTTCTTGTTCCTTATCTTATTTGGGGGGGGGGGTGGTGTTTCAGAGATCAGAGAGCCTTGTCCCCTTTGCCTTGTATATACCTTCACTGCTGTCCATTGTCAGGACAGTTGGGACAGTTGAGGGTGTGTGGAAAACCTTTATTTTTTTTATGTTTATGTTTATGATTTTTCACACTCACAGATGGCTTTATTCAGCCGTCGCCCATAGGACAAGGTGCCTCCCAGACCCCACAGTCCCTTGAAAACCTTTATTGAAGGCCTTTGTCCTACAGCATCATCCCTACCTTTGAGTAGCATAAGTCTTAACAAGAAATATGAAAACTTGAGTTATGAAAGACTCACATTTCAGGAGATAAAAATGTACATATGAATGGGCCCACTGTAGCACATTCTTAAGACTTTGATTTTTTAAAAAGCAAAAAATTTTTTTCAGGTGTACTTAACCATCCGTTTATACGTGCTCTTGATCTACTTGTCTGTTGTTTTTTTGTATTTTTCTGTACGACGAGGATGGCAGTGTAGCTGCGTTACCTTCTCAGATGAATCCTCTGATTGTGGTTCCTGAGCTTCTCCAATCCTATTTAGAGAGGCTTCTCCCGAGTCCACCTCACTTGTTTTCTATGGGTCGAATTAGAGCCAAAACAAAAGAAAACACATAGCTAAATTAAGCTAAAAAAATAAAGAGCAACTCCGAAAAGCAGAGAGAAAGAATCCCATTTTTAATCCTACGAAAGGTGGGTGAGGATTCACTGTTGAGGAAATTGACTAGAATATTAGCAGATGAAATGGGCATGTGCACATGCAGGGGTGTGTGAGTTTCACTGTTGTTTCCATGGCCTTGGTTTCCAGTGTAGTAAGTAACAGTACCTTTATCAGCGTCTTTTGGAATTCCTTCTTTGTTTTTTTGTGGGTTTTTTTGTTTTGTTTTGTTTTGCTTTGCTTTGCTTTGACCTACCTGTGATAGTATTACCTCACATTAAGAAATATGCTGTACAGAAAGATGTAAAAATAATCACGCATTCACTTTGAACCCTCCTCAGGGCCTCCTAAATCATCACCACAGGTGTACTTTTGTATTGCCGTCATAGACCAAGCCATTTTTGTTACATTGATTCATGGCATTATTGTGAAGGCACCTCTTAATCCTTTTCGGGTCATGTCTAAGAAGTCTTAAGGAAGCTCTCTGTCCTGAATACTTTCTCCTGTGTTTTCTCCTAAAAGTTTTGTCGTTTTTGCATATAAATCTCTGATCCATGTCAAGTTCATTTTTGTATTACCATGTGAGGTTTAGGTTGAGTTTCTTTCTTGTATTTTTGCTTAAGGATGTTCAGTTGACTGGCACCGTTGGTTGAAAACTACACTACAGTACTATGCCTCCACTGAATTATGTTTATTCCTTGATCAAAAACCTGTTGGGCATATTTATGTTGGTCTATTTCTGAGTCTCTGTGTTATCCCACTGATTTGTACATCTAAACCTCTGCCAGTACCAAACTATCTTGATTACTGCAGCTTTTAGTAAATCTTAAAATTGGGTGAAGTGATTTCTCCTTTATTCTTTTTTAAAATTGATTTAGCTTTCCATATCAAATGTTTTCCCTTGGCTTTCTGTAAACACTTTATCATGTGCTTGTCTGTATGTAGGAAACATCTTGCTGGGAATTTGATAGACACTACATTAGTCTATGGATCATTTCTGTGAGATTTGGCATCTTTATTATTTTGACTCTCACACCATGAACATGGTATGTCTCTTCATTTATTTAGATCTTTTTTGGTTTATTTCACTAGCGTTTTGTAATTTTCCACTTGTAAATCCTGAACATATTTTGTTAGATTTTTACTTTGGCACTTTTTTTGGAGTCACTGTATGTTATATGGAGGTTTTAATTCCAGTTTGTACATGAACATTACTGTTACAGAGAAATATGATTAATTTTGATATGTTGACCTTGCCTCCTGCGACCTTGCTGAATACTTATTCTAGCAGAATTTTGTGTAGATTCCTCAGGATTTTCTTCATAAACAATAATGTTATCAGCAAATTGCAAATATCTTTTGTCTTCTTCCCAATCTGTATCCCTTTCATTTCCTTTTCTGTCTTTATTGTACTAGCTAGAACTTGCAGTACAATGTCAAATAAAAGGGTGAAAGAGGACATACTTGCCTAGTTTGTAATGTTAAGAAGAAAGCATTCAGTGTTGATTATTAAATATGATGGCTGTGGGTTTTTTGTTGTTTTGCTTTTTAAAAAATTTTAATTCCAGTGCAGTTAACAAACACCATTATATTGGGGCGCCTGGGTGGCTCAGTCAGTTGAGCGTCCAACTTCGCCTCAGGTCATGATCTCATGGCTTGTAAGTTCAAGCCCCACGTTGGGCTCTGTGTTGACACCTCAGCCTGGAGCCTGCTTCGGATTCTGCTTCAGATCCCTCTCTCTGCCCCTAACCCACTCACATTCTGTCTCTGTCTCTCTCGAAAATAAATAAACATTAAAAAAAAATTAAAAAAAAAACCAAACAGCATTATATTAGTTTCAGGTGTACAATATAGTGACTCAGCATTTCCGTATATTACTCATTCCTGGAGATAAGTGTACTCTTAATCCCCTTCACCTAATACATCCTTCCCAACCACCTTCCCTCTGTTAACTATCTGTTTGTTGTCAATAATTAAGAGTCTATTTTTTGGTTTGTCTCTTTTATATATATGTATATGCATATGTATATGTATACATATATATATATAGGTGTTCTCTGTCTAGTTTGGAAAGACACCCTCTTAATTTACTAAGAGCTTTCATTGAAAGGGTATTGAATTTTGCCAAATGTTTTTTCTCCTTTGGCTGATGTGACCATGTAATTTTTCTTCTGTAGCCTGTTGATATGACAGATTGCCTTGACTGGTTTTGAATGTTGAACTGGCCTTGCCTCCTTGCTTCCTTGCAGTAAACTGCACCAGGTCATGGAATATAAATATAGTGTAGCAGCATTCTGTTTGCTAATCTTCTATTGGGGAATTTTGTGTCTAAAATCATAAGCATATTGGTGTATAATTTTTTTGTACTACTATCGGTGTCTGCAGATTACGTGCCTCCCAAAATGAACTAGGAAGTGTTCCTCCTCTTCTTTTCTTTTTCTTTTCTTTCTTTTCTTTCCTGGATGAGATTTCATAAAATTGGTGTTATTTCTTACTTAAATATCTGGTAGAATTGTCCAGTGAAATCATTTGGGCCTGGAGATTTCTCTTTGGGATACTTTTTTTTTTTTAAAGAATTTTTTTTTAATGTTTATTTATTTTTGAGAGAGAGAGAGAGAGACAGAGACAGAGCACGAGCAGGGGAGGGGCAAAGAGAGAGGGAGACACAGAATCCGAAGCAGGGCTCCAGGCTCCGAGCTGTCAGCACAGAGCCCGACACGGGGCTCGAACCCACAAGCTGTGAGAGTGTGACCCGAGTCGATGTGGGATGCTCAACTGACTGAGCCACCCAGGTGCCCCATCTTTGGGATACTTTTAATAACACATTCATTCAACTTAATTGGTAGAGGACTATTGAGAGTTGTTATTTTATATCAGGTGGGTTTTGATAGAACTCTGGAGGAGTTGTTCCACTTCATCTAAGTCTTCTAACTAAATTGTGGAATTGTTTGAAGTATTCCTTTATTATTATTTTCATGATAGGAAGACCTATGATTATATCTCCTGTTTTATTCCTGATATTAGAAATGGATATTTGTTCTTTCTACTTCTTAGATTTTATCAATTTTATTGACTATTTCAAAAAACTAGCTTTTTATATCACTGATTTTTTTCTATTTCTATTCTCAGTTTCTTCTCTGGTGTTTATTATTCTACTTTTTCTGGTTTTATTTAGCTCTATGTAGTTTTTTGAGATGGTAGGGTTTGTTTTTTCTTTTTTAATGTAAGAAGCCTTTGGTTCTGTGAATTTCCCGCATCACTGTTGGAGTTCCAGCCCAGAAATTTTCATATGTTTTGAATTCACTTTCATTCAGTTTAAATAATTCTTGATTCTATTGGAGACTTCCTCTGTGACCCATGGATTATTTAGAAGGGTGCTCGTTAATACCCAAGTGTTTGGAATATTTTATTATTTTTCTGTTATTTCTAGTTTCATATGTGGTCTGAGTGATTTCAGAACATTTACATCTGTTGACGTGTACTTTATGACCCACAAACAGATGAGCCATAAACAACATTCTTGTTAAATGTTCCATGGGTGCTTGAAAAAGATAGATCTATATCTATAGATAGCTATAGATATAGATACAGATATAGATATATTCTGCTGTTGTTGGGTGGAGTGTTCTATAAATGTGAGATTCTGCTGGTTATTGGTGTTACTCAGATTTTCCATATCCTTGCTGATTTTGTGCCTAGTGTTTCTATCAGTCACTGAACAAGGAGCATTGAAATCCTCAACTATAATTGTGGAATTGTCTCTTTCTTTCTGTTCTGTTACCTTTTGCTTTGTGTGTTGGAATGTTTTCTTGTTTGGTGCATATACATTTATGATGGCTCTATCTTTTTTGGTATGTTGACCCTTGTATCATTATGTAACTAATATCCCTCTTTGTCCCTGTTAATTTTCATGGCTGTCAAGTATACTTTATCTGGTATTAACATAGCCACTGCTGGACTTTTATTACTATTTATATGGTTTATATTTGTGCATCTCTTTTATTTTAACGTACCTATATTGTTACATTTGAGGTAAATTTTTTGTGGGTAGCATACGAGGGATCCTGCATTTTTTCCCCTACCACTTTGACAGTGTGTCTTTTAATTGGCATGTTAGACCATTTATACTTGAAGTCGTTACTGACATGTTGGGACTAAATGTCATTTTTCTTCTTCGATTTTTAATTTTTCCCGTTTCTTGTTCCTGTTTTGCTGTTTTGGTTTTTGTGGGGGTGGGCAAAGTGTTCCTTGCCTTCTTCTAGGTCCCTGGACATATTTTAGAATTCAACTTTGATTCACATATAGTGGTTTAGGGGTATATTTCTTTTTTCCTTTTTATTTTTAAGTCGTTGCTCTAGGTATTAAAATGTACATGTGCAATTTATCACAGTCTCCTCTCAACAACATTTACCAGTTAAGTGCAATGTAGAAACCTTAGTTCTATTAGGTCCCTTTACGCTCACTATTCTTTTAGTTGTCTTGGGTGTTTACTCTTCCCGTGTTGAGGACCATATTGAATGATGTTACAATTTTTGTTTCAGTTGTCAAACATTTTTATTTTTTTAATATTTTAATTTTAGTTTTTCAGTTAATTCATTTATTATTTCTGTGAGAGAGAGAATGCATACGCGCACACAAGTGGAGGCGGGGGGGAGAGAGACAGACAGACAGAATCTGAAGCGGGCTCCAGGCTCTGAGCTGTCAGCACAAAGCCTCACACGGGGCTTGAACTCCAAAACCACGAGATCATGACCTGAACCCAAGTCCAGTGCTCAACTGACAGCCACCCAGGGGCACCTGTCAAACATTTTTAAAAGCTCATGAGAAGGGCTTTTAAACAGTTTACCTGTTTCTTACCCTTTCGTTAAAGTTTCATTTCCTTTCTGTTTGGAGAATTTCCTGTAGCCATTCTTTCAGGGTAGGTCTCCTGGTGACACACGTTCTTTGTTTTCTTTCATCTGAGAATGGCTTTATTTCCTCATCCTTGACGGAAATTTTGATATCATATAGGGTTCATGGTTGGCAATTCTTAGTACTTGAAAAATGTTACTTCACTACCTTCAGACCTCCTGTGGTTTCAGGTGAGAAATCTGCCATTCTGTTCCCCTACAGATAATATGTCATTTCCCTCTAGCTGCTTTTAAAATGTTGTTCTGTCTTTAGTTTTGAGAAATTTAATTATTTTGTGCCCTGGTGTAGAAATTTTTTGTTCATCCTGTTTGGGGTTTCTTTAGGTTTTTGAAATTGCCTTTTGCCGATTTGGCGGGATTTTCAACCTTTATTTATTCCAGTATTATGTTTAGCTCCACCCTCTTTCTGCTTCCTTTCTGGGACGTCAGCAATATGAATGTTACTTTTTTTCATTATCCCCACAGGTCCCTGAGGCTCTGTTGTTTTTAAACTTGTTTTATCCAGTCGTTTTATGTCTGTTGGGCTTGAGTAATTTGTCGACCCGTCTTTGGGGAGGGGGCAGGGAATGAAGTGCCAGCCACTCTCATTGCTTCCGGATGCAGTTGGAAGATTAGCTCCTCCCCTGGGTTTGCATGACAATATCCTGGATGTGGAAGCAGAACCCCACCTCGGATCACCTCCTTGGGCTTTGGTACTAGGTGAGGGTGCACATTTAGCTCTCCCCCCTGCACAAAGGGAAGGAGCCTATGGGCTTTTTTATCAGGTTCCCCAAATGGGGGGGGGGGGCGGGGGTGCAGAAGGGGACAGTGGGGATCAAAAGTGGGCAACAACCAAACATCAAAAGTGGAACTAGACTCTTGCCCCTTTGGTTGGCTAGTTGATTAGGAAAAACCCAGGCCTTGGTTACAGATGGATCTCCTTCCTCTTTGGGGGCGAGTGGGAGGTCGGCTGCAAAGGAACTGGTGATACATCACATCTCACTTAGAGTGGCCCCGAAGGCTACTGGTGTGGAGAAGTCCTCTCTGTGGCCAGATCTCGGACCAGGACAACTGGGTATCACTTTTGCATTAGGACAGGTGGCCTGAAGTAAGGCAATATGTGTACTTTTGTGGCAGATGGCTTGTCTGGTTGTTGAGCAGCACTGAAGAATCAAGAGTAGCAGACAAGTGATACGTTTGTACGGAACAGGAGCACGCAGTTACTAGAGGGGGTGCAGTGAAGGGATACGTGTGTTCCCCATCAGCGCCTGCAGGCACCCATTGCAGAGTAGTCGAGGTTAGCCAGGCTCAGCCCTCAGCCTTCCCAGTCTTTGCACCTTGGGGTGGCGGAAATGGAGCTTTTAGGTGAGCCCTGCAGCATGGCGTCCGCCTCCCCACAACTGAAATAGCCACTTCACTAACTGAACCTCTGACGTGCCAGTTACAAAGACCGACGCTAAGATCATGATACGATACGTTCTCTAGGAGACCAAACTGCCACTTGGTGGCAGATTGCTTACATCAGGTCTGTTTCTTACTGTGGGGAAGTGATTCGTCCTTCCTGGGATTGATAGTTATTTCTGGGTATGGTATTAACTTCTCTGCCAAAAGGGCCTCTGCAGATACCGTTATAAAGGTGTATTGATTACTTGATCTGCCAACGCCAGCTGGCCATCACACTGAAGATGCGATCCCAGTGTAGACACAGATGGACTGAGGTCTTGCAAGGGAGTTTCTGTAGCCAACACTGTTGGTTCCTCCGTTCCCTGTATAACCCACTTTCCCACAAGTCTTACCAGAGGGTCCCCAGCAGGAAGGAGCCACACTTGCCCGTGACGTCAGCCCCCTCACTAATGGAAATCGTAGGGCCTTCCCCCTTGTCCGGCTCCCTGCCTGCCCTCACTCCTGTGCATTCCAAGCTCATGTCTCAGGTATACCCCCAGGCCCCAGTAATCCTCTCCCGGTTTTCTGCCATAAAACATCTAAAGGAACAAGTTCTGTTTCCACATTTGCTGTCCCCCCCCACCCCCGGTTTTCGTTTTCCCACTCTCACGTGTAGATACTACTCCACACTCCCCCAAAAGCCCCCTGCTTGCCCCATTCTGTGGCAGCAGCCATGCCAGACCCTAGACCCAGGGTCACTGTAAGCCCCACGTTTTGAGCTGCTTCCGGCTGTGGGGGAATTCTGGAAAAGCCTGGATCCCCATGTCCCCCACCCCACAAACCTCTGCCTACTCCTCACTTCCAAGGGTGTTCATGTTTTTCAGCATCATTTTAGCCTTCTCTCGGGGTTCCGATTTTTATACTTACTGCTTGAACATACTTGCTTTCTCCACCAAATACCTGCCCTTATCATCATCTTTTCTGACCCATTTTCTTCAAGCAGCTCTTCTCTACACGGGTGAAATCCTAGATGTTCGTAAAGTAAGCTAAAATATCTGAAGAATTCAGCTATTCAGATGAACACTATTTTCTGGCTTTGTTATCACCATTTCCGGACCTCCACTCCACTGCTTCTCACTGATGAAAGGAACCTCAAGTGAAATTTTGTGTTATTCTTCCTACATCACGGCAACCCCAGTGTGCATTTCCCCATGGGTTCTGTGCTACCTGCCCCACACCATGGCTCTCTGCAGCTTTCCCCTTGTGATGTTAATATGTTCAGCCTATAAAATGATATGCCAGGGGCGCCTGGGTGGCTCAGTCGGTTAAGCGTCCGACTTCAGCTCAGGTCACGATCTCGCGGTCCGTGAGTTCGAGCCCCGCGTCGGGCTCTGGGCTGATGGCTCGGAGCCTGGAGCCTGCTTCCGATTCTGTGTCTCCCTCTCTCTCTGCCCCTCCCCCGTTCATGCTCTGTCTCTCTCTGTCTCAAAAATAAATAAACATTAAAATAAAATAAAATAAAATAAAATGATATGCCATTTTCTTTTTTTCTTTTTTCTTTGCCATTCTCTTTTCTAAGTCTTTCTCCCAAAATTTTCACCTACCATAGAACAAAATTTTTACTGCTTTCTTGCATACTTTCTTTACATTCCTTCCTTGTTCTTTTGGACAAGTCTAGGGAAGTATCTGAACTGAATCACGTTATCTTAAACTTTAAATATCCCTTATTAATTTAAAAAATGTATTGAAGTATAATTTGCATTTAATCATCTCACTTTTAAGAATATATCTTGGGGCGCCTGGGTGGCTCAGTTGGTTAAGCATCCGTCTCTTGGTTTTGGCTCAGGTCATGATCTCACAGTTTGTGAGTTGGAGCCCCACACCAGGCTCTGTGCTGACAGCTCAGAGCCTGGAGCCTGCTTCGGATTCTGTGTCTTCCTCTTTATCTCTCTGCCCCTCCTCCACTTGCTCTCTGTGTGTCTCTCTCAAAAAATCAATAAACATTAAAAAATTTTTTAAAGAATATATCTTGATTAATTTTGAAAAATATATATAGTTTTGTGACCATCACCATCAAGATGTGAAATACTTGCATTACTCCCAAGTGTTCCTTCATGTAGTCCAATCCCTCTCCAAAACCCCAGCCTTAGGAGCCACTGATCTGGTTTTTTTTAGAATACCAAATGAATGGAATCACTTAATATGTGGTCTTTTTTTTTTTTTTTCAGGTATTTTAAGATTCAGCCATGTTGTTTCTATTTCTTTTACATAAAACCGAGTAGTCTCTTCTTTTCTGTATGTGCTATAATTTCTTCATCCATTTCCAGTTTATGGAAAACATTTCCATGTTTTGGACTATTGTGAACAAAACTTCCCTGAATATTTCAATAGATGTTTGGAAGGAGACATTTTCACTTGCATAACTGGAGGAGTGCAGTGTCCTGTAGCACATGTACAGCTGCCTGTGTAGGGAACTGCCAGTCGTTCTGAAATGGCCGTCCCAGTTGGCGTTCTCGCCAACAGTGTATGGGAATGCTAGCTGTTCTGCATCCTCAGCAGCACTTGGTATTGCCGGTCTTTTTAATTTTAGCAATTCTAGCAGGTGCTTCATTACTGTAGTATAGTTTTAGGTGGCATTGCCAGAATGACTCATGATACTGAGCACCTGTTCAATGGTCATTCATAGATCTTTGGTTGCTTGATCAAATCCTTTCTTTGCCCATTAGAAAATTTCTTCCAGGGGCGCCTGGGTGGCTCAGTCGGTTAATCATCCGACTTTGGCTCAGGTCATGGTCTCACGGTTCATGGGTTCAAGCCCCACATCAGGCTCTGTGCTGACAGCTCGGAGTGTGAAGCCTGCTTCTGATTCTATGTCTCCCTCTCTCTCTGCCCCTCCCCTGCTCAGGCACTCTCTCTCTCTCTCTCAAAAATAAATAAATGTAAAAAAAAAAAATTTTTTTTTTAATAAAATTTTTTCCAGGGCACCTGGATGGCTCAGTCAGTTACATGTCCGACTTCGGCTCAGGTCACGATCTCACGGTTCATGGGTTCAAGCCCCACGTTGGGCTCTGTGCTGACAGCTCAGAGCCTGGAGGCTGCTTCAGATTTTGTGTCTCTCTCTCTGTCTCTGCCCCTCCCCTACTTGTGCTCTGTCGCTCTCTGTCTCTCAAAAGTAAGTAAACGTTAAAAATTTTTTTTTAATTTTTTTCTAACATGGTTTGTCAGAATTTAATATTCTGGATGCTACTCTTTTATCAGATGTGTGTTTTGCAACTAGTTTCTCTCAATTGTTGGCTTATCTCTTTGTTTTAGTGGTGTCTTTTGATGAACAGATGTTTTTAACCTTAATGTAATCAATAATTCATTGTTTTTTGTTTGTTTGATGTGTCCTTTTTGTGTCAAACTCTCTAATTTTAGGAGCTTGTCCAATGCAAGGTTGCAAAACTTTGAGTTATGTTTTCTTCTAGACATTTTATGGTTTTCATAATTACGTTATGCTCTAGGCCCATTTTGAGTTAATACTTATATATGGTCTGAGGTAAAGATTTTACAATACTTTTAAACATTTTATAACCAAGCTAATCACTTTGGGGCATACCCATTAGGAACAAGTGCTTTTTACACCAAAATGCCTATACACAAAGTTTGTAACAATTTCATAATCACGAACTGGAAATAATTCGGATGACAGTTATCTCTAAGGAGCTTAATTTCTTCCATTCATTCATTGGAGGGAAGCACAGAGATTAAGACTGCTGCATCCACGCAACAACGCTCGGAGGGGAGATGTACATTGGACACAAGGTAGTAATCCTGCACAATTCTGTAGATGGGTTCATGACCAGGAAAACCTAATCCGTGGTGATAACATACTAGCGGTCATGTTTGTGCAGTCTTAGGTGAGGCCAGTACGTGCTGAGAAGTTACGGGGCATGCTCTCTCTGCACACCAGGGGCTGCACATGAAACACAAATAAGGAGACTTCAAACTACACTTCTAAGGTTTGCCCATTTAATCTCATTGAATTACACATGTATGAAAAAGAGGAAAAAATATCAATGCAATAAATTAATACTAATGCATCCCCTCCCCCCAGTGAAAAATGGAACATGGCAATCTTAGCATGCCAGGTATGAACCCACGAGATTGCAAATCCTGTCCTTCATTTCAGAGAACACCATCCGGAATTTTGCTTTACTCATTCTCTTTTCTTTGTAGTTTGACAACTTAAATGTGTATTGCAAATGGTGTTTATTTTTGTCTGATTTTGCAATGTATATGAATGGAATAATGCTTTACAGATGCTTTTTTGTATTACCTGGATATATTATTCTTTTATTTTTAAAGATTTGGGGGATGAATGTATATCTGTCTCATCATCCTTTAATTATACACATTAAATGGTGTTCCTTTTAATGGAATTCATTAATTGCACCTCACGAGAACATGTAGGAATGTCATCATTTTTGGTATACTGTAAAGTAAAGCTTCAAGTTGAATATTCTATAATAATTTTATATTTTTTAATATTTATTTTTGAGAGAGTGCAAGTGGGGGAGGGGCAGAGAGACAGCGAGAATCCCAAACAGGTTCTTGTGCTGTCAGTGCAGAGCCCAATGTGGGGCTTGATCTCATAAACCTGAGCCAAAACCGAGAGTTGGATGCTTAACTGACTGAGCCATCCAGGTGCCCTCTGTTCTATAATAATTTTAAAACAAAAGTATGCTTTGAATAGTAGACATTGAGCATTTTAAAGAACCATAGAGACCCCTTCCATGTGATAAGAAAACTTAAGTGCAGAGAAGTCCACTGACTAACCCAAACCCATACTCAAGGGTAGACCCCATCTATTTCTCCTAACTTGTCTGAATACTGTTCATCAGACTACTTACAAAAGTTCTGTCAAGATGGCACTGGGGATGTCCTTGTTTTCAAAAAATATAGTTCTATTTGTATTATCTTTCCACTCTAGGCATGGGTTATTTAGTATTTTGGAACTTAATTTTCCAAGCACATGTTTAAATTTTTTCAGATATTTTCTACCCTGATTGCATTCTTTATTTCATTCCATGCAAGTTGAAGAGATTTTTTTTTTTAATTATGCTATATAGTCAGTTGGTTTTTCTCTTAATTTGCAATAGAGAGTGTGTGCACAAGTGGGGAAGGGGCAGAGGGAGAATCTCCCAGTGTAGGGCCCCACGTGGGGCTCGATCTCACAACTGTGAGATCATGACCTGAGCTTAAATCAAGAGTTGGATGCTTAACCAACTGAGCTACCCAGGGGCCCCTGTACCATCAGTTTTATACACCCTTACTTTGTGCTAAAAAGCAAACATCCTGTCGTCTGTGTCTGCAGTTCTTTATGTATCCATCAGGCCAGATTTGTCCACCTTGGTGTGTGAATCTAAGGCAACCTTACAATGTTACGCCTGCCTTTTCAAAATCAGTTGCTGAGATAACATAGGAGAATATCCAAGATTTAACTCTATTCTTACAGTACGATTGTTGTTTCAAACTATGTAGTTTTTGCTGAAATGATGTTAAGAATTGTATACATGGGCGCCTGGGTGGCTCAGTCAGTTAAGCGTCCAACTTCAGCTCAGGTCATGATCTCATGGTTCATGAGTTTGAGCCCCACATCAGGCTCTATGTTGACAGTGCAGAGCCTGCTTGGGATTCTCTCTCTCTCCCTCACTGTCTGCCCCTCCCCCCCTCACTTGCGCTCTCAAAAATAAACTTAATAAGAAAAATTTTAAATAATTTAAGATATGTCTCCCAGTTGATGTTTTTCTCTTTGTATCTATTTTTCAGATACAAACACATTTTTTGTGTGTTTTTAACTTAGTAATTGTAAGATATATATTTCCAAACTTTTATTTCACCTATCTCTATAATATCTTATCTTACAAGTATGACTTATAAACTGAATATTGCCAGATATTTTTCAACCCACCAAAAATTACTAATTCAAACATTTATTCCATACTCATTTCATGTGATAGCTGGTATGTTTGGGTTCAAATTCATCTTCCTATTTTGTGCTTATCTTTGCTTCAGTTCTGTTACTTATACTTTCTTTTAAAAATTTGTACAATTTGCATTCCAAACTTTCCTTTAAAATTTTTTTTAATGTTTATTTATTTTTGAAGGAGAGAGAGTAAATGGAGGAAGGGCAGAGAGAGAGGGAGATACAGAATCCAGAATCCAAAGCAGGCTCCAGGCTCTGAGCTGTCAACATAGAGCCTGACGCAGGGCTCGAACTCACAGACTGTGAGATCATGACCTGAGCCGAAGGTGGACACTCAACCGACTGAGCCACCCAGGTGCCCCTAAACTTTGCTTTTAGTTGGGAATGTATCTGGTCCTATTTTATTCGTCTTTAAGCTGAAAATTATAAAACATGTCTGTAACAACAGAATATAGCATTAATACATTTCCCCTTCTCTTGCACAATATAAAGGATATTATTGAGGATTGCATTGTCATTCTATCATTTTACTCAAAAAGGAGATGTTTATACATCTGTGTGTATACAGATGTGTATACATCTGATGTGTATACAGTTAGTAATTGTATTAATTCACAGATCATCTTTCTCCTGGATCTTCATTCCTTTTGTCAGTGCACACCTTTCACCTGGCATCACTTTCCTTTGATCAAACTTTAATGTTTCTTTTTGTTTTTAAGAGTTTATTTTGAGACAGAACAAGAAAGCAGGGAGAGGGCAGAGAGAGAAGGGGGCTCTGAAGCAGATTTCGCACTGTCAGTGAGAGCCAGATGCAGGGCTCGAACTCAAGAACTGTGAGATCATTCTTGGTTGGGATTCTCTTTCTCCTTACCTCCGTTCCTCTCTCTCTCTGCCCCTCCCCACCTTGTGTGCCATCTCTCTCTCTCTCTCTCTCAAAATAATAAACTTTAACAAAAAAAACAAAAAACCTGTGAGATCATGACCTGAGCCAAAACCAAGAGTTGGATGCTTAACTGATTGAGCCACTCAGGTGCCCCCTTTGATCAAATTTTAAATGTAAACTTCAAGATTCATTTTGTGTGGGTCAGTTTTCTGTTAAATTTTTCATTTTAGGCCTCATACAGTCTTATTTCAGGCTCTTTCTTGAAAAACACTATTGGGAGTATAAAAATCTATGTGGATGATTGTTTTTGGCACCTTCACTGTGTCTTTCCACGTGTTCCTGACCCACCATACACTGGATGTGAGTGGAAGTAATTTACTTTGTGTTGATAGTTTCCTGGTGTTAAGGAATAGTGTTTGAAACTGATGCAAAGAACAACACACAGCAGAGAGTGTATCAGTGAGACGGTTTCAGTATTTAGATGGGGTTTGAGTTGTTGGAATAATAAAAGAGTGACAGTATAGAATGCATAGGAGCAATATAAAAATATGTATCTGGTGACCAAACTGATGGATTGTGACAGAAGGCGGCTGGATGCTTACTAATCCCATTTTCTCTGCCTGGACACCTGGGATGTATCTCAGCTTTCCTTACACTTATGTTGGGACCATGTGAATGAGCTGTGACCAACGGAATACACACAGAAGCGACTGTGAAATCGTCCTCACATTTGTGCACAATTCTGGGGATATCCTCAGGGGTCTTATATTTCACACCTCCCCAGGATTCAGTGCCCCTTTGGGAACGGCAAGTTCAGGTGATGGGCTGCTGGTGAGGATGTTTTGATAAGGACCTGAAGCCTCTGAGCTTCATAATCATATCTGTACCTGGGCCTACCTGCCCTGAGTGTCGGAAGGGCACAACGGGGGAGAGACAGAGGTCCTGGGTACTGTGAACTAGATGAAAGTCACGCCACAAACGTGAGACCATGTCAACTCCGCCCTCCACTTAGGCCTGACAGCAGTGGGTCATGATGTTCCCTAGATCTGAATCATGAGACCTGTAATAATGCGCGTCTTGGGTAACGTGCCTCCCCGTAGTTTACGAAACCCTCCTGCCGCGTTCTTTACAAAAAAACGAAATAAGCCAAATAGTTCAAATCTGTGCTTTTATGTAAAATTTGTCATCAAGACCTGTGAGGCTGCTTTGCGAATCAAGAAGTCCTTGTATTTTCTGTTTCCATGAGCAATGCCAAGGATCCTACGAAGAGGCGACCCCGACCGCGCCTCCCTCTGCAGCGTGTTAATGGTAACGACAATGACAATACTAGGTACTTACTGAGCACTAACCGCGTGACAGGCACTTCAAGTTCCGAGAGACTTAGTGCCCAGTCTCGTCACGGTAGAGCTGTGGTTCTCAAACCTGGGCACCGCGGCAGGATCCTTAAGCCAGCGCTGATCCCCGTTCGCAGTTTCTGACACATCGGGTCGCGGCGGGCCACAGAGAGGTCCCCTGGTCCCGCGACGCCAGTTCCTGGGGACGAGGCTTCGCCCCTCGCCCACAGGAATTGGGGCGCTTTTCTTTACTGGGAAACCTGGGGCTCTATTCCCGGCGCGTTCCCGCAGGCCCTTGTCGTTGCCGTGGGGACAGGAAGTGGCGCGCGCGCGCGCGCGGAAACTACGTTACCCAGAAATGGGTGCTGCGCGCTTCCGCCCTGGGGAAGGGGCCGCAGACGCCCGGGAGGGGCGTTTCCTGCGGGGTCGGGGCGGGACTTCCGGTCGCGCCGCAGGAGCGCATCCCTCAGTGAGCGGCGGCTGGTCGGCCCACGACCACGTGGACTGGGGCGCACGCCGGGCCACTCGGGGCCGCGCCGGACGGTAGAGTGACGTTGCGGGGACCGCCCCCGCGCCCTGTGCGAGTCGTGACGCCCAGGCGTCGGCTCCATCTCCCCTAGACTGTGCCCGGCTGTGGGACGGGCGCCGCAGGGACTGCGCCTTCTCCGGCCCCCCGCCCCCGCGCTCCGTCGCCGAGGTCCCCGAAGGCGGCGGCCCGAGCCTTGCGAGCACTTACACCGTCGTCTAGCGAGGCTCGGAGCGCGACAAGCAGCTGCAGGCGACCCCGCCCAGGCTAAGCCTTCGGGACCCGCACTGGTCACCCGCCTCTCAGGGTCCCGCTTGGCCCACCCGGTCCCCCGGTGGTGGCAGGGGCGGCAGCACGGATGAATCCGGCGCAGGTGAGTGAAGGGTCACCCTCACGGTCACCGCTCCTCCTTGTGGCCGATGGTGGCGGTGAGGCTCTGCCTTACCTCCCCCGGTTCTCGGTCGTGGAGTCCCTGGAGGAGGGCCCTCTGGCCCAGGATCCTGATCTAGGGCGCGTGTGTTCGGGTTACGGACGGCCCGGGGAACAACACTGGAAGGGCGACCCAGTCACGGGAGCAGGCGCAAGGGAACGGGGAACTTGGACGTGGGGTTGAGCTGGGAGTGAACAGAGCCTCCGTTGTGTCTTTTGGGAGCAGAGAGAAGTGGAATGGCAGGCCGGGAGGCTGCGCCTCTCTGCTGCAAGTTTGGAGCTGAGGAGGGGGGGGCTGACGCAGACGTCACTCGACGGTGGAGACTGGAAGTGAGAGAAGAAATGAACTGAGAGCCCTGAGGCCCTAGTAGTGGGGGCTTCTGGGAGAAGGCTGAGCCCAAGTTTGGTTGTCTGGGAGGCATGGTCTGGAGGACACCAGGAGAACTGGCCAGCACGAGTGTTTGGCGTCCAGAGCTTACCCAGTACCCACCTGTCCACCTGCCTGGCTCTCTGCTCTGCACACAGTGCTCAGAGGGACGTGAGAAGAGAGCAGGCACTAGTGGCGCCAAGACCTGGTGTCGCCTCTGAGTCGGGAGCTGGGAGGAGAGGGACCGGGGTGGTCGTGTGAGTGGATTGACTGGGGAGTCCTCTTGCCTGTGGCTCAACTGTCCCCCCATCACGACAGGGCTGTGTGACCTTTGAGGATGTGTTCGTGTACTTCTCCCGGGAGGAGTGGGAGCTCCTTGAGGAGGCTCAGAGACTCCTGTACCGTGATGTGATGCTGGAGAACTTTGCACTTGTGTCCTCACTGGGTAAGGCCCTGCTGTGTTTATCTGTTGCTATGTGGCAAATTATCCCAGAGGTTAGTGGGATGACGACAAACGTGTATTATCTCACAGTTTCTGTGAGTCAGAAATCAGGCATATCTCACGTGGGTATCTTTAGCTCAAGGTCTTTCATAACCTTGTTGTCAGACTCTCCAGGGCTGCTGTCTCATCTGAAGGCTCAACTGGAGATGAACCTCCTGTCAAGGTCACGCACACGAGCAGGAGGCTGTTGGACTAAGTAGTCATTTTCTTGTTGGCTTTTGTGCCGAACCCTCCCTCAGTCTCTTGCTATGATGTCTTCTCCATAAGTAGATCACCACACAGCAGCTGATTCCCATGAGCAAGAGACAGCATCCAATATAGAGGCTGGTATTTTTGTAACTTATTCTCAGAAGTGACATCCTATCATTTTTGCCATAATCTGTTCATTAAAAAGGAATTTTTAGGTTCAGCCCATGCTCGGCTGGAAAGACTTAACAGGGACATGGATACCTGGGGGTAGGTACGATTCCCAATTTCCTGGGCTGAGTTTTGCTCTTTCCTTTTTCCCCAGAGGGCAGCTTTCTGTCTGACAGTACCATCATGGCATGATCCCTTTCCTTAGCTCCCTGGACTAGGTGGTATGGGTACCAGAGCTGGGCAATGAACACTGTTTCCTCTTCTCTTAGAGCAGCCCCAGCCTCTTCTGTCCCAAAGCTTTGAAATGAAGGATTTGGGGGTGAGGAGTCTTGTATTCTGCCCAACAAATATGGCCTGGCCACACCTTGGCCGGGTGATTACCCAAATCCCTGATCTCTCAGAGTCTGCCCAGAGTCTCCCTGCTTCCTCTAATTGACATATCCTGGGGCCTGACTCTTCAAGAATCGCAGGCACCGTGCGGTCACTCCTTGTGAAGAACAGTGAGCTGTTCCTGCAAGACTGTGTCGAAGATTGTTTTTTAAATACTTAATTTTCTTCCTTCTGGAGAGGGTCACTGTGGGTACTGCTAGCCACTCAACCAGCTCTTCTTTCCCCGTAGGACTTGCAGTTTCCAGGACCCATGTTGTTTCCCAAATGCAGCCGGAGGGGAACGCAGGGTGCCTGAGAAGGTAGATGCAGTGGCAGCTACAGCAGAGAAGACCTGAAGGAGGCCCGGCCCCGGTGAGTGGAAGCCACGGGAATGGTCGCATCAGGGCTGGCTTCGCCTCCTACCAGCAACCTGTGCTGTATCTCCTAGCGTTCTGATGCCACAACCAGCGGCTGACCTCATCCCACGTTTTCTTCCCCGTTTGTGACACTTTGCCCACTTACCACTTTTACTCTGTCCTCAGTCACCTGTTGGTCCCCCGCCCTTCCCATCTCCACACCTTTTCCCCTCGTGGTGCTCCATGCAGTGCTTTGCGGCATTGGCTCTTTTTTAACAGGTCGTGAGTTGTGCTCATATCCTTCAATTTTCCTTGAAAACAAAGTATTCCATTCCAACCAGAATTTTCTGGCCCAGGACAGACCCTTTTGCACAGCACTCACCGTCACAAGGAACAAGGCCTTGCCGGACGACCACTGGCAGGGGAGTGGTTTGGAGCCCCTGCCTCTCCTTATCCTATACTCCATCCATCCTTGTCCCCTCTCCCTGTGTGGTCTCCTTCATTCTCTGACCTTTAGAGACCCGAGGCACACAGCTGCCCTTCCTCATCCTGATTCTGGCTCCCCTGTCGTGCCAGCGGCCCCATGGACTACTTCCTGGTTGCATCAGACACACATTTGTTATGGGGTGCCACAGGCCACCAATTAAACCTGCACTTCACCGGCATTTATCTTCCGTCAGGCTGTCGGCATGCAGCGAAGGATGAGGCTACACCTTCTGATGCTCCCCATCAGTGGGTGTCACAGATGAGAACTCCCCAGGCAGGTCCTTCCCCCCGAAAGGCTCACCCCTGTGACACATGTGGCCCATTCTTGACAGACATCTTTGCACCTGGCTGAGCCACGGGGAACACCATCTGGGCAACACGGCAACACCAGCGCAAGAGTCCCTGTAGGAGAGACTTCTGGGTAGTATAAATCTTGACCAGATGCAGAAGCAGTGGAGTGGAGAAAATTTTTTTAGAAAGTAAGGAGCCTGGCCTGATTTGTGAAGGTCAGCAGATGCCATGGGGCGAAGAAGGCCCTTACCTGCAGGGAGGGTGGGAGGAACTCTGTGGTCAGCTGTGGACTTGTCCAGCACCGGGCCCTTCACGGTGGGGAGAAACCACACTGGGCCCTGAGCGTGGGGGGCCTTTTGTGTATCCGATTTCCTTTAGGCAAGAAAGCACAACCTGAGACCATAAAGCCTTCCGCTTGTGGGAGGCAGCCTCACTCCAGGCTTGGTTGACTCAGAGCTTCTCATGGGGCTCATGGTTGGGGTGAACCGGGAACAACGAGGGCCAGCGGAGGGCTACTTGAGCCACACGGAGAGGCTCCCGGGGAAGGTGAGCTCCAAGCACAGCTAATCTGCCTTCGAGGCTTTCACGGGAGCAAGTCTCAGTGGGGCGCCTTCCGTGAACCACTCACACAGTCCACGTAAAGCATCGGTGGTCTATGGGAAGAATCTACGAGAGGAAGGTTCAACAGATGGTGGCGTGTTTGGCAACAGCAGTTGTGCTGAAGGGAAGCCCGGGACTGCACTGAACGTGAGAAAGCCTTTCTCGAGAAGGCGGGCCTCGGTGAGCACGTGAGGGTTTACCTCAAGTGAAGCCATGGGAGAGTTTCCCAGTGCAGTAGGGCTTTCGGCTGCGGGCCAGACCTCCCGTGGCACAGGCAGATTCACGCTGGGAGAAGCCTTATGAATGCCAGGAACGGAGGAGAATCGGGGACAGCTCTGCTTTGTCCAGAATAGTTTTGCCCACCCAAGAGAAAGTGTCTTCAAGTACAAAGTGAGCGGGTAAGCCTCTTGTGACCGCTGTTCTCTTGCTGATCGCGTGTTTTCCCAGGAGAGAAGCCCTGAATGCAGTGCTGTGGAAAGGCCTCCAGTCACCGCTTTTATTTCTGGCATGATAGAGTCCACACTGCAGGAGAACCCTTGGAGTGTGAAGAAGATCAGAGAGCCTTCTGTGACCTCTTTTCCCGAAGTCAGCACAAGGAGTCACAGTGGGGAAAACCTTGTGAACACAGTGAATGTGGACGCACGCTCAGCCTTCATTCATCGCTCCCCCCGCCCCCTAAGTATTCGTATTGGGGAGAAACCCTGTGAGCGTCAGACATGTGGGAAAGCCTTTTGCAAATGGACTTCCCTCAGTCAGCACCAGAGAACTCATACTGAGGAGAAGCCTTTTGAATGTAAGTCCCGAGGAAACTCTTTGCCAGAGGAAACCTCCTGCCAAGCATCTGAAAAATTATACCAAAGAGAAACCCCGTAAGTGTCATCGTTGTGAGAAGATCTTCTGAAGCGGTTCATCACTTACTGTTGTATGATCCACCCGGCTAGGACCATACTCTCTGAATAAGAACTTACAAAGGAGAGAAAACCAGCAGTTGCTGTGTAATTACAAAGCCTTCAGCCCTAGCTTGGTTTCAGTATGCCCTGAAGAGTGATTCCAGAGTAGTTTAAAAAAGAGAGCAAAGGCATAAGGGAAGAGGAAGAAAAGAGGTAGATGTGACAGAAAAAGGAGTACGTGTGGTTTCTTTCAGGTTTCCCTGCCAAACCCATGACAATTTGTTAGCAGTTTTAGGGGGGGCAGGTGGGAGCAGTATGGGCGAGGTGAAGGGGCCTCCCCCCGCCACCTGACTTAATACACTCCCGGCCATTCCGTGTCAGGAGAGCTGGACACTTGGTGCAGCTCTGCAAATATTTACTGAAATCCTTTTTTGTTAAAAAAAAAAAACCCTACTTAATCATTAAGTGTCATAAGTCTTTGTGATAAATGTGAAGTCTTGATTTATGAAGCACTTAACAACTTAAAAGAAATTAGAATACTAAAAATATTGTTACCTAAAATTATCTCATATCTAAGGAGCAAAGAACAAATATATGAATGGGTACATTTTGCTGCACCATTTAAGACCATTTAAGGTTATTTTTTCATTTATTCTGTATTGAGATATAATTGACAGATCACATAATTGGCATATAACATGTAAGTTTAAGGTGTTCAACATTGATCTTGTTGAATTTATATTGCGACGTGGTTGTCATTGTAGCATTAACCTCTGTATCCTGGCGGTATCCTGTATCCTGTGTTCCTAGTGGTGGGAGCAGTTCACATCTAGTCTCTTGCCAAGTTTAATGTTTGTAATACAGTTTTGTTCCTTGTAACCCCTGTACCGTGTGTTAAATCTCCAGGAGTTACTTAGTAGCTGCAATTATGTGCCCTTAAACAACATCTCCCTGTCCCCTGCCAAGCCTTTGGTAACCCATCATTCCACTCTCTTATTTGAGTTCAGAGTTTTTTGTTTTTCTTTTAAGAATCTTCGTATAAAAAATACAGTATTTGTCTTCCTGTGTTTGACTTATCTCACCTAGCGTAATGTCCCCAAGGCCCATCTGTATTGTCAGAAATGGCAGCATTTCCTTTTTTCTAATGGGTGAATAACATTCCACTGTGAATATATACCACATCTTCATCCTTTGATGGACACTTAGGCTGTCACTACATCTTGTCTCTCGTGTACAATGTTAATAAACATGGGAGTACAGATATCTCTGAGATCTTGTTTTCATTTCCCTTGGTTATGTATATACCCAGAAGTGGGACTGTTGGACCCTATGGTGGTTCTATTTTTAAATTTTTGAAGAAGCTTCATACTGTTCTCCAAAGTGACCAGACCAGTTTACAGTCCCACCAACAGTGCACAGATGTTCCCTTCTCTCCACATCTTTGCTGACATTTAATCTCTTGTCCTCGTGATACTAGCCATTCTGACAGGTGTGAGGTGATACCACATTCTGGTTTTGATTTGCGTTTCCCTGATGATTAGTGATAATGGGCACCTTTTCCTGTACCTGTTAGCCATTTGGATGTCTTTGCAAAAATGTCTGTGTGGTTCCTCTGCCCATGGTTTAATCAGATTTTTTTTTTTGTTACTGAGTTGTAGGAGTTCTTTTTTTTAATGTGTTTATTTTTGAGAGAGAGACAGATACAGAGCACAAGCAGGAGAGGGCCAGAGAGAGTCACACACAGAATCTGAAGCAGACTCCAGGCTCTGAGCTATCAGTACAGAGCCCGACATGAGGCTCAAACCCACTAACTGTGAGATCATGACCTGAGCCTAAGTCAGACGCTTAACCAACTGAGCCATCCAGGTGCCCCAAGTGATATGAATTCTTTATAAAATTTTGGATATTAACCCCTTGTCTGTACATGGTTTGCAAATATTCTCTCCCATTCCATAGGTTGTCTTTCTTTTATTTTTTTAGTTACTTCTTTTGCAATGTAGAAGCTTTTACACTTGATGTAGTCCCACTTGTTGCTTTTTTCTTTTCTTTGTGCTTTTGGTGTCATAGCCAAAAAAATCACTGCCAGAACCACTGTTTTGGAGCTTCCTTTTTCTTCTCAGAATCTTGTAGCATCAGGTCTTATGTTTAGGTCTTTTTGTGAGTGGGGCAAGGAGTCCACTTTCATTTTTCTGCATGGAGTTATCCAGTTTTCCAATACCATTTGTTGGAAAGACTCTCTTTTCCCTATTGGATGTTCTTGGCTCTCATCAAATATTAGTTGACCACATCTGTGGGATTTTGAATCTCTTCTGTTCCATTGGGGTGGGTCTGTTTTTAATGCCAATTCCATACCGTTTTGGTTACTATAGCTTTGTAGTATAGTTTGAAATCAGGAAATGTGATGCTACCTGCTCTTTCTCATGATTGCCTTGGTTATTAGGAACTTTTGTGGTTCCATACAAATTTTAAGGTTGTTTCTTCTGTTCCTGGGAAAAGTGCCATTGGAATTTTGATAGGGATTGACTTGAATCTATAGATAGCTTTTGGGTAACATGGACATTTTAGCAGTATTCTTCCAGTCTCTGAACACTGTGTCTTTCCATTGGGTCTTACTTCTTTCAATAGAATCTCATAGTTTTCATTGATGGATCATAGTTTCATTCATGGATCTTTCATTTCCATGGTTAAACTTACTCCTAGGTATTGTTTTTGATGCCATTTAGAATGAGACAGCTTTTTATTTCCCCAGATGTTTCACTGTTATCGTATAAAAAATGCAACTGATCTGTATATGTTGATCACATCCTGCAACTTTACACTGATTAGATCCAACAGTTTTTAGTTGAGTCTCTGGGATTTTCAGTGTATAAGAATCTATCATCTGGGGGCGTGAGTCGGTTAAGTGTTGGTCTTGATCCCATCATATATATATATGTGTGTGTGTATATGTATATGATGACAGTTTTTTTTTCTTTTCATTTGGATACCTGTTAATTTCTTTGTGTTGCCTAATTGCTCTAACTAGGACGTTCAGTACTATGTTAAGAGTGGTGAGAGAAGATTCAGTTTAAAGAAAAAAAAGCCTTTTCTTCATGTCATTTTATTTTTTTTATTTTTTTTAGTGATTTATTTTTGACAGAGAGAGAGAGAGAGAGAGAGAGAGAATCAGTGGGGGAGGGGCAGAGAGAGAGGGAGACACAGAATCCGAAGCAGGTTCCAGGCACCGAGCTGTCAGCACAGAGCCCAATGTGGGGCTCGACCTCACAGACTGCAAGATCATGACCTGAGCCAAAGTCGGATGCTCAACCGACTGAGCCACCCAGGCGCCCCTTCTTCATGTCATTTTAGACATCTATTCTGCTCACTTTCCCTTGATCCTGATCTGTTTTACTTTATTTTCTCTGAGGCACGATGGGGATCATACAGCTGTGCAGTCTTCCCAGGTGAGTCTTAATCGTTTCCTCTGACTGGGTTTTTCACTTTTTTAAATCTCTTTGAGGGCCTTCTCCAGGTCCACCTCAGCAGTTTTCTAAGGGTTGACTTAGGTCTAAAACAAACAGTAAAGCTCATGACAAACTGAAAAAACAAACATGGTTAAGGAATCTTACTGTTTAATGTTAGGAGAATGTGCCCAGCGTTGTTATAAAGAAAAGTGGGTGGAATTTACCAAAGGGATGAAGACGTATTCATGCAGGCACGTGTAATTTCACATCCTGCCCGTGGACTGACTTCCACTGTGCTCTCATCAGGTGGGGCACTTTGGACAATCTCCTTCCTTCGGGATTGTCCTTGAGGACAAATGTTGAACTATAGGAGATGATCATTGCTACCTCATAAAAAATTGTGCAGTTTTTAATACAAATACAACCATATTCTCCCTTTGAGCCCTCCTCAAAACCTCTGCAATGACCACAGGTCTAAGTTTGCATCTCCACCGAGGGCTGAAACCATTATGCCATGCTTTACCGCGTTTCATCAGTCGTGCACTTTGCAATGAGTCAGCAGTCACAATGCTTACAATTTTTTTAAATGCTTATTTTTGAGAAGGAGAGACCATGAGCGGGAAAAGAGAAGAGAGAAAGGGGGATAGAGGATCCAAAGCAGGCTCAGCTGACAGCAGTGAGCCTGATGTGGGGCTCGAGCTCATGGACTGTGACATCATGACCCAAGCTGAAGCTAGATCCCCAACTGACCGAGCCACTGAGGTGCCTCAATAGTTATAATTTTTTTTTTTTAATGTTTATTTTTGAGAGAGAGAGTGTGAGTGGGGAAGGGAAGAGAGAGAAAGAGACACAGAATCTGAACCAGGCTCTGAGCTGTCAGCACAGAGCCCAACACAGGGCTGGAACTCACAAAGCATGAGATCATGACCTGAGCTGAAGTCAGATGCTTAACCGACTGAGTCACCCAGGTTCTCTAGTTATAATTTTGTAATGACAGCATGTATAGTTTTCTATGACTTGGGAAAGAGAGTTGCCTCCCAAGGGCCCCTTCCTCCTCTGGCCTCTCTTAGGGGAGCTTATCTGCACAGTGGCTGTGGCTATGTCTATAGCTGAGCCCCTGGGTCTGTAAGGGTCGACGAAATACTCTACAGAGAATTTGTTTCCCCCCCGGGAGCTCTGGTACCATGCAGTACGTTCAGACCCTGGGCCCACGTTCGTCCCAAAGCTGTTGTGACTTGCTGTCTCAGTGATGAAGGACTGAGGTTTATCCCTCATCTCCCATTCCTTCCCATCTGGCCTTCACTTCCGCGCTCCATCAGCCCAGCTGCTACCTTGCTACCATGTGGACAAGAATGACGGGACCGCGTGCTTCAGTCGTGGCACGTCCTGTGGAGTTAGGACACGTGGGTGACTGAGACATGGGCCCTTCCCTTGAGCTCAGGTGAAAAGTATATTAAACAGGTGGAGTAAAGTAACTCTGGCTGTGACACCAAAGTGTCTGGGAGCCCCGGAAGCATGAGAGAGGGATTGAAACGTGGGGGTGAGAGGACAGGTGTGGAGGGGCAGGGTGGCACACAGGCTCAGAGCTTAGAGTTGTGATGGTTGGGATTCCAGCCTGTCTGCACCGTGACCATCGCCAGCCACATGACCTTGGTCCCGTTCCTTGTCCCTGGAGTGCCTGGTCTTTGTGCATAAAATGCGAAGGTGGACGTCGAACTAAAGTGCGCAGAGCCGAGCAGGCCCTGGAACGATGCAGGACCCTCAGGCGGGGTTGGAGTTGGAGGGCGTCTACAGAGGTGACAGCGTGTGTCAAGGCGCAAGACTGAGAGGTGTGGTCTAGAGGAGGGCTGCTGTGGCTGCGGTGGGAAGGGTGGTGGTCAGTGAGGTGGAGTGGGCGGGGCGACATGAGGCACTGGCTTTGTGCCCACTCATTTTGAACTGTCCATCAGACATCTAAGCGGGGACATCGGTATCTCACTGGATGTGCGCGCCTGGAGCTCAGGGGAGCATTTGGTCTACGGATACGTGGTGCCGGTGCCCGCCGGCACCGGAAGTGCCCACAGTGAGGCCTACTGGTGCGCTGCCACATGGGCTGTTGCGTGCTGGGAAATGTGCGACGCTCAGGAAGTGGGTTGGGGGGATGTCTTCTGCGCTCTGGGCGTGTGCTCAGTGATTTGTAGGAGGTTTAAGAAAGTGGAAATTTGATCTGAATTGGATGTTATCAGGAAACGGGGTCGGTCCTATGATTGGATATCCTGAAATTTAAAAAAAATTTAAAAATATTTATTTAAATATTTTTGAGAGAGAGAGACAGAGAGTGCAAGCAGGGGAGGGGCAAAGACAGAGGGAGACACAGAATCCGAAGCAGGCTCCAGTCTTGGAGCTGTCAGCACAGACCCCCAGGCAGGGCTCGAACCCATGAACTGCGAGATCATGACCTAAGCAAACGGAGGACGCTTAACCAACTGAGCCATCCAGGCACTGCCCCACTACAATTTTTTTAATGCTTCTTTATTTTGAGAGAATGTGAGCAAGTGAGGAGCAGAGAGAGAGGGAGAGAAAGTCCCAAGTAGGCTCCAAGCTGTCAGCACAGAGCCGGGCGCGGGGCTGGTACTCATGAACCATGAGATCATGACCTGAGCCAAAATCAAGAGTTTGGATGCTTAACTGAGTGAGCCAGCCAGGCGCCCCTGAAATATTTTATCTTCAAGGCGGGGGACGGGAGTGGCACTACAGCAGCTGGTGGACAGTGTAGCTGTCACTCAGGTCACACAGGAGAGGGTGGGCACCTGGTCATTTCCATTGTTTGCACAGGGTTCTTGTTTTTGTCCATGCTCTGGCATGGTGACGGCGTGGTTTTTGACCTTATCTCAGTCTGTCATGGTCACTGAGGTCAGTGTTCAGTGAACTTGCTCATGTCCAACAGGAGAATCCCAGAGTTTAGAGCGGAATGCCAGACCATAGCCTGGCCCCCAGGCCTATCCCTTTCCAATCATGACCCCTCCCGCGGCCAATTTCAACCTGTAATACAGATAGAAATTAGCCCCACACAGAGAGATCTAGGCAGAGGGAACGTTACACACAAAACTTGAGCGTGTGAGGATCCTGGGCACTGGAGAGAGTGGAAGTTCAGGGTGGGAGATCTGAGGCCAGGGCCTGGGGACTGGCCCCCCTGAGGGGCTGGTCAGAGACACCTCGCACAGGAGGGAAGTTCTGAATGGGAACAGGCTGAGGGCACAGATATCCCGGTGGGGACATTGTTCTCAAGAGCCCAGCTGCTGGTGGGGCCTTAGTGGCGCTCAGAGGGCCCCTTAGACGTGACTGGGCTAGAGCGGAGCAAGGGACCTGGGGCCGGTGTGGGCGGTTGGTCAGGGGCACCCAGAGGCAGATGCAGGCAGGGCGCTCACACCACGGAACCTACACAGTTTGAGCAGACTCCACAGCATCATCACACACACTACCCAAAAGTGTATTGACAGATGTGCACACCCAGGGACACACACGCAGGACACAACATCCTGTGCAGGTGCACACACAGATACCCACCAGGACACAGACACAGGCATATACCCAAAGGTAGACTTATTTATACAGCCACATTGATAGACACACGTGTCCAAATGGTCACTCATGTACAGATGTAGCCATCCAGACGGGCACGCACACACGATCTCACTCACTCACACAGACACACAGTCGCACAGACCTTCCCTAATGATAATCAGATCCACATCCATAGGGACGTGGTCATAAATGTGTAACATCTGCTTCTGCGAGAAGAGGGCATTTGGACTACATAAGTTCATTACAGACTTTACTGATATAAAGGATGTGCGATTTACAGATGATAATAATATACACAGTGGTCTCTATTGTAAGCCTCACATAGCCAATGGATTCTCAAAGAATGCTTCTGTTAATTTTTGCTTTAACTCCTTGATGTGTCAAGATCTGTACAAAGCTTCAACATATTTATGTATTGTAACCAAGCAAATCCAATTCTGCGTGTATACCCAATAGAAATGAGGGCATTTTTCCTCCAAAATATACACAGTTGACCATTGAACGCCACAGATTTGAACTACATGGGTCCATTTATACACGGGGTTGTTGTTTGTATGAAACAGTACCGTACTATGAATGTATGTATTTTCTCTTCTTTATGATTTTCTTAATACCATTTTCATTTCTCTAGCCATATAAAATATGTGCTAACCAACTATTTATGTTCTCAGTAAGGCTTCCTGTCCGTAGCAGACTATTATTTTAGTTAAGTTTTTGGAGAGTCCAAAGTTATATGCGGATTTTCAACGGACCAAGTGTCAGCACACCCAGCCCCCGTGTCGTTCAAGGGTCAGCTGTAGGATTATAGGCTTATAAGCAACTTGATTGATCATAAGCAAGAACCCAAAACAACCCACAGAGCTATCAATGGGGACATGCCTAAATAAATTATACGGTCACAGAATGGAAGAAAACACAGCAATGAAAACTACTGCTTCATGCCACGTGGATGAATCTCTTAGAAAAAGAAGTGGGTGACACTGATACAAGTCAGAGACAAATCAGTATGGGCTGTAACCTCAGCTAGAAAGGTTAAAAAAACAACAACAGTGAATCTAATATATTGTGAAAAAGGACAGTAATGGTCACGTTTGTGCAGGGCTCTGTTCTAGGACATGTACGGGTGAGGTTTAGTGGATGTTGACAGGCAAATACTCATGAAGCCATGCTCTTAACATTTGTCCACTTCATCTTATTGAAATTACACATATAGAAAAAAAGAGAAATAAAATAAGTACCAGTGCACACCCCACAGAATAAAAAAGCACAGCAAAATTAGAATTCCTATATGAACCTCACAGATTGCAAATCCCATTTTACACCTCAGAGGAATCCTTTATCCAGAAATTTTGCTTTACTAATTCTCTTTCTTTTTAATTCATGGTTTGACACCTTACAAATGTCACTAATCACAGATACATTTTATGCTTGTTGTGAAATCCATATGAATGAAATCATTAGTGTGCTTTTCTCTACTATGGATTTTTTTTTTCTTTTAGTATTTGCAAGATGAATGTATCACTTGTGAATCATCCGAATGTATCACTTGTTAATTATCCTTTATTTATAATATATGTATTTTAAACTGTTCATGTACCTATAGAATTTTATTAAACACATCGCTCAAGACTATGTGGGGATGTCATTTAGTCAAAATATTTACACTTTTTATTATCTTTATGTTACATGGTTATTTAGTATTTTATAACTTAATTTCCAAACATGCCTTTTAATATTTTCCATTTACCTCTGTTGTTGATTGATGTCTTGATTGTTTCCTTGTCTTATTTCACTCCATACAAATCAAAGATACTTTTCATGGTTGTCTATACTGTAAACATTCAGTCTGTACTAAATTTAAACATCCTTTACTTGTATGTAAATGTATGTGTCAGGCCAGATTTGTCACTCTTGATGTGTGGATCCATGAGAACCTTAACAATTTTATATTGGCTGTTTCTACTAATTTCTGAGATGGCTGATATAAAAATGCCTGATACATTTGTGGACTGGTATCTTTATCCTTGCTATTCTCAAACTGGCTTTATGTAATTTAAGTCAGTATCATAAGTTACATACATATTCTGTTATATCTTCTTGGTGATGCTTTCTCGCTGTAAATTATTTCTTTCTGATATAAATACATGTTAAGCATGTGTTCGTGTCTTATTATGTAATAATTATAACAGGTATATTTTTCAAAACCTGTTTCATATATTTATATTTTAGATGTGTCCCTTGTATCCATGTTATTGTTGAATATTTTTAATATATCAAAAATTACTGGCTGATGATCTGAGCATTTACTCCATACTCATTTCATGAGATGGCTCATATATATTTAGGTTTAAATACATTCTCCATGGATATGTGTGTGCTTTTCTTTGCCTCACTTGTTCTGTACATTTCCTTTTAAAAACTTTCTGTTGAGGGGCACCTGGGTGGCTCAGTCAGCTAAGCCTCCAACTTTGGGTCAGGTCGTGATCTCACAGTTTGTGAGTTCAAGCCCTACATCAAGCCCTCCCTGCTTGGGAGTCTCTCTCTCTGCCCTGCCCCACTTGCACGCATGCATGTGCATGCACTCTCTCTTTCTCTCTCAAAATAAATAAATTAATTAAAAAATAAAAACTTGCTATTGGTTATTTCTGTACATTTCAATTTTTCCTTCTTCATATTTGTGGGGTGGATACACTGATTCTGTTTATTAGTATTTAAGCTGAAAATGACAATGCACTTATTTAACACAATAAAATAGAGATAAAATCTTTGCTCTCCTGAAAAATATAAGATTTAAATATTAATTTGCTTATCTCAGTTTATGTGCTATTGAGTCTATACATGGTAATCCATCACTCTGTCTTCAAAAAGGAAATATTAATGTCTTATACAGAGAATGTTTGTATTAATCTACAAACACACCCCTCTCATAGATCCTCATTCCTTCTACCATCACAGACCATTCATCTGGGATCACTTTCCTTCAATCTTAAATAGAATCTTTAAAGTGTTCTTTATGTCAGGTTTTTTTTTTTTCATTAAATTTCTCATGTTTGGTCTCAAATAGTCTTATACTGTTTCTTTGAAGATACATTTGTTGTATATAGAAACTTGGTGGTGGTTATCTCTCCCACAGTTTCAGTATGTCCTTCTATTGTGTTCTGGACACTAATATCATACTGGGTGTAAGTGGAGACATTGTGTGTATAAGCCATATATAAACATATATAGCTCTGAGAGACAGTATTTGGACCTGAGTTGCATAAGACTTCACCCAACGATCCTAACATTGAGATGCAATCAGTGAATGGATGAGGTTTTAATTTTGGTTGTCACATTAACAAGGGCGTAAGAGGGTAAAATATAGATGATGGATAATAAAATGGGCATCAGTGATCAAATTGATGGATTGTGCTAGAAATGGTCTAGGTGTTCACCAATACTATTCTTTTGGACTCCTGAGAGGAAAAGTATGTCCTCGCTTCCCTTACACTTAACTTAGGACCATGTTAGTGCTAGGTATGCCATTCAACTTGTTTTGAAGTCAATGAGGAAGCACCTTCACCTTTGGCTACTTGAGCTTAACAGGCCAGCTGCTCTGTTTATTATTAAGCTTCCTGGACATTCCGGACTCAACTCCCTGGAGGCCAAAGTAATCCACCTCACTGATATTTCTGCCAAATAGTTCTCTCAAGGAGACCCAAGAGCCAAACCTCTGTCATCGTCGAAAAGAATGTTCTCGCACATGATAATTTGGAAGAATTGACCAGAGACACCCAACAATTGGCCCCCCAAAAGTAAAAACAACATTGGAAATTTAATAATTGTTGATCTGATAAAAAGAGAGAATTCTTATTTGGACTAAATGACAATATGGCCCTACCAGAAATTCTAAAATTCTCACCATTTACCAATGTACAACTATTGGTCTACTGACAAAATGATAGTGTTTATGAAACAATATTGGTGAGGAAATATTAATGAGGCCACAAAAGTGCCTACTTCACTTGTCCTGTTTGTCCAGTGGTACAAGGAAAGGTGTTCATACTGCTCCCAGACACTTTGAACTGCCCAATGGAACATTTGAGGTTTGGCAAATGAATTTCATACAGCTTTCCCTGTCTCGTGGATATAAATGTGTTTTAGTCATGGTTTATACGTTGTCTCACTGGACCAAAGCTTTCCCTTGTAGACAGGCCACTGCTTCTTCTGTGGCTAAAACTCTGTTAGAAAAGATTATCACTACCTGAGAAACACCTCTCAAACATCATGGTGGTTGGCTAACCCATTTTACCCATAACGTGCTTCAACAGTTCTGTTTGGCTGGTTTTATACTTTGATTGTGTGTGTCATCCTCAGTCCTCAGGGTTAGTTGAACACACTAATGGCACTGGTAAGACTCAACAGGCAAAATGTGTAGAGATCTTCGATATACATTGTTCAAAAATATTGCCATCAGTCCTAATTCTCAGATCTCCCACTGTCCATAGATTCTCACCCTTTGGGATAGTCACGGGACTTCTAGTGCACTTGGCCCTGCCTCCTCCGACCCACAGTTGATAAAGTAGATATCCTTCAAAATCGTAAAGGCCTAATTGCTCACTAAAGGCACCGAGGGACAAAAGGCCACTGAATTAAGAAAAAACTGACTCTTGATCAGCAATGCTTTCCGAGAAGGATCCTGATCAAAAGGGAGGAATGGGAAAATGAATAAAGGACAACTTCACTAAAATGGAGTTGGGATGGCCAAAAGGAGGAACTCTCACCCAGTACTACTGGAAATCAAGAATTTCCAATTACCAAGACCAACAGAAGAATCAACAGGGAAGAATCATTAACTACAGACCCTAACAGGAAAAGATGTGCACTGCATTTCCTACAAGAAATTGACCACCCCAGCAACTCAAACAAAGAGAAACCACATTCACCCTGAACTCTTGCTTTTCTCCAGTGGACTTGCGTTCAAAACAATCCTTCCCAACTTCCTCTTTCTTCTCCATAAATAAGTTCCTTACTTTTGTTTGCTGAACTAGTCTATGGTTTTTGCAATAGATTACTCGTCCTGAATTGCAATTCTCTGCTCTTTCAGAAGAAACCCATTTTTGCTAGCAAAATAACTGATTTGTTTTTAAGGTCTGCCATATGAAACCATGTTAAGTCCACACCTACTTAAGCCTAAGAGCAATTAGTCTTGATAGTCCTAACTTTTGAATCATATGGCCTGTAGGAATGTGTCCCTTGCACAACAGACCTACCTGTGCTTTGTGAAACCTTCCTATATAAGTTTTTTTTTTTTTTTAATAAAATGCACCTCAGGGCACCTGGACTGCTCAGTCGGTTAAGCGTTGGACTTCGGCTCAGGTCATGATCTCCTGGTTCATGAGTTCAAGCCCCATGTTGGGCTCTGTACTGACAGCTTGGAGCCTGGAGCCTGCCTCTGATCTGTGTCTCCCTCTCTCTCTGCCCCTCCCCTACTCATACTCTGTCTCTCTCAAGAATAAATAAGCATTAAAAAAAATTAAAAATTTCAAAAATTAAATGCACCTAATGGTATACACATATGCTTTATGCAAAAATTGTCACCGTTATTTATGATGCTGCTTGCTGACTCAGAGTGGTTGTATTTTGTGTTTGAAAACAAATCACCAGTGATTCTGCAAAGAGGGGTCCCTGACACCCTCCTACATCAGTATATGTACCAACCTTGTGATGATAACAATAGTAACAATAAGAGCCTGTATTTAACGCTAGGCCCTGTGTTAAGCACTTATCATCTCATTTTCCATGAAGTAGGTTGTAGTACTTTCCCATTTTAGTTATTAAATCTTGGGGGAAGGAGGGAGGTCATAAAAAGAGTTCCACTTCTCCAGGTTACGCTAGGGTCCCTCCCCCAGGTATTATATATCAGAAGGTGTCTTTTGGGTCCGCTAACTTTGATTTTCAGTAAATTCACAGGTGATGATGTCAGTAAGTTCACAGGTGATGATGTTACCGCCGTCTCAGGGATTTAAATTTGGGAATTAACGAATTGGAGTAACATTTAATGGTACTACACAAAGTCCCCACCAGCGGGACATATCCACTGTTCAATTTAAATCTCAGTCCCCAGAGCTGAGAGGTGAAACAGCTCCCCCAGTATTAAAGACTGGATCACGCGCTGGAGACCTCTGAGGACATGACTTTGCCCCAGGTGACCACAGAAATATGGGTGCGTCGCCTTTAAGAGGAGCTTGGGCACTCCGGGACCCTCTTTCCCCCGCATCTTTCTCCTCCTCGAGGCCTCCGCCTCCGGCGGCCAGGCGGTTGCCGGGAAGACCGGGAAAGATGCCCACTGCCTGGTTGGATGCAGGGCTCCAACTACATTACCCAGAAGTCTGTGCCGCCGCATCGGCGTTGTGCTCAAGGCAGCCCGGAAGATGGGCGTTTCCCGCCGCCCGGAGCGGCTGAGGCGGGACTTCCGGCGTCGCCAGCGTGACGTCTTTTGCCTGTGCCGGGACTCTCCACACGGGCCGTTGAGGCCCCGAGTCTGGGGCGGGGCCGGCTTCCCGCGCGGCTCTTCGGAACCGAGCCCGGAAGGACGGTACCGTACGCGCCTTTGTTACTCTCCATGAGCCCCGTCGTGGGACCGGCGGCCTTGCGCGGAGGTGTCGGCTGGAGCTGCGCCCTTCCCGGGGCCTTCGCACACGCGCGCTGCCCTCGGACGCCCCGGCCGCGGTACCCTGAGCTGTGGGCGTTTGTACCCGGGGGAGACGGGCTGGGAGCGCGACAGTCGGCCCGCGGGCACCGTGCCTAGTGGAGCTTTGGGGTTCCGGCTGAGCCCGCAGGGCCTGCCCGCTTTGCCCGCTTCTCGCCACCCCGTTCTGCTCACGGGATCCCATGGAGGCTGCGGCGCGGACAGACGGGGCTCAGGTGAGCGGAGGGGCGGCTTGTTCTAGGACCTTCCTCACTTGGCCTTCATCGCTCCCTCTGAGTGCAAAGGCGGCGGAGGGCACTCACTCCCCGCGGGTATGTGCCGAGGTTCCGGGTATCAGTATCGGTGGGATGAGGTGTGCAAGGGTTTCCAAGGCGCTGGCACAAATACTTGGAGGTGGAAATGAGTTAGGAGTGTCCCGGGAACCGTAGGTCCCTCTTAATCGGGTCAGAGCAGTCGGCAGGTGGTCAGGGGTCGGGCCTGGAGTGGCCGCCTGAGGAGCTGGGCCTCTGTTCCAAGGGTGGTGAAAGACGTGGCAGATTTGGAGCAGGAGAGGTGACCCGACCCAGATCTTAACGGGCTCCCTTTGGCTGCTCTCTGGCTGAGAACAGAGCATGGGCATGAGTGGGGAGCCTACCAGTAGTCTGTGAGTGTTGCCGGCAGCTGGCCCAGAGAGGCGGCTGTGGAAGTGAGAGATGGTGGTGGATTTTGTATCTGGGCCTTTTGTTTTAGGTAGTTATGTATTTTTGAGAGAGAGGTTGAATGCACAAGCAGGGGAGGGACAGAGAGAGAGAATCCCAAGGAGGAGCAGGCTCCTCGGTCTCTGGTCTCAGCCCAGAGCCCGATCTCACAAACCGTGAGATAGTGACCTGAGCCGAAATCGGGAGTCTGTCACTTAACTGCCTGAGCCACCCAGGCACCCGTTGTATCTGTTTTTTTAACCAGAGTGACCAGATTTTCTTGTGTGAAGGGTGAATAAGAGAAAGGAACGAATTGTGGATTACTCTAAGGTTTTTGGTTTTGTTTTGTGCTTTCTTTACCTGGTAGAATGACGGAGATGCCATCAACTGAGATAGGGAAGCTGATAGCAGGAGTAATTTTCGGTGGTAATATTGGGAGTTAGGCTGTTGTCATGTTTCGCCTAAGAAGTCCCAGAAACTCCTTAGTTGAGACATCGAGCTGGATGTGGGTTTTAGTTCTGGGGAAGGGTACTGGTTGAAGAAGTTCAAGAGGTGGCGGCCGGTATGTTGAATGCGGTGGAACTACGGGTTAAGTTTAGGAGGGAGTATCTTCAGGTCATGGTGGCAATGCGGTTAATAACAAGAAAAGTTGAAACTTGGGACTGAGGACTGGGTCTCTCGCTTAGGCGCTGGGTGACAGTGTACCTGTCACAAAGATACATGAGCACTTCCTGGACACCACGTGCAGAGCAGCATGGGGTGGGAGGCGGTTTGCCCTGTGGGTGCATATGGTGTGATCCAGAAAGTTGGTAGTGGAAGTGGCAGTCCCAGATGGGGAGAAGGGGTGGTTCAAAGAGTGACGTACATGTGAGGAGAAGAGTGAAGTGATGGCATGAAGGTTGTGTCTGGGACGCATGGTCTGAAGGACACCGGGAGAACTGGCCAGCACGAATGTTTGGCGTCCTTCGTGCCGGACTCAGAGCTTACCCAGTACCCACCTGCCCGCCTGCCTGGCTCTGCTCTGCACCCAGTGCTCAGAGGGACGTGAGAAGAGAGCAGGCACTAGTGGCGCCAAGACCTGGTGTCTCCTCTGAGTCGGGAGCTGGGAGGAGAGGGACCGGGGTGGTCGTGTGAGTGGATTGACTGGGGAGTCCTCTTGCCTGTGGCTCAACTGTCCCCCCATCACGACAGGGCTGTGTGACCTTTGAGGATGTGTTCGTGTACTTCTCCCGGGAGGAGTGGGAGCTCCTTGAGGAGGCTCAGAGACTCCTGTACCGTGATGTGATGCTGGAGAACTTTGCACTTGTGGCCTCATTGGGTAAGTCCCTGTTTTATCCGTGAGTATATAGCAAATTACCCCAAAACTTAGTGTCTTAAAACAGTAAAAATTCACTATTTCAGTTTCAGTGCATCAGGAATCTGGTCACAGCTTTCCTGGATGCTTTTTGCTTAGGCTCTCTTACGAGGTTTCAGTGAAGGAGTCAGCCAGGGCTGCGTTCTCATCCGAAAGCCAGTCTCTGGAAGAATCCACTTACAGGCTCACTCATGTGATTGTTCCCAAGAATTAGTTTCTTGTGGCTTATTGAACGTGGGAATTAGTTCCTCTCTGGCTGTTGACCTACAGACCTCAGTTCTCTGTCCAGGTGGCCTTTCTGTGCTGCGCCTCGTAACATGGAAGCTGCCTCCTCTCTGAGCAAGTGAGCAGAGAGTACCCAAGATGGAATCCAGCCTTTTTCCAACCTGACCTTGAAAGTGACATCCCCTTATTCTGTTCCTTAGAAAGTGGGTCGGTCAGTCTAACCTACAGTCCAAGGGAGAGGCTCACACAGGAGGCAGCCATTCTTAGGGCCGTCTTAGAGGCTGCCTTCCACAGGCCCTCACATTCACTCCGGTGTCCCTGGGGTTTGGTTCCCCTGTTTCCTAGAGGCATCTCTTTCTGTCCAGCCACCTCAGTGACTCCCTCCCCTGTTTGGGTCCCAGAATAGGTGCTGTGGGTGCCGGGGCTGGGCCACGTGCAGTGTCCCCTCCCCTGCTGAACACTTCCAACACTTTTTGCTCAAAGTCTTGCAGGAACAGGTTAGAGGTTCAGGGCCTTTTTAGTCTGCTCAACAGATTCAACATGGCTGTGTGCTTCCTGGCCAGGTATCTGTCCAGATCGACGGTACCTTGGTGTCCCAGGTTCTGCCCTCGCCATCCAGCTGACATTTCCTGGGGCCTGAGTATGCCAGGAATTACAGGCACTGACATGGTCACCGCTCATGAACGTCTCAGGGCTGCTCTGGCAAATCTTTCTTCAAGGATTTCCATTTTTAACATTCCATTTTCTTTCTTTTTTTTTCGAGTTTATTTTTATTTTTTGAGAGAGAGATAGAGAACAGTCAGGGGAGGGGCAGAGAGAAAGAGAGGGAGACAGAATCCCAAGCAGGGTCTACACTGTCAGCACAGAGCCCAGTGCAGGGCTTGAATTCATGAACCACGAGATCGTGACCCTAGCTGAAATCAAGAGTCAAAGGCTCAACTGACTGAGCCACCCAGGCACCCCTAACGTTTCATTTTCTTCTCTGTGAGGTGGGTCTACCTGGGCCACTCATGTGCCCTGGGTTTTCTTTACAACTTCATCTTCCAGATCCCATGTAGTTGCCCATGGGGAGAGGGGGAGAAAGCCCTGGTGTCTGACGGGGCTGACCTGACTCTAGCCATAGTGAGCGAGACCCAGAGAGGGCCTGGCCCTGCAGACTGAGGACCGGAGGAGAGCCATGTCAGTGCTGGGTTCGGGTCAGACTTGCAGCCTACTTCGTGTTCACCAGTGTTTTCTTGCCAGGGCCTATAGGGCTACCTCCTTTCTGCCTTGCCTTCCCCACTCCTGGCAGTTTGTGCACTTGTCTCTTCTCTTCTGTCTTCCAGCCCTGACTGTTTCCTCCTTTCTCTGGTGTCCGTGTCTCATTCTTCTCTGTTCCCTCTGCCACACTCTGCAACACTGGCTGCTTTAATGTGCAGTGAGTTGTGCACATCTCCTTAAACAGTCCTGAAGAAGCATCTACTCACCACAGTCAGATTTTCCTGGGTCTGGACCCAGCCTTCTGCGCAGAGCCCTCCTGGCACCAGCCACCAAGGCCCTGCTCCGTGGAGGAGTGAGCTGGAGACCTCTCCTCTGCTCCCTTTACCATGCACCACCGTCTTGCCTGCTACCCATTCTTTCTCCTTACTGTGACTGCTAGAGGCCCAGGACCGACACTGGGCCTGCTGGCTCCCTTGTGCCAGCGGCAAGTCGGGGCACTCGTTCTTTGGTGCGTCACACACATGGATGTGATGCGGCCGCTGCTGTCCACCAAAGCCCACGTGTACCTCACCGGCCTCTTTTCGCTTTCAGATTGTTGGCGTGAAGCAGACAACGAGGAGACGCCTGAGCAGAACGTTTTTGTCGGCGTGTCGCAGCTCAGGACTCCCGAGTCAGGTCCGTTCATCCAGAAAGCCCACCCGTGTGAGGTGTGTGATCCACTCTTAAGAGACATTTTGAACTTGGTGGAATGCCAGGGATCACCCCCCTTGCAGAAGCCGTACACGCGTGGCCCGTGTGGGAGAGGATTCTTACTCAGTGCGGACTTTTACCGGCACCAGAAGCGATGCAGTGGAGAGGATCTCTTTGGAGGGGACGCTGATGGGGCCTCATACGTGAAGAGCTATGCAGTCCACGTGCCAGGGAAACCCTGTACTTGCAGGGAGGAGGGGATGGACTTTCTGGGCGGCTCTGGCCTCTTCCAGTGCCCTACCACCAGCAATGGGATGATTCCATACAAAAGGACTGAGTGCATGGAATCTTTCCCAGCCGGTTCCAGTGTCGGCCGCCAGCAGACAGACCATGATGGACTGGTGCTCTTCAGTTGCACCGACAGCGAGAAAGCCTTCCTGAACACCTTTACTCTCCTCGGCAGCCAGGTAAGTCAGACTGAAGTAAGACCCTTTCGATGCCCGCCATGTGGAAATATGTCCAAGGAGAAATCAGCTCTTATCAATCACAGAAAAATTCACAGCGGAGAAGCATCGCATGTGTGTAAAGAGTGTGGAAAGGCCTTCGTTCACCTGTCTCACCTAAAAATGCACCAGAAATTTCACACTGGAAAAAGACATTACACATGCAGTGAGTGCGGGAAGGCCTTCAGCCGCAAAGACACACTTGTTCAGCACCAGAGAGTCCACACTGGAGAAAGGTCTTACGACTGCAGTGAGTGTGGAAAAGCCTATAGCAGAAGCTCCCACCTTGTTCAGCACCAGAGAATTCACACCGGAGAAAGACCTTACAAGTGCAGTGAGTGTGGAAAAGCCTTCAGCCGGAAAGACACACTTGTGCAACACCAGAGGTTTCACACTGGAGAGAGGCCTTACGAGTGCAGTGAGTGTGGGAAGTTCTTTAGCCAAAGCTCCCACCTTATCGAGCACTGGAGAATTCACACTGGGGCAAGGCCTTATGAATGCATCGAATGTGGAAAGTTTTTTAGCCATAACTCAAGCCTCATCAAACATCGGAGAGTCCACACGGGAGCAAGGTCTTACGTGTGCAGCAAATGTGGGAAAGCTTTCAGCTGCAAAGACACACTTGTTCAGCACCAGATAATTCACACTGGAGCCAGGCCTTATGAGTGCAGCGAGTGTGGGAAAGCCTTTAGCCGTAAAGACACACTTGTGCAGCACCAGAAAATCCACACCGGAGAAAGGCCTTATGAGTGCGGTGAATGTGGGAAATTTTTTAGCCATAGCTCCAACCTTATTGTACACCAGAGAATCCACACTGGAGCGAAGCCTTATGAGTGCACGGAATGTGGAAAGTGCTTCAGCCACAATTCCAGCCTCATTCTACACCAGAGAGTTCACACCGGCGCAAGGCCTTACGTGTGCAGCGAATGTGGAAAAGCCTACATCAGCAGCTCCCACCTTGTTCAGCACAAGAAAGTTCACACTGGAGCCAGACCTTACGAGTGCAGCGAATGTGGGAAATTCTTCAGCCGAAACTCTAGCCTCATTCTCCACCAGAGGGTTCACACTGGAGAAAAGCCTTACGTGTGCAGCGAATGCGGGAAAGCCTACAGCAGAAGTTCCCATCTTGTCCGGCACCAGAGGGTTCACACTGGAGAAAAGCCTCACGAATGCAACAGTTTCGGGGCTCCTTCAGCTACACCTCTTAAACTTGTTTAGCGTGAGAAAGTTCACACTGGAGAAAGGCCTTATGAATGCAGAAAATGTGCGGTCTCCTTGTTCGACCTAATAGGACTCACACCAGAGAAAATCTCTGTGAGTACCCTTTGGGAGGGAACCATCAGCCATCATTCGTACATGTATCATGAGGACGTTCCCGATAAGAAGCGTGTAGGTGGGAAGCTTTCATGAGGTACACTGCACTTTGTAGACTACCCAGGGCTCTTGACAGAGTTCTGTCACTGCCAGTGCCTGTGGCGGAAGCCATCTCTTTGCTGCCAGCTGTCAAGGTCCCACAGTGAGTGTCAGTCACTCTGATATGCTCAGGGAACCCAGACCCCTGGGCTCTCTCTCCTGTTCCCTGGAGGGAATCATGAGTGTTCTGAGCCCTGCGAGGTGCTCACTTCCTCCCCCATGGCTAGATTCTGAGTGGACGTGATCCAGCTCTGGCGAAAAGGATTTGAACTGGAGTCTGCGGGGGATTTCCAGACAGGATTTCTCTTCATGAGCAATGTTGACTGTAAACACAATAACCAGGACTCCTTCGTCTTGCTTCCACATCAGCTGACTTTAGAACTGCTTGCCTCACGCTGCTCTCATCTGCAGTGATCCTCGTATGTATGTGTGTTGGGGGAGGGGGGTCTCTTTACTGTGTGCAATGGATTGAGAAAAAGTTGGGTTCTTCCAACATGAAGGGAGGAACACCTTTTGTCGGCACCAACTTTATGTGCCTCAGAAGGGTCAACAGGATGGCAGAGAAAAATCTCAGTCTCGGCCTGATTTCCATCGTTGCCCAAGGCTTTGCTAGAAAAGAGTGAAGAGCTTTGGGTGCCTCATCTTGTGGCCTGGAAGGCAAGTTTCCTGTGAGCCCAGAGTTCATTTTGAGGAGGGCATAGTTGGTGTGATAATCCCCAGGGCTTCTGGAAACCATACGAAGTGGGTCTCTTGTTTCTAGGGAATTTCGCATATTCCCCAGGACTTTTCAGGGATTTCTGTCTCCTGGATCAGCCAGTCCCTGATGTCCCTGATATCCAGAATCCCACAGGCAAAGTGTTCTTGCCTGGAAGGCCCACAGGGCAAGGCGGGGATCAAAACAGGTACAGAAACACTGAGATAATGGAGTGGAGGTGAATGTGGCAAATGAGAGGATATGTATCTCTTCTCCAGGAGGCATCTACAGATGCCCATATGATTGTTGAGGGATGAGAGTGTATAGAACTTCTTAGGATCTTCAGACATCTGTATCTCCTGTGGCCAAGGCTACTGTCAGTGTCTAAAGGTTTGTGGATTCCTGTACCTCCCTGGGCTGTTGAGGTTGTGGCCATCACTACACAGGCAGGAACCTCAGCACTGACAAAGGAGAGCTCCAAGGATAGGGCTTCTCTGACTCAGCTGGCACTCCCAGTGCCTGAAGTGGGACGTGGATTTCACCGCTCTCCAGTTTTTGCTGACATTGAGGCAGGGCTCATCCTCCTAAACTGGGGAGAGGGATGTGGTAGAACCAAAATAGTTGTCAGATGTGACTTTCCGAGAGGGACAGTCAATATGAACTTTATGGGGAACACTTAATTCTCAAAAACTTTGTTGAGGTATGATTGACATGAAATAAACTGCACATATTAAAGTATGAAATGTGTTTCAGCATGTGTATGTACCTATGAAACCATCACCGCAGTCAAGATAATGAACATACTCAACACAACCCCAACATCCCTTGTATCCCTTTATAATCCTTTTATCGCAGTCTTTTTAATACCCTTTTCCACAATTCGTAGGGAACAGCAAGCATTTTCTAGAATTTTATCCTATCCTATGGTATATACTTCCTGGGAGTGGGGACTCTAGCCCTTGTCACTATCCATAACTATTTGGGGATTAATCCATCTCATTGTGTGTATCAATAGTTCGTTCATTTGTATTCAGTATTATTCCACTGTATGCATATACCACAGTTGGTTTTTATCCATTCAGCTAGTAATGGGTGTTTGGGTTGTTTCCAGTTTGGGGCCGTTACAAATAAAGCTGCTCTAAGATGTGTACAAGTTATCGGTTAATAACATTTCATTAGATAGATATAGCACAGTTTACTCTCCTACCGAAGGACTTCCTGGTTGCTTCCAAGTTTGACAATTATGAGAAGCCTGCAATATGTATTCGTGTGTAGGTTTTGTGTGGATGTAAGTTTCTAGTTCTTGGGTTCAAGCCAAGGAGTGTGATTTCCTGGATCATACAATGAGAGTATGTTTAGATTTGTAAGAAACAGTCTTCCAAAGTGGCTGCCCCATTTTGCACCCCCACCAGCAATGAATGAGCGTTTCTGTTGCTCCGCGTCCTCATCAGCATCTGGTGGTGTCAGTGTTCTGGAATTCATCCATTCTAGCAGGTGTGTAATGGTGTGGCGTTGTTGCTTTCACGTGGAATTCCTTAATGACATGTAAGTATCGTTTTCATATTCCTTTAACACTGTTTTTTGCTGAGCAGAATTTTAATCAAGTCCAAATCACCCAGTTTTTCTTTCAAGGATTGTCTTTTTAGTGTTGTATAAAAAGGCATTGCCAAATCCAAGATTCAGTGTCCAGTGTTATCATCATATAGGTGTTCTGTGGCTTTGTGTTTTGCATTTAGGTCTATTATCCATTTTGAGAAAATATTTGTGCAAGTATAAATTCTATATCTCGATCATTTTCTTAAACATCTAAACATCAGGATGTCTAGGGGCTCCTGAGTGGCTCGGTCGATTAAGCATCCCACTTTGGCTCGGGTCATGATTTCGCGGTTCATGGGTTCAGGCCCTGCGTCGGGCTCTGTGCTGACAGCTCAGAGCCTGGAGCCTGCTTCCTATTCTGTGTCTCTGTCTCTTTCTCTGCCCCTCTCCTGCTCGTGCGCGTGCTCTCTTTCTCTCTCTCTCAAAAATAAACAAACATTAAAAAAATGAAGATATCTAGTAGTTCCAGCACCATTTGGTGAAAAGACTACCCTTTTTCTACTAAATTGCCTTTGTTCCTCTTTCAACAATCAGTTGACTGTGTTTCTGCTGATCTGTTTCTAGACTCTCTTCCAATTTTTTTCCATCCATTAAGAGAATCATGTGGGCATGGGGTGGGTTCTTTGGGGGAAGGGTCTTGTTCATATGGTACAATCCATTCATTGATATTCAGATGTCAAACTAACCTTGCATTTCCTGGGACAAATCCCACCTGGTCATGATGTACAGTCCTTTGTATTGGTTACCACATCAGTTTTCTGATACTTTGTTAATGTATTTTGCATCTATATTGATGAGAGATAAAGTTTGGAGATTTCTTGTCATAGCTCTTTGTGACTTTGCTATCAGAGAATCCTGATCTTGTAGAAAAATATGGGAATGTTGTCTCCTTTATTTTCTGGAAGAATGGAAGAGTTTTTGAAAGATTAGGGATATTTCTTTAACTATTTGCTAGAATTCCTTAGTGAAGGCACTTGAGCCTGCAGTTTTCTTTTGGGAAGACTTTCAGTCGATTTCAGTCAAAATTTACTTAGTATAGTCCTATATAGATTTTCTACTTGTGTCAGTTTGGGATAATTGGTGTCCTTTTAGGAATTCTTCCATTTCAATTAAATTGTCATAAGTTGGGAGGCTAATGGTTTTTATAATATTCCCTTAGGATACTTTTAATGTCTGTAGGGTCAGTAGTGTCTTCAGTCCCACTGTAGTTAATTTTTTTCTTTGCCTATCTAAAGTTTTGTCAATTTCATTGATCTTTTGAACCAATTTTTTGTTTCATTTAAAAAAAATTAAAAAAAAATTTTTTTTAACGTTTTATTTATTTTTGAGACAGGGAGAGACAGAGCATGAACAGGGGAGGGTCAGAGAGACGGAGACACAGAATCTGACACAGGCTCCAGGCTCTGAGCTATCAGCACAGAGCCCGACGCAGGGCTCAAACTCACGGACCGCGAGATCATGACCTGAGCCGAAGTCAGCCGCTTAACCGACTGAGCCACCCAGGCGCCTTAAAAAAATTTTTTTTAAATGTTTATTTATTTTTGAGAGACAGACAGTGTGAGCTGGAGAGGGGCGGAGAGAGAGGAAGACACAGAATTTGCAGCAGGTTCCAGGCTCTGAGCTGTCAGCACAGAGTCTGATGTGGGGCTCGAACTTACAGACCGTGAGATCATGACCTGAGCCCAAGTAGGACACTTAACTAACTAAGCCACTCAGGCGCCCCTCATTTATTTTTTTAATTGAAGAGTAATTGACATACAATATATTAGTTTCAGGTGTACAATATACTTATTCAGTATTCATATACATTGCAAAATGGTCACCACAAGTGTAGTTACAAATGTCATTGTACAATGTTGTTAAAATGCTACTGACTGTATTCCCTATGCTCTAGATTGCATCCTGTGTTTATTTATTTTATAACAGGAAGAAGATTGTACCTCTTAATCCTCTTGCCTGTTTCATCTGTCCTCACCCCCTTTCTGTCTGACAGCCATCAGTTTGTTCTCTGTATCTATGAGTCTCTTTCTGTTTTGTTTGTTCATTTGTTTTGATTTTTAGATTCCACATATAAGTGAAATCATACGGTATTTTTCTTTGTGTGACTTATGTCACTTAGCATAGTACTGTCTAGGTCCATCGTGTCACAGATGGCAAGATTTCATTCTTTTTTATGGCTGAGTAATATTGTATTTCTCTCCATATAGATAGGTGGATAGATAGCTATAGATATTCATATAGGGAGATTATTAGATAGTGATAGATGTATATCTTCACACACATACCACATCTTTATCCATTCGTCCATCAGTGGACATCCAGTGTGCCTCCATACCTCGGCTATTGTAAACAGTGTTGTGATGAACGTAGAGAAGCATATGTCTTTGAAGTCGTGCTTTCACTTTCTTCAGATAACCTAGAAGAGGAATTGCCAGACTATATGGTATTTCTGTTTATGATTTTTAAAGGAAGTTTCATACAGTTTTCCGTAGTGGCTGTACCAATTTACGTTCCCAGTAGTGCACGAGTGTTCCCTTTTCTCCACATCCTTGCCAATACTTCTTTCTTATCTTTTTGATAATAGGTATTCTGACAGGTGTGAGTTGATCTCATTGTGGTTTTGATTTGCATTTCCCGGGTGGTTAGTGGTGTTGAGCATTTTTTTATATGCCTGTTGTCTGTCATCTTTGGAAAAACGTCTTCAGGTCCTCTGCCCATTTGTAAATCAGGTTGTTGTTGTTGTTTGATAGTGAATTTTATGAGTTTTTCATGTGTTTTGGATGTTAACCCCTTATTAGATATATAATTTGTAAATACCTTCTCCCACTCCGTAGGTTACCTTTTTGTTGTTGATGGTTTCCTTTGCTGTGCAAAAGCTTTTTAGTTTGGTCTCTCTCTTTTTTTTATATTTTTTAATGTTTATTTATTTTTGAGAGCGACAGAGCCAGAGCGCGAGCGGGGAGAGGCAGAGAGCGCAGGAGACACAGAATCCGAAGGACGCTCCAGGCTCTGAGCTGTCAGCACAGAGCCCGACCCGGGCTCACAAACCGTGAGATCATGACCTGAGCTAAACTCAGATGCTTAACTGACTGAGCCACCCAGGTGCCCCAAGTTTGGTGTCTTATTGATATTTGCTTTTGTTGTCCTTGCTTGAGGAGACATTGAAAAACATACCGCTAAGACCAGTGTCAGCAAGCTCACTGCCTATGTTTTCTTCAAAGAGTTTTATAGTTTCAGGTCTTATATTTAAGTCTTTAGCCCATTTTGAGTTTAGTTTTGTATACAGTATAATAAGGTGGTCCAATTTCATTCTTTTTCATGTAGCTGTCCAGTTTTCCCAACACCATTTATTAAATAAGCTGTCTTGTCTTCATTCTCTGTTCTTGTCTTCTTTGTCATAGATTAATTGACTATATAAGTGTGGGTTTATTTCTGTGGTCTCTATTCTGTTTCATTGACCTATGTGTCTGTTGTTGTGTCAGTACCATATTATTTTGACCACTTTAGCTTTGTACTATAGTTTGAAGTTTGGGAACATCGTATCTCCAGCTTGGGTCTTTTTCAAGATTGCTTGGCTATTTGGGGTCTTTTATGGTTCCATGCAAGTTTGAGGATTATTCTGTGAAAAATACCATTGGTATTTTGATACGGATTGCATTGAATCTGTAGATTGCTTTGAGTAGTATGGACATTTTAACAATGTTAATTCTTCTAATCCATGAGCATGGATTATCTTTCCATTTATTTGTATTGTCTTTAACTTCTTTTAACTTCTTTTATCGGTGTCTTGATAGTTTTTAGAGTATAGGCTTTTCATCTCCTTGGTTAAATTTATTATTTTATTCTTTTTGATGCAATTGTAAATGAGATTATTTTCTTTCTGATAGTTTTTATTAGTGTATACAAATGCAACATATTTCCGTATATTGATTATGTATCTTGCAAGTTTACCGATTTCATTTATTAGTTTACTAGTTTTCGGGTGGAGGTTTTGCGGTTTTCTGTATGCAGTTTGCCATCTGACATACTGACAGATTTACTTTCTTTCCAATTTGCATGCCTCTTATTTCTTTTTCTTGTGCAATTGCTGTGGCTAGGACTTCCAATACTACTTGACTAAAAGTGGCAAGAGTGGACATCCTTGTCTAGTGCCTGATCTTAGAGAAAAAGCTTTCAACTTTTTACTGTTCAGTATGATGTTAGCTGTGGGTTTGTCATCTATAGCCTTTAATATGTTGAGGTACATTTCCTCTACATTTACTTAGTTGAGAGTTTTTGTCATAAATAGATGCTGAACTTTGTCAAAAGCTTTTTCTGCACCTATGAGATGATCATAGGATTTCTGTCCCTTATTTTGTTAATGTGGCATATCATGTTGATTGATTTGCTGATACTAAACCCTCCTTGCATCCCACTTGATCATGGTGCATGATCCTTTTAAGTTATTGTTGAATTTGGTTTGTTAATATTTTGTTGAGGACTTTTGCATGTATGATCATCAGGGATATTGGCCTATAATTGTCTTTTTTGTAGTGTTTTTGTCTGTTTTAGTTATCAGGGTTTTGTGTGTCTGTGTTTCTATTTTCTAATTTCAGTGAATTTTGTTCTAATCTTTATTATTTTCTTTTTTATCCTTGGTTTGGGGTTAGTTTGGTCTTGTTTTCTTATTTTTTTTTTAAACATAGAAGCTTAGGTTATTGACATCTTCTTTTGTAATAAGCTGCTTAAAGTTACACATTTACCTCTAATCATTTACTTTAGCTGTGTCACATTGATTTTTATATGTAGCATTTTTACCTTTATCTAGCTCAGGATATTTATGTCTTTTAAAAATCCCTTGTAATTTCTCCATTTACTGATAGGATATTTGATAATATATGGTTTAAGAAGTTCCTATTAAATTTGCAGGGCTGCTATCTCAGAGCAGGAAGAATGCTTTTAATTTTTCAGTCAAGGGCCCAAGTGTTATAATTAAGGTTTGAAATGGGGGAAATCTATTGGCTATTTTAGATATCTTACATTCTGAGGAAGAGACCAAGCAAAGCTGTCAGTGTTTAATGTAGAAGGAGTAACCCCCCGTTATCAATCAGGAATTGGTGAGAATGACCATTGGTATGAGTGCTTAAGGCAGGCTCTCAGGCACTTTTTCCTTCCTCAGAGCACCCTCATTGACAGTGCTGACTTGAGGGTATTTTCTTTGTCTTGGGTTTTGTTTCATAAGATAGGACAACCTTTTTTTCCAGTGTTCATTCTATTTACGGTATCTACAAGTGACTTTGTCAGTAGATGGTTGATTGGGAAGTGGGCCATCAGCTGTTTGGCCCACAGAGACACGATTTACATCAGGTCCGGTCTCGTTTTTATTCTAAAGCCCTTTCAAAATGGACTGTTGTAGTTCAGCTAAAGGGACTCTTTATTATTCTAATTTCTGTTTTCAGATTAGGTCTCTAACTTTAAGTTTAATGCTATTAATAAAATGACATCATTTTACATTAGCTGTTACGTCAGCACCACCGTAACTCCCAAATGTTGTAAGAAGGTATTTTTCTCGTCTGTATTGAAAATCTATAGCTTCATCTTTTTCAAATAATTTTGGCTCGATGATTAAATTACTGTATCATCGACTTTTGTTATAAATACTTCAGGTATGGGTTTTAGGAGACTTGGACCTCCTTTTCTGGCCATTTCATGACCCTTTGAAACAGGACTCCTGTTGGTCCTTTGTCAGGTCAGCACAATCAACTTCTGCCATTCATGATTTGGCACCTGAGGTTCCAACCAACGTGCATACAAAATTGTATAAGTTAGGTGACCTTGGTTTTTTTTTTTAACGTTTATTTATTTTTGAGACAGAGACAGAGCATGAATGGGGGAGGGTCAGAGAGAGGGAGACACAGAATCTGAAACAGGTTCCAGGCTCTGAGCTGTCAGCACAGAGCCCGACGCGGGGCTCGAACTCACGGACCGCGAGATCATGACCTGAGCTGAAGTCGGCCGCTTAACTGACTGAGCCACCCAGGCGCCCCGTGACCTTGGTTTCTAAGCACTGTAAAGAATTCTAAGTTCTAAAAAAAAAAAAAAAAAAAAAAAAAAAAAAAAAAAGCTAAATTCTTTTATGAATAGTTGGTGGTCTTATTTGGGTCGGAGGGAATCTTTAGTTTTACCTCTTAATTCCGCTCAAGTCCAAGGCTTAAATTTTATAGTTTCCTGCACGCCTGACTCATGGGAAGGGTGGATGTTTAGCAGTAGCCGGCATTTGGGGTTTTCAGGGAGTTGTTGGGAAAATGTGTGGGCCCTGGACAAGGGGGACAGGAGGGGGAAGAGGTGCCAAAGGAGAGAAATCAGAAGGATAAGGGGGAAGGCAGAGCTGGATACGGGGAAGCAACTGGAGGACAAGGAGGGAGGATTTACGCAGGGAATGAGTCTCCTTTGCTACTGCTGAAGTTCGTCAAATTGCTCATTAGTTTTGCCCAGAATCTTTTAGTGATGCAACTTTTGAGTCAGATTTTATTTGGAGGCATCTGCATACTCGTAAAAACAACACAGTCCGTTGGGCCTGAGAAGTCTTCTTAACACATCAAATGTCCCCCCACAGTGACCACTGAAGGCCCAAATTCCCCATGGTGCAGTTACAGTATTTAGAAAGAGTTAGGATTGGAACAGGAATGCATATAAAATGCAGGGTTTTTTCATGGGAGAGGAGAGGATTTAGACCTAGAGCACCCTATGAGAGCAGACAGTGGCTGGTAGGAATAGAATACTTGTGCACCTCTAACCCTCACCCTAATGATTGGCTGCTTTAAGCCACAGGCTCACAATCTGTGCCCCTGGCATGTGGATAACCAGAGAGAATTCTTTCTCTAGATTATAGTCCAGCTCTCAGTACCAAAAAAAAGAAAAGAAAGAAAAGGTGTAAGGAGAGCGCACTTGCTTTATTGGTTACCCGCAGCCAAGTTTGTGGGATCTGCAAACACACTGCACGCTGGTGTGTGAGGCTGGCGTGAACCACAGGCTTGCCAACAATATGGCCATGCCTGTGTTCCACCCTATGATTCAACTTATTAGGACAACCAACTTTTAGCACAGAATTTCAGAAATCGCTCGAAAGACAGCAAAAAGGTATGAAGAGGAATGGCCTGATCCGCCAAGGATCCCAAACCGCTGGGAAGTAACAACAAAACCCAGGTATCGAACAGAATGAAAAGCCCGGAAACCCAACACGAAGAGAGCAGATTTCCCAAATCTTCAAGGATTTGACTTGCCCTTAACAAGGTGCAAGGGACAAATATGTGGCATGGCAGTGGGTAGGAGTCTGGGGTCTGCGAGGACCAGCAACGCAGAGCAGATCTCAGCAGGACTTTCATGATAAACATCCTAGATGAAACAGCTTCTGCAGTGAGCACATGCAGTTTACCCTGTTCCTCCGTCCATCAGATATTGACTAGTGAGACACGTGTTCCACAGAAGTGTGAGCTGGGGGACTGATCACGATATACGATGTGGAAGCTCTTACAACCTCTCCTGTAGTTGTTTTCTTAATCTGAATTTCTCTGAAAATCTTTTCACTCACTTTGATATTAGTTGAACTCATACACCCCTCATGCTTAACTGGGAATAATGTTGGTTTACATCTATCCACTTTCCATATTAAATGAACAAATCGCATATCACACAAAGACCTTGAAGAGGCTTCTCACCACATGTAATACATATCCGCTCTTCAGGAAATTCATCACAAAATTTATGCTTGCATCTGGGCATTTTTGTATTCAGTATACACCCAAAAGTGGGTAATAGCAACTTGGGCAAGAATAGAAAACCTAGCCTTCTCAATCTCAAAGTCCGTGCCAATTTGTTTGTCATTCGTAAGTCCAAACTCATAACTAAGTGTATGTTACAAACAGGCTGAACCCTTGAAAGGTTTGCAAACCTGTGAATCAACAATGGATTTCACTCGGTATGCAATGCAAAAAAAAAAAAAAAAAAAAAAAGAAAAAGAATTTTCTATGTGCCTGCAAGGGAGAGCTTCTAGTCACCTCAAAGAAAACCAGAGCTGCTCTCATCTAGTTTTTGGTAAGTCTGGCATTCAGGAATTGGTAGACTTTCAGAAACAGGCGTGTTTAAGAACTGATGGGCTCTTCAGTTGTGACCGTGGTACCTACTGTTGACCAACTTTCAGAAGCAGGGTCACTGAAGTGAGGCCCTTGCTGATGGACTGCTGCCCATGCCGGGGGCTGTCACTGATTGGCTGTCTTTCAGGACTGGGGCTTGAACGGATTGACTGAATTTTGGAAGCTCAGAATGATCAATGATCTACTAATTCTCAGAAGCTGAGTTGCTGGGGTGAGGCTGTTGTTGACTGGCTGGCATTCAGAGGTCATCTGAAGTTATTTCTAATAAACTTTGGTTTCTTGTTCACGACTTTGGAATTTGGCCAAAGAACACTCTTTTCCTTCCCTGAATATGAAAAATAAGCACTCCAAATCTTAAGTCCCCTCTTTGGTTCTTCCTCAGCTAAACCAGCAGGAGAGACCATAAGGCATTTTCCAGAAGGTCACTTACGGGGCTTTGATTTTGAGCTAAGGTCGCCACTAAGCAATTTAACTGCTAATTACAGTGCGAAAAATAGCTATAACTGCTGACTTTTTGTAACGTATTGTAAAAAAGCTAAGTACAGAATAGGTATGGCATCCTGACAGCATTGACACAGGACAAAGGACGTGTGCTGTATACACAGCCACAGGCAATCCTATCCCTTTTGTGTGCCACACACTATTGTACCTGCAACCCTTTATGTGCTCATTGAACATTTGCAGATCAGTAAATACACAACAGCACAACTTCCCCCTTCCTTTTTACCTTTGTGGCAACTCTTTTTCAATACTGTGTTTTCCTCTCCCTACAGGCTGTAAATGCACAATATTTTCAAATATTAAAAATCGGGGCACCTGGGAAGCTCATTTGGTTAAGTATCTGACCTGGGCTCAGGTCATGATTGTGGGGAATACGCTTAGGAACCCCCTGAGCCTGCACTGATGGGTTAACAAGGCATAAAGAATTACAAAGCCAAAGGATGCTCACACCCAAGTTTGGGTAAACAAGATTAAGTAAATAGGTATAGAGGGGGCAAGGCAAAGGCTCCAGTATAGAACAAAGGTATAGGAGGTAAACAAGATCAGGTATTCACGGTGAAAACACCCCCCATTTAGTACTATAGCAGAAAGCTGCTTTCACAGGAAGGAAGTAGCAAATTAGGTGAACAGGTAAATAGGGCTATAGACCACTGCAGGGCAAAGTTGTCCAGAGCGGAGCTAATTAATAAAAGAAAGGTACCTTGTTAACCCAGAGGTTACACATTCTATCTGTCTTATCCCCTAGGCTACCTAAGATAAACAGACACAGCGTCTCGTGTCTGCGGTTAACAACCATCTGCCCGTTGCGAGGATTTTGTTTTATATTGACCCAAACCCCTAACACCGTATATCTTCAAACCCCCCTTTCCCTCATGCCCATATGTTAATGTTCAGAGATTTACTGTCTCTTTGCGCATGTCCATCACCATATTTGTAAGCCTTCTGATCCTAATAAAAATGAAGCAAGGACCCTTAATCAGGGCTCTTGTCTTCTCCTGGACATTAGCCATCTCTCACATTTTAATCCTGCATCCTGCTTTCTTGCTGGCCAAGAAAGAACTCTAGACCCAGAGTCTAAGACACATGATCTCACGGTTCATAAGTTCAAGCCATATGTCAGGCTGGGTGCTGACAGTCTGGAGCCTGCTTGGGATTCTCCATCCATCCTTTATCTCTGCCCCTCCCCCACTCGTGCTTTCTCTCTCACAATAAATAAACTTTTAAAAATCACATTTTGGGACCAAACCATGAATGTAGCCAAGGTTTCAGCAAGCTACAGTCTCAGTTTCATTCTCTGACCTCTCAACTCAGTGTCTCCTGCTCAAACTTCACTGAGATCTTGACTTTCTCCCCCACTTGTCACAGATATATTTCTCTAGAATGATTTTTGCCACTCTCCTTGAAAAATTACAAAACCATTTTTAATAGCATTCAGTAATATCCATTTCACAAGTGTTTTCCCAGAGATAATATCAACCCCCTGTGCATTCACTACTGCTGCAATTACAGATGAAATGATACTCACTTCCCAGCAGATAGATGAGATTGTGGATACTCAAATCTTCATCTCAGGGACAAGATGCCCCTCTGCACACACGATCACATTGTCAAGAAGGCACACACTGTTCAGGCAGAAGTTGGCACTTGCTAAGTCTTTCTCTTTTCAGATAGGTTTCAGATCTTAAAAGAAATGTAACGTATCCCAGAAATACAATAATAAATATCTGAATAAAAGTACTGGAACACCATCACTGACTCTACAGGCAGGACAAATGCCTTCTGTGGGAATTAGAGGCACATCGTCCTCCTTTCCTTAATTTTTTTTTTAATGCTTATTTATTTTTGACAGAGAGAGACAGAGCATGAGTGGGGGGAGGGGCAGAGAGAGAGAGGGAGATAGAATCTGAAGCAGGCTCCAGGTTCTGAGCTGTCAGCACAGAACCCCACGTGGGGCTCAAACCCACAAACAGTGAGATCATGACCTGAGCCGAGGTCGAACGCTTAACCGACTGAGCCACCCAGGCGCCCCCATCGTCACTCTAACTACCTCAGTGCCTCCTGACACCCCTCCTCCAACTTCCCCATCACAGTCCTGTCTGAAAGCTTTCTTATTGAAACTATTAAAGGCTATAAAAGGAACTCCAAAGAGTCAGTGTACACGTCCCTTGCAAGCAACAAGATAACTGAGAGTTACGAGGGGACGCCGAGGAACTTTACGGCATGCTGTGTCCCTTCCTATGTGCAGCCTTTTGGGAATGTGCTGTGATTCACGGAGTCTGAAACAACAGGCCCCTGGACATTTCTGAGTCTCCCTACGCTGTACTCCGAAGACAGCTGGGTATCGCCCTTTAAGAAGCAGCAAGCCCCACCCCCTGAAGAACACGGCACTCCAGTTCCCAGAGCTCCTCATACTCTTTCAGGGCCTTTAATCTGTCAGGAACGACCTACGTCCTGAATCCGCGCAATAACGGCGTTGAAACTACATTACCCGGAAGCCCGTGCGGCGTAGCCGAGGGCCGTTTTCGAGAGTGCGCGTCTCGTGGGGGCGGGACTTCCGGCGGCGCCTTCGTGGTGTCTGAGTTCTCTGTCGTTCCCGGGACTGTTCCGTGGCTTAGTGCGTCCGGAATCCTCAGTCCCGACCGACGTGAATGGAAAGCGCGAAAAGAGGGCCTGTTCCCGCCGCAGTGGCGGCTGCGAGGCGCCCTCGCCCCCGCCCCCGCCCGGTCGCCCGCCGCGTCCCGCCCCGCTCTTCCCACTGGTCGGAGGCGGAGGCCGCGCCGGTGAAGCCGGCGCAGGTGGGTGCTGCGACCCCCGGGCCCTCGGCCGCCCGCCCCGCCCCTCCTCTCCCCGCCCGCTCGGCTCCCCGCAGTCAGGCCCCCGGGGCGGGAGCGGAGGGCGTCCTGGTTCGGGGTCCCGGTCCCGCAGGGGCTCCTGAGTCGGGGCCCAGGGGTCGGGGCGGAGTGTCGCCTGCAGGGGCGGCGTGCGCGGCTGGGATCTTCCGGGGTCGGGGGTCCAGGGCGGGGGTGGGAGGTGCGCGCCCAGAGATCGGTTAGGCTAGGGGAGAGCAGGACGGGGAGGCTGCTGAGGAACCACCCCGGGCAGTCATGGTGGAGGTTGGGCCAGGGCGGTGGCCGTGGAGGGAGATGCGAGGAGATTCTGCAGACTCGGGCAACAGAGCCGACGGGGTTTCCTGCTGCGTCGCCTGTAGCTGTGAGCACAAGTGGGGAGTGAAGGACCAGGTCAGGGCTTCCTTGCCTGCACATCTGAGAGAACGGAGGTGGGGAAGCGAGCCCAGCGGGCAGGTTTCGGGGAGATCTTGAGTTCGGTTTGGACATGTTGATGCTGAGATATCTGAGGGTGGAGACGTGACGTGGGTCCGTAGAAGTGAGGGTCTGGAGGACGGGGAAGGGAGCTGGGCTGGAGCTGTCCAAGGTGTGGAGGGTGTGCACTGCTCCAGAGCCTGGCCTGAGGACCCGACCAAGGAGGGGGTCTTAAGGTCGTTATTACTGGTGGGCTCTGCAGTGAGCGTCAGGAGGGCTGAGGCGTGGAGTGCCCCGGGGGATTCAGCATCCCTGATGCTCCCTCCCTAAAGGAGCGTACCTGATGTGGAAGGTATTCTGACCTGGGTCTAGAAAAGAATGCCTGGATGTGGTAAGTTTGTTGGCCTGGGTGGAGACGGAGGTAGAGACTCTCAGTCCTGCACGTCAGGTGATCCTGGGAGACAGTCCCTGTGGGACAAAGAAATAGCCAGATTTGTGGAGCAGTTGGGTCCCAGATGAGGGCACTGCTCTCTCACCACCTCCACCCTTGGGGGCAAGAGGAAGACAGGAGTGCTCCAGTCAAGGGGTCCTGCCAACGCCCTGCAGGGGGCCACGCAGCAGGTAGGCTTGTTTGCTGAAAGGAAGAGTAGCTGAGCTGCCCGCTCAGACTCTCCCTACAACTCATTAAATTCGGAACGTATGAAACATTTATTGAGACATCAGCTAACCAACTTTTATGTAAATATGTACACATGGAAACTAGAAATGCATGCATTCGATAAATGAAGAGCAGCAACACTTTATGAAAATTGCAAAGTTAATTTATCTGCGGTATTTGCTAACAACAGAACGTTGTATAACACATCTTTTGAAAATCGTAAGCAGAAATAACACTAATCCAAATTTTATGAACCCTGTCCTTTATTTGCAATGGAAACATACAGGCTTGTTAACTCTGTGGGTAGTTAGTGTGCATCAGTTCTGTTCAATACTGTTATCAGCTCTGTGAGGTGGGGGCCAGGAATTGAGGCTCGGGACGTTCATTCCTCCTACAGAACCACATCGCTGGTAAGAGCAGCACTGATGTCAGAGGGGCTGAGAGCTTAGGTTATCAGGCTGGGAGCACTTTGCTCCAGGGCAGGGCAGGGGTAGCGGGGGTCCAGTTCAGTCTGTTGGTTGCCTACCATGGTTGCCCCTTTCTCATGGCCTCCCTCTTCCCACAGGTTCCCGTGGCATTTGCAGAAATGCTTATGGATCCTGTACAGGTGCATGGAGGATGTGACAGTTGGAGGACACCCCAGTTGTCCGCCTGATGGTTTTGCCACTCCCGTGTAAAGAATGATGGTGTCCTGAGATTGCTCACCTGTTCTCCCTCCCTTGGCTCTAAAGTCCCTGTGGTCTCATCAAAGGCCAGGGTCTTGAACTCATCCCTGGATTCTATGGAGCATTGCCCATTTGTGACAACCAATGGGGTAAGATGTGGAAGGGTGTCCTGGGCACAGGATCCAGAATGTTCAAGTGATGGGGGTGAGAGTGAGTTGGAATGATCAGGGAACTGCGAGGCTCTTACCTACAGTGGGAATATGGGGCAGCAGGGGGCACACAGTTACCAGGTCCACAGTTACAGCCTGAAGTGGTGAGCCTTTAATCTGAAGGAAGTAGGAGAAGGTTCTGAGCTGAGGAGCCAGGTGACCTGATCTTCACAGGCTGTGTGCAGCTGCAGTGTGCGGGAGAGCCTCGACGAAGGTGGGGATAGTGGGGGGCCTCCTGGGACTGCGCAGGTGACCTCTGCTGATGGCTGCACAGGGCTGGTGGCTGTGGAGGTGGAGGACCAGCTGCCTTCTGGATGTGTTCCAGACGGAGTAGCCCACGTTTAGTGATGTGGCAAGCAAGGGTGTGGGGGGATGAGATGGAAGGGGGCGTCAGGGGCAGCCCCAAGGATTTTGGCTTTCTCTGAAAGAATGGTTGTCCTGTCAGTTGAGATGGGGAAGTCAGTAGTCGGTTGGAATAGGAAGTCAGGTTTTGCCACTGATGTCACATGGTCCAGAGACTCCCGACTAGAGGCACCCACTTAGCAGTCGGACGCACAGGTCTGGAGTTCAGGGGAGGCTTCCAGGTTGCAGGCAGACAGAGACAGTGGCCGGCATGTGCACTGCGGTATAGCCGGGCATTAGTTTCCAGAGGGGCCATCGTTAGGTTGTGGAGGCAGGAAGGGGAAGAAGGAGATTCGAATCTCTTCTGGGAGCCTGGTTGGTGGTGGTGGACGTCACAAAGGCAGATGAAAAAGCAGAGTAGCTGTGGAGGGCGTGCCCGTGTGGGATACAGGTGAGGAGTCTGAAGGCTTCCGAGGGGCCGGGGGTGTGCAGTAGGTGTTGAAGCATCTCCACGAAGGAGGTCAGGTGTTAGTAAGCTCAGGCCAGGGCACATGATCTTTCCATGGAGTCCTCAGTGTTTGGTGGTGACTTTGGGTCAGGCCTGTGTTTCTTCGTTGAGGCTGATAGACCTGGTAGGTTAGTTGAGGTTAAAACAAAGCAGCCAGGAGCATTGCTGGGCCTTGGGTGCGGAGTTCAGTGTCGCTGGACTTCACATGCGGGTCAGGTAAAGGCAGGCTGTGACTGCTTGTAGGACAGCAGGATAGTGATGATGCAGCAGAGGCCTGGGAGTCTGTGAGGTGCTCACGTTAGGTTTGGGAGGGGGAGTATGACACGGGTGGCACGTGGGGAGAACCACAAAAGGACCCTGGCACCGGGGAACTTGGGTTTCTGGGGCAAGACAGGGCAAAATAGGATGCTGATTCCACTTGCACGCTCCTGCCTGGATTCTGTGTGCAACAGCGGTGTGTTGGGAAGGCACAGCAATTACCCGCAGAGTGGGCTGCGGTCTCGGTAACCAAGTTGCAGAAGTGGAGGGACCGGATATGGAGAGAGGTTCAGACCAAGAATGATGGGCAGGTGAGGAGGAGGAGGGGTGCTTATGTGGGAGAGGTAAGTTCAAGTTGTGTTGGCCGGGACGTAGGATCTGGGGGACCTCAGCATAATTTACTGCTGAAAGAGACAGAGAGGCCCCCACTGTGGGCCCAGAGCCTGGGCAGGGCTTTCCTGCACCCTCCTCGCTTGTTTTACCCAGTTCTGGACACAGCAATCAGTGGCAGTGAGGAGAAGGGAGGCGCCAGTGCCACCAGACCCTGTATCTCCTCCACACTGGGAAGTCGGGGTGGAGGGCGAGGGCAAGGGCAAGGAGGGGATGGAAGGAGGTGGCGGTATGAACACTGTGGAAAGAGAAGCTGCACATCGATTGAAGCCTCCCTGTTTTGGCAGGGGTTTGTGGTTTTTACAGACGTGGCCGTGCGCTTCTCCCAGGAGGAGTGGGGGCTCCTCGATGAGGCTCAGAGACGCCTGTACCACAGTGTGATGCTGGAGACCTTTGCACTTTTGTCATCACTAGGTAAGGCCCTCGCACCCACTCCAGCGTCCAGGGCTTAGCTCCGGCTTTCGCCTTCCCTGGGGGTCAGGAGCTCTGGCTTTCCCACAACCACAGGTTTAAGGGGGCCAGGTCCGGCTGCGCGCACCTCTGCTCCAAGCTTGTCTGAGAAATCCCAGTGGCCTTGCTTGTCCCTGGTCAGGTTATTCTGTTCAGAAGCGCGGAGCCTCTGTGCTCAAGGCCTTCCCCTCCTTGCCAGCGTTTCTTAGGGGCACCCCTGTGTTGGAACTTCCAGCCACCAACGTGCTCTCTACTCATAGAGACCACTGGTTCTATGAGACCCTCCTCTGAGGTTCTTTTGGTTTTAGAATGTGGGATGTCATGTGTTGGATCACTGACTCTGGGGGCCGTGCAGTCTACTCTGTCTTCCTGTGTTTCATCTAGGGTGGCCCGTTCCAGGTCCCATGTAAGTGCTCATCTTGAAGAGGTGGAGGGGCCTGGGTGCCTGACAGCATGGACCTTACTCCATCACCAGCTACAGGAAATGGCCCTGGGGCTGCAGAGTTGGGAATGGGTGTGTTGTCACAGCTGGCTTTACCACCGTGTGATGCCAGGGAGCGTGGTCATACCTTAGTTCTACCTGTTCTTTCCTGTCATCATTTCTAACCTTGCACTTCCCAGCTCCCCCACTTTTGTGGCTTCCTTCCATTATCCTTTCACTTCTCCCTTTGCAGTACACTTGACATATGACCTACCCTTGAGGTATTGTGATGGCTGCACCTATCTTTAAATAGTCTCTAAACACCAGCTGCTGTGTTGCAAGCACACATTTCTAGGTGTGAACTCAGTCTTCTACCCAGTGCTCACCAGTCACCGGCAGCCATGGCCTTGTTGAAAGTCATTTGCAGAGGAGAGAGTTGGGGAACCCCCCCTGTCCTCCCTGAACTCACCCCGCCCTGTTATCCTTCCCCAGAGGCAGGGCTGTCCCATCATGGGCGCCGGCCAGGGTGAGCTGTGCACAGAAGGCCTTCCTTTCACCATCTCGAGTCCCCCTGGCCCGTGAGCAATCCCCTGGCCTCATCCGTGGGCATGTGCGACACACATTCCCGAGGAGGCTGCCTCGTCGCAACAAGGTCAGCATGCGCTTGACCAGCATTTCTCTGTTTACAGGTTGCTGGCATGGAGCTCAGGACGAGGAGGCCCCTTCAGGGCATAGTGTTTCTGTAGGAGCATCACAGGTCAGGACTCCAAAGCCAGGCCCGTCCGTCCGGGAGGCCCAGCCCTGTGAGACGTGTAGCTCACTCTTGAAAGACCTTTTGCGCTTGGCTGAACAGGACGGTATACACCCCGAGCAAGGCCTGTACGCCTGTGGGGGAGAGTGTTGCCAGCACCAAAAGCATCAGATTAGAGCGGAACTTTCCAGGAGTGATGAGGGGAGGTCTTCATTTGTGAAGAACTGCAGAGGTCACATGGCAGAGATGACCTTTACGTGCAGTGAAGATGGGAAGGACTTCCCAGCCAGCTCAGGCCTTCTCCAACAGCAGGTTCCTCAGCTTGTAGGACGGCCACACTGGGGCACAGCTGGTGGAGAGGACTTTCAAAATGAACAGAATTATTATAAATGTACTCAGTGTGGGAAAATCTTCAGTCATAAACATATACTTGTTGACCATGAGAAAATCCACACTGGAGAAAAGCGTCATGAGTACAGAGAGTGTGGGAAGGCCTTCCTTAGAAAGTCCCACCTCCATCAGCACCAGAAAGGCCACGATGAAGGTCAGTTTTATGAGAACCCAAAATGTGGAGGATGTCTTACACGGACACCTGGCCTTGGTGACCACCAGGGTATTCACGCCAGGCCGAGGCCTTTTGAGTGCAGCCAGTGTGGGAAGGCTTTCCTTAGACTGTCCCAACTTGTTGGTCACCAGAAAATCCACACAGGAGAGAGGCCTTATGGTTGCAGTGAATGTGGAAAATTTTTTAGGAATCGCTCTACGCTCATTAGACATCAGAGAGTTCACACTGGAGAGAGGCCATATGAGTGCCTTGAATGTGGGAAAGCCTTTACCCGCAAACATAAACTTGTTGAGCATCAGAAAATCCACAGCGGTGAAAAGCCTTATGAATGCAGAGAATGTGGGAAAGCCTTCAGCCGCAAAGACAAAGTTGTTGAACACCAGAAAATCCACACCGGAGAGCGGCCTTATAAGTGCAGTGAATGTGGGAAAGCTTTCAGCCGCAAACATAAACTTGTTGAGCACCAGAAAATCCACACTGGAATAAGGGCTTATGAGTGCAGAGAATGTGGCAAATTCTTTATGGACAGCTCCTCGCTCATTATTCATCAGAGAGTCCACACTGGAGAGAGGCCTTATGAGTGTGGCAAATGTGGGAAGTTCTTTAGGTACCGCTTCACACTCATTAGACACCAGAGAACTCACACTAGAGAAAGGCCTGATGAGTGCAGCAACGTAGGAAATCCTTTAGTTGCAACTCCAAACTCATTAGACGTCGGACAAGTCACAGCAGAGAAAGGCCTTATTAGTGCAGCTAACGTGGGAAATTTTTGTGTTACAACTTCAGTCTCATTACACAACAGAGAGTTCACACCGGTGTGAGTCCTTATGAGAACTGCGAATGTGGGGACATCTCTACCTACATCTCTGGCCTTGTTAAACATTGGCAGATTTCCAACAATGGAGAAATGCCTTATGAGTGCAATGAATGCGGGAGAATCTGTTAATTTGATTTATGTCACTATATACTAATTTGCATTTCTTTAATTTTTATGTTCTTGGAATCCTGCAGTATACTGTTATGTGACTGCTTTTCCTTACATTTTTACATAAAAGGAATCCCAAAGTATATCCTTGTGTGGCTGTTTAGAGATTTATCCCTATTGCATTCATTCCTCTTGATTGCTGAGTCATATTCCATTGGGCGTATGTGCCACAGTGTGTTTATCTATTAATGGACATGTAGGTTGCTTCCAGTGTTTCCAATTACCAAAAGAACTGTGAACATTCATATATAAGTAAATACCTGAGAGTGGAGTGTTGATCATTGATGAATGTTTAACTTTTTAAGAATTGGCCAAACTGATTTCCAATATGAGAGAGATTGCAAGCGGGGGAGGGGCAGAGAGAGAGAGGGAGAGAGAATCCCAAGCAGGCTCCAGACTGTCAGTGCAGAGCCAGACATGGGACCCAATCTCACAAAACGTGAGATCGTGACCTGAGTCAAACGAAATCAAGAATTGGACACTTAACAGACTAAGCCACCCAGGTGCCCCTATAGTTATTTCGAGTTGAAATCCTCATTAACTTCTATGACTCTACTGTTGTCCTTTTTATTTTTGAATAAAATTTATATGCATACCTTAGAACTTTTAATCAATTCTAAAAAATACTTTTAAGTGGTTTATATAGTAAATTTTATAATGGATTTACTTTTTTGGTTCCTAAAATCCTTCCTCTGAGGCTATGATCCACTGGGGGAATATCTGTCCAGTCATATGCTGAGGATAAGATTGAGTTCAGGCCTTAATTTTTGCCCCTTGAGTACGGTTGAAGCTGGCAAGAATAAATCCCTCACAAACCAACACTTTTGGTAACAACACTCTCTTCTACTTCCAGGCAGAACTTTCTCTGTTCAATTAAATTTTTTTTAATGTTTATTTTTGAGAGACAGAGTATGACCAGCAGAGGGTCAGAGAGAGAAGGAAACACAGAATCTGAAGCAGGCTCCAGGCTCTGAACTGTCAGCACAAAGCCCAATGCGGGGTTCAAACTCAAGAACCATGAGATCATAACCTGAGTCGAAGTTGGACGCTTAACTGACTGAGCCGCCCAGGTGCCCCTCTCTGTTCAATTAAAACATTTTTTTAAAATTCCAGTGTAGTTAACATACAGTGTTAGTTTCAGGGGTACAATATAGCAATTCAACAACTCAGGCAGAGGTTTCTCTTAACTTTAAATATTTGGAGACTAATGAATATAAATGCAGAACTCCTCGACAAAATTCTAGCAAACCAAATTCAGCAGCACCTTAAAAGAATTATACATTATGATTAAATTGGATTTATCCCTGGGGTACAAGGATGCCTCAACTTATATAAAGCAGTAAATGTAATACTCCACATTAACAAAGGATAAAAATCATAGGCTCATCTCAATCAATGCAGAAAGAGCTTTTGACGAACTTCATCCTTTCATGATAAAAATTTGTGACAAATTAAGTAGATAAGAAATTTACCTTAATATAAAAAAAAGACATATACTAAAAACACATAGGTAACATCATACTCCATGTTGAAAAGCCAAAAGCTTTTCCTTTAAGATTACAAACAAGACACTCTCTACTTTTATTTAGCATTGTACTGCAAGTCCTAACCAGAGCAATTAGGCAAGAAAAATAATTGAAAGTCATCCAAAATGGAAAGGAAGGAATAATGTCTCTGTTTGCAGATGAACTGATCTTAAATGTAGAAAACTTGAAAGGCTGTACCAAAACAAACTGTAAAAACTAATAAATGAATTCAGTAAAGTTTAGGAATACAAAATCAACATACAAAATCTGCATTTTTAACTCTAACAATAAATTATCTAGAAAAGATATTAAAACAATCCCCTTCACAATAGCAACACAAAGAATGAAATATTTCAGAATAAATTTAACAAAAGAGGTGAAAGATCTGAACGCTGAAAACTATAAAATATTGATGAAAGAAGCCACAGGCACAAATATATGGAAAGATATCCCATGTTTGTTGATTGGAAGAATCAATTTGTTAAAATGTCCATTCTACCCAGAGTAATCTACAGATTGAATGCAATCCCTATCAAAATTCCAATGACACTCTTCACAGAAATTTTTTTAAAAATCCTAAAATTTTTATGGAACCACAAAGACATTTACCTCAATTTGAGAAAGGAGAACAAAGCTACAGGCTATAAACTTCCTGCCTTCTACTACACTACAAAGTTATACTAATCAAACCAATAAAGCACTGGCATAAAAACAGACGCATAGACCAGTGAAACAGAGGAGAGAGTCCAGAAGTAAACCCACACAAATGAAGTCAACTAATTTTTGACAGGCACCAAGGATATCCAGTGGGGGAAAGGATAGTCTCTTTATTAAATGATGTTGGAAAAATTGGATATCCACATGAAAAAATTAAATTGGACCCATGTCTTACACCATATCCAGAATAAATTCAAAATGAATTAAAGACTTAAACAGAAGATCTGAAACGGTAAAGCTATAAGAAAACATAAAGAGAAAGCTCCATGACATTGGTATTAGAAATTATATATATATATATATATATATATATATATATATATATATATATATATATATCAGGAAACAAAAACATCAAAACAACATCAAAAACACAGGAAACAAAAGCAAAAATAAGTGGGACTACATTAAACTAAAAAGTATCTGCACAACAAAGGAAACAAAATGGCAACCTATGGACTGAGAGAAAATATTTGCCATACACACACACACACACACACACACGCACGCACGCACACACGAGTTAATATCCAAAATATATAAAGAACCATAAGACTGGTGTCCTTTATTTATGGGGTGTTGATTTTCAACAAGTGCTGTCATTTTGTGTTTTCATTGCTAAGTAGAGTAGGAGAGACACAGCTCTAAATGCCACTTCTTGTATTAAAAAAAAAAACAAACCCAAATATAGGATTTATGATCTCTTTACAAGATAAATACAGGACCCAGAACAAAGTCATTTAATACAGGACATGCACAGTATACACAGAGCAACCCTATTCCCCACATCCTATGTATCTGCTCTTGTGTCTAAAACCCAAATGGTGATTATTGAATATTTGTTAAAGCAGCACATGAAAATACAGCTTCCCTATTCATTTTTATATTTCCAGAAACCGTAATTATTTCTACTACCAAGCTGTTCATGTTTTCAAATTTCAAAAAGAGCCGCATTTTGGAGATCAAACCCTGAGTGTGGTCCAGGTTTCACCACAGCTGTGGGTTCAGCTTCATTCTCTGACTTCTCCAACTTCACTGCCTCTGGCTCAATCTTCACTGAGATCCTAACATTTTTTCACCTGTCACAGATCATTGTCTCTATAACTATTTATACTAGATTTCTCTGAAAAGTAATCATCATTAACAGCTTTCAGTAACTACTATATCACGGGTGTTTTGCAGAGATCATCTCAACTCCCATTGCTGATACTGGGGCAGCAATTACATCGGAAATGATAAATCTCTTACCAACAGGGATAAAGGATCATGGATTCCTAAACCTTTACAACGGTAATAAGTTGCTCCCTTTGCCATATGGTTGGACTATTAGAATAGAACACCCTGTCCTGGTAAGAAATGTAGTATGAGTCGCTTTTCTCTCAGATAAGTTTTAGACTTTATTATTATTTTTTAATGTTTATTCTTGGGACAGAGACAGAGCATGAGCAGGGGAAGGGGAGAGAGAGAGAGAGAGAGAGAGAGAGAGAGAGAGAGAGAGAGAGAATGAGAATCTGAAGCAGGCTCCAGGGTCGGAGCCTGCCGCGGGGCTGGAACTCAAAGAATGCGAGATCATGACCTGAACCGAAGTCAGACACAACCGGACTGAGCCACCCAGGCGCCCCTAGCTTTAGACTTTAAAAGGAGAGAAACATATTCCACATACGGAGTAATAAGTATTATACGAATAATAATGTTTCTTAGTATCTTGGAACACTATCACTGATATACAGGTAGGAAAGATGTTTTCAGTGGAAAGGAGGTACAGCGTCACCCTTTCTAACCAGTGCCTCTCCTGATATCTCTCTTCTGGCTTTCCTGTCATGACCATGTCCGGGGTCTTTTCTTATTGTCCCTGACCAAACCTACTGAAGGCCATAAACATGACTCCAAAGTTTCAGTCTACGTGTATTGACAAGAGAACTGACCAGGATGAGCGGACGCCAAGTGACACGATGGTATACGGTGTCCACTGCATGTATACCCTTTGGAAATTCGCTCCGATTCACACAATTGGAAAGAATGGGTTTGTAAACATATCTGTGACGTCCTAGACTGCATCCCAAGGACATCCGGTAGGGCTCCTTACAGCCCCATTGCCGCCGTTCCCAGTTTACAGCCCCGGAGCTCCATTTCCCGGCGCCGCTCACGTTCCGGCCCTTCATCCCCAAAGTCTGGGAGGACCTTCATTCTGAGGCAGCGCGCTCCACGGGCTCCCAAACTACACTACCCAGAAGGCGCCGCGCGGTGGCGACCAAGTGAGCCAATGAATGCGGGCGCGCTTGTGCGCGTGCGCACTGCCTGGGGCGGGACTTCCGGCGGCGTCCTCGTGGTGTTGGGTATCCGGATGAGGAGGGTGAGTGTTAGGGTTCCGAAGGGCTCTGGGGAGGGAGGGAGGGAGGGGCTGACACTGGATGAGACGAAGGGGTTGGGCCTCCTTGCGTTCTTCACGAGGGAGCGGATTTGCCCTAGGAGGAATTCTGGACTGTGTCTGTAGTAGGTGGGGTGGTTCGGAAGTTGTGTGTGTAGACACAAAAGTGTGAGCTTGTGTAGACTCTTTGCCCTGCAGGTCCCCATACCCTCCGGGTCACTTCCTGTGGAATGAAAGCTAGGTTAGCGGAGCTGGGGCCTGGGGCGGGCCCTGCCCCTTCCGGGCCGCCCTCGCCTGTCCAGGCAAGAGGAATGGTCCACTGCTACAGTCGGGGACCCCCCGTCAAGTTCATCCCTGAGAGGATTAGGGAGCAGGCCGGTGGCTTACGTGCCTGCTTAGCTCCTCCAGACAACTCATTCAGGTAAGAAGGTATGAAATAGCTATTGATTTATACACCAGGTAACCAGTATCCCCCTGTAAGATGTCCATAGAGGGCCACTTAGAAACGTATTCATATCCATATTTGGATGTGCAAACCGTTTATGGTTGGCTGAAATGTTCGTTTATGTGTATTTGCTTACAGTGGAAAACTATATGTAGCGTCCTCTTGAAACCTTTAAAAGTAGGAGCATTTACAGTTTCAAACCCGGGGCACCTGGGTGGCTCAATCCATTAAGCGTCTGACTCTTGATATCTGCTCAGGTCAGGAGCTCCTGGTTCATGAGTTTGAGCCCCGTGTCAGGCTCTGCGCTAACAGTGAGGAGCCTGCTTGGGATATTCTCCCTCTCTCTCTCTCTCTCTCTCTCTCTCTCTCTCTCTCTCTTTCTCTCAATAAATGAACATTTAAAATACATTTAAAGTTAAAAAAAATTTTTTTTAATGTTTATTTTTGAGAGAGAGAGAGAGAGAGTGTGAGCAGGGGAGGGGTAGAGAGAGAGGAAGACACAGAATCTGAAGCAGGCTCCAAGCTCTGATCTGTCAGCATGGAGCCCGACATGGGACTGGAACCCACAAACCGTGAGATCATGACCTGAGCTGAAGTCCAGTGCTTAACCGACTGAGCCACCCAGGTGTCCCTAAAAAATATTTTTAAAAACGTTTCAAACCCTGCTTCCTCATTTGTATTGGACACGCGTCCGAAACTTTATCATGTGGCCCATACAGTTCATACATAGCATGTATTACTTATATTTGATACCAACATCAGCCCTTTTCTTATCCACGTCTTACAGATAAAGTGTTGAGATTTAAGGAGGTTCAGTTCTTCCACAGATTCACAGAGCAGGTAAGAGACAGCTTTTAGCTACCAGGAGCTGCGCTTAGACCCTCTGGCTCAGGTCAGCTTGCTCCAGGGCCGGGCAGAGGCTGCAGCGTAACCCAGGCTGTAGAATCCCGTCCTGTTTACCTCTTACTCTTGGCCTCCCTCTCCTAGGGCCCCGTGGCATCGGCAGGAATGCTTCTGGCACCTGCAGAGGTATGTGAGGGGTGGCCCAGCCTTCATGGTCCCTAGTCGGCACCATGATGTATGATTGGTGTGTCCTTTAGAAATTTGCGGTGATTCACACATTTTGAAAGAATGGGTTTGTAAACATTTCTTTAATTTTTTTTAATGTTTATTTATTTTGAAGAGAGACACACACACACACAGAGCATGAGCAGGGGTGGGGCAAAGAGAGAGGGAGACACAGAATCTGGAGCAGGCCCCAGGCTCTGAGCTGTCGGCACAGGGGCTCGAACTCACCACAAGATCATGACCTGAGCTGAAGTCGGACACTTGACGGAGTCCCCCAGGCGCCCCTGTGAACATTTCTGTGACATCCTGGACTGCTCCTCAAGGAAGTCTGGTAGGGCTCCTTCTGGACCATCACAGCCCCTCCCGGTTTGGAGCCCAGGAGCCCCACTTCCCAGCGCCACTCCGTTCTCCTGAGACTCTGTCTGCCCTACTGTTCTGCTTCCCTGGGTCTGGAAAGCCTGTGGTTTCACCAGACTCAGGGTCTAGACTTGGTGCTGGAGTATATGAATCACTTCCTGTCTGAGAACAGACGGGGTAGGACTCAGAGGGGTGTCCTGGCACAGAATCCAGAATGTTGAAACGATCGGGGTGAAGGTCTCCGCGTAGCTGGGAATAGCTCCGCGTATTCTCTCTGAGTGGAGACAATGGACAGCGTCTGCGGCGCAGAAGGATGGGAGGCCGAGGGTCTGTGAGGTCCTCATGTAGACTTCGGAGGGTGAGGGTGAAGCAAGGCGCAGGGCCAGGTGCTTTCTGGTCCTAGGAGACTGGTGATCTGGGGAAGAGAACTGCCGAGTGCGTTTGTCATGCGCTGTCTGGATGTCACGTGCCGAGCGGCCTCTTAACCATAGCGCGGAAATGCATGGAGCGCGAGCCAGAGCGGGTGGGAATAGGTACATCAGCGGAGGGACGGGAGACGTGCGGGAGGTACAGTCCCTACGGTGACGAGCAGCCTAGGAGGAGTGTGAGTGGTTGGCTCTAGGTCCCGTGCTGGTCATTTATGGCAGACAGGTGACTCGGACTTTGGCTGTCTGCGAGGCCAGATCTGCGAGACCCCCAAGGGGTGGGGGTCCCCCGTGCTTGGCCCAGAGCTTAGCAGTTGCTTTCCTGTTCCCTTTCCACCTGTTTACTTTGTGCCGGACACAGCGGGAGGGAGGGAGCGGGCCCAGTGCCGGCCGGCCTGGCACCTCTTCCGCTTCGGGACGGTGGGGGGAGGGTGCGGAGCGGGGAGGACCGAAGACCCTAGACGCAGAGGTTGCATGGACTGAACTGGTGCGGTTGCCGAGGGCTGTGTGGTCTCTGCCGGATGTTTCTCCCCGGGGGAGCGGGGCCTCCTCGATGAGACTCTGATGCCTGTACTGCCGTGTGATGCTGGAGAGCTCTGCACTTCGCGCACGACTAGGTAAGGCCCTCAGATGTGCTCCTGAGCTGGGCGTTGCTCTGTCCCCCTCTCCCTCCAGGGCTCATCGGGGCTTATCTTGTCAAGGCTGTGGGTACTGTTTCCTTTCCTGGCACGTTTGTTGTGGGTGCAGGGCTGGGCTGTGAGCCCTGTACCACCTTTCCCCACGCGCCCCGTTCTCCGCTGCCCTGAAGCCTCAAAAAGTATGGCTTAGAAATCATAAAGTCTGTCAGGGACACTGCCGTGGCCTCTCCTGTCCCTTGTCTCGTTACTCTCTCAAGATGAGTGCAACTTCTGTGCCCGAGGTCATCCCCTCTCTTTATGATGCTGGGGGCCTCCACGTGCCAGGAATCTCAGCCACAAATACGGTCATTACTTGTGCAGACCCCTGGCTTGATTCTGCAGGACCCTCTTCTGAAGCTCTTGTAATTCTGGAATGTAGGAAGGCACGGGTTGGGTTGTTGTGGGCATGCGCCGTCTTTCCCTGAGCTCTGATCTCTGCCGGATCGCACGTAGCTGGTCACCTTCAGTAAGAGGGATGGCCCTGTGTGCCTGAGGGCTGGATGGGACACGCTCAGCCGGACGTGGGCCTAGTGCATCAGAGCTGTGAGGGTATATGTTGAAGCTGGATTCAAATCACATTGGGAAACTGTCTGGTGTCCCCCACTTTTGATCCAGGGTCAGTGTCCACACCTCATGTACACCCTTTCTTCCGCATTGTTATTTCTACTCTGACTTCCAGCTCTTGGTGTCCCCCATGTGCTCCTTTCTGTGACCTCCACCTGTCACGCATTCCCTTCTGTTGCCTCCTTGGAGGGCTCTCCAGCACTTCAACTATGCTTAAGATGGCCTGCAAGTCTGCACATACCCTTAAATGGTCCTTGAACGTTTCTGGGTGTGGACACAGTCTTCGACCCGGGGCTCACCAGTCACCGGCAGCCATGGCCTTGTTGAAAGTCATTTGCAGAGGGAGAGTTAGGGAGTCCACCTCTCCTCCCTGCACTCACCTCTCCCTGGTGTCCTTGCCCAGAGTCAGGGCTGTCCCATCATGGGCGCTGGCCAGGGTGAGCTCTGCACAGAAGGCCTTCCTTTCACTGTCTCGAGTCCCCCTGGCCCGTGAGCAGTCCCCTGGCCTCATCCGTGGGCATGTCCGACACACATTCCCGAGGAGGCTGCCTCGTCCCAACAAGGTCAGCGTGCGCTTGACCAGCATTTCTCTGTTTACAGGTTGCTGGCATGGAGCTCGGGACGAGGAGGCCCCTTCAGGGCACAGTGTTTCTGTAGGAGCATCACAGGTCAGGACTCCAAAGCCAGGCCCGTCCGTCCGGGAGGCCCAGCCCTGTGAGACGTGTAGCTCACTCTTGAAAGACCTTTTGCGCTTGGCTGAACAGGACGGTATACACCCCGAGCAAGGCCTGTACGCCTGTGGGGGAGAGTGTTGCCAGCACCAAAAGCATCAGATTAGAGCGGAACTTTCCAGGAGTGATGAGGGGAGGCCTTCATTTGTGAAGAACTGTAGAGGTTACATGACAGAATCTGTATCTGCATTGAAAATGTGAAGGGATTTATAGGCAGCCCAGGTGGGCTCCAAGAGCAGGCCCTTCATAGTGAGTGGGAACAACACAGGGACTCGGTGGGTGCAGGGAACTTTAGAAGTGAATAAAACTGGGGCACCGGGCTGGCTCAGTCAGTAAGGCATGCGACTCTTTTTTTTTTTTTTTAAGTTTATTTTGAGAGAGAGCGTGTGCTCACGAGCATGTGTGTGATTGAGCCTGGGAAGGGCAGAGAGAGGGAGGGAGGGAGGGAGGGAGAATCCCAAGCAGGCTCCACACTGTTAGCACAGGGCCTGACACGGGGCTTGATCCCATGAACCATGAGGGAAATCAATAGTCAAATACCGACTGAGCCACCCAGGTGCCCCAGAGCATGTAACTCTTTTTTTTTTTTATTTTAAGTTTATGTATTTATTTTGAGAGAGAGAGAGAGAGAGAGCATGGGAGGGGCGGAGAGAGAGGGAGAGAGAGAAAACCCAAAGCAGGCTCTGAACTGTCAGTGCAGAGCCTGAAGTGGGGCTTGAACCCACGAATCATGAGATCATGAGCTGAAATCAAGACTTGGACAGTTAAGTGACTGAGCCACCCAGGTGCCCTGAGCATACAAGTATAAAAAAAAAAAAATTTTTTTTTTAATGTTTATTTACTCTTGAGAGAGAGAGGGAGACACAGAATCCGAAGCAGGCTCCAGGCTCCGAGCTGTCAGCACAGAGCCCAACGCTGGGCTTGAACCCATGAACCATGAGATCGTGACCTGAGCTAAAATCAGACACTTAACTGATTGACACTTAACTGGGTTCACCACCCAGGCGCCCCCCCAAGCGTGCAGCTCTTGATCTCAGGGTTGGGACTTCAATCCCCACCTTAGGCATGGAGCTTATTTAAAAAAAAAAAAAAAAAAAAAAAAAGTGGACAAAATTCTTAGAAATGTGAATGTGGGAAAAGCTTCAGCTACAAATGTATATTTGTTGATTGTGAGAAAACCCACACTGGGGAATGGCTGTATGAGTGCAGTGACTATAGGAACGCCTTCTTCCTCAAACATAAACTTGTTTGAGGAAATCAAACTGGATAAAGGCCTTAGGTGGAAAATTCCATGGGTGCATGCCAATCTCATTAAATAGGAGAGTTTCCCTGGAAAAAGGCCTTCTGAGTGCCCCAAATGTGGGAATGCTTTTAAGTATAGCTCTAACCTCAGTGTGCGTGAGTTCACACCAGGGAATGGCCTTAGGCGTGTTGGAGATTCCTTGGGTGTTCACATTCACTAGACCCTGGGGAATTCACACTGAACAAAGAAAGTCCTTTGGAGTTTAGCCATCCTGGGAAGTTCTTGAGATGCAGCTCCACGCTGGGCATTGAAGAGTTCACACTGGAAAAGCAGTGATTGACTGTTACGTATACTATTATGAGCGTGAGTGTACCAAGGTCCCTTTGAGAACGTTTGAGACCCTTCCGTTCTTTATAGGTAAATACTCAGAAGTGAAAGTGCTGGTTCGGTGTAAATATTTTGCAGAACTGTTTACATATTTCTGTACCCATTTCATATGCCCACCAAGAGTGCGCAGGATTCCAGTTTCTCCGAGTCCTCGGATTTATTACTTTTATTATTGTTATTAGTAGTATTATTATGACTTTGATATCCACTATGGTAACTCTGTTTTTAGTTTTTCTGAGGAACATCCATCATGTGCTCCATAGCTGGACCACTTTGCGGTCCCACCGACAGTGTACAAGGGTTCCGCTTTCCCACGTCATTGGCAAGACTGTGTTTTGCTTTGTCACATGTGAGGCGATAGCTCATTGCTGTTTTGATTTGCATTTACTCAATGATCAGTGGTGATGAGCATTTTCTCATATACCTGTTGACCATTTGTATGTCTTTGGAGAAATGTGTGTTCAAGTCCTTTGCCCATTGAAAAAATCCAGTTATTAGGGGCGCCTGGGTGGCTCAGTCAGTTAAGCCTCTGACTTAGGCTCAGGTCATGATCTTCTTCATGGGTTCGAGCCCTGCGTGGAGCTCTGTGCTGACAGTTCAGAGCCTGGATCCTGCTTCAGATTCTGTGTCTCCCTCTCTCTCTGCCCCTCCCCTGCTTGCACTCTGTCTGTCTCTCTCAAAAATAAATGAATATTAAAAAAAAATTTTTTTAATCCAGTTGTTAGCTTTTTATCATTGAGTTGTAGGAGTTTTACAGATTTTGGAGACTAACCCTGCAGCAGATGGATATATAGGTGCAAATATTTGTTCCCATCCTGGGTTGTCTGTTCCCTCTGTAACCACTGATCTTTTATTATCCACAGTTTTGCCTTTTCTGGAATGTCCTACGGTTGGAATCATCTGCTCCACGTAGCCTTTCCAGTTGGGTTCTTTCATTTAGTATTATGCATTTAAGTTTCCTCTGTGTATTTTCAAATTGATAGCATATTTTCTTTAATCACTGAATAATCTTGCTTGTATGAATCTACCAAAATTTGTTTATTCATTTTCCTTTGTAAAGACATCTTGATTACAGGTTTGGGCATTTATGCATAAACATGCTGTACATCCAAGTGGCGGTATTGTGTGAACGTAACTTCTCAGCTCGTTTGTGTATATGCCAAGAAGCATGATTCTCGCATTCCATGGTCACAGTATATTAGGTTTATGAGAAACTGCCAAGCTGCACTCCGGAAGTGCTGTGCTATTACTATTTTCCACAAGCAAGAATAAGAGTTTTTGTTTCCAGGCATTGACGATGTCATTATTTTTGATTTTAGCCATTAAAGTAGATACATAATGGAACGTAACTTTTAAAATTTTGTTGTTTTTTATCTCATTTTTCTTTTTTTTTTAATGTTTTTATTTTATTTTAAGATAGAGATAGAGCATAAGTGGGGATGAGGCAGAGAGAGAGGGATACACAGACTCAGAAGCAGGTGCCAGGCTCTGAACTGTCAGCACAGAGCCCGATGCGGGGCTCATACTCATGAACTGTGAGATCACGACCTGAGCCGAAGTCGGACGCTTAACTGACTGAGCCACCCAGGTGCCCCATCTCATTTTTCTAATGACAAATGTGGAGCATTTTTTCATATTCCCCTAACTTTGTCTTTTATGGAGAAGACTTTTTTTTTTGAGAGGGAGGGAGAGAGAGGGAGCGCACTAGCAGGGTAGGGTAGAGGGAGAGAGAATCTTAAACCGGCTCCACACACAGTACGGAGCCTGAAGCCAGGCTCCATTGAGGTCCATCTGATGACCTTGGGATCTCCACCTCAGCCGAAATCAAGAGTTGGATGTTCAACCAGCTGAGCCACCCAGGCGCCCCATGAAGACATTTTTTTAATCAACTGCAGCTTATCGCATTTTTCTTAATAAATTGTGATTTTGGTGTCGTATCTCAAAATTTACCACCAAGCATAAGGTCACGTGTTTTCTCCTATGGTATCTTCTAGGGGTCATAAAGTTTTGTATTTTAAACTTAGATCTATAACCCATTTTGAGTGAAATTTTGTGAAAAGTGAAAGTTCTATATATGGATTCATTGTTTTTACTTGTGGCTTTTCACTTCTAGCACCACACTTTGAAAAGATTATCCTTTCTCCATGGAGTTGTCCTTGCTTCTTTGTCAGAGATAGGTGGATGGTATTTGTGTTGACCTATTTCTGGGCTCTGAGTTTCAATTTTTGCATCTGTTGAGATGATCATGTATGTGGTGGTTTTTTTTTTTTTTTGTCTCTTATTCTCTTCATATGGTGTATTCCATTGATTAATTTTAATTTTCAGATGTTAAATCAACCCATCTTGCATTCCCCAGACAAATCCCACTTGCTCATGATGTATTATTCTCAAGATATGCAGCAAAATCAGATTTTCTGATAATTTTCATACATTTTTTAATGTTTATTTATTTTGAGAGAGAAAGAGAATGTATGAGCAGGGAAGGATTAGAGAGAGAGGGAGAGAATCCCAAGCAGTCTCCAAGCCCAGCATGGAGCCTAGTGCAGGGCCTAATCTCATGACTGTGAGAGCATGACCTGAGCCGAAATCAAGAGTCAGATGCTTAACCTACTGAGCCACCCAGATGCCCTTTTCTGATAATTTTCATGTATCTGATATCTTTATAGATAAGGGTTAATTGGTCTGTGGTTTTCTTGTGTTGTCTCTATCTCACTTTGAGATCAAAAGAATCTTAAGCTCATAGAATGTGTTGGGAAATGTTTCTTCTTTATTTTCTGGAAGAATTTGTGAAGACTAGTGGCATTTCTTGTTTTAAATGGTAGAATTCCCTACTGAAGGCATCTGGGCTTGGGATTTCCTTGTGGGAAGATTTTCAGTTACTATTACTTTGTGTAGTTCTCTTTAGGTTTTCCTCTTATGTCATATTTAATCATCTTTTAAGGAATTTGTACATTTCCTGTAAATTGTTTAAATTTGATGGGTAAAGTTGCCCATGATAGTTCCTTATGATGCTCTTAATTTCTGCAGGGTCAGTAATCATATTTCCCCTTCATACCTGGTTTTCTTAGTTGCTCTTATGTTCTTGACCTACCTAAAGTTATCAATTTCAATAATTTTTTGAAAGAACCAGCTTTTTATTTTCATCAATTTTTATAGTGTTTTTTTCTTTTTTTTTAAGTGTTTATTTTTGAGAGAGAGAGAGACAGAGTGGGAGTAGGAGACGGGTAGAGAGAGAGGGAGACACAGAATCTGAAGCAGGCTCCAGGCTCTGAGCCGTCAGCACAGAGCCCAACCCGGGGCTCCAACTCACAAACCGTGAGATCATGACCTGAGCCGAAGTCGGACGCTTAACTGACTGAGCCACCCAGGTGCCCCTCTAGTGTTTTTCTTTTTTCTATTCCAATGAGTTTTGTTCTAATCTTTATAAATAGTATCTGTGTGTTTACCATCTCCTGCTTTTGGGAGAAAGAGGCACACAGAAGAGGGGGAATGCTCTGTAATGGAAAAAAGGTAAGGTTTCAGGAGTGCCCTGGTTGTAGGATGCTGGTGTGAGGGTGCAGTGGCAGGGTGGGGGTGGGGTAAGTAGAAGTGGGGATCCTGTGTGATTTGTTAAGTATACATATTTGACTTTCTCCGGTTGCTCTTAAGTGGGAAGTTTGAGCAAAAATTACAGAAGGTGCTAGTAACTAATCAAGTTCCTAACTACTGACTTTTTTAGTAACGTATTGTAAAAACCTGAATACAGGATATTTAGGGTGTCCTGACAAAATCAGTATAGGAATCAAGACCAAATCATTAAACACAGGACATGTCTTTGAATCGCGCCAGGGTCTTTATAAAGGTGACTGAGTGCAACATGGAGAGGTCGATGCCATTGGAAGGCAAGTTGTGCTACTCAACAGTCTCCTGTGTTGTGACTGGTAGATTAACATTTATTAAGTACCGCACAGGGTGCTGAATGGTGGGGTCATTACAAGGGCCTTTGGGAAGTCCTGTCAGGAACTTACATTTGCTTGTGACTCTTCAGGCTGTAATCTAGGACATGTACTTCCATGAGGAAGTGGATGTCAGTGTAAAGTCCCCTGCAGGCCGCTTGGCCAAACAAAATGGATGCTGAGACAGTGACACCAGGAAGTAGCTTAGCTACACTCTACATACCCAGAAATAAGAGGCCTGGCACACCTCGGAGGTCCGCACAAAACCATGTCACCTGCAGGAAGGACAGGGCGGGAGGGGGCACTGAGATTATGCCTTTATGACCGATGTGTCAGGGAGTCCCCAGGTGGGGACATGCTTTGTGGGGCAGGAAGCAGAAACACACATTAGGGCTGGTTCTTGAGCTGTTTGCAGTAAGAGCTCTGCAAGCCTGTAAAACTGACTAGGAAGACAGGAGTACACACCTTTGTTAGTTTGGCCTTCAGATGAACGCTAAAGAGACAAATGGAGAAAACACAGAACAGTCGGGATACAGAGAGCGGCTGGCAGCTCTCTCCCCGATGTGTCCCGTGCACCTACCGGAGAGCCTGAAACCCAGTGGGTGCGTACTGTGCATCTCAGATACGTAAATACACCCCCCACAGCACAGTTTCCCTGTTCATTTTCACCATCTAGGCAAGCCTTTCAAAATAGTGTCTCTCTTTCTCCAAGCAGTTAATAGCCTCGTTTTCAAGTATAAAAAAGACAAAAACCTGAAGTGTGGCCAGATTCAAGCAGAGCCATAAGCGTAGCTTCATTCTCTGGCTTTTCAGATTTCACGTTCTGGCAAACTTCCTTAAGATCTCAACTTTCCTTTTTTTTTTTTTTTTTTTTTTTTAATGTGAACAAGTTATGTCTTCCCAGCTGTATTTCTGCTACTCTCTTTGAATAACTGATCATTATTAATACCTTTCAGTAATTTCCGTTTCACAAGTGTTTTTCACAGATGATTTCGACGTCCTGTAAGGACACCAGTGGTAAAATTTCAGGTGAAATGAGAATCACTTCCCAGCAAGGACAGGAGAGTGGATCCGTCACCTTTGTCTGTAGGACAGGCTGCTCCTTTCTTACAGGTGCCTCGACTTACGGAAGGGGCCACACCGTCCTGGCAGAAGATGGCGTGTATTAAGTTACTATTCTTTCCAGATTTCAGATTCTTAATCTGAAATTGAAAAATGTGTCAGAAGCAGTAGTATTTGAAGAACTGTGTTACTCACTGGGTTCAAACACAACCAGTGACTGACTGCACAGGTAGGAAAGAGGTTTTTCCAGGAAACCGAGGCAGAGCTTGGCCCTTTCTCCCCACCTGGGTGATGCCCCATCATGCTTCCCCCACCTTCCCCTCCATGGCTCTGTCCGAAGCCTTTTCTTTCTTGTCCTGGGACAAATACAAGGCTCATTAAAACAGACTCCAGAGATTCAGCCTGTATTTGAAAAGCGACGAGGTAGTTGGCAGCGCTGAGTGGACCCGTTGTCCTGATGTGGTGTGTCCCTTTGCATTGTAGCTTTTGGGAACCTCCCTTGCATCGTAGCATATGAAGTAACAGGTCCCTAACCTTTCTGTGACTGCCGGACTGTGCGCCGAGAAATCTGGGTCCGTCCCCTTTAAAAGCAGGCGAAGACACCTCCCCCCCCTCCCCCGCCCCTCCTTCGGAGCAGCGGAACTCCAATTCCCAGCGCCCCCCACTAGCCTCCGGCACTTCGTCCGCTAGCTGGGAGGAGGGCGTTAGTCTGCGCGGTGGGTTGGTGGTGGCGGCGGATAACCACATCACCCATAAGTCTGCGGTGCGCGTCGGCGGCGGCTGAGCCAATGAAGACACGAGAGGGTGACGTTGGCATGCGTGCGCACTGGGTGGGGGGCGAGACTTCCGGCGTCCACTCGGTGTCGTTTTAGTTGCTCTCGGTTTCACGGGTTCAGGGCTTCTCAGGTGCTTGGTTGGCGCAGAGGTGACGGAGTGGGAGGGCGCGGAGAGAGTCGCTGTCCTCATCGCTGAGGCGGCTGCGAGGCGCCCTCGCCCCCGCCCGGTCGCCCGCCGCGTCCCGCCCCGCTCTTCCCACTGGTCGGAGGCCGAAGCCGCGCCGGTGAAGCCGGCGCAGGTGGGTGCTGCGACCCCCGGGCCCTCGGCCGCCCGCCCCGCCCCTCCTCTCCCCGCCCGCTCGGCTCCCCGCAGTCAGGCCCCCGGGGCGGGAGCGGAGGGCGTCCTGGTTCGGGGTCCCGGTCCCGCAGGGGCTCCTGAGTCGGGGCCCAGGGGTCGGGGCGGAGTGTCGCCTGCAGGGGCGGCGTGCGCGGCTGGGATCTTCCGGGGTCGGGGGTCCAGGGCGGGGGTGGGAGGTGCGCGCCCAGAGATCGGTTAGGCTAGGGGAGAGCAGGACGGGGAGGCTGCTGAGGAACCACCCCGGGCAGTCATGGTGGAGGTTGGGCCAGGGCGGTGGCCGTGGAGGGAGATGCGAGGAGATTCTGCAGACTCGGGCAACAGAGCCGACGGGGTTTCCTGCTGCGTCGCCTGTAGCTGTGAGCACAAGTGGGGAGTGAAGGACCAGGTCAGGGCTTCCTTGCCTGCACATCTGAGAGAACGGAGGTGGGGAAGCGAGCCCAGCGGGCAGGTTTCGGGGAGATCTTGAGTTCGGTTTGGACATGTTGATGCTGAGATATCTGAGGGTGGAGACGTGACGTGGGTCCGTAGAAGTGAGGGTCTGGAGGACGGGGAAGGGAGCTGGGCTGGAGCTGTCCAAGGTGTGGAGGGTGTGCACTGCTCCAGAGCCTGGCCTGAGGACCCGACCAAGGAGGGAGTCTTAAGATGATTTCAGATGATGAGGAAGTTGAGGGCTGAGAGTTGGCGGGTAGGGCATGGGAAGCAGGCGTTGGCATCCCTGATGCTTCCTCCGGAAAAGAGATTTGCTGTAGGAGAGATCCTTCTGCATCTCTAGGAAGGGAGGCCTTGGTGGGGTGAGGAACTGCCCTTCGGTGGAGCAGTGTGTGTACCGGTGTAGACTCTACACCTGTGGGTTCAGCCGACCCTCAGGACTACTCTCTGTGGAGCAAGGGAAATGTCCTCCAGGCTGATGGAGTGGCGGGGTCCCACACAGGGCATGCTTGTCAGCCCTACCCCTCAGGGCCAGTGGGATGAGCCGCTGTCCGGTCCAGGGCCTCCAACAAGCCCCCTTCTGAGGATTAAGTAGCAGCAGTTCTTGTCGCTGTGTGGACCAGCGGCTTGTCTGCGTACCCAACCTTTTCCTACAACTGGCCAACGTAAGAATGTATAAAAAATTTGTTGACTTAAGCACTAATTAATATTCTAAATATGTATGGGGCACTTGGGTGGCTCAGTCGGTTAAGCATCCAACTTCGGCTCACGTCATGATCTCGCGGTTTGTAAGTTCTAGCCCGTGTCCGGCTCTGTACTGACAGCTCGGACCCTGCAGCCTGCTTTGGATTGTGTCTCGCTCTCTCTCCTCCCCTCCCCTGCTCACTCTCTCTCTCTCTCTGTCTCTAAACAAAACATTAAAAAAATTCTTCTAAATATGTATACATGGGTAGATAATTAGAAATGAACCTATTCAACAAGTTAAACTTATGCAAACACTTCGTAATTTATTTGAGATTAATTTTAATCTGTTTACAGTATAAAGTTTGATGTACATTTCCTGAAATCATAAAAAGCAGTAAACATAAAGACCTTAAATTTCAAAATCCTAGCACTTCATTTGCCCTGAAAATCCACAAAACTGGATTCTATGGACAGTAAGATCTGTTACATAGTATGTACTCCTGACGTTTCGGTACCAATATGAACCCAATGAGGTCGAAAGCATTCTTATCCCCATAAGCTCTTTTCCCCCTTAGGCTCAGGGATGCTCAGGGTTTCCCATGGATGTTCAGTTACCCCATCCATAAGAGGCAACCTGTTTTGAGGAGCTGAACTTAGACCATGAGGCTGAGATCACTTTGCTCCAGGGCAGGGCACAGCTGGTGGTCCAGCTCAGTTTATAAGATCCTTCCATGGTTACCCATTTTTCATGGTCTCCTGTCTCCTTCCCATAGGGTCCCATGGCGGTGGCAGAAATGCTTATGGACCCCGTGCAGGTGAGTGGAGGGTGTTGCACCTTTCAGCCATCCCGATTGTCACCCAGGTAGTTTTGGCATGCTGTGTATATGCCCCCAGGGAGTGGCAGTGTCCTGTCACAGGAGCCTTCTCCTGTCCTCGCTCTCTTGAGCCTGAGGACCATGTGCTTCCCTCAGGCCCGGGATCCTACATTTGGTATTAGATTGTATGTGGAGGAGTTCCCGTTTCTAACAAGTGATGTGGTAAGACGTGGCAGGGAATCCTGGCTGCAGGATTCAGAATGTTCACATGCCTGTAGGTGCGACTTAGCTGGGATGTTGGGGAAACTACAGGTCTCTCATACCTGGTAAGAATGGGAAGCCAGGTTGGGGGTAGGTAGGGGTGCACGGGTACCAGACCTTCAGTGACAGCTGGGGTTTGGGGTCTCCAATCTGAGGTTGGTGGGAAGCAGGGAAGGTTTAAAACAGAAGAGGAAGGTGGTGTGACCCCAATTTTAACAGGCTCCCTTTGCGGAGTGGAAAACACAGGGGGGAGGGGGTGTGGGTGCAGGTAGGGAGGCCCGGGCGACAGTGCGGGTGAGTGTTATGGCTACATGGGACTGGTGGCTGTGGAAATAGAGGAGTCGCTGGTTTCTGGGTGTATTTTGAATCAGGGCTGCTCATATTTTGTGACGGAGAGACTCGGGGAGATGAGGAGGTGGGATAGAGGGAAGGGTTGGGGTGCCCCGGGTTTTTGGCCTTGTTTCCAAGGATGGGTGCTTCAACTAAAATGGAGGAAGTCAGCTGTATGAGGACTTTCCAGGTGGAATGTGAAGACTCCATTTTTCTCTAGTCTCAGATATTCCAGGGGCCCCAAGGGGAGGGGTCACGTGGGCACTTTGACACGGAGGTCTGGAGCTCCGGGGGTAGATTCAGGTTGGAGGCAGCCGCAGTGTGGGGGCTGGGTGTGGGCTCGGAGGAGCTGTGGACCAGCTCCGGGAGGTAGCATCGCTAGGTCGTGGGGGCGATGCCATTAGGGGAGCAGGGATGGGACAAAGGGTGTGGCCTGAGTACGGGGTTCCTTGATTGGGCACCTGGGTGGGGTTCCAGGCCCCCTAAAGCTGAGGAATCCGAGTGTCTGTGTGTGAGTGTGTGTGAGAGACAGAGACAGAACAGAGAGGGAGAGATGGTGGGGTGGGAGCGAGAAAGTCTTCTGAGACCGGCGTGCACATGAGCTAGATGTTAAGGGGGCGGTGGATCAGTTTGAAGAGCTGCCAGACCTAACGTGGGTGGGTGTGTGGGTGCGACATGAGTGTCCCTGGCCTTCAAAGGAGACGGGGAGGTTCTGACTGCTTACGGGACAGTTGGTTACGGGGCGGTGGGTGGAATAGAGAAGGTGTAGGGGCTGAAGGTATGTGAGGTCCTCACGTGGGCAGGGTGGCTGAGGATGAAGCAAGAAGCAGGGCCTGGCAGGGGGACCTTTAAAGCAAGGCTGGAGGCTGGCCTGGCGCTGGGGGACCTGGGGACTCCCTGTGTTCAGGGGCAGAACTGGGCCTGAATTGGATCCTGGATGCATCTCCATGCACTGCCTGGGTTCCATGTGCAGAATGGCCTCTGGGGAAGTGAAGGAAATGCCAGCGTGGGCCCGGGGTGTCTGGGGGGTGTCTGTGGAGGGGTCAGCGTCGGGAGGGAGAGGAATCCCAGGAGCGATATGCAGGTGAAGAGGAGTGTGGATAGCTCCAGGTGCTTAAGGGAAAGGGACGAGTCCGAGTTCACTGGGGAGTCAGACCCGGGGAACCCCAGGGAAACTGGCCAGCGGGAGATGGGGAGAGGCCCACATCGCTGAGCCCACAGGCTACGTGGGGTCTTCCTCCCTTCATGCCGTGCTCTGAACACAGCGATCAGTGGTGACGAGAGCAGGCGCCAGTGCCGCCAGCAGTTGGTGAGTCTTCGACGTTGGGAAGTCGGGGAGGAGGGTGAGCAGGGATGGCTGTGTGCGGGGAGGACCGAAGGTCCAGGGAAGAGAAGTATATCAGGCATGGCACTCACAGGATTTCAGTTCACGGAAGCGGGCGAGCGATGACGTGGAGACCGATGACGCTGAAAGGTTTTTTATTCTATTTGTCGAGGAGGCTGTAACACAGGGCCACACGGGAGCATCAGATTTGGTTAGGAGGCATAACCACCAGCAAAGGGAATCATTTTAGCAGAGTTTATTTGACTTTGTGGGAGAAATGCAGGAAGGGTAGGGCAAACAGCTTAGGGATGGCTATTCTTTTTTTAAAATTTTCTTTTTTATTTCAACGGTTTTTTTTTGTTTGTTTTGTTTTTTTTGTTTTTGGTTTTTTTTTTTTTTTGGGACAGAGAGAGACAGAGCATGAACGGGGGAGGGTCAGAGAGAGAGGGAGACACAGAATCGGAAACAGGCTCCAGGCTCCGAGCCATCAGCCCAGAGCCTGACGCGGGGCTCGAACTCACGGACCGCGAGATCGTGACCCGGCTGAAGTCGGACGCTTAACCGACTGCGCCACCCAGGCGCCCCAGGGATGGCTATTCTGTATAATTTTAGTGTATCTGGGGTAGAAGAGATGGCCCTGGTTGTCCGGTACCTGGCCCTGGTTGATTTAGGGCGGGGGGCGGGGGTGGTGTTGACTTGTGTGAGTCAGTGAAGGAGGTGGCTCAGAGTGTGGGCTCTGGGTATCAGAGGAGATGCAAACAGATTTGACCGTCAGTTTAGCCCTGTAGTTAGTGGATGGCCAATAGATAAATGCAGAATTCTCAGGACACAGTCAACCTAAGAAGCTGTTCATGAGCCAAACCGATCCACTTCTGGCAGAGCCGCGTGGTCTTTGAGGATGTGGCCATACACTTCTCCCAGGAAGAGTGGGGCCTCCTTGATGGAGCTCAGAGACTCCTGTACCGTGCTGTGATGATGGAGAACTTGGCGCTTCTGTCCTCCCTAGGTAAGGCCCTCACACTGAGCCCCGCGTCTTGGGCTGGGCTCTGTTCTGCCCCTTTTCCCCAGGGGTAGCTCTGTCCTTCCCACAAGACCAAGGGTCCTTCTTCCTCTCCTGGTCTCCTGGCAGGACTGGGCTGTGTGCCCTGCACCCGCTCCTCCCCAGCAGGTCCCAGGGCTCAGAAGTCAGAGATGTTCACGTTTGTCTGAGAGATCCCTCAGACCTGGCTTGTCCCTGATGTGGTCACTTAGTCTAGATGCTTGGAACCGTGGTGCCCCAGGCTTTCCCCCTTCCTCCTGCTGACATTTCTTGGGTCCTCCTGCCTGTGCCAGGAATGGCAGGCACCAACCTAGTTACTAATTTGAGGGCACACTGGGTTGTTTCTACAGTGTGTCCTGTGAAGTTCTTGGAATTTTAAGATGTCAGATGTCCTGTGTTGAGTTGCTCTGGTCGTGTGCTGGCCATTCCTTTTCCTTTCTTTCACTGAGGACTGGCCTGTATCAGGTGCCACATCAGTGCTCACCTTGAGCCATGGGGAGGACCCTGGGTACCTAATAGGCCGGCATTACTACATCAGTGGCAAGAGGCACTCAAAAGCACGTGGCCCTGGTGCCATGGGGCTGGGGAAAGATGTGTGTCAGAGCTGGCAATCTGTCCTTTGTCCACCATCGTTTGGTGTCAGGACAGGCCAGACTTCATTTCTTTTCTTTTCTTTTTTTTTTAACTTTTATTTATTTTTGAGAGAGAGAGAAACAGAGTGCGAGCAGGGCAGGGAGAGGGGGAGACACAGAATCCGAAGCAGGGTCCAGGCTCTGAGCTGTCAGCACAGAGCCCGACACTGGCTCAAACCCATGAAGTGCAAAATCATGAACTGAACTGAAGTTGAACACTTAGCCAACTGAGCCAACCAGGCGCCCCACCAGACCTCATTTCTACCTTTTCTTTCCCATTTTCACTTCTACTCTGAATTCTGATCCCCTTTCTGCCACAATCCAACACCTGTTAGCCTTCACCTCTAATTCTGTCTCATCACTGCCTTCACAGGCTCTCCAACATCCTACTGTACGTAGGATATTGTGAGGTCTGTGTGTATCCTTAAATAGTTTTGAATTACAGTGTCTCTGTTGTGGTTAGGTAGGTATTTCTAGTCTGTCTACCGTTTCCTACACAGTGCTCACCAGTCACCAGCAGACATAGCCCTTTGCCCAGGAGTGACCTGAATCCCTGCCTCCCCTCCCTACACACCACCTGCTGTGTTTTAAGTGTTTGTGCTCTCACCCCCCACCACTGATTCCTGTGTTGCAAATCTCGTGCCCAGCGTGGTGGTGTTAGGAGATGGCGCCCCGGTCGTGAGGGCAGAGCTCTCATGGGTGGAGTTAGTGCCCTTGTAGAAGAGACCCCACCGACCCCTCAGCCCCTTGAGCTATGTGAGGACACAGTGAGAAGTTGGCAGCCCGGAAGAGGACCCTCACCCCACCATGCCGGCACCCTGATCCAGCCTCCAGAACTGTGAGAAATAAATCACTATTGTTTATAATAAGCCACCCAGTCTGTGGTGTTTTGTCATAGTAGCCCACATGGACTGAGACAGCCCCCCTCCCTTGTGTCCTTCCCCAGAGTCAGGGCTGTCCCATCGTGGGCGCTGGCCAGGCTGAGCTCTGCACAGCGGGCCTTCCTCTCACCGTCTCGAGGCCCCTTGGCCCATGAGCAGTCCCATGGCTTCATTCGTGGTTGTGTCCGACACGAATTCCCGATGAGGCTGTCTTATCCCAAAGTCGGCCTGCGATTGACCAGCATTTCTCTGCTTACAGGTTGTTGGCATGGAGCACAGGACGAGGAGGCATCACCGGTCAGGACTCCAAAGCCAGACTCTTCCGTCCAGGAGGCCCAGTGTGAGAAAGACATGTTGCCCTCGGCTGAGCAGGATGGAATGTACTCTGATCAGGAACTATATATTTGTGAGGCAAACCAAAAGGAATGGATTGAAGACCAGTTTTCTAGAAGGGAGGAGGGGAGGCCTTCCTCTGCAACGAACGACAGTGTTCACGTGGCAGAGAGTAGCTGCACGTGCTGCAAAGACGGAAAGGACTTTCCGGCCGGCACAGGCCTGCCCCAGCACCTGACCCCTCGCAGTGCATTGAAACCACACAGGGACCCCGAGTGCGGGGAGGCCTTTGAAAGCGGACAGAGTGATTACAAGCGCATTCAGTGTGGGAAGGCCTTCAGGCAAAAACAGGTACTTGGTGAGCACCAGAAAATCCACGCTGGAGTAAGACCTTACGAGTGCAGCAAATGTGGGATGGCCTTCACTAGAAAGTTCCACCTTGTTCAGCACCAGAAAATCCACACTGGAGAAAGGCCTTTTAAGTGCAGTGAATGTGGGAAATTCTTTCGGTACAACTCCACACTCGTTAGTCACCAGAGAGTTCACACTGGATTAAGCCCTTATGAATGCAGCAAATGTGGGGAATTCTTTAAGTACAATGCCAACTTCATGAAACATCAGAAACTTCACAATGGAGAAAGGCCTTATGAATGTAGAGAATGTGGGAAATTCTTTAGGTACAACTATAGACTCATACGACATGAGAGGGTTCATACTGGAGAAAGGCCTTATGAATGCAGCGAATGTGGGAAATTTTTCAGGTACAGCTCCACGTTCATTAGGCATCAGAGAGTTCACACTGCAGAAAAGCCTTATGAGTGCAATGAATGTGGCAAGTTCTTTAGGTACAATTCCACACTCATCAAACATCAGAGGGTTCACACTGGAGAAAGGCCTTATGAGTGCAGGGAATGTGGGAAATTCTTTAGGTACACCTCTACGCTCATTAGACATCAAAGAGTTCACACTGGAGAAAGGCCTTATGAGTGCAGCTTGTGTGGGGAATTCTTTAGGTACAAGTCCAAACTCATGAAACATTGGCAAAATCACACTGGAGAAAGGCCTTATGAGTGCAGCGAGTGTGGGAAATCCTTTAGGTACCACTGCAGACTCATTAGACATAAGAGGGTTCACACTGGAGAAAGGCCTTATGAGTGCAGCGTGTGTGGGAAGTTATTTCGGTACAACTCCAACCTTATTAAACACTGGAGGAATCACACTGGAGAGAGGCCTTATGAGTGCAGCGAATGCGGGAAAGCCTTTAGCCACAAGCATATACTTGTTGAGCATCAGAAAATCCACACTGGAGAAAGGCCGTATGAGTGTGGCAAATGTCAGAAGGCCTTCATTAGAAAGTCCCACCTCGTTCATCACCAGAAAATCCACAATGAAGACAGATCTATGAGCACCATAAATGTGGAGAAGGCTTTAGATACAACTCCAACCCATTAGCGGAGAATTACACTCGTAAAGCAACTTGTAAATGTAAATGCAGAGAATATGGTGAATCTTTTAGGTACCACTTTAAACTCGTTACCCTGGAGAAGCACCTTAGAAGTACAGTAAAACCTTGGTTTGAGAGTATAATTCCTTCCAGAAACATGCTTGCAACCTGGAGCACCCATCTATCAAAGCGAATTTCAAGAACCACTGGCCCAGTTGTGATCATGGGATGTTCGGCGTCACTTACTACTTGTATTGCGAGACACAGCTCATTTATCAAGTTAACATTCATGAGAAATATTTGCTCGTCTTGAGCAATAGTTGCAGAACAAGTTACTCACAATCTAAGGTTTTGCTGGGTAGTGAACGTGGGAAATTGTTTTGGTGCAGTTCGCCATTCATTAGACATCAAGAGGTCACTGGGGAAGACCTTGGAGTGTAGTCAGTGTGGTCTTCAGGTGCAACTCCAGCCCCATCCCACTTCAGAGAATTCACAATGGAGGAAGACCTTATCTGTGCAACAAATATGGGTGTTTGTTCATCTAAAAGTCCAACCTCTTGGCCCCAAAAAGTTCACACCAGAGAACATTGCAAAGGAGGAAAGACTTCAGCCAAATACTGGCTCTCATTTATCCCTGGGAACCACTGTAATATAGTTCTTTATTTTACATGTGTGTTGTGCACACCTAGCACAGCTTACCCTGTCTCTGTGCACTTAGTAGTGTTAAAAATTTCACACATTTGTGCAACCTATTTCCAGAATTCCTTTCATCTGGCAAAATTGAAACTAGACCCACGAGACAAGCTTCTACCCGCCACCCACCACACCTGGCAGCTATGTTTTTATACTGTGTCTCTATGGATTTGACTGCTCTGGAGACCTCATGTAAGTGGAATCATACGGTATTTGTCTTTTCGTGACTGGCTTATTTTGCTTAGCATAGTTTCCTCATTTGTCAGCATTTCCTTCTGTTTTGAGAAAGAATCAGAGTTAATAAGATACTGGGAAGGGTGTCAATGGAGTCAGTACAGCTTTGCCAGATGTGATATTTCGGGAGGAAGAGGAGATCCAGATTTTATATGGTATCTTTATTTCTTAACAGCTTTATGGAGGCATTGACATACGTTAAACTGCATTTATTGAAGGTGTACGATATATTTTCATATAAGTATGCACAATGGGAGCATTGTCAGAGCCATGATAATGAATAATCCATAACACCTATATATAGTTTCCATTGGCCCCTTGTACTCTCTCTCTCCCAGTCCTACGCAACTTGCCGTCCCCAGGTGGGCACTGTCATTTGCATTTTCTAGAATTTTATTTAAATAGAATCCTACGCTTACTCTTGTATAGCTGTGTTTACTAAGCGCATATATGTATTTTTAGTATTGTCCATGTTGTGTGTGCAAGCATGGCACTGGATAACCGGCAAGGCTCTGTGTTATGTATTAGAGCTGCACTGTTCATAAACAACAAAGGTGCTAATAATCACTGAGCGTAAGAGTTGTTTAGAATGGAAAATGAAGTTTAGATAAAATAAATTTAAATTCAGTTTCATATGAATTCATTATCAATAAAAAATCTTGAACCATCTGAAACACCTTTCTTGGAAAATTCTTGTTTGGCTTCTTTTTTTCTAGTAGTGTCTTTAAGCTATATCTTTGTATCATAAACGTTTCTAAAGCATTTTAAAAATGTTTTTGTGTAAAGTACACATAAAATTTACTATCTTGTCATTTTTAAGTGTTCAGTTCTGTGGTGTATTGGGCTCTCCAGAGAAGCATCAGGGTGTGTGTGTGTAGAGAGAGGTGTGGGGGGCTGGGAGTGTATATGTGTTTTAAAGAATTAGCTAAAGCATTTGTGATGGCCCGGCAAGTGGAAAATCTACCGAGCAGGCCAACAGGCTGGGGACCACGGAAGAGTTGCAGTTCAGGTCCAAAGGCAGTCTGCTGGTAGGATTTCTTGCTTGAGGTCATCTTTTCATCATGTAATCTTCAAACCAGGTGGCTCATTGAGAAACTTGAACTTTAGAAAGGGTAACAAGCATTATAGAATAGGAAACGGAAAGAGAACAGTTTGGGAGTGATACGTGGGAGGGAAATGATTCAAGACTCCACTCTGTATCTTTCAAACCTCACCATGTACAAAAGAATGCCAAAATTAAGGTAATTATATATAAATTTATGTTTACATTGAAAACTTTGTTTCATAAAGCTCACGACTATGGAACAACTGAAAAAGTGTGACAGGTACATAATGACGATGCCAGAAGGAAAGAAAGACCAAAAGGAATGGAAGTAATGCTTGAAACAATAGCGACTGATAATTTCCCCCAAATTTACCCAAATTTAGACATCCAGGTACAGATCCAGGAAGCTAAGAGAACACCAAGCAGGAAAGATGCTAAAAGAAAAAACTACACCCAGAAATAGTATTTTCAAACAACAGATAATAGAGAAAAAAAAAAAAAAAAACAACTCTGAAACAAGTCAGAGAAAGGAAACACTTTATTTCTAGAGGAGCAAAGATAACGACATCCAATTTCTCAGAAACCATGTAAGAGTGGAGTGCAGTATTTAAAGTGTTGAGAGAGGAAAAAAACCACAAATCTAGAACTTTGTACCCCGTGAAGTTATCCTTCAAAAGTGGAGAAATAAAGAATTTCTCAAGCGAAAATGGAGAGTTTGTTGCCAGTAGACCTGCCTTGAAAGAAATGTTAAAAGTTCTTTAGAGAGAAGGAAAATGGTATATAGCTCAGAATCTGAGATCTACAACGAAAGGAAGAGCATCAGAAAAGGAAGAAGTGAAGGTAAAATAAGAATTGTCTTGGGGCACCTGGGTGGCTCAGTTGGTTGGGCGTCACTTCAACTCGGGTCACGACCTCACAGTCCGTGAGTTCGAGCCCCGCATCGGGCTCTGTGCTGACAGCCCATAGCCTGGAGCCTGCTTCAGATTCTGTGTGTGTGTGTCTCTCTCTCTGCCCCTCCCCTGCTCATGCTCTGTTTCTGTCTCAAAAATAAATAACACTTTAAAAAATTAAAAAAAAGAATTGTCTTATTATTAATTATCTAACAGATTACAATTTGTCAAAAAACAGCAACAATGTATTAGAGTATATATGTGTGTGAATATATTAAAATGAATAACAGGCACGATGCAAGGAAGGAGACAGGAATTAGTAATATTTTGTTATATTGAGGCACACACACTCCCTGTGAAATGGTAGTGTTATCTGAAAGTGGATTTAGATTAGCTGTAGATGTATACTGTAAGCTCTAGGGCAACCCCCAAAGTAAACGAGTACAACCGTTAAGAAAGGAGAGAAAATGGAATGCATAAAATGCTCAATTAAAACTACAAAAGGGAGGGGTACCTGGGTGCCTTAGTTGGTTAAGCACCTCACTCTTGATTTCAGCTCAAGTCATGATGTGGTGAGTTCAAGCCCTGAGTCCGGCTCTGTGCTGAGCCTGCCTGGGTTCTCTGTCTCCCTCCCTCTGCCCCTCCTCTGCTTGCTCTTTATTTCTCTCCCTCTCTCCAAACATAAACATTTTTTTTTTTTTTAACTACAAAAGGGAGAAAATGGGTGGAAGGCAAAAATAGGAACAAAGTACAAGGGCAACAAACAGAAAACAATAACCAATGTGACAGATTATGAATCCAACTATATCAAGACTTACTTTGAATGTCAAAATGCACCAATCAAAAGAAAGATTGTCAGAGTGGATCAAAACCCAAGACTCAACAATATGTTGTTTACAAGAAACCCACTTTAAATATAAAGACATATCTGTACAGATTAAAAGTATATGGATGAATGAGGCACCTGGGTGTCTCAGTCGGTTAAGCATTTGACTTCAGCCCAGGCCATGATCTCACAGTTAGTGAGTTCGAGCCCCGCTCTCACTCTCACCACTAGTTATCAAACTCACACCCAACAAGAAGAGTAAAGGTGGATCCTGCAAGTCCAGTCCTCTTTACTATCCCATCAGTCGGAAGAAAGATTTCTTCCTCTACTCCCACCCTCAACAGCCCAGCCAATGAGAGGCAGTCATAGCTCAGATGATGAGAATCCATATTTATAACTCCCAGTTTACTCCGATGGACTTTTAGTTTATAACGTCTCCGCCCAACTCCCTTCCTCTGTAAAAGAGAGGTTTCCTTCTTTGTTCTCCAGACTTGCCTATGGCTTTGCCAAATCTTGCTTGTACCAGGTTACAATTCTCAGCTGGTCTCAAACCCATCTTTTGCTGGCAAAATAACTGGCACTTTTAAGGTTAACAAAAGAAATGGAACATATCTAAGAAATGAAGTATTATCTCAATAAAAGTGTTACTTGGTAGGTTGGAACACAGTCTGAACACTGATTATCCAGGCCAGAGAAATATCCCTTCTCCAACTCCCCATCATGCCCTGTCTAGGGTTTTTTTCTTTCTCGTCCCTCACCTTGCATATTGAAGGTCATAAAACAGTTGACATGTATTTGGCAATCAATATGAGTGGTTGCTGATTATTATTATGAAGTTAAAAAGAAAATCACAGACCCAAAATGGTGCACGTAGGCTGAGTCCCCAAACTGGGGCTTAATACCTAATCTAATTGCAATTTCAACCTCCTCCAGAAATGTAGACTTAACCAGTTAGGAATTTTCTGATCAGTGCTGATGTAGTAATCTGCTACATGGGCCCTCATCCATGCTCCAAGGAAGATGAAAGTCATCTGCATGCTGTCCCCCTAAGGAAAAGCAACCTTGCCTGAAAATCCTTTTGCTAATAACTTTCTGCCCCCAACCTCCTCCCTATAAAATCTTCCATTTTGTACAACTCCTCGGAGATCCCCTCTACTTGCTAGATGGGACGCAGCCTGTTGATGAGGTATTTAGTAAAGCCAATTAGATTTGCAAAATTACTTGTTGAATTTTATTTTTTAACAATAGTCTGGTGTGTCCCTTTGATGGTGTAGCCTTTGGGAATTTCCTGTGCTTCCCAGAGTCTGTAGTAACAGACCTCTATTTGGGACACTTGGCCTAGACTGCACTCAGAGGAAACCTGGGTATACGCTGTAAGAGTCAGCGACCCCACGCTGCATCACAGGAGTCCAGGAACTCCATTTCCCCGGGCAGGCTCACGTTGTCCCGCGGCGTCCATCCCGAAATCAGGAAGGACCTCATTCCCCACGACGGGGCGGGGAGCCGCCAGGGAACCACACGCTACCCAGAAGGCTCCGCGGCAGGCCATTGTGAGAGCCGAGCCAATGAAAACGCAGCATGGATTCCGGTAGCGGCGCCTGTGGGGCGGGACTTCCGGTGGCGTTCCCCTGGTGTTGCGCATCTTCGAGTACTTGGGCCGTTTGACTGGTGCAGGGTCTTGGGGGCGCTGGGTTCCTTCGAAGTGGATGCAGTGTTCCAGAGGAGGTGATGTTCCCGTCGCTGAGGCGGCTGCCAGTTGCCGGGTTGCCTGCCGCGTTCCGCCCCGCTCTTCCCACTGGTCGGAGGAGGAGGCCGCGCGCGTGAAGCCAGTGCAGGTGGGTGCTGCGACCCCGGGGCCCTCGGCCGCCCGCCCCCGCCCGGAGGGCCGAGGCCAGAATGGAGGAGCGCCCGGTTAGCTCCCCGCAGTCAGGCCCCCAGGGCGCGAGCAGAGGGCGTTCTTGTTCTGGTCCCGGTCCCGCCCGCCCGTAGGGGCTGCTGAGTCGGGACCCGGGGCCGAGGGGTGAGGGGGAGGTCGCTGGCAGGGACGGCGTGAGCCGTGAAATCCGTGAAGGGGCGGGGATGGGAGGGGCTGCGATTTGGTGACTTAAAGAAATACGTATTTGTTAAGGTGACCAAAATGTATTTCTGCTATATATCTGGTCTTAGTGCATAGTTCCTGGCTCATAGCTTCCAAAACTGTTGGAATTTCCTAAGTGTTGACAGTGGTAAAGTTGTGTTTTGTCCTACGAATGGGGTGAGTTTTGGAAGCACCTAAGCCGGTTGCCTGGAGAACCAACCTGGTGATTAGAGGGTTGTAACTTTAAGTCCCTCCCCTCCCCCCAACCTGACCTCACCCCGCCCCACCCGACCCGACCCGACCCTACCCTACCCTACCCGACCCTACCCGACCCTACCCGACCCTACCCTACTCCTTGGGAGAAGGGAGATGGGCTGGAGGTCGAACTAATAGCCAGTGGCCAGTGATTGAATGAGCCGTGGTTATATGATGCAGCCTCCAAAGTACCCTTAAAGGACAGGGTTCAGAGAGCTTCCGGGTTGGTAAGCACCTGGAGATTTGAGGAGAGTGGTGCACCTGGAGACTGCAAGGATACTCTGTGCCGTTTTCATACCTTGCCGTGTGCGTCTCTTCCATTTTGGCTGTTTCTGAGTTAATACCCTTTTGTAATAATTCGGTGATCTAGGAAGAAAAATGTTTCTCTGAGTTTTGTGAACCATTCTAGCAAATCAGTTAAACCTGAGGAGAAGGGGTCTTGGGAACCTCTGATTTATAACCAGTCAGTGGGAAGCACCAGTAACAGCCTGGGCTTGCAGCTGGCATCTGAAATGGCAGGGGGTTGAGGGTGGGGGTACCGTCCTGTAGGACTGAACCCTTAACCTGTGAATCTGATGCTAATTCCTGATACATAGTGTCAGACTTGAATTCTTGGACATCCTTCTGGCTTTTAAGAATTGATGTTGTGTGAGGAACCCCAGGGACCTCCCCCCAACTCCACACACACACACACACACACACACACACACACACACACTTGTTGGCATTGGTTCCAGGGACCTAATTTAGGGGCATATCCATATTTGAAGTTTAAAATTACTGAAAAGAGAATGGGAAACTAGCGAGGAGGACAACCCGGCAATAGACTCCAGGAGATTATATGGTGGGGGCTGGACCAGAGGAGCGGCAGTAGAGGAGAGATGTGGTAAGAATTTGGATAGATCAGGGGCGCCTGGATGGCGCAGTCGGTTAAGCGTCCGACTTCGGCCAGGTCACGATCTCGCGGTCTGTGGGTTCGAGCCCCGCGTCAGGCTCTGGGCTGATGGCTTGGAGCCTGGAGCCTGTTTCCGATTCTGTGTCTCCCTCTCTCTCTGCCCCTCCCCCGTTCATGCTCTGTCTCTCTCTGTCCCAAAAATAAATAAATTAAAAAAAAAAAAAAAGAATTTGGATAGATCAGGGACACCTGGGTGGCTCAGTTGGTTGAGCATTCGACGCATGGTTTCGGCTCAGGTTATGATCTCATGGTTCTGAGTTTGAGAACCACATGGACAGTGTGGAGCCTACTGGGATTGATTCTCTCTCCCCCTCTGTATTCTGTCTCTCTCAAAATAAATTAATTAATTAAAAAAAAAGAATTTGGGTGGATCATAAAGTTAGGGTCAACAGGATTTCCTGCTCCATCCAGCATGTCTGTGAATAAAAGGGAGTGAAAGACCATCCAGTTTTTATTTTTGCCTGGACATTTGAAAGAAAGGAGGTGGGGAAGTCAGTGCAGGGAGCAGGTTTCACAGAGATTTTGAGTTACATCTTAGACATGTGATTCTGAGAGGTCTCAAGATGGAGATGAGACTTCTCATGATAGGTGGGCTTGAAGGTTTAGAGGTGAGGGAAGAGGGCTGGAGATAAATGTTAAATGGTGGGGACCTCGGACTGGATCAGGTCAGAGCCTGGGGATCAGATTGAAGAAGGAGGGTTTTGAGGTTCTTTCAGATGGGTCCTGCGGTGGGGTAGGGAAGGCCTGGGACCCATGTGTATCGCTGATTGTCTTTCAGAGATGAGGTGAATTCTGGCCTGTGTGTGGAGAGAGGGAGGTCCAGAGGAGGTGAGGTGTTGGCAGGGTGACTGAGGTGTGAATTGGTGTGGCTCCTCCCCTGCAGGCTAAGCAGCCACTCAAGACCACTCCCTGTGGAACAAAGCCAGGGTCAGCCGAGCCCCAGACCAGGGCACTGCTGCCTCCCCTCCCCTCTGCTGTGCAGTCCAGGGCTCCCCACATACTGTCTTCCGAGATGATGGCACGAGGACTAGTAGTTTTCAGCGCTCCCCTTAACTTCAGAACGTATGAAACAGCTACTGATTTGAATACTAACAAAGCAGCATCCTTCCAAATACATAGGCATAGGCAGGCAACTAGAAATGAGCGCAGTGAATTACTTAAATTTATCCACACACTTAATAATTGGTGTAAGAGTTACTTTATTTTTAAACATTTGCTTATGATGTAAGTTTCATGCATCACATCCTCTTAAAAACTTACAAAGTGGGAAAAATACACTCCCAAACTTTTAAAGTCCTACCACTTCATTTGCACTGAAAACAGACAAAACCCTGGATGCTCTGGACTGTAAGCTGATACATAGTGTGCTACTGATGTGTGATATCAATATCACCCTGTGAGGGGGGAATAGTCTTATTCCGATTGTATGGGATAAGGACAAAGACCTCCCTGAGGGTCATTCTTTCTCCAGAGTCACATGGCTAGTAAGAGGCAGCAGTGAGCCCTGAGGAACTCGGTTGGGACCATCATACTGACATTGCTTTGCTGGAGGGCAGAGCAGTCCTGGTGGTTCAGCTCAACTTGTAGGACCTTAACCGTCGTTACCCATTTCTCATGGCTCCCCTCCTTCTGCACCTGCACCAATGGATGGGGGCGTGTGGACCCCAGTAAAGCTGTGCTTCTGGTTTCGTACGGGGCATCTTTGTGTTATGGTGGCAGTGCCATTGGGGATCCGTTAGGGGAAGAAGGGGCTAAATCTGTGTCTCAGGTGGGTGCCAGGCTGGTGGGGGTGGGGATCACAAACACGGGAGGAACTGCAGGGCTGTTGGGGGGGGTGTGCATGTGAGGTGGAGGGTCGTAAAGCCTTCTGAGGAGGCAGTGGACTTAAGACGGTTGTTGAGGTGCCCACAGTGAAGGTCAGACACCAGGGCGGGCGGGCCTGTTACCCCTCTGTGGCCTCGGCAAGCTTTTCTGGTTACCCTCACCTGGATTGTTTATTTGGGCTGGTAGATTAGTTGGATGGGGGAAATGGGATCGGCCAGATTCATTGCAAGTCTGGGGCTTTGAACGAGAGGTGGTGAGAGGTCAGGATCGCTTCTGAGATTGTGAGACCCTCACACAGGTCTCTGTGGCTAAGCTAAAGCAAGAAACAGTTGGGCGAGGATACTTTGGTGTTATGATAGAAGACTCCGGCAGACTAGGAGGCCGGCTGCGTTTGCACTGCCTGGGTTCCGTGTGCGGACTGGGCATGTTGGAGGGTCAAAGAAATGCCTACCGTGTGGTCCTGGGGGCTACGGTGGCATTGTCTTCCCTGTCCGAGGTCAGGTACCCCAGGCCTTCCTGTCCTCTTGCTCACGTACTTGGGGCCTGCCTATGCCAGCAACTTCAGGCACTGATCGTGTCATCACCACTTGTAGGGACCATTGGGTTTGTTTTAAGACTTTCCTCTGAAGGTCTCATAAACTTAGAAGGTGGGATGTTGATGTGGTGTGGGTCACTCTGGGTGGATGTCCGGTACTCTCTTTCTCTGTCTTTTCCCCTGGACATGCCTCTTCCAGGCCCCGGTGGTTGCTCGCACTAAGCAATAGTAGAGCCCCAGGCACCTGACAGAGGAACGTTACTTCCGCAACATCAAGAGATGCTCAAAAAAATGTGGCCCTCACACGGAGCATCTGTTCTGTGTCCATCACTGTATGATGCCTGGGGCAGTGGCCGCCTTATTTATACCTTTTCTTTCCCACTAACATTTCAGTTCTTTCGGCTCTCATCCTTTCCCTTCCGCTGCTTCCTTGGAGGACTAACGTTTCAGATGGTGTGAAGTCTGCACATATCCTTAAATGGTCCTTGAACACGAGCTACTGTAATGCAATCTTTCTTTTAATTTACATCCAAGTTAGTTAGCATATAGTGCAACAGTGATTTCAGGAGTAGATTCCTTAATGGCCCTGACCCATTTAGCCCATCCCCCCTCCAGCAACCCTCTGTTCTCCATATTTAAGAGTCTCTTCTCTTTTGTCCCCCTCCCTCTTTTTATATTATTTTTGCTTATGTTCATCCGTTTTGTCTCTTATGCTATTGGTCTTTCTCTGACTAATTTCGCTTAGCATAATACCCTCCAGTTCTTCCCATGTAGTTGCAAATGGCAAGTTTCATTCCTTTTGATTGCCAAATAATACTCCATTGTATGTATGTGTGTGTGTGTGTGTGTGTGTGTGTGTGTGTACACCACATCTACATTATCCATTCATCCATTGATGAACAGGGCTCTTTCCATACTTTGGCTATTGTTGATAGTGCTGCTGTCAACATTGGGATTCATGTGTCCCTTCGAAACAGCACACCTATATCCTGTGGATAAATGCCTAGTAGTGCAATTGATGGGCCGTAGGGTAGTTCTATTTTTAATTTTTTGAGGAGCCTCCATACTGTTTTCCAGAGTGGCTGCACCAGTTTGCATTCCCACCAGTAGTGCAAAAGGGACTTTCTCTCTCTGCATCCTCGCCAACATCTGTCATTGCCTGAGTTGTTAATGTTAGCCATTCTGACAGATGTGAGGTGGTATCTCATGGTGGTTTTGCTTTGTATTTCCCTGATGATGAGTGATGTTGAGCATTTTTTTCATGTGTCGGTTGGCCATCTGGATGTCTTTTTTGGAGAAGTGTCTAGTCATGTCTTTTGCCCATTTCTTCCCTGGGTTATTTGTTTTTTGGGTGTTGAGTTTGATAAGTTCTTTATAAATTTTGGATACTAACCCTTTATCTGATAGGTGTTTTGCAAATATCTTCTCCCCTTCCGTAGGCTGTGTTTTAGTTTTGCTGATTGTTTCCTTCACTGTGCAGAAGCTTTTTATTTTGATGAGGTCCCAAGAGTTCATTTTTGCTTTGGTTTCCCTTGCCTCTGGAGACATATTGAGTAAGAAATTGCCATGGCCGAGGTCAAAGAGGTTGTTGCCTGTTTTCTCCTCGAGGATTTTGATGGCTTCCTGTCTGCATTTAGGTCTTTCATCTATTTTGAGTTTATTTTTGTGTATGGTATAGGAGAGTGGTCCAGGTTCATTTTTCTTCCTGTTTTCCCAGCTGTCCTGTTTTCCCAGCTCCATTTGCTGATGAGACTGTCTTCTCTATTCCATTGGATATTCTTTCCTGCTTTGTCAATCTTGATGATTACAGCTTTGTAATTCATCTTGAAGTCTGGAATTGTGATGCCTTCAGCTTTGGTTTTCTTTTTCAACATTTCTTTGGCTATTCGGGGTCTTTTCTGGTTCCATACAAATTTTAGGATTGTTTGTTCTAGCTCTGTGAAGAATGCTGGTGTTATTTTGATAGGGATTGCATTGAATATATAGATTGCTTTGGGTAGTATTGGCATTTAAAAAATATTTGTTCTTCCAGTCCATGAGTATGGAATCTTTTTCCATTTCTTTGTGTCTTCTTCAATTTCTTTCTATAGTTTCCAGTGTGCAAGCACACATTTCTGGGTCTGGACTCAGTCTTCTACCCAGTGCTCACCAGTCACTAGCAGCCATGGCCTTGTTGAAAGTCATTTGCAGAGGACACTTGGGGAGCCCACCTCTCCTCCCTGCCCTCACCCCTTTCTCATTTCCTTGCCCAGAGTCCCATTGTGGGCGCTGGCCAGGCTGAGCTCTGCACAGAAGGCCTTCCTCTCACCGTCTCGAGTCCCCCAGACTTGTCAGCAGTCCCCTGGCCTTATCCGTGGGTGTGTCTGACAGGCATTCCGGACAAGGCTGCCTATGCTTGACCAGCATTTCTCTGCCTACAGGTTGCTGGCATGGAGCCCAGGATGAGGAGGCCCCTTCAGAGCAAGGTGTCTATAGGAGCGTCATGGGTCAGGACTCCAAAGCCAGGTCCGTCGGTCCACGAGGCCCAGCCCTGTGAGATGTGTGTCCTGCTCTGGAGAGACACTTTGCACTCGGCTGAGCAGGGTGGAACCTACCCTGAGCATGGCCTGTACGCTCGTGGGGCAGACCTACACCTGCATCAGACAAAGCAGAATGGAGAGAAGCTTGGCATAAAGGACGAGCAGAGCCCTTCATTTGTTAGGGGCCACACAGTTCATCTGACCTTGGCCCGGAGGGAGGGTAGGAAGGACTTCGCAGTCTTTCTCCTGCCTCCGGCCACGCAGTGGCTAGCCACACGGGGACACTGATGCAGGGAGGCCTTTGAAAGTGGACAGAATGGGTGTCTGTGCACTAAGCATGGGAAGCCTCAGCCACAGCACATACTGTGGAGCAGCCATAAGTCCACCCTGGATGAGACCAAGGAGACCGGTGAGTGAAGGTAGGATGCTTTGTAGGCGCAACTCCAACTTTCAAACACAGATTTCTTCGACACCTTGCTTTCAATTCCTTTTGCACCTACCCCAAAAAAGTAGAATCGTTGATTCATGTGGTATTATGGTCATGTTTTGAGCAATTGTTTTCCATAATACTGATGCCATTTTATGTTCCTGTGCACCTGCCCCACCGTGTGTGAAGTTTCTAGTTTCTCTTCATCCTTTGCAACATCTAGATTTTTTTAAATATATATATAATAGCTATTCTAAGGATATATTTTGTAGTTTTAGTTTTCATTTCTCTAATGATTAATGTGTGGGTGTTGCGCATATTTATTTTGGAGAAATATCTATTCAAGTCCTTTGCTCATGTTTTAATTGGATAATGTATTTTCTTTGTTATTGAATTATGAGTTTTTTATACAAGTCCTTTGTATATTCTGGATATTAATCCCCTATCAGATTTGCAAATATTTTCTCCCCTTCCCCCATTCCGCATGTTGCATTTTCACTCATATGTGCATTTCCCGTATGTTGATTGTTTTCTTTGGTGCACAGGAATTTTAAATTTTGATATAGTCCACTTTGTCAATTTTTATCTTTCATTGTATGTGTGCTATATGTCTAGGAAATCATTGTCAAGTCCAGTGTGAGAAAGCTTTCTTCCCTTCTAAGTTACATGGTTTGAGAACCATGTGTAAGTCTTTAATCCATGTTGAGTTCATTTTTGTATAACACTATAATGTACCCCCAGTTTTCACATGTGGTATGTCCAGTTTTCCCTGCGCCTTTTCAAATGACTGGACTTTCCCTATTGAAGTCCTTTACAGCCGTGTCCAAATCATTTGACCATCTGTGAGAATTTATTTCTATGCTCTGAATTCTATTTCATAGGTGTATGTGTATCACTGTCTCATACCAGAATCACAGTGTTTTGATATATACTTTTATAAAATACTGTCTTAATTCCACTTTGAAGCCTGGCATGAAGCCAGTCAGCTCCCCTTTTGGAGTATCTGATTAATTCCACATCCCCAAATACTCCCCATATCAGGCTCTCACCCATACCAGTCCTGATGGCCTGAACACCTAAGAACCAGGTACCAGACAGCTAAGGATGCCCCTGTGCCCTGGAGTCTAAGAAATTATTCAGCCCACCCAGATCCTGGGACACCTACCTTGCTATGCACACACTGCCCCTTCCAGCTCCAGCTTGCTGTCACGCTGCCCCTCACTAAGCCCCTGTTGGGTTCTGTCTGACCTTCTCTTGTTCCCAGCTGTGAGTTACAAAGAGCTTTGCCTTTTATCTATGTGAGTGGTATTTGTTCTCACCTGCCATCATCATCCTCAACAACACAAAAAAAATTTTAAAGACCTTTCAGTCTTACACAACATCTACACACCCAGAAGAGTACTGTGTGTGTGGTGAATGTTGTAAAGTTTTCAGCCAGTAGCCTGTCTTCATTGTGCACCAGGAAGTTCACAATGTCAGCATCGTGAGAGGCTAGAAGTCAGCCAGAATTGCACCTCCCGGGCTAAATATGTGGGTTGGTTTCATGAACTCTTCCACTTTCAGAGCTGCTTGGGGTGGCACTGCCCCTCTCTATCCGAGAAGCCATCCCTCTTCTACCAGGTGTCAGGGAGCCCAGCAGATTGCTGTGCTCTCTTCATCTGGAGTAGTCACCAGGGTTGGTGAGGCCTCATTCCTTACACCTTACCTCCTATCAGTTTGGGTGGGGACATCACCCAACTTTGGACAAGGGGACTTGAGCTGGCTTCACCTCCCAGCTCACAGAGGTTTCCCAACGTTTCCCTTCTTTGGGGGCATTGTCTCTGACTGTCTCATGAGACTTGTAATGGATTTTTCTAGCCATTAGGTTACCCAACACAGGAACTCCCTGGTCACCCCACTGGCTTTTGTGATAATAAAAGTCTTACTCTTTTTTTTTTTTTTTAATGTTTATTTACTCTTGAGAGAGAGAAAGAGCATGAGGGAGGGAGGGGCAGAGAGAGAGGGAGACACAGAATCCAAAGCAGGCTCCAGGCTCTGAGCTACACCACAAGATCATGACCTGAGCCAAAGTCAGACACTTAACCAACTGAGCCAACCAGGTGCCCCTAAAAGTATTCTTTAAACTATATTTACTGTATTCGCTGTGGGTGAGAACAGAATTGGACTCGGATGGAATGAAAGAATGAACGGGTTTTGGGGGGCCTCTCTTTTGTGTGCTTCAGAGGAAATAGGATAAAGAACAACTCTCCAGATTTGGCTCAATTTGCATTGCTACATGATGCATCCCTGGAAAGTTTATAGGACTTCTGTACTCGGGGTGCAAAGAATATCTGTAGTTATCCAGTCTGCTAGTCTACTCGAGGGTGGGGTAGGGCAGTCTCCCTGGCAGTCCTTGCATTCAGCAGCAGCATGAGTTGGGTCATTTGTACTCAGAGGCTGTCCCATATTCCAGGCATTGCTGAGGAATATAGCTCCTCAGTCTCCCCTGACTTACCGGCACTTACGGGGTATTTGTTATGATGTACAGATACCTCAAGTGCAAAGCTATGTCTTCACAGCTTCATTGAAGCTGGTATTTCTCAGTGATTTTTAAATACGATAAAAAGAAGTCCCGATTTAGTCATAACCTCCGATTTCCTTTGTAAGCCTGTGCTCACCTTAATTCCCTCACTTCTCAGACTTCAGTGAGCTCTAACCTCGTGCAGATGGCCAAGAGCTATTTTGGCCACGGGTGAATATTCAGTAGTTTCATTTCTTCTGGGATAATCTCAAGTGCCCATGCATTGTCACTGCAGTCGCACGTGGAATTATATTTACTTCCCAGCAAGGAAAAAAATCACAAAATCCAATCCTGCCGCTTCTCTGTCTCCGTGTTCAGAAGCCCGCTGTCCCAATGTGGTAAGTCGCTCCCACTTTTGAGATCGGGTGTTAAATTCTAAAAAAGAATGGAATGCATGGAGTTAAGAGTTGGACATCACTAGCCCTTTTTTCTAACAGTGAAACTCCTACAATTGATTCTAAAGTTTCAGTCTAACATGAAAAGCAGTAAGATGGTATTTTAGATCCCAGCTCTGGGTGGACGTACTTTATGTCTGAGTGACAATTGGGTTTGCACTTTGGGGACATCTAAAATAATTTCTGTGATCAGCAGACACTCCACGAAAATCTGGGTGTGACCGCCTCCAAGAAGCCGGAGCCCCACTCAGAACGTTCAGACACCCCTTCCCAGCACCCCTCATGGTGCGGGACAGCTGCCGGAGGTCAGGATGGAGACCCAGGCGGAGGCTGGCGTCTCCATCAGGACTACGTTACCCAGAAGGCAGTGCGCCACACTGGGCCAGTGAGGGCTCAAGGAGCGAGGCACTTCCGCCCAGCGGACGGCATGTAGGCGGGCCTTCCGGCGTTGGCCTCCAGCGACATCTTGTAAATTTGGTTCTGTCCAGCGCTCGGAAGCTGAGGTTGCTGGGACTGCCCAAGGTAACGGAGCGGGGACGCGCAGGGCCGGCTGCTCGGAGACTCAGCGTGGCTGTCGTGCGGGCTGAGCACTGCGGTGCCACGGTCGCCGTGGCGGTTCCCATCCAGGTAAATGCTGCGTTTCTCTGGGCCCTCACCCCCTCAGCTCTTCTTATTCATTGAAATTTCATATTTTTGTTCTTACGAGGGTCCTGTTTACCTTGGTCTTCCGAATTCTGGAATGTCGCCTGCCCGAGGAGAGTGGCACAGAATGCGTGTGCAGCTGAATAGCCGGCTGTAAGATTAGTGCTAACCTGCACACGGCCAGGAGCTTATTGCTTGTACTCATTGCTGTTAACCTCTTACCTTTGGGTTTCTTCCCGAGTAGCACGAGCGTCGCGGTGCAGCTGCGCTCGCCAAAGCCTGATCCGTTCCAGGGAGAGGGAAGCTGGCAAGGGCTGTTCTAAACATTAGCCCGCTGGGGCAAATGGAGTGGCTGCTCGTGGGCCGGGCTGGGGCTGAGGGTGGTAGCTCTGGTCGCGGCCACCGTCTTCCTGCGAGCTGGAGGACAAGGTGAGCGAGGGTGTGAGCGCGCCCCCTGCCGGCCGACCGCTCCGTTCTCGCGTTCCCACTGGCCGGGGAAGAGCTGGTGTCTAGACAGCACCCCAGCACCCAGCTCCGCGGTTCTTCCGCGGCCACCATGGCCTTCTCCAAGGTTAAGCTGTTGTCCGATGTCTCAAGCAAGCACCCTTTATTTTCCGAGAGCTTCAGCACCTCTGTGGGAAGTCCTCAGCATCGTAGTTTAGATGAAAGATTGATGGGTTACTGCAGTCACAGCACTGTACAGCTGTTCATTTTTCTGCGTAGTATTCTGGGATATGAGTATATAAACAAAATGTTTTTATATGTTTCTGCCCGTGGTTTTCTGCATTTATAAACACTGGTACTGTAGCCACATGTTTTGGGCTATACAAGCATACAGTTGTCTAGCATTCTGTATTAAAGATAGCCCACTTTCCACAAGTAGTCGTAGGTTTAAATTTATGATTCCAGGGGCACCTGGGTGGCTCAGTTGGTTGTGCATCTGACTTCGGCACAGGTCATGATCTCCCGGTTTCTGAGTTTGAGCCCCACATCGGGCTCTGTGCTGATAGCTGGGAGCCTGCTTCAGATTCTGTGTCTCCCTCCCTCTAAAATGAATGTAAAAAAAATTTTTTTTCATTTATGATGCCAGATTGGTTTTCAAAATGTTACCAATCTACATACATACAATAGTTTACAATATTTAGCTAATTTCTATAGTGTTAGTAGCAGTGGGCAACGTCAGGCTTGTGATGTCAGCCTTACTGAGTTGGTTTTTTGGTTTTTTTTAAACATTTATTTATTTTTGAGACAGAGACAGAGCACGATGGGGGAGGGGCAGAGAGAGAGGGGGACACAGAATCTGAGGCAGGCTCTGAGCTGTCAGCCACAGTCTGACCAGGCACCCCACACCTTACTGAGTTTTGCTTTATTTTTGTTCATTACTGTTAACTTTACATTTGCATTTTTAAAAAGCGCTTACTGGAATTCTCATTTACATACACAAGATTCTTTAATTCACTAAGTATTAAAATTTTAAATAATTTAACGATTACGGAGGGTTCACGAATTTGTGTAATTTTTGCTCAACTGTGTAACTGGTCATTTCAGTTTTTATGAAAAAATGTAACAGGAGCCCCCAGGAGCCCTTTGTTTCAATGTAGTGGGATTCTTTATTGTGATACTTTGGTTTGAGAAATCTGTTCTTCTGTTAACTTGTAAGAGACATAATTTTTTGTCTTCTAAATTAAGCCTATCCAGTTGAAATTACGTCATTTTTTAAAAAGATTATTAGGCTCCATACCCAACTTGGGGCTTGAACTCAAAGAGTCACGCGTTACCAACTGAGCCAGCCAGGTGTCCCTGTGTGCCTCGTTTGAAGTAGAGGTGTAAATTTTTATGTTGCCACACAATTTATAAGCTGCTACTATTTTAATGCTCTGTAGCACCACTAAAGCATCCAGATCCATGCACACATGCATGACCCACTTCATGATCTCTGTAGTTTTTCCAACCTAAATCCTATGACAATCGTTTTCTTACTAGAACAGCTTTATAATGTGCTAATCTTTTGGAACAATTACTCTTGTATGTTAAAGTGATGTTTAACGTTTATTCTTATTTACAACAATCTTGTCACTTAAAAAAATTTTTTTTTTGAGAGAGAGTGAGAGCTCAGGATGGCAGAGAGGGACACAAAGGATCCGAAGGAGGCTGTCGGCACAGAGCCTGACAGTAGGGCTCTAGCTCACGAACTGCGAGATCATGATCTGAGCCAAAGTTGGATGCTTAACCAGCTGAGTCACCCAGGCGCCCCAGCCTTGTCACTTTTTAGAAATAGCTTCTCACGTTCTAAAATACTTGGGAGTTTTATGTTTGCAGCTATGACTTGGTCTGCTCTCAGGAAAACTCAAGGATTTTAGCAAAACTGTGTAGTCCTTTTGTATTTGCAGTAACACCAAGCGTGTGTTTATAACATGCGTAATATCAAGGTTATAACATGCGTAATATCAAGGTTTTGGCTTTGCTCTGAATCTTTTAGTACTATTGGGTTTGCAGTTGTAATGAAATCTAGGGGTGTTGTCTTTTCTCCACATTTTCTTTCTTTTTCTTAGATGCACGTTGTCCAGATTTATTCTTCCCTCATCATTGATCTCACCCTTTATGGGGCATCTGGGTGGCTCCGTCAGTTATGCGTCCGACTTGGGCTCAGATCATGATCTCGCGGTTCATGAGTTCAACCCCCGTGTCAGGCTCTGTGCTGACAACTCAGAACCTGGAGCCTGCATCGGATTCTGTGTCTCTTTCCCTGTCTGTTCCTCCCCTACCCATGCTCTGTCTCCTTCAAAAATAAACATTAGGGGAAAAAAATTTAGTGTTACTCTTTAAGTATATAGTCATTTCTTTTGTTTGTAGTTTTTGAGATTCTGTCTCATGATGTAGTTTTCTTAAATTGTGATTTATATTTGTTAAAATTAATATAAAATTATTGTGCTTAAACCAACATTTTCATTTTCTGATCTTATTTTGTGCCCCATTACTAATTTTACATTAACATTACATAAAACTTTTAGAGGATACATGCCCACAAGGTTTGTGGTTTTTTGATTGGCTATCCTCCTGTATCATCCTCTGCTAGTATTGCAAGAGAAAATGATAGGATGTTTCAAGTAAGATACTCTGCTAAAGTAGGCAGGAATTAGTCATTGTAAGGATAAAAAGTAATGTTTCAGCGTCAGCAGTTTTATAGAATGGGGATGGAACAGAAACTAGGCCTTCGCTTCTTTCCTTTCTCTTAAGTTGAAACGGTCAGAAATGCAGTTACCCCAACCTGCTGGAGGCCGAACACCCTTACTGGGCTCCCAGCACCAATTCCTTTATCAGAGCTTCATTTTGGACACACAATCACGTAGGCGGTGGTTTGATATGTTACCTTACCCAGTGGAGAGAATATATCTGCACCATTTCTTTCTGAACATTTATGGAAAAACTGGAAAAGGAAGTGTAAAGAGTCACATCCGTGACCAGCTATTAGGGCTAAACTAAACCACAAGATACAGTGAGAGAAGAGTGTATTTTGGGCACAGGAAGAAGCAGAATACGAAGGAATAAAAATGGAATGGTCGGAAACACACTGAGACACGGACATAATTTATCCCTTATTCTTCCTGCTCGCTGGCCTGAGGGCAGCTACTCCAACACAACACGACCCCATCAGCCTTTTCACTCCTTTCTTCCCTCTCCTGGAAAGTCAAGATGCACGTGCTTTGGGCACAACTGAACACTCTCTGCCTTCTTTTATAAAGGCTGGATTTTCCCCCTTTGGCTTTCCTCTGTACCGAAAAATACTGTGTTTCACTTTTCTGTCTCTACCCGCGATGGGACTTAAACTAACGTGGCCCTGCTCTTCCTGCAGGTTCTGCTTTCAGCAGAAGCACTTATGGACCCTGCACTGGTGAGTGTCAGGTGTCCTGGAACTCCTGCTGCCACCCTTCCTGCCCTTGGTGTCTAGAGCCTCTAGCTAAGCCCTCAGTCCAGGTCAGAGGTTATATGCAGAGGGATCCCCACTTGTGGCAAGTCATGGGGTGAGTGTGAAAGGGTGTCTTAGGTTTAGGAATTGGTGTGTACAGAGCCATGGCTTTGGAGGAGAGACAGAGATGAGAGTGGGTGGGGAATGTTCTAGGTCCGCTAGGACTGTTATGTCTGGTGAGAACAGAGGACAAGGAGGCTAGAGTCAGGCCTGGGGTGTAGGCTGAGCTGGGGTTCTGTTCTGAGAGTGAGTGTGATGGCCACACAGTTCTGGAGTAGAGGAGAAAACGAGCTGGCTCAGGTCTTCAGAAGCTGCCCCTGGCTAGAGTGCACTCCACAGTGGGGGAGAGGGAGACAAGGAGATCACGAACAAAGCTCGTGTAGTACAGTGTTCTAGATCGGTCAGTACTGGTTGTAGCTGGGCCAAATAGCTGGTAGATGCAGAGGTAGGAGAAGGATTTGGCTTTACGTAGGGCTGACCAGGGGCACCTGGGTGGCTCGAGTTGGTTAAGCATCCGACTTTGGCTGTGTCGTGATCTCACAGGTTGTGGGTTTAAGCCTTGTGTCACGCCCTGTGCTAACAGCTCAGAGCCTGGAGTCTGCTTTGGGTTCTGTGTCTCCCTCTCTCTCTGCCCCTCCTGCACTTGCATGCACTGTCTCTGTCTCTCTCTCTCTCTCAAAAATAAATAAACATTAAAAAAAGTTAGGGCTGATCAGATTCTCTTTTTAAAAATATATTTATTTATTTTAAGAGAGAGAACACAAGCTGGCCCTTCACACCCACTGGGGGGTCCAACGCGAGGCTTGAACCCACAAACTGCAACGCAAGATCATGACCTGAGCAGATTTTCTGATGTGGAGGGGTCACAGATGACTCCATGGTTTTTTGTAGGAGTAACTTTTGTAAGAATATGAGGAATTCTCTTTTGGCCATGTTGATTCTCAAATGTTTCAGAGACTTCCAAGTATAGGTGACCACTGGAGAGCTGGTCCCCCACTTCTCAGGACATCCACACCAAGGCTGAACTCTGGATCTGATATGGTGGGGGCACGTTCCGGTCATAGTGGCGTTGCCCTTGGGGGACAAGGGAGGAGAGCTGTGGACAGTGCATAGACAAGACAGCATAACAGTTGTTACCAGGAATGTAGAAGGAGGTATGGGGAGGGGAAAGTCCAACAGGTAGCCGGATTTTCATGGGAGTGGATATGAGATCAGAGCAATAATGGGGGTGAGTTGGTAGAGTAGACTGGTACTTGCTCACCTGTGTATGCACCCCTCCCACCAGGCTCTTGTGGTGGCTCTTGACTCAGAAGGTCATCAGATGAACTTACAGGACCTCCCAGGACCTAAATGACTGGCGAAGAGACACAACATACCTATAGAAGCAGAATGTTACCAAGGGTATTTAGATCTGCATGTGATCTAAACCAGCAGCAAGGTCAAGTGGGGAAGGCCCTTCCCTTGGAGGTTAGGATCTATGATCACACTTGCCCAGCACTTCTTCAGCATCACACACAGACACAAGTCAATGGTGGGGACCAGCTGTGTGAGTAGGAGCTTGAGAGAGAATGCTAGGCCCCAGCTGCTTACATCTGGGAGGCAGGATGCTGGGGACTCAGATGTCTTGCAGGAAAGGGACGGGAGTCCTGCATCTCAGTGTGGGGGAGGGGGAGCGGGGGTCAGGAGCAGGGAGTGAGTGAATCTGGAGGTTGGGTTTCGGGGCAGTTACCAGGTCCTGCCGGGAGAGGCTGCTTATGGATGCAACCGTCCCCATCGTCACAGGGCTCCATGACCTTTGAGGACGTGGCCGTCTACTTTTCCCAGGAGGAGTGGAGGCTTCTTGACGAGGCTCAGCGACGCCTGTACCGGGACGTGATGCTGGAGGTCTTTGCACTTGTTGTGTCATTGGGTAAGGCCCTCCCCCCAACCCCCACATCCTGGGCTGGCTCCTGGCTTTCCTCTTCATCCTGGGCACAGAGGCTGGGGCGTGGCGATACCTCACAAGCAGCCCCAACACCAGCTGTTCAGAGGGGCCTTCGGTCAAGGTTTCTGGGACATTTTTGTTTCCTGAGGTGGTTTGGGGGCTGGTTGCCTTGGGCCTGCACTGACCACTTAGCTGTCCCGAGTTTGCCTTAAGGACTTGCATCTTCTAGGTCCCCTGTTATCCAGCTGGAGCTGGGAGGACACGGGGTACATGACCAAGTGGGTACGCCTCCAAGTGGGGGACACTTGCGCGTGGAAGTTGGCGACAGGGAGAGGATGTGAAATGGCTGGGGATCCTGACAGGAACATGTCCCGGGCTCACAACACTGCTCTGAGGCCAAGGTCAGAGGCTCTCGTGTCTTCCCTGCCCTTCCTTGACACTCTGCCCCCTTCCCTCACCTGTCTTCTACCCTTCATTGGGATCGCCCCCAGATCACTGCTCCTTCTGCTGTGCTCGCCACCCCCGGCCTACGCTTGACCCACCACGCGGTCTGTCTGTGCCCGTATCCTTAAAATAATACTTGAACGCCAGTCACCGAGGCCCTGGTGAAAACACACTCCCCCCAGAAGTGAGTTGTGGACCCAGCCTCTCCTCCCTGCACCACACACCGTCCCCGTCCCCGTGTCTTCACCTGCTGAGTCCCCTCTGCCGTGTGAAGCACAGAACTGCCTCCTCCTGCTGCCGGAGCTGCTCAGCATTTCTTCTCTGCTTTCAGGCTGCTGGCACGGAGCAGGGGCTGAGGAGTCACCTTCCGAGCAGAGCGTCCCCGTAGGAGTGTCACAGGTCAGCAGCGCCAAGGCAGCTCTGTCCCCCCACGAGGTGCACAGCCCCGACTCCAAAGGGGATTTGCATCCAGCCGAGAGCCCGGGAGCGAGCCCTGGACAGAAAGCGTGTGGGACGGGGGGGAAGCCTGAGGAGCACCAGAAGTGGCACAGTAGAGAAAGACGCCCACGAAGGAACACGAAGAGCCATGCCAACCACCCCCCACCGCAGAAGCCCGTCCCTGCTGGCCCAGGCCTTCTCCCCCGGCTCGCTCACGGTCGGGGGACACCCACTGAGGACACCGGCTGTGCAGAGCCCTTTCACCACGGGCAGAGGCGCTACAAGTGCGGTGACTGCGGGAAAGCCTTCTGCCGGAAATACAGACTCACCCAGCATCGGAGAGTCCACACGGGAGAAAGGCCGTATGAGTGCAGCGAGTGTGGGAAAACCTTCAGCTACAAACACATACTCGTCCAGCACCGGAGAGTCCACACTGGAGAGAGGCCTTACGAGTGCGGCGCGTGTGGGAAAGCCTTCGGTAACAAACCCACACTCGTTCGGCACCAGCGAATTCACACTGGAGAGAGGCCTTATGAATGCGGCGAGTGCGGGAAATTCTTTAGCCAAAGCTCCAGCCTTAGTGAACATCAGAGGATTCACACTGGGGCACGGCCTTATAAATGTGGTGAGTGTGGAAAGTTCTTCACCTCCAACTCCAACCTGATTAAACACCGGAGAGTCCACACCGGAACAAGGCCTTATGAGTGCAGCCAGTGTGGGAAATTCTTTAACCAGAGCCCCAGCCTCATTAAACACCAGAGAATTCACACTGGCGAAAAGCCTTATGAATGTAGCGAATGTGGGAAACTCTTCAGCCAAAGCTCCACCCTCATTAAGCACCAGAGAGTTCACACCGGGGCAAGGCCTTACAAGTGCAACGAATGCGGGAAACTTTTTAGCCAGAGCTTTGGCCTCACTCAACACCACAGAGTCCACACAGGAGAAAAGCCCTACGAGTGCCGTGCGTGTGGGGCATCCTTTAGCCACAGCACACAACTTACTCAGCACCGGAAAGTTCACACCACAGAGAGCCCTCCCCAGTGCAGGAGCTGTGGAGAGGTCTTCCGCCACTGGTCGGCTCTCATCGACCACCGGAAACTCCACAGCCCCGCTCAGCCTCATGAGTGCACTGAATGTGGGAAAGCCTTCAGCCGCAGGTCTAACCTCCTGCGACACCAGAAAGTTCACAGGGGAGGAGGGCCTTAGAATGAGCGGGGGCTGCACCATGTCGAGAGCCCATCCTCACCACAGTCTGAGCCCATGGGGCATAGGGGGCTAGGCTGTACTTTCTAACCTGTCCAGAACCCTCGTGTTGGCCAGTGCAGGTTTCTCCCACGTGTGTCCCAAACACTGTATGCCTCAGTGCGGATGGTTTCATGGCACAGGGTAGCTATCACTCTAGAGTTTTGGGCACAAGGCCTCCTACGATAGAATGAAGGGCAGTCCCAATTTTTTGGGACTAATCTTGTGTCCCAGATGTACTGGTTTGTGGTTGAGTCTGGAGGTTTCCCTGAGAGGAACCGTGTGGGTTTTTGTTTTTTTAATGTTTATTTCTGAGAGAGACAGGGCATGAGTGGGGGAGGGGCAGAGAGAGGGAGACACAGGATCTGAGCTGTCAGCACAGAGCCCCATGTGGGCCTCAAACCCATGGATCATGACCTGAAGTCAGACGCTTACCCACCTGAGCCCCCTGGCGCCCCAAGGATCAGCTTCTCTTTCTCACATAGGATGTGACAGTGCCCCAGCGCTGTTGAGAAGTAGTGCTCTCGCAATACAGAGCCCTGTGCCATCACATCTGCTGGGCTGGTATCATGGATTCCAGGCACCAGGTAGGAGCCATCTGTGCGGTACAGACACACTTAGCAAAATGGTGGGGGGACTTGGAAAGTGGAGGGGCTGCGATGCCTACACCAATGCCCTGGGGGCTACAGCCAATTTCAGGTAAGGGCCTTGTGGACGACATTCTGAGGCCCTATAGACCTGACAGCGCTCCTGTGGCCGGGGTTCTATTGCACTACAGTTAAAGAAGGTGTTGGGGGCGGGGGGGTTGAAAACCAAACTCCTGGGAATGCAGACATGAAGGCAGCAGGCATGTGATCTTCCTGACCCACGGAGCGTGGCTTGTAAACTCCGGTGCGGTTGCTGGCCGGTGGGACGCAGGGCTGTGTCCTGGGGGGGAGATTTCAATTTTCCAAGGTTTTCCCGATGTTCAGATTTTTCCGCAAAAGCATTTCCACTCAGCATGCGATAGACTTCAAGTGTACTTGAAAACCGAAAACTGCTGCTGGTAGACTTTACTGCACGTGCACTCATGAAACCATCGTCCTCCACCACAGGTCCTTTGTCTTGTAACCTCTGCCTGGATTCCCAGGCAGACCGTCACTTTTTCGTACCTTCGCTAGTTTGTGTTCTCTAGAATTTTACATGTTGGAATCTTACTGTGGCTCCTTTTTACGGGTACATAGTAGTATATAATTACTTCGACAATCACCATTGAATAGTTGGAATTTTTTTTTTTTTTTAAACAAGTAGAAGACACCATTATTCACTCATCCACTCATCTAAAAAAAAGGACGAAATAGGGTTTGGGGGTTGTTGCCAGCCTGGCCATCACAAGGCACAGTTGTGCCAAATGTACATCTCCATCCCCCTAGCAGTGCGAGGCCTGAGCCCCAGCGAACTGAAACAGGCCAAGCTCTCCCAAGGGGGAAATGGTTGCTCTGAGTTCTGCCGGCGTCCTCACCAGTAGAAGCCTGGTCATACTTGTTCCGTCTTTTCCAGGAGTGGTTTTCAAAGGTGTGTGAGTGCAATCTCCCCCTGCTCGAATCATGCATTTCCCCTGAGAACTGTGTGCCACCCGTATGTATTTGCCAAGTCTACTTGTTGTGGGTGCTGATGACCTCGCTAGTGCAATAAAAACGTTCAGTGAAAACGTTTAAAATGTTCTTACACGTGTTTCCTCCCTCATCTGTGCTGTTGACCGTGTGTTGGCCACGTACACCCTGCACTTGAGAGTGTGGTTCTCTGTTGAAAGGAGCATTAGTCCAGCCATCGTAACCTTTCCCCGTCGCTAGCTGCGAACGTGAAAGTTGCCAACCAGATGTGCTGCCTTTGAGAAGAGAGGCGGTAAAGGTCTGTTTTCCCAGCAATACTGTACGGGAATAGGAAAGGACAGGTTTTAAATATTACTACTACCCTGCAGTAAAGGAGTAAATCAGTTTAAACTTCAAAATCAGTTTAGTTCTCCCCCTTCCACAGCGCTGCCTGATAAACAATGCCTCTGTCTACTTGGGGCCTGGGGCCCCCTATCAGATTGTGCTAAATAATGTGACTTCCAGGTGGTGGGGGAACAGCTGGAGACTAAGGTCGGCCCCACAAGGGCTCCTTGCCCCAGGATACCGATAAACAACAACAAAAACCCAGAGAATTAAGCACTTTGCCACATGTACTTCCTACTCTAAGCAAGATTTTGTACTTAAAACTCAATTATATAAGCTTATTTAAATATATAATTACATACAATGATGTAACCCTAATCAACGTTCCATCCTTGTTTTCTTCTGGGGTCTTTTCTATCCACCCCACCTCCACCCACAGCCAACTTACGTACATGGATCCTGAGGGACATCCTATCAATGTCACTGAATTCTTAAAATTGGAATAATATTTTTCAAAATGCATTTCATGGGGCCCACGTAGGTGGTTCAGGCTCTTGATTTCAGCTCAGGTCACACGGTCTCAGGGTTTGTGAGTTCAAGCCCCCACAGTCAGCCCTGGGCTGACAGCACAGAGCCTTGGGATTTTTTCTCTCTGCCCCCTCCCCCCAACTCATGCTCTCCCTCAAAATAAATAAGCAAACCTAAAGAAAACAAACACATGCATTTCATTATTCCATCACCAAAACAAGTATAAATTGTATTACTTCTCTACCTAGAAGCTGCTGAAAACAGTTACTGCAGATTTGTGGTGGTATAAAGACCACCATTAACTGGTCTTAATTACAAAGGTCACAACAGTCTGTTCACATAAGGGTAAATCTACACATCCCTCCCTCCCTATGGGGGCACAGGCCCGGACACAGGTTTTGGGGTTGAATGCTCATCCTCTACCTTTCCCCCAAGACCTGCCTCCTTTCCTGCTCCTTGACCGAAGATCACTTCTGCACTTACCTTCAAAAGGCAGCAAGGCCTCTGTGGAGCATCTTTGTCTCCGGGCATCAGATAGAACTTCCTTATATGGCAGTAATCTCCCCCTCCTCTTCCTACAACTTCTAGAAGGACACCTCTCCTTCACCGGCATAAAGAGAGAAAAAGCTCATCAAATAAAAAAAAAAAAATTCCACATTTGCCAAATCGTGTGTCAAAGGGAACACTTACGTGGGGTCAAGGAATGAGCACACACCTTCCAGGGGCCGTTAGAACAGCTGCCACCACCTCCCGGTGTTTTTAGGCCTAACCAGGTCTTTAAAACATTCACATTCCAATCTATGTATATAACAAATTAAATATATATGTAAGATATAAAAAATAAAATATATATAATATAAAAAATAAAGCATTATATATGTAATATATACAAAGCTTGGTTATTTTAATTTGAAGTTACTGCCAAATTATCTACGATGTCCCCCATTCTAAAACTCGCTCATTGCAACTCTGCCGATATGTTAGGGGTGCTAACCCTTGTGGGTTCTGCCACCTCAGAAACTCCCCCACACACCGAGGTAGAGGAAACCACTTTATTCTAGAACTACAGCAGACAATAGAGACGGCCTATTGTCTCTATGATAGACAATATGATAGGCTACGCACGCGTTCTCAAGATCAGCAGCAAAACCTGGGTCTTCGCAGCGAGACCTCTTTCTCCTTGCTCCTCGATCCGCCCTTGCTTCACAGCGTTTACCCTCTGATCGCACCTGGTAATCTGGGTCCCCTGTGGGGTTGGCCCTTCACCACTTCTATCCGAAGGAATGGAACCCTTCCTCGGTCTGCAACTGGGCAAGTCACAGCTTACAGCCAGACGCCAAATTAAACCGCTCAGAGACGAGGGGTTCGCTGCCTTCTCCGAGGCTTAGTTCTCATGGAAATGGCACCCGGCTTTGAACAGATTTCTTGGCGTTGTTTTTCATTCCTTCAGCGGCCGCTCGGCTTGCCACTCCCACCGCCTTCTTGTCTCCAGACTCCCAGAGCAAAAACACGGCCAAAATCTTTGGTTTCCCAGCAGATGGGTTCCTCGAGTGGGCGTGGGAAGCTGGGCGCGCGGGAGGAGGCACCAGGTCTGCGCTTGATCGGAGGACCACCACCCTGTGGCACGACCATCCGCCAACAGGAGTGCGGGGTGCACAAAGCGGCAGAACAGCGGGTCCCAGGGAGCCCCTGGCGAGCACCCTCTGAGGCACCTGCTTCCACGGCCGAAAGTTCGTCGGAGGTGTCAAGGAGGATTGGGGCGCGCCTGGGTGGCTCAGCTGCTTAAGCGTCCAAACTTCAGCTCCGGTTATGATCTCAGGATTTGTGAGCTGCCGAGAGGCACCCACAGGGGACTCGGGGTGCTGGAGACGGGCTCCTAGGTCTCGGAAAAGAGCCCCGCACGCGTGCCCGCGCCCATCGCGGGACCGCTGTCGGACCCGCCCCTGCCTCGGAGGCTATCGCACGGCTCACGACGCGGGAAGCGGTGCTCGGCCCCACGGAGAGACCAGGGGGCTCCACGCCGAGGGGAGGCGCTGGGACGCCTCGCAAGGGCTACTCCGCTCGAGAAATGAGCGGCGGCAGGGCCGTCGGGGGAGAGCCTTGATCGCAGAACTTCGTTCCCCCAATCCTGGCCCGCCGGGGTTGCAGAGATGCCCGGACACGCGGGCAGGGGCTTGGAGATGAAGGGAAGCACAAGGCTCCTTGAGCAGCCACTGGTCGGCCTGGGAGTCTGCGCTGCTCCGGGACGCACCGCTGCGATGCATCACAGGTTCGAACCCCCACCGTCGCTGTCGGGCGCGCCTCCCTCCCCCACTCGACTCCCCAACTCCACCCCGGCTCCTCGGGCGCACTGGGGTGGACGGACGCTCAGGGGCCAAGGCGAACCCGCACTTGGGGGCTGACCTCGAGTGATCCGGGGGCGCACAGCGCGGAGGGACGGCCTCTCCACTGTGGGGAGAACCGCTTACGAAGCCGCGGAGAAGGAAGGAGTGTCCGCGGGGCCAGCGGCCCCGGCCCAAACGGAGCCGTGGAGCAGGGCGAGGCCAGGCGGGTTCCGCATCCCTGCCTGCGCACCGCGCACCCGCCTGCAGGGAAGGAGCTAGTGGAGGGGGAGGAGCAGCTCCCCGCACCGGAACATCCGTTTTGCGTCTGGTGGGAGCCGAGCCCAGCGCGGGAGAGCGGGCTCACCACGGAGTTCGGCTCGAGGAGCTCCAAGGGGAGCCTGCACGGACAACACCTCCGGGCCTGCTTTGGGCCTCCGGCCTCGGCCGCTGCCTGGTCCCTGCGGCGGGGATCACACGGGCCAGAGGACGCCCTTAGGCGCTTGAGGACCGAAGCAGCCTCGAGGTCGGGGCTCGCGCATGCGCGGTTACTGCCGCAGAGACCCAGGGTTCCAAGCGAAGGAAATTGCGTTACCGTCCACAAAGCAACCTTCTGAGCTAATCCGCACTCCCACTTCAAAGCACGGGCTTTGGAAACCATACCAGCCCTTTCCTGGCAGCAAAAATAAATAAATAAAATTAAAAGAATTAAAATAAAAAAAAATACTAGCCTTCGAGTGAAAAAATTACGGGTCCGGGTAAGGACTCTACGGATCACGGGGGCCTCCTGGGTTCAACTACTGGCCCCCCAACACGATCCCATCGCTGCAACCCCGGAGCTCCTGGGGCCACCTGGCCAACTCAACGGTCGGTCGTGTCTGTGAGGCGCTCGGAACGCGCGGGGGCCGCCGCGGGCCGGCTACGTCCTCCCGTCTGTCCCCACGCGCAGCTGCCCGTCCGGGACAGAAGCCCGGGGCTTGAAAGAAACTTCCGGGAGGCATCTCCGACCGCCGGGCCCCGTGGGGAACCGCGGCCAGACCCTGAGCACCTTATCCCCGCCACTCTGCACGTTCCGTGACGCTCCTCGCCTCCGGAGCAGGATTCCGAAAAATCGAGCGCAAGAAACCAGGCAAGCACAAGTGCAGCCGGGGTCCGCCCTCCCCGGCCCCCGGGGCGCGGCCGGTGCATCCACGTCTATCGTTTGGGACTTGGGAGAATTTCGGCGGAGGCGCCTCCGACCACCGGACCCCACGAGGAGCCGCGGCCGGGCCCCGGGCACCTTACCCCGGCCTCCCCGAACGTCCCGGGCCGGCCTCTAGGCGCGGGGCACCCTCTCCCTTTCCCCCGCGGCGCCACACTGGGTTCCCGCAGGCAGAGACGCACCAGCGGGTGCCGGTCGACGTTCCCCTTTCCCCGGGAGGGCCTACAGCCACTCCCTACTAGAACGGCGCATTCAATCTCCAGCGAACTGATGCGCGGCGACGCGCCGGCGACCCCGGGATGATCCCGCCAGCGCCTCCGGCCTCCTGGAACCCTTCCTCGGGTACCGCCGCCAAATCCCACCCCTTGTCGATTTCGCCGGAGCTCCGGAGGGAGGAACGTCTAAGAGGAGCCACCAGATGGCGCCCGACAACCGGCGCGAACGTCCCCAGACGCATCTGGATCGCGGCCGTCGAGGGCGCGCTGCCTGCCGCCTCGACGTCCAGGCTTCGCCCTCCCCACCTCGGACTCGTAGACCGTACGATGTGAGATTTTGCCTCCTGCCAAGTAGGGGGCATTCCCGCCTACCTCCTTCCCGGCCACCACGTCTTGGCCTAGTCCCAGCTCCTCTCTTTCTGCTTCCTTATCCTGCATGTGACCGGCTTCGTGCGCCCTGGATGGCGTGGATGTGCGCCTCCTTTCCAGGGGGTCTGCGAGTAGTAAGAGGTTAAGGCATTAGCCTTTCTTGTCACTCCGTTACCTCCGTAAATTAAAATCCCGCGGGCACATTTTTACACACTGGTAAAGCTGGCAAGAAGCTTACTTAGCTTTTCAGAAGACTTACCATTAGAAGTTTGCCAAGGGAAATGCTGTTGCATCCACACGACTCTTGACACAGAATGCTACGGGCACCAGTGACAGTCACAACAAAGTTTATTGCAATGAGAGGCAAGGCCGACCCATCGGGACCAACACTCTTGATAAGAGTGCGGCCTCGAACAGCTGGGGTACAGAGTTTTTATGGCCGATCACATCGTTTTATCATCACCTGGGAACAGAACAGAGAAACAGTTCCCAGATGAGTTAGAAACAGTTGCCAGATGAGGTGATTATTTTAGACTTTCTGCCGCTTAGTTGCAACCAGTGGATCTCCTTGACCTTGCCTCTGATGCTCTTTTCTTTGAGCTTTTGTTTCCTTGGTTGGTGAAGACTGATTTACAAGAGTATGAAGCGTAATTTACAAGAGTAAAGCAAGGCTGTTATCTCTTGACCTTCAGTGTCAGAACAAAGCTGTTATTTTTCAAGCTAGGTGTTAGCCCTACACTACACTTTAATCCTTACATTTCTCCCTTTTCTTGTCAGTGAATCAATCCCTTGATTCATCATTAGGAACTAAGGGGACGTAGTTGGACCTAATCATCATAATTTTTATTTCACCAACTCGCCTCTTGACATACTGTACTAACCAGTTGATAATGCATGGGCCGATGGTTAACCCGAGAAGTAATAATAGCAGTGGCCCAGCTATGGTGGTGAGCAGTGATGTGAGCCAGGGGGACCAAGAGAATAAATTCTGATACCAATTATTGCTGGCCTTTTCCTTCACATTCGACCTTTCTATTTGCAGGGCAACCATATAACCCTGGTATGTTAGCCAATTTTTGTTCTTGATCCCTGTGTCCACGTCCATAGGTAACCATATAGGGGTTTTCGGGGACGGAGGAGCGAAGCCCGTTGGCTGTTTATAATTAGTAATTAAAAGTCCCCCATGAGTCCCCCACCAAGTCGCATAAAGCAAACAAAAAACAAGGCACAGTGGAAGAGGTATTAGATGTTATCACCTTCCCCGTGACAGTGTCCCTGAGTTCCCGTTGGTATGGCCAAAAAGATAGGGGATGCGATTCCGTACAGTCCCCCACGCTTATCATTATACAAACCCGGACAATTATTATTAGTATGCCCGCATCAGTATTACCTTTAAAGGATCCTCTGAGTGCCTTCGGACCTTCCGTTGCTGTTCATTATCTGGTTCTGTATCAGTCTCGGGTGTTCCTGCCTTCACACAGGTTGTTTTTTTTTTAACCTGAGAGTGATGAATCCAGGTTCGGACACCATCTACCTTCACGGCCGTGGGCGTAGTCAGGATCACGGCGTGTGGTCCTTTCCAGAGCGGCTCCAGGGTTTTAAGCTCGTGCCTCTTGACCCAGACTAAATCTCCTGGTTGAAAGGGGTGGGGAAGAACAGGAGGATGAGCGAAGGCTTCTTTTAAGGCCCTGGTTATTTCCTTTCGTACATGTTGCAGGGCCACGAGTGAAGCCAGCAAGCGGTCCTGTTCCAACTGTTCCATTACGTCGCCTCCTAGCCTCGGCAGGATAGGTGGAGGTCTGCCAAATAAAATTTCATAAGGGGGAAATCCCTTGACAAATGGAGTACAACGCGCTCGCAAAAGGGCAAAAGGCAGGACGTCAACCCAATTTTCGCCCGTCTCAAGGGACAATTTGGTTAAGGTCTCTTTTAGGGTCCGATTCATCCTTTCTACCTGATCCGAGCTCTGAGGTCTATATGTACAATGTAATTTCCAATCTAGTCCCAATGCCCGGGCTAGACCCTGGGACACCTGCGCCGTAAAGGCCGGGCCATTGTCCGATCCTATGCTCAGAGGCAGCCCAAATCTAGGAATTATTTCATTAATAATTTCTTAACTGTCGCCTGAGCCGTTTCTGATTTAGTGGGGAACGCCTTGACCCACCCGGAGAAGGTGTCTACAAAAACAAGCAGGTTATTTGTATCCGTATTTCCCTGGTTTAATTTCAGTAAAATCTACTTGCCAAAACCGGCCTGGCTCAGTTCCTCTATCTCTTTTAGCTTCTGAAACCTTCCTACTCGCACCCTGATTTACTTGGGCGCAACCTGCACACCTTTCAACCACCTCTTCGATCTCTTTTCCCAGCCCTTGCGCCCTGAACTTCTTCCGCACTAATTCCGCCATCTTCGTTTTTCCCAGATGAGTCCCTTGGTGGAGCTGACCCACCATGCGCCGCCCGAGTGCCGCGGGTAAGAGGATCTTACCTTCAGGATCCTGAGACCACTTTTGTCCCGGCGTCACACTTCCCCCTTTTCTTGAAACCCACTCCAAATCTTTAGGAGTGTAACTGGGCTCCCTCGGTCAAGATCGGTAGCTCCAAGGCACTTTTACTTTTAGTTGGGGCAGCTTCTCGGGCTGCTGCATCAGCCAGGCGGTTTCCGACTGCTTCTAGGGAGTCGCCTTTCTGACGTCCCGGGCAGTGAATGATTGCCAGCCTCGCAGGTTCCCAGATGGCTGCTAGAAGATCTAAAATTTCAGCTTCAGTTTTGATGGCCTTGCCTTCCGCCGTGAGGAGACCGCGCTCTTGGTAAATGGATCCGTGTACATGCGCGGTTGCAAAAAGCATAGCGGCTGTCCGTATAAATATGAACTGGCTTGTTTCTTCCGAGTTTGAGGACTTTTGTTAGCGTGATGAGCTCTGCGTGCTGGGCTGAAGTTCCCGGGGGAAGGGTCTGTTGCCATAAAACCTCGCGGTCCGTCGTCACTGCAGCGCCCGGCGTGCCTTTGCCCTTGAAACACAAAACTACTGCCGCCTGAAAACATGCTGATATCAGGGTCCTGTAAAGGAACGTCCATAAGATCGGAGCGGAGGGACGAGATCGTCGCCAAGGTTTCTGGGCAGGAGTGCAGAGGGGGACCTTGTCCTTCGGGCAGCAGAGTGGCTGGGTTTAAGGCTGTGGGGGCACAAAAACGTATTCAGGTCTGGTCGAGTAGCAACGCTTGATATTGGGTAATCCGAGCATTTGACAGCCGTCGCTCTGGGGGAGCCCGCAGTAAAGCCTCCACTTCGTGGGGCCCGGTGACAGACAGTGCCTGCCTCAAAGTTAGTTTGTCTGCGTCTTCAACTAAGAGCGCGGTGGCGGCAATTTGTCGAACGCGTGGGGGCCACCCGGAAGCAACTGGGTCCAGCCGCTTGGATAAATAGGCCACCGGTCGGCGCCAAGGTCCCAGGCTCCGAGTCAGAACTCCCTCGGCTACCCCCCCCCCCTTTCCGGCTACAAACAAACGGAATGGCTTGGTGGGATCTGGCAGGGCCGAGGCCGGTGGGGTCACGAGAGCCTCTCGTAAGGCTTGGAAGGCTTTAGTTTGAGTCTCCCCCCACGTGAAGGACTGCGGAGACCCCTTGAGAGTGGCGTACAAAGGGGCTGCCAGTTCAGCAAAACCAGGTATCCATACTCTGCAGTAGCCTGCTGCCCCCAGAACTCGCGAACTTGTTTGCGAGTTTTAGGCTGAGGAATATCGAGTATAGCCCGAATTCTTTGTTCACCGAGATAGCACTTACCTTTTTAAGGTTGTAACTTAAATAGGTCACCGCAGTACGACAGATCTGCGCTTTTCTGGCTGACACTCGGTACCCCAGTTTTTGCAAAAGACTCAAGGGTTCTCTGGTGGCACTCAGGCATTCTAAATGAGAGGGGGCCGCCAGCAAGATATCATCAACATATTGCAATAGGGCTACCTGCGGGTTGGAGATTCGAAATGGCTCTAAATCCTGGTGCAGGGCGTCATTAAAAAGAGGAGAATTTTTAAATCTTTGGGGGAGTTGCGTCCAGGTGAGCTGTCCCTTTTCAGGATCAGTCCATTCAAATACAAATAGTGGCTGGCTTTGTGGGGCCAGCGGGATGGCAAAGAAGGCATCTTTTAATTCCAGAACTGTATAATACACCTGAGAAGGGGGAAGCAAACTAAGGAGAGTATAAGGGTTGGGTACAGTGGGATGAATGTCCATTTACAAGTCTGGGGCTGCCTGTAAGACAAAGGCCAAATTTAATGCTCTTCTATTTTTAGGTGCCTCAGGGTCTACCGGGGTAAAGGTGCGGTACACCTCCGTGAGCCTTTCTAAGAAGGCTGAGGGGCTTTCCTCGGTCCCCTGAATTACTTCTGTTACCTTAGACATGTTTGTGGGCCGGCGGGTGGCCGCTCGGAGACCTCCCAGTAGAGTCTGGTGAAATAGGGTCAATGATCGCCTACCGTGAGGAGCGTTTGGGTCCCAATTTTCAGGATGCGAGGAAGGAAAAACTTCCTTGAATCCAGCGGGATCCTCGGTGGGTTGCCTGTTTAGCCCCATCACTAATTTCCGGGCCTCGCGACGGATCTTATCCCGCTCCTCAGTGGTGAAGAGAACCTGCGAGAGCTGCTGGCAGTCATCCCAGGTTGGCTGTTGGGTCACAAATAGAGTTTCAAGAAGAGAAATTAATGCTTGGGGTTTCTCTGAGAACGAGGGGTTTTGAAGCTTCCCGTTATAAAGGTCGCTAGTGGAGAAGGGTACATAAGTCATAAAGGGTTGGACATCACCCTGCAGGGGTGCAGGGGTGGCCCTGGAAGAAGGGATAGGGCAGCGGGAGGCGGATGGAAGGGAGTCCCTGACCGGGTGTGAGATGGGCTCAGGGGAGTGTCCCGACTCGGGCTCGTCTCCAGATCTGAAGCATCTTGACCTGTATTCTTTGGGCGAGAACTATAGGGCGGTGGGTGGTAAGTTCCTTTTTTTTTACCCCCCTCCTGTGCAGGTGATAGAGGGGGCGGCCGCTTAGTCTCATCAAGATTCTTATTCTGAGCTCCAGATGGGCGACCTTTGAGTGGCAAAGCCTGTACTTTAGGGAGGCGAGGGGGAAGGGGAAGAAGTTTTAACCAATCTGGAGGGTTTTCGATGAGGGTTCTCCATGCCCCAGTGTATGGGATTTGGTCTTCGTGCCTAGAAAAGACAATATCACGAACTTTATATACCAAAGTAAGGTTAAATGTCCCCTGTGGAGGCCATTCGACCTGAAAGCTGTTCCATTCCACCTCGCAGAGAGTTCGAAGGACTGGCTTCTTAACGTGGAGGCCGAAAACTGAGGCAGCTCTCCTATACTCCTGGAAATGGGTTAGTATGAGACTCAGCGGGGTGGGGGTAGTCTGATTCTGACCGATGACAAAGATAGGCAAAACTGACAAGGACGATGACAAAGATAGGCAAAACTGACAAGGACGCACAGCCAGTCAACAGGAAGAAGACAATTAAGACACGAAGAAAACACAAGTTCGAGATCTCAAGGCCAGTAGGCCATCGCAGCCACCTGAAAATAGGATCCTTCTTGACAAACACCAAACCTAATGGGGTCCACCGGTGTCCCGGTAGGATCCCTGACCCTGGGTCTATAGCTGCGTCCGGCAGACCCTCGTGAGTCATTCAAATGGCGCGCCCCAAGAATTCCTTACCTCTCCCAATCCCGAGCCTCCTCCCAGGGGTTGGCGGAGCAATCCGAGGAAAGGGCCCTGTTTCAGACCTTTAACTTTCCTGGCCAATGCACCAAATGTTGCATCCACCTGACTCCTGAAACAGAATGCTACGGGCACCAGTGACAGTCACAACAAAGTTTATTGCAATGAGAGGCAAGGCCGACAGATCGGGACCAACACTCTTGATCAGAGTGCGGCCTTGAACAGCCGGGGTACAGAGTTTTTATGGCTGATCATCACCTGGGAACAGAACAGAAAAACAGTTCCCAGACGAGTTAGAAATAGTTCCCAGATAAGTTAGAAACAGTTGCCGGATGAGGTGATTATTTTAGACTTTCTGCCACCAAGTTGCAACCAGTGGATCTCCTTGACTTTGCCTCTGATGCTCTTTTCTTTGAGCTTTTGTTTCCTTGGTTGGTGAAGCCTGATTTACAAGAGTGTGAAGCGTAATTTACAAGAGTAAAGCAAGGCTGTTATCTCTTGACCTTCAGTGTCAGAACAAAGCTGTTATTTTTCAAGCTACCTGTTAGCCCTACGCTACACTTTAACCCTTACAATGCTCTAAGGGAAGACTAGGGAAGTCTCTTCCCTTTTTTTGTACCAAGGAGAATTGGTTTCTTTTTTTTCCTAAATTTTAATATTTATTTATTTACTTTTGAGAGAGGGAGGGAGAGATGCACAAGCAGGGGAGGCACAGAGAGAGGGGGAGACAGCATCGGAAGCAGGCTCCAGACTCTGAGCTGTCAGCACAGAACCTGATGAGGGGCTCGAACCCGTGCACTATGATACCATGACCTGAGCGGAAGTCCCACACTCAACCTACTGAGCCACCCAGGCGCCCAGGGTTTCTCCTTAATTTGCTTTTACTGCTACACACCTTCCTCTGTATTTCTTGTAAAGTAGGTATTTGTGAGACGGGTATTTCAGGTCTACGCCAGGTGGACAGTTGTGCAATGTGACACTCCTGGAGATACATGGAGTGTGACACGTGTGAGATTAGGACACCCCTCAGCAGAACCCGGAAGCCCCTACATACATCCCAGGGACCCTGCATGACCAGCGAGGCGTGCTGGTGCCCTTCAACAAGCCACACACACGCATTATACCGTGCCCTGGCAGAAAACAGGTGCAATAGACAAGGGACACACAGCCAGCTTGTGCAACTTGCACCAGGGGCTTGTGCCCCAGAGGGCGGTGCCAATGCGCCCTCGCAGATATGAGGACACGGATGCACAAATACTCTGGGGAGACTTGTGAGACAGCCACGGCACAGGGACACCCAAAAGCCTGGTGTGCAGATACACACGCACAATCACACAATCCCCATGGGCTGAGGGTGACAAGGTGATTTCCACCTGGCTTGGAGAGAGTCCCCCGTCCCCCCCCCCCCCCGCCCCATTCTGGCCCCATCCCCGCAGGTTTGATGATGCTTTGCTGCTGGTCAGACCGGGAGCTGGATGAACACCTTGGCATAACGTGGAGACTCACCCAGGTTTGAATCCTGAATGTAAACACAGAAGGATACATGATGGGAGCAAATCAGCCCAAGCGCAGGTGGCAGAAAACCTAACTTGGAAATGCCGCCAAGAAGGCCCAGGAGTCAGTGCGAAGCTGGCAGGGGGCAGGGGTAGAGCGAGGGGTGGGGGGTGGTTACAGACTCTGCTGGAGGGGTCGGCGTGCCTGAGTTGGCTTCAGGGATAGTGGACCTAGAGTGGTTTGGGGAGGGGGCCATTTTGGTGGATGCTCAGCTATTGTTTGGGTGATTTGCATTTCCCCCCGAGTCTTGGGGAGAACGCTGTAGTTCCAGCCGTGCCAGGCAAGTCCAGATTCTTTCCTCCTCCTGGTGTTTCTCAGGTGCTTTACTCCTGAGTACACGGGGGCTTCTAAGTCAACCTCAGCAGTTTTCCAGCTGCCAAATCACAGCTACAACCACCACAATGAAACACATAGCTGAGCAAGGTTCCCGATAAACTCAAAACACAAACATGGAGAAGAAATCTCATTGCTTAATTTCATAAATTTTTTGTGAAGTGTTGTAAAGCTCCTGGAACTCTCACAGGCAAACCACTATGCGTGGCCACAGCTAAGCGTGGGCTTCCCAGGTACCACCATACACTTATTCTCAAGATGCTATCATTGGGGTGCTTCGAAAGTCCTCCTGGGGAGCCTGGGGGGGCTCAGTTAAGCATCCGACTCTTGATTTCAGCTCAACTCATGATCTGGTGGTTTGTGGGTTCAGGCCCGAGTCTAGCTCTGTGCTGACAGCTCAGAGCCTGGAGCCTGCTTTAGATTCTGTCTCCCTCTCTCTCTGCCCCTCCCCCATTCATGCTCTCCCTCAAAAATAAAGTAAAACATTAGAAAATATTTTTTAAAAAGGCAAAATCTAAAAAAAAAAAAAAAAAAAAAAAAAGACCCCCGTCCTTTCTCCCCATTAAGCACTGTGTTCTGGAGAGCGGGAGGATGTGGACAGAGCTCTGGGTCCTACATTGCCTGGGGAAGGGCTCATCGTTAAGTGTGGTAAATATACATGAAGACACAGGGGCACGATGAAACAATTCTGCTGCTCTGAACATATCCAGAGTTCATGAGGGAGAGAAGGGTCAGATCTTGGGGTCATGGTACAGGTAAGCAAAGGTAGTGTTCCCTGGTGTCTGAGAGCTTTGATCCTGGAGGGAGAGAGGGGAATTTGGACACTTTTAAGCACTGCTGATAATCGGGGGTGGGTGGGTGCCATGAACTCTTAATTGTGCTTCAAAAAAAAATAATAAATAAAGATTGCTACAAATTCAAGTACCCCAGGTGCGTTCAGCCCTCAGTCAGCCTTTCCAATGTCTTCCTAATTCTCAGTGATGGGGGTCTGAGAAACCACAGGGGCTCTTCCCAACTGTCCCTCTCAATCAGCTTGGAGAAACCCCTCTCCAGGTTGGAAATGAAGCTCTGCCAATGACATGAGCTAGATTTGCAGTGTTTGGACCCACTGTTACAAAGCAGTCCTTGCGTCAGAATACTAGAGCGGCTCAAGCAGTAGGCGTCTCTAGTAAACTCCCAAATGGTCCCTGGGTCTGAACCTATTCCCTTTCATCTAGGCCCTTTGAGATACTCACTCTTTTTCTCCTTACTCTGCCCCTATTCATTTATTGGGTTGAGATTTCTTAGAGAAGAATCATGCCACACTTTCTCCCAAAAAGGGGTGAATCATTCTAGAATTTTACAGCAATAATCACAAGAGCCAACCAGGGGAATTAAGAGACCATGTGACATCTTTTATTCGTTGTCTCTGACAGCACTATAGCAGACTCTGGAGAGCTAATCGTTTCGTTCCTATTGTATCAGCTACCATCCTCTTTATGGGCAAGATCCTCAACTGATACTGGCAAAATCCACTAAGCTTGAGCCCATGCGACTTCGTGATCTCAGCAGGCGGGAGATCTCTTCCTCCCCTGGCAACAACCCAGCCAATGAGAGATGGCAACAGCTCAGCCAGTGAGAAGCCACTATACTTACAACTTGCAGTTTACTCCAATGGTCTTTCAGTGTATGAAAGCTCTTCCCAACTTCCCCTTTCCTCAATAAAAAAAAGCATTTCTCATCTCTGTTCTCTAGACTTGCCCCTGGTTTTGCTGAAACTTGCTCGTCCTGGATTGCAATTCTGAGCTGTTCCTAAATAAACCCATTTTTCTGCTGGTAAAATAACTAGAAGTTTTATTTTTAAGGTTAACATAGGAGTAAGACAGGTGGCATCACTTAAGATTCTATAGGTACTAAAATAATGAGAACAGTTTGAAAGGTTTGACTACTTGAATAAACTGAATTCCTTGAATGACACAAATCACTAATCCTCACTCTAGGGGCAAAAAGGTAACTTCTATAGATCTATATCCACTATGAAAATTAAATTTGTAGTTGTAAATCTTCCCATAAACTCCAGGCCCAGTTAATTCTCTGGTGAATTCTACAAAAGAAAGAAACAATACCAATTCTTCAAAAACTGTTCCAGAAAATTAAAAATCAGGGAATACTTAACCAACTTAATGTGTAAAGGCAGCATTATGGTGATACCAACTAAACCCAGGCATGAGGGAAAATTAGAGACTAACATCCCTCATGAGCATAGATGCAAAAATCCTTACGAAGAGAAACACAACAAATAAATGCAACAATACATAAAAAGAATACATTGTGACCAAATGGGGCTCACTGTAGAAATGTAAAGTGGGTTCAGCTTTTGAAAATTAGTCAATGTAATTAATCATTAAAAGACTAAAAATGTAAAGAAAAAAAAAAAAAACAACTATGATTGTGGTAACCAACATACAAGAGACTCTGAAATCCCTACCTCCTTGTATTCTGTCAAGGGGCCCCCTTCTACTTATACCAGGATTAGTCTGTGTTACCTATAGAATAAGTCACTTCCTGAAAAAGAAAAAAATTACTTCTAGAAAAAGACTAATGAACGACAAAAATAATTATGCAGAGTTAAATAAAGCCATATGCACAAGAGCACATATTAAAGTGTTACCTGTAGACGTATATGTTTCCATATAAAATCCTAGGAAATAAAATCTGCATTGACAGAAAGCAAGATGGGTGGTTGCCTAGGAATGGGTAAGGAGGAGAGGGATTGGAGGGCAAATCAGAAAACTTTGCTTTCACAGATGCAAACATGTTATCAAAACTAACCGAATTGTATACTATAAATAAGTACAGTTTATTGCAGAAAATGTAGGTCGCTGACAGTGACAGTAGCCGTAAGAGACACAAATACGGGAATCCTGAGAATTTCCATAAGCCCTCATACCGAAGCCACAGTGATGGAAACATGTGGATATACCTTTACAAGAGTCACATTCCCTACAGTTTGCTCCCAATTCCCTATTAATCAGTGTCCCCGTACCAATCAGGATTCCTACCTAGTCTTTTTAGGGGACAGGGACATCTTCCTACTAATAGATTTCAGGGCCATTCGCAGGTCTCAAGGGGCCAAGTTCTCCTCAAGAAAATATGGGAACATAAAACATCCCTCTGGAACAAGGGAATCAATTCAAACTGCTCCCAGAACACCAGACTGTCACAACAACTGCCCACTACTCGGGGTGACCTTGATTACACAAATAATCTTGGAACACAGGCCAAAATATTAGACCCACCAAGATCAGTATTCTTTCACAGACAGCCTTGAGCAGTGATGCAAGTTAGACTAAAACTAAAACGAGAGCTGTTCTTTGCCATTCTGCTACCACCACTGAGACGCATTTGGAGTTCTCACAAAACCTGTTCCTCCCTTCATGCCGGCAGAGCCCAATCCTGTTCTCAGTACAACCCACAGAGTGAACAGAGTCCCTAAGACTAAAGGTAGTTGGAAAACTAAGGTATTGCTTGCAAAAACAGAACAGTGTGAGGCAGGCAATTCCCAAAGTAGGTGACTTGGAGACTGGATAAATCCATCGTTAAGTGCAAAATGGGACTAACAAAGTCCATGAAAAACGGAAACCCTCTCTGCAAACAGCCAGCAGAACAAAGCTTGCAAGCTTATGACAAAACTGAGTCATGTCCTTGCTTAAACCAGCTGATGGAGGCAAAGGCAGGAAGGAGTGAGGATTTTTAATGGGCTCTACTACTGAGGATTCCCTCTAGGAAAGGGAGGAGCAGCAGAGATCTGCCTATCAGAGCACGTCGGGGTGACTTGTGCAATGTGGGACTCTGCCCTTCCACACATGGCTGGTTTTTCTTCAGAGACACTGGTGGCCACAGAATTCTGGCAAAGGTCCTGGGCATGTTATAAAGTACAACACTGTACCAGAAAGCTTCTGACTCAACCTCCCCAGGGTGGATGTTTAAACGTATGAGGTTCAACTTCCAGCTGATGGCTACTCACGGAAGGCTAATCTCAGAGCTTCTCTTTAGTGTCAGTTGCTATGTTGCACAAGGAAACGGTATACTCCCTACTATACTAAGGCCTTTCTCCAGTGTGAACTTTCCAATGTCGGATGAGGGAAGCTCTTTGCCTGAAGGCCTTCCCGCACTCACTGCACTTATATGGCCTTTCTCCAGTGTGAATTCTATGATGCTGAACAAGTACATGTTTGTGGCTAAAGGCTTTTCCACAGTCGCTGCACACATAGGGCTTTTCACCATTGTGAACTCTCTGGTGCGCAATAAGGTCAGAGCTCTGGCTAAAGAACTTCCCGCAGGCAATGCACTCATAGGGCCTTGCCCCAGTATGGACGCTCCAGTGTTTAATGAGTCTGTATTTGTGACCGAAGTATTTCCCACATTCGCTGCACTCGTAAGGCCTTTCTCCAGTGTGTATGCTCTCATGCTGAACAAGTGTGGATTTGTGGCTGTAGGCTTTCCCACACTCGCTGCACTTGTAAGGCCTTGCTCCAGTGTGGACTCTCTGGTGTACAATAAGGTTGGAGCTGTGATTGAAAACTTTCCCACATATGCCACACTCATATGGCATTTCTCCAGTGTGGATTCTCTGGTGCTGAGCAAGTATGGGTTTGCGGCTGAAGGTTTTCCCACATTCGCTGCACTCATAAGGCCTTTCTCCAGTGTGGACTCTCTGATGCTGGACAAGTGAGTCTTTGCGGCTGAAGACCTTCCCACATTCGCTGCACTCGTAATGCCTTTGTCCACTGTGAAAGGCCTCCGCACATTTGGCGTTACCGTTTGGCTTCCAATTGCTATGAGGGGCACGGTGCTGGAAAATGCTTGAGCTAGTTGGGAAGTCCTTATAACCCTTCCCGGTCATAAAAGGCATCTCCAATGGTTCGACAGGGCAGCTGTCCACAAGCAAGGTGCCGCCCTCATTCCCTCTGAAGGGTTCCCCTCCACTGTGCTGCTTCTGGTGCTGAAGGTTTGCACTGAACCAGAACTGTTTCCCACATGCCCCACATGTGTATGATTTCTGCCCAGGGTGTGTTCCCTGGGGCTCAGCCAAGTGCAAAATGTCTTTCAAGAGTGGGCCACAAGTCTCACAGGGGTGGGCCTTCTGGGTAGAAGGGCCTGCCTTGGGAGTCCTGACCTGTGACACACCCACAGAAACGTTCTGCTCAACAGCTGTCTCCTCGTCCTCCGTTCCATGCCGAGAACCTGAAAGCAGACAGATGCTGGTGAAGTGCAAACCGACACTGATGGGAAGGGCAGTCTCATTACAAATGTGTGTCTAACAGAAATAAGATCAGGGTCATAGGACGGCTGTCAGAACAAGAGGCCCAAGCTCCAGACGAATAAAGAGCTGCTAACCAGCAGTTAGCATCTAAAGATCATAGGATGGAAGAGGCCTTGGCTGGGGCAGAACACAAATGCAGGGTACAAGCCAGGAAGAGCATTTCAGGGTTTCAGTGAGGCTTTGGCTGCTGGGGACAGTGAGAGCTGTGTAGAAGGTGTGTCTACCGAATAGCTACCACTGAACACCTGATATTTAAGGACTATTTGGCATATGTGCACATCTCATAACCACTAAGTATAGGCCAACGTTGAGGAGCAGTGCAGAGGAACAGGTGAGATATGGAGACACAGGTGGCGAACAGACAGAGGTCAAAGTTCAGAGCATAAGACAAGTGTGTACGTGGGAAACCAAAGACAGAAAGAAACAAACGTGGGAAGAGAGGGTAGGGAATGACCAGAACCCAGCCCTGACACCACATCCTTCCCCGCTCCCACTCCCCAGGGCCACACCCACCCTGAGCCTCTCTGGTCCTGGCTGGAGTAACGTCTGCCCAGTCAGATACCCAGGGCTTGCCGCCCAGCTCCAGTGAGGCAACCCCGAGGGACATGGAAGATTCATATCCTAAGAAGAAGATGAGACAGGTAAATGGCCAGCACTGGTCTGGGTAACCCACCACTCAGAGAAGAAAACTAAATATTATAAAAATAACCTCAAAGTAGGGTCTTACTAAGAATAGCTCAGTGGGCTCGGCTAGTGGTGACCACACTGGTCCCTGCAGTTCCTGGCCCAGGCAGGCTACTGGAAACATCAGCTAGAGGAAGCAGGTAGAAACTGGAACACAGGGGTGCTTGGATCTGGAGAGGGGTACTCAGTCAGAGAGAGGACAATCTCTGATACGGGAAGAGCTAGACGCCCTTGGGGAACAGGGGAGCGGCAGAGCCCAGTCCAGAACACTGGGGTGGGTGTGGGGGGCCTTACCCAGCGAGGCCGTAAGTGCCAAGTTCTCCAGCATCACATCGCGGTACAGGAGCCTCTGAGCCTCATCAAGGAGCCCCCACTCCTCCCGGGAGAAGTACACGGCCACGTCCTCAAAGTTCACCTGCCCCTGCCACAATGGCGAGAGCCAAGTCCATGAGCAGCCTCTCTCCCGAGGACACGCATCTAGGCCCCCACAGATCTCCCCCAAGTTCCTTCCTACCTAATTCCTCAACTCAGAGGAAGTAACGGGGACTGGGTGCCAAAGGTGCCTGCTCTCTCCTAAAGTCCCGTTGAGTCCCCAGGGCAGCAACAGGCAGGTGGTCAGAGAGGCACCATTGAAGCTCTGGGCCTGGTCTGTGGAGCTGCAGTCCCCTCCCCCACCTCCCGCCAGCTAGTTCTCCTGCGGCTGCTACCATCATGCTACCGGACAACCAAAGCTGGACTCACCTTTGTCCTCTAAGTCCCCAGTACCAGGGCCCAGGAGCCAGCGGTTCACACTCCTTTCTACACGCACACTATTCATAGGGTCTCTCACAGCTGTGGCCCCCCACCCAGACACTGGCCTCCACCATTACTTTCCTGGCTCGCTAACCACACTGTTGTGCAAATTCCTCCTCTCAAGCCCACCTACACACCCGCTTCTATTCCTTAGATGTCTCCATCCTAACGCCCTCCACCGAAGTCCAGTCCCGTCTTCAGCAGCTCACCTGACACCTCCACTCAGTGTTCTCTGGCACACGTTAAGCCTCGTCACCAGGCCACAAATAAAATCCTGAAATCTGACCTGAGTTACGTCTATCACTGACATGCCCATCTTGGCTGATGGAACATCTACCCTTCCAGGTGATAAGACCTAAAGCCTCAGGGTTCTCTCTCTCTCACTTCAAAAACTCTGATCCAATACTTGTCCCATCTACACAGCTCCCCCGTGGCCCATCCATTACTACCACTCACCTAGAATGCTGCAGCGCCCTCCTCCCTGGTCTCCTCGTGGCTACCACAGCTCCCTGTACCCTCACCACACACAGTCTGTTCTCCACCTGGCAACCAGAGGGGGCCTGCTAAAACCTGAATGAGATCACCTCCCTCCTCTGCTCCTACCCCACGGCTACACAACCCTCAGAACGGAGGCCCAGCCTGTCAGCGGGCCATCTCAGACCGGACTCCTGCCCACCTGCTCCTGATTCCTACCGCACGTGGTGGAGACCTGCAGTTTCTTGAAACCTGTCATCTCAGTCTCTCCTCCCTGTTGGTTTCCGGTACCTGGAACAATGTTCTAACAGTCACCCAATATAGGAACCCTCCCATATAACCCCTGGCCTGGACCTATAACTCGGGGCTGAGGATTTCTCCAGGGTCCTCAGACTCATGCGCTGGGGCAGTGTAAGCAAAGTGTCGCAGGACACCACAATCCTGGAGACCATGTGGATGGGGTGGGATCGAGAGCACAGACACCCTTCCCTCACCTGCACAGGGTCCATAATTACTTCTGAGTTCGTGGGAACCTGTGGGAAGAGGAGGCTGTGAGAGACAAGAAACCACGAAGGAGCCCCAAAAGCTCACGGCTCCCCCCTACTCCTGCCCCAACACAAAGACCTGGGGCTGACTGTCCCCCCTCTGTGCCTCAGTCTTTAGGGCCACCTAACAGCTGTGTAAACCCGGACTAGGTCTGTCTGTGCCTCACTGTCCTCATCATCTCCTGACCTCCACCCCAAGTTTGTTCCATAATCAGTCTATGAAATACTTTGAAAACCTTCAGATCGCGTCCCTCCCGTTAGAACCTTCCATGGCTCCCGGGGCGCTCAGAATGAAGGCACAGCCCCTCTGAATGTCGCTGCAAGTGTAACTCCTCACACTCCCTGACCCTTTCACAAACCAACGGCCCCAGGTATCCCGCAGCCTCCGGCTGTCGCTCCTCCGAGCCTTCGCACATGCTGGGCCCTCCCTGCATCGTCCTGCCACACCCCACACACCGGCTGTCAGAAACGGGACCCAACCGCCCCTGCTGTCTGGACACAGGGGCCTAACCTGCAGGGACCTGAAGCAGCCCTCATTCGAGCCCGGGTTCAGAAAGGGAAGTCGGGGGAGGGCCCGAGAGCGCAGCACCCACCTGCGCCTCGTCCGTCAGTGGGGCCGCCTCCACCCGAACCTGCGGACCCGAGAAGGCGCAGGGAGAGGAGAGGGTCATTAACGATCGGCGGGTGAGAGGACGCGACCCTCAGGCCCGCCTCAGCTCAGGGGAGACAACGCCTCCTCCAGTGTTTTCCCTCTCGTGTCACCTCTCTGCGAGATGGACCAACCTGGTGGGTTAATCCAAAAGCAAACAAAATGTCCGCTCTGGAAGGGAACGGAAGTCCCACCCTGACGTCTCACGCACCAACGGAAACGCCACTTTCCCAGGCATTCATTGGCCCGGCACCACGGAGGCTCCTGGGTAACGTAGTTTCAGTTTCGGCAGCAGCTACACTGGAAAGGAGCATCCGCGCCACCTCCAAAGCAGAGGCCTCCATAGAGCTGGTGGCGCCTAGAAATTGCGTCATCTTGAGGTCGCTTTCCCTTAAAGGAGCCGTTACCATATTTCCCATCAGTGTAGTCTGCCACACATGTTTGGAGATATTCTCTTTAGGCATAGAATGCTCACCCAAAACTCAGATGGACACCTTGTATGCTAATGTCACTCATATTTTTAGAGCTGGAAGCTAACACTTGTAGCCTGCAGTTCTAGAGTTAGTTTTGTGAGACCCAGCATTTTGGGTCAGAAACAAGGAAAGACTCCAGACAGGGCCAGGATGTGCAACAGGCAGAGGGATATTGGGCGCCGCTGAAGCACGCGGGCAATATTTGTGTCTCTGGTTGCCTCAGAAATCATTCCTCCTGCCTGTATAATCAGTGATTGTGTCGAACACAGGTCTAATACTTTTTTTTTTTTTACAAGGTATTTCTTACTCTGTATACAGAGATGTATTCAATTCCATTTTGGTATCTTACAAATGTCTGAGAGAAAGGCGATTTAGCAAATGTCATTGGCAGTTAGGAGGGCAAGAAGAACAGCTTCTGTGCGTAGGAATTAGCCACAGAACTAAATTTGTATAGGGGCACCTGGGTGGCTCAGTCAGTTAAGCGTCCGTCCGACTTCAGCTCAGGTCATGATCTCACGGTTTGTGAGTTCGAGCCCTGCTTGGGGCTCTGTGCTGACAGCTCAGAGCCTGGAGCCTGCTTCAGATTCTGTGTCTCCCCCTCTCTGTGCCCCTCCCTTGGTCACATTCTGTGTCTCTCTGTGTCTCAATAATAAATAAATGTTAAATTTGGATACACAGTAAAAAATGTCGTTTAAGTGAGTGTGACATAAGAATATTTGAGGCCCAAAGTGATTCATGTAATGGAAAACAAACCCACAGGCAATAAATTTCTAAACAAAATATTCAAGTCCAAAAAAGCTTGATCTCAGATGGAAGGTCTGCAATGAGAGAAGGAACGAGGATCGAGAGAGATGTGCATCTTTTGATTAAAACAAATGCTCAGGGGCGCCTGGGTGGCTCAGTCGGTTAAGCGGTCGACTTGGGCTCAGGTCATGATCTCGCGGTCCATGAGTTTGAGCCCCGCGTTGGGGTCTGTGCTGATGGCTCGGAGCCTGGAGCCTGTTTCGGATTCTGTGTCTCCCTCTCTCTGACCCTCCCCTGTTCATGCTCTATCTCTCCCTGTCTCAAAAATAAAAATAAAACGTTTAAAAAAAATTAAAAAAAAATAAAACAAATGTTCATTATCTATGCAAAATGTGAACATATCCCCCTGTGGAGTTAAAATGATGGGATTCCCATGCATTCCTCCAGATACTCACTGAGAGAAGGCTATTTGCTTAATGTTCTAAATCCCTTATATTTCTAAATGGGAAGAAAATGCATTTGTAATTCTGTTAACTTTAATTTTTTTTTTAACGTTTATTTATTTTTGAGACAGAGAGAGACACAGCATGAACGGGGGAGGGGCGGAGAGAGAGGGAGACACAGAATCGGAAGCTGGCTCCAGGCTCTGAGCCATCAGCCCAGAGCCCGACGCGGGGCCCGAACTCGTGGACCACAAGATCGTGACCTGAGCTGAAGTCGGACGCTTAACCGACTGAGCCACCCAGGCGTCCCATGTTAACTTTAAAAATAGAAGCTGCCAGTTATTTTACCAGCAAAAGATGGGTTGATTTGGGAAAAGAGAATTCCAATCCAGGACAAATAAGCTGCAGTAAAACTGTAGGTGAGTCTGGGGAACGAAGGAGAGACACAATTTCACAGGGCAAAAAGAGGAAAGTTGCGAAGGCTGTTATGAACTACAACTCCATTGGGGTAAACTGGGATTAATAGTATGGTACCTTTATTGGCTGAGCTGTTGCCTGAGGGGATGAGAAAAGTATCTCTACCTTTAGTTGGAGTAGTAGAGTATCAATATGCAAAGTCTAGTCCAGGTAAGGTCAAGTCCATCTCTTCCTTTTGGGTCTGCAATTGACTACAAGTGAGAGAGAGAGTGAGAGCTCCCCCTGTGGAAACCTCTTGACTCCTTTTAGTGAGGTTTCCCATTAACTAATTTTCACAACTCAAATGTATTAATGTATCAAATAGATATTTGTGATTTTTAGCTTAAATATGATAAATAGGATCAGAGCATATATTTTTTTTAGGCTAGAAGAGGAAAAATTTGGAATATAACTTGTTGACCAAGAAAGAAGTCACTGACAATGAAAAACAACAGAGTCTTATTTGGCAATTAGAATTGCAATTCAGGAGACACAGATTCAGGTAGAAACGTGGATAGTGTTCTGAGGAAGACAAGGAAGTGGGCAGAGTTATAGAGAAAAGTTCAAGAGGAGGCACCTGGTGGCTCAGTCAGTTAAGCATCCCACTTGAGCTCAGGTCATGATCTCATGGTTTTTGAACTCGAGACCCATGTTGGGCTCTGCAGTGACAGCTCAGAACCTGGAGCCTGCTTGGATTCTGTGTCTCCCTCTCTCTCTCTCTCTGTCTCTCTCAACAATAAATAAATATTAAAAAAACATTAAAAAAAGATTAAAGTTCAAGAGTATAGTTCCCATTTTCCTCCTGCATATCTTATGTCCCAGTGATTGGCTTTGCTGCGCATCAGGTAAACAGATTTGGATTCGGTCCCACCCCAAAGTCCTGCCCAGCCTACCTGAGGTCGACCGGGACATGTAGCCTATGTTCTCTGCTCTACTGCTCTCCTTGAGGGGAGCGGAGACCTCTTTCTCCTTTTCAAAGTAAACAAAACATTGACAGCTTTCAGGAATGGGACTGTAGATTTCACCCAGAAGGAGTAGCAGCTGTTGAGTCCTACTGACTATATCCCAGAGTCCGCTAAAGTTATTCAAACTATCCAATCCAAGCTTTGCTCAGTGTACCTACCCTGCCTGGCTTGTCCTTCCCATGAGAACCCCAGTAAAGAGTCTGAGCCATCTTTCACCTCTCCTTCTCTGCCTCCTGATCCACCCTGGTGCTTCTCCATGTGGCCCTACATTGCATGGCATGCCTCTTGTTTCTAAGGATTGGAGTGATGGCTTCTTCCTTTCTGAAAATAATTTCTGTGTCTGTATGTCTTACCACAGCTAATTAGATCTAATCCCAGTTACGTTTGGAGACAGTAGATAATCATTTTACCTAAACTAAATGATTAAATTGCCTGTTCTGTCCTCACTGATCCAGTGATCAAATTCCACATCCTTGTGTGGCTGTTTCAGGCTGTTGAGATCATCCATTTGTTTATTCCTGTGACAAAATTAAACTATCTACATAGCCTTTTCTCTTTCTTTACTTTAAAAACTGCTATACATTCAGTTGAGTGTTAATAAGAGATGTACAAATTGTGCTTTTTCTTTTCTTTTCTTTTTTTTTTAGGGAGCAGGGAGAGGGGCAGAGGGGGAGACAATCTTAAGCACACTCCATGTTGAGTGGGAGCTCGATGTGGGGCTCGATCCCATGACCTTGGGATCATCACCTGAGCCAAAATCAAGAGTTGGACAGTCAACCCTCAACAGACTGAGCCACCCAGGTGCCCTTCATGCTTTCTTTTTTAAGTTTATTTATTTATTTTTGCGACAGAGTGTGTGTGTGTGTGTGTGTGTGTGTGTGTGAGAGAGAGAGAGAGAGAGAGAGAGAGAGAGAGAGAGCCACAGAGGGGCAGAGAAAGAGGGAGAATCCCAAGCAGGCTCCATGCTGTTAGCACAGAGCCCAACGTGGGGTTTGATCTCATAAACCATGAGATCATGACCTGAGCCAAGACCAAGAGTTGGATGCTTCATGGACTGAGTCACCCAGGAGCCCCGTGTCTTTTCTTTCATAAAGACCACACCTATAAAACTATCACCCAATGTAAAACAGAATATATAATGTTTCTTAGGCATTCCTTGTCCCTTGCTCCCTTTACATGACCCTGAGGCTCCCTAGAGTTCATCTGACATTTTGATTATCATGCTATTGATATCTTTATAGTTTACCACTTATGTATATTTCCCTAAATGATAGTCTAGAGTCACATGCCACATTGTGGCCTGATTTAATAACTAGTGCCACTTGAGTCTCTATCATTACCTGTTCTCAACTCCGATATTGACTCTAAATTCCTTTCCAGAATCACCTAGCACTTAACACCTACTTCCAGAAAGTCACAGGAAGGAGAGAATGCTTCATCATCTTTTGTTCTCACGAGTGATTCCAAGGCAGTGATGGATTTAGTCACTGCTCAGCCCACAGATAGGGACAGGAGAAGAATTGGGGAAATGAAGACTGGCTCCAAAGAAATGGAACCAGCGGTGAGGGAGGTGCCGGGAGTCCACATACTAAACTGGTGGTGTTTCTTTTACCAGTGCTGCCTGGTGTCAGTAATAGTTCAGCATCCTTCCTACCCGCGGGGAGTTTGCTTTGTCTGTGGAAATGAAAGGGCAGTGGGAACATGGACTAGAAAGGGATGAAGGGGGAAAATCTGGGAGTGAGAGGAGTGTTGGCTTATGGGTTTGAAGCCTATTGTCCTACTTGAACACCAATGTTGGGCCCTTAAAAAGGGAAAGGGCGGGCATCTGGGTGGCTCAGTAGGTTAGGCATCCGGGTTCAGCTTAGGTCATGGTCTCCTGGTTGGTGAGTTCCAGCCCCACATCAAGCTCATGCTGTCAGCTTGTCAGCACAGAGCCCGCTTCGGATGCTCTGTCCCCGCCCCCCCTCTGCCCCTCCCCTGCTTATGCTCTCTCTCTCAATAAATAAATTTTAAAAAACATTACAAAGGGGGGTGGGGTGGGGAGACACACACAGATGTGTGGGGTGAGGCAGGAAGGTGAACACCTGGGATCCCCGACTACCTCCCCACCTACGTTCAGAAGTAAGCCATTTCTCCTCACACAACAGGCGTTGCTTCACCTTCGCTGTCTTTGATATCGGGCATCCCCTTGGCAAGGGAAGTCTGGTAATGTACCATTGGTTCATTCCAAGGAAACCGCTTTACTGTGAGAGTCGCTTTCAGTCCTTCACGAGGAGGAACGCCTGTGGCACCGGATGCTCGGGGAAACTGAAATCCAGGCCCAGCTACAATTTAGGATAGCCTCTGTTGGAGAGTCTGGGACAGTTCTTGACCCAGATTTCTCCAGCCAGCTCTCTGGGCCTTGGCCGCTGCCTCCCCGGTGGGGCGGTGGAAACTACATTACCCAGGAGGCGCTGCGCCCCGCGGCATTCACGCTCGGCCAATGAAAACTGGCGTTTCCCCGCGTGGGGCACGCGCTGGGCGGGACTTGTGGCGCGGCCGCAGGGGCGGGCGTTTCGGGGTGTCTAGGGCCGCTCGGTCTGATCTGAGGCTCCCGGAGGCTGCCCTGGGGCTGGGGCAACGGGAGCGGGAAGCCGCGAGAGTAGGCCGGTCCGAGGCTCGCCAGCTGCGTCCGGGGGTGACCCCGATTCTGGATCGGGGTCGGGGGTGCGCGGGGCCCGTGCTGGTCCTCCTCTCCGGACGCCGTTCCGCCCAGAGTCCGATGGCGGCGGCCGCGCGGAGGGGCCCGGCTCCGGTAAGCGCTGGTCCCCGGGTCCTCCCCGCACATGCCGAAGTACGAAGGGGCGGCCCACGCTCACGACCCTGGGTCGGGTCCCCATTTCTGTCAGCCAGTGTGATGCGGTGTGGGAGGGTCACAGGCAGAGGAGGGTCACAGGCAGAGGGACAGGGCCTGGGGTTTGTCCCCAGGGAACAGCTCGAGAGGGGACGGGTCACGAGTGGAAAGGCAGCCTGAGCGGCTGAGCCTTCGCTCTGAGCCGTTGGTGGCCACGGAACACTGTGCACATAGGAGGGACCCCATCAGTTGCTCAGAGTTTTCAAAGGCGTCTTAGGGAGCACAGAGGGGATGGGGTGAGGAGGGCGGAGCAAGTCCGTTCAGTGGACAGCTAGAGGGTTGTGGCCGGGGCTGGGCCGATGGCAGGGGAGGGGATGCACCGATAGGTCTCAGATGGAGTTTTAAAACTGGACAGAATTTCCTGCTGCATCAGAAGTGGCTGTGAGAGAAAGAAGGGAATGAAGGACCATCAGTGTTTTTGTTTGCTTTTTTCTTTTTTTCCCCTAAATGTTTCCTGAATATCTCGGTAAGGATGGAGATGGGGAAGTTCGTGCAGGAGCACGCTTCAGGGAGAAGAGCAGGAGTTGGATTTGGGACAGGGTAATCCGAGATTACCGAGGTTACCGTGTGGCGTGCAGGTGTCACGTGGGTAGCTTGCTCACTCCCGGCTCAAGTTCTGGGGAGAGGTCTGTGTGAAACCGAGGGCTGGTAGGCATTGTCCTGAACCAGGGCAAGGCCTGGGACTCCTATTTAGGAAGAATTGCCAAGTTCATATTTCAGATGGGCCTGGAGGCGGGGCTGCTTCCAAAGTGGTGGATCCCGTGGTCCCACGTGGTTCTGGTGGGTGTGTGAGTCAGTGGAGGGTTATAGGGTGTAAGGACCCAGGACTGGAAGGGAGACCGAGATGGTTGCCATTCCAGCCTCAGCAGGACCCCCGTGTCCGCTCCTTGTGGAGGAAAGGAAAGGCCAGTCCGGTGCGTGGAGCAGCCCCTCTTGGTGCTTAAGTTTCCGCAGCCTTCAGGGCTGGAGGGCTGAGTCGCTGGAAAGGCCGCATCAGGACTGCCCTTAGGGGAGAGCACAGCAAACAGCCAGGGGCCACCAGGGCTAGTATCTACTCCATTTCCTCTGCCCGAGCTCCCAGTTTATTAACTTGTGACTTTATGTGAGTAAGTGCTTATTTAAACATTAATTGATAAAAATACATACATATGTGTATATATGCATGTGCATACACGTGTACACATACACACGTGTGTATACGCATACATACATCGGCAATTAAAATAAAAATTTAATGAGCTAAGTTGATGTAAGCCCTTAATAACTGAGGGTTTGTTTTTTTTTTAATTTTTAAATATGTTTATTTTTGAGAGTGAGCTAGAGTGCAAGTGGAGGAGGGGCAGAGAGAGAGGGAGACACAGAACCCACAGCAGGCTCCGGGCTCCGAGCTGTCAGCACAGAGCCCGACGTGGGGCTGGAACCCACGAACTGTGAGATTGTGACCTGAGCTGAAGTCAGACATTTAACTGGCTGAGCCACCCAGGCACCCCAATAATTGAGGTTTTAATGTACTGCTAAGCATCTGATTAAAATCAAATGTCTCGAATATCACATTCTATTAGTTAAAAGGCATGTACAAAATACACTTTCAATATTGTCAGTGCATTTTCACTGAAAATGTTGACAAAAGGGGGTTCCTGGGTGGCTCAGTTGGTCAAGCGTCCGACTCTTGGTTTCAGCTCAGATCATGATTTCATGAACCTCAGATCAGGTTCATGAGTTCAAGCCGCAAATCGGGCTCCACACTGACAGCGCAGAGCCTGTTTAGGATTCCCTTTCTCCCTCTGTCTGTCTCTCTGTCTCTTTCTCTCTCTGTCTCTCTCTCTCTCTCTCCCTCCCTTCCTCTCTCTCTGCTCCTCCCCTGTGTGTGTGCTCTCTCTCTCAAAATAAATAAACCTAAAAAATGTTGATAAAAGTGTTAATTATGAGGAGAGTGAGAGTCACTACTCAGTACTTGACACATAGGGATGAGTTTGATATAAACGGTTGCCCCACTGGATGGACACCACTGTTATTCCCATTTCACAGATGCCAACGCTGAGGCACAGGGTGGTTGAGTAGTTGTCCAAAGTCACGCAGCGGGTAAGACGCATCCCTGAGGACCGAGGCCCGGGTGGTGTGAGGCCCTTGAGCGGCCTTTGTGGCCCAACACTGTTGCCTGCCTCTCCCGGCCTTGCTTTTCTGTAGGTTCCTGTTGGCTGCAGATTTGCTTCCAGACCGTGCAGAGGGTCGTGAGGGGTGTCCCTGCTCAGTTCCCATCTACGTGGGCTTCAGGATTCTGTGACTCTTTCCCCACTACTCTCCCCACCCCTCCATCCTAGATCCCTGGACGGTGATCACCTAAGGTCGGGGGCCTGAGTCCAGACTGGGAATTTTACGGATTGGTTCCCATTCCTGGCAACCAGTGGCATTAGGTTTATAAGGCATCACATTCACAGTGAGAAACATTGGAAAGTGCTAGAGGTGAGGCTGGGCCATGAATGCTCACACAACTTTAGGTCTCTGTTGTGTGTGGTGGAAACAGCAGGAAATAGAAATTGGAGCTGGAGTAGTGGCCAGGAGCGGACGTGGGGAGGTGGCAGCCACAATAGTCAGGTGAGTGTTGGTGGCGGCTGCAGAGGCGGGAGATATATTGGAATCTGTGTCCGCTTATCAGTAGGTCTGAGCAGACTTTGTGACGTGGAGGGTGGGAGAAAGAAGTCCAAGAGTCCGCGGTGGCTCCGAGATGTTTGGTCTTAGCAGCTAGAAGCGGGCACGTAGCACCAGGGCCGACTCGGTGGTAAGAGTCATTTTCGGCGGGAATACCGGGAGTCGGGTTTGGGCTGTGTCGAATGGGATGCTTCAGGGACCCTCAGGTGGATGTGTCGAGGGGGCGCCCAGACACGCAAGTCTGGAGCTGAGGTGAAGCGCTCAGATTGGAGACGCCCATGGTACGGACGGTGTGTGGATCAGAATGGAGCCGTGGATCAGATTTGGCAGGAGCATCTTCAGGCCCTGGTGGCGATGCCGTGCGGTAACAAGGGAAGTGGGGTGTGGGGCCAAGGACCAAGCCTTGCTGGACACCTGGGTAGGGGTGGTAGGCTTCACAAAGACTCCTGAGGGAGAACAGTGTCCAAGGGGACCGGGTGTAGGAGTGTGGAGGGTCTGGCTGGTAGCCTGGGGCCATGAGATGGATGTGGAGACGGGGCAGTGAGGTGACAGTGAAGATGGCACCTCTGCTTATTCATCCAGCTCCGGGCTCCCCAGGCTCCTGTTCTGACCTTTGCCGGGACCAGGAGATTAGCTCAAGATCACACGGGGTCTTCGGGGAGAATTGGCCAGCCTTGTGTGAGAGACGGGTGGGCTTCGGCTCACAGAAGTGTCAGAGGAAACTGAGGCGGGTGAGGGGACACCTTTGCAACACGGCAGTGGAGGAGAGCTGAGGGCGTCTGACATCTGTGTGTGGTTCCTGGTGGCTGAGGATGAAGCGAGGACAAGGGCCAGGCAGGAAGGCCTCGAAAGCAGGCCTGGGGGTTGCCTTGGGAAGTCCGGGATAGGATGGGGTTCTGATTACATGTGCTAAGGCATACAGTGGCATTTGGTGAGGCCAGGGAGATGCATGGCATTGGGGGGGGGGGGAGGGGCGGAGATACGAAGGGAGGTGTGGCACAGTGACGTGCGTGTTGGGATGGCTCCAGGCCCTTGTACAGGGGCTGAAGGGAGCACAGTGACCCCAAGTTAGTTGTGTTTGGGAAGCACAATCTGGGGGACTCCAAGTGAATTGTCTGGCAGAAGGGTGACGCTCTGCATGCCAGGCCCAGAACTCAGGTGGCATTTTTCCTGCCCACCTGTTCTTGCTGAGGACTGAACAGTGCTTACTGGGACAGTGAGGAGCAAGCAGGCATCAATGGCTCCTCTGAGGTGAGGACGTTTGTGGGGATGGCTGGAGTCCTGGGAAAGGAGGGTACACATAAACTCAGCTGCCCCGTCTTGACAGGGCTGTGTGACCTTTGAGGACGTGGCTGTCCGCTTCTCCTGGGAAGAGTGGGGTCTCCTTGATGAAGCCCAGAGACTCTTGTACCGTGATGTGATGCTGGAGAACTTTGCACTGATGGCCTCTCTGGGTAAGGTCCTCACAACCCAGTGCCGTGTCCTGGGCTGGGCTCTGCTCTTCCCCTTTCCCTCACGGGCTGGTTTGGCCTTTCCAAAGCCGGACCGTGGGCACTTCTTCCCTGTGTTCTTGAGTAGGTGCTCTGACGGCCTGGGCTCCGTGCACTACCCCTTCTGTTCTTGAGCTGCCTGAATGCTCGCTGCTCCAAAGCCATGCAGGAAAGTTTGGGGATCAGGAGTCTTGCAGTCAGCCTAATGGGTCACACCCTGTCGCCTCTCCCTGGCCCAGGGATGCTGTGAAGGTCCATGGCCGCTCTGTGCCCCAGGCTCTGCCCTGTTCTCTGGCTGACGTGTGGGATGTGCCTATAACAGCAATTGAGGCACCGACAGAGCCACTGCTTGACTGGGCTGTTCCTGCAGGAGTGTCTTCTAAGATTCTTCTGTGATATTTAGTTTTCTTTCCTGTGGTCTGTCATGAGGTGGGTCGCTTTGATCTACCTGTCTTATCTCTCCCTTAGGACTCGCGTCTTCCAGGACTCATGAAATTTCCCAGTTGGAGTGGTGGAGACAGCCCTCCTTGCCTCCCTGTGGAGTCATGACTGCAGCCATGCCCAGAGGTACTTGGAGGGAGGGGCTGGGCAGATGTGAACTCAGGGACGGGCTCAGGTCACACCAGGAGTCCTTGTACGGGACCCTGGTGGTTGGGTGCCGAGGCCCAGGCCACAGCTGAGTTCCAGCTTTTCTTTCTCAGTTGTGCTTTTACCACGTTTACTCTGATTTCTGACTGAGGACCATCCCCTTCCCTCTGCCCGTCCTCCGGATCTCACCTGATCTTCCCCACTGCTCCCTCTGCAGTGTTCCCCAACAGTGGCCTTGTTTTGTGTTTTATGAGATGGTCTGTTGGGCAGGGCCACAAGAGGAGGGTCAAGGGCAGCTCAGGAAAAAGCAAAGTTTATTACGTGCAGCAGGTCCAGAGAGACAGTCACGACACGCTGGGGGTGTGTGGGTGTGTAGGGGGGTCACAAGCAGGTCCAGAGACCGTCACGACACGCTCGGGGTATATGGGGGGGGTCATAAGCAGGTCCAGAGATAGTCACGACACACTGGGGGTGTGTGGGGAGGGGTTCGCGTGGGAGGGAGCACTCGGGGAGTGGGCTCAGCCAAGCAGGGGGAAGCAGAGAGTGAGTGAGGACCCGTGGGTCAGGGGGCGGACGCAAGAACAGGTGTGAGCACATGTCATTTGGAACATTCGAATGTCACCAGGTCACAGGAAAGGTCAAGAAGGGGGACTTGTGACAGGACATCACTTGGGTAGGCTGGTCACCTGGGTGGCGTGCTCACAGCCTGTTTGTGGGGATGTTGAGGCAGCAGGAAAATACAGAAGTTTAAAAGGTTACAATACAATTGAGCCTGTGGTGGCTCAACCCCATCGGCAGGACGAGGTGGGACGGCTCACACTTGCCCCCTGGGGGTGAGGATGTTAGAGGTGCCTGGCGTAGCTTGGTCTAGCCACCCAAGGCAAGCTCTGATGTAGACCGCGGGGAGGGGTCCTAGGCACACGGTGAGGGCTTGAAACCCAGGCCTCAGCCAGACGCTGCACTTAGTGGGGGAAAGCCAGGGGAACAGTTCAGGTACCTCTTGGTTTAAGGGAAGCCGTTGGAAGGTTTTGGTTACATTATGAAAGATTTTTTTTTTTAATGTTTATCATTTATTTTGAGAGACAGAACACGCATAAGTGGAGGGAGGGGCAGAGAGAGAGAGGAGAGAGAGAATCCCAGACAGGCTCCCTGCTGTCAGCAAGGCTCGAGCCCACAAACCCTGAGATCATGACCTGAGCGCAGATCAAGAGTCTGACGCTTAACCGGCTAAGGCGCCCCTGAAAGATTTTTATCTCTTGGCCTAATCTTCAAAGCTTGGCTTATAGCTGTCTAGAATTAGTGATTTACATTCAGCAGGAAGTACCCCGAGGAACACGAACACCTCCTCTCCTGGCCGGTAAACAGTTGTAAGCCAGTCTGTTATCCGTGGCCACGTGGGCTTAGAGACTCGTGGGCTTGTTGCACACGGAACAGTGTTTAGTACAGCCTTTGTCTGTGACCTTGAGAGGCCGCCAGAAGGTGCTGGTAGGCAGTCATGCCGTAATCCCACTTGACAAAGGCTGCTGAACTGGGGCCAGCTCTGGTGTCTCCCGTGGTATGGCCAGGCCTACTCAGATGGGAATAAATGTTGCCTGTTTTGCCTGGGGTCGATAGCAAAGGGGGTGGGTGCCCGGTGGACGAAGAGCTGTGGGGATCCCCAGTGTGAGCACCGCACACTGGCGTACAGACTCCTGGGGTCAGCAGCGGAAAGTACAGAAAGTGGTGTACCCATGAGTTTGGGTTGTAGTGGAATCCAGAGGCGCTGTTACTTGAAGGCTAATGTGCCCCTGAGGAGGCAAGAGCCCTAACGGGGGCATTGGTCAAGCGTGGCTGGTTCCTGGGCACAAGTGGAAGGCCTGTGAGAGTGACGTCACTGTAATGTGCAGCCACTCCCGGGGAGTATAGCTGGGGACAAAGGCAGGTGGTGTAAGCAGACAAGGTGCTTTGGGGGGACCCTTTCTGGGTCCTGAGAGATGGTGGCCGGTGGCCGGGCTAAGCCACTGGTGGACAACTCAGTAAATGTGTGTTGGGTTCCTTGAAAGGCAAAGGCACACGGGCTGTGACTGGTAGTAGGTACTGAATAAAATACACTGCCCAGATCTACCACAGCAAAATAGTCCCTGGGTACCCTTTAGTTCAGTTTTGTTAGGTATTAGAGCCTCGATGGGGGGAACTTAAGCGATAGTTAAGTGGCACTGTTGGTAGAAGCCTTGATGACTGGCCAAACAGGGTTACTGAAAGAGGAAATTAGAAGAATGGCCCCCTCCTTTAGTAGATCTCGAACAGCCCTCTGAAGGCCCCCTTGTTTCAGGTGATACTGTGGTGCATTTACTGCCTTCACCAGCAGGGGCGCCCCCGGCTCTCACTTGGTGATTCTTACTGGCAGGGCCAGGGACTATGGCTTGTCCAGCTTTGTACACGGCTTGCAGTGGTATCTCTGTCTACAGCAGGAAGACTCAAAGCATTAGAGGCCACTGAGACAGGCAGCCGTTTAATGAGGATTGTTGCAGTGTTGACAGCAAGTGCACTTTTGTTGCCATGAATTGTTTTACTGGCATTACCCTGTAGTTTAAAAGGGGCACCTCCTTTAAATCTGAGTTGGGTTGCTTGGAATGATGGTGGCTTGGGCTCCTGTAGTCTGTAAAGTTAGGAAATGTTTATTTTTAGAGTTCCAGTGAACTACCAGAGTTATATGTGGGTGATTGCCCTTGGGGAGTGTGACCGGGCCTGAGGCCCCGCTGAATCCTCACTGGAGAGGCCTTGGCGGCTGCCATTTTCAGAGCTGGAAGCATCCTTGGGTGGTTCCAGAGGAGTGGTTCCCTAAGCCTACAGACCTCTGGGTAATAATGGGTGAGGCTCTTTTAATCTCCTTTAGTTGTTATAATTTGGGGATAGCTTGACTAGTAGTTCATAGGGTGTCTCAGCTGTCAGTAAATGAGGCAAAGCCACATCGCCCAGAAGCAGCATCAGCAAATTGGGAAGGACGGAGCAGGCTGAATAGTGGAGGTGGGGGGGGGGGGGTCTGCATCCTAGGAGGCGGAGTGTGAAAAGTCAGACTTTGTGAGTCATGGCGGGTGGAGCCCTTATGGCCTGTCGGGAAACCCATTCCATCCTGCTTGGCGTGGACATGCCGATAAAATTAAGCAGCTCTGCTGTGAATTGGGAAGGGTGCCTTCCAGAACAACTCCTAGACTCCGTGACAAAGAGGCTCCTCTGGATTGTTCTTGTCTGAATGTTCAAAGCACTGATAGGTCCACTGAACCTTTCTGATTTTTGCGGAGGAGCGTGAGGGCATCCCTGGTAGTGGGATGGTTTTCTGTCAGCCATCTCCAGGCCGTGGAAACCCAAGTCCACGGAGGCAGGGCTTCTGAATCCTGAGGGGTGGGCGAGGTTTCAGATTCCTCACCTGAGGCTTTGGTATAACCTCAAAAAGTTCTAGCCTCTGTCACCCCTGCGCTGACATTGGGGATACCCTATGTCCTCCTTGGGTGCCTTCAGCCCCAAATACCATGTGCGATTGGCCTTGGTGAGCCAGAGGATCCTGAAGTAGATGATGCATCTTCAGCTCTTTGAAGTGATGCCAGCAGCTGCCTCATCTCTGGGGCTCTGTGAACAAGAGCTGCGCGCCCGTAGTAAATACTCTCGGTAACCACTGAGCTCCTTCCCCGCTCCATCTCTTTGCACAGAATCTTTAATAGTTTGGATTTTCAATCTTGTGAAGTTATGAATTTTAGCTTCTAGTTCCCTGTGATCTCCTGTGTTCTTGACCTGCTGGGTCTGAAAGACCTTGGATGCTTCCTTCCTGTGGCCCCATCTCTGTGGGTGACCTCAGCTGGGTTGGAATCCATTGAGGAGAGCTGTGGCGGCCAGATGACCTTTGGGGGTTGGTCCTAGCCCTTGGGAGCAGAGATCGCAGTTGGCAGGCAGCAGCACTAATCGGAACCCAGAAATGTTTCAAAGTTGTTTTACCTTTGTTGAATCATTGGCTCACCTCCTCTGATTATTGGGAGGTGCTAGAATTGAATGTTCCTGCCGAGATCCTGGGCCTAATATTTTGAGCTACTTACCTCCAGGGACGGGACCCATTGATACCCATGGGTTTGGGAGACAAATAGCAACAGCAGCAACACAACACGGTGGAGAAGGGGGGGTGCCCGCAGTACTGACCCTCACGGGGGGCCACGGTAGACTCCCATTGAAGGGGTGCAGATCGGTGGTTGGGTCTGAGGAGGAACATGGACTTGAGTGGGAACGTGAGGAACCTCCCCGTGCTGGTGCCGCAAGCACACGGGAGGCATCTCCCGAAGGTCACCCAGCCCTCCTCTGTTGACAAGCAGCTAATGGCCCACGCCTGACATTCAGTGTCTTTGCTGGCTGCGGGGAGCCTGCCCTTCCACCCGCACCCTCAATCCCCGCGGAGACTTCATAGGTGTTTAGCCAACTATACCAGTCTGCCCCTTAATCAGGGAGCACTGGACACTCGCCCAGCCCCCATCCCCACCACCCTGTTGAGTCAGGCCTGGCAAGAAGTGAAGTCTCGGGGTATTTTAGGAGAATGAACTCCACAATTTAGTGTGGAAAGCCTTGGCAGTGCCTGAGAGGCGACACAACAGCTCAGACCAGCACGTAGGAGCACTGCACTGCCGCCCCAGGTGGTGGAGCCCGTCTGGGACAGCGGGTTAATAAACCGAGCAGTTCCAGACATTTCCTAAATCTTCGCCCTGTGACCAGACCCTCCTGTTTGTGACGCCAACCATTTTGTATTCGCTTGTGGGGCAGGCGCAGGAATAAACAAAATTTATACTCCGCTGGTAGGGAGAGCACAGGGAGGGAGCTCAGCCAGGCTGGGACGTAGAGGCGACCTCTGGGCAAGTGCTTGAACTGGGAGGCAGGGGGGGTGCACAAGAAAAGGAGTGAGGGAATTTCATTGGTGCGTTTGAATGGCACCAGGTCCCAGTCAGGGGCGGGCAGGAAGGGGGACTTGTGGCAGGGCCCTACCTAGTCACACTAGTGCACGTGGTCACATAGCTCACAGCCTGTTTGTGGGGATGTAGAGGCAGTGGGAGAATATGTTTTCAAGGTTACAGTACAGGCGTTCACCGAGTGTGTCATGAGGCATGCACGTATCCTTAATGGTCCTTGAACACCAGCTGTTCAATTGCATTTGATTTCTTCTGGGCCTGGACACACCCTTCCGCACGGTGTTCCCGTGCCCTCAGTGGCCTTGCTGAAGGCCATTTGCAGAGGAATGTGTTGGAGACCCAGCCTACACCCCGTCCTTGTGTCCTTGCTGCTCATAAGGCCCCTCGCCAGTGTGCGAGCCCACCAGGCCCGGCACTGCACAGCAGGCCCTCCCTGGCCCCGAACCCCAGGCCCGATTCTGCCGGCAATACTGTGGACTGATTCCTGGGTGGGTCGGACACGTCTGTAAGCGTGCTCCCCCCTCCCCTGCACGGAAGTGCACACACACTTCACCAGCATCTCTTTGCTTTCAGGTTTGTGGCGTAGAGCAGAGGTCGAGGAAGCGCCTTCTGGGCAGAGCGTTTATGTAGAAGGAGTGTTCAGAGCAAAACTTCAACAGCAGAAGCCGCACTGTGGAGAGAGATCTTTAAGGAGAGAAGAGGGCAGGGAGGGTGGGAAGGACTTCCCAGTTAGTGCTGGTTTTCTTAACCATCAGGTGACCCACAGTGGAGGGAAGCCACATAGGAGCACCGAAGGTGGGGAGGCCTTCCAGCCTGGAAAAAGGCATTATGAATGCAGTGAATGTGGGAAAGCCTTTGGTCAGAAATACTTACTTGTTCAGCACCAGAGACTACATACTGGAGAAAAGCCTTATGAGTGCAGTGAATGCGGGAAGTTATTTAGCCATAAATCAAACCTTTTTATACACCAAATAGTTCACACTGGAGAAAGGCCTTACGGGTGTAGGGAGTGTGGAAAATCCTTTAGCCGCAATGCCGACCTCATTCAACACCAGAGAGTCCACACTGGAGAAAAGCCTTTTACATGCAGTGAATGTGGAAAAGCCTTCAGGCATAATTCCACGCTGGTTCAGCATCACAGGATCCACACTGGAGTGAGGCCTTATGAGTGCAGCCAATGTGGGAAATTCTTTAGCTTTAACTCAAGCCTCATGAAACACCAGAGAGTTCACACTGGAGAAAGACCTTATAAGTGCAGTGAATGTGGGAAATTCTATAGCCACAAGTCAAGCCTTATTAATCACTGGAGGGTTCACACTGGAGAAAGGCCTTACGAGTGCAGCGAATGTGGGAAATTTTTTAGCCAAAGCTCTAGCCTCATGCAACATCGAAAAGTTCACACTGGAGAGAAGCCTTTTAAGTGCAACGAATGTGGGAGATTCTTTAGTGAGAATTCCAGCCTTGTTAAACACCAGAGGGTTCACACTGGAGTGAGACCTTATGAGTGCAGGGAATGTGGGAAGTTTTTTCGCCACAGCTCCAGCCTTGTTAAACACCGGAGGATTCACACTGGAGAAATGCCTTATGAGTGCAGTAATTGTGGGAAATCCTTTAGCCAGCGTTTCAACCTCATTCAACACCAGAAAGTTCACAGTGGAGAAAGGTCTTGAATGCAACTAATGTGGAAAAGCCTTTTACCAAAGGTCTGCTCTGATTCAGCAGTGGAAGCTTCAGTCCAGATAGGCTGATGCATACAGTCAATGTGAAGAGTCTTTTGGCTTCAGCCACAGACTTAACCTTGTTGGGCATCAGAACGTTCACACTGGAGAGAAGCTTTAGGAGTGCAGTGCACGTGTGGTCTCACGGGCATCCTAACTTCAGACAGAGGAGCTCTGCACGTAGCCTTCGTGAGGGAGCCACAGTGGAACATCACTCATCCAGCTATGCTGACATACTGCCTCCTGAGAAGGTCGGCCTCTGCCTCGGAGCTCCAGGAAGAGGGATTCCCGTGTTCCTGGATGTATCCATTTGGAGCAGAGTTCTACCTCTGTCACTGGAATGGGGAGAGGTAATGGTCTTGGTTCAGATGTGACTGGCTCTTGCTGTTCTTACTGAATATTAGGTGTTCTGGAGGAAATGTTTCCTTGTTTGCAGTATACCCTTAGGATCATTTCCAGAGACTTTAAGTTGTGTTTTTATAATTTTCCCCAATTTTAATAAGCAGGCCCACAAAGTTCCTCACACTGTCGTGCAGGAAGTTGATCTATTTAACTTTGTAAGAACTTGCCAAGTTGTGTTCTAGATAGTTGTGACATTTCATATTTCCTCCTAGAGTATATTCGATTTCCAGTTTCTTCACATTATTGCTGACCTTTGTATGTAAGACACAGGCCCTTTATTCATTTCAGCCACTCTAGTAGGTGTGTGGTTTTACCTTGCATCTCTATAGTGAGTCAGTGTTGAGCATTATTCTCTGTGTTTATCTGCCACCCATGTGTCTTCCTTAGGGAATTGTCTGTGGTTTTTTGCCTACTTTTAGAAAAATTGGTTGGTGTCTTACTATTTTGTGATTTGATATATTCTACATAGATAGAAGTTCCTTATTTGGTATATCTTTACCAGTGTTTTCTCACAGTCTGTGCCTTTGATTTTCATTTCTTAAAAGTCTCTTCCCTAGGGCAGAATTTGTTAATTTTCATGAAGTTCAATTTATTTGTTAGTGACTGCACGTTTGGTATTCTCTTCTTTTTCTTTTATGGTACTATATCTTGTCTGTAAATAAAAGTCTTTCTGAGTATACTGGAGTCTTATCAGTCTTTATCCAATCTTGTGAAATCTTTGTAGGTTTAAATGTAGATGAAGAATTCAATGTATGTAGATGTACCTGTGTACATAACCCCTATCTCTTCTCGGCCTAGAAAGCAGTGGCACTGCAGTAGACATCAGCATAGTTAGTGGCCAATTATTGTCTTGTAAATGTAATTTTTCAATAAAAAGAACCCACACTCGGAAAAGAGGCTATGTTCAGGTTGGCGGCAGGAAAGGTACATGAGCCTAGGAAATATTCTTCAATTAGCCAAGAAATGCTCACAGAATGATGTTGATGTATTAGCTTTCCATTGCTGTCCTAACACATCACCACAGACCTATGGCTTAAACCACACAAATTATTTATAGCACTGTGGGTTGTAAGTCCTACCCAGGACCTACACAGGACAGGTCTCAATGGGCTAAAATCAAGGTGTTGGCAGGGAATGTGTTCTTTTCTGGAGGCTCTAAAACAGATTGTTTCCTACTCTTTTGAGTTGTTGGACAGTTTAAGTTCCTTGTGGTTGTAGGACTCCTGTCCCTGTTTTCTATGTAGCTGTCAGCTTAGGGTCAGCCCTGGAACATTTTAGAACTTTTACAGCATATGTAAAGCTGAAACAATACCAATTGTGCACAAGTCTTCCAAAACAAGGTTCATACATTTCCCAACTAATTAAGTGAACCCAATAATAACATGATACTACATATGGAGAATAATATTAAGACAAATTACAGAGCAATACCCACATTAACATAGATACAGCAAAACCTTAACAAAAATATTTTGGGGGTTGGGGAGAGGATGATGTGGCAGAGTAGGAGGACTGTAGGCTTGCCTTGTCCCATGAATACAACTAAATATCAAATCATCCTAAATACTCCAGAAATCAACTTAAAGACTGGCAGGCAGAACAAACTCCACAACTGAAGGTAGAGAAGAGGCCACATCAAAGAAGGTAGGAAGTGTGGAGATGTGGTCTGGGAGAGAAATGGATCGTGGCTGACATTTGTGGGGAGAGAGCCATGGTCACAGAGAAGGGCAAGAGACAGACTAGCACATGGGAAAGCATGGGGAAAATGAATCCCCATAGCAATTAGCTTGGAAAGAAAGAGGGGCCAAATTTCATGAGTACTTGCATCCAGTAGGGCTTAAAGCCTGGAGTTCTAAAAGTCAGCAGGATCACATAGAGACACGAGGCCTTGGGGCTGCTTTTGGAGAAAAGGCAGAGCAAACAGCCTGTGGACAGTAATCCGAAGAATGCCTGGGGCACAGAGTGGGGAGGTTATTTGCTCATCTTGTAGTGTGTCCCAAAGAGGCAGAATTCATGGAGAGATCCCTGCAGGAACAAAGGAACTGGTAGATGCCATTTCCCTCCCCCACCCCTTGACATAAACACAGGGACACCTGCGAGAACCAGCATAGCACAGACACTTGCTCACTTGCTGCCTAACTTGTTTACACCAAGCTCAGCACCCTCCATGGTCTGGTAGAACTACCCTTCCTAGTCATGATTGCCTTAATCCTAGTGGAGTGGGCCCCCTCCCTCAGAAGACTGGCCCACATACCTGCCAATACTGCACCTCCCAACCTGGGAATTTTGCAGGGCCTCCGTTCCAGTGACAGTGGCGACAGGTCTTATTTCACAGGCAGACGAGAGCACATCTAGTTAAAATGTGCTACATTCAGGCCAAGGATAAAACATTACCCACAACAGGCAAATAATCTGTAGACGACTAGCTGGAAGGATAAAGCACCCAAGAGAAAACAGCAGAACACATACAGCACATATGATGAACACTCGGAAGTACCAGGCCCTGGGGGAAAGGGGGACACTATGCAGCAGGGCACTACAAGACCTCTTACTTATAAGGCCCTCAAGAGCAGGAGACCTAGTCGACTTTCCTAACAAACAGAAATAGGCACAGAGACCTAAAATGAGAAGAGGTACCAAATGGAACAGGATGAGTCCACAGACAGAGATCTAAATGAAACAGATATAAGTAACATGTCTGATGGAGTATTTAAAGCAATGATCATAAGGATACTCACTGGACTTGAGAAAAGAGTGGAAGACATCAGTGAAACCCTTAATACACGGATAAAAAAAATTATCAGAAATGAAGAGTGCAATAAATGAGATTAGAAACATGCTTAATGCAATGAACAGCAGGCTGGAAGAAGCAGAAGAAGGAATTGACCACCTAGAAGAGTAATGGAAAGTAATCAAGATGGACAAAAGAGGAAAAAAAAATATGCAAAATAAGAATAAACTTAGGGAACTCAGTGACTCCATCAAATGTATTAACATTTGCATGGGAGGAGGAGGAGAAAGGAGAAAAGGGGGCAGAAAAATTATTTGAAGAGAATAAGGCCATATATGACAAGCCCACTGCTATCATACTTAACAGTGAAAGCTGAAAGCTTTTCCTTTAATGTCAGGAAAAAGAACATCCACTCTCACCACTTTTATTCAACATAGCATTGTAAATCCCAGCCAGGGCTATCAGACAGGAAAAAGAAGTAAAAAGCATCTAACTTACAAAGGAAGAAATAAAACTGTCACTATTTGCTGACAACATGATTTTATATATAAAAAAAATCCTGAGGGGCACCTGAGTGGCTCAGTTGGTTAAGTATCTGACTTTGGCTTGGGTCATGAGCTCACGGTTCATTAATTTGGGGCCTGCAGTGGGCTTTCTGCTATTAGCACAGAACCTCCTTCAGATCCTCTGTCCCCCCTCCCTTTCTGCCCCTCCCCTGCTCACATGTGGGGTCTCTCTCTCTCTCTCAAAAATAAACATTTTAAATCCTGAAAACTCCATCCAAAAAAAAAAAAAAAAAAAACCTGTTAGAATAAACAAATTCAAATTTGTTAAAGTTCAGCAAAGTACAAAATCAATATACAAAAAAGTCGTGTTTTTATACACTAATAACAAAATAGAAGGAAATTTAAAAAGCAATTCCATTTATAATTGCATCAAAAATAATAAAATACCTAGGAATAAACTTAACCAAGGCAGTAAAAGACCTATATACACTGATTACTATATAGGACTTTGATGAAAGATGAAAGAAGACATAAGTAAATGGAAAGATATTCTGTGCTCATGGATTGGAAGAAATAATGCTGTTAAACTGTCCATATTACCCAAAGCAATCTACAGATTCAATGCAATCTCTATCAACATTTCAATGGCATTTTCCACAGAATTAGAACAATCCTAAAATGCGTACAGAGCCACAAAACATCCCAAATAGCCAAAGCAATCTTGACAAAGAAGAACAAAGCTGGAGGCATCATGCTCCCTGATACCAGACTATTACAAAGCTATAAGTAATCAAAACAGTATCAGGGGGCATAAAAACAGACACACAGATCAATGGAAGAGAACAGAGCCCAGAAATAAACCCACATACATATGGTGAATTAATTCACAACAAAGGAGCCAAAGAGATTGAAAAAAATATCTTCAATAGTGTTGGGAAAACTGAACAGCCACATGCAAAAGAGTAAAACTGGATCACTACCTTACATGATACATAAAAAATAACTCAAAATGGATTAAAGACTTGGCCATAATACCTGAAACCATAAATCTAGAAGAAAACATATGTGGCAAGCTCCTTGACATCAGTCTTGATAATGATTATTTGGACCAGACTCCAAAAGCAAGAGAACAAAGGCAAAAATAAACAGGTGCAACTGCATAAAACAAAAACGCTTCTGCACAGCAAAGGAAAGCATCAACTCAAGTGAAAAGGCAATCTACTAAATGGGAGAAGATATTTGCAAATCATATTTTTTAGTATGGAAAATACATAAAGGACCCCTACGAGTCAACAATGAAAAAGAAACCAAACAATCCAGTTAAAAAAAGGGCAGATGTGAATAGACATTTTCCCAAAGAAGACATACAGGCTCAACATCACTCATCATCAGGGGCAAGGAAATGCAAATTAAAACCACAATGAGCTATTCCTTCTCACCTGACAGAATGGCTGTTATAAAAAAGACAAGAAATAACAAGTGTTGGTGAGAATATGGAGAAAAGGAAATCCTTATGCACTGCTGGTAGGAATATAAATTGGTACAACCACTATGGAAAACAGTATAGAAGTTCCTCAAAAATTAAAAATGGATTCACCATATAATCCAGCAATTCCACTTCTATTTATCTGAAGAAAATGAAAACACCAATTTGAAAAGATACATGCAACCCTATGTTCATGGAAGCATTTACAATAATGAAGATGTGGAAACAAACTGTGTCCATTGATGGATGAACGGATAAAGATGTGGTGTGTATACACAATGGAATACTATTCAGCTATAAAAAAGAAGGAAAGCTTGCCATTTGCAACAACATGGATAGACCCTGAGTGTATAATGCTAAGTGAAATAAATCATGAAGACAAATCTGTATGTATGATCTCACTTATATGTGGAATTAAAAAAAATGAACTCATAAATACATAAATTGGTGCTTGCTAGAGGTGGGGGTTGAGAGGGTAGGCAAATGGATAAAGAGAGTCAAAAGGTACAATCCTCCAATTATAAAATAAATCATGAGGATGTAAGGTACTGCATGGTGACCACAGTTAACACTGTATTACATATTTGAAAGGTGCTAAGAGTATATCTTAAAAGTTTTCATCACAAGAAAAAAATGTTTTGTAACTGAATGGTGAAGGATGTTTATTAGACTTCCTGTGTTGAACATTTTTCAGTATATACAAATATAAAATCATTATGTTGCACACCTGAAATTAACTTGTGTCAGTTATATCCCAATAAAGAATAAGGTTGTAATTACTCATTGGTAATGATTGTCTACTCTGAAAAAGAAAAAATAAAAGCAATTATAGTTAAGCAAAATCAGCAAGCTTACTTATACATATATAATGTTAACTCATTTCGATACAGAAAATTCTGTATAACAGAAACAAAAACTTTAAAAATGTATTTAAAATAAAATATGCCATTTAAAATAGCAAAATATGAAGAATTAGGAGTAATCAGACAAAAACATGACTATGACCTTCAAATATTCTCACTAAGTCATAGCGTACTTGCTTAAGGTTTATAATACATGATTTGTATCTGTGCAATTATCTAATTGTTTGCTTTGCTTAAGGTTGGCTGTCACCCAAATAAAACTTTCTCCACATCAGGAACTGTGCTTTCCATGTGTCACACTATCCTGTTCACTAGTGTGCAATACTAAGATATTTAAAAAATGAAGTGATTTTGAGAAGGTACCAAAAAAAAAAAAAAAAAAGCCAACACACCACTTACATCAAAACTTCATGAGGACAAGAAACAAAACAATGACAGAAGTAGAGACCTAATTAACACAGGTGAATGAAATCAGTAGTAATAAAATATATGGCAAATCCCATCCAGGAAAAAGTAAGATGAAAAAAGGTATATATGAGTCACTGGGTTTTGTCAGAAGAAAACTAGGCTGGATTAACATTAGGGAAACAACCCGCACCCGCACAGTTGCTTTTCCTGTGTGCAGACGTGAGGAGCCTGTAAAGACTTGAGTCAGAGGACCTCCTTCCACGGCTCTAAACCCTTCCACGGCTCCCATCACCCTCAGAATAGAGATCCAGCTCCTCACGGGCCATTCCACTGCTGATTCCTGTCTGTCTGCTCTCCTGTTGCTGCAGGCACAGCATGGATCTGATGTCGCGAAACATTCCTAGTTTAGTACCACATCCAAACCTCTGTTCTTGCCAGTTCTTGTTCCTGGAAACCATACTTCATCTTATTGGGTCCCAGAAACGGGAGGACACACAAGGCCCAGGGTGTCGCCTCCAGGCACCTGGAGGAAGGAGGACCGGTGCAGGCCCAGGAGAGGCGCGGCCAGGTGAGGGTCACGGCTCGCCCAAAGACACAGAGATGGGTCCCATTCTCCTCCCCTTCCTTCCTCCCTCCGCCAGCCTTCGTGGGAAGACCGGCCACAGCCTCTACGACATCATTAGAAGTGTCACCCCCACTTCCACAGGAAGTGCCATTCTCCTGTGTTGTTATTGGAGGGGTCCTTACTGCCCACACACAAGGCACAGCCTACTGGGTAATAATTTCCGTCCTGCACATCGCCAGCTTAGGATGGGCGGTTCCCATTCTCCACGAAGTTGGCAAACAGCCCCACAAGGGATGCTGGGAAATAATGCTCTATGGCTCCAAATACAGGGACCAGGCCCAGATTTCTGTGGCCACCTTCACCTTGGGCGAAGCCCCATCCTGGGATAGCTGTGACAAGAGACTTCTACTTATGTGGCCTTAGGCAAGCCTCCTCAGCCGCCTTCCAGGAAAAAAATATAATTAAAAAACCATACAATAAGTCCTGGGGATGAAATATGCAGCACGGTGACTATGGTTAACAATACTATATAAAAAATAATGAACAAGTTTTAAATTAGGTGATAAAAAGATAACTTGCTTGCAGCATCATTGTGTACTAACATTAAGTGGTGCTCTAATCCAGTGGCTCCCAAACCAGCAGCATTAGTATCACATGGGCCTGTATTAAAAATGCACCTGCCAGGGCCCCATTGTACCCTCAGTCCATGCCTGAACCTCAGCTCTCAAGAGAGCGCTAAATACTGGAGGGGGGGAGCGGTGTGCAAACTGAAATCACTGAGGCTGGAGAAACTATCCCTGTGGAGGAGCACAAAAGAGAAAACACAACGAAGATATAATCTCTGCCTATATTCCAAGGCCCCTAATAGTTCTATTCTTAAAACCATACACAAAGTAGGGGTGCCTGGATGGGATGGTTCAGTCGGTTAAGCGTTCCACTTCTGGTCAGGTCATGGTCTCATGGTTCATGAGTTTGAGCCCCAGGTCAGGCTCTACGCTGACAGTGCTAAGCCTACTTTGGGTTCTCTGTCTCCCTCTCTGCCCCTCTCCCGCTCTCTCTCCGTCTCAAAAACAAACATTTTTTTAAAAGACCATACACAAAGTATACTTGTTGCCAATCACTCCCAATATAATTATGATTCTAGAACAAAGTGGAAGGACCTCTTCAAGGATGTGCTGAAGAAAAAAAAAAACACATGCCAACCTAGATTTCTATATATGGTAAAACTGTCACTAAAGAATACAAAATAATAGTATTTCAAGCCAAAAATGAAGAATTTAATGGAAGATTAACACACATAAAATGGAATTCTAAAGGTTATGTTTAAGAACGTTGGAAAGTAATCTCAGATGAAACACTTGCAATTACAGAAGGAATGAGGACCCAAGAGGGGAACGCATATGCATCTGGCTTGTTACTTGCCTTAAACAAGAATAACATTTCCTTGTGGAGTTAGACTGATAGAGTTAACATGCATAATCTCAACACATATACGGAGACAGAACATGCTAGCTCATCTTCTAAGTCCCTTATATTGCCTGGGAAGACAGAAAAGTATTTATAATTCTGTCATCTACTGTTGTGTTTGTAAATTTTAGCTTAAACAATAACAAACAATATGCTTTTTAAACTAGAATTTTAAAAAAATCTGGATTCTGAGTCATAGTTGTTTTTTTAAAGGATCAGAAAAAGAACAAGGGAGACAAAGCCATAAAATAAGAGGATATATTAATCCCAAATATATCAAATATTACATGAATCATGAAATAAATTAAATTAGTAGTCTTTTTAAAATTTTTTTTAAAACTTTATTTATTTAAGTGATCTCTACATCCAATGTGGGGCTTGAACTCAGGACCCCAGGATCAATATTTGCATGCTCTTCCAACTGAGCCGGCCGGGTGCCCCATTAGTCAGTACTTTTAGATGGTTCAAACCTCCCTTCACAAGGTACTTAATTTTCACCCATAAATTTCAAGTGCAAGTTTTGAATATCCACTAAAGCAAAACTAACATTCTGTGGCATCCTCAGCCACCCCATCTCCACCAAGAAAAGAAACCAGAGGGCGAACAATGTCCTGGATTTGGTTGGTGGGGAACCAAGACCTCATGCCGAGGTTCACCAGAATCTATGAACAAGTTTCTTAAGGCCTAAAATCAGCTGAGATGTTCTCGGGACCTGAAGTATATTTTTACCAGCAAATCCCGTCAGCACATCTCCCGATGAGAAAAGAATAGGGTGGCACAAAGGGGTAACACTTTAGTGAAAACAATTTTAACAAACGTGAACATTTAAGAATACCCGCAAAGCTGACACCAGGTACTTCACAACACTATCCTTTAATCTGAACAACCACCCGGTGAAGTGCATCAGTCAACACTCTTGTTTCACAGATACCGAGGCTGAGGCTTATTAGATCACCATTTACAGAGGAGGAAACTGAGAACCCCCCAAATTCCTGAATGGCCCTGAGTCCTGGCCACTGGTAAGAAGCACAGCTGAGAATGGTGCCCATGGAGAGGCAGGCGTCATCACTGCCCTGCACGGCTTCCTGTGCAAATCTATGTACCTAGGGCCCCTCTCCATCAGAGAAAAAAGGTCATGGTAAATTCACCGCTCATGTGACCATCACGGGGACAAGGAGTCCTGCCAGTTTTCTGTCTGAGAAAGGGAGTCTTCAGCTTCACCTGCTCACTCAACACACTAGGTGCTGACTGAAGACCAGAACACGAGGACAGGCCCCATGTCACATTCCATGGATGCAGAGGGCTTCCTCTTGAGGATCAAGGAGGGAAAGTCATTCCTCGGGGCTCGTTCATCATCCCAATTATGCACATGTCCTGTGCGCTCTGCCTCCTAACACATCCTGAGTCATCCTCTCCCCACCAATTCCAATGCCACCATCCTGGGTCAGGCAATGCCAACGAACTCCTGGGTTACACGGTGGCCTCGTCTCTCTCCCACATCAATTCTCCCTTCTTCAGTTCGCTCTCTACACAGCAGCCAAGGGGGAACTCAGAAGCAAGAACATGCCACTGCCGTGGTGAATCCCTTCCTCAGCCTGCCAACACCGCATCCGCCCCTGTTCTTCCATCTCACCGTCCACCACTCATTTCCTCCGGACACACTGGCCTTCAGCTGCTTCCACTAACAAGGCCAGCTCTCCCCTGCCTCAGGGTCTTGGCACATGCTGTTCCCTTTACCAGAACGTTCTTCCTCATCTTCGAACATGGCTGGGGCTCCTCCATTCCTCATGGGTATGCGTGATCTCACCTTTGTATACCGTCTGCTCCTCTGCCCATGCTTCACAGTTTAACATGGATCTCCCCACTTTTGTAACAAGAGGCGTGTGGGGAGATGACATAACCAAGGTCACCCAGATGGCGATGGGCACAGCTCGGAAGTGCTCAAATTCCAGTATCCCGAGGGTCCAAAACCTTCACCACTTGCACCACTCTTCCCAAAGGACATCTGCCCTCCTTGCCGAAGTTTTGACCTTGATCTTCATTGCCACACGGGGACCACAGGCACATTGCTGCCACAGCATCAGAGTGGCCAAACTACACCTCTACACCTCTGTGTTATCACGCGTGTCTCCCTTCTAGACAGCAAGGCCCACGTCTCAGTCACCCATGTATCTCCACGACACCAGGCACCGTGCAGGGTAATGGGCGTGAAGGATAGGGTTCTCGTGACTCCTGCCCATTGCACAGCAGGCCCCTGTGAACACATAAAGTTCCAGGGGGAGATGTGGACAGTGAGGGGAGAGGGCCCTCTGTCCACTGCAAAGCACATCACTTGTGCTTTGGGACAGACAGGCCCAGGCCTCTTTGCAGGCCACGTGACAGCAAAGCACTCTCAGGTGTGGGAAGAAGGTCCCTCTCCTAAGAACCAAGTCGTGTTTGGGAGCCTGGCCTCCAGTCTCTGAAGTGCCAGGGCCCAGCCACAGGTAAAGGTAATGTCGTAGCCCCAGCAGGAGCCGTGCACACGAAGGAGGACACGTACGCAGGGAAGCCTCGGGTACAAACTCTCAGATGCCAAGTAACGCTCTCCCGGTCAAACGATCCGCCACCGTCGTCACTTTAAAAAGGTCTCTTTCGGAACTCAGTGTGAGTTCTCTGATGTTGACTGAGGCCCGTCTTCCGGTAAAAGGCCTTCCCACATCTCTTACACTTATAGGATTTTACTCCACTGTGGATCTTTTGATGAGTAGCGAGGGTCGAGCGGTAGCCGTAGGTCTTTCCGCACTCGCCGCACTCATAGAGCTTCTCCTGAGAATGACACCTCATGTGTCGAGTTACAGAAAAGCTGTTACAAAAGGCCTTCCCGCACTCTTTGCACTCAAAGGGCTTTTCTCCAGTGTGGGTTCTGTTATGCCGAATAAAATCGGAGTGGCGGGCAAAGGCCTTTCCGCATTCGCTGCACATATACGGCTTCTCTCCGCTGTGAATCCGCCGGTGCTCTGTGAGGTGTGACCTGCGGCTGAAGGTCCTCCTGCACTCGATGCACACAAAGGGCTTCTCCCCAGTGTGAACCCGCTGGTGCTCTGTGAGGTGTGACCTGCGGCTGAAGGCCTTCTCACACCTGATGCACTCATAGAGCTTCTTCTCCGTGTGAACGCCGCAGTGTCCAGTGAGCTCTGCCTTCCTGAGAAAGGCCTTCCCGCACTTTTTGCATGTATAGTGTTTTACTTTAGTGTGAATCCGCTGATGCTGGAGAAGGAAGCGATTCTTCTTAAACCCTTTTCCGCACTCCTTGCACTTGTACGAGTTCTTCCCTCCATGAATCGAGGGGTCTTTCCTTGATCCACGTGATTCGTACTCATGGAGAGCATCTCCTGCAGAGACTTGCTCCTGTAAGTCCTTTGTACACAGATTTTCACCTGTTCCCCAATGACCGCACGCGGGGTTCGTCTCTCCAGGGACAGTCTCCTTGAACGGGACCATCCCTGTCTTCACGGGCCCTCCCTGTTTTTTGCATGGTTCTTCTTGTTCCCTGGCCTCTCCCAGCATGGAAACACCGGAGTCTTCCTGAGTCGGTAACCTGTGGGATAAGCATCCCTCAAACGCGGCTGACTGAGAAGCAGAAGGCTCCGTGGTCCTGGTTTTTGCTTCATCACCTGAACAGAATCCAATACACAAAAGAGGCCCGTTAGCAATGCCAACATCAAGAAACACGATCACCAAGCCAGCGGGAAAACAGTGCCACTGATAACTGTTCGCATCTCTGAAGCTCAGGTTTGTTGTTGTTGTTGTGTGGTTTGTTTTTGTTTTTTGCTGGTCCCTGGATTCTTGACACCCTTAGAGGGACAACCTTGAGGAGAATTTGGGGCAGGGTCCAGAGTGGAATCCCTTTCTCTCTGTCCAGAGGGGAGAGAAACGAAGACACCACAGGCTGTGTTTGTTCTAAGAAAGGACGTCACGTGTTGTTACCAGGAACGCAGGGAAGGAAGGGGACATCTAACACAGTCCAAATGAGAGAGAGAGAATTTGGGAGGTGTCTTGAGATCTGAGTCGTGAAGAAGCAGGAGCCAGCACATATAGAAAGTAAGAGGGCACTGTGCCCAAAAGGAGGCAGAGTGCACAAGGTGCCAAGTCGAGAGAGAGTCCTGATGCCTAGGGAGCTGCGGGGCACGAGGATGGCAGAGATGCGGACGGTGCCACAAACAGGGTGCCGATTCCAGAGTCTGGAGGGCTGAGAGTAAGGGCAGCCATCGCCACTGCCAGGACAGTGCCCACAGGGTTCAAGGTGAGGAACACATTAAATCTTCTGTGTGTGAGGAACAGTGCGGGGACTAAACAATGGAAGAAAGCTAGTAGAGAAATCTGAAACATTTCAAGATATTAAAGAGATCTATACAAATGGAGAAATCAATAACAAAGTTGTAAATTCTCCTCAAATCTATCTTTAAGTTCATTACAATTCCAGATAACATGATTTGCCATGAAACTCAACAAGGTGATTCTAGAATTTCCATGGAAGAGTTAAGGGCCAAGAATATCACTGAAACAAAAATAAGGCGATGGGGCTTGCCCTCCCAGTCCTGGGGTTATGATGAAATTACAGGCCTAAGAAAAACTGGCAACAGGAAGTAATAGCCTCATGAACAGACACAGCTTTCACACTCCGCAGAGATGACACAGCAGGTCACTGGTAACAGTGACAGACAACAAGTGGGGCTAGAAAACTGGTTTCCCACATGCAGAAAAAAGTTATTCCATTTCTACCGCACATCACACACATCATTAGTTCCAGATTAGCAAGCAAAAGAAAATGAGTATGTTTTTGACCTTGGTGTAGGGATATTTCCTAGCGAGACATGAAAAGCAGTAATCACAAAAAAAAAAAAAAAAAAAAAAAAAAAATTGACCAGAGTAAACAAAATATGAATTTATTTTAATCAAAAGATACTTTAAAGAATATTTTTTAAAAGCTAAACTCCAAGAGAATACAACTGCAGCCCACAGTATGGGTCAAAGATTAGTATCAGGAATATAAAAAAAAAAATCTGACAAATCAAAAAGGGAAGAGCAACCATCTTCACAGAAAAATCAGAAAAAAAATCATGAACTGACATTAATAAAAGATACACATGGCCACTAAACAAATGGGGAGTGTCACTCCACTTTCTTAGTAATGAAGGGCTGCAAAACAAAACTACACTGAGATATTTTTTATACTCATTTGACTGACAAAAACTAACGAGGCTGGTAATAGCAAATACTGGAGAGGATGTAGATCCATGGAATCTCTCAGATACTGCTGGCGAAAGTCAAAATTACTATAACCACTTCAGGAAACAACTGGGTGCCACCTTAACGTGCCAAATCCCTAGTCACCCAAAATTCCACTCCCAGGAACGTTATCATGAGAAACTCACACACATCTGCACAAGGACACATGCATAAACATTTTCATGGCAGCATCGTGTGCAAGAGGGAAGAGCTGGGAAAAAGTAAATGTCTAAAAGAACAAATACTTTGTGGAATATTCATGCAAGAGGTTATTTCCCAGGCAAAGAACATGAGTGAACTACAGCTATATATGACATGTAATATATAACATATAAATATATATGTAACATATAATATATAAATATATATTGTAGACAATAACATAATACTGAATAAAAAAGCCAGTCCCAGATGACTACAGAGTACCCTTTCATTTTCTTTTGAGAGAGAGAGAGAGCACACAAGCACACAAGCAAGGGAGGGGCAGAGAGAGGGGGAGAGAGTCTTAGGCTGAATGCCCAGTTCAAGTCAGGCTCAATCTCAGAACTGTGAGATCATAACCTGATCACAAAATCAAGGGTTGGATGCTTAACCGACTGAACCATCCAGGTGCCCTAGAATACCCTTCTGATAAAGTTTAACAAAAGGCCTACACAATATATTGTCCAGGTATGTATACACACATACACACACACAGGTATGATAAAATGATTTTAAAAGTACTGGCTCAAACATTCAGATGACACAGAATTACTGAAAGACACAACATACCAAAACTGAGATAAGAGTAAAGAGAAAATCTGAATCCCCTACATCCACAAGGAAACGGATCTTTTAATGACATAACTTCCCACAGGACAAGTAATGAATAGTAAGTGTGAATTCCGGAAAATGGTGATCTCTGTGCTGGAGGAATGGGGATCAGAGAAGCGCATCGATTTCAGTGCTATGGTCCTGGGAGTCCCCTCTAAAGTGCATCCCATTACAAAGAGTAATGAGAGGACACCAAGCACTGACGAGAATGTGGGGCAACAGGAACGCACAAACGGGGCTGGTGGTGTGTGGGATGATCAATCATGCTGAAAATTGTTTCATAATTTCTCTTAGAGCTGAATATACACCTATCCCATGTCCAATCCAGTCCAGTCCTGGGTATATGCCTAACAGAACCTCTCACAGCAGTGATGTTCATAACATCCCCACCCCAAAAGAAACAGCCCAGATGTCCATCAACAGGAGAATGGATAGACTGCACTATATAACTACAATGGGATATTACATAGTATGAAAATGTCAATCTCCAAACATTTGCATCCATACGAATGAATCTCACAGACATACTGATGATAAACACAAGAGAGGCAGAAAACATACTGTGAGGCTCCATTTATATCCATTCAAGAAGTGAAACTCACCGATGGATACCTTTGTAGGAGGTGACATAGACTAGTAGGACTAGTAGGGCTTACAAGGCACCTCCTAAGGTCTGTATCTTCACCTGAATGGTTACTTGGATTTATTCATGTGCAAAAACTCATCAAGTTAAATCCTTAAGATTCATGCACATCAATATGTATAAATTATACTTCAGAGAAAGAAAGGAAGGGGGGAAGGGAGGGAGGGAGGAAGGAGGGAGGGAGGGAGGGAAGGAGGGAGGGAGAATGGGATATATGGAAGTTCAGTGTAGACATTTCTCCCTAGAATGCAACATCTCCTCTAAAAAGTTTGTTGTACACATAGTCACACCAATCAGTCAATTCTAGAGCTAAAGAAGGAGCTCCCAAGAAGGCAGGAGAGGGTGTGACCCAGTCCCTGGCGCAGGAGCTGGCCATAGCTGGGGGTGAGACCTCTTCCTGGTGGGGGGCGGTGAGAACAGAGGCTTGAGGCAGCAATCAGATGCAGATGAGTCTGAAAGGGTCGAGAAGCAAGAAGAAGTAAAGTCTTTATTTCTGACATGAGTCTGGCCGTGGGCTGAGCCTCAGTGGCTGAGGGCGTGGTGAAGGCTTAGAATCGGGTGGGCGGCTGGGAGAGCTGGTGCAGAGGACAGCTGGGCAGAGGCACAAGCAGACGGGGGAGACCACAGGTGCGTCAGCAGCGTGCAGATGAGAGAGGACAAGACAGGCGGACCAGGGTGCCAAGGCTGGAGCTTAGGGAGGGTGTGGTGGGGACAGACTCAGGAGATAAGGGCAGTGTAAAAGGGGCAGGACCTGAGGATGGCTGCATGAGGGGTCTGATGGAAACAGGTGCTGAGGAGTTGTTTTCTGGCCTTTTCAACTCAAATGGCAGGGCTGTTCACTAAAACTGATGCCCCCAGGGAGGGCCCAACAAGAAACTTCCATGGAATTTCTGAGCAGCTGTGTTCTAATGGCTCTGAGTCTGTGGGTCTCACCCTACCTGTATCTCTACAGGGGAGGCCTGGTTCTCACCACAGGTCAGTTCAAACCAGAACTCTGGGGTGAGGCCTGGGCGTCAGGAGTTTTCCAAGCTCCCTGGGTGATTCTGGTGTCCAGGGAGTGACGAAAGTCCTAGTCTCCGTCAACCTGCAAATGGTACCCCCATCATTGGCCATCTGAGAAAGACAGGTGACTTAAGCCGGTCGCTTAGTCAGGAGAGATGACTGCAGGGGGAGGAAAAGGGAGAACAGGGGGTCAGCCTCAGTAACTTGCCACAGTCCACAGGAAGCCAACCTGGGATTTGACCCCAGGCCACCTAGGTCCAAAGCCCAGCCTGCTGAGCACTGCACTGGGGACAAAATGGCTCCTGGGCCTTACGTGGGGCCAGCAGCTGGGAGAAAGTGGGCTGTTCAAGTGGGAGGGGGGATGTGAGTGGGAGGTTTTAACTGTCGGGAGCCAGGGACAGTGGGAGGTGCTGACCCGGTGATTCCCAGACTGGCACGTTGCAGGAATGTAAGGAAACTCACACAGGGACCTGGGTGAATGAGGACATTTACACCGACATCAACCAGCGTCTCCTCTCGGTGTCATTTCACAAAGGAAAGGGCCTTTACCACAGGGGAAACAGGATGGCATTTGACCATTAAGGGCCATCTTTTACATTAAGCTTAACATTTTGGCTTCCTGACAAGCTCCCTGCAATGGTGGTCTTTTCCTTACACGGTGGGGCAGGGGAGCCTGCTGGGGACTGGGAACACTGCAAAGGTTGACCCAGTGGAAGTCACACCAGTAGGTAAATGAGTAAAACATGCACTGGGCTGGATACTTCATACTGTGCATTTCACACATGTTGCACACCCATGCCTGTGCACTAAAATAATATTAGGAATATGACAAGATCACTGAATAACACGTAAGTGTATTAAACTAATCACAATAAATTGTTGGCTCCAAAATCTGATGATTGCCTTTGGGCAAGAGGTCCCCAGCGGGGAGAAAACTGGGTTCAAAGTCAGGCAGCTCTGGGGAAACATCTCACCTCCCAGGGATGTTGTGAGAATTCAATGAATGGAGCAGGGCAAGTGCCCAGAAAAGGCCAGACACGTGTCAGTGCTCAGGGGACATTGGCCATGACAACTCATTACTAATGGCTTCTCTCAAAAGCAAACCACTTTTCATTTCTTGTAAATCAATGTCTTCAAAGGGGATCTCACATTACTCCAGAAAATGGAAAACCTTCCTTGCCATGAATGAAAGGTTACAATCAAAACACAATAAAGAAATCAAAATAACGATAACAGGTCCCAGCGAGCTCAGCAGCCTGCTCGGGGCTACGAGCTGGAGACTATTGCCTCTGCTGAAAATGGACACTGGCAACAGTCGTGACAGGCATGAACGAGTCAGCATTAATAACTCAGCATGAACTGAGACATCTTCCTGATGAGAATCAAGAGGGAAATGGCTTTCTCAGGGTGTGCATCTGTGTCGTCTAAAACTATCTGCCACCCCAGCACAGTATGGCCCACACCAGCAAAGGATGGTCTAGGCTGAAGCAGCTTTTTCATTGAGTTTGTGTTGTTTATAAACGGACAGGCGACACTGAGGGCAAACATCCACTGGGGCCCTGCCTCACTCTCCCCCCTTCTTGGAGAATCAGCCCACGACCATGCTAACATGCTGTGGGGTTACCTGACTCAGACAGCCGGGCCAGTCAGCAACCTCTGGTGGGAATCTCTAACAGGCGCCCCAGGTGGAGCCTGTGCGGGGCACTGGGCTGAGAGGGTGAGGGGAGTGTGGGCTCCAGGGGTTGCTTCACGCTACACAAACACAAACACCTATGCAGAGAAGGCAGGACACGAACACACAGACAAGAATGGAGATGAGAAATCCAAGGGGCTCACAGAAGAAGAATGAGGTGTCCACTCCCACCAAAAGCTGCTGTGAAAAGACAGTGGTGTGTGCAGACCCACAGAGAGAAGCCAGGACGAGAGCCCCGGGGCCGTGGAACAACCGTGCTTCCTCCCACGTCCTGAACCCATTCTCGGGGCACCCCAATCCCTGGTTCTGCCAGGCACCTCACTTCCATCTGCCAGGGGAACTAGGTTTCCTGCCTAGTGATTCCTGGTGGAGACAAAAGGAGAGTGGGCAGGAGGAGGTGGGCCCAGCACACGGCGGGGCCTGTGGGGAGGACGGCGAGCCACTCGGAGCCCTTCTCCACCAGCCGGGCCTCAGGAGAGAGGAAGGAACCCAGGAGGCTGCAGGCCCCCGCGTGGAGGTGAGGAGAAGCCTTACCCAGCGAGAGCAGGAGCCCACAGGTCTCCCTCATCACCCTCCAGTACAGTGTCCTCTGTGGCAGGTCCAGTAACTCCCACTCCTCCTGGGTGAAGGTCACAACCACGTCCTTGAGAGTCACTGGTGCCTGGAAAGTCACACACAGTAGCGTTAAGTGCACCGGGGCCGTTGGGAGGAATCAAAGCCTATAACTTAGTCACCAGTGAAGGTGCACGGAGACCCAGCCCCGAACTGAGGACTCTGGAGGGCTGAGCTCTGAGCTGGGTGTAAGTGGGGGGCAGACACGGCTGACAGAGAAATCTTCAATGGCAGATGCCATGGAGAATGACACAGACAACGGCGTTCCCGTGAGGACCCTGGGGGCAGAAGGTAAGTGGTCTGGGATGTCAGAGGACCGGGGAAATACTCATGAAGACAATTCCAACCCTGAGAACAGAGGTAGCAGCAGCTGGTCCTCCCTGGTCCTCCCCGCATGCCCATCCCTAGCCGAGGGCTTCACGTGCTATGGCAAAGGGATTAAATGTCCCCAGGTCTGGAGCACACTCCGAAGCTTGAATTCAACCTTGAATCACCACTTGCCTGCTGCCTACCTTGCGGAAGCCACTTCATTCCTCCGAGCCTCCGTTTCTTCCACCAGTACAAGAACAACTCTCCCACTTTATCAGATTGAGAAGTCGAGAGAAGACATTCATAAAGCCAACACTAGAGTCTCTGGCTCATGACAGCGCTCTGTACATTTTGTTAGTGAGTCACCCTGAGAGTCCCCAGTCTACATAGCAGAGGTGGGATCTGAACCTAGGACCCTCTGGCGAGGGTCCGTGGCAACCCTTACGGCCCTCCATCACTACAGGTGAGGCACTGCCAGGAACTGTTGCTGTTTATCTGCCTCCGCCATCCCTGACCATACATCCGCGGACATGGGCAGAAGAATGGAGCCGTCCTCTTCCACCTCACGGGAGGCACCATCCTGGGAGCGGCAGGGCCTGGACCAGCTCCCCACACCGGCTCGGGCCCCCCAGCCGTTCAGACCCCCACAAGATTCCACAGTGAGGTATCGGTCAGTTTTCCCTTCCAGAGTCCTGACGGGATATGTCCCTGAGGCACAAATACCGTGAGAACCAGGGAACCCAAGCGGGTGAGAATAATGCCCTTGTGGCCATAAGAACACAGGCAGCAGTGTCTGACTGGCTGTGATGTCTGTCCTGGGCAAGGGTCAATGACCACGCGTGCTCCCTCCTTGAGACCCATCTTAGCAGGTGGGGGGCACATGGCAATCACAATCTCGGGCCTCCTTGAACAACTCTGTCTTCGCAGCCTCTGTCCACAACGTTCCCTCTGTCTGGGATGGCCCCTCTTGCCTTCCTTGTTTCCAAGCTCACCTGCAGGAGAAATCTCTACCCCCCCTCACACAGATTAATTTAGGTGTCATCCTCAGGCCTCCCCAGCCCACTGTGGTTGGGAACTGGCTCTGGCAGCCAATGCACAATGTGTGAGTTTCAACTACTTAAAAGCTGTGTGACCTTGGGTAGGTAACTTAACGTCTGTGAGCCTCAGGTTCCTCTTCTGTAAAGCAGGGATGATAACAGAACCTAACTCTGAGGAGGTAGGAACTGAATGAGCTGAAACATAACTGTCCCTCAAACCAAATCGAGGGCCCAGTGAAAGTCCGCTATTATCACTGCTTCTTATGATTATTTTTCCTCTTTGCACCTCAAGCACCCTGGAGAATCTCAATCCAACACTCAACTCTGCACAAAAATGCTAGCGCCTGAGCACGTTGACCAGGGGGTACTTTAGCGAGAACCTGAAAGACAAAGAGGTGGCATTTGAGCAGAGGCCTGAGGAATGCACAGGGCTGCCCCGCAGAGCTCTGGAGACAGGATCCAGGGCAGATGGCACTGGCAGGGCAAGGCTGGAAAGTGAGGAAGAGCTGGGCAAGTGGAGGGTGGCATGGCTGCAGGGCAGTGGGATGCAGAAGAAGGGAAGGGAAGACACGTGTGTGCACACAGAGCAGTCGCACTGCACCAGGCCACGGCGGGGGTTCAAACACAGATTCTAAGTGGGATGAAAGCCCATCCGGGAGTCTCGCTCATTTTCCAACCAGCTACTGAGGCCCTGTTCCAGCTATGGCCCCGTCAGAGGCCTGGCGCCACAGCAGCAAACAGGAATCCCAGTTCCCACTGGAGAAAGATCCCAAACTAGAAACTAAATAACTGAGCGAGACGATGCAAATGGCCCTACAGGTTCTGAGGCCAAGAAACAGGTGAAAAGGCTAGAGTGTCAGAAGGAAAGCTAGGGATGGCCTCTCTGAAGACAGGCCACTGGAATGGCTGGAATGAAGGGAGGAGGCCACGCGAACCACAAATGAATATGACAACTCCTAATGGTGACTGGGACTATGATCGGAGTGAATAGAGTCATGTGCCCGAGAAAAACCTGGAGTCTGTCGTGTGTTTACATCTAAACGCACATCACACAGGGTGCCTGGGCGGCTCAGTCAGTTGAGTGTCTGACTTCGGCTTAGATCACAATCTCACAGTTTGTGAGTTTGAGCCCCGCATCGGGCTCTGTGCTGACAGCTCAGAGCCTGGAGCCTGCTTTGGATTCTGTGTCTCCCTTGCTCTCTGTCCCTCCCCTGCTCGCACTCTGTCCCTCTCAAGGATAAATAAGCATTAAAAATTTTAAAGATAAATAAATAAATGCACATCATGCTCCCGCACACTGCCAACACTGAATCTTTAACGCACATACTTTTCACATAAGAGTAAATGTCTTTAGGGACGCCTGGGTGGTTCAGTCGGTTAAGCATCTGACTCTTGATTTCGGCTCAGGTCATGATCTCACAGTTGTGAGATGGGAGTGTTGGCTCTGGCCTGGGGGTGGAGTCTGCTTAAGATTCTCTCTCTCTTTCTCTCTCTCTCTCCCCCCCTCCCCTGTGTACTCTCTTTCTCTCAAAAAAAATTTTTTTTAAATAAAGTATCTTCAACAGAAAAATAAACTTACCACTGTAAGTGGCAAGCCAGCATTGCTTGTAATAAACAGACAGCAACTATAAAGATGAACCCAGTGACCTTCCTGGGTGCCCAGCCTGCCCAAAGGCCCTTTTCATGCCAGCAGGGAAGCAAAATTCCAAAAATACTGCTCCCACTGTGAGTCTTCCCCTAGGTTCTCTCTTCCCCAGTTCTCAGCTGAGATAGGGGAAACCCTGGGGCAGGATTCTGCTGGGGTGAGCCCCGAAGACCATCAGAGAACATGGGACTCTGCTCCCTGAAAACAGTGTCCAGGGTGATGCTACCTGGGCAGTGTTGGACTGGGGTACACACATCACACACATGCCCTCTGATCCCCTCAAGCCATGAGGAGGCAATGTTGATATTCCCATGGATCCCCAGAGATGGAAGCCAAGAGCACTGACCATACTCCTCCAGGTCATGGCCCTGGGAAAGGCATGGCCATATGACCCCTGAAGTCTCTACACTGCTGCATGAGCTCTTTCCTGAAGCACAGTTCACTCAGACGGTGCAGGGATGGGGGAATCCTGAGAAGCATCATTTCTCTCTCACTTGCGCTGCCATGAGGACAAGGTCAGGGCAAAGGCCTCCTTGGATCCCAGAGATCACAGAAATGAATGGCCACAACCGGCACTTCCTGGGCATTCCCTAGGCGGGCTGTGCCACATTCAGTGCCTCCCACATCTGCCTCCAGGACCCCAGAGGGAAGACCTGCAATGAACCCCATTTCATGGCCAGGGAAGCAGACTATCCCACGGCGGGGCAGGGGCAGAACCTGGAGATGAACCCAGGCGGTAGGCTTTGGAGCTTGTTCTGCACACCACGACACACGCTCTGGCTGGGAGGAAGGCTGAGGGTGACGGGGGGAGGCAGTTCCGGGTACTATGTGGGGGGTTGCAGGGAGTCTCCACTCACCCCGAGCCTACTCTCCCCTCCAGAGCTAGAAGAAGCCTATTAAAACTGGACTCCAAATCCTCCGTGGTCCCCACCATGGCCTCAAAAGAGGCCGACTCCTCAGCCTGTTACTCTAGACCCGATTCCCAACCTAGTGCTGTCTGTTCCCACCGGACAGATTGCGCCCTGCTCGGCCTCACCTCCCCGCATCTGCACCTCATGGTGCGTGTGCCCGGGACACCCTTCCACACCTCACTGATTAGCTGACGGAGTGGGGGACCCTTCCACAGGAACCTGGCCTGGCTTCGGGACACCAGGGTGGCCCCCAAACACAATGGCGTAGTTAGGGGAAGCGACGAGACCCAGGACACCACCACCCTGGATGTGGAGGTGCCACAACTGCGTGGTTGGGAGTCCACAGGGCCTGGGGGGGGGGGGGGGTCACCCACTCACCTGTGCTGGGCCCATCTGCGCCTGTGCAGCCGCCGCGGGACCCTGTTCGTGGATAGTGGGCCGCAGTGGTGGGGAGGCCGCGGGGGGTCCCAAGGGCTCCTGTGACCCATCCCACGCACCCTCAGCCCTGCCTCGGTGCAAAGGGGACATGACGCCTCTCCTCACGCCTCCCAGGTCCCGCGGTCTCAAGCCCGCCGAGACTCCCGGAGCTGCGACCCGGTGCACAGACGCAGAAGCACCCAGGACGACGCCCACGAGGACGGCGCCTTGGGTCTCGCGTGACGTGGAATCCCCGCCCCGCGCTGCCATTGGCCCAGCGCTACCGCCTCTTGGCGCTGAGCCTGCCGGGCAATATGGTTCCCGCAGCTCCGCCTGCTGCCTCAAGGGGCGCCCTTCTGGAAATCTCAAAGGACCAGCGGAGCCTGCGTGAAGGCCTCTGGGAAATGATGTCACCAGACGCTGGGGGAGGGGCGCGGTTTCTTCCCTTCTGAACCCGCTCCCGCGCGGTTTCTGCAGCGTGGCTTCTGCGATCAGGAGAAATGCTCGCGCCCGTGGTTTCATGTGTGCCCAAAGGCTGGGCTCCTGAAGGGACACACCAGACCGTGGTATTACTCAGAAAGGGAGTCTGCCGCTCAATTAGCCTTAAGTCACGTGACCAGGGCGCTGTCTCCTTTTCCCTCGGGAAACAGTGTTTTCCCTGCCGGTAAACTCACGGATTGTATCCATATCCGATCCAGCCACAGCACTGTCTCATCACTGGGGTGTTTCTTAATCCACATTCCAAGACATATCCCATTTCTTTCCTACTGTGAAACCTGAGATCTATTTGAAATGAAGAGATATTTGCCAAATTTCATTTTCTGCTGGGACGGTGACTATAGTGGTCATGGCCAGAGAGTGTGTAGAGAGTGGCCATCTGGGGACACCTGGGTGGCTCGGTCAGTTGAGCTTCCGACTCCTGATTTGGGCTCAGATCATGATCTCACCGTCATCCGATCGAGCCCCACATTGGACTCTTTGCTGAGCTGGAGCCAGTTTGGGATTCTTTCTCTCCCTCTCCTCTGCCCCCACCCGGCCACTCTTCTGCACATGCCTCTGAGCGCTCTCGCTCTCTCTCGCTCTCTCTCTCTCTCTCAAAAAAAAAAAAAAGAAGAAGAAGAAGAAGCCATCTGAACCCCGAGATAAATGTTTGATCTCAGTCTGTTTGCTGTAATTGCAGTGATAGTATCTGCCAGGGAGATTGACATTACTTCTGAAAACTATTTGTGAAAAGTAAATTCCTCCCTGTCAGTTTTCATCTGCTAGCAAGATTATGCACTATGTTACTAATTACCTCATGCTATGCATTAACACTTGTTCAATAAAAACTCACTTTGAGAAGGCGCATTGTGGTTTCATTATATGGCATCTATATTACTGAGGAGCTGCACATGATTGTGGTTAATGTCCTCAGATCAGGATGTGGCTTCTCCTCCACCAGTCAGCTTATATGTGTCATGCTTAATCAAGGATGACTCAGGGGTTGTGTCCCAGCTGGAAGGATGGATTTGTCACTAACTAAGATGGGAAGGGGTGGTGGTAGGCAGATGAAAGAGCTTGGAAACATGAGGATCTCACTTTTGAACATATTTTGTTTTATTAGAATCTATTAAACCTCCAAGTGAGGCAGACTGTGGACATTTCAACATAGAACTCTAATTATTTTGTAAAAAAAAAAAAAAAAAAAGTCAGCATTTTTTAAATTCACTGGTAGACTGACTTCTAGAATGTCCATAGCTCATGACTTCTTGGCCTTTTGGCTAAGATCCAGTGTAGAATGTCCATAGCTCTACAATCCAGACTCCCCCACAGAAGAAGAAATTAATTTTCAGAAATAACACAAAGTAAAATGTGTCACACATGGATTTATGCAGTTACAGGTAATTCCAATGTTTAAGAAAAAGTAAACACAGAAGCAGTTGAAAGCTGGAGAGTATTTAAAGACTGCTTGACCTGGAGTAACAAAAGGTCTGCACCTATGTTTCAAAGTAGGACCACCTACTTTGAGTGTAACATTTACACTCCACCAGGATCAGGCTGGCAGATTTCAGATGAAGCCACATCCTTGTGTGGCTCCTTTCCTTGCCTCATTCTCTGCCCTTCCATTTTTCCTGATAGTTTCTTCTCAGTAAATCTCATATCATTGAACCCTGTGCCAGTTTCTGCTTCTACAAAACCCAACCTCAGGCAGGACGCATTTGGTCAAAACCTAAAATATTAAACATGTGAAACATATCCAGGATGTTAATGTTTCTTTTCCATAATAAGATGAGCAAAGGAGAGCAAGAAGAATTGCTTAGATGTGTCCTGAGGGTGAGAATGTGACGGTGAATCTCTTTGTGGGGTGGGGGGGAAGGGGTGTCCTTCCCTAGTCAATACCTGATGAGCATGGGACGTGGTGTTCTCTGCTGTGTGACTTTATGTCTGGGATGGATCTCAAATCCTTAGTAAAACAAATTTTTTGGTAACAGCGAAAGGATTAGGGAAGAAACAAACGCCCAATGATTTGTAAAATCTAAATAGATAGAACATAAATTGTGAAAGTTAGTAGTATTTTCTTGAATTATACTGAAAGATGGTTTTTTTATTATGTACACATAATCAAAATGAGTCATTTTATTAAATTTATTTTAAGTTTATGTATTTATTGTGAGAAAAGAAGAGAGCAGGGGAGGGGCAGAGAGAGAGGGAGAGAGAGAGAATCCCAAGCAGGCTCTGCACTGCCACCACAGAGTCCGAGGTGGAGCTCAAACCCACGAACCTCGAGACCATGACCTGAGCTGAAACCAAGAGTCAGATGCTTAACTGACTGAGCCACCCAGGCGCCCCAAAAATGAGTGATTTAGAGCATATTTTATCCAATTAAAACTCCTTTGCAGGTGCCTGGGTGGCTCAGTCAGTTAAGTGTCTGAGTTCGGATCAGGTCATAAGCTCATGGTTCATGAGTCTGAGCCCCACATTGGGCTGTCTGCTGTCAGTGCATGGCCCATTTTGGATCTTCTGTCTTCCTCTCTCTGCCTCTCCCCCACTTGCATGAGCCCTCTCTCTCAAAAATAAACATTAAAAAAAATCCTTTGCATCAGAGTAACAATTTATTATTTATACAAACAATAACTATTGTTTACATAAATAATATTCATTTTTATTTATTAAAAATTTACTATTTTCTTAAACCTTCAAATAATTCTATCATGTAAATCAGCTTATCTCTCAAATTATTTACAACATAGGCAGTTAGTTAATCCAAGGAGACTTCAATTCTTTTATGGTAATATTAATGCTGAAATGGCAATTATTTCACTCTTATTTTAAGTTTATTTATTTTGAGAGAGAAAGCGAGCACACAACTGGGGGAGGGGCAGAGAGAGAGAGAGAGAGAGAAAAGGAGAGAGAGAGAATCCCAAGCAGGTTCCACAATGCTAGCACAAAGCCCTATGTGGGGCTCGAACCCATGAACCTCGAGACATTACCTGAGCTGAAGTTGGACATTTAACAGACTGAGCCACCTAGGTGTCCCTCACTCTTATTTTTTTTTTAATCTTTATTTATTTTTGAAAGAGAAAGAGAGAGAGACGGAGAGAACGAGTGGGGGAGGGGCAGACAGAGACAGGGGACAGAGGATCCGAAGCCAGTTCTGTGCTGACAGCAGCAGCCCAATGCAGGGCTTGAACTCAAACCGAGAGATCATGACCTGAGCCGAAGTTAGACCCTCAACCCACTAAGCCACCCAAGCGCTCCTTCACTCTTATTTTTATTTGGATTGCTTCATTATCCCACAATAGCCAAACTGAAAACAGTTAATCCTTCCAGATTTGATGTCTGGGTGTTTTGAGTTTAACAAGTCATTAGGTCATAGTTTTCATTCCATTCAGGCAGCTGAATGGACAGATTTGTGCTGAATGGCAGCTTACATCGTCCCATTAATATGTTTCTTCTAGGCAGGGGCACCTGGGTGGCTCGGTCAGTTAAGCGTCTGACTTTGGCTCAGGTCATGATCTCATGGCTGGTGAGTTTGAGCCCCACATTGGGCTCTGTGCTGACTACTTGGAGCCTGGAACCTGCTGCAGATTCTGTGTCTCTTGCTCGCTCTCTCTCTTTGCTCCTGTCCTGCTCATGCTCTGTCTCTCTCTCAAAAATAAATAAACATTAAAAAATTTTTTCAAATATTTTTATTCTAGGCAGGATTGCCAGATCTCAAATGGCTGTGTCCCACCCTAGATAGTTCTTTAATTTTGGCATTTCCTTCTAGGGCAGGTGTTCTCAAACTTTAGGGACACATCAGAATCACTGAAGAAGTAGGAAAGAACGCAGAAGCCCTTAGGCCATTGAGTGAAGAAAGGATCTAAGCATTTGTGTTGACAGCAAGTTGCCTAAGTCATTTTGAAATGACATGGTTTGAGTACCTCGGCTCTGTGAGGATTACAAAGTAAGAATGAGGATTAAATGAGTGAAAACACATAGAGTTTTTAAAACAGTACCTGAAGTTTCTGAAAGTCCTTATTGCTGTTAACGCAGTAATAGAATACTCTGAAGGTGGTTACAAATAGGAAAGAGCTCTATAGATTGTCAGCTTGCAGCCTGTATTTCCCAGAAGGCTTATTGCAAGTCCAAAAGAAAGCACAGGGTGGAGGATGAAACCTCTAACCCAGGTAAAGGAAGGAAGGAAGTCTTACTTCTTGAAGCAGCAAGGTACCACCCTAGACAGGTCTCCTGGAGACAGGGAGATTCTTTTATAAAGTGAAGTCACAGACAAGGATGAACTTCTATCATCAGGCCAACTTCCTCTATAGACAGTGATTCCATTTCCTGTCGGGTACTTGAGTTCCTAGCGTTAGAAACATGCTGAATGAGGGGCACCGGGGTGGCTCACACTGTTAAGTGCCTGACTTTGGTTCAGGTCATGATCTCGTGATTTGTGAGTTCCAGCCCCGCATCGGGCTCTGTGTTGTCTCTCTCTGCTTCTTCCCCACTTGCACTCTTGTCTCTGTCTCTCTCTCTAAAAAATAAACACACACACACACACACACACACACACACACACACACACACACACAAAAGATAGAAAGAAATACGCCAAATGGGAGAGAGCTGAATTTCTGAGGCTTGGAAAGGAACTTCAGGACTACAAAAGTGGTTTGCATTGCATTGCCAGGGATACATAGTTTCATTGTTGACTAGACACCCAATTACAGTCATCAATTGTGAAGTGACACCATATGAAAGAGTTCAAAACCAGCCTGACTCCTGAAGGTCAGTGGAGAGAATGTCAGATATCCTGAATATACGTCTTTCTACCTCACACGTTCTCCATCTGCCCCTTTCCTTTCTTCTTCTTTTTTAAAAAATGTTTATTTATTTATTTTTGAAAGAGAGAGAGAGAGAGCACAAGCAGGGGAGGGGCAGAGAGAGAGAAAGAGGGAAACACAGAATCCGAAGCAGCCTCCAGGCTCTGAGCTGTCAGTACAGAGTCCGATGCAGGGCTCGAACCCACAAACTGTGAGATCATGACCTGAGCTGGAGTCGGACACTTAACCGACTGAGCCACCCAGGCGCCCCCCTCCATCTGCCCCTTTCTTTTCTTAAGGACCCAGTTCTGGCGTCCAGCCTGCACAAAAGTCCCAAACCCACAAGATAATTCCCAAGCCCAGGGTGATATACTTGGCTGTTGTTGGCCAAGGATAGCCACTGATAAAAGAGAAGTCAACACTTAATCCTATGACCACCTCTGACCCCCTAAATTCCCACAATTGACTCCATTCCTTTCATGTGGTCTTTGATTTCCTTGATTCTTCCCTTGACCCTTCCCCTATTGGCTGAGCACTGACTGACCATCACAGCTTTGATGTGATGTGTGAGGAGAGGGTTGGGAAAAAGAAGAAAGACTCAGGGCCACGGTTACTTCCTCAGTGGAAGCTGCTGGAGGTGGGAGTATTTGGCCCCACCGGCAGAGATCCTATGTGGTCCATGGATACTGATTAGTCAATTCCACAAGGGGAATTCAGAGAAAAATTTTGCTCAGCAGGAGGTCAAGCAGAGGGGAGTTAAGAGAGACCTTGCACAATATTTGTAGTTACATTATAATCTTCTGGGAAGAGTCTTCATCCGTTGTAGATAGCCTTCCTTCCCTGGATTCAGGGGAGGGGGCGGGGGAAGCAGAGTAGTGTATCAGTATGAATATTCACTTTCACTGTGTATATATATGAGTCAATTCAAAATAGTCATAGAAATATCATTTTAATTTATCACTTACAAAATTAAATTTATGAAATCACTAGTATAATAAAAATAGATGATAGAACTGGAACAAAAAAGCAACACACTAAGAGAAAGGAGAAAGGGAAGAACTGGGAATCACAGGGAAAATAAAACGATTTTGTTTATTTATTTATTTATTTATTTATTTATTTATTTATTTATAAAGGTTCATTTGAGAGGGAGAGAGAGAGAGTGGAAGGGACAGAGAGAAAGGGGAACAGAGAGAATCCCAAGCAGGCTCCATTCCATCAGCATAGAGCCCGATGCAGGGCTCGAACCCATGAGAACTGCGAGATCATGACCTTAGGCAAAGTTAGACACTTAACCCACCAAGCCATCCAGACGCCACCATAAAATGATTTTAAGTAAGAGACAGTAAGTATATCAATAGACATACGGCAGATTTCTTCCATCAATTTCTTTTCATCGTCGTCTTATAGATTTCAGTGCCCAGGTCTTTCACCTCCTTGGTTAAATTTACTCTTACGTATTTTATTCTTTTTGATGCAATTTAAACTGTAATACTATTTAAAGAACTATTAAATTTAAAATTAAATAATGTGTTAATAATGTCAAATAAGGAGAACTGATATTTTTACCCAAGTTTGAACACCTTAACTGACCTGTCATTTTTTAAAAAACAAATGTTCGGCTGTCTTGGCCTGTCCTACATGCTTACTCTGAACCCTCCGTCACCATCCTTTCTTATTTCATAGTCTGCTTCTCTCCTCACCACTTGACAATCTAAACACACAGGATTTCTTCCAGTCCTTTGAGGCTCCATGGGATCTTTTCAGGCAATTTTCTTTGTGTAAGAAAGAACTGGACTGGACCCAATTATGTTTCCAAAATATGTTTAAAGAATACTTTAAAGAATGTTTAAATACTTCCATGTATTTTCATAAGACCCAAGGTGAGAGATTTCCCCAAATTCCTTAAACTTAGAAATGTCCTTCATTTACACTATTTCAAAATTCTCTGCACTTCTCTGAAGATCCTAAAACAGAGAGAGTAATATTTGTATACTTAAGCATGTGATGTTCATTTTTACCTCTATTATAAGACCACGGGCTATTACTGGCCTTGTTTGCCATGACATTGTCTATCACACAATAGTTAATAAAATGCTAACAAATGTTTATATATTTTTGAATTTTTTTTTTTTTTTTTTTTTGAGAGAGAGAGAGAGACAGAGCTCAAGCAGGGGAGGGGCAGAGAGAGAAGGAGACACAGAATCTGAGAAGCAGGCTCCAGGCTCAGAGCGTCAGCACAGAGCCCAATGCGGGGCTCGAACTCACGGACTGTGAGATCATGACTTGAGCCAAAGTTGCACGTTTAACCGACTGAGCCAGCCAGGCACCCCAAGGTTAACAAATGTGCAAATAAATGATTAAATCCCATTAGAAATCTCATAGCATTGAAGCCAGATTGGGACAACAATTCACCTTGCCCTACAGACAAAGCAGAATTGAGAGACTCGAGTGTCACTGACCATGAGCACAAAGGGGCTGAACGCTGGAAAACACGAGGAGACAAACCCAGTGCTGTTCACCATCCACTGGCCTGGATTTGCAACCAGAGTCATCCAAACAGTTAAAATAGCATAGATCGAATAAAAGGTAACCAAGAAACTCACCAGGACCAAGATGGTGTGTGTGGCTCTGGCCTCGTGGGAAGATCTGGGGGAAAGGCTGTTGCTGTGAATGTGTTGGACTTGCTGCTTGTGCTTGAGCAGGACAAAGACCATGGAGCCACTGACCCAGACCATGAAGCTCAAACCCATATAAAAATATATGACTGCAAATAGTACGTTAAATCTCCCTACCTCATTCCAGGAACTTTATCCATTTCTCGTCACACTAAGGTTTTTGTTATTGGATGGACCGTTTACTATTAGAGGAATAAATGAATTTATCCAGAGATGTAGGGTCCAGCAGAGGAAACAGCAGAAGCCAAGGAACTTTGGGGATCTAATCTTGAGCTCCACCCACCTACACATACTAGGGTTCAGCTTAATAGCCTGGAAGTCATTGAGGAGACATATAGTGCTGGAGGAAACCCCTGTGCTCACTCTGTGATAATAAAAGACAAGTTTATATGCAGCAGCATCCAGGAAATTTTGGGATCCAAAAGCCACCATTGTTTGAGGGATCCCTTTGGAGAAAAGGATGATGGAGTTGGCTAGGACCAGTTGGTTGAAAATCGGGTCTGTGGGTCTCAATTTGTGTCCAGTGAGCAAAGAGAAGGTATAAAGACCAAGGAGGGATGAATTTCCTAGGATCCCATCCGCAGTCTGAGTGAGGAAGATAATCCCCAGTTCCAATGTGCCAACACCCATTGCATCAATATCTAGGGATGGATCTTAATTGAAGTCAGAAGAATGAGAGCAAAAACAGTAGCAATAAATGCCTTGACAACACTATGCAGAGTACTTTTCACCACTTATCTTAAAACTTATTTCTCACTTTAAGTGGGTATTAACATTTTATGCTTCGTGTGTATGTGTGTGTGCGCGCATCAGCATGCAATTAACTGATGAACTAGACTAGAAATAGCCTCTTGTAATCATCAAACTTGCTAAGAGATTCTAACTTAATTATTCTAATGACTAAAATGAGAGAATAACGGTGCAACACGACAGAGGTGCCCATTACCACTACAGTGGCAATCATATTACAATATACAAATGTATCAAATTAACATGTCGCACACATTAACTTGCACAATGTCATATGTCAGACACATTTCAATGAAAAAATAAAATCCATTAAAATAGAAAGAGAAAGAAAACTCTGCCGAGTGAGCACAAATGAACAAATAAATGAAAGAAATAGCCTCAGCGTCCATCTATAAGTTTCTGGGTTCATGAATGAGGGCAAGGACACTCAATTCTCAACAGCTATGGGGGTGAGGCCAGGAGATCTTTGCATTGTAAGCCAGTCGGCATTGTTTCAATCTTTATTCCAACATGATCGAGAAATTGGGAAATTTTTGAGCATAAAGCAAATTTTATGTCTGTTTACAGGTGTTTTTCACCTGCAAGAAAGACAGGATGAATGCAGAAAACTGCCCTCTGTTGAAGCAAGCCACGTGGCAATGCAGAAATGGACACCAAGACACAATGCAAACGTCTAGCAGGCACCTCAGTTCACTGTGGAGTAGAGCCTCGTACATCCACGTCCAGTGCTCCAACTTTCTGCCTGATTTTATTTACGTGGTTTTTAAAATGAGGTGTAATTGTTACCCAACATCATATTGCTTTTGGGTGTACAGTAAAATGATTTTATATTTGTACGTATTGCAAAATAATCACAATGAGTGTAGCTCCCATCCCTCACCATACATAGTTATGAATTTTTTTTCTGTGATGAGAACTCATGAGATCTGCTTTCTTAGCAACTTCCAAATGTACAATATAATATTATTAACTGTAGTCACCATGCTGTACATTAGTTCCCCATGACTTATTTTGTAACTGCAAGTTTGTTCCTTTGATTTCTCTTCACCCATTTTATTTTTATTTTTTTGTTAATTTTTTTTTAAATATTTATTTTTGAGAGAGAGAGAGAAAGAGAGAGAGAGGGAGAGTGTAAGCAGGAGAGGGGCAGAGAGAGAGGGAAACAGATGCCCAAGCAGGCTCCAGGCTCTAAGATATCAGCATGGAGCCCGACTCGGGGCTCAAATCCACAAACCGTGAGATCATGACCTGAGCAGAAGTTCGAAGCTCAACCGACTGAGCCAGCCAGGCACTCCACCCATCTTTTTTTTTTAACTTTATTTTTGAGAGAGAGAGAGCAGGGGAGGGGCATAGAGAGAGGTGAGGAAAGAGAGAATCCAAGAAGGCTCAGCACTGTCAGTGCAGAGCCCAATATGGGGCTTGAACTCACGAACCGTGAGATCATGACCCGAGTGGAAGTCAGGCACGTAACCTCCTGAGCCACTAAGGTGCCTTCACCCATTTTGCCCATCCCACACCCACCACTTCACAATAACTCAAAAGCCGTAATCCTTCTGACCTGACTTCCACATGCAAACTTCAGCTTTTTAAAGTACAGTGTGGTATTTATTACAGTATTTGTGGTATTTCTTAAATATTTAAAATGTGTACAAGTGTTGCTATATTTACTAGGCTTCTATGTTCTTTTTTACACCGATGACATTTTTGAATGTCCCAATAAGCTCTCTGATTTTATTTTAGATTCTGTATATCTTAGTGGTTTTTAGGAATATATGCATGCATCAAAGCAGAACTGAGGGGCACCTGGGTGGCTCAGCCTTTTGAGCAACTTCCGCTGAGGTCATGCTCTCACTGTGAGTTCGAGCGCCACCCCCCCCCCCCCCCCCCCCCCCCCCCCCCCCGCGTTGGGCTCTGTGCTGACAGCTCAGAGCCTGGAGCCTACTTAGGAGTCTGTGTCTCTCTCTCTCTCTGCCCCATCCCCCACTCTCTCTCTGTCTCTGTCTCTCTAGCTCTCTCTCTCTCCCTCAAAAACAAATAATAAAAACCCTTAATTTTTTTTTAATGTTTATTTATTTTTTAAGAGAGAGAGAGCGCGGGAGCAGGGGACGGGCAGAGAGAGAGAGAGGAAGACACAGACTCTGAAGTAGGCTCCAGGCTCTGAACCGTCAACACAGAGCCGGACATGGGGCTTGAACTCACAAACTGTGAGATCATGACCCGAGCCAAAGTCAGACGCCTAACCGACTGAGCCACCCAGGGACCCCCGTAATAAAAACACTTTTAAAAATTAAAAAAAATAAAATAAAAAGCAGAACTGATTCTATGGAGTTTTCTCCAGGATATATTCTTAAGGGAAAAAGGCATAGTTCAGAACAGTGTGCAAAGTATGCTATATTTTTTCAACCAAGTAGAAAATTTTAAATAAAGGAAGAATGTAAACAGGGTGGAGAAGCAGAAAAGAAAGCTTATGAAAGTGTCCTGCATTTTATCTTACACTTCATGTACAAATTTAAATATTTTTACATTGTTTTTATTCAATGTCAAATCAAAATGATTATCTAAAAATCCATAAAATGAGGGGCACCTGGGTGGCTCAGGTGGTTGGGCCTCCAATTTCAGCTCAGGTCACAATATCATGGCTCATGAGGTCGAGCCCCTTGGCAGGCTCTCTGTTAACAGCTCAGAGCCTGGAGCCTGCTTCGGATTCTGTGTCTCCCTCTCTCTCTGCCCCTCCCCCACTCACGCTCTCTCTCAAAAATAAATAAACATTAATATAATTAATGTTATTATTAATATTATTAATACATAATAATATTAATAAAATAATAAAAATCCATAAAATGAGAGGCAAAATGAAAGAAAAAGTGAGCTTTATTGTGTGTTGGACTTGTGGCCGAACCAGACAAAGAAAAAGCTTTCAAATGGCTTTAAATCCCAGAGACACACACACATACACACACATGCATGCACACACGAATCACCTGCGTAAAAGCTGTGAAATCTGAATAAGATCAGAGCATACTATCATTGTTATGCAAAATGCTACCATTGGAGGAAACAGTAAAGTGTACCTGATCTCTCTGTATTATTTCTTACAACTGTACGTGTATGACAAGTTATTTCTATAAAAATTTCAACTGATAAAATCCCTGAGGGATACACACAATGCAAAAATACCTGCAAAATTATCTTAAAGCCCTGTCCACGATCATTTGTTGGCAAAATCCATTGGTATTGATAGGTTACAAAAAATCTACATATTAAAATTTGGCAAAATTACATCAATATTATGTAACTAAAAACATAGAAGCAAAATTTAAAACTCTATTAAAATATGAAGAAATAAGTAATATCAGAGAGAAGTGGTAGCCCAAGATAATATTCATAAAGATACTTTGCAATGTTATACTATGGTTCCAATCTTATTGGGAATATTTCTAACATTTCTCAAGTTGTTATCCAATATAAAAATAAATAAAAATGGGAGGAGAATGAAGGTGGTGGATACCTACAAATGCTTTATGTCAAAAAGCAAAAGTCAAAACATGGCACAAAACAGGAGGCATAATAAATAAATACATAAATATGGATATACATGTATTTTTCCTGATAAATATAATCCATTTCTGGGGAAATTATATATTTATTACATGATATTAACTTATCTGGAAATAGAAATAGAGGTTTTTAAAAAAAAATTTTTTTTTAACGTTTTATTTATTTTTGAGACAGAGAGAGAGAGACAGAACATGAACGGGGGAGGGGCAGAGAGAGAGCGAGACACAGAATCGGAAGCAGGCTCCAGGCTCTGAGCCATCATCCCAGAGCCCGACGCGGGGCTCGAACTCACGGACCGCGAGACGTGACCTGAGCTGAAGTCGGACGCCTAACCGACTGAGCCACCCAGGCGCCCCGAAATAGAGGTATTTTGACCTCACGATTAGAACTAAATATTTAATTTGTAAAGAATGTATTTAATTCTTTTATATATTTAAGATGTAAAGAATGACAGGGGCGCCTGGGTGGCTCAGTTGTTTAAGCATTCAACTTCGGCTCAGGTCATGATCTCGCCATATATGAGTTCGAGCCCCATATCCGGCTCTGTTCCGACAGCTCAGAGCCTGGATCCTGCTTCAAGTTCTATGTCTCCCTCCCTCTTTGCCCCTCCCCTGCTCACGCTCTGTCTCTCTCTCTCTCTCTCTCAAAAATGAAATAAACATTAAAAAAAATTTTTTTAATGTAAAGAATGGCAAATCCTTTAGGTAAAAATACTGGAATGTATTTTTATAATACAGGTTGGGAAATCATCACAATACATAGTCCAAGCAGACGGCATTTTAATTTCATAATAATAATATAAAATATTATTAGATATTAAGCAAATTAAATTAAGCACAGGAATATTTAATTAGTTAAAGCATGTAAGAGGAAATATCAACCATAAGTCAGTAACAAACTAGTTAGACTACTAAGACCAAAAGCAATTGATTGCAATGTATATAAACAGGCAGTCCTCGACAGATGCATTCAGACACAAAATACGTTCGTCTCATACATGATGATAAGAATGCTAATGAAACTGAAAAGGACGATCTATTATTTTCAGCTCTAATATATATCAATTTGTCAAAATCATTTTTCTCTGATCCAAAATTTTACTTTTCGTTCCTATCACAACCCATAATTAATTAAATATGATCTAAGAATTGGAGTTCATTAAGGTGCTGGAAAATCAGAAGGCACTTAAAAACTTTTCGTACTTTCTTTCACCTTATCCAGTTTGACTCATACCTTTTACCTCAAAAGCAGTCTTTTTTTTTTTTTTTTTTTTAAGAATCTAAAAAGTTATTTTTCCCAGAGCAATTTCTTTTGGATCAAGGGAATTAAGGTCTAATTTGTTTTGATAATCTTATTTCAGTTGCCTTCCCCATAATAAATACATTATGTAATTAAAGTCATTAGCGTTTGGGGGAAGGAAACTGAATGAACAAATGTAGCAACCGATTGGGGACTTCTGATCTAGCGATCATGTGTGTCCCACTGATGTCCCAATGAAGGAAGGAATTGGCACAAGGCCAGTCAGGGGGTCATCCTCAGAGACCTCAGTGATTATGTCCATACAAATGAGGATCTGGAAGGAGTTTCACGAACCGGTAGTAATGTTCTTTCTAAGTGTTGAGGAGTATGGGAGGGAGGAGGGAGCTGGTGTATCAAAGTGAATATTTAATTTTATACACATATGGATTTGTTCAAAATATTCATATGAAAACTATAGTTGCATGACACCATTTAAGGTTGAAATGGAAAACACAGGAAATCACTAGTGTAGTGAACATAGTTTCATATAAGGGCAAGTGTAGGGATAAAGGAGAGAAACAGGACTCATACTCAAGAAGAATCACAAAATGAAGTGAAATAGTAAAAACATGTGTCAATTAAAAGTACTGTGGGCGTTTCAAATGTGTGCACAAAACAGAGAACCTGACAATTATGACATTGCTGAGTTATAATAGATCCCTCCGGCCCCTGAAGACCCTCAGGGATTTGAAAGCAATAAAGACTCCTTATTTCCCCCAATCATAGGGGTTCTGTGGACACTCCAATCATAGGGAGGGTCTAAATTAAGGTCTCCTGCTCCTCTAATGGAGTATCTGGTCAGAATTTTTTTTCTTTTTTTTTTTCTTTTTGCTTGAAAAAGAAGTATCTTTAAAAAAATTTTTTTTAACATTTATTTATTTTTGACAGAGACAGAGACAGAGTGTGAGCGGGGGAGGGGCAGAGAGAGAGGGAGACACAGAACCTGAAACAGGCTCCAGGCTCTGAGCTGTCAGCACAGAACTCAATGTGGGGCTCGAACCCACGGACCGCGAGATCATGACCCGAGCTGAAGTCGGACGCCCAACCGACAGAGCCACCCAGGCGCCCCAAAAAAGAAGTATCTTTTAAATGGGACATATATATGGGTGCAACCATACTATAGCTAAGAGATTTTACGGGGGCGGGGGGCCGGGAGGGCAGAGAGAGATACAGAAATGGGTCAATCCACAAGGGTAGCCCTTGGGAGGGGGGGGGTGTGTGTGTGTAAAGAGTGTCAGATTAGCATGACAAAAGGACGATTAAGGTGCTTGAAAAATCTGTTTAAATGGCAGGAAAACATTTACATTTTGAGATTTAAACTCCTAATTATTCTTTTTTCACATCCCCACAATCTTTCTGCCCTAGCCATCTTTACACAGTATTTGCACCTTCTGCACAGATTTCCCTGCCTAAAAGAGAGATATGGTTCACAATCTTCCACTGATGATACAAATTTAGAGACGCCATCGAACACTCCATTTAGCACACCACGCCCCTGCTCAAACAAACCGCACAACCACACGCACATGCACACACTAGCGGCGGATATCACACAAGACACGAGGTATCCACTCAGAGTGGGAGCCTGTCTTCTTTACTTTGTGACAGTTCTGTATCTTAAAACCTTTAGAGGGGGGCGCCTGGGTGGCTCCATCGGTTAAGCGTCCGACTTCAGCTCAGGTCACGATCTCGCGGTCCGTGGGTTCGAGCCCCGCGTCGGGCTCTGGGCTGATGGCTCAGAGCCTGGAGCCTGCTTCCGATTCTGTGTCTCCCTCTCTCTCTGCCCCTCCCCCGTTCATGCTCTGTCTCTCTCTGTCTCAAAAATAAATAAACGTAAAAAAAAATTAAAAACAAACAAAAACAAACCTTTAGAGGGAATGCTGTTCTGGTCACTGGGTTTAGTGAGAAGCAAGTGAGAAAAGTTTCAAAACAATATAACCAGGGAGAGAGGGGAGATGGCAGGTGGCCCTGAGGCAGTTTGACAAGACTGGTGATGTGCCTCTGGTTTCCTCAGCAAATGTCTTTCCTGTTGGTCTGTGTTTGGTCTTATGTACCCTATCTACTGTCTATCTATCTATCTATCTATCTATCTATCTATCTATCATAGATCATCTTTTTGTCTATCATATTTCTATCGTTTTTATAAATGTTTAATTATTTACTTTTGAGAGAGAGAGAGAGAGCACAAGTAGGGGAGGGAGTAGAGAGAGAGAGGGAGACACGGAATCTGAAGCAGGCTCCAGGCTCTGAACTGTCAGCACAGAGCCGGACCTGGGGCTCAAACCCATGAGCTGCAAGACCGTGACCTCAGCCGAAGTCAGATGCTTAACCCACAGAACCACCCAGGCACCCCTCCTATTTCTATCATTTATCTATGTGTCTGTATAGCTATCATCTACCTAAGACTCCCCCCCCCCCCCCACTTCCCAACTCAGCCAAATTTTTGAAGAATGATCCTGGATTTCCTAAGATAAATATTTTCTAAGAATCTGATACCTACCTGAAAAGAAGAGCTATTTACCTGATTTAGGTTTGCTCCCGGGACAAGGACGGCCGCGGCACCGTATGTGAAGTATCTTAACAGGACATATATGCCAGAGATAAAGGCTTGGTCTATGACCTCATGCGCTTGCTGGGAAGTGATAATCATTTCACCTGTAAGTGCAGTGACAGTTTCTGCTGGGGAGCAGAGACTAACTCTAATTAATCCCCAAATAACTCAAAAATATTTGGGATTGTGGAGATGACTGAAAGCTATTAAAAGTGCTTAATAGGATATCCATCAAATCCCATTTTGTAGGTGGGGCGAACCTACTTCTGAAGTAATCAAATCCTAACGGAATGTGGAAAGAGTAGCATTTTATCTAATCAGTGAGAAAAAGAGGTTGACCAAATGTCTGTCTGGGATCCATAGCCAGTTTTCAGGCTTTGTTTCCAGAAGATAATTCCTCCCCATTCCTGGGAGCACTGAGGGCAGTGGAATTGAAAGAAAAAACAGTGCGAGGGGCGCCTGGGTGGCTCAGTCGGTTAAGCGTCCGACTTCGGCTCGGGTCATGATCTTGCGGTCCGTGAGTTCGAGCCCCGCGTCGGGCTCTGGGCTGATGGCTCAGAGCCTGGAGCCTGCTTCTGATTCTGTGTCTCCCTCTCTCTCTGCCCTTCCCCTGTTCATGCTCTGTCTCCCTCTGTCTCAAAAATAAATAAACGTTAAAAAAAAATTTTTTTTAAATAAATAAAAAAAAGAAAAAACAGTGCGAGTAGAGTGAGAAAGTGTATCCAGAGTTGTGCAAATAAACAGGGTATCTGGGGGGTGAAATTTGTTCACTATTTTAACAAATATTTATTGTGTTCTTTATGGGTTTTAGGCACGTTTCTAGGTGTATGGAATAGATCAGTGCACAAAATAGAAATAGAAATACTGGAATTTACTCTGGTTGATGGAAAAGACAACAAACTGCATCTGTGATATTAAGTCACATCATACATCAGAAGGTGATGGGTCCCAGAGAAACAAAAAGAGCAGGGTCCAGGTGATGAAGAATTCAGGGGTTCGGATGGGTTAAAGTGACTTGGCTGTTGATGTTTGCGCTCACAGTGAGGATGATGTTTGAGGAAATAGTTTCCGTGGTGCAGGAAAACACACGTATTCCTTCCTTTCCAGTTGTCACATATCAATTTTCTTGCCCTATTGCCCAAAATAGGATCTTCAGAAAAATACTGAAAATACTGAATGAGAGTGCAAAGAGCAGCCATTCTCCTTCTGTTTTAATCTCATGGGAGTATTTTTTTTTTAAGTTTATTTATTTTGAGAGAGAGAGAGCACGTACAAGCAGGGAGGAACAGAGAGGGAGGGAGAGAATCCCAAGCAGGCTCCACATTGTCAGCACAGAGCCCGATGTGGGGCTCAAACTCACGAACCACGAGATCATGAACTGAGCTGAAATCGAGTCGGAAGTTCAACTGGACTGAGCCACCCAGGCACCCCAGGAATATTTTAATAATGGGCTATGAGTTATGATCTTTGCAGCAATATTTTGTGGATGTTATTTAGAAGACTAAAGAAGATCTCTTCCATCTCATATCCTTATATGCATATGTGCTTGTGTATGTGTATGCATATGCATAGATAGTTTCTGAATATATATGATATTTTTGAAAGTATGTATATATATATATTATTTTTTGAACATTTTGAAAAGTATGTTAGGAACATTGTACAAAGAGCATCAGCCAAAGCACACATTGGTGTATATTTCTTATATGAATTTATATTATCCTACATAACCTACATATCCTACATAACATATCCTACATATTCAAAACCAAGTAATGTAATAATGATACAACAGTATTACTTAATTCACAGGCCATACTTAAATTGTGTCAATTGTTCTATTAATCCCCTTTACAGCTAATTTTTTTCAGTCCAGAGCCAAGTCCAGTATCAAGAATTGCATTTATTTGGGGCACCTGGGTGGCTCAGTGGATTAAGCATCCAACTTTGGCTCAGGTCATGATCTCGCGGTCTGTGGGTTGGGGCCCCACATCAGGTTCTGTGCTGACAGCTCAGAGCCTGGAGCCTGCTTCGGATTCTGTCTCCTTCTCTCTCTGCCCCTCCCCGACTCATGCTCTGTCTCTCTGTCTCTGTCACTCTCTCAGAAATGAATAGACATTTAAAAAATTTTAAAAAAGGGAATTACATTTATTTCTGATTTGCTTTTATTTTCCATTGATCCGAAACAGTTTCTTACTCTTCTCTTGAGTGTTTTTTTTCTTGTTTCTAAAAAATACAGACCAATTATTTTGTAAAATTTACCTCAGTCATGAGGTTTCTTAACAAATCATTAAGTTTCAGCATTTGGGAGGCTGGAAAACCACAGATGCATTGCTGTGCCCTTCTCAATGTGCTGTACTGGGAGGCGTGTGATGTCTGTTTTCCCATTATCAGTGACGGTAACATTTTGCTTTGTTATGATGATGTCCCTCTGATATCCCTACACAGAAGTTACTATTTTTCTGGTATTGGGTGCCTGGGTGGCTCAGTCGATTAAGCGTTCGACTTCAGCTCAGGTCACGATCTCGTGGTCCGTGAGTTTGAGCCCCGCGTCGGGCTCTGGGCTGATGGCTCAGAGCCTGGAGCCTGCTTCCGATTCTGTGTCTCCCTCTCTCTCTGCCCCTCCCCCATTCATGCTCTGTCTCTCTCTGTCTCAAAAATAAATAAACGTTAAAAAAAAAATTAAAAAAAAAAGAAGTTACTATTTTTCTGGTATTGTTGTAAGTCATTAGAGAAAGGATTCTTTGAAAATATATAAAAATTATTTTCCTCATTGTTTTATATTCTTTTAAGAAATGGTCCATCAGGTGTGGCCACAAGAGGAAACAGAGAAAGGCTCAGGAAAACAAAGTTTATGACACTCACACGGTCTAAAAACAGGACCATGCCCCTTGAGGCGTGCCACAAGGGGCTACATGGGCAAAACACCAGGGTGGTCAGGAACAAGAGGAAGAGCTAGGGCATGACCTTTATAGGGGTTTCTGGGGGGAAAGGCAAGGCAAGCCAGGCACACGGCTTAGGACTGGCCAGTGTGGATGAGTTCGCGCTTTGGGCTTTCGAAGTGGCGCCTAGACGCCTCTGCTTCCGTCTGGAGAAGCATATGTAATGGCTCCTCTTGGGTCACTGCGCGTGCTCTTTCCATCCATGTTCCCTAGGGTGCTGTCTTGCCATCCAGTGGATTTGTTTTATCCATTTTTCTACAGGACACCTGGGTGGCTCCGTTGGTTAGGTGTCTGACTTCGGCTCGGGTCATGATCTCACAGGTCGTGAGTTCGAGCTCCACATCAGGCTCTCTGCTGTCAGCGCACAGAGCCTGCTCGGAATACTCTGTCTCCTGTCTCTCTCTCTGCCCCTCCCCTGCTCGTGCTCTCTCTCTCTCTCTCTCTCTCTCAAAAATAAATATTTAAAAAAATAGTTGCATTTTCCTAAGCTGTATTATCTGTTCAGGCTGCTTGCCATCCATCTGTGAGTAGGGTTAAATAGTGTCTTTCAAAAAAGATGATGTCCAAATCTTTATCCCAGATACCTGGGAAATGACTTATTTGCCAATAGGTTCTTTGCAGATGCATTTTATTTTATTCTTTAAATTTTTGTTTTAGAGAGAAAGAGCAAGCAGAGGAAGGGGGAAGAAGGAGAGAGAGAGAATCTTAAGCAGGCTTCATGTGCAGCAGGGAGCCCAACATGGGGCTCAATCCCACAACACTGGGATGACCTGAGCTGAGATCAAGAATCTGACGCTCAACCGACTGAGTCACCCAGGCACCTCTTTGCAGATGTGTTTTAACTAAGAATCCTGGGGAAAGATCATCTTGTATTTAGGGTGAGCCTTAAGTCCAGTGACTGATGTCCTCATAAGAGAAAGGAGAAGAGATTTGACATACTCAGAGACACAAAGGAAAAGACCACGTGAAAATGCATACAGAGACTGGAGAGATGTATCTGCAAGCCAAGGGATACCAAGGATTTCTGGAAAATACCAGAGGCTAGGTGAGAGACATGGAACAGATTCTCTCTCAGAACTTCCAGAAGGAACTGACCCTGCCAACCTCTTGATTTCTAGAACTCGAGAGAACAGATTTCTTTTGTTTTGAGCCCCCTACTTGGTGGAATCTGTTACAGCAGCCCCAAGGAAGATAACAAACCTTTTCTCTTCTTCCTGGAAAACACACACTGTGGTGTGGTCAGATGGCCAATGAATATTTCTCCTCAGTATCTCTCTCCTCAGGGAAGACAGACTCTGGTTCTGTCAGGCCAGCTAGACCCATGACAAGTTCACATAGGGTTCTTTTAGACCATTTTGGTCACCGATAGTTTGGCCACCAGATCTGTTTTTGCTATAGACTGCTTATTGCTGAGGTGATATTTGAGTACATTTTATGGGCCTAAAATGCTCAATGTTCTTAGGATGTCATATGGGAAGTGATCACCCCTAATTCTACCTTAGTTTGCATATACCAATAAGCTTCTCATAAGAATGCACATAAATAGGCCACTATGGCTATGGTCACTAAGCATAGGAGCCCACATAGCCTCTGACGCTATTTGGCAAGTGTCGTTTTCCGTGTTCCTCTATCCACAAAACATGGACTAAAACCATTAGGGCACATACTGCCTCAAGCCAGACACAGAGAGGATTTTATATCCAGTGTATCTGGGTACCTTTTTCAATGGCTCCTCCCTTTGGTTGTAAATGCCACAGTGACCTCTGGTTGTTGTTGAACACAGTACTTCTTGGGTGTGATGGAGAGGCAAAAGTTCCTGCATGCTACTTCCTAAAAGGGTTCTCTGAAATAGACATAGCCAGAAAAATGGGTATTAAAAACAAAACAATATTAGAATTATTTCACATTTTAATCTGTTAGTATCAGAGGCACATAACATAGATGAATCCAGATTGTATGCATCTTAAGAACATTGGGATCAGTACTGGCCTTTCAGCTTCAAGCAGATGAGAAGATACCTAAGGACAAGTAGTTTCACCGTTATGATCATCTGAAGATCAAAGCGAAGGTATAATATTATTCTCTAGCTCTCAGCCTCTCACAAGGCACCAAATTAATGTTAGCTGTTTTCCTTTTTGCAGATTTTCAGGTCATTCTTTTCCAAAATTTCAGTAAGAGAATTTCTCAGTTAAGTATTACACCCATTACGATAAAGAGTTTGGGTAAGAGTGAAGCAACATAATTTTCATCCCAAAATTCCTACACTGAACCATGATTGCACCTGCAAGCCACCTAGAGTTTCATTATCATATACCTTGTTATGTTGTCTTTTTAAAAAAGTTTTTTAAACGTTTATTTTTATTTATTTTTTTTTTAATTTTTTTTTTAACGTTTATTTATTTTTGAGACAGAGAGAGACAGAGCATGAACGGGGGAGGGGCAGGGAGACAGGGAGACACAGAATCGGAAGCAGGCTCCAGGCTCTGAGCCATCAGCCCAGAGCCCGACGCGGGGCTCGAACCCACTGACGGTGAGATCGTGACCTGAGGTGAAGTCAGACGCTTAACCGACTGAGCCACCCAGGCGCCCCTAAACGTTTATTTTTGAGGGAGAGAGAGAACGCGAGAGAGAGTGCACATGAGCAGGGGAGGGGCAGAGAGAGAGGGAGACACAGAATCTGAAGCAGGCTCCAGGCTCTGAGCTGTCAGCACAGAGCCCAACGTGGGATTTGAACTCAGGAACCTCGAGATCATGACTTGAGCTGAAGTCGGACGCTTAACCGACTGAGCCACCCAGGCACCCCTGTTATGTTGTCTTTTAAAATTTTGTCAAGCCTATTTTTTAGAGCAGTTTTAGGTCCACGGCACAGTTTGGTGCTGTCAGTGTTCTGGATTTGAATAGGTATCTAGTGGTATCTAGATGCTTGATGTGCATTTCCCTGAGACATATGACAGGGAGTATTTTTTTTATGCTTATTTGGCATCTGTGGTATCTTCTTTGATGAGGTGTCTGTCAAGGTTTTTGGCCTTTTTTTTAATCGGACTTTTAACTTTCCATCAGCTAGTTAAATTATGGCAATGCACTGAGAATCGGTGTGCATGATTCCTAATGAAGTTTCTTCACTACCTACAGGCCATTTTTCCCATAAAAAAAGAAAGCAACCTTAGGTTGATGGGGTTGTTCCAAAAAACCCTGGTTCTCCTTTCGTTCTTAATTCTCTCCTTTGCTTGGCAATGTTTAATCAGAATTGATTCTAAAGGGATTAGAGATTTCTCCTTTGTGTAATCATCACATTTTAAAAATAGATCAAGGATGCAATAAGTTAAGGCTTTCATCCTGGTCCTTTGACAATCCGAAGAGTTGGTTGGACAGCCAGACCACCGATTGCTTACAGTGATACATTAAAATTTTTATTTTTTTAATGTTTATTTTTTAATTTTATTTTATTTTTAATTTTTTTTAACGTTTATTTATTTTTGAGACAGAGAGAGACAGAGCATGAACAGGTGAGGAACAGAGAGAGAGGGAGACACAGAATCTGAAACAGGCTCCAGGCTCTGAGCGGTCAGCACAGAGCCCGACGCGGGGCTCGAACTCACGGACCGTGAGATCATGACCTGAGCCGAAGTCGGACGCTAACCGACCAAGCCACCCAGGTGCCCCTGTTTATTTATTTTTGAGAGAGACAGAGGGAGAGAGAGACACAGCATGAGTGCAAGTGGGGGAGGGGCACAGAGGGGAGGGGGACAGAAGACCTGAAGTGGGCTCCGCGTTGACTACAGTAAGCCAAATGTGGGGCTTGAACTTACAAACCTCAAGATCAAGAACTGAGCTGAAGTTGGACGATCAACTATCAACTGACTGAGCCACCCAGGAACTTCTATGCATTAAAAATTTGAAAGCTAGGGGCGCCTGGGTGGCTCAGTCCATTAAGCGTCAGACTTCAGTCCAGGTCATGATCTCATAGCTCATGAGTTTGAGCCCTGCGTCGGTCTCTTTGCTTACAGCTCAGAGCCTGGAGCCTACTTCAGATTCTGTGTCTCTCTCTCTGTCTCTGCCCCTCCACCACTCTCTCTCTCTCTCTCTCTCTCTCTCACTCTCTCACTCTCTCAAAAATAAAATAAACATTAGACAAAAAAAAATCCCACCACCCTATCTCAACAAAGAGTCAAAGCCAGACATCCAGAATTCCTACACATAGGACTGAACTTTTCCACTCCAAGGAAATAAACTATCTTATGCAAAATAAATACACAACATGCTAAAATTTGTGGGATGCTGCTAAAGCAATTCTCTGCAGAGGAAGCTATTCTACCAAAGGTTTTAGCTAGATTAGTCAAGGTAGAAAAAGGGACACAGAGTATCCAGTTTAGAAACAAACAAGTAATACTGTGTCTATTAACAGAGGACATGATAGTCTATGGAAAGAATCCTATGGGATTTACAAAACCCTAGAAACCAAAACATAAAAGGAAACTGCTAGAACTATTAAGTGTTATTCTACGTAATGGGTATGAACAACTGCTAATTTAAAAAACACTGCAGTCTCTAATAGCATCAGATATACAAATACTTAGAAATAAGATGTGTAGGGGCACCTGGGTGGCTCAGTCTGTTAAGCATCCAACTTCGGCTCAGGTCATGATCTCGAGGTCCATGAGTTCAAGCCCCGCATTGGGCTCTGTGCTGACAGCTCAGAGCCTGGAGCCTGTTTCAGATTCTGTGTCTCCCTCTCTCTGACCCTCCCCCACTCACGCTCTGCCTCTCTGTCTCTGAGAAATGAATAAACCTTAAAAAAAAAAAAAAAGAAAGAAGATGTGTAACTTCTCAGAGATGGTCAAGTAGGATAGGGAGGAAAACAAACAAAAAGTAACAATTCAGGGTTTATTCACATCCTGGGGTAATAAACAAGAGGCCAGGAAGGGAAAGAAGGGGCAGGCTCCTTCCATGTCTCATTTTACTTCCCAGAACTGCACCCAGTGAGGGTCAGATGATTAGTGCAGACAGGGGATCTCACTGCCAGGGAGCCCTGAACAAGACTCCTGCTGTTGGGGCACCTGGGTGGCTCAGTCGGTTGAGTGTCCGACTCTTGGTTTCGGCTGAGGTCATGATCTTGTGATTTCGAGAGTTCGAGCCCCAGGTGGGGCTCTGCACTGACAGCATGGAGCCTACTTGGGATTCATTCTCTCTCTCTCCCTCTCTCTCCCTCTCTCTCCCTCCCTCCCTCCTTTCCTCTCTCTCCCTCTCTCTCCCTCTCTCCTCCACTAGTGCTCTGTCTCTCTCTGTCAAAAATAAATAAAAATGTTAATTTTTTTTTTTTAAATAAAGACTCCTGCTATTTAACAGACCCCGTGGATGGAGGAGGAAGAGGGTATGGGCTAGGAGTACTAGGAGTGCTGACTACTAAGTCAGAGTGGGTAAAGGGTCTTCACCCCCCCACCCCCACATAAGGGAGTTTTGGTAGAGATGCCTGAACAGTATCTCAGTGGAGTCCTGTCTTTCCTCGCACATATAAAAAGGCCTCTGAATGGAGGTGCCTAGGCTAGGAATGCAGATATACACAAGAGCATGGCTGGGGGTGCAGAGAGAATGATGCCTTGACTGCAACTCTGTCCAGAGCCTGCAGTGAACTGAGTATGCACCTGCTGTGGGGAGGGCAGCTTTCTCCTGTGAGGCTTTCTGGGTGAAGTCTCTCTAACTGCCTGTAGTTTGGCCTGGAAAATCACACATAGGATTTTCGCTTGGAGTTAAGCTACTCAAGACCGGAATAAAAGGAGAGATATACCATATTTATGGACGGGAAACATCCTATTAAGATATTACTCTCGGGGTGCCTGGGTGGCTCAGTCGGTTAAGCGTCCGACTTCGGCTCAGGTCATGATCTTACGGTCCGTGAGTTCGAGCCCCGCGTCAGGCTCTGTGCTGACTGCTCAGAGCCTGGAGGCTGCTTCAGATTCTGTGTCTCCCTCTCTCTCTGACCCTCCCCTGTACATGCTCTGTCTCTCTCTGTCTCAAAGATATTACTCTCTCTAAGGCAACTGGGTGGCTCAGTTGGTTAAGCATTTGACTTTGGCACAGGTCATGATCTCATGGTTCGTGAGTTTGAGGCCTGCTTTAGGTGAGCCCTGCTTCTCTCTCTCTCTCTCTCTCTCTCTCTCTGTCCCTGGAGGGATTCTCTCTCTCTCTCCCTCTCTCTGCTCCTCGTTCATTTGCACCCTCTCTCTCAAATAAATAAATAAAAAATAAAATAAAATAAAATAAAATAAAATAAAATAAAAATCCTCTTCCCTTAAAAAAATTGATCACAGGAGCGCCTGGGTGGCTCAGTAGGTTAAAGAGTCCGACTTCGGCTCAGGTCATGATCTCACAGTTCGTGGGTTCAAGCCCCATGTCGGGCTCTGTGCTGACAGCTCGGAGCTTCGAGCCTGCTTCAGATTCTGTGACTCCCTCTCTCTCTGCCCCTCCCTGCCTCACACCCTGTCTCTCTCTCTCTCAAAAATAAATAAACATTAAACATTTTTTAAATTGAAGACAAAAAAAAAATCTTCCTCTCTCAGAGTGAGCCTATAGATGAAATGCAATCCATATTAAAATCCTGGTATATTTGTTTTGGTAGAAATCAACAAGCAGATTCTAAAATTTATATGTAAATGCAAAGGACAAAAGATGACCAAAAGAACTTTGAAAAAGAACAAAGTTAGAAGAGAACACAACCCTGATTTTAAGACTTACTATACAGGAGCTCCTGGGTGGCTCAGTCAGCTGAGCGTCCAACTTTGGCTCAGGTCATGATCACTGGGTTTGTGAGTTCGAGCCTGGCGTTGGGCTCTGTGCTGACAGCTTGGAGCCTGGAACTTGCCTGGGATTCTGTGTCGACCTCTCTGCCCCTCCACCACTCACACTACATCTCTCTCTGTGTCTCAAAAATAAACATTAAAAAAAAAAGGACTTATTATACAAACACATTCATTAGCACATGGAAGTATTGGCATAAATACAACAAATGGGTAAATTTGGCAGAACAGAAAGATTTAACTTTTAGCTCCATCTGCCCAGAGAAATTGGGGCAAAGCTTCGTATCCTGGAAGCCACTGAGGGGGCAGGTGGTGCTGAATAAAACTGCCTCACCCATTCTGCACAAATAGGAGACACATTTACATTTAGCTTCATCCAGGGAATAGTCCCACCCAAATGTTGCCATTGTGTCTTTTTTTTTTTTTAATGTTTATATCATTTTTGAAAGAGAGAGAGAGAGAGAGAGATGGAATGGAGGAGGGGCAGAGAGAGAGGGAGACAAAAAACCTTGAAGCAGGCTCTAGGCTCTGAGCTGTCAGGACAGACCCTGATGTGGAGCTCAAACTCAGGAACCCTGAGATCACAACTGAGCCAAAGCCAGACACTTAACTGACTGAGCCACCCAGGTGCACCTGCCATTGTGTCTTTTCGCAGAAGAGTACCAAGGGGTTGACTGAGACTAGTTCGACAAGAATACAGACCTTGGAAGGGCACCTGGGTGGCTCATTCCGTCGAGCTTCGGGCTCTTGATTTCGGCTCAGGTCATGATCTTGCAGTTTGTGAGTTCGAGTCCCGCATTGGGCTCTGCACTGTAGTGCGAAGCCTGTTTGGGATTTTGCCTCTCTGCCCTTCTCCTGCTCTTGCCTGCGTGAGCTCTCTCTCTCAAAATAAATAAACACCAAAAAAAAAAAAAAAAAAAAACCAAAAAAAACAAAAGAAGAAAAAGAATATGGACTATGGGTCTGAGGTCATGCCCACAGAGCAAAGTGAAATTGAAAGGAAAGGGAAAATGACATTTTCCAGGATCCCAGCTTCCATCCTGAGCTGGACGCACCCATCACATCAATATCTAGGGAGCATGGCTTTCAATAACACTCCAGAACTAAGGGAAAAATAAAAGTACGTGTCATCATCTTCACGATTCCCTCGGGATGTAATGGAACCCACATTTCCCACATAGCATAAAGTATAAAAGTATATTATTAAGCATGAAAGAACTTATTAATTGAAGCAGTAATCCAAAACAAAATTCAAAAGCAAAGCAAAGTGAACTGGAAACCAAACAAGAAATAACTTGTTGAATAAAGAAAGGCTAGGGGTGCCTGGGTGGCTCAGTTGGTTGAGCAGCCGACTTCGGCTCAGGTCGTGATCTCGTGGTCTGTGAGTTCGAGCCCCGCGTCGGGCTCTGCGCTGACGGCTCAGAGCCTGGAGCCTGTTTCGGATCCTGTGTCTCCCTCTCTCTGACCCTCCCCCATTCATGCTCTGTCTCCCTCTGTCTCAAAAATAAATAAATGTTAAAAAAAAATTTAAGAATAAAGAAAGGCTCAACCCACCCACTGTACTAGTAACTGATTGTAAAAAGTCAACACGTGGGTGTTAATACACTCAGGAATATTTTCTACAATTTTCTATTGCTGTAAGAAAGAAGTATATGTGTTTACGTGTTTGTGCATACTCACATAAGAAAACAGTTCAAAGTTAAATGAAAACCAAAGGAACAGATTTGTTAGTGAGGAAGAGAGAAGCTTTCGAAGGGATGCATTTGAAAGGCTGACTTTTAGGAAGCAACATTGTTTTGCAATTTTCATTTTGCAATGATATAATAAAACAAAACTGATCTACAGTTGGAAATAAAAACAGATCCATGATATGAAGCAGAATTAAAAAAAAAACCCAAACATGTCATCAAGACAATTTTCCTCAAAGATCCAGAGAAATTCTGGCCTTTTATCTCTGATGTGGATTCCAGCTTCCGATGCAGGCCATGGAGGGAGAGCTTGAAGGGGCATCACTGTTGCGCTGTAATGAAAAAGAACTTGGTCTGCACCAAATCCATGACTCGGGGCTCAGCTGAACTGTCCCAGGACCGCAGGGGCCCTTGCGCTCCTTCGTGGTAGCCAGGGACCCCCCCCCCCCCCATCTGCCCTGCGGACCATCTCACAGGAGTGCAACCTTCAACCAGGGTCGGTCAGCTCACACAGCGTCAGCGCAGGTGAGGGTCGTGCCCCAAGCCCTCTGGCACCCAGGACCCTGCCTGCGTGCTTCCCCCGTTTGAGGAGAGTGGTTTCATGGGCTCTTCACCTTCCTGGCTCCCACTTCTAGGTCTGGGGGCCTTGGGGGGCTCTCCTCCGCCCAGATTCCTGAATCCTGAATCCAGTCCAGGACTTGTAGGATAAAGTCCACATTTCTGGCAACCAACATGAGGTGAGCCCAAAGGTTGTCCCTGGGATGGGAGGCAGCGTCTCCAAATGCTTGGAGGTGAGTCTGAGTTGAGGGTGTTCAGGGAACAGCAAGTCTGCTTTATATATGGGGAGAATGTGGAGAGCAGGGGGGCAGAATTCAGGACTAGAACTGCTGGCTGGGCAGTTGGGCATCTGTTCTGAGGGTCTGGGGAACCACGGAAGATTTGGAACAGGAAAGGGAGGTGATCTGACTCATCTATTAACAGGCCGTCCGGGAATTCAGAGTGGAGGAGAGATTTTGGGGTGAGGAAGGAGATAATTGTAGTAGTCTGGAACACCGCTGAGGATGGATGGACCAGAGAAGGGCCTGTTGTCATGGGGGAAGTTGGTTGGATTCTGGATTCTGGGAGCTGGACGACTGTTGGGTTTTGGCTTTGGCACCTACAAAGAATGGAGACATTGTCAACTGAGATGGGGAAGTCAGGCGTAGGACTAACTCTCAGAGGCGGTATTAGAAGTGGGTCTGAGATATTCCAGGATCTCTGAGTAGAGGTGTCAGGTTGGCAGTTAGAAACACATCTGGAATTTAAAGGAGGGATTCAGTTTGAAGATCTTTGTAAGTAGGTGGCTGGAATATGGAATATGTCTCCTCCTTCTCGTTATTATTATTGTTATTATTATTATTATTTATTTTAGAGAGAGAGAGAGTGAGAGAGCAGGAGAGAGGGGCAGAGGGAGAGAGAAACAGAATCCACGCAGGCTCCACGCTCAGTGCAGAGCCAGACACGGGGCTTAATCCCATGACCTGGGGTTATGACCTGAGCTAAAATCAAGAGTCGGTCACTCAACTGACTGAGCCACCGAGGTGCCCTGGAATATGTCAGATTTCTAGGGGGGCATATTCAGATCATGGTGATGATGCCATTAGGGGAAAGGATGGGGTGGGTATTCTCCAAGGACTGGGCATCTTGCTTGGGCACCTGATTAATGGGGACAGTCTTTATCAACAGAAGTTGGACTGTACCACCATGGGTGTGTGTGGTGGGGAGAGGAGAGAGTGCTGGCTAGTGGCACAGGCTTCCAAGGGGAAGTGGTTATGAGATCTGTTCAGAGTCAAAGCAGTAAAGGAAGTCAGATGATGCAGAGGTCAGGGTTCGTGCTTCTTCTTCCCTCTCCAGGCTCAGACTTTTTTGATAACTCTTGGTGGAGACAGAGGAATTTCAGACAAGCTGACAGATTAGCTTGGGAGCAAATGATATCTTATGGGAGAGTCATTGGCATGTGGTGGGAACAGATGAGGCTGGGCTTTGAATGAGTGTAGGTGGAGAGAAATGTTATTAGTGTATGTAGAGCACATGTGACACTGAAAAGGAAGAGGAGGTTAGGCTACCTGGGATCCATAGAAGGTCTAGATGGCTGAAGGTGGGACAGGAAGCTGGACCATGGGCCACGTGGGGAGAAAGACATTTTGTACCTAGCTGAGCACAAAGGAATGCATGCTGGGCTGAAAGCATACACTCGTGGGTCTTGTGGGTAGTAGTCTGTGGGATGAATAAATAAAATTCGATTTTATATTCTCTTCTTGAAAGTTTTCATGTGTTTGCTTGCTTCTTTCTCTGTGTTTTTGGCAGTTACAGCACTGCTACTTAACATGACTGCCATGTTTTCTGGTTTATTCACTGGCTTATGCAGTGCATATATCAACAGGAAGAATTTTTTCGCATAGACATAGGTTTAAGTGTAATGTATAATACCAAACTCTGCTCCAAAATAATTATAATAGATGTTCAATGATAGTTTATGATATTTACTAATGTTTTCAGGGTCAGTACTGTCAGACTTACTGAGTCTCACCAATCTGATGTTTCATCTCCTGATTGCCAAAGATTATTTAAAAAAATTTTTATTTGCCTTTTGTAATTCTAATTTAAAGTGGTATGCAAGAGTTTTGCAGTTTCTGGCTTTAAACATTTTTCTTATTAATTTGTAGAGGGCTTATTAAATGTATTTACTAGTTATATGTTAAGTCTTTAAAAATTATAGATGACTCAATATCCTCTCACTTGTGTTCTTGTTATTTCAATTTTTGTGTTTTTTTTTTGATAATAGAAGTGTGTTGTTTTCATATAGTTTGTGTATATGTTTTGATAATTTTTATATTTGGCTTGAAAAGTCCTGCTCTTTTTCTTCCATGATCTTTTAAGTTACATATTTTTACTACCACTTAAGCCTTCCTTATCTGAAATTAATTTCTGTGTATGATTAAGAGCAGAGATGAAAACTGGTGTTCAATTTGGTATTGGTATGATAATTGGTATTATCCCGTGAATAATGTTTTTAGGCAGCCATTTTCCAATTTTCTGTAGCATCACCATAGTCCAGTCTCGCATGAGGAATCTAAATATGTGAACACCTCTTTATAAACTTTACAGTTTACTCTGCTAGTTTTGAACTTGAATTCTATGCCATTATGCCAATAAGACACTGTTTCTTATTTTAAGTTTATGACTTGAATTAATCTTTTAGGAAAATTACTCCAACTTTTTATATTAAAATAAATTTTGCATCTTCTATACATATTGAATTATGACATTTATGAATAGCTTCTCGAATTCCAAAACGGTGCTGGGATTTTTACACTTGTAACTATTATTATCAACACTTGACCTCACCACTAACCCCCCTCCCCAAATAGTATTTTAGCACAATCTCTTAGTGGTTTTGCCTTACACCACTACCAATCATGGCAAGTTAGCAAATACTGTCAACAATAGGTTTGTGTCATCTAATTTTATGTATTTACTTTTTAGCCAATAATGAAGCATAGAAGGGTATTTTGTTGCATATAATTCACATTTTTTTATTCCAAATCTTAGTGACTTGATTTCTCTTACTTAAAAATCCCTCCAAGATTTTTGTCTTAACAGTCTTTCAGAAAGAAAAAAATATTTTAAAAAAACCCCACAAAAGTTAAGGACTGTGTCATGTCTCGGTGTTTTGTTTTGTTTTTGAAGTTAATTATTTTGAGAGAACGTGAGCATGAGCAGAGAGAATCCCAAGGAGGCTCCATGCCATCAGCACAGAGCCCAGCTTGGGGCTGGACTCCACAAACCAGGAGTCCATAAGCTGAGTCCAAATCAAGACCCGGAAGCTTAACTGACTGAGCCACGCAGGTGCCCCGTGCCTCAGTTTTTTAACACTTTGAATGCATTGTAATCCTGCATCAACATTTATGTTGAGAAATCCAAGTTAAATTGGATTCTTTTAAAGTTTATACTGGTATGAAAATTAATAACCAAAACCTCATTAAAAATGTCGTCGGGAGGTTTCAGCAGAGGCCCTACCACTCCTAGTCAATTGCAGACCGAACAGGAAGAGAGAGACTTGACCTAGCAGATGGATACTAATTTACTATCCCATACGAACAGGAAACTTTCCTTATCCCACTCCGCTCAGCCAATGAGAAGCCACTATAATTCAAACTCCCAGTTTATTCTGATGGCTTTTAATTTATGACAGCCTTCCCAACTTACCCCTTTTCTCCCTCTCCTTTGTTCCTCGACTGCCTACGGCAGTTTGTTCTTCCTGGATTACAACTCTCTTTTATTCCCCAAACCTATCTTTTGTTGGTAATAACTGGCAGCTTTATTTTAAGGTTAACTTAGGTTTTTCTGACTCTAATTTCATGTATTTCTAATTCCTCCTTCCTAGGAACCACCTGGCCATCAGTGTGAGGGCTGATGGCCACCGACGGACTTCGCAGCAATCCCTGGCGTGAGAGGAACTAGGTTACCCAGAAGACTGTGCGCCAGCTTCTGGGCCACGCTGACCAATGAGGGCGTTTCCAGGAGCGTGCAACGACCAGGGAGGCGGGACTTCCCGCCTTTTCCGCGTGGAGCCTGAGTTTCCGAGCCCGGGTTTCGGATCCCGGACTCAAGAGGCGGAAGGATGTCTCGACTGTACTGACTAGGCGCGGCTCTGAGGTTCGGTGTGAGCGCGGCTGCGGGGGGGGTTTCCCGCCCGTCTCCGCCTTTATCACACGTCTCCTGGCCGGGTTGAACCCGCAGGGTCCTATGGCGACGGCCGGGCTAACGTACCTGGCTCAGGTGAGAGAGTGTGTGTCCCGGACCCGTGTAGCCCGAACCCCAAGGGGGGGGGGGTCTTCTGATGAATACACTGCAGTCCAGGCCCCTGCCCGCAAAACCTGGGGCGTTCGTGGTCGGGAGCCCCTTTCTGGCTGGCAGTGGTGTGAGTGTGGAAGGGATCAGCGTCTGCGAAGTCGTGGGGGCGCGCGAGAGCATTCGGGAGAGCGGGGGTCCGCCCTCTGTCTGCAGGGAGCAGCTGGGCCGCCGGGGTGAGGGCTCTGGGGGCCTTGGAGGGTTGGAACAGAGGAGGAACTCTGAGTTATGGTCTTAAAAGTATTCCAGGTGTTCCCCGGGGAGAACAGACGGGGGTTGGGGGGGGGCGGGGAGGGGAGTGACGAGGGTCGAGGCAGGGAGTGCTTCCAGGAGACCGCTGCAAAAGACTCAACAATGATGCTGGGTTTGGGCCGTAGAAGGAATGTAAGTAATAAGATTCCTGATATATCTTAGAGGTGAAACCGGCCGGATTTCCTCTTCAGTCAATGTGGCTGTGAGCAAAAGCACAGGATGAAAGATTACCCAGTCGTTCTTTTGGCAGAGTGTCTGGAAGCACCGAGACGTGGAAACTGGTGAGGAGCAGGTTTCAGAGAGAGCCTAGGAGTTGAATTTTGGACATGCTGTTTCTGAGATAGAGGTGACGTACAGGCAGCTGGAATCTCTGGTCTGGAGTAGGGGGCGAGCTGGCTCAGTGATGTGCATATCGTGACAGCCTAAGTCCTGGACCGGGACCCAGCCTGGATCTCACATTTAGGATGGAAAATATGAGTACTTCGTTGAGATAGGCCCCGAGATGAAAGCAGATAGATAGAGCTGGGGCTGGAGGGCAGGCGGTGTGCCTGCAGATGAGAGGGTCCTGTGGTTCAGGGCTTTCTGGGCGGGGGGTTAATGATTAAGGAGCCTGCTGGGATGGAGGGGGAGAGGTGAGGGGATGTAGATTCTCTGCTCTGAAGACTCCACAGACTGTCTACTCCCTGTGGAGCCAAAGAAGGGCCAGCCAGGCTGGAGGAGCAGCCCAGGCTCAGTCAAGGTCATAGGTGTCTCAGCTCTCCCAGGGAAGTGCAAGTTCACAAGGTACAGCTGTAGCAAGTTAAACTTATGCAACCAAGTAGTAATTGATTGAAATGCCAACGTAGCTCTGCGATAAAATGTATATATATTTGGATTTTGTCATGGACGCTTGCTATAGAGCTCCTAAAACCCTTGGAATTTCCTGGGTATGAGGAGTTCTTTTTTCTTCGTAAGTGTCCCCTTTTATCACAAAGGAGTTTATTTTAATGAGCTGATTTAGGGCGGGGGCCCTAGATAGCCTCAAGTTGGGGCTGGTCACCAGAAAGACCAGGTGATTAGAAGTTTAAACTTTCGGGGCACCTGGCTGGCTCAGTTGGAGAGCATGTGACACTTGACTTCAGGATAGTGAGTTTGATATGTTGGGTTTGGAGATTACTTAAAAATAAATAAAATGCTTTTTAAAAAGAACTTTTTTTTTTTTTTAATGAGGCTGATTTTATTTTTATTTTTTTGACGGGATGGGGGGGAATCCCAAGCACCGTGAGATCATGACCTGAGCAGAAATCAAGAGTTGGACGCTTAACTGACTGAACAACCCAGGCGCCCCCCACCAAAAAAGAACCCCCTACCTCCCAGATGGGAGGGGAGCTGGAGGTATAAAAACTGTTGAGGAGTGAGATCCAGGGAGCCTCCAGGTTGGTGAACGCATTGGAATAATAGAAGTGCTGGCAGGCTGTGCTCACTGGCTCTGATCCCTATCCCCATGGTCCTGGCACATAGATAAAGGAGAGAGTGATGTCCTGACACTCTCTGTCCTTACTTCTGTGCCCTGGGGTCATCTCAGGTCCTTAATCAAAGTCATAAGTTCTGTTCAGGTGTCCCGTTTCTCTAGTCAATAAGGTGAAGGGATGAAAGGCTTCCTGGCACAAGAACCAGGACACTTGCGTGTCCACATGGGAGTGTTCAGTGACCCACAGGACTCTGTTCCGTCTGCTGGGAACAGAGATTGAGGGCAACAGTCAGTCCTCGAGAAGCAGCCTGAGGTGCTGGGCCTCTGCTGAGGGGAGTGGGTCCCTGGAAGGTTTGGAGCAGAGAAGGGAAGTGATCTGAGTCACGTCTAAACAGTCTACTCTGCCTGCAGAATGGAGGCAGGGAGACCCCAGCGGAGGCCATGGTATCGGGAAGGTTAATGGTAGCTACATCACAGCCCTGGCTCTGTGGATGGAGGCAACTGTTTTGTTTGTAGGCTACTTTGTAAGTAGGGATGATTTTCTGCCTTGCAGGGTGAGAGAGTCTGGCATCACTCCAGGATGTTTGTTTTTAGCTGCAAGTGTGTGAGTGCCGTCGCTGAGGTGGAAAGTCCAGAGCAGGAGCACTTAACAGAAGCAAGTCTCTGGAGTTCGGAGTACTTAACGGAGGCACTCTCAGGAGTTAGGAGTACTTAACAGAAGCACTCTCAGGAGTTAGGAGCACTTAACAGAAGCACTCTCAGGAGTTAGGTTGTTGCATGTTGCATCTGAGATATGGCAGGGACCTCTGAGTGGAGGTGGCAAGCGGGTGTCTAGAAGCACATCTGGATTTCAGGGAAGGAAGGGGTTCAGGTTTGAGGATACCACACCCCTCAGCAGCAGCAGGTGTGCAGACGGTGTCACAGGTAAGAGGATGCCCTCAGCAGATCACGGTGGCGGTGCCAGTACAGGGGAAGGACGGGGAGGATATCCATGGACTGGCTCACTTGCTTCGGCACCCGGATGGGCATGGCCGTCATCACTAAGACATGAGGAGGTACGGTGACCACGAATGTGTGTAAGAGAGAGAGTTACGAGGGGACGGGCCTCAGGTGGGGGTCCAGGTGGTGGCATGGGATTCCCAGGGGCTGGATGTGATCTCCTGAGAGGCAGGGCAGTGATGGAGGTCCGGTGACACTGAGGAAGGCATGGTACTTGTTCCCCTCTGCAGGTTTGGGTTTGTGCCAGCTCCTGCTGGGGCCTGAAGAGTGTCTGACGGGATGACAGACTCATTGAGGGGTAAAGGAGGTCCGCTGCAAGAGTCTCTTGGGTCGTGGCGGGAGAAGCGGGCCTGGGCTTTGAATGAGGAGGTGGAGAGGGACAGGTGTGACTGGAGAGGGGACAGCGCAAACCATGCTGAGGAGGAGGAGGGCTCAGGGGGTCTGATCTCACACACGCCGGGGTGGCTGATGTCAGGACAAGGAGCCAGGACAGGCGGGGAGGTCCTCAGAGCAGTGCCTGGGGTAGCCCCGGGTCCTGTCGCGTTCGGCAGGCACTGCCTGGGTGCCACATGCAGAGTGGCCTATGGGAAGCCAGAGAGATGCCTGTGACACGGGCTGGAGGCGGCAGTGGTGTCGTGGGTCCCGTGGTCACGGCCTGGCACGTGAGGGAGGAGTGATCCCATTGTGCTGTGCGAATGGGGAAGGGGGTGTGAGGGTGCACTCAGCCCCCTCGTACTCAGGGTTTAAGCCGGAAGGCTGAGCGTGAGTCCATGTGGCTGTGATCTTCGTGTCCCAGGAGAGCTGACCATGAGAGAAGCGGCCTGGGGCACAGATAAGACCGCCCCCTCCCCATCTGTTCTCACCGACAATCGGCAGCAGTGATGAGCGGGCACGAGGAAGAGCGGGTACCAGTGGACCAGGGCCTGGTACCTCCTCTGAGTGAGGGAGCTGGGGAGGAGGGCCATGGCCTTGGGATCCTGCTTATGAACTCTTCTGCCCCCGTCATGACAGGGCCACGGGACCTTTGAGGACGTGGCTGTGTACTTCTCTCAGGAGGAGTGGGGGCTCCTGGGTGAGGTTCAGAGACACCTGTACCATGATGTGATGCTGGAGAATTTGGCCCTTATAGCCTCGCTGGGTAAGGACCCTCCCTCCCAAACCATTGCCCTGCATGAGGCTCTGATTCTCTTTTCCCAAGGTTCTCTGTCCCTCCCAGACCTGGGCCATGGGCCCCGCTTCCTTCCCTGGTTCCTTGGCATGGGTATGAGACACCAACACGTTCTGCTGTGAAGCCTCTCACAGAAGGGCTTGGCTTCTGACTCCTGTACCTGCCTGATCAACGCTCGCTGATTAGCTCTGCCCCGCCCCCCGCCCCTTAACATGTTGACTGTTGACCTCTGTGAAGCATCCCTGTCCCCGCTTCTGCCCCCTTCTGTTTGGTGTGCCGCCTGTCTCGGGAATTACAGACATTGACGTGGGCAGTATTTGCAGGCAACCCTAAATGATTTTTGCAAGACTGTCCTCAAAATTCTAGTAATAAATTTCTTGCCTGTAGTCTCTCAGTGGTTGGGTCGCTCTGGGCCAGTGATGTTCACTTGACTGCCCTGTTTTTTTCTCTTGAGGACTTCAGTCTGCCAGGTCCCACGTAGTTGGCGAGGTTGAGCTGAGGGGTAGAGGAGAGCCCCGGGGACCTGACGGCTCAGACACCTCTCTTACCACAGGAAGGGGGGATTCATGGGATCCTGGCCATGGGCAGGGTGGGTGGGAGCAGTGGGCAGGCATGGTTTCAGGACTGAGTACAAACCGTAGCAGGCAAATGTCCTTTGCTCCCTGCTGTTTGAGCGACAAGGCTCATGGCCAAACCTCATTTCTGTTCCTCCTCCCCATCCTTGACATTTTGCCTACTTGTCATTTCTGCTGTGACTTCTGGTCCCTGGCTGTCCCCTACATCCATGTCCCCCACGTCTTTCCCCTTCCTTTCTCTCTGCAAATGTTCTGTCACATAGCCTGTGTTCCATGCGTCATGTGATGTGTGCATATCCCTACGTGGCTGACTATCTGCTACCCAGAGGCAATTGCCTTTTCCTGGCGTGGGACACACATTCCACACGGCATGAACTTATCACCAGCACACAACCACTGATTTCAGCCACTGCTGAAAGCCACTGGCAGAGGAGTGAGTGGAACCGCGTCTCTCCTCCCAACACAGCACTGGATCCTCCTTTCTCACTGGTTGTGAGACTCCTCCTCCTCCCCTCCCCTGCCCCCTGCCCCCTGCCCCAACACACCGTTCTGTAACCGTCAGTGCTACACAGTGTCCCTTTCCTCCATCTGACCCTGGCTCCCTTGTCCCAAAAACAAAGCCATGGACTCAGTCCTGGTTGTGTCCTGCACGCGTTTGTAATGGGCTGTCCTGTCCCACTAAAGTCTGCGGACACCTCACCACCATTTTCCTGCTCTCAGGTTGTTGGCATGGGATAAAAGCTAAGGAAGCCTTTTCTGAACAGAGTTTTTGTGGAAAGAGTGTCACAGGCCAGGATACCAGATCCAGGCCTATTTGTCCCCGAGGCTCCTTCCTGTGATACATGTGTCCCAGTGAAGAAAGACGTCTTCAACCCGGCTGAGCGTGAAGGGACGCACGCTGGGCTGAACCATGCACTTGTGGGCCTTGTGGGAAACTGCGCTTGCTCAGTTCACACCTCCACCAGCACCGGAGACAGAACCCCGGAGAGAAGGCCCTCAGAACGGAGGAGAATGGGGCTCTGTTTGTGAAGAGCAGGATCCCCGTGTCAGACAACATTTTCCCCAATGGAGAGGCCGAGAAGGATTTCCTGGGCGGCGTGGACCTTCTCCAGCACCAGGCCGTCCCCAGTGGAGAACGTCCGCACGGAGGCAGGGGAGCAGGGTGGTTTCTCGCCCTCGGCAAGGGCAGTGTAGCGCAGCGAGCGTGGGCAGCCCTGCCACTGAAAGGTTAAGTTCACAGAGCAGCAGAGTGCTTATGCCGGAGAAGGCCTTCATAAGCGTGGGCAGTGTGAGAAGTCCTTTGTCCACAAAAAAAGGCTTCTCGAGCACCAGGGAATCCACGCTGGAGGAAAGCCTCGTGCGTGCAGCAAATGTGGGAAGTCCTGTAAGTACAGATCTAGTCTTTTTTTTTTTTTTTAACATTTTATTTATTTTTGAGACAGAGAGAGACAGAGCATGAACAGGGGAGGGGCAGAGAGAGAGGGAGACACAGAATCGGAAGCAGGCTCCAGGCTCCGAGCCGTCAGCCCAGAGCCCGACGCGGGGCTCGAACTCACAGACCGCGAGATCGTGACCCGAGCCGAAGTCGGCCGCTCAACCGACTGAGCCACCCAGGCGCCCCCAGATCTAGTCTTAATCAACACTGGAAGGTTCACACTGGAGAAAGGCCTCCTCGTAAGCGCAGCGAATGTGGGAAATCCTTCATCTTTCGAAAGAGGCTTCTTGAGCACCAGAGAATCCACGCTGGAGGAAAGCCTCGTGAGTGCAGCAGACGTATGAAGTTCTTTAGACACAGCTCCACCCTCATTGAACACCGGAAAGTTCACACTGGAGAAAGCCATCTCAGTGCGGTGAATATGGAAATGTTTCATCCACAAAAAAAGATTTCTTTTGCACCAGAGAATCCACATTGGAGAAGAGTTCTCTGAATGCACCAAATGTAGGAAAACCATGAAAAGGTTGGAATTCAGTGAGCACCTGAGACTTCACCCTGGGGAAAAGCCGTATGAATATAATGAATGTGGGAAATTCTTCAGACACCAATCCCCTCATATTCAGCACCATAAAGTTAATGGTGGAGAGAGGCCTGGAATGAGTGTTCTGAATGTGGGAAGTCCTCCGTTTACCAAAGAAAGCTCGAGCAGAGAGAATCCACACTGGAGAAAGACGCTTTGAGTATAATGAACGTGGGAAAGCCTTCAGCCTCGAGGATAGACTTGTTCAGTACCACAGAGTCCATATTGGAGCAAAGCGTTTTTGTGTAGCAAATGTGGGAGATTTTTCCGTCAGAGATACTGCTTCGTCAGGCATCAGAAAAGTTCATAGTAGAGGAAGTCCTTGGCCACTAATGGAATGCACTATCACCACGTTAAAAACGACACGCCAGAGTGTAGACCTTCCACGGGATTGATCAGCTGAACCTTCTACTTTTGAGGATTCACAGTTCATTACAAGTATCAGGTGCTTGTGACTGTTTCTTGAGCTGACCTGACTTTCTAATGTGCCTAGTGCCCTGTGGCAGAAAGTATGTCATCACTACCATGTGGCATGCCCCCACAGGGTCCATCATCTCTCCGTGTACAGGGGCGTAGACCTCTGTGCCCCAAGCCCTGAAGGGAATTCGGTGTAACGAGAGCCTAGCCGAGCTGCGTGAAGCAGAGACGAGGTCCCGCTTCGCTGAGAGAAAGAGTCTGGGTTCTCTGTGGATTTGCAGTTTCTCTCACGGATGCTATTCCTTCGTGGATTCTCGCGATTGACTTGTGCCTACTCCAAGCCACCCAGCTGGGAAACCGCCTGATCTCCATCGGCCGGCGTACATGTTGACAGACATCTTATTGCTTAAGCCACGTTGAAATTTGGAGGTTATGTGCATTTGGGGGGTATGTTTAGGACACGGCTGTGGCTTGCCAGTGTGAAGGGCTGAACAGCTTTTGTGTGTCCCAGTGTCACGTCAGAGGCACAGTACGGGTCAGAAAAGAGTTCTTCCCATTTTGGCTTAATTTGCATTGCTTCCCGAGGCCTTCTGGGAAAGAGTGCAGTAGGTGGGATGTTTAACTTCCTAAGGGATAATCTGACCTGGTAATCTATCTGTTTACACTCTCACCAGAAGAACCAGCACCAGAATTCCAGTCTCTTTATATCCTTAAACTTGCTCTGGTCAGGGTTCCTAATTTCAGTCGTGTAATAGGTGTATAGTGGCACCTTGTGGTTTTAATTTGCTTTTTCCAAATGGCCTGGTGTTTAGAGGTTTTTCATGTGTTAATTTCTAGCCATTGTATCTTTTTTGAAATCTCTGTTCCTGTGATTTGTCATCTCAATTACTGGGTTTTGACATTTGTCCATGGATTATTGATAAAAGTCTTCTGTTTTAAGTGTTTGCCAATATATTCTTCCAGCCTTGGTCTTGTCTTTTTGATGGCTTTTCCTGCGGAAAAATTTTTTTTATTTTAACGAGGTTTAATTTGTCCATTCTTTTACTGAATATCTGTTTGATCTTGTATATAAGAAATGCTTGCCAAAAAATAAAAGAAGAAATGTTTTCCAAATTTAAAGACATAATTTTTCCTTTGTTTCTTTCTGTAAAAAGTTTTTTTTTAGCTTTTTTATGGATGTGTATATGTCATTCTCAGTTAATCTTTGGACATTCTTTTCAGGAGGGAAAAATGGATACCCAGTGGCACCTGGCTGACTCCATTGGTAGAATGTGTGACTCTTGATCTTGGGGTCATGAGTTTGAGCCCCACGTTGGGCATAAAAATCACTTAAACAGTAAAAAACAAAAAACAAAAAAACTGTGGATACCCAGTAGCTGCCCTAATATTCTTTCTCCCTTGAATTGCTTTTGTGTCTTCGTTGAAAGTCAATCATTTATATGCATATTTATTTCTAGACCCTGTTCTATTGCATTTATTTTATTTATGTTAAACTTTCATGCGTTGAATAATTTGTTTGGGTGATATGTCTTGAAATCAAGGCCATGTACTCCTCCAGCTGCCTTCTTTTTCGAAGTTGTGGTCATTCTTGGTCTTTTGCCATTCCATATGAATTTTAGAATCTGCTTGTCAATTTCTACATCACAAAAAAGCCTACCAGGATTAAAAAACAATTTTTTTAATATTTATTTTTGAGAGAGAGAGTGCGAGCAGGGCAAGGGCAGAGGGGGGAGACACAGAATCTGAAGCAAGGTCCAGGCTCTGAGCTGTTAGCACAGAACGGTGAGATCATGACCTGAGCTGAGGTAGGATGCTTAACTGACTGAGCTACCCGGGCACCCCAGCCTACAAGGATTTTGATTCAGGTTGCATTTAATATTCAATGTAGAGAAAATACTGAGTGTCCCAATCCATAAGCATGATATGTCTCCTTTCATTTTGATATTACTGAAATTTTTTAGCAATATGTTTAAGGACTATGTATACTTTTTAAATTATTTTTTAAGGTTATTTATTTTGAGAGAGAGCGTGCGTGCAAGAAGGGCAGAGAGAAGAGAATCTCAAGCAGCTCCACACCATCAGTGCAGAGCCCAGTGTGGGGCTAGAACTCACGAACTGTGAGATCATGACCTAGCCGAAACCAAGAGTCTGATGCTTAACCGACTGAGCCATCCAGAAGCTCCTAGAGATTGTATATATACATACATACATATACACACATATGAATGTGTCTGTCAAGTACTGCTGGTCCATATACATCGCCATCATTTAGTTTTGGTCATTTAGTAATTTAATTAGTATTGTTACTGAGATTATTGCTGACAGATTCCTCTTCTATGTTCTATTTAAATGGAAATTGGGGGTTAAATTTTAATTTGCTTAATATCATTTCTACAAATAGTATTTCACTTTTATGAAATAAAATAGCTCTGGCTTGGGCTGTGATGATTTACTCAATGCAAATTTATGAAAATACATGTCAGATTTTTTACTTAGAGATTTCTCATTCTTTATATTTTTATTTTTTATTTATGGGGTTCCTGGGTGGCTCAGTCGGTTGAGTGTCCGACTTCAGCTCAGGTCTTGATCTCACTGGTTCGTGAGTTCAGGCCGCATCGCGCTCTGTGGTGACAGCTCAGAGCCTGGAGCCTGCTTCTGATACTGTGTCTCCCTCTCTCTCTGCCCCTCCCCCACACGCGGTCTGTCTCTCTGCCTCTCAAAAATAAAACTAATAAAAAAAAATTAAAGATGTTTTATTTATTTTGAGAGAGAGAGAGAGAGTGTACAAGTGGGGAGGGGCAGAGAGAGGGAGAGAGAATCCCAAGCAGGCTCCACACTGCTAGCACAGAGCCTGTTGTGGGGCTTGATCTCACAAGCTGTGAGAGAGATCATGACCTGAGCCGAAACCAAGAGTCAGATGCTTAATTGACAGGTGCCCCATCTCATTCTTTATTTTTACTTATTTATTTATTTTTTAATGTTTACTTATTTTTGAGACCAAGACACAGCATGAATGGGGGAGGGTCAGAGAGAGGGAGACAGAATCCGAAGTAGGCTCCAGGCTCTGAGCTGTCAGCACAGAGCCAGACGGGGGGCTGGAACTCACAGACTGTGAGATCATGACCTGAGCTGAGGTCAGACGCTCAACCGACTGATCCACCCAGGCGCCCCACCATCTCATTCTTTATATTTTTAGATCTAGTATATTATTTCATGTGAATTATAAGGTCAATTTTACCTCTATTTTTTGAAGTAATGATACAAATATTTAAATACCACATAATAAATAGTTTCTTAATAAGTTGGTAATTTATATTTATCAGTAAAAATATATCCATATATGTATGTGCATGATTTGTTTTAGATGCTTCTCGTTCTGGGTCACCGATCTATTTTTTTTTTTTTTTTCATTTTCAGTATAAAGTGGTAGTACCCATTGTCTTAATTTCCCTTGAGTTTTTAAAATTATTTTCCCTTATTTTTATAATTTTGGTATTTTATAATTAGGAAATGTTAGGAATATTACCAAAATATTTATGTTAGAATTACGTTAAATAAGATACTTAATTGTTAAAAATATGTTTATATATGTTATTTTGGGCTATAATTTGCTTTTGCTGTTATTTATTTCTGATCTTCATAGTTCAGTTTTAACTTTTGCTTCTACTTTCCTTTAAATTACCTATATATAGTGTTATTTTTGCCAAATTTTAATTAGCTTATTAATTTTTTAAATTTATTAACACCAATGGATTTTGCCAAAACATAAGGAAAGGACTGTAAGATATCTTTGCAGGAATTTTTGTGTTGTATGTTTCCCTTGGATTCTTTAATTGAAATATTTATTGTGAGAATTGGTAAGTCACATGCAGCTGTAAGAATTGTTAGATCCTGTGTGTGCTTTACCCAATTTCTCCAATAGTAACATTTTCCAAGACTATATTGTAATATCACAGCAATGAAATTGGCATTGATATTATCTACTCATCTCCTACAGATTCCTCTAGTTGTGCTTGTACATAGGGTGTGTGTGTGTGTGTGTGTGTGTCTGTGTGTTCTGGACCATAGTTTTTTACTCAAGAAAATATTCTGGAGAAAAGTCCACAGAGTCGGTTCTGCTGAAATAGAACATATGCATTTCTGAAAATCACCAAGCTATGCAACATCCACAATAAAAATCAACAGGGCTTATTGAGATCCTCAAAATGTCATCAGTAGAATGTAAAAAAAGAAGATAGAATCCTAATAAATGCAGTAACACAGTTTCACACATGTTAAAAGTTTGAGAAACACATAAATACTGTAATAAATAGAGCACTTAACCTTAGCCTGAAATTTGTTTTGTGGAAGTGGGTGTCAGAGGGTTGCAACTTGTGAATTATGCTATGAAGTGATGGAAGGAGGATGACCTCAAAAGTCACTTGCCTAAAATTCCCCCACCAGAAGTGAACAGGCTTGGCTCATAACACATGGTGAACTGGCATATCTGGTAGATGTTTGAGTTGTGTCCTTACAACTACGTGACTTGTTTTAGCTGGGTAGTTTTCTGCATCTCAGTCTTTTCTGTAGATGAAAGATCCATAAGGAAGCATAAAATTTGCTTCACTCTCAAAGTGTTCTATAGTTTCTTGATTGTGTTGGGAAAAATTCTGAAATACTGTTGGCTGGATTAGTGCTGGAGATCTCCTTTACTCACCTCTACAACTGTAGAGGTCTGTTGTGCAGTTGTGCCCTCATTGATTCACCTGATCCGTACGGATAATGGACACTGAGGCTATTTCTAATGCAATTCTTCAGTGAATTGCCTTTCCACAAATAAGCATATAGTGCTAATGCCTGTTTCAATGGAGAAAATATGAGTTAGGATAAGCACAGAAAATTACTCTCTATAGTGATGGTAAGATTTATTTTTGCTTTTTTTCCTACTAACCCCACTGACTTCGAAAAATTCAAATTCAAATTGAAATTGAGAGTCATCTTCCTCACTCAGACTGGAGTTGGGATCCTAGGAAATTCATCCCTCTTTTGTTTTTATACCTTCTCTTTGCTCATTGGACACAAGTTGAGACCCACGGACCTGATTCTCAACCAGCTGGTCCCAGCCAACTCCATAGTCCTCTTCTCCAGAGGGATCTTCAAACAGTGGTGGCTTTTGGATCCCAATATTTCTTGGATGCTGCTGCATGTAAACTTGTCTTTTATTATTACAGAGTGAGCACAGGTGGTTTCCTTCAGCACTATATGTCGCCTCAGTGGCCTCTAAGTCATTACACTGAACCCTAGTATTTTTGGGTAGGTGGAACTCTAGATTAGATCCCCATTGGCTTCTGCCGTTTCCTCTCCTGCATGCTACATCTCTGGATAAATTCATGTATTGCTCTAATAGTTAATGGTCCATTGAATAACAAAACCTTAGTGTAAAAAAGAAAAATGGATTCTGTTCCTGGAACATGGTAGGGGGATTTAACGTATGCAGTCATATATTTTCCCCTTGACTTTCCTAGATGTTAGAACCCTTTGGTGGATTGAAAGTGAGGCTCACAAATGATGGGTTTTGTGGGGCACCCGGGTGGCTCAGTCGGTTAAGAGTCCGACTTTAGCTCAGGTCATGATCTCACAGTTTGCGGGCTCTGTGTTGACAGCTCAGAGCCTGGAGCCTGCTTCAGATTCTGTGTCTCCCTCTCTGCCCCTTCCCACTCTCACTCTGTCTCTCCCTCTCTCAAAAATAGATAAACATAAAAAAAAAAAACTCGAAAGAAATGCTGGGTTTCTGAAGCTGTCATTTTTATCGATTGAGGTGCTGGTTTAAGAGATATGTTGTTCTTGGGAATATTCACTGAGCTGTACAATTATGATGTGTTTATTTTGCAGCATTATATGTGTGGTCATGCAAGTCTGACACTTTGACACTCCATGTTTGTTCCTCACTTTTATTCGGAGATTCTCCTTTCTCTCTAAACCCACTCACACTCTGTGGCTCCCTCATGTTGAGCTGATGACCTCAAGTCATTCTTCCTTCAGAAAATGGGATAAGAAAGTACCTTTTTACAGTATATACTTCCTCTAGGAGGACTCCCACCCTCTCTCCTCTCTCCTCACAATATACAAAGGGCTGCTGCTGTAGACAAGGGCTGGCTCCCCAAGTGGGCTCTGGATCCTCCTTTCTCTTCCCATCGAAATGGTTTCGCCCTGCTGTTTCCACTTTCTCCTCCGTCATCTCTCCTGGGTTACTCCCATCGGCATACAAATGCGGCCTCGTATCTACTCTTCTGAAAGAAAAACACTCTAGTTCCACCACCTCCCTCAGCTCCATTCCATGTCCTCACCTTCCCTGGCTCCTCCTCCTCACTCCCCATCCCAGGCACGTCTGTGGCCACAAAGCCAATTCCTGCCCAAATCACCAGTGACTCCATTTTAGTCCAGTGGTTACTTCTGCATCCTCAGGTCAATGAATTTGGGGGAGTTTTCAGTAAGATTGGCCAGTGTTGCTCCCTCCAGACTTTCCCTGTCACCCTTGATATTCCCTGAACTCCAGGCTCATTTTTCCAACTTGTAATTTGACATATCAATGTGCCTTTCTGATAGATATCTTAATGGACCCACATAGAGTGGTTCCCCCAGGCTTTATAACTACAAATTTAATCCTCTCAGTCATTTCTGCCTCTATGAATAACATCGTAATCTCAACAGTTGCTTTTTTTGCCCCCCCCCCATGTAGCAATTTTCCATCCTTGATTCATCCCTTTTTCTGATAATTTAACTCATGTTTCACTTAAGTCCTGTTCTAAAAATTTATTCAAAATGCATCACAGACCTAGATATAAAACTACCCGACTTCTAGAAGATGACATAGAGGAAAATCTTTGTTACCATGGTTAAGCAAATACTTAGATAAAACTACAGCGATGCCTTGCTGGGTCGGTAGAGGATGCGACTCTTGATCTTGGGGTTGTAATTGTGAGCCCCACATTGGGTGTTGAGATTACTTAAAAATAAAATTTTTAAAAAAATAAACAAAAACCAAAAATGTGTTTTAAGGAAAAAATATGAGAAATTACACTTCCTCCCATTTAAGATCTAATGCTCTTCAAAAGGCTCTATAAAAACCATAAAGGTGATCTACAGATGGGGGAAAATAATCTGCAAGTCACATGGTTGGTAAAAGACTATGTATATAGTCTTTTATATATTATGGCTACAATAACATATAAAATTGTATCCATGATATATAAAAAGTGTTATACGAGAAAAAACTCAAATGTTAGGAAATTAATTAGAAAATATGGGTAAAAGATTTCATCAGACATCTCTACAACAAATATAGACCAATGACAATTATGCACATAAAAAGTTGCTTAATACCATTAGTTCTGAGGAAAATGTGGAAAAAAACCCCACTATGATACACCACTACTTAGCTGTTTGAATAGCTGAAACTGAAAAGACTGGCCCTAGCACATGTTGGTGATGTGGGGCAACTGGGACTCTCATACCTTGCCAGTGGGAATGTCAACTGGGACAGTGGCTTCAAAAAACACACACTTACCAAATGACCCTGCGGTGTGTTCATAACATTTATGTGAGTGAAATAAAAATATGTATTTGCACAGTTTTTCTAGTGACTTTATTTGTAATTTCCAAAATCTGAAAACAAAAGCTCAGCTGGGAAATCGAGGCTGCATCCCTACAGTGGTATACCACCCAGTAATGGAAAGAAGGAACCACTGACACATGGAACAACACGGATGAATCACACGTGCTTTATGTTAAGTGAAGGAAGCTAGATTCAATGGCCTTGTGCTGTTTGATTTCATTTATGTGCCTCTCTGGAAAAGTGAGTCTCCAAAATTTTAGAGCTAGATATCACATGGGGTTACCAGTGTCTGTGGATAGGGAGAGGTATGTAGGAGCACAGGAGGAGTTTTGGGTGTGATCAGACCATTAAGTGTATTGATTTTGGTAGTAATTAAAAAACTATGCTGTCAAAACCCACAGAGCAATACATGGAAAAAGGTATATTTTACAGCATGTAAGTTATAATTTAATTTAAAACTTTAAAAAGGCAGGGGCATGTGAGTGGCTCAGTTGGTTAAGCGTCTGATTCTTGATTTCAGCTCAGGTCATGATCTCACGGTTCTTGAATTTGCACTGGCAGTGCGGAGCCTGCTTGCGATTCTCTCTCTGTGTCTCTGCCTCTCCCCTGCTGTCTCTCCCTATCTCTCAAAATAAATAAATAAACTTCAAAAACTATTAACAAATTTTTTTTTATTTTTAAAAAATCTTTATTTTTGAGAGAGAGACAGAGTGTGAGCAGGGGAGGAGCAGAGAGAGAGGGAGACACAGAATCCGAAGCAGGCTCCAGGCCCTGATCTGTCAGCACAGAGCCCAACGCGGGGCTCGAACTCACGAACCGTGAGATCATGACCTGAGCGGAAGTCGGACGCTCAACCCAGGTGCCCCCCCCTCAAAAATAAAAATTTTAAAAAGGCAAATAAATGGCTGTTATTATTCTAAACAAGGTGTCCATTAAAGAACATTCTGATAATAGCATTTGGCCATGGCTTGAAGGCTATAGGCAGCAAGAAGTCCCTGTAGGAGGAAAGTTTATAGGGTTGGACCAAGAAAGACATGGTCATGTTTGTCCTTTAAACCTATTGCAAGAATTAAGGTTTTATTTTGTAAAGAAGCATGCATTGAGAGGTTTGGAAAGGGAAGTGACATGATTTTACTTGGGAAAGATTAGTCATTCTGGCTACTATTTAAAGATTAGACCACATATGAACAAGGAAAGTAGGGAGATCATTTAGAGACAACTACGAGACATCAAGGGTGAACGGATGGTAGCTGGATCAACTGTGAACATTTAGTTGGGAGAGATAAACAGATTTTTTTATCCTTTGATTTGATGATGAATGTTAGGAGGGACAGAAGAGAAAGTGGTTAAGATTGGCCTGCAGGTTGGTATTCTGAGGAACTAGAATAATGGAGCTGTTGTGAACCAAGATGACCACTGGGGACAGCAAATTCGAGTCCATCTGGATTTGCTGAGTAGGCGGATAGAGGTACCAGTCAGTTCCTGGAGGTGGTGTGATATATAGATGCAACTTTGGTGTCCCAAGTAGAGAGAGAATATCATCAGATACGAGACTAGTTGAGGTTCCTGATGTTAGTGAGTGTACATAGAAAAGAAGTGAGATCAGAGATTTGGGCCTTGGGCTCACATTTGTACTCCTCATGTTCCTCCTTTCCTGCCTTCCCCCTTGCCCTTTTCTGGCTACTCCTTCCACCTCACCAAGCTTTTTCTTATCTCCTCTTTTTGGCACTTAAAAAAAAATGTTTATTCATTTATTTGTGAAAGAGAGAGAACACGAGCAGGGGAGAGGCAGAGGGAGACAGAGTCCTAAGTAGGCTGATGCAGAGCAGGCCCAATGCAGGGCTCAGACCCACGCACTGTGAGATCATGACCTGAGCCAGAATGAAGAGTTGGTCGCCCAGCCAACAGAGCCACGTAGGCGCCCCTGGCACTTTATCTACCTTCATGTTGGATTGTTTTAACCTGGCTCTCCCCACGAGAGGCTTGTCCTCATGTGTACTGTCAGTCTCAACTTAGGTATCACCTGCACAAAGTGCCTGCCCACACCCAGAATACAGAAAGGAGCATGTTTCCCTTCCTTCCAGCTTAAACATTTACCCAGCTGCTTTCTCAAGTCAACTTTTACTCCCTTCTGTCTCTGTCCTCTCCCTCATTAGTTTCAGTGATACATTTAGAGCAACAGGAGAACAAGAAACATATACTTTGTTAGTAGGTCACTGGGTGTAGTATTGAGTGAGTTGTGCCATTATCATTTCATAAGAGGAATTGAATATATTTCAGGATATGGAATAAAAAAATGATACGGATAAAACTGTGGCTCACTGGGTTGGATACAATTACAGATAATTTAAGCAGAAAAGATTATTTTCTGAGGGAACTGGAGCCTGGCTTACCCTTGTCCACCTGCTTCAGAGTGGCCAACATCCATTCCTCCTCTATGTTCATTGCCATGAACCTATCCGGAGTCTTCTCTCTCCTGTCCCTGACCTAAAATTCTGAAACTAACAAAACCGACTTCAACGCTTCCGGGTACATTCCTTTAAAAAGCAATAGCATGATGTTTATTAGCTTCCAGCTGCGGAGTGAACACCTTTTGTACCAAGTGACGACGGAATGAGATGTCCATTTGGATCTGTCTCTTTGGGGGCATCTGAAATAATATTTCTAGCCTCCGAAGCAAGCTCTGCTTCATTGGGTCTAACATATTTCTAAACACTCTGGCGACCAGTTCCAACAACGAACCCAGAAGTATGGGTGTTGCCCTTCCTCAAGGAGTGGAGCCCAGCCCCGCGGTGGCGAGGCCACTTCCCAGCGACCCTCGCGCTGCCGCCGCACTTGCCCGGGGGGTAGCTGTGGAGACATCCTTCGCGGAGCCCACGGAGCTACAGAAATTACACTACCCAGAATGCTCTCCGTGCGCGCCGGGCTGCGCCGAGCCTAGGAAGGCTCAGGAGAGGGCACTTCCGGGAATCACGTGATGCCGGGGCGGGACTTCCGGCGTCCTCTTCTTGGCGGTCATTTTGGTTTCTCGGAACTTACATCGGTGTAGAGGTGCTGAAGCACTGGTTTGGGAGCGAGGTGATGGGACCAAGAAAGCGCAAGGGGAGGCGATGTCCCCGCCGCGCAGACTGGCGTCCGCGACTCGCTGGGCTGCCCCGGGCTGCCCCGCGCCGGGGTCGGGACAGGGACCGCCGGCCCGGGTGTCCGCTCCGCCCACAGAGTCCGCGCAGGGACCCGGCTGAGGTAAACGCGCGGCCCCCGGACCCTCCCCGCCCTCCCCCACCCAGAACCTTCAGGCCCGAGCGCGGGGCGCCTGCTCGCGTCCCTGCGGCCCGGGTCCCGGTGTCCGGGCCCGGGAGGCGCTCGCGGGCGGGGACCCCGCGTCTGAGCGCCGGCGTGACTGGGTGCGGGAGCGGGCTGCAGGGGGAGCCGAGGGGGAGGAATCGGGGGGGGGGGGGGTCCGCCTTCTGCCGTCGGGAAACAGAGGGTGTGCGGCGGGGGCACTGGCGGGCTGGAGGGGTTGTCCCTTCATGTGAGGACTCTAGATGCGAAAGAGAGTTTTGGCCAAAGGAGGAACACGATCTCTGGGATTTAAAAATTTCCCAAAGGTTGGGGCGCCTGGGTGGCTCAGTTGGTTAAACCTCTGACTTCGACTCAGGTCATGATCTCACCTTTCCTGGGTTCAAGCTGACAGCTCAGAGCCTGGAGCCTGCTTCGGATTCTGTCTGTCTCTCTGCCCATCCCCCGATCGCTTGCGCGCGCTCTGCCTGTCAAAAATAAACATTAATAATAATAATAACAACAATAATAAGTAAAAGTTTCCCAAAGGTTGCTCTTAAAGAGAATAGATTGGAAGGGGGTTGATGAGGACAGTGGGGCGCCGGGAGGTTTCATCTTGAGCAAGGTCACACCCCCGGTAAGAGTCTCACTCCGGCACAAGGGTTTGACAGCTGAGGTCACCTGGCCCTTGAGCGGGGCAGGGGTACAGGGTGATCTGAGCCCATGGAGTCTGGCCATGGTTACCTTCCTCTAAGGCCTGCCTCTCTTCACAGGTTTCTGTGGGTGAAGAAATGCTCATGAGGCCAACACAGGTCAGTGGAGGGAGTCTGCGTCCTGGGGTTAAGGTGTCCTGGGACTCTGCCTGCCATTCTTCCAGGTCTTGGGTCTAGGGGACCTTGGAGAAACCCTGAACATGGCGCCCTGAGGGGTTCTTGTTTCTGGCAACGAGTTGAAAGAGGTGTGGAAAGTTATCCTAGGAACAGGTACTAATACGTGCAAATACTTGCAGGCGTAATTTAGCTGGGAACGTCCAGGGAACTGAAGGTTTCCTTTTTTTTCCTCACGGAAGCAAGGGGACAGGAGGCAGGACTGGAATGGTTGCCTTTGAGGTCAGGTGTCTATTCTGGAGGCAATAGGAGGTTGATTAAGAGCAAAGTGATCTTGGGGCGCCTGGGTGGCTCAGTTGGTTAAGCGTCTGACTTGGGTTCAGGTCATGATCTGGCAGTTTGTTTGAGCCCTGTGTCCGGCTGTGTGCTGACAGCTCAGAACCCAGCACCTGCTTCGGATTCTGTGTCTCCCTCTCTCTCTGCCCTTCCCTGACTCACTCTCTGTCTCTGTCTCTCTCTCTGAAAAATAAATAAACATTAAAAAAAAAAAAAATAGCCATTCTGAAATGGGCCAGGGCTACTGCTTAAAAAAAAAAAAAAAAAAAGAGTCAGGTGATCTTATCCAGGTCTTAACAGGCTTCATCTGGCTGCACAGTGGAGGACGGATGCTGGGATGAGGGAGGGAGAAGGATGACCCAGAAGAATGCTACTGTAATAGGCTGGCTAGTTGAGTGTTATCAGATGTAAACAGTGGCCCTCAAGGTGGGAGAAATGGTTGGATTGTGGATTCATTTTTTTAAAGTAGGGCCAACTAGACTTTCGGTTGTGAAAAGTGAAGGAGAGAAAGGAAGGAATCAGGGATGACCCTAAAGTTTTTGGTCTCAGCAGCTGGAAGGCCGGAAGCTCCGTCAATGGAGATGAGGTGGTCAGTGGTGGAAACAGTGTTCAGTGGGGGATATCAGGAGGTTTGTTTCAGCCATATGCGGCCTGAGATGTTTCAGAGACCGCTGAGTAGAGGCATTAAGCGGGCAGTTGCGCGCACGCTTTGGTGGTGGGGGGCAGGTATCAGGCTGGAGCTATCCCGCAGGTGATTGCTGCTGTGTCAGCCTAGGCGGAGCTGTGGTTTACACTGAGGAGGGGGGATTTTCAAGTCTCAGCGGTGGTCCTCTTAACCGTCCAAGAGGATGGTGTGGGCCAAGAACTGGGTCTCTTGCTTGGGCACCTTGTTGAAGGTAGTCGGTGTTGGGGACACAGGGGAGGGAGAAAAGTGGCCGTGAGGAGGGTGTGGGCAAGAAGGATGATCTGGCAGGTTACCAAGGTTTCCAAGAGAGAAGTGGACATGAGAAGCATGTGGAGGCAGAGGAGTAATTGAGGCTGGAACTGGTGCTTTTTCACCTTTCTGTGGATTCCCCAGGATTTCGTGTTGACCCTTGGGTGGGACATGAGATGTTTCCGTCAGGATGGTAGGTTATTTCAGAGTCCGCTGTGGTCATCTGTGAGTTATTAGGCCTAGGGTAGAAGAGCACTGGGGCTGGGTTTTGAATAAGGTTTAGGTGTGACTGGAGGGGGCAGGATGGGCCGCACACAAAGGTGTATCTGAGATGTGGGTGTGGTTCTGGTTGGTGAGGTTGAAGCAAAGAACAGAGCTAGCTTTCTCCCTGTGAAGGGGAGGCTTTCCCGGCAGGATTCTGGACTGTGCTTAGTAGTAGAGGCCATCAGAGATTGAGTAGTTCTGGATCCTACTTGAGTTTGCTCAGCGAGCAGTGTCTTGTGATGCCTTGTGCCAAGTGACGAGGGGAGAGTCCAGGGGGAAGCCTGTGCTGTGGGGCGGGGAGGTAGTTGTGGTGGTGGAGGGAACGCATCTGTGGGCTCCAGAGATGTAAAAGAGGTGCAGTCTACAGAGTCATGTGCCTGTGAAGAGGGAGTGTGAACTAATGGCCCCAGGGTCCTGATATTGCGGACTTAAGGTTGAAGGGAACGCCCAGATTTGGTTGTCTGGGAGGCACAGTCTAGAGGACAACGGGGGTATTGGCGGGAGGAGTGGGGCCCTGTGTGCCAGGCCCAGAGTTTAGATGGTGTTTATCTGATGATCTGCTGTGGTTGCTGAGGGCTGAACAGCAATTAGGAACCATGAGGAGAGAGCACCAGTGGTGCCCATGGGGTAGGGTTTTTTAAGGTTTTTTTGTTTATTTATTTAAAAAAAAAAATTTTTTTTTTTAATGTTTATTTATTTTTGAGACAGAGAGAGACAGAGCATGAATGGGGGAGGGGCAGAGAGAGAGGGAGACACAGAATCGGAAGCAGGCTCCAGGCTCTGAGCCATCAGCCCAGAGCCCGACGCGGGGCTCGAACTCACGAACCGTGAGATCGTGACCTGAGCTGAAGTCGGACGCTCAACCGACTGAGCCACCCAGGCGCCCCTGTTTGTTTATTTTTTGAGAGACAGAGACAGCGTGTGAGCGGGGGAGGGGCAGAGAGAGGGAGACACAGAATCTGAAGCAGGTTCCAGGCTCCGAGCTGTCAGCACAGAAGCCAACATGGGGCTCAAACTCACAAACCATGAGGTCACGAACTGAGCCGAAGTCAGACACTTAACCGATTGAGCCACCTAGGCGCCCCTAATGGGGTGGTTTTGTTGGGGGAAGAGACTGTGGATCTTTGGGAGAGGGGCTATTTGTGGTTTCATCTGTCTCCATCCTGACAGGACAGTGTGACATTTGAAGACGTGGCCATGTACTTCTCTTGGGAGGAATGGGGTCTCCTCGATGAGGCTCAGAGATGGCTATTCCACAATGTGATGCTGGAGAACTTTGCACTTGTGACCTCCCTGGGTAAGGCCCTCATTCCTACCCCAGGGACCTGGGCTAAGCTCTGCTTTTCTGTTTTTATCCCAGGGGTAGCTGGGTACTTGTCCCATCAGAAACACGGGCGCTGCTTCCTTCCCCATTTCCCGGTTACCTGTTGTTAGGGTTGGGCTGAGTGCGCTGCCCCGGGGCCTCGCTGGGAAGGATTCACGTGACCAGTAGTCTTGCAGTTATGCTACTGGTTTCCACCTTGCTTGCCCTTTCACTGTCTGGCCGACTCTGTCCAAATCCACACCACCTCCCTGCCCCGGGTTTTGCCCACTTCCTATAAGTGAGGACATTCCCTTGTCCCTGCCTGTGCCAGGAACTGTGGGCACTGCCACGGTCAGTTCTCACGGGGACTATGGCAGTTCTTGCAGGGTCCTCCTCTGAGGATTGTTTTGGTAATACTAATTTTCTTTCCTGTGGTCTCTTATGTGTTTAGTTGCTCTGGGCCCATGCGGACCACTCATCTGTCCTACTTTTCCCTTAGGACTTGAATTATGCAGGTCCTATTTAGTTCCTGAACCTCAGGTTGGGGAGGAGAGGCCTGGGTGCTTCACAGGATCAACGTGACTCCAGCCATGACAAGATGGGCTCATCGGGGCTGTGTTCAGATGATACCAGAAACCTGTCCTATTCCGCTCAAGTCTTGGTGCCGCTGGCCACCTCATTTCTACTTCCTTCGCCATTCTTGACACTTGCTGACTTGTCATTTCTACTCTGAATTTGGTTCATTCCCCCTTCTCTGAGCCCCTCTCTTATTGCTTCCTCTGCAGCGCTCTGTCACGTCGCCCTGTACATACCATATCGTGGGGTGTGCACGTATCCTCACGTGGTTCTTAAACACCAGCTCTCTTACACTTGGTTTTCCTGGGCCCAGGTGCGCCCTTCTGCACAGTTACGGGCAAGGATTTACCGAGAGCCATTAGCAGAGGAGTGAGCTGTGGATCCTACTGCTCCTCCCTGTGCCACACCCCCACCATGTGTTCTTCACCTGGTGAGGCCTCCCCACTGTGTGACCTTTAGAAGCAGCTTCTTGACCCTGACCCCAACTCCTTTGTCCCAGAAACAGTGCCATCAACTCATCCACTGGTGTATTGGACACACGTTAATGATGGTGCTGCCTCTTCCCACTACTGCGTCTGTGTACTTCACTAGAATTTCTCTGCTTGCAGGTTGTTGGCATGGAGCAGGGGATGGGGAGGCACCTTCTGAGCAGAGCGCTTTTGTAGGAGCGTCGCAGGTTAGGACTCACCAGGCAAGTCCAGATCCCCAGAAGGCACACCCCTGTGAGATATGCGGTCTGGTCCTGAAAGACATTTTGGGTGTGGCTCTGCATCAGAGAACACATCCCCAGCTGAGACCTCGCACATGTGGGAGACGGACCAGTTTCATTGCAAACCTTCACCAGCACGGGAAGCAGCACAGTGTAGAGAAACCCCTGAAAAGGGCTTCACTTGTGAAGAGCTGCAGGTTCCATGTGCCAGGGGAGTCCTTCACCTGTGGGGAGGTCAACAAGGACTTCCTCACCGGTTCAGGCGAGCACCAGCACCAGGCCAGTCGTGATGGACAGAAAGCTCACAGTAGCACCATGTGTGGGGAAGCTGTTCACAGTGGGAAAAGCCATCACAGTTGGTGTGAAGACAAGAAAGCCTTCAGCCACAAATGCTCTCTTGCTCAACACCAGAGTGTCCGTGCCCAAGAAAAGCCTTACAGATGCAGTGAATGTGGGAAATCCTTCACCCGAAGGTTTAACCTCTTGCAGCATCAGAAAGTCCACACTGGAGAAATGCCCTATAAATGTAATGAATGTGGAAAATTCTTCACCAATATCTTCGGTTTCATTCAGCACCAAAGAACTCACACTGGGGAAAAGCCTTACAAGTGCAGCAGATGTGGAAAATTCTTTGGCCAAAAGTCTACCCTTACTGTACATGAGAGAATTCACACTGGAGAAAAGCCCTATGGGTGCAGTGAATGTGGGAAATTCTTTAGACATAGCTCCAGCCTCATTAAACATCAGAGAGTTCACACTGGAGTGAGGCCTTATAAGTGTGGTGAATGTGGAAAATGTTTTACTGACAACTCCTGCCTCATTAAACACCGTAGAATTCACACTGGAGAAAGGCCTTATGAGTGCAAGGAGTGTGGGAAACTTTTTAGCCAAAGTTTTGGACTCACTCAACACCAGAGAGTTCACACTAGAGAAAGACGTTATGAGTGCAGGATATGTGGGAAATCCTTAACCCGCAAGTCCTACCTCATTCAACACAACAGAGTTCACGCTAGAGACAGGACTCCCGAGTGCAGGGAACATGGGGAATTCTTCAGTGACACCCAGTTTGCTCAACCCCAAAAAGTTCACATCCGAGAACGGCCTCATGAGTGCGACAAATGCGCAAAAGGTTTCAGCCGAAGGCCTAACCTCATTCACCACCACACAGGAAGTCTGTATACATGCAGCAAATGTGGGAAAGTCTTCAGTCAGCGGCCTGCTCTGATTGAGCACCAGAACGTTCACAGTGCAGGTGGGCTTTATGAGTGCACTGAATGTGAGAAAGCCTTCAGCCAGAGATGTGACCTCATTTGACACAAAAAAGTCCACACTGGAGAAAGACCTCATTGAGTGCAGTGAATGTGGAAAAGCCTTCGGCCAAAAGTCTCCCCTCATCAGGCACCGGGAAGTTCACACAGAGCAAAGCCATGGCCGTGTAGGGAACAGGCTGTTTACCTGTTTGATATAAAGACATTGGAGGAGAGCCTTCGTGAAGGAGACATCTTCCTGAAGTTGAACTCCTGCATCTTAAAACACCACAGGGAAGATTCCCTGTATATTCCAGGTATGTGGGAAGCTTCCAGGAGCCACTCTTCCTAACCCGGGTGGGGCGCTTGCCGAGATTGTGTCACTGCCAGTTTCTGTGGTGTAAGTCCTCTGAACTCTACTGTCTGAAATGCCCAGGCTCCCGTGGTATTTACGGAAGTAGACCTCAGATTTCTCTGGAGAAAATGAGCAACTTGAGCCTTTAGGGGGACATCATTACCTTCTCTTTAATTTGTCACATTCTTGACCCAGTTTTCTCCCAGAAGACCTTATTTGTGTTCTGTTGGTGACTTGAAGAGGAAATTTGTCTTCATGGACATTGTTTTCATGACACTTGTGGTGGATTTTCCAGTCTCCATGTCACCAACCTGTACACGGGCTCACCTTGCTATGGTTTGTGCAGTAAAAAAGGCCTTATTGTTCAAGCCACCTTTTGTCTTGGGGGTTGTATTCACTAACAGGTGCTTTGCAAACATGCAGGGGTGAACAGCTTGCGTGGGAGTCCCAAACTTTGGTGCGCCTCAGAAGAGACCGTGTAATGGCAGAGGACGGCTCTTCAGTTCGGGCCTAGTTCACACTGTTGCCCGTGGCCTCCAAGGAAAGACTGTAGGCTTTGTACAACTGATTGGCAGCCTGAATGCCAAGGTCTTTTTGCAGGCCCAGAGGTCACACTGATGAGCAGGCACTGGTGACAGTATCCGGTGCTTCCGGGACTAGTTTCTTTGCTTATGGTGTATATTCTGTGATGACCGCATGGTGAAGGGGAGTTTTCTTCCCCAGGTCCTTCAGAGGAGCCACGTGCCCTGATGTCTAGAGTTTTGTAAAGTAGTGTCACTGATCCTAAAGCTGTAGGGCCCAGGGAATACCGTCATTGGTGCACAGACATCGCGTTGACAGGGAGAGGTAGAGCCTGCAGCGAACAGGTGGGCCGTGCCTCTTCTAAAAGTGTACCCACAGCTGCTGCAGTGACTGTGGCTGTGGCTCTGTAGGGTGGGCACGTACCTTCGGGCCTGTGTGTCTTGAGTACCTGAGGTCATTTGCATAGAAAGTAAAGGTTTTGTGGATTCTTGTGGCTTTCTGGGCTGTTGACCTTAGAAGACTTACTAGACATGTAGGAGAACAAGCATAGGGACGGGAGATCTCACAGTCCAGTGGTATGGCCTCTGTGACTAAGGCGGAAACATCCTTCATTGCTCAACAGTATTTGCTATTCCTGAGGTAAGGCATTCCTCCTAAAGCGTTAGCAGAGAGTGATGGATGGGGCGCCTGGGTGGCTCAGTCAGTTAAGCATCTGACACTTGATTTCAGCTCAGGTTATGATCTCACAGTTCATGAGTTTGAGCACCATGTCGGGCTCTGCTGTAAGAGTGCAAAGCCTGCTTGGGATTCTCTCTTTCTCTCTCTCTCTCTCTGCCCTTCCCCCATGCTTGCTCGCTCTCTCAAATATAAACATTAAAAAAAAAAGAGGAGGTGATGGAGATAGTAGAGGGTTGACAAACCTGATTTTTTATAAAGAGGGGGAGATCCATACTTTATTTTGAATGATTGCTTAACCATTAAGTTATTGCACATGAAGTAAATTGCACGTATTTGAAGTGTATAAATTGGTATTTTGTATAAATAAGTTTTTGACAAGTATAATCCATGAAATCATCGTAATTGTGATAATAAACATAAGTCCCACACATGTTTAACTCCTGCTTGTTATTAATCTCTTTCCCTGCCCTCTCTGGCTCTCTGGGCAAACCTGGATTTACTTTCCTTTACAGTAGACTACATTTTCTAGAATTCTAGATGATTGGAATTTTTCTGGTTTCATATATGCTGCATAATTAGAGATTCAAAAAAATAGTTTGTTCTTTCACTGCTGAGTAGTATTCTCTGGTGTGAATCTACTGCTGTCTGACGTTCTTTTCCTCTGTTCATTGACATCTGGGTTTCCAGGTTTGGGCTGTTACAAATAAAGCTGCTATGAAAATTCACGTATAAGTCTTTATACAGATACATGTTTCATTTCTCTTGTGTTACTTCCTCTGAGTGCAATGCTTGAAGCGTAGGGTAAGTAAATATTTAACTTTTTAAGAAATTGCCAAACTGATGTGAAATGGTTATTTCTTTTCATATTTCCTACCATCAGTGTATGAGAGTTTCACTACCTTCCTGGTTCCTGTGAGGCATGGAAATTTCCACTTAATCTTTCCCTCCCTAGGGTCCATTTGCAAGAATGTAAAACCACTCAGATCCAGGCTTGAACTGGCTCCTCAGCAACAGTACCACTACACATGCTGCCTATAATCTGGTCCCTTTGGTTTGGTGGTGTCCTATGTGACAAGCATAGCAGGAGGTGACAGAATGTTTGCCAGCTTTCTTACACTATCTATGTGAGGAGTAATCTTTCTCAATCCGTTTGGCCTTGTGGTTTCCTTACTAGACAAGGCTATGGCAGATTGGCAAGCAAAACCTAGCAGCTGCTACTGCAGCAAGATTACTTGACTGTTGGACACCCCCCTTTTCATTACCATGACTTCCTGGTTTCTTCATATCTAGTGAAGAAGGCATTGTTTGGCCTTACCTTTCAAAGTTACTTGTAACCAAAACCATTGTAAAAGGGGCTACCTATAACACTGGAAAAACATATATTGTAAAAGACTAAAATGTCTCTAAGATAAAATGTAGTAGTGGTTTTCAAAGTGAGGAGGATATTAGTAATATAGTACAATATAAAAGTTGTGATAGTTGGGTCACCTGGGTGGTTCAGTTCGTTAAGCATCTGACTTGATTTTGGCTCAGGTCATGGTCTCACAGTTGTGAGATCGAGCCCTGTGTTGGGTTCTGCGCTGAGCATGGAACCTGCTCAAGATTCTTTCCCTCCCTCTGCCCTTCCTGCGCTCTTGCAGGTGCATGCTCTCTCTCAAAAACAGTAAAAGTAAACTTTAAAAGTTGTGATATGTGGAAACATGGGACGTCAGATACAATGGTTTGGTAAAGAACACAATATAGATAGGATAAATGATAATGCCTATACAACTAAAAAATAGCAGGGATGTCTGGCTGGCTCAATGGGTAGAGCACGTGACTCTTCATCTTAGGGTTGTGAGTTCAAGCTCCATATTGGGTGTAGAGCTTAATTTAAAAAAGAAAGAAATACCAGATGGAGGAAATCTCAAAAGCCATTGGAAAGGGGTAAAGCCATTGGAAATTTTAAAGGAAAGCCAAACATCTTAAGACATGAAAGGAGAAGCAGACCTATAGATAATGAAACACAAAGAAGGAGGAAGTTACTGAGGGAGACTGTTTACAAAAGGGAAACATGCTGTTTAGACCCATTGTAATAAGGAGAATCAAGGACAGGAGAAAGTTATGCACATGTACAGTAGGAAATATAGAGGAACAAGAATCTTTTTGAGCTCTTCCCTTTCCACAGTTAGTGAATGCAAATGTACCATGAAATACATGTTTTTAAAATATTGAAGTAAAAATTATGTGTATCAAGAATATCCTCAGCCAGCCGACAGACACATGAAAAGATGCTCAACATCACTAATGAGTGATGTGCAAATCAAAACCACAATGAGCTATCACCATACACCTGTCATAATGGCTAAAATCAGAAACGCAAAAGGCAACAAGTGTTGGCAAGGATGTGGAGGAGAAAGGCACCCTCCAGCACTCTTGGTGAGAATGCAAACTGGTGCAGCTGTTGTGGAAAACAATAGGAAGATTACAGAAAATATTAAAAGCAGGATTACCGTATGATCCAGTAATTCCACTACTGGGCATTTACTCAAAGAATACGAAAACATGAATTTGAAAAGATACAGGCATCCCTATGTTTATGGCAGCATTATTTACAATAGCCAACATCTAGAAATAGCCAGTGTCCATCAGTAGATGAATCAATAAAGATGTGTGTGTGTATACAATGTGTGTATAATATGTATGTGTGTGTATGTACATCTTCAGGATGTATAGGAATGTTAGCCATAAAGAATGAAATGTCATTTGCAACAACATGGATGAATCTGAAGGGTATAATTCTAGGTGAAATAAGTCAGAGAAAGACAAATACCATTTAATTTCACTCATGGAATTTAAGAAACAAAACGGGTCCCTGGGTGGCTCAGTTGAGTAAGCATTCAACTCTTGATTTTGGCTCAGGTCATCATCTCATGACTCGTGAGTTCGTGCCCCTCATCAGGCTCTGCACTGACAGCACAGAGCCTGCTTGAGATTTTCTCTGCCCCTTCCCCTCTCACAGGTGCTCTCACACACTCTGTATTTAATGTTTAAATAAAACATTAAAAAATATAGAGAACTGCTGAATCACTGTATTGTACACCTGAAATTAATATAACACTGTACCTGAATTACACTGGAATTAAGTTAATTGAAAAAACCTTAAAATATTTTGAAAAGATAGAATGGGCTAAGTAGTAAATAAAGTTTCAAAAGAAATGTCCTCAGCCAATATGCATGCCATTTGAAAGAAAAAGCAATCAAAATATTTGTGGGCATAAGGGTGCCTGGGTGGCTCAGTCAGTTGAGCATCAGAGTCTTGATTGCGGCTCAGGTCATGATCTCACGGTTGGGGAGTTCGAGCCCCACATCGGGCTCTGCACTGATGGTGCAGAGCCTGCCTAGGATTCTCTTACTCTCCCTCTCATTGTTCCTCCTCTGCTCACTCCCTATCTCTCTCTGTCAAAATAAATAAGTAAACATTTAAAAATATATATATTTGTGGGCATATTAGACCTCGGAATTTTTTTTTTCCAAACTAGGAATCTGCCATAATGACTCTTAAAAACTAATATTCAAATTAGAAAAAAACAAGCAGGATGGTGTAATGGGGCTGGGATGTAAGGATAATCCATATCCTGATAATGTTTTCTACTATTTAAAAAAAAAATAATTTTGCAGACATACACAATTTCAAAGTAAATTCTGGTATGGTTGATAGTTTTAAGAGAAAGAGTTGCAAGTGCTGAAATGCTTATTTTAAGTTTTTATTTTGTTGACTCTTGTTACTCTGGTTGAAGTTGACAGTTGGTTTTTAAAACTTACAATTCGGGGCACCTGGGTGGCTCAGTCGGTTAAGTGTCCCGACTTCAGCTCAGGGCATTATCTCACAGTTCGTGAGTTCGAGCCCCGCGTTGGGCCTGGAGCCTGCTTCGGATTCTTTGTCTCCCTGTCTCTCTGCCCCTCCCCTGCTGATGCTCTGTCTCTCTCTGTCTCAAACATAAATAAAAACATTTAAAAAAGAAGTTAAAGCTTACAATTCACAGGAAAAATAATCATCAAGACACATTTAGAAGGTAAAGAAAAAAAAGATAAGGTGGATTGTTCTTCAGAAATTAGGGCTTGTTATAAAACTAAAAATGACAGTTTGATATTAGATATTTGCAGAGTTACACATACAGATCAGTGGGGACCATGTAGAGTTTAGAAGGAGATCCACATACATCTGGACAATCACTTGATTTATGATAGACTATGTTACAGAACCTGGTGTGGGAGGGAACTTCTCTAAAGAAATATGTTCTAATATGCATCAAAACATGGACGAAAACTTACACAGCTGCATTGTTACTCCCAACACGTGAAAGCAATACAAAGGTCCATCACTGTAGAATAGAAATCGTGATACGGTGTAATGGGCCCTCAGATCAATGTGATCCTTAAAACATAATATTGGAGGAAAACATTAACTAGAACTATACAATAAACAATATAGCTCTAAGAAAAACATCTAGTGAAATGTCTCTCTGGGGAGGCGGTTGATGTTGCTGAAGCCGAGCAGCTGGGAACGCCTGGCCCGCTCAGGGTGGACAGCCACCTGCTGCTTTTGCTCGTACTTCTCCGCCTTCTCAGAGACCATGACCACCTGTTATGGGTCTGATCAGATGCTTTGATTGTGTCTGCTCAGCCATAGATTACTCCCGCTACATGCTTCAACAAGCTCTGTTTTCCCCCTGAGAACACTCTTTAAACAGTGTAATGAATTGTGATGTCTATTGATGATTGATATGATTTTCCCAATAAATACGAGAATGAGGAGTTTGGGGCAACCATCCTTCCAAACTGTCGTCCCCTGCTCCCTTTCTCTTGCAGCTGACTTGTTTCTGCCTCATTTTTCTCCCGTGTGCCGTTAGGAAAGTGGAATATGGTGCCCTCAATAGCAATGAAAATGGATGATACAGACACATTGAACAGCATAAATGAATCTTACTGACATGGGTTGGGCAAAAGAAATAAATGCATAATATATGATTTCACTCATATAAATGTCAGTAATATACAAAAACAAACTATAGTTTTAGAATTTATGCATAGTAAGGAAAACTATTGAGAAAATCCAAAAGGGGCACCTGTGTGGCTCAGTTGGTTAAGCTTCCAATTTTGTCTCAGGTCATGATCTCAGATCATGAATTCGAGCCCCATGTCGGGAGCTGTGCTGACAGCTCAGAGCCTGGAGCCTGCTTCGGATTCTGTGTTCTCCCCCCAGCCCCCGCCCCACTCCCAACTTGCACTCTGTCTCTCAAAAATGAATAAGCGTTAAAAATTTCTTTAGGTCCAAAAGATGCCGACTTTAAAAATCTGATGTTGCTTTCCTCTTGGAGAAGGTGTAGACCGTGTCTGGGATGGAGCACTTGACATGGCAGGGCACACTACAAGTATACTTTGTATTTCCCTCAGTGGCAGATACAGAAGTATCTATTTTAGGAACATTTGTTAAATTCTAAATATATATATTTAATATATATACATATATAATATTCTAAATATACTTAATATATATACATATATATAATATATGTATAATAATTCCCTGTAGTAATGTTACATTTCACAATAAAAGTGTAAAGAAAAAAATGGGGTAAACATAAGTGTGGTCCTTAAATTATAGCACCAAAAAACATAAATAAAATGTAAGAATTAAAAAAAAATTTTTTTTTAATGTTTATTTATTTTTGAGACAGAGAGAGACAGAGCATGAACGGGGGAGGGGCAGAGAGAGAGGGAGACACAGAACTGGAAGCAGGCTCCAGGCTCCGAGCCATCAGCCCAGAGCCCGACGCGGGGCTCGAACTCACGGTCCGTGAGATCGTGACCTGAGCTGAAGTCGGACGCTCAACCGACTGAGCCACCCAGGCGCCCCAAAATGTAAGAATTTAATGGAGATGAATTATACATAACCTGAACAGAGCTGAAAAGAGAAAAAAAAAAAAAAAAGGAAATGGGAAACCAAAAAGGTTGAATGTTAGATTTAACTAGCAGGTTTCTCTTGAGTGAGACTTCTGTCATGAGGGGCAAGGCATGAAACATAAACACAATCAGTATCCCTATCAGGGTTCACAGACCCAGAAAGTGATAGCTTGGCTGAAAATCAGGTGAAACACAGATCAGTCCATAAAATGCAAAAGAAACACCTTTCCCCAAATGATTCATTCAACTTCAGAAACTGGATGATCAGTTACTTGGAAGCAAAGTATTTCCATTAAAAACAGGGTCTGGAACTTGGACAAACAAGGTTGAGTCGAGTGGTGCTGTGGAACGATGGCTGGAGTTCATAGGCTGTAAATGTGTTTTCTCATCTTCCAGATGGACATGAGGATAGTTAGCTTGTATGTATGAGCAAATTGTTAGTAAACCCATAAAGATAAAATAATTTCAGGCGCACTGTTAGAAAATATGAAATCTGCCATAGAGCATACAGACCAGTAAGGTCAGGGGACAGACATGCAGGTGAGGAAAGAACTGAGGGCGGCGGGCATAAGCACAGGTCTCCGAGAGCTCACTGGGAGGTGGGTCTGCCTGAGTCAGAGAGGTGGGGTCATCACAGATAAGGAAACTGCTGTATCTTCTGTGGCTTCGTTGATCAACTGTATGGATTAGGTGTCCTTGGGCTAAGGCTCAGTTATAGATACAATGTATTCTCATCAACTATTCAGGAATTCATTGGTCTAAGAATTACCTTAGGACTAGAGAAGACAGAAGTTAGTGGTGACTGGTAATTAGAAAGCATTTAATCAGGGTGGTTTAGAGAAACACACCCTGACCTGATAGCGGGGACTGTGTGAATGGATATAATGGGAACGATAAGGCCTCATCAGAGACTATTGTGCAGACTTGAGCTCAAGAAAGAGTTGCACAGTTCATGAAATTTTTATAAAAATTAATTGGACTTAAGGAGGCCTTTAAATGTCATTTTCTGTGTGCAAATAAATAAGGTTATACTTTCTCGAAGACAGCATTCAGTCCTAGGATTTATCAAAATTAACTATAAAATACAGTAAAACCTTGGTTTACGAGTATAATTTGTTCCAGAAACATGCTTGTAATCCAAAGCACTTGTATATCAAAGTGAATTTCCCCATAAAAAATAATGGAAACTCAGATGATTCATTTCACAACCCAAAAATATTCAAATAAAAATGATTACAATACTGTAATAGAATACAAAATATAAAGAAAAATAAATTAACCTGCACTTACCTTTGAAAACCTTCATGGCTGGTGTGAGGGAGATGAGAGGAGAGTTATTGTGTAGGACAACTTTCGTTATAACAGAATCACTGCTGTCTGTTGGCTCAATGGAATCTTTTTCTGCACAGGGGTCATTGTATATGCTCGCGTGGATATTGACTGCAGTATAATGTTAATACACTCTTGTCATATACTATGTTACATTAAACATATAAGGCAATATGGCAGCAGAAGAAAGGGTCTATATCTGCAGGCAGCCTGACCTAGAATGAAGCAAAGCCTTCCTAAGCTTTCTCTTGTATGGATAAGCAAATGACTGTCCACAGGTGCTTTGAAGTGACAAAAAATACACTAGTACCAGTTGTAGGCAACTTCCAGCATTCTGAAAAATCACCGATTTCTGCCAAATACCATGGCCTGAGACTGAGCATCTGAGCATGGGAGACAATCACCCACGATCCTGCAGAGAGAGAGGGAGAGGGAGAGAGAGAGAAGAACCATTGGTTCAGTTGTAATCATGTAACGTTTGGCATCATGTACTACTCGTATTGCAAGACATTGCTTGCTCATTTATAAAGTTAAAATGTCTTAGAAATGTTTGCTTCTTTTGTGGAACGAACACTCACATAACAAGTTACTCACAAACCAAGGTTTTACTGTAGTTGTAAAATTGCCTGGACTCTTCAGCAAAATTAAAAGATTGAATTAAAATCCTAAAGACACGGGGCGCCTGGGTGGCTCAGTCAGTTAAGCATGTGACTCTTGATTTCAGGTCAGGTCATGATCTCATGGTTTGTGAGTTTGAGCCCCGTGTCAGGCTCTGTGCTCACAGTTTAGAGGCTGCTTGGGATTCTCTGTCTCTCCCTCTCTCTCTGCCCTCCCCCCAGCTCTCTCCCTCTCTCTTTCTCTCCCTCTCTCTCAAACTAAACTAAACTAAACTAATATAAAATAAGATAAAATCCTTAAGGACAATATGAACAGCGTGAATTAAATAGAGAAAAATAGGCCAGTGGGGAAAAAAAGAACTCTTATATTTGATACTAAATGTGAGAAATAGAGTGAAAAATGCTTAAGCTCTTGAAATTTTGTCTTTTGTTTGTTTATTTTATTTTAGGGGGAGTGCAAGCAGGGGAGAGAGGTGGAGAGAGAGAGAAAGAGAATCTTAAGCAGGCTCCACGCTCAGCACAGAGCCTGATGCAGGGCTCGATCCCACGACCTTGGGATCATGACTTGAGCCGAAATCAAGATGGGATGTTCAACTGACTGAGCCACCCAGGTGTCCCTGCCTTTTGTTTAAAATAAATGCCAATGACTGAAAGTTGGAAACACACTAGGTTTGAGAACCATTAAACCATAATATTTTAACCAAAATTGGGAGTCAAATGGAAGTTTATTAAAATGAAACACATTTTATTATGTATGTACTAAATGACATCTAAAAAGCAAAGGTGATGATTCACACATGTTCCTACACCTCTTCATTGACCTTTGTCATTGTTAGGACAAAGTTTAGAATTTTCCTCTGATCTGTGGTATTCTGCCACAAACACTACAGTTTTGTTGTTTATTAAGGTTGCGTGTACAGGGGTGCCTGGGTGGTTCAGTCTGTTGAGCGTCCGGCTTTGGCTCAGGTCATGATCTTGCTGTCCGTGAGTTCAAGCCCCGCATCAGGCTCTGTGCTGACACCTCGGAGCCTGGAGCCTGTTTCAGATTCTGTGTCTCCCTCTTTCTCTGCCCTTCCCCTGCTCACGCTCTCTCTCTCTCTCTCTCTCTGTCAAAAATAAATAAACATTAAAAAAAAAAAAAAAGGTTGCGTGTACCTTCCCCGTATGGGCCATTCCAGGTCTTTTCCCTGATAGATACAGTCTCATTCACTTATGTTTAGGGAAAAAACCTGTTACAACTATTGAGAAGCCCTTACTAGATATAGGTGACATTTTACTCATGTTGGCAAACTTGGTAGTTCTCATACACTATACTCTGTAAAGGACCTTAAACTTCTTAGCTGAGGAATACAGCCTGTGTATGTTAAGTAATAATTGCATATTGTGTAAATCTATTTTGGCTCCACTGTGCCTGTATGAGAGTGGGGTGTTAATCACTGGATATCACAGATTCCTAGAATTGTAACTAGCACCAAAGAGTCACGTATATTTTAATGAAGGGTGAAACTAAAAACAGATTTATCTGCACAGGTCAAAAGATATACACCTGTTTTACCAGATTAAGGAAATTGTTTTCCTTGTCCAGCAGGCAAAGCAGAACCGGGAGACATGCACATCCCTGCTGATGAACACAAATGGGCTGAATGTTGGAAAACTTGATGCCGCAAACACACTGATGTTTACTAGCCACTCGTTTGGACTCTGAATAAATGTTATGCAAAGAGACAAAATGGCAGAGAGACAGTAACAGCAGATGAAGGAGCTCACCAGCATCAGGATGGTTTGTGTGGCTCTGGCCTCATGGGAGGGTCTGGGGGAAAGGCTGCGGCTGTGAATGTGTTGGACTCGCTGCTTGTGCCTGAGCAGGACAAGGACCATGGAGCCACTGGCCCACACCATGATGCTCAGAAACACAAAGTCAAAATAAAAATATATGACAGCATTTAGTGAGCCTCTAAGTTTATCTTGTGGTAGTTTAGAACAGTAGACAAATATATTTTTTAAAGTCAGGTTTTTGCTGTTCACTGGCCCAGTCATTTTCATTGGCGTGTAGATATTTAACAGGAGATGCAAGATCCAGCAGAGGAAACAGCAGAAGCCAATGCATTTTGGAGATGTTCTGAGCCCCATCACCCCAGAGATTTTAGGATGAAGCTTACTGGCCTGGTAGCCACTCAACAGGCAGGTGATGCTGAGGGCAACTCCTCTGCTCACCCTGTGTACATAGAAGACAACTTTACATCCAGTGTCATCTAGGAAAGATTTCCATCCAAAAGCTGCCATGGTCTGAGGGATCCCTTTGGAGAAAAGCACCAAGTTGTTGGCTAAGACCAGTTGGTTGAGAATCAAGTCTTTGGGTTTCAACTTGTGTCCTGTGAGCAAAGTGAAGGTATAAATACCAAAGAGGAGGGAATTTCCCAGGATCCCCAGTGCTGCCTGAATGAGGAAGATAATCCCCATTTCCAAGTTGGAAGAGCCCATCAATTTCAAGTGGAAATTGGTCTTAACTGGGGCAGAAGATCTGGAGGAAATCCAAAATATATGTATTACTATCTTCATGTTTCCTGTAGGGCTTTCCATAAACCACACTTTTTCTGCATAGAGGACATTCAGAATATGTCCTTAAAAGCAACAAAAGGGTCAGATAGTGGTTATTTAAAGGAGATTTTACTACGTCACTGTAGAGAAGATGTTTCTCCAAGGATGCACACCAATTGACAGCAACCTTTAGGCCTTGGGTTATTGAAGGAGGAGGGAGTCGTGGCATATTTAGACATAAACATTCACATCAACTTTATAGGCAGATGGATTTGTTTAAAATGTTTAGATACAATTGTAATGTTTATAACAGCAATTAAAATTGAAGGGTAATTTTAAGAAAATGTAGTACAATATACATATGAACTTTATCAGAGAAGAATTTTAAACCAAGGGAAAGTTCCAGAAATAACTTTGAAAAGAAAACATGTAATGAATTTAATTCTCCAACAAAGATGTCATTTTATTTGGAGTGAGAATTTACACAGTTTCTGTAAATCAGAGTCAATTTGGAGGAGTCTCTGACTACTTAACACCTGTGATCACCACGGGTCACTCCTATGTTTGAACTGTAGTCGTTCCAGGGCAAAAGAGACTCATTCTATTCCCTTAATCAAAAGGGAATGGACACCATGGAGACATGGGTAGGGGCTAAATTATGTGCACTGTGCTCTCGGAGAAAGAATATTGAAATATCCATCATTACGCTCCTTGAGTAGAACTTTATCTGCCGGAACAAACCATGCTGTTAAACGCTACACGTCTGTGAGGGGTGACCACATTAAAAATTCCTACTGATCAGGGGATCGTGAGGTCCTTGCTGGGTAGGAAGAGTTTCAGATTTGGAGGATCATTCGAATGTCACAGTAATTTTGAAATCTGGTTCCAGGTCAGGGTAACATTGAGAATCTGAGAATATTGAAGTCCCCGATGATCTCTGCTCTCTTAAATGTGGAATCTCTAGTTCTTTTTTCTTAAGAGTCCTATCTCCACATGGGAGTTGGAGGTTTATACTCTTCCACCAATCGTTAGATATTTTAGATAAATGTAATTACGAATTCCTTTTTTTTTTTTTTAACAGCTTTATTCATTTTTTGAAAGACAGACTGTGAGTAGGGGAGGGGCATAGAGAGAGGGAGACAGAATCTGAAGCAGGCTCCAGGCTCTGAGCTGTCAGCACAGAGCCCAACCCGGGGCTTGAACCCATGAAATGTGAGATCGTGACCTGAGCCGAAGTGGGACGCTTTACCAACTGAGCCACCCAGACGCCCCAAGAATAACTCATTAGTTTCAATCTCAAAGTGACTTTAAAACATGTTTGCATACCTATACAACCCTTATTATGTGAGAAGTTTATGACCAATCCATACAAATAATAACTTTTGAGAAACTAAAAAAAAATAATTGTGTCTGTTGATTTTTATCAGGGTGTATTCAAACAAAACACCAAAACTATCAGCCAAGATTGTGAACTGGTATCCAATATCGTATTTTTAGTAAAGTCATCAATTTTTTTTAAATGACTGAATAAGGATATTAATGTGATCCATGTAATTGAAAGAAGTCAACATTAACCAATGTGTATTTGACTTGAAATGTATAGAGAGATGGATATAGTTTTTTCAACTGAACAGGTTCAGATATTGTGATCAACTCCCGAGCAACTACCACCTCTGTTCTCCAGATTGTGGCCTCTAAATGCAACTTCTCACAGGGACACCTGGGTGGCTCAGTCCGTTGAGCATCTGACTTCGGCTCAGGTCGTGATCTCACAGCTCATGGGTTCGAGCCCCGAGTTGGGCTCTGTGCTGAGCTATAAAAAACTAATAAAAAGCTTATATAAAAAGCTATAAAAAACTTCTTTGAATGGGAGGCAATAAGAAGGAACTGTACTACCTCTGAAGTGTTCTTCAAAATAAACTGAACTAGAACTTGAGTAAGCCACTAGCAAAAATTATACCTTTAGTGTGACTGACTGGGACAGCATATGAAGCAGTATCAGTAGGATGTAATAAATTGATAGAACATCTTAAATTATTCTAGATAAATGATCCATTTTTTTATAAGAATAAGAAAAAGAGGGGGACTTATTAATTGCCAAACTCTTAATGGAAAAACACAAATTATATGGGGGTGAATAAGGGAAACATGAGCTCTTATTGTTATTTAATGATATTATTGAGTAGTTATTGTTGTAGGTATTAGAAAGGTACTCAGGTCCTCCTTATGAAGGAATCCAATCTTTACATCCCATGTCATTGTGTAGGAGTACGTTCTTGATTATTTACTTGAGAATATAATTATACATATGATTTTTTTTGTTAAATAATCTGGTGTGGATAACGTGGGTGACAGTATAGATGAAATGACTGCGTGCTGGTAATTTAACTGTTTAAGGTGGTGATAAGTCTGTGGGCCTTATGCTGTTATCTTTCACGTATATTTGAAATATTCCATTATACCAGTTTTCAAAGACATTTTCTTCTATTAATAATATTTTCTAAGTTTTGTGTCTTTAAGACAATATTTTTAAACCTAGACAATACACATTTTATTCTTAGCATTTCATTGTTAAATTACTTTATTCTTACCGTACTTAATTTTTTTTCTGTCTTTAGACAGGACTCTTAAAACCAAGTGACATCTGTATCCAGAGGGAACAGATAAATGAGCAGTTTGGAAACTAAAGAAGGTAAAACCCACCTAAAATACAGATGCTCATAAGCTTGTCAGTTAATGAAATGTATCAGATTTTCCCATAATTCTAAATGTAAGGGATCTAGCTTAGTATATAAATCACCATGATACTCAAAAGAAAGGAATCACATTAGGGAAACTCTTTGGGGGCAGGTATCCAAACCAAGTCTATTTTGTATGAGCCTTTGTGGAAAGTCAGTGCTTTCACTCAGATAAAAAACCTTATCAGTGATGGAAAAAGAGGCAGAGATCTGAAGTAAATTAATAGAAAATTAAATTCAACAAGATTTTAAAGGGAGACTTCCATAAGAAGAATGCTCTGTCTTTAAGAAATACTCTGGGAGCACCTGGGCGGCTCAATAGGCTAAGCATCAAACTCTTGATCTCGGCTCAGGTCATGATCTCATGGTTCTTGAGATTGAGCCCCACGTGGGGTTCTGCACTGACAGCATGGAGCCTGCTTGGGATTCTGTCTCTCCATCTCTCTTGGCCCCACCCCCCTCTCTGTGTGTCTCTCAAAATAAATAAATAAACTTAAAAGAAGAAGAAGGAGGAAGGGGAGGAGGAGAAGGAAGAGGAGAAGAAGGAGTAGGAGGAGAAGGAGGATAGGAAGGAGAAGGAGAAATAATGCTCTGTTTGGGATGTCTGGGTGGCTCAGTCGGTTAAACATCTGTCTCTTGATTTCGGCTCAGGTCATGATCTTGTTGTGAGATCCAGCCCCAAGTCGGGCTTCATATTGAGCATGGAGCCTGCTTGGGATTCTCTCTCTCTCTCTCTCTCTCTCTCTCTCTCTCTCTCAAAATAAATAAATAAACTTGAAAAAAAAAAAGCTTAAAATCAGTAGTAAACAAATAGCAGAGATAGACTTATTTCCAAGACAGAAAGTCTAATATTGTAAATGATTTAATTAACACAGTGTCCTTTTCATGTAATTCAAGTGAAAATTTATAAATTTTTCTTTTTTTTCTTTTTAACTATTATTTTAAGTAGTGTCCATGCCTAATATAGAGCTTGAACTCACAACCCTGAAATCAAGAGTCAAATGCTGTACCGAGTGAGGCAGCCAGGCACCCCTACGTTTTTCTAATACTACAAAACAAAAAATGTAAACATACCCAATTATATACTATATATTATATACATTCCATATTACATAATGTATTATATACCCTCTATGAATTTACACTTAAGTTCAATGAAGAGAACTTGCTGTGTTAGATACAAAGACCATTAACCACAACTTGTCATTGCTGAAGACGTACACGGATCAGTAGCACAGATCAGAGTCAGTAAACCAAAAACTGTGTTGGATGAAAGTAAATCATCAAATATTTGGGAAAATTATTTATTTAATACATGGTTAAACTACTTGGAGATTTATTTGAAATAGTAGAGGTAAATTTATTTTTTTAAGAGGTAAATTTCTTGCTCTCATCTTAGAATTAAATTATACCCTATATCTTAACATAAAGATGTCAAATCTGCCATGTAAAAATATTAGAGTATATTTTTATAAATCTGTTTTGACACATCATTACCATGCGTACCAAATCAGAGGCCATTTTTTTGATTAACATGAAAGTCGATATAAGTAAAGATGTACCAGCAATGAATTAAACTTAAATACAAAGAAATTATTTAACTGTGTAGATTATAAAGGAGGACAAATAGCATGATCTCACTATAGATATTAATCATTTAGATAATCTATTTTAAAAATGCTGGCACTGTGTATGAACAGGTGACACTCGGAAGTAAAAACATTGTAAAATTATGAAATGCTTGTTTCTAAAATAATAAAGTGAACTCAATTGAAAATGACATTCCATTATTTTCAGGTATAATCGTTTTTAAGTTTATTTATTCATTTTGAGAGAGAGAGCACATGAGGAGACAGAGAGAGAGAATGAGGAGGGAGGGAGAGAGAGAAAGGATCCCAAACAGGTTCCACACCGTCTGCAGATGCAGGGTTCAAACTCCTGAACCTCCAGACCATGACCGGAGCTGAAACCAAGAGCCGGGTGCTTAACCCACTGAACCATCCAGGTGCCCCCCAAAGCTGGTGTCTTTGACACAGAGTCCTTCACGGTGTCCCTCAGCTTAATGATATTTGTCCCACCATGAAGCTTCTCCAGAACCCTAACCTCTCCTTTTATTTTTTTTCTTCACTGGCTTGAGAATTTTTACAACCACTGCCTCGCTGTTGGTGATGTTAATGGCCTCAAATACTTAACTATGCTTTCCCGGACCACGTTTTCCAACCAGTTGGTAATCATCTTGGTGATCTAAGCTCCGGAGGCACGCCTCCTAGTCCTGGTACTCGTGGCAGCTCCGGCTTTGCACTTGGCCTAGACCCGGCCCTGCTTTTCGCATCGGGTGGGGCGTGGTGGACGGGACTGGGGGCGACGCTGGGCCCAGAGGGCAGCATCTCACAGTGGCACAGGGCAGGAGGCCACGCCAGGCCGCGCCTACAGGGCCGGGATGGGGTGAGAGCGAGGGGTGGGCTCCCCCAGCAGCAGCGGCAGCGGCAGCGGCAGCCGGGAAAGGGGCAGAGCCAGGGAGCAAAGAAGGACTATTTTTTTTCTTTTATTATAATTATTATTAAAAAAATTTTTTTTAATGTTTTGAGACAGAGAGAGGCAGAGCATGAGCAGGGGAGGGACAGAGAGAGAGGGAGGGAGACACAGAATCCGAGGCAGGCTTCAGGCTCCGAGCTGTCAGCACAGAGCCCACACGGGGCTCCAACTCACAAACCACGAGATCATGACCTGAGCCAAAGTTGGACGCTTAACCGACTGAGGCACCCAGGCGCCGCGATATTTTTTCTTTTTAATAAGAGATCTAGGGGTGCCTACATGGCTCAGTCGGTTAAGCGTCAGACTTCAGTTCAGGTCATGATCTCAGGGTTGTGGGTTCGAGTCCCGCGTGGGGCTCCGTGTTGAGAGCTCAGCCTGGAGACTGTTTCAGATTCTGTGTCTCCCTCTCTGCTCCTTCCCTGTTCGTGCTCTCTCTCTCTCTCAAAAATAAATAAACATAAAAGAGAGAGAACAGAAACACATGAATCTTCAGATCAGTGTGATTATTAACCACTCCAGCCTGATAAAATTGTAGCAATGCACAGGGCAATAATGGCTCACAACGTCCACCTGATCATAGTGTCTTTGTGAGTCACAGGGAGAATCTCAGTTTAGTGCCCTTGCTCTCAGAGAGGGGAAGGCGAGCCAGCCTGTCACTAAAGAGTCTCTGGCCAGAATTATTTTCTCTTTGAAAGTAACAGTGTATAAAATGAGGTAGGTGGGTAAGTGGATGGGGTGGCCACACACTATGTATGTATTTAGATAGAAAGATAGATGATAGATAGATAGATGATAGATGGATAAGGATGGATCCAAATGGATAAGAATGGATCCAAAGAACAGCTGAGGTCCCTAAAGGGTAGAGAGAATGTCAGATTTGTACAAGGACAAGACTATTGAAGCACCTTTAAAATCTGGTTACCTGTTGGAGTAACATTTGTGTTTTGAGACTACTACAGTCCTGAGTATTCCTCTTGTCTGTCCCCCACAAATTCTTTTTTGACGTTTATTTATTTTGAGGGAGAGAGAATGCAGGGGAGGGGCAGAGAGAGAGAGCCCCAAGCAGCCATTCTCATCACGGAGCCGGACATGGGGCTTGAACCCACAAACTGTGAGATCACCACATGAGCCGAAATCAAGAGTCCGAGGCTTAACCGACCACCCAGGCGCTCCTGTCCCCCACAAACTTGTGGCTACATTTTTCTTACCATAAGATGCTTGTTTCTATCATGAAAACAAATGAGACCTTATTTTCTGTAAATGAGATGTGAATTTTTACAAACGAGAGAAATTTGGACACAGATCATTGGGCTTTAGTCAGCACCACATGCCTTTCCCCTTTGCAAAGCAGAGCAGCACCCCCAGAAGCATTGGGGCATCCCAGCAATGGCTGCTCAGACACTCACCGTCTGGGAACTCATCGTCTCTCACTGCCGATCACATGCCCCTGCTGTGATGGCTCCAGGGTGCAGCCTGTGAGTCAGGGCTGCAGACAGGTGAGAGCCCATTTCACAGGGGGCTGGAACTGGCGGCTGGAGGGAGCACCCAGGGTGGCCCTGAAGCAGGTGCACGAGGGTGGCAAGGGCCTCTCCTTTCCTCAGCTGGTTCCGGAGAGGTCTCCCCACGGCTGGGTTTTGTATGTTTCTGCTTGAGAAAACCTACTGCTTCTGAGAGAACAGTTATCCCTGGCTTTCCTGAGATAAACTCCTTATAATAATGAAGAATTTAATTGGGAAAAAAAAATAGCTACTAACCCAGTTGGAGTTTGCTGTGAGGGCAGTGGCTGCGGTGATGGAACCTGTGCAGGTGCGGAAAGGGGGATTTTGAACCCTGAGATAAAGGTTTTGAAGTTCTGTGATCTCATCTGCTTGCTGGGAAGTGATTATCATTTCACCTGTAATTGCACTGACAGTGTCTACTGGGGATTGAAGATTATTTGTGGAAAACATTTGTGAACTGTGCACACCCCCAAATGCTATTAAAAGTGATTAATTGAGATATGTAACAGGAGTGTCAGGACAGGATGGGGAGGGCAAAAATCCTCATGCAAATTGAACAGAAGGCACTGAAATCTAGTAAGTGAGAGAACTAAGTTGAGCATATCCTATCCACTTGGTCAATCCAAAATACCATTTCTTTCCTTTCCTGAGAGATCTGAGGGTACTGAAATTGAAGGGAGAGACTGTACTGGGTGGGTAGAGTTGGAAACAACACACAATGTTGCAAATGAACAGGAATTCTGTGCAGGATATTTGTTTAGTGCTTCAGCAGACATGTACCTTATGTGGGTCAGCCACATTTCTAGGTATATGATGTATGAGTGCACAGAACATAAACAAGGAATGTTTCCTTATGGAAATTGCATTCTCATTAAGGGACACAGACAATAAGCAATGAGTCTAAGGTGTTGAGTTACATGGTATCTTAGAAGGTAATAGGTTGTCTTTTGGAAGTAGAAAAGAACCAGAAGGAGTGAAGAAAATTACAGGGGGTAGGGAAGCATTGCAATAGTGGATTGGATCTCCAAAGAAGGACCCAGTGCAGATGTTATTTAGGGAAAAAATTTAAGGTGGCTAGTGATAAATTCCTTATTTATTCCTTTCCAAATGTTATATATTCATTTTCTTGTTTTATTGCACTAGACAAAAACACCAATATTAATATTGAATACAAGTGCAGAGAGTAGGCATTGTGTTTTGTTCACAATCTCAGGGGAATACTTTTTTTTTTTTTTTCAACGTTTTTTATTTATTTTTGGGACAGAGAGAGACAGAGCATGAACGGGGGAGGGGCAGAGAGAGAGAGGGAGACACAGAATCGGAAACAGGCTCCAGGCTCCGAGCCATCAGCCCAGAGCCTGACGCGGGGCTCGAACTCACGGACCGCAAGATCGTGACCTGGCTGAAGTCGGACGCTTAACCGACTGCGCCACCCAGGTGCCCAGGGGAATACTTTTTTTAATGGACAAAGAGGCATGGCATTTGCAATAGCACTTTTATAGAAGCTCTTTAGGAAGATCCCTTCTATGTTTGATGACTCTCTCTCTCTGTCACATACACACACCAAAATAAATTTTTAAAAATTGCTCTAAAATTATTCTGAATGGAATGGGGAAAAAAATCCCTCAATGTAAGACAATTTGTGGAAGCCTTCTAAAGCAGCTCTTCAAGGAAAGTTGATCACATTAAACACTTATAGAAAAAAAAGGTCTCAAATCAAGGACTCCAGCTTTCACCTTTAGAAACTAGAAAAGAAGAGAAATGAAATCCGGAGAAAGCAGAAGAAATAATAAAGATCAAAACAAAAATGGATGCAATAGAAAATGAGAAATTGTAGAGAAAATTAGTGAAATCCAAAGCCTTAATATCAGTATAATTGATGAACCTCTACCCAAACTGATCATACAGAAAAGATGGGAATACACGAATTTCCAATGTCAGAAATGTTAGAAGTGACATCACTACAGATTCTATAGGCATTAAAAGGATAATGAGGGAATGAGTCCCTTTATGCCAATAAATTCATACATGTATTTCATACTGTTATGAATATTGACTGATATTTTCATTAACAACAACAAAAGGTTTTTGTCAAACATTTGTTGGAATGTAACTCCTTCATCAGACGACATGACTCATTTGCTAAATATGGTAATCGTTTTTAAATACTGAAAGAGTATGTCCTCATTTTTTGTGCTATTTACAACATAAAGCTACAAACACATGTTTAATTCTGCATTGTTACTGTTCTTTTTCATTACTTTAAATCTGCACAGTCAACAAAACATAAGGCAAACCTTGAATTGTATTTAGAAATTTCGCTAATGTAAATACTCCCACCATTCTTGTTTGGACCAAGTGGAGGAAGCCAAATATACACCCCTAATAAATCACATAAGACACCCAAATTCTATCTGGCCCTCCTCCACTTTTCCTGTGCTAACAGGCTCCAGTCCTGGGACATCTGAAGCCTTCCCATTTTTTCCAGCATAAAGCTTTTCCACTCCTTTGCTGCCTTGGAGTCACTCCCCAAAACAATTGATAATGAGTAACTCCCTTGCTTTACAAGGTCAGAGTAAGTATCCTTCCCTTGTTCTCATCTGAGTGGTCTTTACTTCCATAGTTATCATGGAGGTTCCACTGAGATAGTCTGCATTTTTCTTGACCAGCTTTTCTGTCTGTGGAGATTGGTCAGTGGCCAGACTACCAGTGTATAACCCTGAGTTTTCTGTGGCTTTGAAGAAGAAGTCCTACAGGAACCAAATGATGATGGCAAGTCCTGAACCAGGCTCCCCTAGACAGCCGGACCAGCCACGATGCCTGCAAAGGAATGCAATGTGGCCTTTAAAAGAAGGTGGGTAGCTTTAGGAATACAGGGTTCTTAATAAGGAAGTATGAGGTATACAATGAGGAGGTGGCTTTAGAATGTCCAAGATAAGTGAGAAAAGCAAACTGCAGGTCGGTGTACAAAAAGTAACTTTATATGAAGAAAAATGATTTGTATAGAAACATTTGAACACACACACACAGTGACGCACACAATCGCGCTGCCACAATTCTAAAAGGACAATACTATATTGCAAACATTTTCTCCAGGACGTTGAATTTTTAGAGACTTTTTACTTTATATTTTATAATGCATAGTGTAGTACTCCTTAAATAATAGGAAATTGGACATCCATTAGATTTTAAGAATTAGGAAAATGAAGGTACACAGCTTTTTTCAATCTCACTGTGAAACTGCCTCGGTTTTAGATGAGATTCCTACTACTCACAAGAGACATGTGAACCCCATGCCCAGGAATCACGGCACAAAGTCGTAATTTCTTTGCACGTGCATCGAAGTCACTCGGAAAGCTTGTTAATACACAAATTCTCGGGCTCAACTCCTGAGCGTGTAATTCAATAGGTATCTGGACTGAGAATTCGCATTTCTAACGAGTTCCCGGGTGATTCTGACGGTGCAGGGATCAAACCCAAGAGCCAGTGTGGTAGAAAAGGCGAGTCCATCGGATGGAGATCTGTGACTCGGCCGAGCCCAGAGAGGTCTCCCCGGCATCTCTGCAGCGAGCCTTCTAGGCTGATGGGAGGCCGACTAGGTTGGGGCCCCAGGCCTCCCAGGCCCCGCTGGGCGCGGGAGAAAGCCCCCAACCCACGTCCAGCAAGTGGCTACGCAGGCCGCTTCCCAGGTGGAGGAGGCCGAACCCGAAGCCCTCCGGGGTGAAGACCGCACTTGCCGCGCAGAAGCGACCCCCTCCCCAGGTCGGGAGGCGAGCCACCTTCCCCACTCCCAGAAACACCCGGGCCTCCGCCTAATACTCTACATCTCACCTGGCACCGCCCCTTCCTGCGGACCTTACCTCTTATTCCCCCCCCTTCCTGCCTCTGAGCCAATCGCTCTCTGCCTCTCGCACAGGCTCTGTTTCCTCCTCTACTACTGGGCACTTTCTTCCGTCAGTCTCAGAAACTCCAACCAACGGGAGCCAGTCAGGAGCTCCGCACTCAGCCAATGGGGACTGAGCGGCAAGTAAGCAGAGCCCCGCGCTGGATTGAGGGCGCCCTTCCTGGCTGGCTCCAGATTCTTGGGCCGTCAGGTGAGGCAGCGGCTGGACTCCCACCCCAAACCCCCACTCCCGAGGTACCTCCCGGTGAGGTGCCGGCCCACTCCCTGCCCCAGGGCCTCCGTGGGAGCAGAAAAGACTTATGAGACCTGGAGCCTGAGTGCCCCTTCCCTCCCTCCCGCCTCATTATTTCCAAGATGAGCTTGGCCCAAACACCGGTTTCCGTGGGTTCAAGACATGAGTCGTCGTCTCTTGTTATGAGCCACCTCGGGGCTGTCATGGATTCGGTCAGTGATAAAGCGCACAGGTGCGTGAGACGGATAAGGATAAGGGCAATGAGAAGTGTCAGGAAAGGGCTGTAGTCCGGGAACTGGGGGACCAGGCGAGGGGCACCAGGAGCTGTTTTATCACCAGCTGCTCCGGGCCACCAGCAGCCCAACCAATGAGAACGGCTCTGGCTTCGTTATCTGAAAACAGAAATGCAGGGGGAGGCGTCCAGATGGAGGGGAGTGTCGATTCGTGACGTCAGGAGCCACCTGACTGAAGCCCCAGGCTGGGACTTGAGAAGGGAAAGATCTGCGAGAGTCCGACACTGCAGCTCACCCAGGGAGACCTCCAAAAGCTCAGGGTCCTCAGGGTGGCGCAGGCACAGCTGCGGCTTTCATGAGTTGCTGTTTAGGGACGGCTTCTGGGCCTGAGTGGTCTGAGGAAAGACGGAAGCAGCCTCATCAAGTCCAGCACAGCCTCCTATATGAACTCAAGGAGCGGGGAGAGCACTGAGCAAAGAAATCACGCTTATTTTTCTCTTCCTCTGACTGCATGAGGGCACGGGAGTTTCCCCACCGATGCACTGACTCTCTTCAGTGTCTGTGTTTGGACGGCATTCTGCAGAGAGACTCCAAAGCAGATCTCCCTCCACCAGCCCCACCCAATCCAGTGGGAAATGTGTTTGGTTCTTTTTTCACGATGTAGCACGAATCAGAACACTATCACCCCCCACAGTTACCCTCCCTTTCACCTGGATTACTGCGCTGGCCTCCACAGTTAGTTCTCAACCCAGCAACTGGCTTGGGAACAATTTACTGGGGTCCTGTCTCCCTCCTGTTCAGTTATCTGTCACGGGATACACCTCATATAAGATGGAAAATCCTCACCATTGCCCTGTCTCATGCGGCCTGGGCCACATGCCGCCCTGACCTCCCTGCCCCCTCTTCCTCCCTTTCCTGCTTCCACCCTGTGAGACTCCTTGCTTTGCAAAGGCTATTTCTTGTGCCTGGAAATTATTCTCAAAAATACCCACAAGGCTCAGTATCTCACCTCCTTTGTTTGCTTAATTGCTCTTATTTAGGAAGACCTTATTATCGCACTTGTAACGTTACATCCCATCCCCCATCTTTCCAGTACCCTCATCTTTCCTTCTTTCCGTTGTGCCTGACATTATAACATTTTATGTAATTTAGGGGCACCTGGATGGCTCCGTTGGTTGAGTGTCTGACTCTTGATTTTGGCTCAGGTCATGATCCCAGGGTCGTGGGATCAAGCCTAAGTTGGGCTCTGCATTGAGCGTAGAGCCGGCTTAAGACTCTCCCTCTCCCTCTTTTTCCCTCTGCCCCTCTCCCCTGCTGGTGCTCTCCCTCTCTAAAATGAAATAAAAACTTTGACATACTATATAATTTATAAATTTATGTTTTCTGTCTTCCTTGATTAAAGAATAAGGTCTACGAGGGCATAGGTCTCTGTCTCTCTCTCTTTTTAATGTTTATTAATTTTGGGGAGACAAAGAGAGACAGTGTGAACAGGGGAGGGGCAGGGAGAGACAGGGAGACAGAATCTGAAGCAGGCTCCAGGCTCTGAGCTGTCAGCACGGAGCCCAATGTGGGGCTTGAATCCACGAACCAAGAGATCATGACCTGAGCCAAAGTTGGATGCTTAACCAACTGAGCCACCCAGGTGCCCCGTAGGTCTTTGTCTCTTGTTTCCTGATGTCTCCTATGTACCTATGATAGTGCCTGAAACCCACTAGTTGTTCACTGAACATTTGTTAGGTTTGCAAATAAACAGGATTGCCCCAACGTTTTTCTTTTTTTAATTTTATTTCTTCCCTCCCTCCCTCCCTCCCTCCCTCCCTCCCTCCCTCCCTCCCTCCCTCCCTCCCTTCACTGTTCTGACAACTCTTTCTAAATAGCCTCTATACCAATTTCTTGGCATGGGTATTCCTTGTTGGTTTCAGAATAAAAAGGAATCACATTTTTGAGACAAAAGCCTGAGGGTTGCCAAGGCCCCATCATGGCCATGTGCTCAGCTTCATTCTCTTACCGCCCAGGCTTCACTGAGTTCCCAATGACCTTTGTCATAGATGTGTTTTCCCTGAGGTATCTCCACCATTAACTTCTCATAGTGACATAGTCCTTATTAATAGCATTTGGTAATTTCCACATTTAACAAATGGTTTTCTGACAATCTGCACTCCCCTCGCAGACACTGTCGGTGCAATTACAAGTGAAATGGTAATCACTTCTGAACACGAAGAGATCATGGAAACCCAAACCTTGTCTCGAGTTCAGATGCCTGCCTTCTGCACCTGCATAGGCTGCCCCCACACCCACTGTCGTGACGGCAGATGCCCCCTGGGTAAGTAGTTTTATTTATTTCAGAGAAGTTTAAATTACTCAAAGAAAAATAACCTGAGTAAATCCAGTCATAAATGTTCTCTGTGATTTCTGCTTTCTGGTTTTGAACACCAAAAAATATTTTTGTATATATAGGACAGGAGTTTGCTCAGAACCATAGGCATATTGCCACCCTTGTCTCCCTGTATTGGGACAGCTTAACGTCTTCCTTTCTGCTGCCCTGTCATGGCAGAGAGAGAGAGACAGAGACAGAAAGACAGACACAGAGACGGGAAAATACATCACTCCTGCTTTGGGACAAAGTGGGGTCGGCGTCCCAGGCACGCAAAGACCGCTTTGATGAAAACCAAGATGTTTCTAGAGGACTTTCTCCAACTCTCTCAAACCCAACGCTCAGCCACAAGTACAGTCACAGCTACAGTACATACCACCCTCCAGAGAGAGGGCAGAGGAGGGTGGGGTGTTCAAGAATCAGCTCTCCTTTCCAAAGAACAGAAAACTGTGCACGCTATCCTGAAAACAAACAAAAACTAGACGTCTTATGAAGTCATCACGAAGTGCAGTTGTACTATGCACGACAGATACGTGTGTGCTGACTGTGAAAATGTGACCTGTGTGTAGCCTTATAAAGGTGCAGAGGAAGCTCCGAGTGAGGAAATGATCATTTTATATTTTCCTGTACATTTTTTAGCCTGTTAACATTATCGTGTGTGCCTTGAAAACTTTCGAAGGAAAGTCCACAGGAAGAATTGCAAATGACTAAATCCGTTGCCAGCACCAAGGAAGTCCAAGGTGGCAACCACGAAACTCACACAAACCCGACACCCGTACGTACACAACCACACTGTCCTTTTAAAGTCCCTGGCCCCTGGGGCGCCTGGGTGGCTGAGTCGGTTGAGTGTCCGACTTCGGCTCAGGTCACGATCTCACGGTCCGTGAATTCGAGCCCCGCGTCGGGCTCTGGGCTGATGGCTCCGAGCCTGGAGCCTGCTTCCGATTCTGTGTCTCCCTCTCTCTCTGCCCCTCCCCTGTTCATGCTCTGTCTCTCTCTGTCTCAAAAATAAATAAACGTAAAAAATAATAATAAAAAAAAAATAATAATAATAATTAAAAAAAATAAAAATAAAGTCCCTGGCCCTTTATTTTGTAGCACAACTTCACACAGCCCTTTGTAAGATCAGACAGTGAGGATACTCGGGTGTTTGTTTCCTGGGCTCATCGTGAATCTGCCCCAGCAGTGTGTTTTAGGTCACTGTTTCTAGCTATAATTCAAGCCCGGGACAACTGGAGGGGATGTGGGAGGGAGAACCCAGTCCCTCGAACCACCAGGCGGAGGAGGGAATTAGGACCCCCCCCCCAAAAGGCCACACCATACTGTCAGGGGAAAAGAAAGAAAACAAAGGAGCAGAATGGAGTCAAGAAAAAGTGAGGGAGAGAGAACGTCGAGAATTTAAAAACCACACGAACAGAAGCTTTACTTCGAAGTATCAGAGCCGTAAACGGTCTTGAGGGGGCATGTTTCAATGTGACACCGTGCATGGCTTCCTTCTCTCAGCCAGTGTGGGTGTAAGTGGCACACGGTGTTATTGTCAGAGTTCTAACTTCGAAGTCCAAGTGTCTTGTGACTCAGCCTTCACATTTCTCACAAAGGACTACGTTCCTTGTGGGTGGGGATGATTGTAACACAGGCTTCCAGCGAACTTCTGTAGAGTTGCCCTCACTGTCCCAACTTTCCTGACACAGGGTGGCAGTGAACACACAGAAAAACAAAGGCCGGGGGCCGGTCGGTGGGTTAAGCCTCCAGCTCTTGATTTCGGCTTAGGTCATGATCTCATGGTTCTTGAGTTCAAGCCCTGAGTAGGGCTCTGGGCTAACAGCTTGGAGCCTGGAGCCTGCATGGGATTCTCTCTCTCCGTCCCTCCCTCACTCTCTCTCTAAAAATAAATACAAATAAACTTTAAAAAAAAAAAAAAAGCGGGGGGGGGGGGGGCTAAGACCCTTCCTCTCAAACATACCCCCCACCAAAACATTAAAACTGATGAAAAACTGTAGTAGGTTCGGCACGGAAACGTGAAAGAGTTTGTAAAGACATCCGTTCCTTCCATTTGAAGTCTATGTTTCCACCCCTTCTTTTTATTCTTTTAAAAGTAATGCCGAGGTGGCTGAGTGGCAGACCTGTGGCCGACGTCCGTGTAAGTGCACAGTGCCCCCCGTCCTGTGCCTCGGCCGTTTCACGGGCACCGGAGGGCCCCGCAGCGTCCGCTCCGCGTGACTCTCCACCTGACCGTAAGCGCCCACGTGTCATGGGTTTTCTCACGGCAACGACATTGACGTCCCCCGTTCGTTCCGAATTCTCCAACGGCAGGGAAGGCGCCGCTTCTGGCTAGAGGCCCCTAGGTTGTGCCAGGAACATCCTTCCGCGGTGCGTCCCCGACAGAGGCGGCCCGAGTGCCCTGCCCCCCACGGTTCGCCGCTCGAGTCCGATGGTGGGGGGCCGCCCGCACGCGGCTCACGCCCGGTGGGGCCGCTCCCGCGTCTGAGGGCCAAGCAAATCTCCCCGCCGTTCTGCGCGGCGAGCGGCGCTTCCCGCCGGGGACCCCCTCCGGAGGGCCGGAAGAGGCGCCGGGGTAGGGCGCCAGGGGCCCCCTCAGGGGTGCACCCGCCGGTGCTGCAGCAGGTGTGAGCGGCGCTTGAAGGCCTTGCCGCACTGGGGGCAGCGGTGGGGCGCCTCCGCGGCGTGGACGACCGAGTGCTGCAGGAGGTAGGTGCTGCGGTGGAAGGCCTTCCCGCACTGGGCGCACGCGAAAGGCCTCTCGCCGGTGTGCACGCGCCGGTGCTGCAGGAGCTCCGCGCCGCAGCGGAAGGCCTTGCCGCACTCGGCGCACTCGTACGGCTTCTGCCCCGTGTGCACCACGTAGTGCTGGATCAGGTGCGCTCGGTTGCCGAACGACCGCTCGCAGGCCCTGCACTCGAAGGGCTTCTCTCCCGTGTGGGTGCGGCTGTGCCGGACGAAAGTGGAGCGGTGGGCGAAGGCCTTCCGACACTGGGCGCACTCGTAGGGCTTCTCCCCGGTGTGGACCGGCCGGTGCTGCAGGAGGTAGGACCTGCGTTTGAAGGCCTTGCCGCACTCCGGGCACGTGTACGGTTTCTCCCCGGTGTGGATGAGGTAGTGCCGGATCAGGGTCGAGCTCTGGCTGAAGGCTTTGCCGCACGCGTTGCATTCGTAGGGCTTTGTGCCGGTGTGGACCCGCTGATGCCGCGCGAGATACCACTTGCGGTTAAAACCTTTCCCACACTGCTTGCATCTGTAGAGGTCACGCCCCGCACGAAGCGCGCAGCCTCTGTCCGGTCCCCGTGGGTCCCGCTCACGGAGCACCTCTCCCGGAGAGACTCTCTTTTGCAACACCTGGTGGTGCAGACCGTCCTCTGTCCCCAAACCGTCATCTTCAAGGTTCATTCTCTCAAGGTGGGTCTTGTGAGCGTCCCTCCCAGGCGTCAGTCGACCTTTCTGCGTTTCCAGATGCCCTTCCCAACCCCTGGCCTGCACCAACCTGGAGGCCCTTGAAGGTCCCTGGGCCGGGCTTCCCCGGAGCCAGGCTCCCGCAGACAAAACCGGCTGACAAGCGCTCGGGTCTCTGGTCCGAAGTCTGGCGCTGTCACCTGAAGAGAATCCGACACACAAAGGGGGACTTTTAGTGACACAGTATAGGAGACGAAATCAATGCTGCAGGGGGCAAGCGAGGCTGATCTAGCACCACTGACAATGGCTGCGTTTTACATCTCTAGAACCTGGGTTTCCAAGGACCGTTCTGGTCCTTGTACCCTTGACACCGTTGAAGGGAAAATCCAGAGGGCAGGCGGAAGGAGGAGACAGAGGGTCTGGAGTGGACACCCCTCCTCGCGGTCCAGAGGATAGGATGGGGGACAGTTTTGATCATTCGCTCCAACACAGATGTCCCTTGGTGCTAGGAGCACAAGGAAACAGCGCTGAACAGGACAGGGAGGAAAAAGAGGAGGTGTCCCATGAGCTAGGTCCTAATGGAGAAGCCAGAGCCTCCAGAGAGAGGAAGAGGGAAGGGGCACTGGATTGAAACGGAAGGAGCACGTGTGGGCAGAGTCACTCCTGTAAGAGTGCTGAACAGTTAAAGGAAGGAAGGGGCCTGGAGGCCTGGTGAGGCCAGGCCACCACCGAAGGGGATCACAGTCAAAGGAAGAGAATCAAGACGGAAGAAGAGGAGGGATGGAGGAACATTCGGGGTCCAACAGTGTAAAAGACAAGCTTCTGCTCTGCTGGGAGGCATCGCGTGGTGGTTAAGGGGGCTCTGGAGCCAGAAGCCATTCTTCAGTCCCGCCTCCACCAAGTGAGTGATCCTGGTAGATGGGCTACTGTCTTCTTCAAGGCAAGGTTTCCATCTGAGAGACCAGGAGGTCCGTTGTGAGGGTTCAATAAGAAAAGCGCTCGGCACGGTTCTTGACGCAGTGTGTTTACTCCACTGGGTCATTATCTTGATTACCTGTGACGGTTACCTTTATGCATCAGCTCGGCTAGGTCTGGTCCAACAGTTCTGGCTGAGGTACTTTTTAGATGTGATTAACATGTAAACCAGCAGACTTTGAGAAAAGATCGTCATCCACAATCTTTCAAAGAGAGTGGGCCTCTTCGGCGGCAGGCCTCAGTCAACTGAAGCCTTAAGAGAAAAGACTGAGCTCCCCTGGGAGGGCAGGAATCCTGCCTGCAGACGCTTCAGACTCAGACCGTGACATCACCTCTTCCGCTTCCTGGCCTGATTCTGCCTCCTCCTGGTTGCAATTCTCTGGAGAACCCGACTACTATGCTGTCATTCTCACTGCCGCACCGGGCAGTTAGGATGGCAGCAAAGACACCAGCGAACACAAGCAAAGCTTGCCCTACAAGCCCAAGAAAGGGGCACCAGCAGAAGCCGACTCCACTGACACCACAGTGTCGGACTCCCAGCTTCCAGAACTGTGAGAAAATACGTTTCTGTTGTTCAAGGCACAAAAAGGGGGGTGGGTGGGAAAGCCCCCGATAAAACCCATCCACAGTGACAGCATGGAGACAGTGGTTTCCACTGTAGTATCATGAGGATGGGGCACCAGGGACCCGCTAGTGTGCTGGAAATATTCCAAGTCTGGACTGGGGTGAGGAATACCTCAGTACACACGCGAACACATAAGCCTGACCCTTAAGATTTGGGCACATCACCGTACACTTCTGATGTTAAGGGAAAAAGACCACGCAGAGTTTAAGCAAAAGGTAAGGAAGTCAAGTGTATACGTTTTTCCTAACAAATGAGACCGCTCCTTCGAGAAGCTTGGCTTTATGAGGAGAGTCGACACTGGTTGCGGGCTAGTCCAGATCTGCAAACACTTGTGTTTGCTCTATGTGTAGACAGCCCGAGCACATGTGTATGTGGAGCAGACAGATGATGACTATGCAGCCAGGCCCGAGAGGAAGCGAGGCAGCAAGCTTCCTGGGAAGGCAAAGGTACGGCCAAGGCCGTGGTATTGGAATGGGCCGTGACCAGAGGCACAGCATCTTCCACGGAGGATGAGAAGGCCACGGGTGCGAGACAGGCATGGACGAGTCGCTCCGGATCGAGGAGCAAGCGGCAGAAGTCCACAGCCTTTATTCCCAACGTGATGCTGAGTGTGTGCCAAGACTCCAGCGGCGGCGGAAGTGCTGAAGCCCTGGAAGGTGTCCGGGTGGCTACGGGAGCCAGTGCGGGAGAAAGGGCTGCCCGGAGGCAGGCAGCAGATGCGGGGGGACCTGCTAGGAGGCTCGGCATCATCCGAGCAAGAGACGATGGAAACCCGGACTAGGTGCTGGAGACGGAGCCAGGGAAGGCGGTGGGGGTGATGGATTCGGGGGGACATGGGTAATGTCGGCCGGGCAGGACCAGGCATGGGTCGATGGGCTGGACGGAGACTGAGACGCTGAGGTGCTGTCTGAGGTATTTCCAGCTTGTCACCTGCCTGGAATAGCGGGACACTCTGACCCGGGATGGGGGAGAGTGGGCAGGACGGTGAGCGGCTAAGGCATGACGGGCCCGAGGTGCCTCTGAGACACCTAAGTAGAGGTGTGGATCAAGGAGCTGGGAGAGCGGCCAGAGACAGGCTGGCCGAGAAGCCTGAAGGACCGCCGGAGAGGAGGCCACGCCTCACCGTGATGGCCCCAGTGATTCCGCAGCACAGATGTGGGGCTGAAAAGGCCCACTGTCGCTGTGTTTTTCAGGGCAAGAGAGGAAGGAGGATCCAGCCAGTGCAAGGGGCTGCTCCTGATGGATAAATGGGGCTGTATGAATGGATGGAGAGGGTGGGAGACAGTGGGATATGGAACAAAGTGAAATTTACAGAGTAGAGACAGTGCTTTCAGGGGCAAGAAAGGCCCCTTGAGTCAGAAAGAAATGAGTGACATCACTATCACCCACTAGGACTACAATTATTACATGGATACACTAAGAGCTGACTTCTGGGGGGCACCTGGGTGGCTCAGTTGGTTAAGTGTCTGACTTTGGCTCAGGTCATGATCTCATGGTTTGTGAGTTGGAGCCCCATGTAGGGCTCTGTGCTGATAGCTCAGAGCCTTAAATGTAATAAAAAACAAACAAACAAACAAACAAACAAACCAATCAACCAAAAAACAAAAAACCTGACTTCTGTTGGCCCTTCCACAGGCCGGGCAGGGTACTAAGCAGTTTGGTGTGCTGGGTCATCACAACCTCTAACAACGTAATCACAGAAACTGTCGTCACTCTGATTTTCCAAGTAGGCTGAACACAGGCAACTGAAAGGACATAAACCAAGCACGCTGGCTCTCTTCCTCGGGCACATGCAGCTCAACACTCCCCAGGCCTGAGCACCCAGGTGTGGCCAGGTGCCTATCTCTCCTCCAGGGAACACGGGTGGAAGTGATATCGGGGTGCCCGTGGGTGTGCCTTCTCCCCGTCCCCCCGCATTGCCCTTCCACCAGCTGGATTAGGCCAGAGAGCGCACCTAAGGCTACACGCTGACACGCACAGGCACCAGGTGTGCAACGCTGCCCTTCCGAGCCGGCCTGCAGATGCAGTGCTACACCTGGTGTGAGAAACCACTGGAACCCCCAGGAGGTCACAAAGAGTCTCACACAGGTTCAGAGGCACTGGTCCCTTGCATGCTGGAGGCTGCCAGGGCCCCCCGCCCCCCGCGCAGCTCCCTGCTCCTACCTGGGCAGGTGCTCCACAAGAGGCCTCCCTTTCCAGTCCACAGCTCCCGCCCATGTTCCAGCAGGTGCGTCAACTCTGCTTCGGGGACTGCGTGCCCTGTTGACAGAGAAAGAAACAAGTCCTGGTGTATGAGAAGAAAGCAACGTCTCCATCCCGTCTGGGACTTAATGGCAGAGACAAGACCCGAGTGAAGCTGCTATTGACGTGAAGAACGTGCTGACCTATGCACAGGTCCCTTTCTTGGGCTGCAACTACTATAGAGGGTGCTGCTGTCTCTGCACAACGCCAGTGTCCTTGAACTTTATCGGTGGAAGCCAACCCTACTTGGGGGCACGGCGCTTTCACACACAGCCGTGGGACCCTGGGAAAGGAGCCCCTCCTTCCAGAAGGGATTCTGTAATTAATCTAAATCGCTGGTTCTCAAACACCCTGTGCTTTGGAACCGCCTAGGGGTGCTCAATTTCGACCTCAAGCCAAAAGGAACACAATTTCTTCCGGTGAGGCCTAGCGACCACTATATCTGAGCTCTCCCCAGGGGTTCTGGTGCCCAGAACGCACTGAAAACTGAGGCGGAAGAAGTCGGTGAATGGCGTCCCTGAGCACCGGTAATCTGAGGCAGGCAGGAACCTGAGCCGGATGCTCGTTCTGAGGACGAAACCTGTATTCGCGAGGCGAGGCTGCAGCACCCCACAGGCCCACAAGGGGGCGAGCCTGAGGAACAGGGAGATGCCTGGTCCAGGGAGAGGAGCAGAGAGAATCTTCTCATCTCTGAGGATGGAACTGTGTGGCCGCATCCTCCAGACCAGGCCAGCCCCACCCTGGGGCTTCTCAGTAGGTGAGGGGGGAAACTTCCTCCAGGGGAAGCCAGTTTAAGCTGCTCTTCTGTTACGTGCAGCCAGATACATCTCCACAGAGACAGGCGGGTTCTGCACAGAAGCCCAGAGACTGAGGTACCAGGACCCACTGAAGTTTCAGCTGTCAGATTCTGATCGTGAGCCCAGGATTCATTTGGACGGGTCTCGGTAATGGTCACTGTTGTGTGCTATGTGCAGGCGCTGAGCTCACGGAGGGGCGGGAGAAAAGGTGAACCAGATGTTCCTTTGGCCCCTCTTTCTCTCACCTCAGGGCCTTTTCTGGTACTGGTTCCTCCACCCAGAACCTCTCCTTCACCTCCCCTCCAAGCTTCAAGTCTCAGTTTCAGTTACTTCCCGAGATGCCTTTTTTATTATTATTATTATTTAGAAGTTAGAATTTATTTTGTGTTTTGTTTTTTTATTTAAAAAAAATTTTTTTTTTTAACATTTATTTTTGAGACAGAGAGAGACAGAGCATGAACAGGGGAGGGGCGGAGAGAGAGGGAGACACAGAATCTGAAACAGGCTCCAGGCTCTGAGCTGTCAGCACAGAGCCCGACGCAGGGCTCGAACTCACGGACTGTGAGATCGTGACCTGAACTGAAGTCGGATGCTTAACCGACTGAGCCACCCAGGCGCCCCTTGTTTTTTTATTTAAAACAATTTTTTTAATGTTTTTTATTTTTGAGAGAGAGAGAGAGAGAGAGAGAGAGCAAGTGGGGGAGGAGCAGACCGAGAGGGGGACACAGAATCTAAAGCAGGCTCCAGGCTCTGAGCTGTAGGCACAGAGCCTGTTGTGGGGCTTGAACTCATGGACTGTGAGATCCTCAGCCGAAGTCAGACGTTTAACCGCCTGAGCCACCCAGGCACCCCTATTTTGTGTCTTTTTGTTTGTTTGTTCATGTTTATTTTTGAGAGAGAGTGAGCACATGAGCAGGAGAGGGGCCAAGAGAGAGGGAGACACAGAATCCGAAGCAGGCTCCAGGCTCTGAGCTCTCAGCACAGAGCCCGACGTGGGGCTTGAACTCACACAGTGAGATCATGACCTGAGCCAAAGTCGGGGTGCCCCATAGAGGTGAGAGGTGAGCCCTTACCCAGTGAGACCAGAAGCCCACAGGTCTCCAGCATCACCTCCTGGTACAGGGCCCTCTGGTCCAGTTCCAGCTGTCCCCACTCTTCCTGGGTGAAGGTCACAGCCACGTCCTTAAAGGTAACCAAAACCTGGAAAGTCAAACAGAGGTAGTGGCCTTGGCCTTGTGCTGTTGGATGGGGTCAGACCCTGTTACTCAGCTGCTGGTGAAGGTGCAGAGAGACCCAGGTCTCCTGAGGCAGGGCTCTGTGCTGGGCTCAAGGGGGAGGTAGAGGCAGCCTTTGTACGTAGTGCAATTAGGGCTCAGAGAAAGGCCTCCCCTGGGGTAGCCGCTGGAGACGACAGAGGGTGGTGTTCCTATGAGGACAGTGGGGGCAGTAAGTGATCTGGACATGAGAGGAACGGGGAAAAGGATCATGATGATAACTCCCAACAATGAGAACTGCAGCATTTGTAGCCGAGGTCCTCCCCGTGTGCCCGCCCCCCGCAGAGAGCTGCTTTACCACTGAGGTAAAGTGACTAAAAGTCCCTTGTTCTGGAGCCAGATTCCCAGAGACTGAATCCAACACTTGCCGGCTGTGACCGTGGGGAGGACATCACATCATTTCTCTAAGCCTTGGTTTCCACATCGATACCATAATCATTCCCACTTCACCAGGCCGTTCTGAGAACTAAAACGAAAAGGTCTACATGTGGACACTCGAGTGCCCAGCGTCGAATGTGTTCAATGTATTTTGTGACTTTTCCTAATCCTCCCACAGCCCACAACGTAAATGCCACTATCACGTCCATGTCACAGCCCGCAGCCTGGGGCTTACGCAGCTCTAGAAAGCCCGCAATCTCACATTAGAGACAGGATCAGAACATCCGGCAAAAGATGACACTGTCTCCAGAAAACAGGCAGGTGGGGGCCAGGGGCACCTTCGCCAGAATTAAAACCACCAGGAAAAGGCTCTTGTAGTCGGTGACACTGATGCACAGGAGAGACAGCCCTGCAGAGGCCTGTCGGATGAAGGGAAGTGCAAGGAGGAAGGCTGCAAAATGGGAAAGACTTTGCAAGTTCAGCACCACCCAGCCGGGTGCGCTGAGCAGGAGAAGGGAAGGGGAGGAGCCGGGAGGTGTCTCCCCTGCGGATCCAGCACAGCCCTGAAGGCCACGGTGGGGCTTGTGTGCATTTAGTACAAGTATGATGGGAGCCCCTGAGTGGGAGACCCATTCACTCATTCAACCATTTATTGAGTACCTTTTACAAGCCCAGGCCGTTCTAGGTCTTGGCATAGAGCAGCAACAGGCGCTCACGATCCGGGGCTGGAAGCAGATCCTGAACAAGCAACTAAAATCAGCAAGACCATGTCAGAGGGCCCTGAAGATTCCAAAGACAAAACAATGGAGCAAGAAGACTGAAGAGATGATAGTGAACTTCGCACGGGGCAACAGGGTGGGTCTGAAATAAAAGTGAGGGGCGGCGCCCTGCGGATGGGAAGACATGTGCTGACAACGGTCTAGGCCATGAAGGGGGGGCTTGGGGCGACTGCTAGCGCGTCCCCGGAGCTCCCTGTGCATGTGCGTGCAAGGGGACATCCCACGCCCTAACACGATCGGCACTGACCGTGTGGATGGACTCCCTGGTCAAAGCTAACTGAATGTCTTCGATAAGAAAACAGGTCCGCTACAGTCAGGGAAAGTCGGTTCCGTGTGCTGTGAACGGAAACTCCTTGGCCGCCCTGGCTCTCAGCCTGCCCTTCCACCTCTCCGCCCAAGCACAGCGGCAATTCCAGAAACTGCGTCCCCATCCTCCACCCCCGCCCTAGCCTGGTAGAGGCTAGAGGCCGGCAAGGCGCAAGAGTCGGACTCCCGCCGGGTCGCGCCTCCGCGATCAACACAGGCTCAGGAGGCATCTCCGTGGAAAGAGCCCCCAGAGCCCTGCGGGACACCGGGAGACACACGTCACCCACGTAGGCTTTCCAGGACCCTCAACCCGGACGAGGAACCGTTAATACTACTTCACCTCCGGGAGCACATGGGCCCAGCGGCGCGGGGGACTCGCTCAAGGTCACGGCCTCGGGAAGGGTCGCGGCCGCAACCCGCTGTGAGGTCTCGGGAGTGCCGGTCGTTCTCCGCACCCGGCGAGGACCGAGGGGAATTCCTGAAACCGCACCTGTCCCTTCCACACAGCGTCCCGCTGGATGCCAGAAACGAGCGCTTCCCCACGTGGCCCCGGCCGCCTTTCGGGGCCGGGAAACTGAGGCACAGCACGCCGCCGCTCCCCACGTCCACTCACCTGGGCCGGGTCCACGCGCGCCGCCATCGGGCCGTGGGGACCGCAGAGCCGCGCGTAGGCGCCGAAGGTCCCTGCGGGCTCAGCCAACCCCTCCCTGGGTCCCACAGAGGCGGAGGAGGGGCCCCTCGCCGGCGTCCCCCCTATTGTCCAGACGAGACGCTGGGAGCTCACCATCCGCGGCCACCGACCCGCCACATCACAAACCTACGCCCACCCGCGACACCGGAAGCCCCGCCCCTGCCATTGTGGGCCAGTAACACCCCCTTCCTGTGGCACAGCCTTCTGGGTGATGTAGTTCTTGTCCTGCCTCCAGCCACTTCTAGCAATGCTCCTCTCTTTCTAGGGCCCAGCCGCCTGGCAGGATATGGGCGCCCAGAAAGGGCTTGCAAGGAAGGGTTCCCGGAGGCTCCGATGAAGAAGGGGGCGGCATCGGATACTCCTAAAGGGGATGCACCCAAATTTACACAATTTCCCAAATTGTGTTTACAGCATCTTTTTTTTTTTAATTTTTTAAATTTATTTTTAAAATTTACATCCACGTTGGTTAGCATATAGTGCAACAATGATTTCAGGAGTAGATTCCTTAATGCCCCTTACCCATTTAGCCCATCCCCCCTCCCACAACCCCTCCAGTAGCCCTCAGTTTGTTCTCCATATTTAAGACTCTCTTATGTTTTGTCCCCCTCCCTGTTTTTATATTATTTTTGCTTCCCTTCCCTTATGTTCATCTGTTTTGTATCTTAAAGCCCTCATATAAGTGAAGTCATATGATATTTTTCTTTCTCTAATTTCGCTTAGCATAATACCCTCTAGTTCCATCCATGTAGTTGCAAATGGCAAGATTTCATTCTTTTTGATTGTTGAGTAATACTCCATTGTGTGTGTGTGTGTGTGTGTGTGTGTGTGTGTGTGTGTGTATATATATATATATATATATATATATATATATATACATACATATACACCACATCTACATTATCCATTCATCCATCGGTGGACAGGGCTCTTTCCATACTTTGGCTAGTGTTGATAGTGCTGCTATAAACATGGGGGTGCATGTGTCCCTTCGAAACAGCATACCTGTATCCCTTGGGTAAATACCTAGTAGTGCAATTGCTGGGTCATAGGGTAGTTCTATTTTTAATTTTTTGAGGAACCTCCATACTGTTTTCCACAGTGTCTGCACCAGTTTGCATTCCCTTGCATTCTCTTGCAAGAGATCCTCTTTCTTTGCATCCTCGCCAACATCTGTTGTTGCCTGAGTTGTTAATGTTAGCCATTCTGACAAGTGTGATGTGGTATCTCGTGGTTTTGCTTTGTATTTCCCTGATGATGAGTGATACTGAGCATTTTTTCATGTGTCAGTTGGTCATCTGGATGTCTTCTTTGGAGAAGTGTCAATTCATGTCTCACCCATTTCGTCACTGGATTATTTGTTTTTTTGGGTGTTGAGTTTCATAAGTTCTTTATTATAGATTTTGGTTACTACCCCTTTATCTGATGGCATTTGCAAATATCTCCTCCCATTCCGTCGGTTGCCTTTTAGTTCTGCTGATTGTTCCCTTCGCTGTGCAGAAGCTTTTTATTTTGATGAGGTCCCAATAGTTCATTTTTGCTTTTGTTTCCCTTGCCTCTGGAGACATGTTGGGTAAGAAGTTGCTGTGGCCAAGATCAAAGAGGTTTTTGCCTGCTTTCTCCTTGAGGATTTTGATGGCTTCCTGTCTTCCATTTAGGTCTTTCATCCATTTTGAGTTTATTTTTGTGTATGGTGTAAGAAAGTGGTCCAGATTCATTTTTCTGCATGTTGCTGTCCAGTTTTCCCAGCACCACTTGCTGAAGAGACTGTCTTTATTCCATTGGATATTCTTTCCTGCTTTGTCAAAGATGAGTTGGCCATATGTCTGTGGGTCCGTTTCTGGGTTCTCTATTCTGTTCCATTGATCTGTCTGTTTTTGTGCCAGTACCATACTGTCTTGATGATGACAGTTTTGTAATATAGCTTGAAGTCTGGGATTGTGATGCCTCTTTGGTTTTTTTTTCAAGATTGCTTTGGCTATTCGGGGTCTTTTCTGGTTCCATACAAATTTTAGGATTGTTTGTTCTAGCTCTGTGAAGAATGCCTGCCTATTTTAATTTTAGAAGCTCCTAAAGGGGCATGTGGCCACACTGTGTTGTAAATTTTTAAAATCACATTTTCCTGCTGCCTCAGCATCCTACAAACAGGCTGTCAGCACCCCAGCCACGTGAGCAGGTACACCAGTGTGATGATAAGGCTAGCCCCTATCCAAGCCCCTTTTCTTTCCTCCCCTGTGATGTAGCAACATTCCAGTGGATTAATAAATTCCCTTTTGTTATTTGTCTGCGGACTCCCCACTGATTCGCAATAATGAGACTTGCCCAGGGGTCCCCCCCCACTCTCAGCTCCTCACCTGTTTGAGCCAGTTCTTTTGCTCCATGTGGCCTCCCATCTGGACCCCTGTTTGAGGCGTGGTGCCTCCTTCTTCTAGGAGCTTTGAATGTTATAGATCCTTTAATTTCAGATACTCTTGAGAGTGTAATTTACATAGCTTTGTAGTGTTGCTTAAAGACTCCACAAGGGGGACATACTCTCCCATTCACCGTATGGGAGAGTAATACAAGAAAGATATCATAATGTTATAATGCTACTTAGGTATAAAGTATTTTCCTCATAACTTCTAAGTAATAAACATCATGTTGTTGCTCTTCAGATACACTTGGACTGAAGCTTTAGCGTCACCTTTGTGAGTCTCAGTATGTTGACTCAAGGTCTAGAGAGAAAAGACTTCACACAGGGCCATTACTGGGACATTGGAGAGGAAAACGTGTGTCCCTGAAACGGAGGAATAGTGAAAAATTTGTTTTCTATACATTCTAAAATAAATTTATGGATTCCTTCAAATTTTATGTGGAACATATAGAGGAGATTGAATTTACCTAACATGAGAGGTTTGACATAAAGTCGAATTTTAAGCTTATTATCCAAGTATTTATATTTTTATTATACCCCTTCTATTTTTAAAAAATGTATTCCCTAAAAGTAAGACAAGATATTATAGATTCCATTCAGCAGAACAGAAACCCAAAGCAACACTCGAATGCACACACTGCAATGTCAGTCATGAAGCGCATGCTTTCAATACTTGGGCAACCAACAAATATTCTCACTCTCCAATTATATGCTGATCAAAGAAAGCTTCATAGTCAATTTTTTAGGGTTTGGCAAACCCTAAGCCTTGTCAAGGGACAAGGAAGAAGAGAGTTCAGCTAGGGTCATGACAAGGGAAACGGATAAGGAGTGTTACAAAGAAGCAGACGATGTGGCCTTTTGCCGAAATTCTTCCCTGCGTGGGTGTCTCGGTATTCTAACCCCAGCAGTCCTACCCGTTTCTCCTCTCGTAAGTTTCTAACTGAATTTCCCGACACAGATACTGCTATGGTCTGAATGTTTGTGTCCCCTTCAACTCCTAAGTTGAAAACCTAATGCTTAAGGTGATGGTATTAGGAGATGGGACCTTTGGGAAATGATTAGGTCATGAGGGCTCTGTCCTACTAATGAATGGAATTAGTACCTTTATAAAAGAGACCCCAGAAATTTCCCTTGCCCCTTCCACCATGTGAGGTCACAGCAAGAAGGCTGTCTGTGAACTGGGAAGTGAGCTCTCGCTAGACACCAAATCTGCCAGCACCTTGATCTTGGCCTTCCAGGCTCCAGACCTGTGAAATAAATTTCTGTTGTTTATAAGCCACTCAGTCTGTGGTTTCCTGATAGCATCCCTAACAGGCTAAGACAGATACAACTCATTTAAAATCTTAGACTTACCTGAAGAAAAGAGCCCCTTGCCAAATGTTTCTTCCTGCTGTGATAGCGGCCACTACGATTACAGTCTGAGCACGTGTGCAGAGGGGGCGTCTTATCTCTGAGATAAACGTTTGGCTATTGTTTGAGGATGATGTTAGTGATCCAAATAGTTATTCTGAAAATAACTAAATAGAGCAAAGGTATCAAGCTATTTCTTCCCTTTACTGCACAAACTGTATTTTGAGGTAACTGAATATTGTGGCAAATTCCTTATTCTTCTTTAGAATTTCTAGCTAATGAGTGCAGAAATAGCAACAGAAGTAGGGTACAAATGTCTCAACTGTGTGCAATCAACTACCCAATGGTTATCGTTGAATGCTGACCTGGTAGAAGATGCACAGAGATAGAAAACACTGATAATATTAGGACTTATCACAGAAGAGAGACGCCCAGACATCAAAGCAGACTTACTTGAGGCAGTCATAACGTGTCAGCACTGTGTGTGGAGTATTATGGCCACAGGCCGAATCTGGATTTCAAACTTGTTTGTACGTTAAGACTATTAACTGAAGTTGGGGATGTTGGGATATGAGCTCAAGGTGCATTTGAGACATTCAAGCAGACATTGGGATTGAGGATATAGGGGTACATTTGGAACAGATTCAGGAGCTTAGTTGTGGTTGGATATGGGCGCTTACTGGCTGGCTGGGCAGCCTGAAGGATGAATAGAGGGGAGATACCACAACGTGGCAGTGAAGCAATCCATTCGATGGCTCCAGCTGCCTCTGCAGTCAGATGTGAAATAGACAAGGCTGGATATCATATTGTTTTGAGGACACAAAAGCCAAGGAGACACAGTGCAAAGGAATTCCTTTGAGAGTCTGGTGAGCAAAGAGGAGGATAAATAAATGAATGGAGAATGTGAGAAAGGGTGGGGTGCAGAGTATAGTAAGACAGTAATTTCAAGAAGAAATATCTTTTTTCCTAAGTTGGGAAAATAGTCTATAAGAGAATGTATATTGTTATGGTTAATAATATTGCGTGAATAATTCTAAAGTCTATTTTGTCTGATACCAGTATTGTTAACCCAGCTTTCTTTTTGCTTCCATTTGCATGTCAAATGCCTTTTCACTCCTTCGCTTTTTTTTTTTTTAACATTTCTTTATTTTTGAGAGACAGGGAGAGACAAAGCACAAGGGGAGTGGCAGAGAGAGAATGAGACACAGAATCTGAAGTAGGCTCCAAGCTCCAAGCTGTCAGCACAGAGCCCGATGTGGGGCTCGAACTCACAAACCGTGAGATCATGATCTGAGCCGAAATCGGATGCTCAACTGATCGAGCCACCCAGGCGCCCCCAACTCCTTCACTTTCAATCTGCAGGTGTCTTTAGGTCTGACATGAGTCTCTTGTAGGCAGCATATAGATGGGTCTTGCTTTTTTATCTGTTCTGTCACCCTACTTTTGATTAGAACATTTAGTCCATTTACATTCAAATTAATTATCGATAGGTATGTACTTACTCCTATTTTGATACTTGTTTTATGGTGGTTTTTGTTTGTTTGTTTGTTTTTCTGTTCCCTTCTCTTGTTCTCCTCTCATGGTTTGCTGGCTTTCTCTAGTGATAGAATTAGGTCCCCTTCTCTTTATTTTTTGCATATCTACTACCAGTTTTTGATTTGTGGTTACATTAGGCTTGTATATAATATCTTATGCATATAGCAGTCTAAATTAAATTGGTGGTCACTTAAGTTTGGACCCATTTAAAAGCACTAGTTTTTACTCCTCTCCCCAGTAACAATTTAGGTATATGGTGTCATACTTTACATCCTTTTGTTTTGTGAATCCCTTGACTGGTTTTTATAGATATACTTCATTTTACTACTTTTGTGCTTCCTATTTTTACTCTTGCTTTTTTCTTTTCCACTCTAAGAATTCCCTTTAATATTTCTTGTTAAGGCTGGTTTAGTGGTGATGAGTGCCTGTAACTTTTGTCTGGGAAAATCTTCTCTCTCCTTCCATTCTGAATGATAGCCTTGTTGGGTAGACTACTCTTGATGCAGGTTTTTTCTTTCAGCACTTTTGAATGTATCACGCCACTCCCTTCTGGCCTGCTAAATTTCTGCTGAAAAATCAGCTGATGGCCGTATGGGTTTCTCTTATATGTAACTCTTTTCTCTTGCTGCTTTAAAATTTTTCTCTTTACCACCACTTTTTGCCATTCTAGTTACTCTGTGTTCTGGTGTGGACCTCCTTGGGTTGATTTTGATGGGGGCTCTCTGTGCCTCCTGGGTCTGGATTTCTGTTTCCTCTCCCAGGTTCAGGAAGTCCCTGACAAATTCAGAACATGCAAATTCTGAAAAATGACTGAGAAACTTCAACAAACATATAGTCTAAGAATTAGACAATGAAGTAGTTCTTATAAGTTAGTAGGGACCAGAGATATCTAGTAAAAGCCATATAGACCCATTTTGGGTCTGAATGCCTTAAAGAACAAACATTTTAGGAAAATTGAGAAAACAGAGCACTAACAATATATTTTATGATACTTCAAATATTTTGTTTGAAAAAGAGTTATTAGGATTATAAATGAGTCCTTACATTTTGGAAATGCACTCTGAAGAGATTAGGCACTGAATGAAAAGATGTTTGGATTATAAGGAAAACAATCCAGTAATGTGAGTGGGGATAGAGGAAACAAAACACCCAAGAATTTATCAATGATGAAAGACTAGGCTTCGGATCATGGAGCTCATGACACATTTCCTTTTATGTATATATTTGAAAATACCCATTGCAAAGGGTAAAATATGTCTATCATTTTTACGTTAGGAAGGATGCGTTAAAAAGAGCAGAGGAGGGACGCCTGGGTGGCTCAGTCAGTTAAGCGTCCGACTTCGGCTCAGGTCATGATCTCACAGTCCGTGAGTTTGAGACCCGCGTCGGGCTCTGTGCTGACAGCTCAGAGCCTCGAGCCTGCTTCAGATTCTGTCTCCCTCTCTCTCTGACCCTCCCTCGTTCATGCTCTGTCTGTCTCAAAAGTAAATAAACATTAAACAATTTTTTTAAAGAGCAGAGGAAACCTCTGATTTCAGGGGGTAAGCCAGCATGTATCAAAACACCAATTGTACACTTTCATTTTTTTTTTAATGTTTATTTATTTTTAAGAGAGACACAGCACGAGGAGGGGAGGGGCCGAGGGAGGGAGACACAGAACCCAAAGCAGACTCCAGGCTCTGAGCCCTCAGCAGTGCCTGACATGGGGCCCGAACCCATGAACCATGAGATCATGACCTGAGCTGAAGCTGGACGCTTAACCAACTGAGCCACCCAGGTGCCCCTAAAACAACTTTATTTAACTTTTCTTTATAACAAAGTAGGAACACTTCAGATATGAATATTAACACCCTTTTAGGTTACATATCAAGCTAATGTTCAAGTTTGTCTAAAATTTCTTGAAATATTTTGCTGTATAATGTTAACACAATTTAAAGACTGAAGTCCACAGCTGAATTTGAATTTAGATTCTGAAGCTTAACTGTTAGTCTTTGGGCTAGTAAAAAGAGCTTTGGTTTCCTAGTTTATAAAATGGATATGGTAATAACCTAGTTTTGGAGGTCATTTTGAGGATTAAGTGAATTAATGTGTATCAATTGCTTATTCAGGGATTTATATGTATTTAATAAGTTATAACTATTATAATATTCTAAGGGATGAGGTAGGAAAGAAGTGTTTAAATACGCTATTTATTGCTACTTGGACATTTAATAGCAAAATTTTAATGTATTAAATGACATAGTTCATTAAGGAAAAGCTTCGTTTAATTTCTGTCAAGCCATGTTATACATGAGTGGTTATTCACATCATAAATTCTTCAGGGTAGATGACAGGATAATAAAATTAATGGGAAAATTATGCTATGTTTGAATGTTTTCCATTCTTTTTGATCTTTGTCACTCTAATAGTTTAAAAACTTTTACTCCTCATTTTAATTTGTACTGTTTTGATTACTTGCGAAATTCTAAATTTACCAAAATATATCTATGTTTATAAAAGCAGAAGGGACGGCTCTTCCTTATAGTAAAATTCCAATTAATAAATGTGGGGGGACTGATAGAACTAGAAAGTTTAAAAATAAGCAAATGGTGTTAACAGTCATTTCATTAAAGAAGTTATACAAGTGGCAAATACACATAAAAATCCTCAACATCATGAAACATCAGAGAACTGCAATTAAAACCATAGTGAGTTGCTATTACACTCCTGTTAAAACAGCTAAAATTTAAAAAGACCTGTGGGGCACCTGCGTGGCTCAGTCAGTTAAGCATCTGACTTTGGCTCAGGTCATGATCTCACGGTTCGTGGGTTCAAGTCCCCGCGTCGGGCCCTGTGCTGACGGCTCAGAGCCTGAAGCCTGCTGTGGTTTCTCCTTTCTCTGCCCCTCCCTGTCTTGCACTGTCTCTCTCGAAAATAAATAAGCATTAAAAAAAATAAATTTAAAAAGACTGACAATACCAAGCATCGGCAAAATGTGGAGGAACGGGAGCTTATGTACTATTGGTGGAACACAGACGGGTATAACCAGCTTAGATCAGTTGGCAATTTCTTAAATATTGAAACATTCACATTCTCTGACTTACTGGCGTAAGAGAAACAAAACACACATTCATATAAAGAATCATATGCCTATATTCACTGAAGCTTTATTTCTAACAGCACTAAACTGGAAACAATCCAACCGCCCATTAACAGATGAATGGATAAAACAAACAGTGGCAAATCCATAAAGTAGAATACTATTCAACAATAAAAAAATAAACATTCATATAAACAACATTGAGGAGTCTCAAAATAATTATGCACTGTGGAAAATATCAGAAAAGAGTAGACATTTTATGATTCTATTCATGTAAATTCTAGACAATGCAAACTAATATGTTAAAGACAGTACATCACTGGATCCCTGTAGGTCTGGTAAGAACAAGGAGAAATTATAAAAGGGCATGAGGTACATCACAGTTGTTCATTGTCATGATTATGGTGGTTTCATGGGTTTATACGTATGACAAGAAATTTCAAATTGTACACCTTAAATATGTGTAGATTATTGCATGTCAATTATGCCTCAAAATTTCTAAAAGAGTAGTTCAGGGGTGCCTGGGGGGCTCAGTCGGTTAAGCGCCTGACTCTTGATCTCAGGTCAGATCTTGCTATCAGGGTCATGAGTTCAAGCCCTGCTTTGGGCTCCATGCTGAATGTGAAGCCTTCTTAATAAATTGTTCAAAATAAAAAATCTGAATTGCCCACTTTTTGGAAACCAGCAGGTTTAACAACCTAATACTCAATGGACAATCTCCATTCTTTCATTTCTCTGCCTTTAGAACAATGGACGGCCCTTGAGGGCAACAGCTCAGGAAGACAATGAGAATTCACAAACTCTAGATTATTTGCTCTAACAATGACTTCAGCTACAGAAGACACACAGCTGTGGTGGTCCTGGAATTCCTCACAAGCATAGTCACTGGAACATGCAAGGATGCACTTTTAGAAGAGGCATACACCATCTGGTTTGCTGCAGGCCCCTCCCCTGCCTGTTAACCACATCAAGAATATTAGTACCAGTTATGGTTGAAGGCTGGCTCCTGTTGTCTGACAGTGATGCCAGTCTTCAGAGTTATAAACATCAGGACACTGACTCCTTTGTAGAACCTGGTGAAAAGCTTCCCCTCAACAGCACCCTCCAGGAGCAAGAGAATAGATTCACACCATTCCTAAAGGCACCGGAGCTTGGCAAAACAAGGGACCCCTCCTTAGAGTGTCCTATGGTCTCAGCAAGTATGGAGTCCACAAATTAGGACTATGAAGCACTGCACTGGTTCCTGGGTCTTGTGCAGCAATGCAAATTAGGCTAAAACTGGAATGAGAGCTACTCTCGGTCTTTATGTCGTCCCTGCTGAGGTGCACAAAGCTGGGGCCCCCACAAAAGCACATCCACAGAGTTCAATTCTGTTTTCCACTCACGCCAAACAGTGAACACCCCCCCCCCAAGATTAAAGGTACATTAAACAATAAGGCCTTTATTACTGCACAAACCAGAGCAATGAGGTAGATAGTTACCGGTTGATGACCTGAAGACTAGAAAAATCAATTACAAGTGTCATGTGAAACCAACAATTTCCATGAAGTAGGTAAGCCTTCCCTGCAAGTTTCCAACAGAGCCCACTCTTGGCCCAAACTGAGTCATATTCATACTTAACCAGAAAAGGGAAATGACTATAAGGGCAAAGACTACTCAAGATTTCCTCCAGGGAATGGGAGAGGCCATAGACATTTGCCTTGCCTTAGGCACACTGGGGTGACCGATGAAGCAGTGTACAAGGTAGTAAAGTGGGATGACTTCTACTGGAAAAACTGGCAGTGGTGGCATTCGGGTAAGGGCCCTGGGTGGTCTGGACCGTGCAGTGCAGCCCCCGTAAGCCTCACACATGCCTATAAACTGAGGGGATATTTCGCCTCCCTGGATGCTTGGAGGTATGAGGTTCAACTTCAGGCATGTGGCTCCCTCACACAACTATTTAGGGCCATTAGAGTGAACAGGGAGACGGCATGTTTCCTTCAAATCTAAGCCCATTTTCAAATGTGGACTTTCTGGTGTTAAACAACATTGGAGGTTGGAATGAAGGATTTCCCGTATTTCCTACATTCACGGGCCCTCTCCATGCTGTGAAATTTCTGGTGGAGATTGAGGCTAGAGCGTTGGCTAAAGGATTTGCCACATTTGCTGCATTCGTAAGGCCTTTCTCTAGTGTGAACTACCTGGTGTTGAATGAGAACAGATTTTTGCCTGAAGGATTTTCCACATCGGCCACACTCATAAGGCCTTGCTCCTGTGTGAATGTTGCAGTGTTGAGTAAGGCTGGTGCTTCGACTAAAGGATTTCCCACATTCATGACACATATAAGGCCTTTCTCCAGTGTGAATTCTTTGGTGTTTAGTGAAAATAGCTCTTCTGCTAAAGCGTTTCCCACACTGGCCACACTCAAAAGGCCTTGCTCTGCTGTGAATTCGCTGGTGTTCAACAAGGCTGTAGCTTTGTGTAAAAGATTTCCCACATTCAGCACATTCATAAGGCCTTTCACCAGTGTGACTTCGGTTGTGCCGATAAAGTTTGGATTTGGATCCAAAGGCTTTCCCACATTCTCCACACTCGTAAAGCCTTTTACTGGTGTGAATTCTCTGGTGTCTAATGAGAGCAGCTCTTTGGCTAAAGGATTTCCCACACTGGTCACACACATAAGGGCTTGCTGCGGTGTGAATTCTCTGGTGTCGAACAAGGGTGAAGCTTTGTCTGAAGGATTTCCCACATTCACTGCACTCATAAGGCTTTTCTCCAGTGTGTGTTCTCTGGTGCCTCACAAGATTGGATTTGCACGCAAAGGCTTTCCTGCATTCCTCACACTCAAAAGGCCTTTCTCCACTGTGGATTCTGCAGTGTTCAATAAGGTTGGAACACTGACTAAAGGATTTCCCACATTCACCACACTTGTACGGCTTTTCTCCAGTGTGAACTCTCTGGTGTATAATGAGGGTGGCCCTTAGCCTAAAAGATTTGCCACATTCGCTGCACTCGTAAGGCCTTTCTCCACTGTGGGATCTCTGGAGCTGAACAAGTGAGTACCTGCAGTGAAAAGCCTTCCCATATTTGCTAGACTCATAAACCCTTTTTCTAGTAGAGACTCTTGGGTGGTGAACAAGGCTGTGTTTGTGGCTGGAGGCTTTCCCACATTCACGTGATTTGGAATGACTTTCTCCACAAGGAAAGGCCTCCCCGCACTTGGTGATTTTGTTTGGCTTCTTACTGTTGAGAATGACCTGGTGCTGGAGAAGGCCCAAGGTGTCCGGGAACTCCTTTCCAACTTTCCTCCAGGTGAAGGGATTCCCTGACACATGGAATATGCAGCTCTTTATAAATGAAGCCCTGCCCACATCCCTCTTCTCTGCATTGTGATGCTCCCGAAGCTGGTACAGGTCTGCACATGCTCCATCTACATACACTTTCTGCCCAGGTAGATGGGCCAAGTGCAAAATGTCTTTCAGGATTGGGACACATTTCTCACAGGGGTGAGTCTTCTGGATGGAGGCACCTGCCTTTGGAATCCTGACCTGTGACAAAACTTCTATGGAAACACTCTGTTCAAAAGGTGTCTCTTCATCCTCCATTCCATGCCAACAAACTGAAAAAGGAGAAATACTGATGAGTCATGCTGACGATGGTGGGAAAGTATTAATCATGTTTGTTTTTTTTAAACTTTATGTATAACATGACGTTTTCTCATTTTACAAAACATTGATGGTAGAAAAGGTAGTGGACCTGAACAACACTACAGAGCAAATGGAGCTAATAGACATATGCAGAACATTCCAATGAACGGCAGAATACACATTCTACTCAAGAGTGCAGGGAACATTCTCTAGGATAGATTATATGATAGGTTAAAAAAAGTCTTAACAAATCTAAGAAAACTGAAATCATATCAAGTATCTTTCCTGACCAAAATGCAAGAAAAAGTAGAAATTAATAACAGGAGGATAACTGGGAAATTCACAAATATGTGGAAATTAAAGAACATACTCTTGCACAACCAGTGATTCAAAGATTAAATCAAAAGGGAAATCAAAAAATATCTTTGGGCTCCTGGGTGGCTCAGTCGGTTGGTCATTCGGCTTTGGCTCAGGTCATGATCTTGCAGTTTGTGAGTTCGAGCCCTGTGTCAGGCTCTGTGCTAACAGCTCAGAACCTGGGGCCTGCTTTGGATTCTGTGTCTCCCTCTCTCTCTGCCCCTCCCCTGCTTGTGCTCTGTCTCTTTCTCTCTCTCAGAAATAAAGATTAAACATTTTTTTAAATAAAAAAAAAAAATATCTTGAGACAAATGAAAATATAAACAATATACCAAAATTTATGGGATCCAGCAAAAAAAGTTCCAGAGGGAAGGCTATAGCAGATACATATCTATATTAAGAAAAAATGAAAGATCTTAAGTAAACATTCTACCTTTGCATCCCAAAGAACTAGAAAAGAACTAAGCGTGATGTTAGCAGAAGGATGGAAATTAAAAAGGTCAAAGTGGAAATAAATAAAATAGAGACTAGAAGGACAATAGGAAAGATCAAAGCTAAGAATTTTTTTTCAAAAAGATAAAACTGACAAACTTTTAGTTAGACTAAGGAAAAAAAAGAGAAGACTCAAAACTAGAAATGAAAGAGAGGACATTACAATTGATACCACAGAAATACAAGGATCATAAGAGATGACTATTAACCACTATACATCAACTAATTGGATAACCTAGAAGAAATGGATAAATTCCTAGAAACAAACAACTACTAAGACTTAATCATGAAGAAATAGGAAATCTAGACAGACTGATAATGAATAAGGACATTGAGTCCGTAATCAAAAACTTCCCCTTTAAAAAACAAAACAAAACAAAACCAAAACCTTCACCCAAAAGAGAAGTGCAGGATTTGATGGGTTCACTGATGAATTCTATGAAACACTTAATGTCATTCCTCATCAAACTCTTCCAAAAAACTGAAGGGAGGGAATACATCCAAATTCATTTTACAAGGCCAGCATTACCCTCAGACCAAAGCCAGATAAGGATACTACAACACAAGAAAATTACAGACCAATATCCCTGATGTACCTAGATGCAAAAATCCTCAACAAAACATTAATAAACCAAATTCAACAGCACATTAAAAGGATCATACGCCACATCCAAGTGAGATTTACCTCTGGGGTGCAAAGATGGTTCAACAAACACAAATCCATAAATGTGATATACTACATTAACAAAATAAAGGATAAAGATCTTATCATCATCTCAAAAGATAGAAAGGCATGTAACAAAATTCAGCATCCTTTCATAAACAAAAAACTCAACAAATCAGGTATGGAAGGAATGAATGTACCTCAACATGATAAAGATCACATATGACAGGCCCACAGCCAACAACATACTCAATGGTGAAAAGCTGAAAGATTTTTGGTGAAGATCGGGAACAAGACAAGGATGACCACTCTCACCACTTCTATTCAACATGCTACTGGAAGTCCTAGCCAGAGTGGGCAAGAAAAAGAAAAACTTGTTAAAATAAATTAATTCAGTAAATTACGTTGCAGGATACAAAATCAACACACAAAAATCACTTGCATTTTATACGCTCACAAAGAAATTAAACAATCCCTTTTACAAGAGCCTCAAAAATAATAAAATACTTAGGAAGAGATTTAATCAAGGAGGTGAAAGATCTATATGCTGAGAACTATAAAACACTAATGAAAGAAATTAAAGATACAAATAAATGGAAAAATATCCCTTGTTCATAAGAAATCACATTCTCAAAATGTCCATGCAACCCAAGGCAATCTACAGATTCAATGCAATCCTTTTCAAAATACCAAGGGCATTTTTCACAGAAGTAGAAAAACAAGCAAAATTAGGGTGGAACCACAAAAGACCCTGAATAGCCAAGGCATTCCTGAGCATGAAGAACAAAGCTGAAAGCATCACACTTCCTGATTTCAAATTATATTACAAAGCTATAGTAATCAAAACAGTATGGTACTGGCATAAAAACAGACACATAAGCCAACAGAACAGAACAGAGAGCACAGAAATAAACCCCTAAATATATGACCAACTAATCTTGACAAGGGGGCCTTGGGGAAAGAGGAAATGGAGGAGTGATGGTACAAAATTTCAGTTATTAACATGAGTAAGTTCTGGAGACCTACTATACAGCAGTTTATAGCTAACGGTACCGTAATGTGCAATAGTTCTCCCTTATCTTTGAGGGATACATATTCCAAGATCCCTAGTTGAGACGTGAAGCTGCAGATAGTACTGAACTCTGTCTACATTACACTTTTTCGTATACATGCACACCTATGATAAAGTTTAATGTATGTTAGGCCGAGTAAGAAATTAACAATAGTTAATTAAGAAAGTAGAACAATTACAATAATATACTATAATAAAAGTTATGTTAACGTGGTCTCTCTCAAAATTTCTTACTGTACCATACCTTCTTGTTGTAAAGATGTGAGATGATAAAATGCCTATGTGATAGGACAGACGAATGACACAAGCACTGTGACTTAGCGTGAGGCTACTACTGACCTGAAGATACATCAGAAGGAGGATCATCTACTTCCAGACTGCAGTGGACTGTGGGTAACTAAAACCGTGGAAACAGAAACCATGGGTAAGGGGGGACTACTGTATATTTAAAATTTGCTAACACACTCACACACACACATTCACACACAAATGATCAAGATAATAATAAAGGGTTGGGAGGAAATTTAGGGAGGGATGGATATGTTTATGGCTTTGCTGATGGTAATGTATTTATGGGTATATACTTATCCCCAAACCCATCAAATTGTATCCATAAAATATATACAGTTTTTAGACATGTCAATAATTCCTCAGTAAAGTGGTTTAAACATCATTTACTAAAAGGCACCAAAGCCGAAACCTCATCAACCTAATCATTACTGGGGCTCAAATTGTTATCTGGGGAATCCCACTACTTTTACACTGTACTCCTATACTCAGGAAAGTAACCAGATATAAAACAGAAACAGATATGCCTCATTTGAACACTAGCCTTTCCTAAATTTCCCAGTGTCTTAAGACCCAGAAATATCCCATGTTGGGCACAGATGCTCTAACATGATGAATACACTTAAATTAATGTAAGTCTCTGACAGAGATGGGCTCAATAAAATGAGATCCCATAGCCCCCCACCTCCAACCCAGGTAAAATGTTAATATGGCCCAATGTAAGTTAAAACAGGGCCTCCAGGGATTAAAACTTGTTATATAAAATTTAATAAATAAAAGAGAGTATCCTCACTACTCCTCTGTCCTACAACTCGATTGTACCTGTTCTTAAATCTAGAAAAATTAAAGGGTACCTCATGGTGGGCTACTGTAACCTAAATGTTGTTCTATCCACCAGGACCCCATATCCAACATCAATATCATTTGCCCTTTGTGTTTCACATTTTATAGGCATTGACAAAGGGATGATTACTAACTAAAGTCCACAGTTTACATTAGGGTTTATCCTTTGTGTTTTACATTTTACCAACATCAGTATTGTTAAAACCACTGACTCTATCCGTAATTAAGCACTTGGGACACAAGGTGCCATGGACACAGTCATCTTGCCAGGGAGAGAGCAAACAAAGTTACGGTGCGTTAGGCCGACAGCAAGACTCCTGAATCCCAGACCCTTCCCTGCATGCCTGGAGCAATGGGACTTAGGTCTTCTCAGGGCAGTGCCCACAACTATGGTCCGCCACATGACATGTGTGCCAAGAAAATGGCGAAGCGAGCAGGACCCATGGTTTGGCTGCAGAAAGGGCAGAGCTGCCCGGGAGGTAAAAGACAATGGACAAAAACCAGGATACTGGGGTGCGTGTGAAGGCCTTACCCAGCGAAGCTATAAGTGCCAAGTTCTCCAGCATCGCATCGTGGTACAGGCGTCTCTGAGCCTCATCAAGGAGCCCCCACTCCTCCTGGGAGAAGTCAATGGCCACGTCCTCAAAAGTCACACAGCCCTGCCGTGATGGGGACAGATCATTCCTTGATCAGCTTTTTTACGACTCTGAGTTTCTTCACCCGGACATTCGTTCCATGCTCCCTCTCCTTCCAGCGGTCCCCACTATGGAAGACATATCGGGCCCTGGAGCCAGAGAGACCTGCTCTCTTCTCACAGTATCATGATCATTGTCACTGCCCACAGCAGCAACCGGCATGTGGGCAGGGAGGTGCCATCTAAATATTGAGCCTGGCATTAGGACATACGTCCTCTTGTCTGGGGTCTCCCAGATTGTGCCTCCGAGACACAACCAAACACGGGCTCACTCTCCACCCTTACGTCCTCAAAGTCACGGCCCTAGGTCCTTCAGTTCATGCTCTCTCTCCATGAAACTACTTCCACCACACCTCTCTCATAGTCTTGCTCTGGAAACCACTTCTCCCCTCCTACCCAGAAGCATCACTCTGCTGATGGCAGGCATTACCTGCTTATGACATCCAGGTGGTGTTTGGCAAATTCCAAAAGGACCCAGCGCTACCCCAGACTTCCACTGATCCCTGCTACCGGAGGGGACAAAACCCGCTCGCAGGCCTCTCCACCCGGTTCTGCTCCTTGCTTCAACCCCAGCCACCAAGAACCACCTGCAGATCTCAGGACCCCAGGGCTCCCTTCCACTCGTGGTGCATGTGATGTCCCATCAGTCACTGCCTTCCTATCCATCAAACCAGCAAAGCCCAGCCCTGGAGGTCTCTTACCCCAGCCCCAGCGACGCTCCTAGATGATGACTTCTGCCCCGGTGCTAATTTGCCAGCCTGACTGAAACAGCTAGGATACACCAAGAGACACAATAAATTCCTGGTAAGTCCGCAGTACGAACAAACACTAGCGTGGGCCTCAGTGTCATCTTGTCTCAGTTACTCTTGTGCGCCTGCATTCCCCTTATGTCCATGCTTCCTGTGGAAGCCCTGGCCACCTGACAGGCTGTCCTCTCCCACAACCTTCCCACAGCCATTTCTCCCCCTCAGCTGTGTTTATGAGGCCCAGCACCCCACCCAGATGCCCAGGCATGACACTCAGTCACAGCTCCCAGCTTCCCCTTGCTGGGCAGCCAATACCTTTATCATGATGACAAGGATCCCCCTCCTAACTGTGACCCACAGCTACCCCCTGGTGCAGACACCACCACCTTCTGGATGTCTCCCTATCCAGACCTTTGTGGCCATCTACTAATTGTTCTCCACACGTGTTTCTCTGAAACATCTCCGAGTCTTAAGATAGCCAAAAACAAAACTCATCTCCCCAGTGAGAATTAATCTTACTACCAACTTTAATATCTTGGTTAAGGGAGTTTCCACCCTTCCAGCTGCTGAGCCCTACAACTCTTTACCTTTTTCTCTCTCTTTCTCAAAATCTGAAATTCTGGCCAGGCCTAATTTAAAAACTGATCCAGAATCCAACCAGCTCTCCCACTTCAACAGCCAGCACCCCGGTACAACCACCAGCACTCACCTCAAGGACTGCAAGTTGCCTGTTTTTCCCATCATCCCTGGCCCCCCCAAGGGTATCTGCTCTCCCTCTTCCAGGCTGCAGCCTCAGGGGTCCTGATGAGACCGAGGTCAGATCACCTCCCTCTGCTCCAAACCTCCTATTTTCCCCATCACCTCCAGAAGAGACACCGAACTTTTCACGGAGCCATTCCAGGCCCGACCCCTTCCCCTCTGCTCTCTGTTCTCTCTTCTCTCTCATGAGAAGAAGAGGAACTGCAGTTCCTTGAACAAACACACCTTCACCTCCTAGCATGAACATATTCCAATACCTCTGTCTGGAACAATCTTTTACCTCACTGTATTGGTTGCCAGCAATAGGGACCTCTCCGTATAACTTCCAGCCTGGATTTATGACCCTGGGTCTCCAGGCCCAAGAAGAGTGGAAGAGTGCCAGGCAAAGAGACTCAGGACACAATTCCAGAGACCAAGATGGGGGCTCAGGACCATTGAGGGCCTGGGATATCCTTCACTCACCTTCATACAGTCCATAAGTGCTTCTCTGGTCTTGGTAATCTGTGCAAGGAGGAGGGTCACCAGAGGGATGTAACCATGGCAGGGCTCCATGGGCTCCCCTGCACCCCTGCCCGGCCCTGGAGCCAGGTGACCTGGGATGACTGCATTCTCTCTGAGCCTCAGTCCCCAGTGCTGACTCTTACAACTGCGTGACCTTGGCCAAGGACTCAAACTCCCTGTGCCTCGGAATTACCATCTTCTTTCCGGTCTGTTCTAACTCTGAGTAACTTTTTGAAAACTTTGAGAAGCCTAATTCAGATCTTGTGCCTCTTCTATTCACAACCCTCCATGGCTCCCGGCATCCTGAGAATTAAGTTGAAACTCTTCATCTTGGCACTACAGGAGCATTTGCTCCTGGATCAATTGCCCCTGCAAACCGGTCTCTCTGCCTGTAACACTCTCACATCTCATCAACGGTGGCTTTCAGAAACGGGGACGAAGAAAAGAAAACAGAAGAGAAGAGAAGAGAAGAGAAGAGAAGAGAAGAGAAGAGAAGAGAAGAGAGAAAGAAATGGGGACGTCACACATTATCTCCCCACTGACCCGGACCCCTGGGCCTGGGCCGTAGGGACGCGAGCAGGCACCTCGTGTTCGGGCCTTTAGGGCCTGGGTGGAGGAAGGGCGGGGAGGACCCAGAGGCCGCGCGTTTACCTGAGTCGGGTCCCGGGGCGCGGCCGCCGCCATCCGACTCTGTAGGTACAGAGGGGTCCTAAGAGGTTGGCGACAGAGACGGGACTCGTGCACAGTTGTCAACCACCGCCTCCGACCCTAAGACCAGCTGCTGTGCAGTGGGGACAACCCCACCCCTACCGCCTTCTGGCTCTCACCACCGCGGACCCGACCGCACGCTCCTAAAAGTCCCAGATCCCGGCTGCCCGCGAAAGCAAAGCGACTGCAGCCTCAGGGGTGCCGGAAGTCCCGCCCCGAAGCTCAGGTCCACACGCGGAAACTCCCCTATTTCTGCGCGTTCATTGGCTGCACGCTCTGGGCACGCGGCACTGGCAATTATGGGTACTGTAGTCCCCACGGTGGCGCTCGGCACGAGGTTCGCGGAGCCCCGAGGCCACGTTTGCTCGCGGAGTACAGACACCGTCTAGGAAGGTGTGAGGAGAGGCCCCGGGACGGTCCCCTCGCGGAAGCTCGACCCGCACCCGGGCGCCCCTCGGCTGAGCGGGGTGGTCGTGGGCGACGTGGGTGGTCTACCCCGGGGAAGCGCCCAGTGCCGGACGTGCCTACCCCCTCCCCAGTCCCGGAGCCGCGTCTCAGAACGAGTTAAAAGACCCGGATCAGGCCCGGCGGCACTGTGTGCGCTTCCCGCGGGTCGCCCACAAAGGTCGGGATTTGGCCTCGGCGGGCACAGGTGCGCACTCTTCCCCTGGAGCCGCGCGGACGCGTCGCTGGCGGCTCAGGTCTGCGGCCCGAGGCGGGGGCGTTTTGCCCCCGGGATCCGCGGCGGAAATCCGGCGCCTGGAGCCTGAGGGCCCCGGAGGAGCCCTGTCGGGAGGAGCCCGACACCCAGGAACGTCCGCGCGCGCCCGCAACTCCCCGCTGTCCTTTGGGGGGCCCTCGGCGGCAGCTCGCGGCCCTCACCGCCCCCGGGACCCGGGCGGGCGCCCCCTGGAAGCCCCTTGGGTGGAAAGGGGGAACTCAGACTCGGGGGCCTCTGACGAGGTGCCCACGCCCTCTAGGTGTGTCCCCGGACTCCCGCGCTGCCCGGCCCTCCAGCCGAGCTTCCATGGGGCCCACCGGCACCTTGGGGTCTGAAGTTCCATCTCCGCTGTGCCCAGCCCACGCTGTCCCCGGTCAGATGCGACCTCAGATCACACCTGGCCCGCTGACCTGATGAGCATGTCTGTCTGCGGAGGGAAAGAATTAACCAGGTTCCCTCAGGGAAACAGGTGCACTGAGAGCCCCAAGCGGAATCTACCCTCAGCGTGGGCTCCTGCTGCATCCAAGACCCACCTGCGCCTGAGCCTAAGTCCATGCAAGCAAGGCCCCACCCGGGACAAGTCCCCGCCCCCCGTGCGGCTTCCCGCAGGGGTGTCTGGAAAGCAACCCAAAGCAATGGTGAATGCTTTTAAAACAGAAACTTGAAAAATACTTGATAAGTCAAAGGGTGAGAACCGCTTGTGGGGTAGTAGAATGGGGTGGCAACCTGAGTGTAAACAGCAGGGGGGTGATTGTTGCCTTTGTTCCCTGCAGGGTTCTAATAGCACCCTCACTGTGTGGCCTGTGCCATCTGCAGCGGTTCTCAGCCCCAGCAGTAGTAGTTCTTTGCCAGCCTTGTGAAGTCTCATCCAGCACCTGCACAGGTTAGTTTTTTTTTTTTTTTTTTTTTTTTTTTTTTTTTTTTCCAGACACCTTGGCGACCCCACGCAGATTACTGAGGTTTCTTCAGTGCCCATACCCCGTTCTCTGTTGGGCTTACGTAGGGATTCCAGACTCCTCCTCACCCTGAGCTCTGAGTACATGGAAATCCACAGAGTACAGCATGAAACTTCTAACCTATTTAAGGGCTGGAAGAAATCTTACTTGAAGTAGGAGCCGCTTCTAGAAGTCTTACTTGAGTTAGGAAGGTTATCTTTTGAGTTGAATAAAGGAGGAAGAAAATCCCAAAGTAACGGGCTCAAGCCATATATTACCTTTATTTCTAACAGGATGTGTCTGTTTCCTGTTGGGTATATATTTTGCTATGTGTAGTTTACTCACACTGGAAGAAAGATGGGTTTCCTTGACTTCATTTGGGGAATGGAAAAGAGAATGGAGGAGGGAATTTAATGTGTGGGCTGCAAGGTTGATTGGGATGGGCAGTGGGGAAGATGATTCTGGAGCATCAGGAAATGGAATAGAGCATTAAGGAGGTGATAGAAGCAAGAAAATTTTCCTTCTAGGTGTTAGTCCCTATTTATATACTGATGGAAGGTCAGTAGATAGGGGAAAATAGGTGAGGAAAGGGATCATGGAAAACAGCAGGTGTGAATTACTTAAAATGTTAACAGAATGGTTCATTAGGGAAATTTTATCCAGAACCATGATGAGGTATCACTCCACATCTACCAGGATGGCCGTGGGGCAGAAATGGTATTGACAAAGCCTTAGAAAAATTGGAGAAATTGGAGCCCTCATCTGTTGCTGATGGGAATGTAAAATAGTGCAGTGTGAGATTGAACAATGTGAAAACCAGTTTAGCTGCTCCTCAAAAACTTGAATGTGGAAATACCATTGGGCCTAGCATTTAACACTCCTGGTATCCAACCCAAAGAATGGAAAGCAGGACTCAAACAAACACTTGTACACCAATGGTCATAGCAGCACTCTTCACGATATCCAAAAGGTGGAAACAATCCAAGTATCTGTTAACACAGGAAAGGATTTAAAAAATGTGGTATTTTATACAATGGAATATTACTCAGCCACAAAAAGGAATGAAGTTCTGATACATACAACAAGATGGGTGAAACTTGAAAACATTATGCTAAGTGATTAAAGCCAGACCCAAAAAGATAAATATTATGATTCCATTCATAGGAAATACCCAGAATAGTCAAGCTCATAGAGACTGAACATAGGTTAGAGGTTATAAGGGCCTAGGTAGAGAGGGGAATGGGAAATTATTGGTCAGTGGGTACATATTTTCTGTTTGGTTTGATTTTTTTTTAAGTTTCACGTGTCCAGCTATAAAATAAATAAGCCACAGGGACAAAGATACAGCATAGGGAACAGAGTCGATAATATTGTAATAACCCTGCATGGTGATAGATGGTGGCTGCGCTTACGGTGAGCGTTGTGTAACGTATAGAGTTGTCAAATCACTATGTTGTATACTTGAAATTAACACAACTTTATCTGTTGTATTATTTTCATATATAAATTGTATTTTCACACATATATGTGAACTAGAAACAGATAGTGTTAATGGTAGTAGACACAGAACACTGCAGATTTACTTAATGCCACTGAATCGTATACTTGAAAATAATTAAAATGGAAAACTTTATATTACATATAATTTACTGCTATATATACACCAAAACACCTGCAAAGTGAGAGATTTTGTCTAAATCCCCAAACTCACAATTTTTCCTCTGTTCTATTTCAAAATTTCATGGATTTTTCTATGGATGAAGCTAAAACAATTTGAGTAATGTTTGTGTAAACAACTTACATAATATTCACGTGCTCCTATTATAGGGTTCATGAGTTCTAGGACCTAATTGTTTCAGTCTACACAGCATAATACTTTCTTATCAAAAATCTGAAAATTATTGATCCCTAAATATTAGCAGATGATGGAAAGAATGATTGAATTTCCCGTAGAGAACAGTCTTATGGTCTCAGCCAAATTAGCAAAAGCTGTTTACCTCGCCTAGCCAATAAAACAGAACCAGTTTTGCAGTTTACCAGTGACACGAGTATCACTGAAAATGAGCACAAAGGGACTGAATGTTGAGAAACATAAAGACAAAAATATAGAGGCATCCACCAGCCACTGGCCTGAAATAGCAAATAGAATCATCCAAACAGACAAAAGAGAAGACAGTGAGTAAAAAGAGAGAAAGCAGCTCACAAGGATCAAAATGGTGTGTGTGGCTCTGGCCTCGGGAGAAGGTCTAGGAGAATGGCTATTGCTGCGAATATATTGGACCTGTTGCCTGTGCCTGTGTAGGAAAATAACCATGGAGCCACTAGCCCAGACCATGAAGGCCAAACATGCAAGGTCAATTGTAGAAAATAGGGCTGTCACTATAAACTTTAAAAATCTGTCTGGATTTAATGAGGAGCAGTATTCATAATTTATCTTCACACTAAGGTTTTTACTGTGCGTTGGACCAGCCATTTTAATAGGAACAAAGATGCTTACCAAGAGATGCAGGATCCAGCAAAGGCAACAGCACAAGTAAATGCACTTTGAGGATCTCCTTCTGAGCTCCATCGAACTAAAGACATTGAGGCGAAGCCTAACGGCTTGGAAGCCACTGAGGAGGGAGGTGGTACTGAGGCAGACCCCCCTGGCTACTCTGTGGAAGTAGAAGAAAAACTTACATCCGGCCTCATTCAGGAAATATGTTGCTCCGAAAGCTGCCATTATATGAGGGATCCCTCTGGAGAAAAGCACCAAGGAGTTGGCTAAGACCAGTTGATTGAGAATCACGTCTGTGGGTCTCACCTTGTGTCCAGTGAGCAGAGTGAAGTTATAAAGACAAAGAAGGGAGGAGTTTCCAAGGATTCCCACTCCCAGCTGAGTGACTAAGGTAATCCCGATTTGCCACCTGACAGAAGCCATCACGTCATCTATGGAACATTGGTTTTAGTTGCAGCCAGAGGAATGCAGTTTGACAAACAAAAAGAAATATTTACCACCAAACCCAGTAGCCTCCAGCGCTAAGCTTAGCACATTCTTTCTAAATTTAAATAAACACTATAGGGGTGCCTGGGTGTCTCAGTCGGTGAAGCATCCAACTTCAGCTCAGGTCATGATCTCACGGTTCATGAGTTCGAGCCCAGCGTCTGGCTCTGTGATGACAGCTCGGAACCGGGGGCCTGCTTCAGATTCTGTGTCTCCCTCTCTGGCCCTCTCCTGCTTGCGCTTTGCCTCTCTTTCTCTCTCAAAAATAAACAAACATTAAAAATTTTTTTTAAAGAAAAAAAATAAACATTATATATGTATGCTTATGGGTACAGAGTCTATTCCTGAAGGTTCCACTTGGAAACAAATGTCTGTTCACCGGAACACGGTGAGTGATTTATGGCCCATCTGCACAACAGAGTTTTCCACGCCTGTGAATTGAGTGAGGAGGATCTCTAGTCTGTGCTCTGCAGTTATGAACTGTGTGTATTCTGAAGTGAGAAGCAAGGTACAAAACTGTGTGTAACGTGCTAAGGTTTCCCCAAGTGTGTGGAGGAGTGACAATATGGACACAGAACATATATAGGATGGGGCTAATTTTAAAGCCAGACTTGTAAGGAAGAAATGTTGTCATAGTGCCTTATATGTACAAATGTACATATTTCACATAATTATTAAATAATGTTAAATTAATTGTTTTAAAAGCACTAAATTCAAATGTTACAAAATTTGACTGGCTATCCACGTGGCTGTCCCTGTATGTAAAGGAAATACGAATAGGGAAATACATTTCAAGTGAATTGAAAATTAGAATTTTGAGTGTATATCCTGAACGGGGATAAATGGAGGCAAAACTATCTGTCCAAATCTTAGCTTTCGTCTACATATTTTACTATAATGTATTTGTATGGTATTTTGGGAACAAACATATTCATATAAATGGGAAATAAATCTTTCCCTGTAAGACAAAACAAATGCACATATGAAACCAAAGACTCTGAGTAAAAGTCCAAAGCCTACATTTGACAGAAATAATACCAACTCCTATAGTATTGGTTTTAACTTGCATGTATTTCATTTTTCTTTTCATTGAAAAAGATCTAGAAATTATAGACAACTTCACGACAGTGCCTAATTCTAGCGCCCAGTTTATGGACACCTAATACAGTTTTTCCGTATAAGAAGCAGTGTGGTTTAGGAAAAAAGAAAAAACTGACATATTCCAGATCTAGGGCAGGAACCTCCAAAGATCATCCCCAAACTTCTTGCTTGGCAAGGGAATAGAGGAAACCATCAGTGCTGAGGGTTACTTTGGGAGGTGGCAAGGTCTGTCCTGAAGAAGCTGTCACTGCCCCACTTTGGTGCAACGGTAACTTGAAAGGATTAGACATAGATAAACCAAAGGCATATATAGACAAGTAATGCAAAGGTTAATGCCGGAAGATGTTAGGGAAACAACTAATTATTCTGAAAACTGGTAAAGGGTGACTATCAACCGTTACCCCTGCATTAGCTGAACAGCCTGCGTTTTTCATTAAGAAATGTCTGTGGAGGCACACAAAAAAATGGCCTGTTTGGATAAGACTTGAGGATGTCAGATAAAAATATTTCATCATGGGAAAAGATTCAGAGATACGAAATTAAATAGTAAAAAATCAATTCAACAACATTTGAGGAGAGACTTCCTCATGAGGACAATCCCTTCTTCCAGAGTCACTGATGTTTCAGTCTTGGTTGATGAAGTATGAAGACTTCTTCAGATTGCGAAGACACAAAGCCAGCATGCTGGGCAGCAATTTACGGAGTCACGGTCTTCCTGGCATGGATTAAGGAGCGATAGCTGTAAGATAGGTTTCAAGTTCCGTGATTGAAAACTGAGATGGTTATACACTTGAGAAACATCGGAATTGTTAATTAGGATAAATCACATAATTTAGAATAGTCCCAAATCAAGACAGTTTAAATTTTCCTTTTTAGGCAATAGCCTTTTCCAAGGTGTCAGTGGATAGTGAAAGACTAGTGGAATTTTGGAAAACAACATTAAAATAAACTAATATGAGGGGAACATTGATTGAAAACCAGAAACTGTACTTAAGTCATACGATTCATTTTGAATAACAACAAAGAAAACCATCATCCTAGATGGAAATTTTTGGAATGTTAACAATAAAATTCACACTAAGAAGTATGTTACTGAATAAAATTCCAATGAAAATGTTAACATTTCTCTTTTTTTAATATTTATTTATTTTTGAGAGAGAGAGAGAGACGGGAGGGGCAGAGAGAGAGAGAGAGGGAGACACAGAATCCAAACTAGGCTCCAGGCTCTTAGCTGTCAGCACAGAGCCCAATACGGAACTTGAACCCATGAACCATGAGATCATGACCTGAGCTGAAGCTGAATGTTTAACTGACTGAGCCTCCCAGGTGACCCCAAAATGTTAACATTTCAAAATTTTCTCTATTAACATCAAACGTATGCAAAATTTTAAATGTTTAATGAAAAGAACTTTCCTTACTATATATAAAGTAAATAATAACTATGGGTTACTACTGGCAAAAACCAAATATGGAATAGAATAAGGAGATTACAAATTATCTATGTTTGCAGGTATTTATGAGATAAATTTATAGAAGTTTATATATGATAAAAGTTAATGCTGAACTATTTTGGACAAATGAGTTTTTTAATATATGGTAGTAAAATATTTGGAGACCTAGTTAAGACATCACAGGTATGTTTTTTGAGCTTTAATCTTAAGAAAATAAATAAATACTGGATCTAAACCTAAGAAATGTCTAATCTCTTAGCTAAAAATATGTTCTCTTTTTGAATTTATTTATTTATTTTTTAAAATATTTTTTAAAGAGAGGGAGTGTGTGAGTGGGGGAGACAGGCGGGGGGGGGGGGAGAGAGAGAGAGAGAGAGAGAGAGAGAGAGAGAGAGAGAGAATCTTAAGCAGGCTCCATGATCAGAGCAGAGTCTGGCACAGGGCTCAATCCCACGACCCTGGGATCATTACCTGAGCCGATATCAAGAGTTGGGCACTCAGCCGACTGAGCCACCCAGATGCCCTGGTAGTAGTATATTTTCATAATTTTGGCTGAGCCAAGTATTACTAAGCATGCACCAAAACTGAGGATTTAAAACATTTGTAGCACATTTGTATTTATGTATAGTTAAGGGGCTCCTGGGTGGCTCAGTTGGTTGAACGTCCAACTCTCAATTTCAGCTCAGGTCATGATCCCAGGGTCGTGGTATTGAGCCCTGCATGGGGCTGCTTGCTGAGTGTGGAGCCTGCTTAAGATTCTTTCTCTCTCTCCCTCTGTGCCTCTCCCCTGCATGCTGTCTCTAAAATAAAAAAAGATAATAATTAAAAGTGTTTTCATGCTTATACTGTTTTTTTACTGAAAGACCCCTCAAACAAATAGAAAAATGAAACTCAAAGCAAGCATTTGAATATGTAGAAGAAGCAATTATAATAATCTCGGTGCTTCTTTGGCAATGTAAATGAACAGGCAACTCTTAGAAAAGAAAGCATACATTATAAAATGTGTTTTTCTCATAAACATCAGAAAAAAACAAATTACACTAAAAATGACATTGTACTTTTTAAATGCACACATACTCTTGCTGAAATTTCATTAGGGTCGGTTTCCTCTAGAAAAATTGCATCATTTTTATTGCATATCAGAAAAGATACACAATTTGGAGTTTTCTTATTGGCCTGCTGTGTTACACATTTTAAAATGTGTAACTGACTGTGACCTCGGGATATTCAGATGCGCCAGTGGAATCCCCTTTCACTGTCTCCTGTGTACTCCACCCTGACCCTCAATAAAGGCGCTTGCCTAGAGGTCCTCCTCCGTTTCCTCTTCCATCCCCCACCTTCTCCACCTGCTTGGTTGAGTCAACCCCCTTGGCTCTTCCACCAATGACCCCCTGGTGGTGTGCCCGGACTCTGTCTCTGTAGGACCCGTGACTATAATAAACTGTTTTTCTGGCCCTCTCTTGTGTCTGGCTGAACCTGACACACCATGTCATGACAGATACAAAACAGCTGCAAATTTAAAATGTTTTGAAAATCATTTAGAATACTGAATACATAAAATTTTACCTGATATATTTTTTTCTCTTGTTTTCTGGAATGATTGTGCAGTTTGAGATTAAAGTAAATGCTGTGTAAAATACATTTCAATTCTATTTTAGTAACTGAAATAGAGCAGTTTGTATTTAAGTGTGGGGGAGACACCTCAGGCTTGGTAAACAACCTAATGGACTAGTGATAAGAGAGTCCGTGGGGTGAATAGGAGGAAAACACCTCACTAGTAAGTATCCATCATATTCCTTGGACATTGATAAATATGTTTCATAAAAGAATGCAGAAGGTGAATTCACTCAGCCGTAAATCAGCAGATGTGACTTAAGAGAGATCTTAGTGACTGAATATAAATTGGTCTAGAAGGATCCTCAACAAGTGAAGCAGGGTTAACTGTCTGGGCTGGGAAGGAGGAAAGGGGCAGGGGAGGGGGTGTCAGAGTGGAAATCCACCTGAAATTTATGCATGAATTGATTTCCTAAAAATTTCATGGTGAAATTCGTAGTTTTTAAATTTAAAATTTTATAATTAAAAAAAGTTTGTTTATTTTAAGAGAGAGAGAGAGAGAGAGAGAGAACAAGGCAAGGGAGAGAGAGAATTCCAAGCAGGCTTGGTGCTGTTAGTGCAGAGCCTGACATGGGGCTCGATCTCATGAACCGTGAGCTCATGACCTGAGCCCAAATCAAGACTTGGGGGCGGGGGAGGGGGGGATGCCTGGGCGGCTCAGTCTGTTAAGCATCCGACTCTTGATGTTCCCTCTCTCTCTCTGTGTCTCAAATAAACATTTTTTAAAACCCTACATGAGAGTCCTATAAATCTGAAATTGCCGTGGTTACTGATCATTCCAGCCCTTAAAGACTTCAGAAGTACAAAGGCAATAAACGATCTTGACATTCCCATCATCATAGGGTGTTGGGCAACAAAGGGAGGATCCAAATTAAGTGACTCCTGCTCTTAGCGAGGGGGTGTGAACTTCCCCGTCAAACAAGTTCTCCAGTCAGAATTTTATTTTATTGTTTTATTCTTATCTTTTTAGTTTGATAAACACACATCTTGGGGGGTAGAGAGAGCAATAGGTTAACAGCAGAAGGATGGGTTAACAGCAAGAAGCAATAGGTTAACCAGCAAGGCACTTTTACCATCCGCTGGATTACACAGCAGGGTAATACTACTATCAGAAGACTACTGAAGTCTCTGATTATTCCTCCCTCCCTGCTCCAGCCCCAAATCCTACAACCATTAGGCACAGTGTTCTTCAAATAATAATCTCTCTTAACTGGGAGATGAGATTGGTCTTTTAATTCTGTAAACAGAAGATAAATATTAACATTCTTCTGATGACAAAGTTTCAACCTTTGTCATCACAGCTTCAGTTAGTACAACAGGCTCACCAGAAAATCTAACAAGTAAATTCGTGTTCTAGCACCTGTCACGCAGACCCCAGGCAACTACTCAGAGGCTGGAGTTTGTTGTCATTATCTGTTGGGCACATATCTACTGTGTGAAGTCTTTAGAGGCTGGAGTTCATTGTCATTATCTAACTGTTGGGCACATATGTACTGTGTAAAGTCTTTAGAGCGTGTCCTATGATGTTCAGCATCTTCAGAGAGAAATGAAAGATTTCATAGAAGCTGTAACTCTGAGGAGAGAGGAGAAATGCCAGGTAGCCGTAAAGAAGGCGGGTAAAGGCAGGATGCCTGGGTGGCTCAGTCAGTTAAGCATCTGACTCTTGATTTTGGTTCAGGTCATGATCTCATGGTTCATGGGTTTGAGCCCCTAGTGGGACTATGTGCTCACATTGCAGAGCCTGTTTGGGATTCTCTCTCTCTCCCTCTTTCTCTGCCCCTTCCCTTCCCTGCCTCCTCTCTCTCTCCCCCACTTCCTCTCTCCCTCTCTGAAAATAAATAAACATTGAAACAAAAAAGAATGTGGGCAAGAGGGTGGTAGGTGTCAGATGTTCTCAGGAAATGTCATTTTTCACTAGACACAGAAATATGTTTGTGTTTCAACCCATAAAACATAGAGCAAGAGAGAGCATGTGTGCACTTTATATCTGTGTTTTTTACTGGATTTTTGTGATATAACTCTCCTATGAATCTCACACTTATCTAAAAAGAACAAAAACAAAAACTAGACACTTACCCCAAATAACATTTGGAATCAGGACGGCAGGTGTTCGGGAAGCATCTGTGCAGAGGTGGAAAGGAGCATCCGAACCCAGCATAAAGGTTTGGGACTCCATGATCTCATCTCCATGGTGTAAAGTAATTATCGTGTCACCAGTAATTTTGGTGACAATACCTGCACAGGGAGTTGAGATTTTCAATGAAAAACATTTGCAGGTTGTACAAATTACTGAAAGCAATTAATGTTGAATTACAAAGTTTTCTATCAAAAGTTTCAGGGATAACTAAGGAACAACTTAATTGTGAAACATTTAAAAAATAAATCTCAAGGAACACTAAGGAGGCCAGACACCATTGGGATCTCTTAAGTTGGAGAATGAAACCAAACACTTCATTATGCAAGATTATTAATCATTTTGGAAGTTTGTCTGAAAATATGATTCCTTTCCATTCCTGAGCTCACTGTGGGTACTGACTGAAATGAGTAGAGATTTAAAAAAAAAAAAAAATAGCTGGGTGGTTCAAATAAACAGAAATCTGTGATGTTACATTCATTAAGTGTTTTCCAAGATATTTATCAGAGTTCTTATGTTGGTTGGGCACTTTGGTGGCTACACTGGACCATCACTGTACAAAACACAGAAACTAACTTCTTTAAAAAGTGTTTTTAATTAATTTATTTTTAGAGAGACAGAGAGAACGAGTGGGGGAGGGGCAGAGAGGGAGAGAGAGAATCTCAAGCAGGCTTCGCACTGTCAGCACAGAATGGAACCCCACATGGGACTTGAACTCACGGACCATGAGATCATGACCTGAGCCAAAACCAAGAGTCGGATGCTTAACCGACTGAGCCACGCAGGCACCCCAGAAACTAATTTCTTTTAGAGAAACAACATTAAATAAACCAAGCTTTTAAATTCTTTTTTTTAATGTTTATTTATTTTTGAGAGAGAGACAGCGTACAACTGGGAGAGGGGCAGTGAGAGTGAGCGGGAGACATAGAATCCGAAGCAGGCTTCAGGCTGTGAGCCATCAGCACAGAGCCCCACGCAGGGCTTGAACCTGCGAACCGTGAGATCATGACCTGAGCCAAAGTCAGATGCTTAACTGACTGAGCTATCCAGGCGCCCCTAAATTCTTTAATTTATTATAGGTCATTGTGTTCTATGGAAAATGGAAAAGAGCAGAGCATGGGTGATGAAAAGTTCAGTGGTCAAGGAAGGGTGGCGACATTAAGTAGGATATTCATAGTAAGACTCTGAGGGAAGAAAATATTTTAAAGAGGTAAGGGGGCAGGTTTGATTCTTCCTTTTAAATCTTTCAGTGCAGTGTTTTCCCTTGCATTAGTGTAGCCACCCAGGTGCTCCTCCAGCTATTTTCTTTATGGTGAGGTCAGATATGTTAAATTATATTTAAACCTCTATCGAACTTATGTGTGCTACTTCTCTTTCTTGCTGAAAAGACCATTTGCATGGATTGGCATTTCTAACTTTTAATTTTGATGCAATTTGAAACGTACAGAAAAGATGCGGGCAAGGGAAAGAGAAAGTTTCTGTGCTCTTTAAGAAGATTCATACTGTACCTAGGGGCGCCTGGGTGGATCAGTCAGTTGAACACCGACTTTGGCTCAGGTCATGATCTCACATCTGTAGGTTGGCTCTGTGCTGACAGCTCAGAGCCTGGAGCCTGCTTCAGATTCTGTCTCTCCCTCTCTGTCTCCCTGTCCCTCCCCTGCTTGTGCTCTGTCTCTCTCTGTCTCTCAGAAAATAAAAATAAAATGTTAAAAAAAAAAAAAGATTCACATCCTAGGGGTACCTGGATGGTTCAGTTGGTTGAGCATCTGACTCTTGATTTCGTCCCAGGTCATGGTCTCATGTTTTGTAAAATTGACCCCCACATTGGGCTTCAGGCCGGTAGCACGGAGCCTGCTTTGGATTCTGTCTCCTCCATTCTCTGCCCCTCCCCTGTTCATGTTCTCTCTCTCAAAATACATAAATAAATAAATATTTTTTTAAAAAAAGACTCACACCCTCCTACTCCTACACTTCTCTCTTACTTCCCTTAATATTTTTCCAGCTTTATTGAGATTTAATTGACATATAACATTATGTAATTGTAAAGCATACAATGTAATGATTTGATACATTATATATTGCAAAATGATGAACAAAATAGCATTAATTAACACCTCCATTACCTCACATAATTACCTTTTTTTTGGGTGTATGTGTGATGAGAACATTTAAGGTCTACTCTCTTAACAACATTCAGGTATGTAATATAGTATTATTAACTAAAGTCACCATACTGTACATGGGGTCCCCAGAACTCATTCACCTTAAAACTGGAAGTTTGTACTCTGATCAACACCCGCCCCCTTCCCTCACCTCTCAGTTTGTGGCAACCACCATTCTATTGTTTCTGTGAGTTCAGCTCTGTTAGGTTACACGTATAAGTGAGATCATGAGGCATTTGTCTTTCTATGTCTGACTTATTTTACTTAATATAATGCCCTCAAGTTTCATCCATGTTATTGCAAAATTTTCTCACAGCTGGTTTTCCACTATATATATCTCTTTGAGATTCTGATTTCACTTACTTTGAATATATACCCAGAAGTAGCATTGCTGAATCATGTGTTTTAATTTTTTTGAGGAACCTCCATACTGGTTTCCATGGTACCAATATCCATCCCCACCAACAGTGCACAAGTATCTCTTTTTCTTTCTTCTGCTTTATCCATTCTGTTGATGGTCTCTAGAGCATATTCATTTCATTTATTGTATTCTTCAGCTCTAGAGTTTCTTTTTGGTTCTTTTTTTAGGATTTCCATCTTGTTAAACTCCTCATTTTATTCATATATTGTTTTCCTGATTTCATCGAATTGTTTTTTCTGTGCCATCATATACATCATTGAACTTCCTTAAAACACCTGTTTTGGATTCTTTATCAGGTAAATCACAGATTTGGGGTCAGTTATTGGAAAATTACTGTGTTCTTTTGGGGATGTTATGTTTCCTTGATTTTTCATGTTCCTTGAAGTCCTGCATTGTTATCTTCTCATTTGAAGTAGGAGTTACCTCTTCCAGTCTTTACTTGCTACTTCAGGAAATAAATACCTTCTGTCAGCCCTGCTAAGGATTCTGAGGTTTTCTCAGAACTTCTATAGGTACAACTCCCAACTCCTCCACACTTCTTGGCTCCTCTTGTAGCAGAATACTTAAACTTGTATGCCACCTCTCCAGCCTCTGTAGCCAGGCCAAGGTGCTCACAGCCTCCCTTTCGTTTTTGTTTTTCCAAGAGTTGTGCTAAATGCTCAAGGTTGTGGTCTCTCCTAGACCCACAGATTCACTGGCTTTCTGCTTGCATTCACTAGCGATCTGCAAAAGCTCACTCTTTCGGTTGTTGAGAGTGTGGCTCTCAGGGATGTGGCTTCAGGGTGGAGGTGTGCGAGTGAGACATGTGGATTGCTGGGGGTGGCTGTGGGTCAGTTGAAGGGCTCTTCGGACAACGCATCCCCAGCAGCTCATGGGAGGGCCTATTAATGAAGTCCAGGCTCAGTAAGGTCCCTGTCCCTCTTATACGTTCTGTCCTGACCCCGTGACCACTCTTCTCCCAACCTCTCACCACCCTCCAGTAGTGTGACTCATAGCTCAGTCCTCCGGATGGGATGAGAGACAGATGGGCCTCTTTGGCAGCATTCTGCACAGCTGTGGAAGCCAGGCACTCACGCATGTGTTCTCACTTCCCCCCATGGGAGAAATAAGGACCAAGAAGGGCTCTCTTGGCACTCAGCTGTGCCACCTGTGGGGAGGAGTGACACAGATTCAGCCAGTGTTCCTCTTACCCTATCCAGTGACTCCAATGCCAGATTTTCTTTTTTGGCTCCAATAGTGTGCTAGAACTTCTTCACTGGACCCCTGGACTTTTACAAAAGCTATCTCCTCCACATGTGGTTGTATAAATCAGTGTTCTCCAGGGGTTCCCAGGCCATAGCCAAGAGGGAATGAAGCCAGTTCATGGGCTACTTCAGGGTCCACAGTGAGACCGAGGTCTGTAAGCCCAGTGCACCAGTGGGCAAGACTCTGGTTCCCTTGGTGTATAGTGCTGGTGATGGAATCAAAGCTGAACAGGGCCGTAGCTGCGTCTCCAAAGCTACAAAGCTGTTTCTGGCTCTGTCTCCAGGACCATCGTTGATAAGTCAATTGCCCATGTGGGGCTGTCTCCTCTAAATGGCTCTCCTCATTCCTGGACTGCACTGGATTTCTCAGTCTCCTATCTGAATCCTACAGTTCCCACAAAGACACTTTTTTTCCATGGATGACCACCAAATTGTTGTTGAGGGGGCAGATGCGAGGTAGGGATGTCTCATTCTGCCATCCTGCTGACGTCACTTGCTCCCTTACATTTATTTGACATTCTCATCCATGAGAAGCTAAAAGAATGCTGGCTCGGGGCGCCTGCGTGGCTCAGTTGGTTAAACATCCAACTTCGTCTCGGGTCATGATCTCGCAGTTCGTGAGTTCAAGCCCTACATCAGGCTCTGCACTGGTGTTGCAGACCCTGTTTGGGATTCTCTCTCTCTGCCCCTTCCCCACTTGAGCTCTCTCTGTCTCTCTTAAAATAAACAAATAAAATTTAAAAAAGAATGTTGGCTTATTGTTTCATTAAGCTTTATATTTTAGAGCAGTTTCAGATTTACAGCAAAATTGACAGGAAGGTACAGACGTGTCCATTATACAGCCCCCTCACACACACACACATCTGCACAGACCCCCCACAGTCAAAATCCTGTCCCAGAATGGTACTTTTGTTACAACAGATAAACCTACATTGACACATCATTACTAACAAAATCCAACAGCTTACATTAGGGTTCTTTTTCTTCCCGGATGCCTTTCAGCATTGACTTCTGACAACTTCATTATAGTGTGTTTTGGAGATGTTCTTTTTGCGTTGAGATGGTGAAGTGATCTATTACCTTTGTGAATGTGTCTATCTAGTTCTTTCCTGAGGTTTGGGAAGTTGTCAGCTATTATTTCTTTAAATAACCTCTTTGTCCCCTATTCCTTCTGTTCTCCTTCTGGTATACTCATTATTTTTATGTTGGCTCTCCTAATGGAGCCTGATAGCTCTCAAATGGTTTCTTTGCCTTTTAAAAAATCTTAGAACTTGAATAATTCCAACAGTTCCATCTTCTAGATTGCTTATTCTCACTAAAATGAACTATTGGGACTTCATCAAAATAAAAAGCTTTTGCACAGAGAAGGAAACAATCAGCAAAACAAAAGGCAACCGACAGAATGGGAGAAGATATTTGCAAACAACGTATCAGATAAAGCGTTAGTATCCAAAATCTATAAAGAACTTATCAAACTCCACACCCAAAAAAACAAGTAATCCAGTGAAGAAATGGGCTAAAGACATGAATAGACACTTCTCCAAAGAAGACATCCAGATGGCCAACCGACACATGAAAAAAATGCTCAACATCACTCATCATCAGGGAAATACAAATCAAAACCACACTGAGATACCACCTCATGCCGGTCAGAATGGCTAACATTAACAATCCAGGAAACAACAGATGTTTGCAAGGATGCAGAGAGAGCGGATCTCTTTTGAGCTGCTGGTGGGAATGCAAATTGGTGCAGCCACTCTGCAAAACAGTATGGAGGTTCCTCAAAAAATTAAAAATAGAACTACCTTACGACCCAGTAATTGTACTACTAGGTATTTATCCAAAGGACATAGGTGTGCTGTTTCGAAGGGGCACATGCACCCCAAAGTTTATAGCAGCACTATCAACAATAGCCGAAGTATGGAAAGAGTCCCAATGTCCATCGATGGATGAATGGATAAAGAAGATGTGGTGTCTATATGCAATGGATTATTACTCGGCGATCAAAAAGAATGAAGTCTTGCCATTTGCAACTACGTGGATGGAACCGGAGGGTATGATGCTTAGCGAAATTAGTCAGAGAAAGACAAATATCATATGACTTTACTCATATCATGACTTTAAGACACAGAACAGATGAACACAAGGGAAGGGAAGCAAAAATAATATAAAAACAGGGAGGGGGACTAAACATAAGAGACTTTTAAATATGGAGAACAAACAAGGTTACTGGAGGGATTGTGGGAGGGGGGATGGGCTAAGTGGGTAAGGGGAATTAAGGAATCTACTGAAATCATTGTTGCACTATATGCTAACTAACTTGGATGTAAATTAGAAAAATAAATTAAATTAAAAAATAGATTGCTTATTCTCTCTTCCTGCTGATTGGATCTTTTCAAATGCATTCTTCATCTCATGTATTGAGTTCTTGAGCTCCAGAATTTGTTTGGTCCTTTTTTTTTTTTCTTTAGAATTTCAGTATCTTTGGCAAAATACTCCTTTTGTTTAATTTTTTTTTTTCCCAGAGTTCATTGAATTTCCTTTCCGAGCTCACTGAATTTTCTTCATAACAGCTATTTTGTATTCTCTATCAGTCAGATCCCAATTTCTGTGACTTTGACTTTTGGTTACTGGAGAATTGTCATTTTCTTTTTGTGATACCATATTACTGTGATTTTTCATAGTATGTGATAAAATGTGCCTTTGCCACTGCATTCGAAGTAGCAAACACGTTCATCACAAGTAAAGTTTTGTTTCCTTTGATTGAACAGTTCAACAGGTTGGTAATTAGAGGCCTTTCTTTTGTTTTCCAGCAGGTGACGATATAACACAAGTTTTTGGTTTCTCCTAACTGAGCTGCCACTGGGCTATACAGTAGACCCTTGAACCATTCTGGGGGGTGGGTGTTAGGGGTCCTGACCCCCACTCAAAGATTCACTTATAACTTTGAACTCCCCCAAAACTTAACTTTTCTGATAGCCTACTGTGAGCCAGAAGACTTACTGGTAACACAAACAGCTGATTAACACATATTCTGTATGTTTTAAGTATTATATACCCTATTCTTATAATAAAGTAAACTAGAGAAAAGAGGTTATTAAGATCATAAGGAAATACTGTATGGTATTTATCGAAAACATTCTGCACAGAAATGGATCCATGCATTTCAAACCTGTATTGTTGAAGGGTCAGTTGTATTTGGTAGTGTGCCCTTTTCCACCCTCCATCCACTGTGCCGGAGGGGTCACAGGCACTGCCACTGGTCCTGGAACATGCCTGGATCACGGGCACCAGCAACACTACTCCCCCGTTTCTGCTGCCTCCCTGAAGTCCAGTCCACCCACCTTCAAATGTACAGATGTGTGAATCTCTCTGGCATGCTGTTGTGCCATGCCGGGGAATCTTGAGTTATGGGTGAACAACTGGTTGTCAATTAAAGGGGAAAGACACGGGAATGGCTAATGCTTCTGTGATGCCAACTCATTCCCCAATTTTCTTTTTTAGTCTCTAGGTTCCTCTGAGTCAAATAAGAACAACCTCTGACATCTCTAAATTGATGAAATGGTTTCTAGTAATATAAGTTTGGCTCTTATTTTCCTCACTCAGAATGGAGCTGGGATCCTTGGAAATTCTTTGCTCCCTTGTCTTTATACTTTGCTCACTGGGCGCATGTTGAGACCCACAGACTTGATTTGTTTGTTTGTTTTTTAATGTTTATTCATTTTTGAGAGAGAGGGAGCATGAGTGGGGAAGGGGCAAATTGAGAGAGAGGGGGGCAGAGTATCTGAAGAGAGTTCTGCGCTGACAGCAGCGAGCCTGATGTGAGGAACAAACTCACGAACCATGAGATCATGACCTGAGCTGAAGTTGGACACTCAACCGACTGAGCCACCCAAGTGCCCTGCCCCAGTCTTGATTCTTATTCAGCTGGTCTTAGCCAAAAATTTGGTTCTTTTCTCTAAAGGGATCCCTCAGACAGTGGCAGAGTTTGGATGGAAAAATTTCCTGAGTGATGTTGGATGTAAACTTATTTTCTATTCTACAGAGTGGGTACAGGGTTTCCCCTCAGTACTGCCTGCCTCCTCAGTTGTTTCCTGGCCACTGAGCTGTGCCCCAGTATCTCTAGATGTATGGAGCTCAGAAGGAGATCCCCAAAGTACATCGACTTCTGCTGTTTCCTCTACCGGATCTTGAATCTCAGGTTAAATACTTTTGTTGCTATGAATGTTACTGTCCCAAAGAAAAACAAAAACATGAGTATGGAGAATATTTAGGGATACTGAGTGTCACCATTCCAGAGAGGTTTATAGCATCACTACCCACAGTTACATTCTCCGGATGTACTATGTTTGGGCCTCATGGTGTGGACCAATAGCTCATGGTCCGTGTCCTGCACAGGCACAAGCAGCGAGTCCAACACATTCACAGCCTTTCTTCCAAAACTTCCCATGAGGTTAGAGCCGCACGTCCTATCCTGGTCCTGGTGAGCTCCTTTGTCTCATTTTACTGTCTGTCTTCCCTTCTGACACATTCATTGGCCCTGATCGTAAATCCAAGCTGGTGGCTGTTGCCCATTTCTGTTCTGGTGTCTCCAAGATCCCCAGCGTTCAGCCCCTTTGTGCTCACCACTAGTGACACGCGTGCCTCTCGGTTCTGCTTTGCCTGCTTGGCAAGGAAAACCGTTCTGGTTAGACGCCTATAGGTTTTCTAAGCTCCGCATTTGGATCCATTGTCCATCATTTACAAAAATATTTCCAGTGAAACCTGGGTACCTAAAATCAGGCTACAAGTCTGTTATTCTGTGACAAATGAGAGCAATTAGTGGGGCGCCTGGGTGGTCAGTTGGTGAAGCGTCTGATTCTTGATTTGGGCCCAGGTTGTGATCTCACATGTGTGAGATCGAGCTCTGCAATGACAGCTCGGAGCCTGCTTGGGTTTCTCTCTCTCCCTCTGTCTCTTCCCCTCCCAAAATAAATAAATAAACTTAAAAAAAAAAAAGAGAGAGCAATTAGGGGTGCCTGGGTGGTTCAGTTGGTGAAGCCTCTGCCTCTTGATTTTGGCTCAGGTCATGATCTCACAATTTGTGGGATTGAGCCCCGCGCCCAGCTCTGCACTGACAGTGCAGGGCCTGCTTGGGATTCTCTCTCTCCCTCTCTCTCTGGCCCTTCCCCACTTCTACACTCTCTCTCTTTCAAAAATAAATAAATAAATAAACACTAAAAATAGAAGAGCAGTTATATTCATGCCATCTACAACTCAGAGTAGAGCCATCAATGAAATCATCTACACCAGTCGATCTCACTGTGCTATTGTATTCAGTATGGGAGCTTTGGATATATTTGAGATCATGTAAAGTATGATTTATTTATTTCACATAACCATAAATTTATTTATTTCACTGCAAATTCTTGCAAATTTTGGTGGAAAGAGTTGAGTTCCATTGTGTATTTGTTTTCCTTTTTTTTTCCCATGTTGTTACCTGAAAAAATTATGACTTTTTTTACCCCAAGTGGAGTCTAGCTGTTCCAGCAGATGGAAGATTGCCTGAACTGATGCCTGCATTGGAAGTCGTGTAGAGTCCTCAAGGAACTTGAGAGATCCAATGTTTTAGGGGTACTGATAGTGAGGGGAAAGAGGCAGGGGCACAGTCGGGCCTGTAGCTCCATCAGATGCTGTGGTAGGGTGAAGACCTGGAAAGTGCATCCTGAGAAATAGCAGGCCAGTGTCTGGATTCGGTCAAGCGGGTGACACAGTGTGTTCTGCTTATTGTACGTGACTCACACAGTCAACTGGAGTAAATTAAATTCTTTTATAAAAATGGGACGCCTGGGTGGCTCAGTCAGTTAAGCGTCTGACTCTTGGTTTCAGCTCCGGACGTGATCTCATGGTTCATGAGTTCAAGCCCCGTGTCAGACTCTGAGCTGATGGTGTGGAACCTGCTTGGGAGTCTCTCTCTCTCTCTGTCCCTCCCACGCGCTCTCTCTCTGTCTCAAAATAAATAAACTTAAAAAAGTTATTTTATAAAAACTCATATTTTCCAAACATTCAAATTCAAAGTCAAATGCTTTCATATTAAGTACAGTTTGAAAATGCTATATTTTCATTTTGTGATGGTTGAGCTTAGATGAACTTTTATATATTTATTCCTGATCTTATACACTGAAGGGCAAAACATCGAATGCACTTAAATTTCATTTTCCTTTCATCCTTTACTTGTAGAACCACAGTAAAAGCTGGTCTTTGCCTGGTTACTAATTGTATTCTAGTCCAGGCTTTCTTCACTTTGGCATAGTTAAGCAGTCAAGCGGTCTCCAAGCAGTATGCTAGTTTGGCCACTCTGCCATAGATGTCACCAGTAAAAAAGCAACAAAGCACATGAATTTAGACTTCATTACTTTCATAGACAGCATAAGCAAGGCCAGCATGTTGTCAGTTTCCCGTGACCCTTATGTCACAAGATGACACCCGATCAAAGGGACCAGATGATGGTGGTCTGATGAACAAATGAGTGATGGGGACAGTCATTGAGGAGCCTTTTCTATACTTAAAGTATTTCCAACTGCAGCTGTACAATAAAAGAAGGAAACCAGGCAGGCAGAAGAGGGGCTGTTCCATGACCAGTCACAGGGTGAGAAATGGCCTTGTGACAAATCCTTTCAAGACTGTCTGTCTTTCCATGGTGCTGGAAAGATCACAAGGTTTTTAGTCAACATGTGGGTCAGACTGCTGTTGAGTCTTTTCTAACGGGCTATGCAGATCTGTATAAGTTTGCCAGGGTGCCATGGTGCCACCACTTCTCCCAGACATTGTGTCCATTTGGGGCTGGATCTTTGTTTTTGTTTTTTTTTTTTTTTTAGCCTCTCTTGTGCACTGTAGAATGTTGAGCAGCAACCCCGGCCTCCATGCACTAGATGCCAGTAGCACCACCATTCAGTTGTGACAACCACAGTTGTCTTTGGGTGGCCCTTGCAAGTGGGGGCAAAATTTCTCCAAGTTGAGAACTCCTGCTCAAGTTAGTTAAGGCTCCTCATGCCTTCTGGAGGATTTTTAATAGAGTATAATTTTCATAAATGTCATCGTTATTTTATGCTACTGTTTTGGATTCCTGCATAATGTACGTGTTTTATTTATTTCACTGTCGTAGACTCTAAGTCTAAAGTTCTCTCTTGGCCAGCAAGAGCGGGATGCAGGATGAAAAACGAGAGATAGATAATGTCTGGGAAAAGACAAGAGCCCTGAATAAGGGGCCTTGCCCCGTTTTTATTAGGATCAGAAGGCTTACAAACATGGCAGTAGACGTGCACAGAGAGACAATGAATCTGTGAACATTAACTTGGGGACGTGAGGGAAAGGGGGTCTTGAAGATATTTGGGGTTAGGGGTTTGGGTTAATACAAAACAAAATCCAGGCACTGGGCAGCCTGGCGGAAGGTTGTTTACAGGGGATGTGAGGCAGCACCTCTGTTTATCTCAGCCTAGGGAATGAGACAGGTTGGACACGTGACCTCAGGGTTGACAAGGCACCTTTTCTTTTGTTAATCACCTCCGCTCTGGGCAGCTTCACCTGCAGCAAAGTGCAGTGGTCTATAGCCCAATTTGCCTGCTTACTTAACTTTGTCCTTCCTTCCTGTGAAAGCAGGTTTCTGCTATAGTATTCAATTGGGGGACGTTTTTGCCCTGCACGCCTAATCTTGCTTACCTCATATACCTTTGTATTGGATGCCTTTGCACCCCCTGTCTATTCTCGGTGCCTCTGCACCCCCTCTCTATTCTGGGTGCCTTCGCATCTCCCTATTCTGGGGTCCTGATCTTGTTTACCCAAACTCGGGTGGAGCATCCTGTGGCTTTGTGCTTCTTTATGCCTTGTTAACCCATTGGTGTAAGCCCGGGGGATTCCTAAGCTTATTCTCCACATTTCACCAACAGTTTGAGCTTATTAATGTATTGATGTCTAAATATTTTTTCTAATTTATTGATGTCTTATATTTTCCTTCGTTTTTCAATGCTATCATTAAAAAAACTTTATATATTCTGTGAACAATTATCGTGCTCATGTTTATGGATTATATTGTAAGGGAATCCTCTTTCCATGACCTCAATTCTCCCAAGATTTGGAAGGACAGTGAACTTTTTTCCTAAGTGTAAATAAAGCTCATTACAAAGCCAAGCCAGATGGGTATAATGATCAGCTTCTGCCTATTATAAATAATTTGGTAAATGTTCAGTTAAGATGCACTATCTAACTTAATAAAATTTACACTTCTCAATACTTAATTTTACCTTTAATTATTTTTTTAACTTTTAAAAAATGTTTATTCATTTTGAGCGAGAGACAGAGACAGAGCAGGAACAGGAGAGGGGCAGAGAAAGCAGGAGACAGAGAATCTGAAGCAGACTCCAGGTTCTGAGCTGTCAGAACAGAGCCTGATGTGGGGCTCGAATTCACAAACCACGAGATCACGACCTGAGCCGAAGTTGGATGCTTAACCAACTGAGCCACCCAGGCACCCCAGTTTTACCTTTAATTATTAAAATTTAATAGCTTATGGTCCTCTAAGAGAACTCATTCTTATTCCATAATGATTAACTTTTATTACCTAAATTTAAAATATTTTTGTCTTTGCTCAGATCACTTAACTGCAAACGTGAATGGTCTTATTTTTTTTCCCAGTTTTTATCATAGTAAACATTATTTCTCTCTATTTATCCAACTATTATCCTCCTCTTACTTTAAGGATGTTATAACAATTTTAAATTTTCCTTGCTACAACAGTAGTTTTATGGAAATGTTGTGTAGTTCATATGACACCTTGAATATTATTTCATTTCCAGAGAATGAAAAACCATATGTATTGTACCAGATTCCTACCTTTTTACCCCTTGGCCAAATGCTCTCCTTACTCCCTTCTCAGTTATTTTGTCACATATGGATCTTGGTTCCATTGACTCTGTGATGATCCCATCGTAGTGACACCATTCCTTCTCCACAGAGCTGAGATTTCATGTTGCATCACCGTAATGATTCCCTTGGAAAGAGACTCTAGAACCTTTGTCTCCCACATAAAAAAGTTCTGGTTAATCATATCTCAATCCTGTTGGACATAAACTCTCTGCTTCTTCTACTGCCATGCTGTAATGATGCTGTAAATAAACAGGCACCAGACTGCCTGGTTTTGATATAAATTTATGGAGCTAGATATCAAGTGGTATCGTAAGCGCTGCACACCTGAAAGTTCTCCCTGAAATGTTTGATACCAAATATTCTAAGAAAGTCCTCTCAGGTCTACTCTCACCACTCCCTTTATATTCCAGACATCCCTTATGCTGTAGTGATATCAAGATCTCATAATTCTTTGAGGATTTAAAAGCAGAAAGATAGGATTTTCCCATGTGTTTCTACCACCAATTGACAACTTACCTCTACCCACATTCTCTGTCTTTCCTTTTGTTACAGCAGAAAACAGATCTTTCTGTGATCAAGATCTTGGCTTCTCAAGGACTTTATACCTACAGCTAATTACCTTCTCTCTATACCGTTAACCATTTTTCCTCCTTGCAGGTTATTCCTGACAATGTTAAAACGGTTGCATCACCAACACAAAACATTACATGGGTATCTAACTTCCTCCAGCTGACACTGTACTTCCCCTACTTCTCATCATAGCGAAAATTGTACTGGAGAGTGGCCGTTGCTTGTCTCCTCTTCCACTACCCACTCCGAGGAGGTCTATGTCCTTTATAGTGAATATTCTCGTTCCCTAATTTATGGTTACACCAATTTATTGCTCAACAGGTCTTCAGCAGAATTAACGTTCTTTGTAAGCTTGACCCCATATTACAAATTGAATGCCCTTTACCCTTAGAACTAAATTCAAACTCCTCCTGTTCAAGAAAATCTTACACAAATTATCTTCTGCCTTTAAAAAATATCTTTTCTATTTGCTTAATCATTTATTGAACAGGTAGTTATTGAATGATTACTATATTCTGGCCCTGGAGATTCCACAGTGAACAAATAAGCCGAGTTCTTTTTTTTTTTAAGTTTATTTATTTATTTATTTTAGGGGGTGGGGGAGGGAGAGCACAAGCAGGGGAGGGGCAGAGAGAGAGGAAGAACCTAGAGCCTGAAATTTAGGCATTTCAGATTTCAGACATGCAAACATTTTCCCAGCCAGATACCAGACACTCTGCCTGCCTTGTCCTCACCCTCCTCATCCCCCTGTCTCACCACCATTGGGTCTTCCTGCCTGGTCCCTGAACTTCTTCACCTCCTACCACACACTTGAGGGCTTGAACCCCTGAGAACATCATAGCCTTTCCTGTCACAGGCTGGCTGCTCCCTTCACGGATGCACCCCCTTCCCAGGTCATCCCAATTTGCCTGCCTTCCTTTTGGGACTCCTTTTGACCATATGGTGCTCCCTCTGTTTCTATCTTCTTTCTTATTACACAATCATTATTGAGCACCAGTTACAGTTGTGGTGCTACTTCTAGGGATATAAAGATTTAAAAATATGTCTTCCTATGACAGGTTATATTTTTGGCTGTTTTGTGCTGTTTCTTTTTTGTTTCCTTTGATTTTTAGGTGTTCTCCTCAATCTGATCATCTATCTTGCTACTAACCTTAAAAATAGGGGCGCCTGAGTCAGTTAAACATCTGACTCTTGATCTCAGCTCAGGTCTTGATCTCAGGGTTGTGAGTTCAAGCCCCTCATTGGGCTCCACACTGGGTGTGAAGCCTACTTAAAAAAAATAATTAAGGCGTACCTAGGTGGCTCAGTAGGTTAAGCTCCCGAGTCTTGATTTGGGCTAAGGTCATAATCTCATGGTTCATGAGAGATCTAGCCTGGCATCTCTGTTTGGGACTCTCTCTCTCTCCCTCTCTCTGCCCCTCCCCCCCGCAACTAAATTAAAAATAAAATTTTTAAAAAATATTTTCCTTCTCTTTTTTTTATTATTTTTTTTAACGTTTATTTATTTTTGAGACAGAGAGAGACAGAGCATGAACGGGGGAGGGTCAGAGAGAGGGAGACACAGAATCCGAAACAGGCTCCAGGCTCTGAGCTGTCAGCACAGAGCCCGACGTGGGGCTCGAACTCACGGACCGCGAGATGGTGACCTGAGCCGAAGTCGGCCGCTCAACCGACTGAGCCATCCAGGCGCCCCAACATTTTCTGCATTTTTAAAAAACATATCTTCTTATTTCTGGTGACTTTTCCCTTTCCTTATCTCCTTAATTATTTTTATATGCTTATTTTAATGTCTTCATTATTCTTTTCCTCCCTTTGTTCCAAGTAGGATGTGTTGTTTAATATGGACTTTTTTTGGATTGTGCACTTCCTCCGTCTCTAGTTACTTACCCTGGTTATATGAAATCCTGTCTCCTGTGTGCGTACACAGGAAGGAATACAGTTCAGCGTGTGCTCTGTTAGATCTGGCTAGTGCGTAGTGACAAGGGGATCGGGGAAGACAATCCAGCTCCCTCCACACTGGGTGGCCCGGCTGCTCAGTTTTCATCTTTACGTGGCCCCAGGGAAGCAGCACTGGGCAGAGGTGTGTCCAACCCACGGTCATAGTCGCCCAAGTCGGCAAGCTGAGTAGGGATAGTATGGTAGCCCGGGGGCCACTGATCACTTTGACTTGCCGACATCCTCAAACCCCCTCGACATCACCATCTAGTCCGGCAGTAAAAGAGGTAGCTGCTGCCCCAAGGTGATTTAGGTGAGCAATTAAATTGAATTAAAGTGATTTTCTCAATTCCTCCCTTCCCTGAAGCCTTTGACTTCTGTCCTTTGACTTTGATTTCTAGATAGGCTTTGATTTCCCCCAGGGCTTTCTCACAGGCCTTCTCTAGTTTCTAGCATCTGAGTGTCCACTAGCGTCTCATTTCTCTGTGGTGATTTGGGGACATAGCCAGTCGCTCACGTGTCACTTCCCTGCAGCTCTCTCGAAATACCTACTCCATAATTCCCTCTGGTCCAGTCTGATTCTCCCCTCCCTATTGCTGCCATACCATTTGGGGGAGGCTTTTCACCTTCTCTTGCTGGAATATGCGTCTAAATTGGACACATACTGAATAGACCTCCCAAGTGCCAGTTCCGTGTAGACTGCTGATAGATACAGTGGCAACATAACAGATGAAAATCCCCGCCCTCTGTTTGACTAAATCCCATGGTGGAGGTAGGGGAGTGATAAACAAAAAATAAGAGAAATGGGTAGAATGTTGAGCTTGCCCAGCGGAGGTAAGGGATAAGGAGAAAAATCAGTGGATGGGGGAAAGGGGACTTTCAGGGCTTAGCTGCAAGTTTTAGAAAGCATGTCCAGCCCGTGAACAAAGACCTGGCAGGAATGCAGGAGGGCTGGGTGGGGACGGTGCACCCAGCAGAAGGAAGAGCTAATAGAGGCCAGCGATGGGAGCAGAGCTGCTGGATCCTGGACCCCGTGTGTGCCCGGTGAGGCTCAAGCAGAGCAAGGGGGCCAGAGGAGGGGCTGAGTTGGACAGGGCGCGGGGCCAGGTCACCAGGGTCTCCAGGCTACCGTTAGGAATCTGGCTTCTGCTCTAAGTCAGTACTCCTCAGAATGTGGTCAGAGGACACAGCCCATCTCCACTCTCTTCTGTCTGCAGCCAGGCTGGTGCAGAAATGGTGACCAATCATTTAGACACCGTTAGAGCAAGTTGACCGTGTGTTACATCTAAAGACATCAAAGGCCTTCCATTGTGGGTAATGGCTTTCTTGTTGATTTTATATTTCTAGTAAGTTATTTAATTGCATCTTGTGAAAGTGAGTCCATGACAGATGGGAAGGAGTCCCACCAGGAGTCCCTGGTGAAGGAGGGGGGCAAGTCCTTCACTGGAGGCGGTTGGGAAGTTCCACAATGATAGGAGGAGCCAGTCAGACTTGGTTATAACAGGGTCTCTCTGGTGGCTGTTTGGAGAATGGGCTGAAGACGGGCTGGAGGAGAGGCCGGTGAGCTGACCTCAATAATCCGAGAGAAAAGCGTAGGGGCTGGGCTGAAGGTCCTGGCTGTGAAGGGGTTAAAAGTCGCTTGATTCTGGATACAACTTGAAAGCAGAGAGAAGATGGCAATGATTATGTTGCCGCCCCAGTCCCTTGTTGAACACAATCCCTTTTGCTACCCAAACCCTCCCTCATCTACGAGATGGTCTCGTTCCATGTGAGTCAGGAAGTGCTGAGTTTCATAGAATCTCTTCTGTCGCCTTTCTTCCTACTCAGTGCAGGACAGACCCCACCAGCCAGAGTTTCCAACCAGGAGCCTCACACCAATGTAACTTCCCCTTCACACTGTCCTGACATGAAGTCTCTCAAATATGGTGTACTTTCTCAGCAGAAAATAAGCACCTGTCTCTCCCTTTCCACTGAGGTGATTTTTGTTTTAGTCCTGTGGTCTCTCTGCTCCACTAGGAACCCCACTTCTGGGGTCCCAGAGCACCCTCTGATTCACTAGCCTGGGATTGACATAGGGAGGGAGAATATTTAAAAAAAAAATTTTTTTTTTAACGTTTTATTTATTTTTGGGACAGAGAGAGACAGAACACGAGCTGGGGAGGGGCAGAGAGAGAGGGAGACACAGAACTGGAAGCAGGCTCCAGGCTCCGAGCCATCAGCCCAGAGCCCGACGCGGGGCTCGAACTCACGGATCGTGAGATCGTGACCTGAGCTGAAGTCAGACGCCTAACCGACTGAGCCACCCAGGCGCCCCAGGGAGGGAGAATATTAACCTTGTTCTCCGCCCTACTTGCAATCCACAAATCTCATAAAATTAGGAAGTAGTTGGGGCGCCTGGGTGGCGCAGTCGGTTAAGCGACCGACTTCAGCCAGGTCACGATCTCGCCGTCCGTGAGTTCGAGCCCCGCGTCAGGCTCTGGGCTGATGGCTCGGAGCCTGGAGCCTGTTTCCGATTCTGTGTCTCCCTCTCTCTCCGCCCCTCCCCCGTTCTTGCTCTGTCTCTCTCTGTCCCAAAAATAAATAAAAAACGTTGAAAAAAAAATTAAAAAAAAAAATTAGGAAGTAGTAGGGGCAGCTGGGTGGCTCGTCAGTTAAGTGTCCGGCTTCCGCTCAGGTCATGACTTCACGACTCCTGAGTTCGAGCCCCACGTTGAGCTCTGCGCTGATAGCTCAGAGTTTGGAGCGTGCTTCAGGTTCTGTCTCTGCCTGTCTTTCTCTGTGTCTCTTTCTGTCTCTCTCAAAAATAAACATTAAAATTTTTTTAAAAAATTAGAAAGTATTAGCAAGTTTGTAAGAGACTCACTTAAGACTAAACTTGGCCAGAATTTATGTGGGATTAATGTTAATTTTTTTTAATGTTTATTTACTTTTGAGAGAGAGAGAGTGCAAGAGGAGGGAGGGACAGAGAGGGGAACAGAATCCAAAGCAGGCTCCACGATGACAGCAGAGAGCCCGAAGCAGGGCCCATCAAACTCATGGATTGGACTGTGAGATTGATGAAGTTTTGGGGTGATGGGTTTGTGGGGTCCGGGGTCGACACCCAAAAAATAATTTTTTTTTTTAAATTTTTTTAACATTTATTTATTATTGAGAGGCAGAGAGACACAGAGTATGAACAGGGGAGGAGCCGAGAGATGGAGAGACACAGAATCTGAAGCAGGCTCCAGGCTCTGAGCTGTCAGCACAGAGCCTGACGTGGGGCTTGAACCCACAAACCGTGGGATCGTGACCTGGGCTGAAGTTGGATGCTCAACTGACTGAGCCACCTAGGCACCCCTAAAAAAAAATTTTTTTTTTAACGTTTATTTATTTTTGAGACAGAGACAGAGCATGAACGGGGGAGGGTCAGAGAGAGGGAGACACAGAATCTGAAACAGGCTGCAGGCTCTGAGCTGTCAGCACAGAGCCCAACGCGGGGTTCGAACTCACAAACCTTGAGATCATGACCTGAGCAGAAGTCGGCCACTTAACCGACTGCGCCACCCACGCACCCTCCCCCCACCAAATTTTTTTAATGTGATTTTATTAAATCATGGGGACAGGGCCCATGGGCAGCAAGTGTGTGTGTGGGGGGGGTGACCGTTTTATGGAATCGGGAAGATACAGTCAAAGGGAGTTTCCGAAGAGACTTTCGCAGGCTACAGACTTACTGGAGGCCTAGCTATTGTCAAACTAAGGTTGTTTTTCCCTCTAGCAAAGCATTAACATTAAGACAGTAGGGAGTTCCTGGACTTTAAGGCCAATTGATGGGATTGTCTTTTTCTTGTGAACTGGTGGAGACTCTTATTTTGTTTGTTTGTTTGTTTTTTGTCCTTACCTGTTTTGGCATAGCCGGGAGTGTCCAGGGAATATCATACATGTCCCACCTGGTGGGGGTGGGGTTTGCTGGTAGCCTGAAATTTGCCCTCAGCTTGCCCCATGCCCCTGCATCAAGACTGTGGCCTGAGCTGAGTCGGATTAACGGACTGAGCCACCGGGGCGCCCCGTGAATGCTCATCGTTGTACGCCCACTCAATTGCGAGTATTGTTACATTTCACTGCAGAAATATTAGTGTGTTTGGTGGTGGCCAATTGCCCCGCCCCCAGGGGTGTTGTGTAATAAGGTATTGGAGAGGTGGAGCTTAGGTCGGATGAAAATTCCATCAACAGGACGGGTTTTATCCAATCACATCTGTAAATGCATCCCTGACCCCAGACCCTATAAGAGGGAGGAGCCTCCGGAAGGCCCATCAGATGAGCCCTGTGCAGAGTGTGAGTCACACCGCAGCTCGGCGTTTAGCCCAGGCTCGCCCGGTTTGAAGTTCCGTCTTCCTCAGGAGGTGAGTTTCCAGAATGAAAGGGAAGTTTCCAGTTGTGTGCTTTTGTTTTGTGCATGTGTATGTGGGCATAATCACTGGGGGAAAATTCCTAGGTACAAAAATACAGGGCTTCTTCAGGCATTGGGCATGGTCTATTTTGACAGTTGCTCTGGCTCAATAAGGGCTTGATATTGTGAGTCTATGAAAGCCTGGTTTGACTGAAAGAGAGTTCTTCCTCGAGAAAGTCTTTTTGTATGGCTGTTGCCTTGTTAATTTTGTTTCTAGTAAGTCGTTTTTATGGCATCTTGTCAAAGTGTTGGTCCGCAGCACATGGGGGTGGGGGCTAAAATGTAAAGGGCAGCTGTCAGCTGTTTAGCTCACCTTACTGAGTACTTCCCTCTTGCTGGGGGCTGTTCGCGTGTTCTCCATATGTCGACTCATTGAGCTCCAGTGACAACTCTAAGAGAATTTTTTTAATGTTTATTTATTTTGAGAGAGTGCATGTGTGCATGCCCCCCCCTGAGCTGGGGAGGGGCAGAGAGAGAGGGAGGGAAAGAGAGAGTTCTCAGCAGGCTCTACACCCAGTGGTTCCATCTCACGACCGTGAGATCATGACTTGAGCCTAAATCAGGAGTCGAAGGCTTAACTGACTGAACCACCCAGGCGCCGCAGTATGAATTTTTTTTAAGATACAGATCTTTGAATTACTTACTATATATAAAATTGAAAAGGACAGAAAAATAAACAAATTACATGGAAAATAGATTTATTTTTTTTAATGGGGTGTAATTGAAGATTTACTCTCTCAGCAACTTCAAAATGTGCCCTATGATATTATTAACTATAGTCACTGTGCTGTATGTTATATCCCCATGACTTATTTATAGCTGGCAGCTTGTACTTTTTTTTTTAATTTTTTTTTACGTTTGTTTATTTTAGAGAGAGAGGGAGACACAGAATCTGAGGCAGGCTCCAGGCTCTGAGCTGTCAGCACAGAGCCCGATGAGGGGCTGGAACTCACAGACTGTGAGATCATGACCTCAGACAAGTGAGCCACCCAGGCGCCCTGAGGCAGCTTGTACTTTTTGATCCCTTTCATCCATTTTGCCACCCCTCACCCCTTCCTTCTGGCAATTACCCATCTGATCTTTATGAGCTTGGGTTTTTGTTTTAAAATGCCACATACAGTGAGCTCGCATGGTATTTGTCTTTCTGTCTCAGTCTGACATGTGTCATTTAGCATAATTCCCCAAGTCCCATGCGTTTTGTCGCAAATCACAAGATTTCATTCTTTGTTACGGTTGAATAGTATTCTGATTATGTATATTTATATATAAATATTGTAAGTAAATGTAAAATAAAAATATAAATGTATGTATCACATGTTTATCCACCCCTCCTTTGACACGTAGGTTGCTTTCACATCGTGGCGGTTGTCAACAGTGCTGCAATGAACATGGCAGTGCAGATACCCTTTTGAGTTAGTGTCTTCGTTTTCTTGGTGTAAAAACCCGGAAGCGGAATTGCAGGATCATATAGTAGTTCTGTTTAATTTTTTTAGGGACCTCTATACTGTTTTCTGCAGTGGCTGCACCACTTTACATTCCTACCAACCGTGCACCTTTTTTCCTCGTCTTCTTGACTCGATCTTCCAAGCATCGTGCCTATAGTTGCCCATAAAATGTGGTTTGCAAATAGAAATGAATGTCAAGTAATGGCAAACTCAATTTCATCTGTACTGGCTTCCACATTCCATTGGGAAAGGGCAGGGATCAGAAACACAGATAAACATAAATTTATAGCTTTGGTAAAAAGCAGTGAAGCAGAGATAAATGTTCACAAGGAACAGTAACTTTATAAAGAAAAAAACCCCAGCAAATGTAATAAGGGAAAGTTTCCTAAGGGATGTATCATTGGACTGACACGATGGTGTAGCTAGGGGTGGCCAGACAGACCGTCTGTGCATGATGTAGGAATTTTCAGCACGGGAGGAGTCATTTCTATGGATTTCAGCCTATCTCTTTTTTTTCTTCAAAATTTTATTTAAAATTTTTTAAATTTTATGTTTGTTTATTTTTGAGAGGGAGAGAGACAGAGCATGAGTGGGGGAGGAGCAGAGAGAGAGGGAGACACGGACTCCGAAATAGGCTTCAGGCTCCGAGCTATCAGCACAGAGCCCTATGTGGGGCTCGAACTCACAGACCGTGAGATCATGACCTGAGCCAAAGTCGGCGGCCCAACCGACTAAGCCACCCAGGTGCCCCTCTTCAAAATTTTAAATTCCAGTTATTTAACATACAGTTAGTTAGTTTCAGGTGTAGAATGTAGTGACTCCTGTAACACCCAGTGCTCATCCCAAGTGCCCTCCTTAACACCCATCACCTATATAACCCATCTCCCCCACCCACCTCCCCTCTGGTAACCATCAGTTTGTTCTCTACAGTTAAGAGTCTGTTTCCTGGTTTGCCTCTCTCCCCCCACCTCTGTGTTCATCTGTTTTGTTTCTGAAATTCCACATAGGAGTGAAATCATATGGTATTTGGCTTTCCCTGATGGACTTATTTCACTTAGCATGGAACTCTCTAGCTCCATCCACGTCATTGCAAATGGCAAGGTTTCGTTCTTTATGGCTGAGTAGCATTCCATTATATATATATATATATATATATATATATATATATATACACACACACACACACACACACACACACACACACACATATATACATACGCGCACACACACCACATCTTCTTTATCCATTCATCAGTCAGTGGACATTTGGGCTCTTTTCATATTTTGGCTATTGTAGATAGTGCCGCTATAAACACGGGGGTGCATGTAACCCTTTGAATTAGCATTTTTGTATCCTTTGGGCCTTTGGATAAATACCTAGTAGTGCAATTGCTGTATTGAAGGTAGTTCTATTTTAACTTTTTTTGAGGAACCTCCATACTGTTTTTCAGAGTGGCTGCACCAGTTTGTACTGCCACCAGCCACAGTAAGAGGGTTCCCCTTTCTCCACATCCTTGCCTGTGCTGTTAATTTTAGCCATTCTGACAGGCATGAGGTGATATGTCATTGTAGTTTTGATTTGTCATGATGTTGAGCGTCTTTTCATGTGTCTGTTAGCCCTCTATGTCTTCTTTGAAAAATGTCTGTGTCTTCTGCCCATTTTTTAACTGGATTATATGGTTTTTTGGGTGTCACTTTTACATGTTTTTTTAAAATATATTTTGGATACTGTCAGATATGTCTATTTACAAATATCTTCACCCATTCTGTAGGTTGCCTTTTAGTTTTGTTGATTGTTTCCTATGCTGTGCAGAAGCTTTTTATTTTGATGAAGTCCCAATAGTTTATTTTTGCTTCTGTTTCCCTGGCCTCAGGAGACATATCTAGTAAGAAGTTGCTACAGCTGATGTCAAAGACTTTACTGCCTGTGTTCCCCTCTAGGATTTTGATGGTTTCCTGTCTCACATTTAGGTCTTTCATCCAGTTTGAATTTATTTTTGTGTGTGATGTAAGAAAGTAGTCCAGTTTTATTCTTTGGCATGTTGCTGTCTAGTTTTCCCAACGCCATTTATTGAAGAGACTGTCTTTTATCCACTAGATATTCTTTCCTGCTTTGTTGAAGATTAATTAACCATTTAGTTGTGAATTCATTTCTGGGCTTTCTGTTCTGTTGATCTATGTATCTGTTTTTGTGTCAGTACCGTACTGTCTTGATTACTACAGTTTTGTAATGGAACTTGAAGTCTGGAATTGTGATGCTTCCAACTTTGCTTTTCTTTTTCAAGATTGCTTTGGCTATTCAGGGTCTTTTGTGGTCCCATAAAAATTTTAGGATTGTTTTTCTAGCTCTATGAAAAGTGTTGGTGTTATTTTGATAGGGATTGCATTAAATGTGTAGGTTACTTTGGGTGGGAAAGACATTTTCACAATATTTGTTGTTCCAATCCATGAGCATGGAATATTTTTCCATTTCTATGTGTCTTCTTCCATTTCTTTCACCAGAGTTTTATAGTTTTCAGAGTACAGATCTGTTATCTCTATGGTTCTTATCCTTTCTTTTATTAATGTGGTGTATCATGTTGATTTGTGAATATTAAAACACCTTGCAACCCAGGAATATATCCCACTTGATCGTGGTGAACGATTCTTTTAATGTGTTGTTGGATTCAATTTGCTATTTGAAAATTTTTGCATCCATGTTCATTAGGGATATTGGCCTATAGTTCTCTGTTTTAGTGGAGTTTTTGTTTGGATTTAGAATCAGTAATGCTTGCCTCATAGAAGAGTTTGAATTTTTTCCTTCCATTTCTATTTTTGGGGATAGATTGAAAGGAATGGGTGTTAACTCTTTAAATGTTCAGTAGAATTCCCCTGGGAAGCCATCTGACTCTGACTTCTGTTTGTTGGGAGATTTTTGATTACTGTTTCAATTGCTTTGTGTTATTGGTCTGTTCAAGTTTTCTATTTCTTCCTGTTTCAGTTTTGGTAGTTTGTACATTTCTAGGAATTTATCTATTTCTTCCAAGTTGTCCAATTTGTAGGCATATAATTTTTCACAATATTCTCTTATAATTGCTTGTATTTCTGTGATGTTGGTTGTTTCTCCTATCGTTTGTGATTTTATTTATTGGGGCCCTTCCTCTTTTTTTGATAAATCTGGCTAGGAGTTTATCAATTTTATTAATTTTTTCAAAGAAATCAGTTCCTAGTTTCATTGATCTGTTCTAATTTTTTTTTTTTTTAGTTTCTATATCATTTATTTCTGATCTAACCTTTATTATTTTCCTTCTGCTGGCTTTAGGCTTCGTTTGTTCTTTTTCTAATTCCCTTAGGTATAAGGTTAGGTTGTTTATTTGAGGTTTTTCTTCTTGAGGTAGGAGTGTATGGCTATATACTTCCCTCTTAATACCACTTTTGATGCATCCCAAAGGTTTTGGACCATTGTATTTCATTTTCATTTGTTTCCATGTATTTTTTTAATTTCTTCTTTGATTTCCTGGTTGATCCATTCATTGTTTGGTAGCATGTTGTTTAACCTCCATATATTTGTGGTTTTTCCACTTTTTCTTGTGGTTGACTTAAAGTTTCATAGTTTTGGGGCGCCTGGGTGGCGCAGTCGGTTAAGCGTCCGACTTCAGCCGGGTCACGATCTCGCGGTCCGTGAGTTCGAGCCCCGCGTCAGGCTCTGGGCTGACAGCTCGGAGCCTGGAGCCTCTTTCCGACTCTGTGTCTCCTTCTCTCTCTGCCCCTCCCCCGTTCATGCTCTGTCTCTCTCTGTCCCAAAAATAAATAAAAAAACGTTGAAAAAAAAAATTAAAAAAAAAAATAAAGTTTCATAGTTTTGCGGTGGGAAAACATGCATGGTATGATCTCAATTGTTTTGTACTTGTTAAGCCTGATTAGTGACCTAATATGTGACCTATTCTGGAGAAGGTCCCATGTGCACTTGAAAAGAATGTGTAGGGGCACCTGGATGGCTCAGTCAGTTAAGCATCCAACTCTTGATTTTAGCTTGGGTCATGATCTCATGGTTCATGGGTTTGAGCTCTGTGTCGGGCTCCCGCACTGACAGTGTAGAGCCTGCTTGGAATTCTCTCTCTCTCTCTCTCTCTCTCTCTCTCTCTCTCTCTCTCTCTGTCTGCCCCTCCCATGGTCAAATAATCTTTAAAAAAAAAAAAAAGAATGTATATTCTGCTTTAGGATGGAATGTTCTGAATATATCTGTTAAGTACATCTGGTCCAATGTGTAATTCAAAGCCATTGTTTCCTTGCTGATTTTTAGCTTAAGTGGTCTAAATGGGATATTAAAGTACCTTACTATTTTATTATCATTTCATTCCTTTATGTTTGTTTTTAGTTGTTTTATATATTTGGGTGCTTTCATGTTGAGGATATATTGTTACTCTAGGTTTCTTTTGATGTCCATTTGCATGATAAATGTTTCTTCATCCCCTCACTTTCAATGTGCAGGTATCTTTAGGTTGAAAATGAGTCTCTTGTAGGCAGCATATCAATGGGTCTCATATTTTAATCCATTCTGATACCTTTTGTCATTTGATTTGGAGCATTTAGTCCATTTACATTCCGAATAATTGTTGATATGTATTTAGTGTCATTTTATTACTTTTTCTCAGTTTCTGGAGATTTTCCCTGTTCCTTTCTAGTCTTTGTCACTTTTGATCTTTCCCACTCAAGGAGTCCCCTTTAATATTTCTTTCAGGACTGGTTTTAGTGGTCATGAACTCCTTTAGTTTTTATTTGTCTGGGAAACTCTTTATCTCTCCTTCTATTTTGAATGATAGCCTTGCTGAATGGAGTATTCTTGGCTGCATATTTTTCCCATTCAGTACATTGAATATATACTACCACTGCCTTCTGGTTTGCCAAGTTTCTATGGAGAGATCTGCAGGTGGCCTTATAGGTCTTCCCTTGTGAGTTAGACTCCTTTTGTCTTGCTGCTTTAAGGATTTTTTTCTTTATCGCCGTATTTTGCAAATTTAATTACAACATGTGTTGCTGTTGGCCTGCTTTTGTTGATTTTGATGCAAGTTCTCTGCACCTCATGGATCTGGATGTCTGTTTCCTTTCCCAGATTAGGGAATTTTTAAGCTATTATTTCCTCACACAAACCTCTTGCCTCCTTTTCTCTCTCTTCTTTGGGACTCCTATGATATGAATGTTATTACATTTGATGGAATCACTGAGTTCCCTAAGTCTATTCTAGTGATCTGTAGTTCTTCTCTCCCTTTTGTGCTGTTTCATTATTTTTCATTATTCTATCTTCTATATTACTTTTCCCTCTGGTTCTTCCATTCTTGTGGTCATTACATCTAGATTGTTTCAAATCTGTTACTGCTTTTCATTTGTTTTTTTTTTTAAACGTTTATTTATTATTGAGAGACAGACACAGAGCATGAGCAGGGGACCGGCCAAGAGATGGAGAGACACAGAATCTGAAGCAGGCTCCAGGCTCTGAGCTGTCAGCACAGAGCCGGATGTGGGGCCTGAACTCACAAACCGCGCACAAACCACGAGATCGTGACCTGAGCTGAAGTCAGACGCTTAACCGACTGAGCCACCCAGGCACCCCTTTAATTTCTGGTTTTTAACTTTTATCACTGTGGTAAGGGCTTCCCTGAAGTCTTCCATTCTTTTCTCATGCCTAGCAAGTATCCTTGTGTTTGCTGCTTTAAATTCTCCATCAGGCGTATTACTTATATCTGTTTCAATTAGATGTCTGGCCATGAACTTTTCTTATTTCATTTGGGATGAATTACTTCATCTTGGACATTTTGTCTCTGTCTCTGTCTCTGTGTGTTAGAAAAGCCTGTTTTGTTTTCTGGTCCTGAGAGTAATAGCTTTATGATAAAGAGGCTGTTTGGTGTCCAGGGGCTGACGCTTCAAAGAGTGTCCCTGGTGTGTGTGTGTGCACTCTGCTGCTGTGTTTTGGCTGCTCCGTCCTTCAGTCCAGTCCTCTGCAGATGCTCTCCTTGCCTGCGGTGGGCAGTGTTTGGGCCTTGGCCAGAGTGTGGGGGAGTTTTAACTAGGTGTGTTCCGGTCTGATTGTTAAATGAGACCTGATGCTACTTCCACTAGAACTGAAGCCTTGCAGAACTTTCTGGTTGGGAAGCATGGTGTGGGCAGGGGTTTCTGCTGGTCTTCTGGGGAAGGGGCCCACTTGGCTGGCCCTGAGGCCCACTTGCCTGAGAAGGCCAATGCAGGCAGAGCACAGTGGGGCAGGACGTGATGTAAGTATGTTAGGCAGCCAGTGTCAGCATTGTCTGGGTTACTGAAGTTGGCTTATGCTGAGGGGCAGGGGAGGGAAATGGGCCAGTTCCTTTGTCCCTGGAGAGGGGTCTCCGCGTTTGCTGCTCTTTTTAGGAAGCACTCCCAGAAGGGTGAATAATTTCCCTTCATGCATCCCAGTCATTTTTCAGATCGCTGTTTTCATACCGTCAGTCTCAAGGTTGCTTGCCTGCCTGGGGCCGCGCAGTGCACTTCGGGCTCTATCCCAGCCAAGCCTGCTGACTTTTAAAACTCCAGACTTTAGGGACCTGGTATGGCGGGGTCCTGTGCTGGTCTTCGAGGGGAGGGTCTTGCCATGTGGGGACTGAGGGAGGCTTGATGGAGGACAGGCACAGCAGAGTGCTGCTATGTAGAATTTGGAGCAAAGCAGGCTAGACAGCCAGTGTCTGGGTTAGTCACCCTCAGCAGGTGTCTCTGCCCCTATGCTGAGGGGCAGGGGAGGGAAATGGTGCCTGCCAGCTCTTTTGTCCCCAGAGAGGCATCTCTGGGAATGCCATCTCTCATGGATGGGCCCCAGGATGCCTGCCTTCTCTCCAGGAGTAGGGCAGCGCCCTCAGATCTCTATCCCAGCCAAGCCCACAGACCTCAAACTCCAGCCTTCGAGCCCCGCTGGTTGCAAAAACACAAAAATCAGCCCCTCCCACATTCCCAGCCAAAACAGCTTTGGGGAAGTGTTGTCCTTGTGCATGTGCACTCCACTCTTTCTTCTCCTCTTTCTCCGTGACCGGGAAACCACATCTCTGTACTTCCTACTTCCCGATGTGGCCTCCTCTCTCCCTCTAGTTGTGCAGTTTGTTCTTGCAGTCCTCAGGTCAATCTCTTGGGTATTCAGAATGATTTGATAAGATCCTCCTCCTACTTTGCCATCTTGGCTCCCCCACTCCTCAACCTATCTCATTTTATTCACCTTCTTTACTTTTTCTAATACCTTATTGTCTAACAATAATTGAAAGAACATGCTTTATACTAGATCATGGCCCTCACGTAATTATTATCACGTCAGTGTCATTTTTCACAAATCAAGTAACTGAATACGTCTCAGTATTGGACACTATTCTGTTACTTAAAAAAAAATTTTTTTTTTTAGCATTTTTTTCATTTTCTTGAAAGAGATAGAGTGCGAGCAGGGGAGGGACAGAGAGAGAGGGAGACACAGAATCTGAATCGGGCTCCAGGCTCTGAGCTGTCAGCCCAGAACCCAGTGCGGGCCTCAAACCCACGAACAGTGAGATCATGACCTGAGCCGAAGTCGGAAGCTTAACCAACTGAGCCACCCAGGCGCCCCTGTTCTGTTACTTTTTATCTGTCTATCTTTGTGCCACTATGCCACCACCTTAACTATTATAGTCTCATAATAAAATGTTATTTGGTTGTGTAAATCCTCCAAATTTATTCTTCAGAAATAAGTTGCTGATATATTAAATTTTTGCCTGTTGGTGTCCATGTATTTTAGAATTGCTTTGTCAATTTCTCTCTCTCTCTCTCTCTCTCACTCTCACTCTCTCTCTCTCTCTCACTCTCACTCACATACACACACACACAACATATTTTGGATTTTCCTTGAAATTGTATTGAATATATAAATCAATTTGGAGAGAACTGACATTTTCTATAATGAGTCCTTCAACCAATCCATAAATATGGCTTTTCCTTCTCAATATTATTTTGTAGTATGTGTGTAGAGGTTTTAAATATCTTTCATTACATATGTTCATAGGTGTTTGATGTTGGTCATTGAAGTGATAAAATTTTTACTTTAATTTTATCTGCTGTCTTATTAATAGAAATTTATTTTTGGAATATCGGCCTTGTATTGGGAACCTTGCTAAATTCACCCAGTCTAATATTCCTAGAATATTTTGGATTTTTCTTCTAATAAAATCAGGCCATCTATAATAGTTGATGTTGTTTCTGATCTTATTTCACTGATTAGGTACCAGTCAAATGTTACAAAGAGTTAATAATGGGCTTCTATTTCTCAATCTCAAGGGCAAAACTTTTAAGAATAATTTTTGCTGCAGTTATGTTGTAAGTGGTTTATCACACAATGGAAGTTCTCTTCTACTCCTAGTGTACTAAATATCTTTCTCAGGATTGAGTGCTGACTTTTATTACTTGCTTAATGTATCTACTACTAAGATGATAGCATATTCTGTAAATTCAATCGTGTGATAAATTACATTCCTTTTTGAGATTTAACCCAAATTGTATATAAAAGCTAAAATCCACCAATTCGTGATATATTATTTTCCTTATATATGACTGAGTTTGATTTGCAGATATTAAGGATTTTTGCATCTATGCTCAAGAGAATTATTGGCCGGTAGTGTTTCTTTCTTTAATGTACTTGTAAGGTTTTATTATCAGCAAGGTTAATTAACTTCATTAACTAAAAGAGAAGTGTCTTTTTCTATGATTTTGGTAAGACTAGCATTATTTCTTTCTTAAATGTCTCAAAATTCACCTATGAAGTAATATGGGCCTGAAATTTATACTTTTTTTGTTAAAATTATGCCAGTGATATGATTAAATATATATCTCTTCTATTTATAGCTTGCGGTTTTTAAACATCCGCCACTATGTAACATTTGACTGTTAGCTAACTAGCTAACTAGCAAAATAAGATGAGAAAATGTATCAAATATTATAGATGTCCCGATTTTGTCTTGAAACAGATCTCCAGAAACACAGGACTTCACAAACTGAATCCAGAAAGTTGAGTCTCTGATAAATATTACTAAGAATGGATTTAGATTTCAGAACCTCGTTTCTGTGTGACCCATCCATGGATAACCTTGGATCAGGAAATAAAGACTTTAAACCCAGCCAAGGACCTGCTCTCCAAAAGGCAGAGGAGATCTCTGAGCTCCAGGACACCCAGCACAACTTATTTCAAAATGGCAACAACTCATTTGCAAAGCAGGAACTGCAAAGACTCTATAAATCATTTTACTTGTGGCTGCAGCCAGAAAAACACAGCAAAGATGAAATTATTTTTCAAGTGGTCCTGGAACAGTTTATGATCAATCGACACTGCAGTGATCGGTCTACATTGAGGGAGAAGTGGGAATCAGGTGGCAGAAACCTGGAGAAATTCATGGAAGGTCTGAGTGATGGTTGCATGAAGCCACCTGGCTTAGTGAGTACAAAGTTCTTCCCCCTGGAGTGAGGGTCCAAAAAGAGTAAGGAATAAGTAGTAGGCGACAGCTGGAAGTAGAGAAGGAAGTTATTGTAGACCCAGTTATTAGTCAGATCACACTCTTCCTCACCAAGGGGAATCTTTACCAACCTATGTGAGCAAAAATAAAAAGTGTTACAGTCATTCCTTGTGGGACATATAGGAACCAATATATTAATTTATTTAATTGCATTTTATTGATGAGGTGGTAGGAACTCACTGAGAAGTTGTCAGTTGGGAAAAAACCTCAAAGGTGAGGAGAAATGCCTTGACAAGAGCTGCCTCTTCCCACAGAAAGCCTTAGTGTTCATCTTTTTCATTAGGGAAGACATACTAATGAAGATTATATAACAGTGATCATTGGTTTTTTTTGTTTTTGTTTTTGTAACAGGTCCACGTCCACATGCAGGGACAGGAAGCCCTCTTTTCTGAGAATATGCCCTTAAGAGAAGTCATTGTTCATCTCGCCAAACAGTTGTCACCAGGAACCCCAACAGGAGAGAATATGGGGACACCGTCCTGTACTCCCCAGGATACTTCCCTGACAATGGGACGAGGTGAGTGGGGCAGGCCAAGGTACCGGAGGAATGTTCTATGTGGACTTCTTCCTGGCTACAACTTCACTGAGTCACATTTTTGCCCTCACAGGAGACGAAGATAAAGAAAATGGTGGCAACATTGACCAAGTAAATGACGGTATTACTAGTCAAGGCAATGAAATCCCTTCCCTGCTCATCATCCAGGAAGAGGGCTGTCCTAGGCCTGAAGACGACAGTGTTTCTTTGAAGAATCCAGTCAGCTCTGGAAGAACAGGTCTAGCTATCTCCGGGTCCCAGGAGGGGTGCCCAAAAGGACCCCCTTATCAAGATATCCTTATGGAACTGGGACCAGGGTTTCTCTCTCAGCCAGTCAAGGTCACCCCTGAGCCTGTTCCTACCCACCAGAATGAGGGAATCTCCACATGTGAGGGACTCCAAGAAAGATCCCATGAAGCCCCCAAACCACATAGATGTGAAAAGTGTCCCAAGATCTTTAGGTATTTCTCTCAGCTAAAAGCCCATCAGAGAAGACACAATAATGAGAGGACATTTATTTGTGGTGAGTGTAACAAAGGCTTCTTCCAAGCATCAGACCTACGCGTGCACCAGATGACTCACGCAAGAGAGAAGCCTTTCACGTGCAGCACGTGTGAAAAGTCCTTCAGCCACAAAACCAACCTCCAGGCTCATGAGAGAATCCACACGGGAGAGAAGCCCTACGCGTGTTCCCTTTGCCGGAGAAGCTACCGCCAGTCATCCACCTACCACCGCCACCTGAGGACTCACCAGAAAATGGCCTTCAAAAGTGCTCCTTCCACACCAGAAGCTTCCTCAGCTGCAGCCCCAATGTAATGTACACAAATGTATATGCAAGTATGTATATTTCCATCGTACTTCTCTGTTTGGAAGATAATTTCTAATTTCCTGATCGTATTCTCCATTTCCTGTCTTACTCCATTAAAATATAACTTTAAGGAGGTCGGGGAATTTGTTTGTTCACTGAAGTATTTCTGGTACCTAGAAAAATGGCTGCCACATTTCAAATGACCAATGACCATCTATTGAATGAATGTGTAATATTGGTGTTTATTCCTTAAAATCCAAGAATGTTCAGCCCCGGCGGCTCCCATTGGTCAAGTGAGGCTTTCTCTCCTGCTCCCGTCCTCTGTCCACACTCTTTATCTCTTGTGGGCTGCATGCACCTAAAGACACTTTCCAGTGTGAAAGTGAACTTTTATATTTAAGTTATATAATCAGTTAATTTACTGGAAATGTTAATGGCTAAATGGACCTGCATAAGACTAAAAGTTGCAGAATGCTATTTGAGTGATAGAAACCAGAAAGGTAGAATGTTTTCCCCTTCATTTCTTCCAAAGATAGCAGGTATGGGGGGATAGGGTGGGAGTTATTTTCAGAACAGGTTTGAAAGTGTGGTTTGGGTAATAAGAAAGCTTTTTGTGCAACACTGAAGCAAAAGTGCACATGGTGACACGTTATTTTGGATACTTTTGTGAGCTATCGTCCTCCTGGAAATTGGAGTTTGGTACCCAAAGTGGGCCCACTCCATGGTGACTTAGAGAGTACACACGGTGGAGTTGCCACACATGGTCAACTTTATTTGTACAAACACGGACAGATCGACAATGATCCTCAGGTGTCCACCCAGCGTTTCTAGCCAGAGCTCGCGGTTAAGGCTTTCAGGGAATCTGTTTCTACCCAAGTCTTTGTAAATTTGGCACCGAAGGTTAAATTCCCAGCGTGAAAAGGTCAAAACGGAGAATTATGGGAGTTGTCTAGCCTGCGGCCCACGGTGCTCTCTGGGAAGCTCCCTCCTCGGTAGCAAAACCTGCGCAGGGATGGGATCTCTTTGGTTTGCGGAGGAAAGGGCACTCAAAGTGATTCCCCAGGTGGCAGCGAGCAGGGGCGGGGTTGGAGGCGGCGGCTGGAGGCCCCGCGGAATCTGGGGGAGGAACTGGCCGGTGAAAGTCGAGGCAGCACCAGGTTCTCCGAAGACTTCTGGGACTTGTAGTCCTGACGTCCAGCCGCGCGCTGCGCATTGGGTACTGTGGTCTCCGGTGAGCTCTGCGCAGGCACGCGGTGGCTGTGGCTGGGAATCTCCGCCCCGAGGGTGGGGGGTCCGGGTCTGAGCTCCGGGTTAGCCTGTGTCTGGAATTTCTGTGTTCAGAGAAAGTCCCCTGGGTGTTTGGCAGCAAGGTAAAATTAGGATGTGCAGTGCGCCCGTCCGCAGGTCCTCAACTCTTTGCAAGGCCAGAGGTCCCACTCCTTGAGAGTGACCCGGTGCCCCCACCCTCAGGCTCCTTCCCTGGAGCAAGCCCTGACTCCAGGAAGACTCACAGGGCACAGGTCCACGTCCCCGGGAGGGCCTCGCTCCCCAGGTCGGGGCCCAGGAGCCGCGGTTCGTGTGGGCTCTCCTAGAGAGAAGCTCGTGAGGTCTTCTGCACAGACGGCCTGTGCTTCAGGTCCCCGCAGCCACGTGGGATCCGAGGTCGCACGTTGGAGGCGACAGCAGAGGAAGGGGCAGAGTCAGGTCGGCGGCATGGGGAGAGTTTGGGAGTACGGACCACCACAGCAGGGATTCCAGAGGCCACGGTGCCACAGCACGGACCGCAACAAGCAACCAGGGGAGATACACAGACCGGAGGAGAAGCTTGGATGGTATTGGTAAGCAGCGCGGAGCTCCTAACAACGGCCCGGGAGGCTCTCTCCCTGCCAGTCCCTGAAGAGGTAATTCATAGTGAGTGGGGAAGACGGCAGCCAATGACCGAGGACATAGCTCTTCTAAAGTTTGCATCCATAAGTATTCCCAAGGATATGGGTGTGCACCTTGACAGGGGACAGAGTTTCAGAAGGTCCAGTTTTGTGTCCCTTATGACTCCGCCCACCGCCAGAGCAAATACTGTTGAGATTTTCGGAATGCCTATACACTTACCCGAAGACCCTTGATGCTGGTACAAGCAAACGGATTGAGGAGAGAGATCACGTATTTCAGGGATATGCCCTTTATGACCCAGCATTCCTTCCTGGTGACTGGAGAATATGATCGATTATTTATTTATTTAATTCAATTTTATTTGTTTTATTATTTTATTTATTTATTTTATTATGTTATGTTATGTTATGTTATGTTATGTTATGTTATGTTTGTTATGTTATTGCCACTAAGCCAGGGCTTCTTCCAAGACCTGAAGAGAGGGATGGTGAAATAAATGTAGCACTTTCAGGGGCGCCTGGGTGGCTCAGTCGATTAAGCATCTGACTTCAGCTCAGGTCATTATCTCACAGTTCATGAGTTCAAGCCTGGCGTCGGGGCTCTGTGCTGACAGCTCAGAGCCTGGAGCCTGCTTCAGATTCTCTCTCTCTCTGACCCTGCCCTGCTCACACTCTGTCTCTCTCTCTCAAAAATAAATTAAATTTAAAAAAATGTAGCACTTTCAGATCTTCTGGGTTCCTAAGAGGTATGGGAAATCCAGAATTTATGTGCAACTAATTATTTCAGAGCTTTATTGAGGTGAGATCGACAGGCAATAAACTTCATATATTTTATTGTGCAATTTTATATACATACAATGGTGAAACTATCCCCATGATCATTATGAACATCTATCACTCCCAGAGTTTCACCTGGCTCCTAGATAATCCGTCTCACCGTGCCTTCCATGACCACCCTTCCCTGGACAATCATTTGCTTTATTTCAGTATAAATTAGTTTGCCTTTTGTAGATTTTTTTACAAATCATAATTACTTCTCTTGTGGTTTATTTCATACTACATAATTATTTGAGATTCATTCTTGTCATTTGTGTGAGTGTGGGTTCCTGGGGGTCTACAGGAAGTCCAATCCATCTGTAGTATAGATTTGTAAGTCATTTTGAAACAACTCCTATTGTGCCCCTGTGCCACAGAAGGGAATGAATGCTTCACTATGGTGCATCCGGTCATCATGCACATGGAATTGCCCGTTGCAAGCAGGATTCTCTTCAACCAAATCATAAAGTCCAAAGGCCCTTGCTGTATTCCACTGTAAATTTAAAATGTACAGGTAGGGGGCGCCTGGGTGGCTCGGTCAGTTGGGCGGCCGACTTCGGCTCAGGGCATGATCTCGTGGTCCGTGAGTTCGAGCCTCGCGTCGGGCTCTGTGCTGACAGCTCAGAGCCTGGAGCCTGTTTCTGATTCTGTGTCTCCCTCTCTCTGACCCTCCCCCGTTCATGCTCTGTCCCTCTCTGTCTCAAAAATAAATAAACGTTAAATTAAAAAAAAAAAATGTACAGGTGGGATTGAGCCAGATGAGCTTCAGAAGACACAGCAGGCTGCACGATCAGGTACTTCAGACTTGCTGTAACCCGCCGCATCAGTGATAACACACGCAGTTGCCTCTCCTGGATGTCCTGGACAGCCCGAAGAAAGAAAAGGAAGCCCTGACTCTGTTGCTACATGTGTCATTTGGCTTATGAATAAAGTAAACATGGATACTGACTGCATCACGCACAATAGGGACATCTCTGAATGATGGGGCAGGGCTGCAGAGGCCTCTGTGGATTCCAGCTGGACCTCTTCCATGGCTTGAGGAAGTCTCCTCACTGCCCTTGGCTTCCACTACCTCCAGTCTGAAATGGGAACATTATCATTATCTCCCCTGTACTGAGGGAATTGGGGAGAGCTCAGTTACGATGTGTGTCCCCAGTGACAAGCATCTCAGTGCCTCTCTTGTGAGGTGGGTGAGGACAGTTCCAATCCTCTGCCCGTGTTCCCAGAAATATAGTCTGCAGTTGCTAAAATGGAGCTAGCAGTGACAATTATCAGATATACTTCACATCCTGGTTTCTGTGGATTCACTGGGATGATGGAGGACCATGAGCTGAGATACTTGTGCACCACTGCAGGCCTCCCTGTTCACAGCCAGGGGGAGCTGGATTTAACCAAAGGGATCTGAGTTTAAATCCCACATCAGCTTCTTAGACTGGGCACTCTGTGTGACTTGATAGTCTGCCTGAGCCTCTGGCCTCACATGACTGTGACGTGGAAATTACATTGGTGTTTACTGTGGGGGCTGTGGGTGGATTAATAAAGATAATCACACTGAGCGTTTGTCTTGGCCAGGCACTCCAGCATTTGCTTTTTCAACATTTAAATTTTTTTAAATGTTTATTTACTTTTTGGGAGAGAGACACACACACAGAGTGCAAGCAGGGGCGGGGCAGAGAGAGAGAGGAAGACTCGGAATCCAAGGCAGGCTCCAGGCTCTGAGTTGTTGGCGCAGAGCCAGACGTGGTTATAGAACTCATGAGCCGTGAGATCATGACGTGAGCTGAAGTCAGATGCCTAATGAACTATGCCGCCCAGGCGCCCCTGAATTTTCAACATTTTAAAATTCTCATAACACCCTGATAAAGTGAGAACTATTGTTATATTCATGAGGAATCGTGGCTCAAGAAAATCAAGTGACTTAAGGTGACACGGTAGCTGAGTGTTTAGAACAGATTCAAACTGCAGGAGTCTGGCTCCAGAGCTGAACACATCTGATCCCTTTACTACAGCATGTGAAGTCTTTAGTCTGTGAGGCTTGGTGAGAACCAGGGAGGCTCAGCTACCATTGCTGTGGTTCTCCTTGTTGGAATTATCATAATCATATTCCCTGTTCCTCTGATGTGCCAGATCACTTATTGTCTGCCCCCACGATCCTCATAGGAATGCCATTGTCCTCTCCAGTGGATTCCCCAGGGGAGGATTTTCTCTCAGCCACAACTGCGTTAGGTCTGAAGTCTGTGTCCTTCCCCAACTCTTGAGCCCAGCATAGGCCTTGGTGATCTAAGGCTGGGTCTCTCTACCCCTTCACCAGAGACTGACAGGCTCTGATCCCCATCCAACAGCACAAGGCCAATGCCACTACATCTGTTTGACTTCCCAGGTTTTGGATACCTTCAAATATGTGGCCATTACCTTCACCCAGGAAGAGTGGGGACAGGTGGACCTGGACCAAAGGGCCCTGTACCAGGAAGTGATGTTGAATACCTGCGGGTTTCTGGTCTCACTGGGGAAGGGCTCACCTCTCTACCCCTGGGTGGGGGGACCCCAGCCTTCTTGATTCCTGGCTGATAAATGTCACAGGAGCCACCCTCCCTCCTCTCCAAAGACCCTGCAGTTTTCTGGCTCCTTCTCTTCCTACCTGGTCTTCCTGTATCTGCATCAGGGATCATTGGGATAGAAACAATGTCCTTCTAAACACCAACCCTCACCCCAGTGCCCGGCATGCTCAGGCCTCAGCCTACAGTCCATGTTCTAGATTACACAGGAGGGAAGCTGACTGGCCCAGCCTGGTTGGGGCAGGCGTCCCAGGACCCAGTTAGCAAGGCTGCGAGTGATGGGCTGTTCTCAGAAAAGAACAGAGGACTGGGTGGTGAGAGAGAATCTAAAGACGTATCTCTGAAAACTCTTGAATAACAAGATTTAGAGACCTGAGCTGGTGAACACGATTGACTTTCTGGGAGGGTGGTGTGCCCAGGGAGGGCCATCCCCCCATAATTTGCCTAATGCATTGCTTCCATCTGGCTGTTCTTGAGTTGTAGCCTTTACAATAAGCCAGTAAATATAAGGAAAATTTTTTCCTGAATTCCATGACCTAGTCTCAAAAATTACCAAAATTGAGAGGCAGGTCATAAGAACCCTCAAATTTATAGCTGGGTTGGAAAAATGTGTGGGTAGCCTGGGGACTCAGGCCTTTTGACTAGCGTCCACGGTGAGGACAGTTTTGTGAGACTGAGTCTTTAAACCTGGGAAGTCATGCTGACTCCAAGTAGTATCAGAATAGGATTGACTTGTAGGACACCCAGCTGGTGTCAGAGAATTGTCAGCCAGCAAAGTAACTTCCTAAGGAGGTGCCAGATCCAATGGCCTATTGTGCTTCTTGTGCCTTATCAACTGCTCTTGATTAACCAAAACTAGCTCCTTGGTCTATGGATGGCAGTTCCAAAGTAAACAGCATCCTTTTTAGAAGGTGGCCGCTCTGATCGAAGACAGAAAAATCGGTGCACTAGGCTAAATTGCATGCTTTGTGCTTCTATACTTGGGTTTTTACCAATTCATGGGTGTGACCAATGGCATGATCCGCTGGCCTGGCCTGACCAGGCAGAAGGGCAATGGAAACATATCCTATTGAAGTGATTCCCATATGGAGCACACACCTGTGGTAATCTGCTCCGGACTGATTGTTCCTGCCCCCCAATTAGTAATTTAATAGTTTAATATCTAACCACCAATGTGGCTGTACAGAGAGAGGGCCTCTTCATAAACGTTAAGTGAGGTCATAAGGGTGGGACACTGGTATGATAGGATTCCTGTCCTTATAGGAAATGATACCAGAAAGCGTACAAGTGCTTTCTGCCCACCTCCCCACCCCCTTCGTGTCTAGAGAACCTCAATAGTATTCCTATCCGTTGTGGTGACATCTACTGAACTAATGTAATTTAAAAATGAACACATAAAGGTTCAAGAGGGTGGCCCCTCACCTCTTTAAAATATTTGCTTCAGTATCATCTTCCCTACGATTCTTACTATGAACATCAGATTTAATGTTGCAACCCTTCCTCGACCACCAAAGTTTTCATCATTCGGGCTCTGCGTTATTGTTTTCATTTTCTGTAGAACATAACACCTTCTAATAAACTAAAGAATTTAACAGCTTAATTTTTTTAATGCTTTCTTTCCCTCCACTAGAAGATGGGCTCCATGTTTGTGCACTGACGCTCCAGCGTAGCCACCAAAGTGCCCGACAGACATAAGAACCTCAGTAAATATCTTGGAGAATGCTTAATGGATAGAACATCACAGGTTTCTGCTAATTTGAAGCACCCAGCTATCCTTTTTATCTCTACTCATTTGCTGCTCTCCCTTCAATTTCAGTACCTGCAGTGAGCTCAAGAATGGAAGGGAATTATATTTTGAGATAAATTTTCAAAATGTAGAATAATCCTGGATAAGAAGGTGCTCAGTTTCATTCTCTAACTTGTCAGATCCTAATGTTTTCTGGCATTCTCAGTGTTCCTTGAGTTTTTTTTTTTTAACATTTCAGAGGCAAATTGTTCCTTCGATATCTCTGCAACCTTCAATAGAAAACCTTCTAATTAAACACGATCTCCTTCGATAATTTGTACAATCCGCAGATGTTTTTGAAAGATAATCTCAACTCCCTGTGTAGATGTTGTCACTGAAATTACAGGTGAAAGGATAATAATTATCCACCAAGGAGGTCAAGGAGATGAGATCACGGCACCCCAAGCATTTAGATCAGGTTCAGACGCTGCTCTCCACACTGGCACGCATCTTGCCGCAGCACCCATCGTCCTGATTGCAAATGTCATCTGGTAAGTGTCTATTTTTTTTCTTTTTTAGAAGAATGTCAGATTCATAGGAGAATTCTACAAAGTAGAGGGAAAACCACAGAATAATGTGTATGTGTACATGTATGTATGTTTTCTGGCATTGAAACAGTTTTGTATAGAGCGAGCAATGATTCTTTCTGAGAACATCTGCTACACACCATCCTTTTGCTCGCCTTCCGTAGGGCTGCCTGGCATCTTTCCTCTCTCCTCACAGTTACAGCTTTTGTGAAATCTTTTGTTCGCCCCTGCCTAAAGAGACTAAAGCTCACGGTGTTCACTCTACTATTTCCCAGTGCAGACCTATAAGGCTGAGCTCCCAGCCCTGAGTTGTTAACTGCAGTCTGTGTGCCAGGAGCTAGCACATTTAATTTTGTTATATTTTGTTATGAGCCTGTTGTACTAAATGGATGTGTAGTAACATAGGTCTAAACTTTCTGACATCGGTAAAAGAGAGTAAACATATATCTTCTTTTTTTTAAATTGAAGTTATTTTTTTAATGTTTATTTTTATTCTTGAGAGACAGAGTGTGAGCAGGGAAGGGGCAGAGAGAGAGAAAGACAGCATCTGAAGTAGGCTCCAGGCTCTGAGCTGCCAAGAACAGAGCCCGATGTAGGGCTCTAACTCATGAACCGTGAGATCATGACCTGAGCTGGTCTGATGCTTAACCGACTGAGCTACGCAAGTGCCCCACGTTTATCTTCCATTTACAGAACTAAAAGAAACTGAAGATTTCTGGAGGGGAGCTAGGTGGGGGATGGGTTAAAAGGGTGATGGGCAGGGACACTTGGGTGGTTCAGTCCGTTGGGCATCTGACTTCGGCTCAGGTCATGATCTCAAGGTTCATGGGTTCCAGCCACATGTCCGGGCTCTGTGCTGACAGCTCAGAGCCTGGATCCTGCTTCGGATTCTGTGTCTCCCTCTCTCTCTGCCCCTCCCCTGCTCATGCTCTGTCTCTCAAGAATAAAATAAAACATTAAACAAACAAGGGTGATGGGCATTAAGGAGGGCACTTTTCGGGATGAGCACTGGGTGTCAAACGTAAGAGGTGAATCACTGGGTTCTACTCCTGAAGCCAAGACTATACTGTATGTTAACTAACTAGAATTTAAATTTAAAAAATAAAAAATAAAAAAAGAAATTAAATTATTATTTGAAGAACACTGTGCCTAATGGTTGTAGGATTTGGGGCTGGAGCAGGGAGGGAGGAATAATCAGAGACTTCAGTAGTCTTCTGATAGTAGTATTACCCTGCTGTGTAATCCAGCGGATGGTAAAAGTGCCTTGCTGGTTAACCTATTGCTTCTTGCTGTTAACCCATCCTTCTGCTGTTAACCTATTGCTCTCTCTACCCCCCAAGATGTGTGTTTATCAAACTAAAAAGATAAGAATAAAACAATAAAATAAAATTCTGACTGGAGAACTTGTTTGACGGGGAAGTTCACACCCCCTCGCTAAGAGCAGGAGTCACTTAATTTGGATCCTCCCTTTGTTGCCCAACACCCTATGATGATGGGAATGTCAAGATCGTTTATTGCCTTTGTACTTCTGAAGTCTTTAAGGGCTGGAATGATCAGTAACCACGGCAATTTCAGATTTATAGGACTCTCATGTAGGGTTTTAAAAAATGTTTATTTGAGACACAGAGAGAGAGAGGGAACATCAAGAGTCGGATGCTTAACAGACTGAGCCGCCCAGGCATCCCCCCCTCCCCCGCCCCCAAGTCTTGATTTGGGCTCAGGTCATGAGCTCACGGTTCATGAGATCGAGCCCCATGTCAGGCTCTGCACTAACAGCACCAAGCCTGCTTGGAATTCTCTCTCTCCCTTGCCTTGTTCTCTCTCTCTCTCTCTCTCTCTTAAAATAAACAAACTTTTTTTAATTATAAAATTTTAAATTTAAAAACTACGAATTTCACCATGAAATTTTTAGGAAATCAATTCATGCATAAATTTCAGGTGGATTTCCACTCTGACACCCCCTCCCCTGCCCCTTTCCTCCTTCCCAGCCCAGACAGTTAACCATGCTTCACTTGTTGAGGATCCTTCTAGACCAATTTATATTCAGTCACTAAGATCTCTCTTAAGTCACATCTGCTGATTTACGGCTGAGTGAATTCACCTTCTGCATTCTTTTATGAAACATATTTATCAATGTCCAAGGAATATGATGGATACTTACTAGTGAGGTGTTTTCCTCCTATTCACCCCACGGACTCTCTTATCACTAGTCCATTAGGTTGTTTACCAAGCCTGAGGTGTCTCCCCCACACTTAAATACAAACTGCTCTATTTCAGTTACTAAAATAGAATTGAAATGTATTTTACACAGCATTTACTTTAATCTCAAACTGCACAATCATTCCAGAAAACAAGAGAAAAAAATATATCAGGTAAAATTTTATGTATTCAGTATTCTAAATGATTTTCAAAACATTTTAAATTTGTAGCTGTTTTGTATCTGTCATGACATGGTGTGTCAGGTTCAGCCAGACACAAGAGAGGGCCAGAAAAACAGTTTATTATAGTCACGGGTCCTACAGAGACAGAGTCCGGGCACACCACCAGGGGGTCATTGGTGGAAGAGCCAAGGGGGTTGACTCAACCAAGCAGGTGGAGAAGGTGGGGGATGGAAGAGGAAACGGAGGAGGACCTCTAGGCAAGCGCCTTTATTGAGGGTCAGGGTGGAGTACACAGGAGACAGTGAAAGGGGATTCCACTGGCGCATCTGAATATCCCGAGGTCACAGTCAGGAAAGGCAAGACGGGGAAGTTGTGGCAGGGCCCAGCCTTCAACTGATGCACCCAGTCACCTGGGTGGGGTGTTCGGACCCTGGTTGTGGAGATGTTGAAGCAGCAGCAAAATATTAACTTTTAAAATTTACAGTATAGCAGACCGATTTTAAAAGATCCATTTGTGAATCTTTTTTGATATGAAAAATGATGCAATTTTTCTATCAGAGGAAACTTATCTTAAGATGAGATTTCAGCAAGAGTATATGTATATTTGAAAATGTCAGTGTCATTTGCACTGTAATTTGGCCTTTTCTGATACTTATGAGAAAAATACATTTTTTAATATATGTGTTCTTTTCTCAGAGCTGCCTGTTCTTTTACATTTCCAAAAGAAGCACTGAGATTATCATAATTACCTTTTTTATGTTCTACATGTTTAATTTTTTAAGTTTTATTTTCTATTGGTTTTAGGAGTCTTTCAGTAAAAGATACTACAAAAATGAAAAGGCTTACATTTTTTATTAAGAAGTGTGATAAGGGGCTCCTGGGTGGCTCAGTCAGTTAAGCATCTGATTCTTGACTTCGGCTCAGGTCATGATCTTACGGTTTGTGAGTTTAGACTGCTTGGGATTCTCTCTCTTTCCCTCTCTCTCTGCCCCTCCCCTGCTTGCTCTCTCTCAAAATAAATAAACTTAAAAAAAGTGTGATAAAAATGTTTTCAGTTCTTAAGTTTGGATACATGCTTGGTAATTTATTCAGGCAAAATTAATGCAAACATACAATATTTTTTCTAAGAGATTTACATTCTTTATGTTTAGATGTAGTATTTATTTTCTCTAAGATTGAAAGCTAGAAATATCTTTAAGACTTCACCAAATCTCCAAATATTTTAATACTGCATGTAAAATACCACTTCTCCCAGCTAATTCATCATTTAGTGTTATCATACATAAGCCCCTATAAAAATATTTGCAAACATAATTTGCAAGCTCCTCGTTCTATGCCATGTTTGGTTTTCACCAATAGAAACCTCTGGCTATACTTTATATACTAAGGCAAGTTGTGTCATTAAATTGTGTGTATTTTTGACATTTGTGGAGGAAATTTAGAAATGTTAATATTTCTTTGGAATCTTATGAGACAACATACTTAATAGTATGAATTGAATTAGTAAGACTGGAAAGATTTTCATCTAGGACAACAGTCTTCTGATACTAAATGAATACTATGATTGATTTAAAATACAGTGTCTGGTTTTTATTGTTTTCCTCAAATACTTAGTTTTTAATATTGTTTTCAAAATTCCATTTGTCTTTCACTAATGCATTTTTGCTTATACATTTAAGAAGACCGTTGCCTATCTTAAGGGGAAAAAATGGCTGTCTTGATGTGTGACTATTCTAAATTATATTATTGATCCTAATAACAATTTCTGTGTTTCCAGAGTGTTTCTCAAGTGTGTAACCATTTCAGTTCGTGATCATGGAAACTGAAATACATCTCACAGCTGTTATTCCTGCCTTGTTGAAACAACCATGCCAGGAAGATGGTGACTCAGTAGGGTGCTCTACATCATGAACATATTTTCATGAACATGGACACATTCTTCTACTTTGTCATCCAATATTGAAACATTGCATCTGGAAGAAGGAATTGTTCTTGTGAGGAAGTTTCCCCTAAACTATTGTTGAGTTTTCTATTATTTTGTTTTGTATCTATTTTTACCATGATGGAAAATGTTTTCATTGACATTAATTAGTATCATTTAAAACAGACAAGTTTGGGGGGACTGCCCAGAGATTTCTTACTGTGAAACATAGTCCGTACTGCTATTGCAGGAGAAATAGTTGATATTCCCCTTTATCCATTTTCCAGGAATTAACTGCTTCCTCAACATCTTCCAGCAGTTTTGCACTTATTTTTATGTCATTTATATGGATTTGGTTTACATAAATCAATCATTTGGAGTTACACTGTTGTACCAACACTTTGCAAGGGCACCTTCATCAGGTGGAATCCTGTGATCTCTAAAAAGTGACCTCAGTGTTCTTTCCTTGCTTCCCTTTTATGACAAGAAGTTTCAGTTGTATCTTGGAAAGTTCCTGCCCTAGACCACGAATAAGCCCCCACTTCCCTCAAGACACTCTTTATGTACACAAGAAAATGGATTAAGAGACCATAAACTGGGTGCTAGAAGTAGGCATTGTTACAGCATTGTCCATAATTTCTAACTTTTTTTTCAGTTTGCGGAAAAAATGCATATATGTTTAAAATCAAATACTATATGAGTTAATATCAATTGTTCCTACCAAATACGTGTTTTAGTTTGGTTCAAGTTCTTAGGTTATATATTTATTTTTTTCTGACATAGAAAGCTTTATTTTCCATTCATAGTAATATATTTGTTTCCAAAATAGCATCCCAATACTTTTTAGTAAAATACATACACAGACTTTAAGATTTCCTTGCAGGTAGTTTTACCTTAATAGAACTTCCTAGGAAAATAAAGCCAATCCCATATTTTCAAGTCACTCAAAATGTGTCTTTGACATAGAAAGAAAGCCAATGGGGTATTCAGTTACTTCTTAACCTTTGAATTTTGTATTTTAAAACATTAGTTTGCCTTAAAATTGTTTAATAATTATATGATATGTGTACATATGTACAAATAAAACAGTATAACAAGATTTTTCTCTAAAAACTAGCTTTAAAATCTGCCCCATTCCTATGTATGTTCTGTGCCTACATTTTCATTCCTCCATATACATGGGAAAAAAACCTTTAGCATTCTCTACACAGAGCTCTCCATCTAGCTTTTCATTTCAGAATAGATACAGTTTATAACCGTAGGTCAGACTGTAGAGATCCTCCTCACTCAATTTGCAGGCATAGAAAACTCTATTGTGCAGCTGAGCCATGATGTGTTTACTCGGCTCCTGTAGGTAGACCTCCGAAGTGTTTTCAAGTGATGGTGATGGTCACATACTTCATTGTTTTAAGACTTTCTTTTCTTTCTTTTTTTTTTTTTTTTTTTTAGGAGTTTTAGGTTCACAACAAAATTGAGGAAAGCACAGATATTTCCTTTGTATTTCCTGCCTCCCTACATGTATAGCCTCTTCCATTATTTGCATCACTTACCAGGATGGTACTTTTTTTTTTCACCAAGGATGACACTACCTTGATACATTATAATCACCCAAAGTCCAGAGTTTACTTTAGAATTCATTCTTAGTTCTGTCAATTCTGTGGGTGGACAGTCCATTACTATAATATCCTACAGTAATATCTATTATTATAATATCACACAGTATATTTTCACTGCCCCCCAAATCCTCTATGCATGCTTATTTATTATCCCCTCCCCCTCCTCTCCAATCCTGGTCGACCACGGATCTTTTAATTGTCTGCATAGTTTTGCTTTTCCAGAGTGTCACATGGTTGGAATCCTACAGTGTGTAGTTTTGTTTTCGGAATGGCTTCTTTCACTTAGTAACATGCATTTGAGTTTTCTGCGTGTCTTTTCATGGCTTGATAGTTCAATTTATTTTAGTACTGAATAGTGTTCCATTGCCTGGATGCACCACAGTTTATCACACATTTTTCTTTTGTTTTTCTTGTACTTGAAGCCATTCATCTGGCTTCAACTAAAATCAACGTCTCGTAGGTATTGATGCGATGGCTGCCACCAAGTGGGAAATAGGAATCCTCTTCCTCACTCAGCTGGGAGTGGGAATCCTTGCAAACGCCTCTCTCCTGTGTCTTTATAACTTCACACTTCTCACTGGACACAAGGTGAGACCCACAGACTTGATTCTCAATCAACTGGTCTTAGCCCACTCCTTGGTGCTTTTATTGAGAGGGATCCCTCAGGCCATGGCAGCCTTTAGATCAAAATATTTCCTGAATGAGGCCGGATGTAAACTTCTTTTCTATTTCCATAGAGTGGCCAGAGGGGTTTCCCTCAGCACTACCACACTTCTCGGTGTCTTTCAGACCATTAAACTATGTTCCAATTTCTCTAGGTGGCTGGAGCTCAGAATAAGATCCCCCATGTTCATTGGTTTCTGCTGTCTCCTTTGCTGGATCCTGCATCTGTTGGTAAATATTTTTGTTCCTATCAAAATGATTAGTCCTATGAGTGGCAAAAATTTTAGTGTGAGAGTAAGTTATGGATACTGTTCCTCACTCAATCCAGACAGATTTCTCAAATTTGTGGTTGTAGCAATATTCTTCCTAACTGATTTTATGTGTTTGAGTCTCATGGCCTGGGCCAGTGGCTCAGTGGTCCTTTTCCTGCTCAGGCACAAACAGCGAGTCCAACACATTCACAGCCACAGCCTTGCTCCCAGACCTTCTCCCGAGGCCAGGGCCAGTTGTACCATCTTGATCCTTGTGAGTGCTTTTTTCTTCTTTTACTCACTGTCTTCTCTTTTGTTTGTTTGGATGACTCTATTTGCTATTCCGGGCCAGTGGCTGGTGGATGCCTCTATGTTTTTGTCTTCATGTTTCCCAACATTCAGCCCTTTTGTGCTCATTTTCAGTGATACTCGCATCACTCGGTTTTGTTTCATTTCTTGGCAAGGAAAACATATTTTCTAATCTGATTGTGACTGTATGACTCTGTTCTCTACATGAAATTAATCATTTCTTCCACCAGCTGTTAGTATTTAAGGGACTAAAAATTTTCAGATTCTTGATATAAATTTATTATTCTGTGTAGAGTGGGGCAGTTAGATCCTGGAAACCACAATCCTATATGAGTCCTAACACGAACATTATTTATGTGCTTACACAAAGAGTATACTGTTTTAGCTTCATCAGTGGAAAAGCTGATGACATTCTGAAATAGTATAACAGAAGTAAAATTTTGAACTTAGGAAGTGGATAAAATCACTCAGTTTGGGTATTTTTGAGAGGGGTGGGAGAGTCGTAAATTTTATGTAATATTAACTTTGCCATGTAAATAATTTTCAAGTATATAATTCAGTAGCATCAGGTAAATTTGTAATGCTGTGTATCTACTGCCACTATTTCCAATATATTTTTTTTTATATAATTTCAAACATAAATTGTGTATCCATTAGGCAATAACTCCCCATTCACCCCTCACTCCAGCCCCTAGGAATCTCTCATCATTCTGTTTTTATGAGCTTGTTTATTCTAGATATTAGTGTTCATGGAACCATATCTTTATCCTTCTGTGCCTGGCTTATATCACTTAGCATAATGTTTTCAAGGTTCATTCCTCTTATGGCATGTTTCAGCATTTTATTGCTTCTTACCACTGAAAAATATTCCATTGTTTGGGCATGCCACATTTTATCCATTCATCTATTGATGGACGCTGGGTTGTTTCCACTTTCTGGCTGTTGTGATTAACGCTGCTATGAACATGGGTGTACAAGTATAGATTTGAGTCCCTGCTTTCCATTTGTTGCAGTATATGCCCAGGAATGGAATTTTTTTTGGTCAGATGACCTATCTCTATTAAGCTTAATGAGAAGCCGTATTCTGCCTTCTCACTTTGCAACATTTTATATTCTCATAAGAAGTGTACAAGGGTTCACGTTTCTCCACAGCCTCGGCAACAACTTGTTATTTTACCCTTTTGAAAATAGTCATCTTGGTAGATGTAGATTGGTATCTCATGGTGGTTTCATTTGTATTTCCTTAATGACCTATGGTGTTGACATCTGAAGTAATTTACTCCTGCTGTTTCCATTGTCCTTTTCCTCATTTGTTTTCCCTCTCTTCTGTGTAACTGTATAAACTGTATAAACATGTACTGATACCTACTCCGCTCAGATGAAACTCTGCCTCCTTTCACTTCCTGAAAGCTCTATCCCATTTCTCAAAATGTCCCTCCCAGTCAGGTTTGCAGCACACACGTTAAATTCCTTTCCCCACTCTCTCTTCTGTTCTCCAAATGAAGTCAGGGAAACCCATCTTTCTTCCAGTGAGTAAACTCCACGCGGTAAAACAGATATCCAGCAGAAAGCTGACGCCCTCTATTGGAAATAGAGGTAATCTATAAAATGAGTGGAAGCTGTCATTTGGGGATTTTTCTTCCCTCTCTTTCAGCTCACAAAATAACTTCCCTAACTCAAGTGAGTCCTGTTATAGAAGGGGTTCCTCCTGCTTTACATAGGATTTTCCTTCTGCTTTAAATCAGGTCTGAGATTTCATGCTATATGGTTGACCCTTGAACAACACAGGTTTGAATTGCATGGGTCCAGTTATATGTGAATTTTTTTCAATACATACAGTACAGTGCTGTAAGTGTATATGTATATTTGTTTCTTGTTCGTTACTAACATTTTTTTCTCTACCTTACTTAATTGGAAGAATACAGTATATAATACAAACAAAAAAATGTAATCAACTGTTTATGTTATTGGTAAGGATTCTGGTCAACGGTAGGCTATTAGTAGTTAAGTTTTGAGGGAATCAAAAGCTATAGGGATTTCAACTGCCGTGATTGGAGAGGTGGAGAAAGTTGAGGGGCTGGGGAAATGGGAGTTGGGGGTGTCAGCGCTAACCCCTCCTCATTCAAGAGTTAAGTACACTCTGGAATTCCTGTGTGGTCCTGACAAAGTGGGGTATGGGCAGGGAAGAAGCCTTAGAAACCTGCATGAGGTCATAGAGAATTTGGCAGAAAACTAAGGTGCAGGGCAAGGCTGGGAAAGGATAGAAAACAGCTGGCAGGGTGCTGAGAACAGGCTGGAGGATGCACAGGCCTCACAGTGCGGGTAGTATTAGAATCCTGACCAGCCAGAGGGGAGACACCCCCCTGAAACACTCTAGATGGTCATTGGAGACCCTAGAAATGCCGCACTTTAGGTGTAACAGGGTGCCCTAATATTTATTTATTTATTTATTTATTTATTTATTTATATCATATATGTCATATCATCTATCATATATCATATGTATCATCCCTTAATCTGAAGAAAGTGCTGGGCTCTCACTGATCCCCCTTTCCTGAGGGAACCTGATTTATTCTTTCCCTCCGCGGACAGATATTCTCATCGGTCAGTGGGTCAGGTGTGATCTGAGGTCCCATCTGACCAGGGACAGCGTGGGCTGGGCACAGAGGGGGTGGAACTTGAGACCCCACAGCGCCACCCTCCGCCAGAGTTCCCCCTTTCCACCCAAGGGGTCTCCAGGGGGCGCCCGCCCGGGTTCCGGGAGCGGCGCAGGCCGCGAGCTGCCCCGAGGGCGCCCCGAAGGACAGCAGGGAGCTGCGGGGTCCTCCCGGCAGGGCTCCCCCGGATCTCTCAGGATCCAGGCGCTGGGTTTCCGCCGCGGATCCCAGGGGCGAAGGCCCCTCCCACTTCGGGCCGCATACCTGGCCTGTGTGGGCGGAGGCCAAATCCCGATCTTTGCGGGCGACCCGCGGGAGGCGGCTGTTGGCTGGGATCCGGCGAGTTCTCGGCCCCTGTCGGCGGGAACGGACTGTACACTTTGCCTAAGGCTTCTTCGAGCCTTGGTGCTCGACTCACAGGGGTCGTTTCCGGCCTGGAGGCTGTTCTCTCCCGTCCTGACCCCAGTCCCTAAGCGCCCGGGACTGACTCTGATGCATCGGACTACGGCCACATGACGCGCAATCACACGACAGTCGCTTGCCGTTGGGTCCGTGTGCACCTGCAGTCCCGGGGAGCATCCGAGCCCGGTGGAGTCTGAAGAAATACACGTCTAAACACTTCGGTGATCACCTGCCCACAAGACTCGCAGAAACTGGGTTTCAGCCCACTTGGGGAGCGGAGCTCAGCCTCTGCTCTCGGACAAAGCAGCGCTACTTCCCAGAGACCCTCGCGGGGCCGGTGACCTTTGCTCCGCAGTGACAAGTGCGGAGCGCCCCTCGCGGAGACCAGCAGTGGTCCTACACCATCCGAAAAAGCCTTCTGCCCAGCGGAGACGCTAAGCCAATGAGCGTTCCGGATGGAGTGCTTCCGTGTTAGACGTAGGCTGGGGGCGGGGCTTCCGGCGTCGCTACCGTGGTGTCCGCACGCACACGGCCTGCGGAGTGTGGGGTCCCGCCCAAGGTGCTGAGGCCCGAAGACCCGAGTGGGACTTAACTGAGCCACCAAGGCGCACCGAAGGCACAAACAGGTTTCTAAATCCCCTCGTGTCTTAAGACTTGTGTGGCATAAGTGCCTGACAGTAAGCATGAGGATTATAATGCAGGTTAAGCTTTTGATTGCCAAGGCATCCATTGCAAAGACATCCATCTGAAATACACATATTGCCTACCGTACAACACAGCTACTAACAAAACAACTAAGTTCCTCCTTTAGAAAGCCATGAATAACCTGGAGAACTGATTGCCTTTGGGACCTCGCTTTTCTCTCTTGAAACCCTAGTGTCCAGCCCATTCTTCTTCTTTAAATCCACCTGCAAAACCTGGGCACCCCGCCCTTGGGCACCAATAAAGGCAGAGCCCCGGGTCGGAGCTTCCTCTCTCCCTCTCTACCCTTGACCCGCTATGTGGCCCTTGGCATGACTTGTACCCTCTGGGACCTGTGAGGAAAAAATCTTGTCCTTTGAAGTTCCCTCATGGTTTTTGCTGAAGCGCAACTTGCAGTCATAATAAGAACTGTAAGAGCCAGTCCACCTACCAACATTGGCTCCATGGGGCTCACCACCAGTACGATGGCCCAAGCAAGGACCTCAGGCATTAATAGCAGTAGAGTCACTTTTGATAGGCTGAGACAGACATAAGAGACTTGTGACTGTCCAACTGAGAAATAGTTGGTAATTTTCAAATCTCTTTCTCTGTTTCTCCTTTCCACCCAAAATTAGTGTTGGGATTTCCCTGCACACCGGTCTATTTTCCTTTCACCTACTCCACCTGAAGTTACCCCCTTGGTCATCTTATCCAGTCTCATCTTTTCGATACTTAGAAGCTTACAAACTAAGTGTTCAGAGTTAATCCTGACAACACTGCTCTCGAAAATTCTCGAGATTTGCCTGCCGACTTGACAGCTATATTCACATGCTCAACAGGCATCTTGTACTTACTATGTTGGTGTCTGAATTCCCGATCTTCCCTCCTAACCTGTTTCTACTGCTTTCCCACAATCTCAGCTGATGGCAATTCCCTCATGTATGAAGTTTGAGAGTCATATTCTGTACCGTTCCTTTGCTCATGCCAATTGAGCAACCCAATTGAAAATCCCTTAGGAATGAAAAGAAATGACTTCAAAACACATCGAGTACCTAACGATACTGTGTCCAGTACTGCCCCAACTTTGATTGCAGACCTCATTACCTCTCACCTAGATGTCTGTGATAAGTCACCCGGCTAGTCATCTATCTGCTGCTAACCTTACCTCTTTTTAGGTTCTCAGCCTGCCTTCTCCTCATTTCTCATTCAGACACTTAGCATGATGTTCCAGTCCCTGTCATGATTCCTCTATCAACCAGGATAAAATGGAAAGTTCTTCCAGTGATCTACAGTGCCTTTCATGATCCAACTGTAGCTTTTACCAAGCCGTTCCTCACTCACATGCTTTCAGTTGCATTATCTTTCTTACTCTGACTGGAACATGAAAGGTCAGCACTGGCCCAAGGCATCTGTTCTAGCTGTTTCCTCTATGGAACACAAGGCTATACACAGAGTTCACTCCACGGTCTTCAAGGCATTCCTTAAATATGCTTTTATTAGTGGAGCATCCCACTCAATTCTCTTTTTCTCCAGCTTTATTGAGGAATAGTTGACAAACCCTCTTCGATATCACAACCCATCTGCAGTCACTCTCTTGCACTTCTCATCATTGTTATCTTTTTTTTTTCTGTTTCAAAGCACCTGTTCACTTAAAAGATAGTATGTTGTTTATATTTATTTTTATTAATATCCTTAATATGATTATAAGCAACATGAAATAGGGTTTGTTATCTCATTTGTTTCCTGACACATTATGCACACCCAATAAAAAGATTAATGCACCACGTATGCTCAGTAAATGTTTCTTTAATGTTTACTTATTTATTTTGAGGGAGAGAGAGAATCCCAAGCAGGCTCTGTGCTGTCAGCACCGAGCCTGATGCAGGGCTTGAACTCACGAAGCATGAGACCATAACCTGAGTCAAAATCAAGAGTGGGACGCCTAACCGACTGAGGCACCCAGGCGCACCACAATAAATGTTTATTGAAATAACAAAATGAGACACCACTGTCTCCTTGTTCATCTTTATTACCCTGGAAAAGTTTTTTTAATTCTCTTTCTCTATGTATCCCTCAAATCTGGTATTTTTTTAATGTTTGTTTTTGAGAGAGAGAGAGAGAGAGAGAGAGAGAGAGAGAGAGAGAGAATGCACAAGCAGGGGAGGAGCAGAGAGAGACAGGGAGACACAGAATTCAAAGCAGCCTCCAGGCTCTGAGTTGTCAGCACAGATCCTGATGTGGTCTTGAACTCACAAACCATGAGATCATGACCTGAGCTGAAGTCGGACGCTTAACTGACTGAGCCACCCAGGCACCCCTGAAATCTGCTATTTTTAAGCGTCCATGGGAATTGTAAAATATCACATTTGGAGAAGCCCTCAGGATGGCAGGAACCCAGAATGCAATCTGCTCACTATTTTACCTTGTTTCATAGAATGGAAGGTCCTTTGGTCACCTGCTATTGATATTTATCTCAATAATACCGGGGAGAATACATATCTTTAATTATTGAGATATGCAGTCTCATCAGTTAGAGGTGAAATGATAATAACTTCCCAGAAAGAGATGAGATGACAGATACACAGGCCTTTATTTCAAGGCTCATATACTTATTTTTACATGTATGTGGATACCACCATGACAACCACCATCCTGGCAGCAAATGGTGATGTGGTAAATACGATTTCCAGATAAGTGTCAAATTTAAGAAAGAACATATTATGAAAATAATAAAGAAATACTGTCTTGAAAATCAATACTTCTTGCTTGCGTTGGGACATAAATACAAGGAGAGGCACGTGGCTGGTGTCTGAGGAACCCAGAGACATGTCATCCTCTTCTACTTGCTTTAGGGCTACCTACTGTTCTGTGTTCTCTCTGATAGCCTGAGTTCATCTTTTGTCTCTGTCCAAACTGACTGATCCTCACAATATCCACTCTGAAGCCTTCGTTATGCATGAAGTGAGGATCAGTAAGAAAATGTGTTTAACTCACAGCTGCTCTATAGCCATTGTTGGCATATACATGTTTTTCTTTTCCGGGCATAATTTGCTGACGGAAGTTGGTAGGAGTATTAACTTTTTTTTTTTCTTTTTTTACCTTTTACTGATATTTTCCCAGCGCTATCCTGCCACTATCCCTGAATGACTACATAACCGTTATTAATGGGTTTCAGTGATTTTCATTTCACAACTGTTTCTGAGATCATCTCAACTCCCCATACAGACACCATCCCTGCAGTAGCAGCAGGAACGATAATAACTTCCCGTCAAATGGATGAGATCTTCGTGTCCCAAACCTTTACTTCATAGTCTGGTATCCTCTTTGCCCAGGTGCCTCTATATTAGCGAACACTATAGACACTGTCCTTTTCCAAAATGACATTTGGTAAGTGGCTCTCCTTTTATTATTGTTTTTAAGTTTATTTATTTTGAGAGAGATAGAGCATGAGAAGGGGAGAGGCAGAGAAAGGGAGAGAGAGAATCCCAAGCAGGCTTCGCCCTGTCAGCACAGTTGTCTCTTCTTTTAAATACTCGCCAGATTCCTAAAAGTAATTAAATGTGGCTAAGGATAGGGAGTAACAGATAATATGGATACAAACCCGTGTTCCTCAGTGAGTTGGACACAATCACTACCTATACGGCCAGCAGAGAGATTTTCTGTGGGAACCAACAAAAGAGTTCACCTTTGTCCTCCTGCTCTACGGCAGTCTAACACTTTGTTTCCTCTCTGTCCTGTCCCTGTGCGGAGTCTTTTTCTTTTGTTCCTGACCCAGCGTACTGAAACTCACAAAGCTGACTCTAACGTTTCGGGCTAGAGGCATTTGAAAAGAAAGAAGATAAACTATTAGGCTCCACGTTTTGGGTCTGCACGACTCTGTGGAATGGACTGAGTCACTGGGAGCATCTGATATACTACTTCTAGAATCCGAGAGAATGCTAAGCTTCAAGGAGTCCGAAATAACTTCTCTAAACACCTAGGTGATCAGTTGCACACGACACTCCTCAGAAATCTAAGAGCAGCCCCTTAAAGGAGCGAGGCCCCTCCCCCGCCCTTGGGAGACGGAGACACCACCTCTCAGCACCTCTCCCTCCTAGTCTGCGGGTGAGGGGCGCCCCGCGCCAGGGCTTTTCGTGCTGTGAGAACTACACTACCCAGAGGACGCTGCGCCGGGCGTCGTCGTCGTTTAGCCAATAGAGGCTCACGAGAAGGGCAATTCCGTGTGTTCCCATCGTGTCGGGGCGGGACTTCCGGCGTCCTCCTCGTGGCGGTAGTTTTGGCTGCTGTGAGCTGTATGTGCTGGGTCACGGACTCCTGAGGTCGGGTGGTGACTGAGGGGACCGAGGAGGCGCGAGGGGAGGCGCTGACCCCGCCGCGCAGACTGGCGTCCGCGACTCCTCAACGCCGCCCGGGCTTCCCCGCGCCGGGGCCGGGACGGGGACCGCTGGCCCGGGTGTCCGCTCCGCCCAGAGTCAGATGGCGGCGACCGCGCGCAGGGACCCGGCTCAGGTAAACGCGCGCCCCCCCGGGCCCCCCTCTCCCCCCCCGCCCCAGACCCTCCAGGCCCGAGCGCGGGGCGCCTGCTCGCGTCCCTGCGGCCCAGGTACCGGTGTCCGGGCCGGGGAGGCGCTCGCGTGTGGGGACCCTGTGTCTGAGCGCTGGCACGACAGGGTGCGGGAGCGGGCTGCAGGGGAGGGGTCGGCTGGTGCAGGGCTGCAGGGGGCGCCGAGGGGGAGGAATTGGGGGGTGTGGGGTCCTCCCTCTGCCCTCAGGGGAACAGAGGGTGTGCGGCGGGGTCACGGGGGGACTGGCAGGTGGCCATCAGAGGCTGGGAGCCATTGAGCATTGTGAACAGGAAAGGCCTCACCTGAATTAGCCTTTTTAAAAAGTTTTTACAAGGTGCTAAGGGGACCAGACCGGAGGAAGGATGATAATAGGAAGCACAGAGAGGTTTTGGTCCCTGTCCAAGGTCATACAGTTGTAAGACTCAGCTCTGGGGACTGAGGATCAGAGAGACTGTAGTTATCCCAGGTCACCTGGCTCCAGGGCCGGGCAGGGGTGCAGGGTAGCCCCGAGCCCATGGAACCCTGCCATGGTCACCTGCCTCTCCGAATTTTCCTCTTCACGCAGACCGTTATCAGTACTGAAGCACTTATGAACCCTGCAGAGGTGAGTGAGTGGATGGTGTTCCAGAACCTCACTGGTCCTGATTCCTCTCTTTATCTCTGTGATTGTGGTGTCCTGACACTCTTCATTTATCATTCTTCCAGGCCTGGGGACTGGGAACAGGTTCTAAGCCCAGGGTCCTCAGACCAGGCTGGGGGTTCTGTGGAGTGGTTCCTGTTGCTGGCAGCCAATAGAATGAGGTGTGGAGGACGGTTGCCCCAGTATAGTACCAGTGTCTGCAGCCCTTTGGAGGCGAGACTGAGCTGAACAAGGGTAGCTCAGTGTCCTTTCTCATGGGAACAGAGAGCACAGGGGCAGGAGTCAGACCTGGGATGGCCCCCTGAGAAGTTGGGTGTCTACTCTGGAGATGGTGGGAACAGTGGGAGCTTTGGAGCAGAGGAGGGATCTGTTCAAGCTCTTATGCTTCCTGCGGCTGCAGCACAGAGAACAGACTGGGCGAGTGAGCGAAGTGGCAGGAAGACCAGGGAGGAGGGTACTGCAGTAGTCCAGTGAGCGCTGATGATGTGGACCAGTGCGGTGGCCTTGGAGGGGGTAGAGATGGCTGGATTCTGAATCAGGTTTTTTCAGTAGATCTGTGATTTTCTGATTTTGAAGGTGAGAAAGAAGAAAGTAGAAGGGTTTCTTAAGAGGGTCCCACCCTCCTGACCTAATCAAAATCTGATCACCACCCCAAAAGGCTCCACCTCCAAATCTCCAAATTCTATCACACTGGGGGTTAGGGCTCCAAACATACCACTTTTGGGAGAATGCGTACATTCGGTCCGTAACACAGTGGGTCACGTTGAGGAGGGGTAATCCCAGTCATGATGATGTTAATAGTAGCCTCGGAAGGGGTGAGTGAGGTCAGAGGCTGGGTCTCGTGCTTGGTCACCTAGTTGGGGGGTGCAGACCAGTGTCTGCGTGTGGGTCAGTGAAAGAGAGGAGTGGTGGGAACAGTGCGGGAGAGTGGATGACCTGATGGGAGCAAGGCTTCTGAGAGGTGGGTGCACATGGGATGATGCAGGAGTGTGGGAGTAATGGAGGCAACATGGTGGTGAGGCCAGGACTGCTGCTTACTCACTGCTCTGGGGTCACCAGGACTTTGTTGTGACCTTGGTGTGCCTGGGGACTTTCGGTCGGGCAGCTGGATTAGCTCGGGGGCCAAGTGCTCATGTAGGAGAATCTCTGGACCTGGGGTGGAAAGGCTCTGGGACTGGCTCTGGATGAGGGTTGGACAGAGAGAAGAAGGCTTGACCGGCGAGAGCCGATCAAGTGCGGCATGAGTGGAGGAGGGTCATGAGTGCTGAGATCCACAAGTGGTTCCGTGTGGCTGCGGTTGAAGCGAGGAACCGTCAGGCAGGGAGACCTACGGAGCAGGACTCTGGGCTGCCTCTGGCAGTGGGACCATTGGAGGTGTGCTGCTGTAGTTCTGGAACGTGTTTGAATTTGCCAGACTCTATGCCATGGAAGAAGGATGGGGGGTGCCTGTGGTACAGAGCAGGGAGAACTAGGAGAGAGTGGGAAGTGAAGGCCCGAGGGCCCTGGCCTTGAGAACATAAGAGAGAAATGGGAGCCCACACCCTTGGTTACGTCTGGGACATCTGATCTGGAGAATTGCTTAGCGAGAGAGTGTGTCCCTCTTGGGGAACTTGGCAGGGTGGTCTCAGAGAAGGTCTGGCCTGGTGAGTGGCAGCTGCTGGAAGGGGCCTGACATCAGAATTTTGGTATCGTCTACCTGCCCACCTGCCCATCGTTGCTGTGGGTGGACATGGTGATCAAAGGGACCAGAAGGAGACAGTGTGCATCAGATGCCCCAGGGCCTGGTGTCTTCTCTGAGATGGGGATGTGGGGAGGTGGGTGAGCAGGGGAAGGATGAGTGGGTGGATGAACTTGGGAATCCTAGGGGAGAAGCTGATTATGGAATGAACTGTCCCCACTCTGGCAGAGTTGTGTGACTTTCGAGGACGTGGCCGTGTACTTCTCCCAGGAGGAGTGGGGGCTCCTTGATGAGGCTCAGAGGTTCCTGTACCACGACGTGATGCTGGAGACCTTTGCACTTACAACATCCCTGGGTAAGGCCTTCATCTTCCTCTCAGTGTTGTGAGCTGCTCTTTCTCCCTCTCCCAGAGCTAAACCTTGGCCTCTGCTAACTTCCCCACTTCCTTGGCATGTGTGCTGTGGGTACCAGTGCTAAGCTATGTTCACTGCCCCAAGCGGTGCCCTCAGCAAGCCGCCCTAATACCTGCTACCCCACCGTGTGCAGGGAAGGGTCTGGGAATCTGGGAGTCCCACAGTCACCCGAATGGATCTCACATTGCTCACCCTCTCCCTGGTGGGATGACTGTGTCCAGATTCGTGGCATCTTGTGCCCCAGGTTTTGCCTCCTCCTTTTTTTTTTTTAAATTGAGATATAATTGACATGCGACATATTGGTTTCAGGCATACAGTGTAATGATTTGATACTTGTATATGTTGTGGAATGCTTACTACATTACGTGTAATGAATGTTCATCACCATACAGAGTTGCAGATATTTTTTCCTTGTGATGAGAACTTTTAAAGATTTCCTTATGATTGCCTATATCAGGAATTGTAAACATCGTCATGGTCCCTACTTACGTGGTCCTTAGACCTTTCTTGAAAGACCGTGCTTTGAGATTTTAATTGCAGTGTTCCTTTCTGTGGTCCGATATTTCCTAGTTGCTCTGGGCTGGTGCTGACCCCTCACCTGTCCTGTCTTTCCCTAAGGACTTGCCTCACTCAGGTCCTACGTAGTTCTCCAACTGGGAGTCTGAGGAGGGTGCTGGCTGCTTCGCAGGGTGGACTTGGCCCGGCGGTCTCAGAGAAGGCCTGGCCTGGTGAGTGGCAGCTGCTGGAAGGGGCCTGACATCAGGGCTGTGTTTAAAGTATACCAGGAACCCGCCCTGTGTTCACCAGCGTTTCGGTGCAGGTGCCACTGGACACATCATTTCTACACCTTTTTTCTGCATACTCTATGCTTTTCTGACTCTGAGTCACATTTCATCTGTGACTTCTATTCCTGGCTGTCCCCGGCTTTCTGACCTCCATCACTTGTTCCTCTCCACCACGTGGTCTGCAGTTCTCCTGTACGTAATGTGTTGTGACGTGTGCACATATCCTTAAATTGTCCTTGAACACCAGATACTCAGTTCCACTGGTATTTCCTTGGGCCTGGGCAGAACCATCGTTCTCAGTAGCGCGGACTTGTCCCCAGACAACAAGTTCCTGCTGAAGGCTGTTGGCATAGGAGTGAATTAGTGATCCTGCCTCCCCTCCCTGTGTGGCACCCCCTACTTGTGCCCTTTGTCCCAAAAGGTCTCCCTCATTCTGTCATCTTTAGAGGCCCAGTACTGCAAAGCAGCCCTCCCTTCAAATTGGTGCCCCATTCTGAAATTATACCCGTGGATTCTGTCTTTGGTTTGAAAGTATATTTTTGACACACATTTTTGATGGGACTTCCCTCTCTTCCTCAGAGGTAAAGTATACTTTATCAGCATTTCTCTGCTTTCAGATTGTTGGTGTGGAGCAGAGAATGAGGAAGTACCTTCTGAGCAGAGTGTTTCTGTAGAAAGAGTGTCACAGGTCAGGACTTCTAAGACAGGTTCATCAATCCAGAAGACTCATCTCTGTGAGAATTGTGTCCCAGTCTTGAAAGACAATTTGCAACCTTCTGAGCTCCGAGCGGCATGTTCTGGGCAGACATCATACTTGGGTGGGGCGACCAGAGGCTTCTGGTTTGGTGCAAACCTTCACCAGTATCAAAAGCATGACAGTGGAGAGAAAATGTTCAAAATGGATATGGACAGTGCCTTGTTAGTGACGAGCTGCAGATTCCACGTGTCAGCGAGGCCCTTTGCCAGTGGGGAAGGTGGAAAGGACTTTCTAGCTCCCTCAGGCCCTCTCCAGCACCTGGATATGCCCAATAGCGAGAAGCCCCAGAGCAGCATTGAGTGTGGGGAGCCCTTTACCAGCGGAATAAGTCACAAGTGGATCAAATGCAGGAGAGCTTTCAGCAACACTCACACTCTTGACCACCAGAGATTCCACGATGGAGAAGGTCTTGACGAATGTAGCAAATGTGGAAAAGACGTCAGCTGTAAATACAGACCTTTTCAGCACCAGAAAATTCACACCGCAGAAAGATCTTACAAGTGTAGTGAATGTGGGAGGTTCTTTAGTCGCAAAACCCATCTCATTCGACACTGGAGAGTTCACACTGGAGCAAAGCCTTATGAGTGCATAGAATGTGGCAGATCTTTCAGCCAGAAATCTGACCTCATTCAACACCAAAGAGTTCATACTGGAGAGAGGCCGTACGAGTGCAGTGAATGTGGGAAGTCCTTTATCCAAAAATCTATCCTTATTAAACACCTGAGAGTTCATACTAACGAAAGGCCTTACAAATGCACTGAATGTGGGAAATCATTTACCCAAAGTTCTGGCCTTCTTCGCCACAAGAGAGCTCACGCTAGAGCAAGGCCTTATGAATGCACTGAATGTGGGAAATCGTTTAGTTGTAAAACCCACCTCATGAGACATTGGAGAGTTCACACTGGAGTAAGGCCTTATGATTGCATTGAATGTGGGAAATCTTTTAGTGAGAAATCTGTCCTCATTCAACACCAAAGAGTTCACACTGGAGAAAGGCCTTATGAGTGCAATGAATGTGGGAAGTCCTTTAGCCAGAAATCTGTCCTCATTCAACACCAAAGAGTTCACACTGGAGAAAAGCCGTATGAATGCGGTGAATGTGGGAAATCCTTCAGCCGTAAAACCCACCTCGTTCGACACCAGACAGTTCACTCTGGAGCAAAGCCTTATGAGTGCAATGAGTGTGGGAAATCCTTTAGCCAGAGCTCTGGCCTCCTTCGACATAGGAGAGCTCACCTGCAGTGAATGAGAAATCCTTTAGCTGCAAACTCAGCTCAGTCAACACCAAAGAGTTCTCACAAAGTGAAACAGATGCAGAGAATGTGCCCTTTCCTTACTTAGTTTAATTGTGGTGGAGGAAAGCCTCTTGAACCATCTGCCTGAACTGAATTTTATAGATCTGAAAACATCTACAGACTGGAGATTTCCCTGTAAGTTTCAGTTATGCGGGAAGCATGTACAACCTGTCCAAGCTCCTTGCCAGGTTGATGTCACTACCAGTTTCGGTGGCAGCAGCCACTTCAGCTCTACCACGTGGCCAGTCCCCACAGTGTGCGTCAGTCACCTTGGTCTGCTTGTCAAAGCTGACCTCTGCTCTCCCATGTGCTAGAGGAAATCAAGAGTATCCTGAGCCTTATGAGATCTTCATTCCCTTCTCTCTTGACAAGTTAGCACGTGGATTTGACCCTCTGTTGGCCTCTAGAACACTATCTGGGTTCTGCTGATGGCCTGCGCAGAAGAACTAGATTTTTGAGAGATCTAACTGGTCTCAGGGAGTGCTCTTGATGAGGTTTTCCAGCTTCCAAGTCATCGAACCGGAAACTGTCGCACAGCTTTGGCTGGTTTGTGCAATACTAAAGGCCTTTCTGTTTAAGCACCTTTAATCTTAGAAACTCTGTCCACAGTGTAGGGTAGCTTGAAGGACTGCCAACTTGAAGTGGAAAGTTGTGAGGGGATGCAAACGTTGGTGCCTCAGAGGGGACAGTGTGATGGTAGAGTGTAGTGCTCTCCAGTTGTATCATAGTCTGCGTTGCTGCCAGGACCTCCTAGGAAAGACTGCTCTGTGGTCCTGAGTTTTTGCCTGGATGCCAGAGGTCACCCTGAGAAAGGGGCAGTTGTGACAACACCCGTGCTTTTGGAGACAACGTGAAATTTTCCTTGTTCACGGGCTACCTCAGTGCCCAGCAGTGCTGAGGAAAATCAGCCCCAGGTCGTGCAGAGGAGCTGTGCACCCTGATACCCAGAGCTCAGTAGGCCAGTGTCGCTGGCTGTAAGACTGCAGGGGCAAGGGAACCCATAATTGGCACAGAAACACTATCAATAGAGCGTGGAGGAGATTGCCGCAGGGTACGTGGAGTGCGCCTCCCCCGGGTGTGCACCCACAGGTGTTTCGGTGACTGACTGCAGGCTGCGAGTGTACAGAAATCTCAGGATCTCCAGGTGGGTTTATCTTGTGTGGCTGAAGTCATTGGCAGACCAGGGGTTTGTGGGTTCCTGTAGCCAATCTGAGCTGTTAACCTCAAGGCCGTTGCTGTACAGGCAACAGAAGAAGGCAGGGGAGAAGGGAGATCCTGTACTCTGGGGATATGGCTATTGTGACCCAGCTAGCAATGCCCTTACTCTGGTGGAAATGGCTTTCACTGTTGGCCAGCATTAACTGCCACTGAGGAAAGGCTGACCCTCAGGCATGAGTGAGACAGTGGAGTCAATACAGAGTTCCCAGACCTGATGTTCTGAAGGGTGGGAGATTTGGATTTTTACTGTGAACCACTTCTGAAAGCTGTATTAAGTTAAGGCATAATAAACATAGACTAAATTGAACGTATTTAAAGCATTACAACATGGTGAGTTTTGACCTGTGTACACTTAGGAAACCGTCACTGTTAGCAGTGATAATGAGCATGTCTGTCACCTGCATGTTTTCCTTTCTCCCTTTTATAATCTCTCTCTGGCCCTCCAGGCAACCATTGATTTGCGTTCTTTTAAAATTGATTGCATTTTTTGGGGCGCCTGGGTGGCTCGGTCGGTTAAGCGTCCGACTTCGGCTCAGGTCACGATCTCACGGTCCGTGAGTTAAAGCCCCGCGTCGGGCTCCGTGCTGACCTCTCAGAGCCTGGAACCTGTTTCAGATTCTGTGTCTCCCTCTCTCTCTGCCCCTCCCCTGTTCATGCTCTGTCTCTGTCTGTCTCAAAAATAAATAAACGTTTAAAAAAATAATAAAATAAAATTGATTGCATTTTCTAGAATTTATGATTAACCATAAAGTGTTTGCTCTTTTTTTCTGTTTTCTTGATGCTGCGTTGAGAATCCTAAATGGTGCCTGTATGAATCATTTATTCTAATTTCTGAGTAGCTTTCTCTTTGATGTGTCATCAGCTGCATTTATCCATTCATCTGTTGATGGATATTTGGATTATTTCCAGTGTTGAGTTTTTGCAGATAAAGCTGGTGTAAACATTTGTTTATAATTCTTTATATGGATATGTGTTTCATTTCTCCTATTTTAATGACTCCTAGTGCACTGCCTGAGTCATGGGGTAGGTAAATATTTAACTCCTTTTTAAAAATTGCCAAGCAGTGATCTAAAATGATTGTGTCTTTTTGCATTTCCACCAGCAGCATGTGAGACTTCCAACTCCTTCGCACCCTTGTCAGTGCCTGGTAAGATTGACTTTTTAATTTCACCTTTTTAAAATAAGTATTGTTATCTCATTTGTTTTCATTGTATTTCCCTAAGGATTTATGGTGTTGAGCATTATTTCATGTGTTTGCTGTTTATCTTTTTTAGTAAACTGCCTCTTCTTACCTGTGGACTATTTTCTCTCTTATGAAATTTGGTTATTTTCTGTTTAGTTAACAAATAAGATGAAACAAAACAGACTTAGGTTGGAATATTCTTTGTTCTTCAGTAATGTGGGCAACTTCTTTGCTGCATGGAATAGTTGTTTTTGAATACTCGAAGAATATTCTGTCATTTTTTCTTTATGGGTATTCTCCTTGGGGGGATATGCACAAGGTAGTGGCCACCTATACGATTTATTAGCATACTTTCCATCACTTTTTAAAATATTTATTTTATTTTTATATTTTTATATATTCTCGAGAGAGAGCTCATGCACATGTACAGGGGAGGGGCAGAGAGAGAGTGGGGACAGAGGATCTGAAGCGGGCTCTCTGCTGACGGCCGGCTGACAGCAGAGCGCCCGGTGGGAGGCTCAAACTCACAGACCGCGAGATCATGACCTGGGCCGAAGTGGGACGCCTAACTGACTGAGCCACCCAGGCGCCCTTCCGTCACTTTTCTAGGCGTAGACATTCCATATATTGTATTCAATAATACGATAAATTAAGCCTTAGTTTTTAGCATTTGCTGACTTTCTTGGTATAAGTTCTCCCATGATGACCAATTTCAAACTGCCGACATGATGTCCCCAAACGGGGTTGGGAAAAGTTGGCAGTAGCACGCCATTCTATTTCTACCCTATTGATAGAGTACCCACAGATGGCCTCCGGACCGCATGTGATACGAAAACAGTAAAGTGATCAGGGAGTGACACTATTTGAGTATTTGTGACTTCAAGTTTGGCTGATGTATAATTGACTAAAATGCGCATGTTTAAAATGTGTATTTGGACGTTTTGATTCATAAAAACAAAAGCTTCCTTGTGCGCTTTTAAAATTCATTCTCCTCCTCTCTCTCTAAAAAAAGGAAAAAAAAAAAAAGATAAACCAGGGGTACCTGGGTGGCTCAGTTGGTTGAGTGGCCAACTCTTGATTTCAGCTCAGGTTGTGATCCCAGGGTCATGGGATTGAGCCCCTCATTGGGCTCTGTGCTGAGCTTGAAGCCTGCTTAAGATTCTCTCTCTCTGCCCCCCCTCCTCCCCAACTCACATGTGCATGCTCTTTCTCTCTCTCTCTCTCTCTCTCTCTCTCTCTCTCTCAAATAAAATAAATTAAAGATAATCTTCCCAACATAGAATTACTAATACAAGGACATATTCTACACTTTTTAATGGCTACTTTCAAATATACACAGAATGGAAAAGATTATGGACCCTTAGTCTTCTATCATTATTTAGGGTCATTCTTGTTTCATCTCCCTTCATGTATATCAGTGAGTTATTTTACCCACGAAACCCAGACATCATGGTGGGGTTTTTTGTTTTGTTTGTTTTTAATGTTTGTTTATTTCTGAGAGAGAGAGGGGCAGACTGTGGGCAGGGGAGGGACAGAGAGAGAGACACAGAATCCGAAGCAGGCTCCAGGCTCCAAGCTGTCAGCACAGAGCCCCACGTGGGGCTCAAACTCACAAATCGTGACATCATGACCTGAGCTGAAGTTGGACTCTTTTTTTTTTTTTAATTTTTTTTTTTTTTAAACATTTATTTATTTTTGAGACAGAGAGCATGAACGGGGGAGGGTCAGAGAGAGAGGGAGACACAGAATCTGAAACAGGCTCCAGGCTCTGAGCGGTCAGCACAGAGCCCAACGCAGGGCTTGAACTCACAGACCGCGAGATCATGACCTGAGCCGAAGTCAGAAGCTTAACCTACTGAGCCACCCAGGCGCCCCTGAAATTGGACTCTTAACCAACTGAGCCACCCAGGCGCTCCCAGACATCATGGTTTTTAATGCAATGCTTTTCTAAAACGTTAAGAGTTTTTTTATAATGCAAATAACTTTCTCGTGTAATAAAAATACTGTAAATTGTGATAAATATGAAAAATTCAGTGATGAATTTTACCCATTTTCTCAAAAATGCATTTGATTTTTCAGGCAGAGTAGTCACACTCAGGATGTAGAATGTGTTTTGCAGGTCTATTAACCTCTAGATACCGCTTCTCTTTTATTTGTATTTATTTATTTTTAAAGTTTACTTATTTATTTTGAGAGAGAAGAAGAGAGAACATGCACATAAGCAGGGGAGGGGTGGAGAGAGAGGGACAGAGAATCTCAAGCAGGCTTGAGTGTGTGGAGCCCGACACAGGGCTCAATCTCATGGACCATGAGATCATGACCTGAGCTGAAATCAAGAGTCAGATGCCCAACCAACTGGGGCCACCCGGATGCCCCTTATCTCTTTTTTGTTTACTTGTTGAAGTGATGAGCCACGTGTCCATAACAGTTTGAGGCATTCTAGATTTGACTCCCTGTATCTCATAATGTGCTGACCCTTCCCCCAAATTTCCCGTGCACTAGATACTGATGAGTGTTTGAGGTCTGGTCCTGGCAGATGGGTGCCTGGCAGTTGCATAACCTGGAAGCGTATTCAGGCATCGGATGGGATGGATGTGTGGTGATGACACTGTAGCGCAGCCTGGGGACACACATGCTCAGATCTGGGGGACTCTGTGTGTCAGGAGTGCGATGCTGATAGTCCTTAGCGCTTCCTGGCCATACCTGACATAAACCCTGGGAACACGTGTGACAGATGTGCGACGCTGACATCCTCAACACAGTGTGAACCCGTGTGCGAACACCATATCCACGGCACAAACGGTGTGTGATGGACACGAGGCATGCACACCTGGGATATGTAAAACTCACCAGCGACCTAGGACATAGGTGGAGGCATTGAGGTGACGTAGCAAGCCCGGGGACACAGAGGGTACTAACGCACCACAGAGACTCGTGGGGCAGGCATGTTCTAGGGACGCTGCAAAGCCTGGTGGGTGGGCCACACAGTCATCGTACAGTGTCCCTTGGACCAAGGACGATGTGGCGGGGGCAGCCCGGTTTGGAAGGAACAGCCCCCTCCTCTGTCACTGCAGGTCTGACAGTGCGCTGATGGGAGCACAGCAGGTGCCTGTGCAGTCATCCCTGTTTCCTTAAGGCCCGGGCCATAGTCCTCCACGCGTACGGGGGATGCTTTTAGAGGGCGCACGGACATGTCTTCACGTGGCATGGGTGGGCACTCCTGCAGCCAGCCCTCTCCATTGTCGTTCCCCTGATTGGCCTCAGGAGAAAGTCTGGGTTTAGTGCTGAGTCTGCGTACCCCTCTACACATTACTAATTTCCCTTTCTGCTAGCCGGGAGCAGTCCCGAGGAGGCCCCATGAGCTTGCTGGGACGTAGTAGCATTATTTTGATTTTATTGTTGTGTTTTCATGGCAACTTATTCTTTATGGCAAGGAAAATTTTTTCCCATTTACCAGAGCTCTGGAAAGAATATAATAATTTAGGAAAAATAAAATATGTGTCACTTTAAAGAGATAAATTAGTAAACACAAAACAAAATAAAACAACAGCCAGAGCTAACATGTCCTAAACACTGACCACGTGCCTGTCCTGTTCCAGGCCCTGGGATGTCTCGCTCAGTTTTTTCTCCCCATATCTGCTGCTCAACAAAGTAAGCAAAATGTGCCCGCTGCAGGGAGTGCCTCACAAAGCTGAGCTCACTCACAGTAAGTGACCTGCCTACTTGGTGGCAGCTGTCTTCTGACTTTGATGGTCAGGATTCTTTAGGACTGTTGGAAATGTTTTTGGAAATGTTGGGGAGTGGACGATACTTGGCATCTGGGTAAATGTGCTTATTTTATTCAGTATAGAGGAGTTTGCCTTTTTCAGAATTTCATATAAATCGAGTCCTTTCTTAGGTGGTTTCTTTTATACGGCACAATTATTTTTGATGTTTATCTCTGCTGTGTCAAGAATAGTCAGATTTTGCTTTTCTTTTAAAAAAAATTTTAATGTTTATTTTCGAGAGGGAGGGAGAGTGTGAGTGGGCGAGGGGCAGAGAGAGAGGGAGACACAATCTGAAGCAGGCTCCAGGCTCAGCTGTCAGCACAGAGCCCGACGCGGGGCTCGAACCCACGAACCGCGAGATCATGCCATGACCCGAAGTTGGACGCTCAATCGACTGAGCCGCCCAGGCGCCCCGGTATTGCTTTTCTTTTGAGTCGTGTAGCGTATAGGTCGATACTTTATACTCTGCGGATACCACGCCTTTTGTGCATTCGTCTGTTCATTAGCATTTGGATTGTTTTCAGTTCCTGGCTCTTAAGATAAAGCTGCCACAGACATTTATGTGAAGTCTTCATGGAAATATGTTTCATTTCTTTTGAGTTCATACCTAGGAGTATCGTGCCTAAGTCAGAGGGTAGTTGGATGTTTGGGGGTTTTTTTAGGAAGCTGCCGACTGTGTTCTAAAGCGGGTATGTAATTTCACGCCCCCACCAGTAGCGTGAGTGTCTTTTCCCTACAACCTCATCAATATTTGGTATAATTAGTCTTTTTAACAACGTTAGCCATTCTAATGTTTCTTGAATCCTTGTAAAAGGGGAGAGAGGGGGAGAGAAGCCCAGGGCTTGTTAGGCTTCTTTGATTTTGAGAGAGAACTTTTCCTCCACCAGGAAGGAGGACCCCTCACCCACTGGGGCCACGAGAGGTGGCCAGCATTGGGATCCTAGAGTGCCCATTCCTGCCGCTTGGGCCACAGCATTCGGCGGGGACCTTTGATGTCTCCTCATGTTCCCTCTGCAGGCTGGGTGGATTGTCCTCCCTCTTTGCTGACCAAACACACTGAACTTGACAGTGTCCACTCGAGCTTTGCTCCCTGTGAAGGGCGTGGAGACTTGTACTCACAGCTTCCCAGCGGGCACTGAGTGTCCCTGTAGCTTGTGTTTCTGTGTGTATGTTTTGTGGTCTTTTGCGTGTGTGGTTTGCAGTGGAATGTGTAGGAGCATTTCACTAAAGCGGACTGTTCTCCTTCCTCTCAGATAGCATTCTGTACCCGAATTTTCCAAGTTTCTCTGGAGATATGCATACTCAGCATCACTGTGAAGGCTAAAGGAGTGAATTTCGGTGATAAAGTTTATCCAAGAGGAGTGATGCTGTTGTATTAATCATTATTTTCTGTACATTTTGATATTTTTATATCTTAAATAACCTTTTGGCTGGGGCTGGCCAATTCTTGGTGATACCAGAGGGCCCAGCCGGGAGCGTGTCTCTGCTGTGCAAACGGACCAGTCTAGAGCCACACCTCCTCCGTGTGGCCCACGCACCCCACCAGGCAGTATTCCTCGGCCTGGGTCACTCCAGGACCAGGTGCCAGGCAAGTAGGGACCATCCCTGGGCCTGAAGCCTGCTGAGGTAACTCCAACCAGCCAGTCCTAACCTGCTCCCCTGGCCTTGCCTCGCCTTCTCAGAAACCCCGGGAAAGTCTTCTGGCCCAGGTTCTCCCCTGGCTCGTGCTTCTTGACCCAAACTTGGTCTTCCTTCTGTGGCTCTGCCTGGCTCTTCCTTCGGTGGTGCTGACCTCTGTCACTACTCGGGCACCTTTGTACACGGAACAGGTGCAGTGAGGGCCGTGGCTGCCCGCCCGGACATCCCAGGCTGCAGATGCTTCCCTCGGGAGGGCGCAGCTAGCCGCCGCCACTGCTGCTTTCTGTGCCTGCCGTGTGCCACCGTGACGTTCCAACCTGAACCGTAAGAGAACCTTGGAGGCGCGCAGCTCTGGGGTCCGCTCGTGTCCTAGGTGCTGGGTCCAGGTTGGCGGTGGCTGTAGTTCCCTAGGTTGGTGCTTTACCTGGAACATCATGGTCCGCTGGGCCAAACCTCATTTGACCCTGAGTTCCTGGCAGTGACCTGGGGTATTTGGGTGTCTGGCAAAGGCTCCCACAAGGAAGCGAGAATAGGCTTCCTCCAATGGGGCTGTGTTGGGGTTGAGTCTGGTCAGCCTGCCCACCGGTGCTGAGGTCTGCAGAGGGCTCCTGGGCTTGCCCTTCTCAAGGGCATTCCTTGCGGGGAGTCTGGGTATTGGTCCCCATGAGCTATAGATCTGCTTTCAACCAGGCGTGGGTCCCTGGGATTTGCAGGGGGCTGCCGGGGCTGCCTAGCACCGAGGGCTGTCCTCCTCATGGGAAGCCAGAAGTAAATGTTTCAAAGGCACATCCCTTGTTGCTTGCTTTACTGTTGTCACAATCCGTCCCCCAACCAAGTAGGATATAAGGGATCCCATCCTTGGACACTTGTGACTCCTGTTAAATTTTCAAAAGGTAAAAAGAAAAACCAGCACTCCCCCTTAAGCACCTGAGGCTTCTCTGCTCGTTAGACACGACAGATGTCCCTGTCACTGCTGGGGCCCTTGTAGGTGCCGCTGCCTGGTAACGAGCTAGGAGTCTCCGTAAGCCAGAGGTCCCCGAGTCAGGATGCTGCCCACATTGCTCTTTTGCATGTAGACCCCGGCCCCTCTGAGGGCGATTGGGACCACGAGGAGCTGGGCCAATAGACATCCAAAAGGGAAAAAAGGAAAACACTGGGGGACATACAGGAGACAAAAGGGGAAATGGGGTGGGGAGTATAAACAGCTGCCTAGAGACAAAGTCATTCTAAAAGATTTTGCCTAAGGAAAAAAAAATGAGGGGGCACCGGATGGCTCAGTCCGTTAAGCATCTGACTCTTGTTCTCAGCTCAGGGCTTGATCTCAGGGTTGTGAGTTCAAGCCCCGCATTGTGTTTGTTCTGTGCTGGGTGTGAAGCCCACTTAAAAAGAAAATGGGGAGATGAGCTGTCCAGGGGAGAGTTGGCCTGGGAGCACCAGGCCCCTTAGCTTACCCCCATGCCCCCTTTTTTCTTGTAAGCCCGAGACACAGAGTAAAGAAGTCACCTTCAGGCAACTCAAAGCGTGAATCAGAGGTAGAGACAAAGGAAAGAGGAGTAAAGATTGCTCTTGAGGCAGCTGCAAGCCCGAGTTTGGGGGGACTCCACCCTACGTGCTGAGCAGATGCCAGGACTAGTAGCAAACAGTGCCAGCCCTCAGTGACTTGTTTAAGAAACACACCCTGAGGTAACAGGGAAAGAGAGTAATAATGTATACGTATGTTTAATACTCTAACATTCATATATAATAAGTTGTGTGTTCATATATGTTATAGCAGAGTGCTGCAATGTGACCCCATTTAAGAATTAAAAACCTCAAAAAAAAAATTAAAAATCCAGAATTTATACACTAACAAATTTCTGTAACAAAAAGGTAAAAAAAAGAGACTGATTAGGTTTTGTGCCTATAAAACCTAGATTCTTTTTTTTTTTTTTAAATGCTTTTTATTTTTGAGAGAGACAAAAAGAGTGTGAACAGGGGAAGGGCAGAGAGAGAGGGAGACACAGAATCTGAAGCAGGCTCCAGGCTCTAAGCTGTCAGCACAGAGCCCAACGCGGGGCTCAAACCCATGAACCGTGAGATCATGACCTGAGCCAAAGTCGGACGTTTAACCCACTGAGCCACCCAGGTGCCCCGTAAAACCTAGGTTCTAAAGGTACTTTAACATTTGCTAAAATGCACCAAATGACAACTCCGTGGACTTAATTGATACTGTTACTTAAGAATATTCTGGTTACATCTGAGGATCCCACTAAATTTAAATGTTGTGCCCTTTGTCGCCTTAGAAAGTAAATAAACAAACAAAAAGTAAATAAACATAAAATTGGAGGAAAAGCGAGTATGCCTTGGTAGCCTTGCCTCAATTTCCCATAGTCATAGGACCCATTGCTTTAAAATCGGGTATGGACACTCTGACAAAATAATGAATTAAAGCCTTTAACGGTTCCAAATTGACTTGATAAAAGGAGACACCATAATGCCTATTTGGAATATTAACATGGCCCAATGTAAGTTAAAATAAGACCTTCAAGGGTTAAAACTTACTGTGTGAAGACTAGTTGATAAGGGGGTGGTTTCCCCACTGTTCTACCACTTGACAGCCCAGTTTTGCTTTTTCTGGATTCTGGAAATAACTGGGTTCCTCGTGATGAATTTCTACGGCCGGGATGCTGTGGTCCCATCCATGAAGGCCCCATGCCCAATATTATTAAAATTACTGATTCTGTTAATCGGTAACTGATCAGTATTTTGTGCTTGTAGATTTGGCTGACGTGTTCTGTTTATTTCAGCCTATTTTAACCGCCTCTCAAAACGCAGTTTGTTTCCACTTGCAACGGGGACACAAGACTTTTCCCAGTTCACACACGGGCTACAATGACAGCTCTGCCATCAGTCTGCACACGTCCACCTTTCTCCAAAAGCACAGGTGTGACACTACATTGATGCTGTCCTCCTCCAAGGAGACTCACTTGACACACTTATTGAGGACATGGAAGTCCAGCGTCGTTTAGTCCTTTGGGTTCTAGTGCCGACATACTCCTCGTTACAGATCTCACTTCCAAATTCAGATCAGCAGGCATTCCTGCTGCCGCCCTCGTAAACTCGTTTCCTTAGAGGCTTTGGCAGCCTCGCGCCTCCTGGGGTCTAATACTTTGGATGGGCATTAGTTGTTCGAGGGCTTCTGACACAAGAAACCCCCTCTCCACCTTGTGCCGTACACCATTAAAACCACAACGGGGGTGGTGGGGGAAGCCACAAGTGACTGGCTATGTGCCGGGCCGTTCTGGAAGTGGAGGCTCACATAGACCCTGAGCTTGTGACCCTCCACACCCAGTTGCCGTTGCATTTTGGGTCATCGAAACACCACCCCACAGGCTCCTCTGTTTGTATGTGAACACCAGGAGGCCATGTTCCTCAGCCTCGGTCGTCCCAGGGCCAGTCCGCCTGGCAACTCAAAGACCACCCTTATGACTCAGAACCCGCCAAAATTACGCAGACTAGTCATTCCTAAAGTGTTCACCCTGCCGTGCCTTATGTTTTCTTCAGAAACCCCCAGTAGAGTCTTCTGGCCTAGGCTCTCCCTGGGCTCCTACTTCTGTTTTATGACCCAAATCTGGTGTTCCTTCTGTGAATACATGCCCTGCCTCCCACTTCTAGGGGGGTTGTGAGGGACATGAACGTTTTCTTTCGGTGGCATTGACCTCTCGTGTCATCACTTATACATTATGCTTTTATATGTTAGCACCTGGCACAGAACTACTGTCAATAGGTATTTTAATAATCTCTATAGAGTTAATGAAATTACAGTTAAAATTCTTAAATTTTTTTTTCCCAGGGGAGTTGAAAAGCTTACTTGGAAACTAGTATTAAAAATAAGCATATGGCCAAGAATAGTCAAGACATGTAACGAGGGCTAATCATGTATTTTCTGTGGTTTGTTATTATGACAGGATATTTTATTTATATCCATTAAGGCAGAACAGATTCTTGGGTCCTACTAAATGTACCCCTACCCCCTCCCAACCCCCCCCCTCCCCCGCCAATCTAAAAACTCCTTTATTCCTACATAGAGATAAGGGAACATATTGAACTTGTACCAGAGTATCCTGAGGAGTAAACTGAGATACTTGAAGAAACTAGTGATAATAGAAGCAGAAGATTAAAGCATTTTAATACTTTCTTGCAGGAAACATTAATGTTTTTTTATTTTGAGAGAGAGATTCCCAAGCAGGCTCCATGCTGTCAGAGCCCAATGTGGGGCTTGATCTCATGAACTGTGAGATCATTACCTGAGCTGAAATCAAGAGTTGGACACTTAACCAACTGAGCCACCAAGGCACCCCTGTTCTTATATTTTCTTCTAGAAAAGTTTCAGACGTCTAGAAATGTCATAATAATACTCAGTGAACACCAATACACCCTTGAACACCCATCACCGAGTGTTTACACATTAGTAACATGCTCATTCCCATCTAGCACCCCACAATACTTTTATGTTTATCATCTAAGCATCATAGCAACCGTGTTGCTATCAAGTTTAGGAAATTTAACATCGATAAACGGTATCTAACAAACACTTCCATTTTTACCAATTGCTAGAGATATTTTCGTTGTAATCTTTTCTGATCCATGATCCATTCTAGAGTCGTAGATTTTGTTATGTATCTCAGCCTCTTTCAGTTTGGAGCACTTCAACCTTTGTCTTTCATGGAACTGCCTTTTTGAAAATTAATGGTTATGGGGCACCTGGGTGGCTCAGTCGGTTAAGCGTCCATCTTGGGCTCAGGTCACGATCTTGTGGTTCGTGAGTTCAAGCCCCTTGTCGGGCTCTGTGCTGACAGCTCAGAGCCTAGAGCCTGCTTCAAATTCTGTGACTCCATCTCTCTGCCCCTCTCCCACTCACGTTCTGTCTCTCTCAAAAATAAATAAATGTTAAAAAAATTTTTTTCAAAGGTACAGAAAGAGTACCATAAAGCCATCTAAATAATAGTCCAGAAGGGACATCATTGAGGACCAGACTAAATGAAATGAGGCCAAAGAAAAGACACTCATGTTCTAAATTTCTATTATTTTCCTACTTTTAATCATGTTTTGTAACATCTCCTTTTCATCCTGAGATGCCATGAAAGCATGGTGTCCACAGGACCCGAGACGACTTGAGTCCAACCGTTCTATACAAGCTTCACAGAGACTCTGGGAAAATCAAGGTTATATGAAATGATTTTGGGAGAAGTTGACCATGCAAGGAAAAGGACATTAGGTGAAGCAGCCAGACTGCAGCCAGTGGAGAGAAGAGAGAAAAAAGGGAGAAAACCATGCTGGCTAAGAGTGAGTCTCACAGAAGAAAGAGCTCATGAAAATGGTCTGACTCTTACAGAATAAAAGAGTGGAAGAAAAATAGGAATGCTACACACACGGAGAGTACTATTGACACATATATACTGATTCAGTGACGTCTTCAGTCAATTGAATAAATAATGAAAGTGAGATTCTAGTGATTGATAACACGGTTATCAAAAGAAGATTCAAATACAGAGAACAGCAAGACTTTAAAGGATGAAGAGTAAAGGTCAAGTGAAATATCCTGATTCCAGGATGGAGAATATGAACAAAAGACCAGAGGTAGACAGATGAGGAAACAGACTGAACAAACAGATGACCGTCCACAACAGCAAAAGACCTCAGCAGTCAACACAGAGCAGAAGATGGATGTAAAATGGACACATCCCGTGTGATTCTTAGAAGGAATGAAGTATACAGAGGAAACTCTCCTACTAAAGGCTTCTTTTCTGAGGACTGATTCTGAGAGAGCTTAGGTGAGGAGCATTAAGGAGGAGAGAATAGGTTCAGAAAGAAAAGTTGCAGAAGAATTGAGACACACGAGAATCAGCACAGCCGTAGCCTCCTTAAGGGGGTTACAGTAGCATCACTATCTTTACTAGAGTTTGTGACCCCACGTACCAGAGCTCTGACATCAGTCACCCTCATGAAAGCTGTTTCTCATGCACACTTCACAAATTGCCCAGTCCCACCTAGCTCAGCACCAGGTTTATGTGGCCCCTTTCCCTTCCAGCCCTCCCAATCCCACTGGAGCACAGGGAACATTGCCGGGACGCATATATGGAGTTTCTGACTGGATTGCAACTACGAGCAAACCCAACTTTGAAATTCCACTCTTCTGTTCAAATATTGTGTGATGCCCCATGACTGTTCTGAAGGTATCATCAAACAGCTAGCTTACTTCTGCAGTTGTGTTTGGAATTTATTTGAGGTCATCCAAGTGGCACCAAACACTTCTGGACTCAGTGGCAGCAACTTGAGACCCAAGTGACTTAAGAGTCTTCTCCTAGTGAAACTGCAGGGGGTGGGGTGGGGGGGAGAAGCTTTATCGTAAATGTATTCCTAAAGTCTTTACTAGCCCATGCAAGAATGAGAGGGGAGAATGGGATCTCATGTTTTTAGGAGTTTGTGTATTTAATCAAATAAAGCTGAGAATATATTTAATGACCATGATGTTTCAAATGATTCTAAAAGGAGAGAAGGGTAGAGACAGGAAATTTAGCAGGACTTATAAGAAAGAGAGGTTGGTTTGTTTTTGTGAGAAAAATACCCACTTCTATTCTGCTGTTATGGGATGTGTACTGCAAAGTAGAAGTGAGAATACGTCCCTTTTTTGTGCCTAGCTGTTGGCTAAATTACAAATAATTTTATGAGGCACCTGGGGGGTTTTGTCAGTTAAGCATCCTGACTGTTGATTTCTGTTCAGGTCATGATCTCACGGTTCTTGAGATGGAGCCCTGCGTCAGGCTCTGCGCTGACAGCACAGAGCCTGCTTGGGATTCTCTGTCTCCCTCTCCCTCTGCCCCTCCTCCTCTCATGCATGAGCGCTCTCTCAAATAAATAAACAGTTAGAAAAAAAAAAAAAAGGGGTCAGGCTCACCCTGTCTTGTTCCTGACTCTGTTCTCAATCCGACTTGTCCATAAGTGCTTAAATATATGGGAGGAAAGGTGAATTTATAAATGGACAGTATTCAGAGACCTACTTTCTAACATTTGTAGTGACCTGACCAGTGTATGGAAATAGTTTCTTTTGCATAGTGGGCAAAGTGGAGCCTAAAGAGAAAGGAGCACGAGAGGACCGAGGGTGGGGGGCATACAGCAGTCAGTGCACTGAGACTCACCAGCCACAACTGGGTGCAGCAGAGTGAGCCAACCAAAAGGCAGAGGGATGAAGACAGCGAGGTAATGGAGACAAATGTGCTTACCTGGATGAGGATGCTCTGGGTGACTTTGGTCTCAGCAGAGCATTTGGGGGACAGGTTTTAGCTGTGAATGTGGAGAACGTCCTGCATACGTCTGTACAAGATGAACACCACAGAGCCGCTAGCCCAGACCATCAGGCCCAAACGCAACACATCAGTGGGAAAAAAGAACACTAAATACAATACGTATATATTTCTGTTAATAAGTGTCAAACCAGCACACCAGGTCTGTTCTCTGTGATTGGCTTTCCCTTGCGTCTGTAATACGCAAAGGAACATACTATTTACCAGCATGTGGGGGGTCCAGCAGACAATAATGGAAAACCTAAGTTCGAGCTTCGGCCTCGAACTTCATCCGCTAGGGTATGCTAGGGCTAATTGCGTAATTTCCTTTTCAGACTGCTTTCCCTTCTCCAAGAGAGGTTCTTTTAAGGACCACAGGTATTGTCCATCACTGTGTGATGATCCTTTAATCACATCCAGGGTTCAAACGAAGAGCAGTAAATGTCTACATTTTGACGACTGTCTCTCAAGTACATAGCGGGTGCCTGTGATCAGAGAACTTACCCAGTGTCGTATCCCTCATCACACACATGGAGGTAACAATAGTATGACTCCTGCTGATCCTTAAAGCGGAGTCTGAAATTCTAACTACAGAATTACCATTTGGTAACTAGATGCCCTCCTTGCCAACCAGTGACACTGATGATCACACCAACTGAAATAGGAGGAGTCAGAGACGGACGTAGGATTTCTTAGCTGCCGCTGTGTTCAGAAGTGTGGTTCATGCCTAGAAAATGTCCTATCTCTATGTGTGGAAGCGTGTGTCAATACCAGTACCACCCTGATAAGCAGAGTTACTTTGCAGACGTTACACGTTGTTACTCCAATGCAGAGACCTTTTCTTCTGAGCCTCTGTCTCAGACTGGTATACAGAGAGTCATCCACAGTGTTGCCTTTTTTTTTTTTTTTTTTTTTTAAAGGAGGCTGGACCTGTGGTCTGTGGTGACAGTCACAACAGAGGATGGGAGGTGGGGAATCAGTAAATCCCTGAGGCATAATTTGAAATTCTCTGATCTCACCTCACGTTATCCAATCACCTGGTGCAGTGACGGCAGTGCCTGTCTGGGAAGTTGAGAATAACTCTGGAAAGCTTTTTGTCTGTTCTGTCAATTAGCAGGAACAATTCATAGTGGTTAATGCCCTCCCGAGAAGGGAAAGACATTAGTGAGAGAAACTTTCCTGTGATCTGTGGAGACTGACAATCTGTCCCCAGAGGGGGGGACAATGAATAGTGAGATCTAGGTCAGGAGATGCTGCGGACCGAGGAGAGAGTCTGAGTGGACTATGTCCTTCCATGATAAAGTTTGTTCCAAATTTATCATTAATATTAACCATTCTTTGGACCTCAGAGAAGCATCCTTATTCATGATGTGAATAACAGAAATAACATCTTACAAAAGAACCAGAAAATGAGTTGATAAGGGGAAAAAGGAAAAATGGGAGACTATGGGATTGATTTCAAGAAAAGAGCCTAAAGCATCAAAAATACTAGAGTGGCTGTAGAAGATACTAGAAGGCTGGGAAGTGACCATAAACGTTTGCCGGCTGTGCTAACACTACTGCCACAGGAGTTGTAGGTAGAAGCCTATTGGCAGCAGGCGGCCTGCAATGAGAGAGAGAATGGAATGACAGGGTGCAGGAAACCACTCTGGGTTACTAAAGGAAAAGACCTAAAAATCTCTTCCTCTCCCTCGACCCCTCCCATACAACTAATTGAAGTGCACGAGAAGTGCAGAGAGAAAAAAAAAAAAAAAAATGGCCAACTCTCTCAACTCCTCAGTCGACATTACTAGTCAACGTATGAGTCAGAGCATGCCAGTCTTTTGGTTAAAACCCGGCAGCGTTTCTCAGTTTTTCTGAGAAAAGGCAAAATGCTTGCAGCGGCCCGGAGAGCCTCGCGGGACTTGGCGCCGTGTTTCCCCGTGGCCGCTTCCCCGACCAGCTCCTTCCGCGCTCCCGGTCCCGTGGGCACGGGCTGCCGGTTCCGCCGAACACACCAGCGCCCGGTGCCTCTGCTTCGATCACACCTCCTCAGCTGCCCACCGGAGCAGCCCCTCCTCTCTTTTCAAGTCTTGGCTCATATCAACGAGGCCTCCCCTTACCACCCTACTTAATAGCTCGTCCTGTCCCCACCCCCACCCCCGCGCTACTCTCTACCTGGTCGGGGCAGTTTCTGGTTTCCTTCTGCGGTCTTTCTCATACACTGAGAAGAATGGGCGACCTGTTAGGTGCTTCACAGAGTTGAGTGAACATCGCCTAAAGGTTTCTCCACTTCCTCCTGGTTCCTCTCGAACACTGGCAATTCCTTCTCATCTCCCCCTCGTTCTTCTCCTCTTCAAACCTGTTACTGTACGTGGTTCCCGGCAACAAAACGTAACCCTAGTTGGGAGATGCGACCGTCAAGTTGGCCGCAAACGCAGCCCTACCTCGTCCTCAGCGTCCATCCCCCCTGCCCAGACCTCACTGCCCTCACCTCCCCTGTCGTCTCCATCCGGCCCTTTCAGGCCTTGTGGTTATGCTTGCCCTGGCTGCTCCCGCCTCCGCTCTCTCTGGACAAATTAGTACTGATTAACAGGGTGTAGCAATTGAAACACTTCACAAACTTTCTTCGGAGACAACCTCAAGTCCCTGTACAGGCAAGGTCAGTGCAGTTACAGATGACACGAGTCACTTCCCAACTAGGGGCCGACCTGGAGGCCCGAACCTTTACCGTGAGGGTAAAATGCCCCCTTTCCGTACGTGCCCTATGACCATGATGGCCACTGTCCCTCCCAAGGAAATGATGTAATTTGGTAAATAGATTTTCTTTTTTGGCAAAACACAGAAATAGAATATTTACTAGAAAACCTAATATACCTGAAACTAATATAATACTGTATGTTAATTATACTGGAATTAAAAAAGAAAACCTAATAAATACCATGTGGAAATTTAATTATCTTGCTTCTCCTGAGGTTATAATATGAGCCCTGATAATTATGGATAAGAGGCATATTTTCTGAGGGTTCCTGAAATGTTCAATCTTTCTCACCTTCCTGTCCCAGGGGTGCCTGATATTAACCCCTGTCTTGTCTTCTATTGCTGCATCTGGAGTCTTCTTCCTAAGTAAATACATTGAACTCATTGTTTTCATCTTCTTACATGTAAGACATGTAAGAACGTGCTCAGCTCATAACTTCTGAGTATACACCTATTATCTCATGACAGGTGAATGATTCATTGTGCGTGTGCGTGTGCATGTTGTAAATGGGGGAATGAGTTCCCTTGTGGGAACTTTAAGAATCACTCAAACAGGGATGCAGAAATTACACTCACGGAGGCGTATGCAATAAAGGGTTTGTTATATTCACATATCCTAGACAAGGGAGACCCCATACCCCACTCAAGGAGCCATATTGGAAGTGTGCCCAGGGATAGGGCTCAAGCAAGTATGTGGGGAGCCCAGAAAGAGAGTGAGGACCCCTAGGCAAGTGTCTTTACTGAAGGAAATGGGGGGATACAGAAGCAAAAGGCATGAAGGGACTTTACTGATGTGATTGAATGCCCCTAGGTCACAGTCAAGGGAGGGCAAGAGGAGGAACGTGTGGCAGTGACCAGTGATCACACTGTATGTACAACTGGTCATCCGGTGGGGTGCTCATAGTCTATTTGTAGGGATGATGAGGCATCAGAAAAATTTGAAGTTTTATCAGTTTACAACACAATCTATTTTGTGATGCCTCAACATCATTAACAATACTAACTAGGATGGGTACCGCTTGTCATCTGGGTTGTGGAGATATTAAGGGTCAGTGATATTGCTTGACTTAGCCACATAGACAAATTTATTGATAAGGGTGACAACAAGGAAAAGTCCTATGAGGCATCTGAGGAAGGTTTGGAACCAGTGGATGAAGAACTGTGGAAATCCTCAGTGTAACCATTGCACACTGGCATATGGTTTCGTTAGGGAAAATATATTTGGGGGGGGGGGGGTCAGCACATAAATAAATAAATAAATAAATAAATAAATAAATAAATAAATAAATAATCTTTTAAAATAAAGTGCTGTGCCTGGGGTTTGGGGCTTAACAGAACCCACAGTTGCCATTATTAGAGTATAATGTACCCATGAGAATGTGTTGTTGTGCTTAACCAAAGGGAAGGAATGGTTGTGTGGTCATGGTTGTAGATTATGGTAGAAAACTGAAGGAGTATGGTAGGAAATACATCAAAGAGTGGGGGACTTGTTTGAATGATATGAGGCAGGTACCTCCTAGGGGAAGCAATAATTTCTCTTAATTTTAGGAAATTGCATATGTAGTAGCAATCTCTACCAAATTTCCCATCGGGCACAGGAGCATAGGCATGTACACTTTAGTAGAGAGCAAAGAATATACCAGGACCAAGGGCCAAGTGGATAGCAAGCTCAGAAGATAATAACATCCCTAATATCAAAGAAAGGAAAGCAATAAATGTCTTGTGTCTAGTTTGTGCTCTAAGGAGATGCAATTTCTAGGTGTTGCTGGAGGTTTTAGTGCCTGGGTGTAGCCATCTTTGATGCAGGGGTGAAGTCGTTTCCAATAGAGAGGCCTTAGGTTTGGCCATGTCATCTGAGACAGCGTCATCTCAAGTGGTGAGATTTGGGGTCAGAGTGATGTGGGATGGGGGTATCATTTCCCAGTGGGCACCCACTCAGCAGATGTGGGTCCCAGCATTTGCCACATTGACCTGAAGCAATGGCTTGTTTTGTGGTCTTGGGCCTCTGGTTTGTGAATTAATGAAAAGTAGACCAGTAATGATAAGACCGATGTCACAAGAATGTATTGTAAACAAATGAAAGCACCCAAAGCAGAGTAAGAGGATCCACGGTTAACTCAGTGATGCCCATCTGTACCTGACAAGGTTTTGTAGTGGACTTTTAGGTTCAAATGGGTCCCATTTCTAATGGGAATCTGCCTGGCCTGTGGGATCTTCTGTGGTTAATTTGTCCCAGGCAAGTGTGGGTCCTCCATCTGGCCTCCAATGCTTATGGATAAATAGGTTAAGGACCAGAGCAAGACAGATAATATTAGGGGTGTAAACCTAATATTGGGTTGGACTGGAATTTGAAGAAGAGTTGTCTGAGGAGACCACTCTGGCTCTCAGTTAAGCCAGTTATCTGGGAACTATTAGGGACATGGAAGTTCTATTGACTGTCTGTTGCAAGAAGCCAGCATTACGTATTTTGAGAAGTGAAAATGTATGTCTTGCTTACAAGTAGTACAGTGATGGTTTTAACTGTGGATGGAATAAAGTATTCTGGCAATGCCTTGTATTGTGGCCTTAGGATATATAGAGGCATGTGTGACTTTGATTTATATTTTGGGCATCTGTGAGTCAGGAGATAGCCAGAGTTATTTACCTTGAAGGAAACATTTTTTAGGTTATAGCCCAATCATTTATAATAAATATGAAGAGGGGCCATTGCAGGCCAGGGCCGCTGGTACTGAGATAACTACCCGATATCTGGCCAGATGTGCTGTTTCTTGGGTCCCACCCTCATCAGGGACATCCTAGCTAAGGGATGGAAAGCAGCAACACTCCATTGGGCTCATCACCTACGATGGTTAGCGATGTCATTTACTCCTACATCTGTTCATTCAGTTAATCCCAAGGGGTTCCCCGTGTAGCCAAGGGGTCTGGGGGAGGGTTAACCACCTTCACCCTGGCATCTGGAAAGGGACTGAGGGCAGCAGAGGTCACCTCCTCCAACAGATGGAATATGCCATAGGGCCTCGATTTGGTTCCATCCTGTCTTAGGGAGGCCTCGGTAGCTGTGCGATGCCTGTGGGGTGCTGTTTCCATGCCCCACAGCATAATGGAAAGCTGGAGGTGGAGGGCCACAGGCTCTCTGCTGAGAGTCTCCCCTTCCAGCAAAGCTTGGTGTGTGGCTAGTTATTTGTTGTTTTAATGATGCATCTACCAAGGCTGAGAGGGGTAGTTTTTTGCATCAGAGGCACTGGGGCAGCTAATGGCTGTCATACTGGTCCAGACACACCAGAAGGCAGGAGAAGAGGTTGCCAAAGCCTCTTAGTGAAGGAGTTTCTGAGGACACCAGCAGAAGTGGCTGTTGAGTTTAATTTATAAGTAAAATTTGTAAATGAGGACTATGTTGCCACCAAACCCCAAGGACTAAATGTTGGACTTTTTAAAAACTTTTTTTTAAAGTTGATTTACTTATTTTTGAGAGGGAGCATGAGAGGGAGTGGGGAGGGGCAGAGGAGAGAGGAAGAGAGAGAATCCCAAGCAGGCTTCACACTGTCAGCGCCGCCCCACATGGTGCTCGATCCCATGAACTGTGAGATCATGACCTGAGCCAAGATCAAAAGTCAGAAGCTCAACCCCCTGAGCCACCCACGTGCCCCTAAATGTCAGACTAAATATGTGCATCAAATGAATCTCCTTGAAAGAGGATGTCATCAATATAATGTCACAACCATGCTTTTGGAGGGAGGTGGATGTCAAGAACTGTGTGCAAATTGTGTGTGATGGCAAAGCTGTTGGGATAGCCCAGGGATGGACTAGCAAAGATTTATTGTGTCCCTTTGGAAATAGAAGCAAACTGCATTTGGGGGCCTATTAAAATAGGCTGAGCTGAACAGAACATGTTAGCCAAATCTATAAGTGCAAAATATTTGCCAGTTATTGATTGAGTAGAATCAGTACTTTTCATAATCCTGGGTGTAGACAGGATTGTAGACAAGAAGCAAGAAGGTTGTAGACATCCACCAGGCATTGTCTCACCACCCCCAAGATTTAAAAGCAGGCAAAACTGGGCTGGAAAAACAGATGATCACCCCTTTGTTAATTGGGTTTCATATAATAACGTTTTTAAAATTTTTTGTTTATTTTTGAGAGAGAGAGAGTGCCAGCAGGGCAGGGGCAGAGAGAGAGGGAGACACAGAATCTGAAGCAAGCTCCAGGCTCTGAGCTGTCAGCACAGATCCCAAAGCAGGGCTCGAACTCACAAACCATGAGATCATGACCTGAGCCAAAGTCCGCCGCCTAACCGACTGAACCACCCAGGTGCCCCTCACGTGATACGTTTTAATAGTGAAGGTCCTGGTTTAACTTATACTGGGCCATATTAACTATTTTAGCTGGGTGTTCATGGGGTCTCATTTATCAAACCAATGTGCAAGTGTCAAAACTTCTTTAATTTTATTATTTATTATGTAGAGCATCTCTGCCTAATATGAATATTTTAGGGCAACAGCTACTATAACTATGGGAAAGACTACAGTTAAAGTGAGGCATAACCATTAAAAAGTTTTCCATTTAGTCACTTACTTTAGGTTATAGGGGGGTGCAATAGATAAATTGAACGGGGTCCTCAGTTGAAACAACGCTTTGAGCCCCAGGATTGATTAAGTGCATAACGTTTTGTCTGTTGGTGCATTTCAGCACATGTTCATTTTGTAGAACTAGATTGCACAGGCAGGAAAGCCAGTCAGTGCCAGTTTGATCTTTTTTTGTTATAGAAATTCTTCAGTGTATAAATTTTGGATCCTATTGGATCAGATTACGGAACTTGTTAATGCGTATGCACGCCAACACACGCAATTTGTTTGCTCGCCTTTTCTCTTTCTTCGCCTGTATCTAGGGGTCTGTTTTTAAAGCAGTTAGTAGTCTAGAGCTAGCATTAAGTTTGCCACACCTGGCATTTGCTTAGTGCCTAGGGTTTGTAAAGTTCTATTTTCCCCTCCTCTTGGGCTCATAGTCCCTAAAGTGGCACACACACCAGCACCCCCCCCCCTTTGTTTTTTTACTCTGCTCCTGTCTCTGGTTGATAAGCTGAGAGGGGAAGGGGGAGGAGAAAGGGCCCCAGTCTCTCTGGGCTGCAGCCTTCCCTGGGAAGGCCCCAACCACAGGATAATCTGCCCTTTCTGCCTTTTTTCTTTTTCTTTTTCTCTTTTTCCTTTTCTCTTCCTGCTTCTCCTCTTAGCAAAACCTTTAGAATGGCTCTTCTCTGTGGGTGGCTAATTGATTCCCCCCTCGATGGCTGTCCACCTGACCGTGTTCCCTTGGTTCTGAGTGGCTCCCCCTCCAGCAGGGTGTCCCCAGCAGCCTCAGAGGTGTTGGGGGCCACGAGCGACCTTGGGAGGGATGCGGGGTAGGGTAGGGGCAGCCTGGACCCTTTAGGAGGGGCTGGGGAGGGCTTTCCAGGGACGGGCCACCTGTCCCCGAGGGCTGCTGCAGGCACCGAGCTTGGCGTACGAGTCCTCCGCCCTGCAGCGCTCTGGGGAGGTGTGTGGCTCAGTGGCGGGGGACCTCCTGACATTGCCGTCACCAGAGGCGCGCTGAGAAGTATCGCTTCGCAAGCCGGGTGGCTGGGCGTCCTCATCCCGGTGCATTGTGGGGACGTGGACAGGGCCACTTGGGTGCACGCGGAAGGCAGGGGCAACAGGGCAGCACAGCAGCCCTGAAAGCCAACAGGGGGGCCTTCCCGGGGGATGGGGGTGGGGGGAGCCAAGCAGTAAGTGCGTGGGCAAGGGCATCTCTTGGGGACTTCTCCGAGTTCCGATCATCCCCTCCTTGTGGGCCAAGTGGAGGAGTAACCCCCCTTGTGGGGTCTTCAAGGGTCATTCCCACACGGCAGCAGAAATTACTCTTGGGGAGGTACGAAATTAAAGAATTTTATTATACTCACAGGTCCTAGAAGAGGGAGGCCAGGTGCAGTCGCAGAGGCCAGATGGGAGGGGAGCAGAAAGGAGACAGAGACAGAGACACAGAACGAAGAGAGACAGACAGGAGTCAGAGACGGGGAAAGCAAGAAGGGGAACTTGTGGCGCAGGCCAGCCTTATCACTCTGGTGCATTTGGTTACCTGGTGTTCACCTGGTGTGGGGATGTTGGAGCATCAGGAAAATATAAAGTTTAAAAATGTTAGTGGAGTGTGTGTGTGTGTGTGTGTGTGTGTGTGTGTGTGTTGTTCTTGTTTGATGGTTTTATCTTATGGACCATGCTCTGTTTGGGTGTCTGTAATAGCATTTCTCTAAAAACAGTGAGTGATAAGCATGAAACTGAAAACCTCCACCTTCTTTCTGTTGTATTTCTGGGTGCAGGATTCTCTTTATTGGGCCTGTGACATTACATTTGTAGTAAATATCTGTGGCCAAAGCAAAGAAGGTTAAATTAACTTCCATCTCCTATTTAGAGAAATAGAAGTCATGTTAAATAAGAAGTGATATGAAGGTTGCAAGAGTTGGAGAGCAAGAATGAGCAGGAATTGCAGATGGGGTTTGGTCTATGTGTGACCCTGACATATAGCCAGATGTAAAGGTGCTTTGATATATTCCGAACTAGGGACTTGCTTTGGATCTGGTGAATTTATTGGGATTTCTAAAGTCTTCATCCCTCTCAGCCTTTGATCAGTGATAACTTAGTCTGTTCTACCTGCTTAAATCCCAGCCAGAAAAACTGTGTGGTGGGCATTTTCCTCTTACTGTCCCTGAAAGAAAGATACCCCTAGTTTAGTCCCTAATTCTGTCTCTACAGTAAGTACTTTGATCAAGGAAATGAGATAGGACTTGATTTGTCCATGAATGACTGCAGTTCTTAAATGGCATGTTTGTCTAGAATTCACCAACATTCACAGAACTTTTATAGACTCAATTCACCTTTTTTATTTAAAAACTTTTTGTGTCTTTCATCTCACACAGATTGTACATTTTTACATACTCTCTAATTATTTTTAGATTCTATTTTTGGCATTGCTTACTAAGTATTTGCCATAATTCTTGTAAGAAATACACACAGTTCTAAGTGGTTTATTTGTGTGTTCAGTACACATTTGTTAGAGCAGTGAGTAAACATGACCCCTCAAATTCTGTTTATGTTTATTCTTTTTTTTTTTTTAACCAGGTCAATGTGTGGAGTGGGCGGGGCAAGCTCCTATTCCATCTCCGTGCTCCAAAAATTCATTTAATATGTTGTCCTCCGATAGAGGACATATCAGATATTAAATTGATTAGAACAGATACTATACTTGATCTTAGCCATAAGGCTGAGAAGCAATTATGTTTATTCTTCTGGCTACTCTCAATGACCTCTTTAAGTCTCCAAGCTGGTATCGCTCAATGTGCTCATGAATGAAAAAGAATCACCTTTTGGAGACGATATCTTCTGAGTGACCAAGGTTCCAGCACAAACACATGCTCAATGGATTCTAGCTCTTCTCAGACTTAAATGACTTGCTAAATTTCATTAAAGTCTGAAATTTTTGCAACCTTCACTGATGGTTCCTGTCACTAACTTTAAAGAACTACATAAACATTATTAAAACTCTGTAATTTCTATTTCACTACTGTCTTTCTGAGATAATCTGAATTACCCTTGCAGAACTTTCCCTTCAGTAATAGCAGAAATGATCATTTCCCAGCAAGGCGATGAGATCATGAAGTTAAGGTGCTCCCTTCCTCTTGAGATTCAGATACCCCCTTAATATTGGGGTTCAGATGGCCCCCTTTGCACTCGTGCTCCCAGTGTGAAATTAGTCGCTCTCCATTTGAGACACACGGCAGATTCCTTAAAGGAATTGAATATCTTGGAATATGGGGAAAGAAGTATTCTACGGATTAAACACTGGGATTAAACACTGTTCTGCACTGGATAGGACACAATCACAATATACAGGTGGGAGAGACGTTTTCCGTGGGATCTAGAGGCAAAGCTTCACCCTGCCCAGTTTCTTCAGGGCAGCCCACATCCCTCTTCTGTCTGTTATGAACCCGTCCACTCTTTTCCTCTTGTTCTTGACCAGATGCACTGACACTCACAAAAGTGACGCTAATGCTTGAGGTTACATGTGTATGAAGAAGAATACGATAATGTCGATTACTTTACAGCTAAGAATGTACGTATTTTTATGTCGAAATGACTTCATGGAATGATATGTGCATTTGTATCAATAACAGCCTTTGGTAGCACCTAAAATACTCTTTTTAGTCTCGGGAGCCTGCTGAGCTTCATGGGGTCTGAAAGCATGCTTCTGAGAACTTTTGGAGATCGCTTGCAGGCAGCACTCCCCACAAATCTGCGTAAATCCCTTAAGGAAGCCTCCGGGATCTTCGCATTCCCCGCGGAACCTGAGCCTCTGGGACTGTTCTGGTGCGGAGCATCTTCGCCAGCGCCTCTACTACATTACCCAGAGGGCTCCGCGCCGAGAGGCAGCGGGCTGAGCCAATGAAGGCCCAAGATAAGAGCTCTTCCGTGCGCTTACAGCGCTTCGGGCGGGACTTCCGGCGTCCTGGTTGTGGCGGTCGTTTTGGGTGTTCCTGGGTTTTTTCCGTGGCGACCGACAGGGAAGGGGCGGGAAGAGGCGCCGTCCCCGGCGCGCCGACTGGGGTTCGTGGCTCGGCGACGCCGCCTGTGCTGCCCCGCGCCGGGCCCGGGACCGCGTGGCCGGGACAGAGTCCAGTGGCAGTGGCCGCGCCCAGGGACCCGGCTGAGGTAAACTCGCTGTCCCCGGGCCCTCCCCGCCCTCTCCCCCCGACAGACCCTCCAAGCCGGAGCGCGGGGCACCTGCTCGCTCCCTGCGGCCCAGGTCCCGGTGTCCGGGCCCGGGAGGCGCTCGTGGGCGGGGACCCCGCGTCTAAGCGCCGGCGTGACGGGGTGCGGGAGCGGGCTGCAGGGGAGGGGCCTCTCGGTGCAGGGCTGCAGGGGGGCCCAAGGCGGGAGGATTCAAGAGTGTGGGGTCCGCCTTCTGCCCTCGGAGAACGGAGGATGTGCGGCGGAGTCACGGGGGAACTGGCGGGCTGGGGCGTGGTAGGGGCGCTGGGACCCATGGATGGTTGTGAAGACAAGAGGGACACGGTCTGATTTAGGGGTTTAAAAGTTTTCCAGGAGCTGCTCAGGGAGAACCGACTGGAATGGGGGTGATGAGGACAGCGAGGCACAGGGAGGTTGGGTCCAAGCGCAGAGAACTGGCAACGGGGAGCGCTGAGGACTGAAATTCAGACTTTAGTGTTACAGCCCTAGGTCTGGCCTCCAGGGCTGGAAAGATGCACGGGAGGTTCGGGCCGGTTGAAATACACCGTGGTCCCCAGCCTCTGTGGCCTCTATGGCCTGCTTCTGCCTGTAGGGCCCCGTGGCTGAAGTAGCACTCGTGGAGGGTGTCCCTGGGCCTCGCTGGTTTGGACCTTGCCCATGTCAACTTTGGGATTGTGGTGTTCCGGGACTCTTCACCTGCCTCTCTGCTAGCCCTTTTGGTGTGGGGATCTGGGAGAAATCCCACCGCCAGGAAGTGATCTAGACTCGTCCTGAGTCCAGGCTGAGGGTTGTATGCAGGAGTTCTTGTTTCTGGAATGGAAGGAGGCGTAGAAGGTTATCCCAGGAACAGGTACCAGCGTGTGCAGGTGCTTGTTAGTGTGGGAACAGGGCACAGCATGTCTTCTTTCTCTTAGGAACAAAGAGCAGGGGGCTGGAGTTAGTCTTGGAAATGGCTGCCTGAGAAGTTGGGCAACTATAACGGACGTAATGGGAGATTGGGAGCGGAGGAGGGAGATGATCGTACCCAGGTCCAGATAGGCTCCATCGGGTTGTAGAGTGGAAAACAGACTTTGGGGGCGAGGGAGGAGGATGGGTGACCAGGGAAGAGGGTACTGGAATAGTCCAGGTGAGTGTTCATGGACCAGAGTGGTAGCTGTGGAGGTGGGAGAAGTGGTTGGTATTCTGGATGCATCTTTCAAGAAGGGCTGATTTTGAGGGTGTGAGAGAGAGAGAGGAAGGAGTGAGAGATGACACTAGAGTGTTGGTCTTAGCAGCAAGAAGGGTGGAAATTCTATCAGCTGAGACTGGAAAATCCGTGGTAGTGGTTTTCACTGGGGGATGGCAGGAGCTCAGAGAACAGACGACTGTGGCATCGAGTGGGCAGCTGGACACAGGTCTGGAAATCTGGGGTGGGGCTTAGGATGGAGACACCCAAAGGGGTGGCTAGCATGTGTACCAGGCCGTGGATGATACTTAGAAGATGGAATTCAGGTCATGGCAGTGGTGTTATCAGCAGGTCAGAAAGAAGATTAAGAGTTCTGAGGACTAGCTCTATTGCTTGGGTACCTGGTTGGGGGTTAGGAGGATCATAAATACAGATGTAGGAGAGAAGTGGCCACGAAGGGAGTATGTGGGGAGGATGGTCTTGGCAGGTGACCAAGACTTCCGAGGGAAGAGTGGACCGGAGACAGATTTGGAGGCGTCGGATTAATTGAGATAAGATGGGTTTACTGTGACTTTGTGGTAAGCTTTGGTAGGTTCTGGGGGTTTTGCTGGTGGGTAATGTCTGGGATAAATGTGGTCGTCTGTGAGAATTACTATGCCTGGTACCGGGATGGCTGGGCTTTGAAGGAGAGTAAGGTGGAAGGAACATGGTTGTGGCTGCTGAGGGGACAGCAAGTGCAGCACAGAAGTGGGAGAGGGTCACGGGTATCTGAAATTCACATGTGGTGCTATGTGACTGACATTGAAGCAAGGACTGGAGACAGGCGGAGAGGCCTTCAAAGCAGCATCCAGGGCTACCCCTGGTGTTGGGATTCATCAGAGGTCTGGGGTAGTACTGGATCCTGTTTGGATCTGCCCAGTTCTTTCTGGATGCCACGTACCAGGTAACCTGGCGCAAGTCCAGAGAGAGAGATGCATATGGTGTGGGGCAGGGAGTTGGTGGTGGCTGTGGGGATGCAACTGTGGGGTCCGAAGGCGTGAGAGGGGTGCATGTGGAGAGAGGGATATGAATTGATGGTCCTGGGTCCTGGTACTGGAAACTTAAGGGTGATGGGTGACCCCAAATTTTATTGTGAGTCATGATAACAGAGGACTCCAGGGAATCGCATGGTAGGGAGAGATGCGGTCCTGGAATCCTCGGGCATATTCCCGAGTGTAGATGGTGTCTCTATGCCTACCTGGCTGCACTTGTTGAGGGCTGGGCATTTGGTTAATAGAACCATGAAGAAAGAGTAGAACCAGCAGAACTGGGTTTCTCTGCTGAGGTGGGGAGCTTGGGAAGAGGATGGGCATGGGGTAGATGTGTGGGTTTGAATTGTGGGTCCTCAGGAGGCTGTGGTTTCATCTGTCCCCAACATGACAGGACAGTGTGACTTTGGAGGACATGGTCATGTATTCTCCTGGGAGGAATGGGGTCTCTTTGATGAGGTTCAGAGACGCCTGTACCACAATGTGATGCTGGAGAACTTGGCACTTGTAATCTCCCTGGGTAAGGCCCTCACACCCACCAGTGACCTGGGTAGTGACTTTGCCTTTCTGCTTTTCCCGAGGGGCCGCTGTGTCTTTACATCCAGACCATGGCCACCGCGTCCTTCCTCGTCTCCTGGGTAGGTGCTGTTGTTGCTATGACTGGGAGGTACTGCCGTCTTCTCTCCCTGCTACCCCGGTACCCGCTGCCTTTCCTGGTAGGAAAGGGTTCTAGGGAATCCTAGGCAGTCTTGGCCATCAGCCGAATGGACCCCACCTGGCTTGCCCCCTCCCTAGCTGCGTGGCTTCTGCAGATCCCTGGTACCTACTTACCTCAGGTTTTGCTCCCTCTGACAGTCCTGCACGCCTGCACGTGCCAGGAATTGCCGTCACTGACACGGACACTGCTTACATGCACGATGAGCTGTTCTGTGAGACCTTTGTCTGAGGTTCTTTTTGTAGCGTTCAGTTTTCTTTGCTTTGTCATGTCATAAGCTGGGCTGGTACAGGCCACCTACCTGTCCTGTCTTTCCCTTAGGACTTGGTTATCCTAGTCCTGTGTAGTTGCTCCATTAGGGGTGTCGGGGAGAGTTCTGGCTGCTTCACAGAATAGATACCACTCCCGCCAAGGGACAAGGGGCTGGAGGGGGCCTGGCCCTGCTGAGTGGCAGCTGAGGGAAGACATGACATCGGGACCGTGTTCACATCATACCAGCAATCTGTTCAAACCAGTGTTTTGGTGCCATTTCCACTGGCCACACCTCATTTCCACCTTTTCTTCCCTGTTCTTGACGCTTGGCCAGTTTGTCCTTTTTACTGACTTCTGGCCCCTAGCTGCTCCCAACCTCCTGGCATCTGTCTGCTGCCTGCTCCTTTCCACTGCTGCCTCTGCAGGGCCCCCGCATTGGCTCGTGCGTAGCGGATGGTGAGCGCGTATCCTCAAATGTCCTTCAACACCAGCTACTCACTAGCAATCTGACTTTTCTGTTCCTGGACCAGAGCTTCTTCACAACACTCACGTGTGAGCAGCAGCCCTCCTGGGGGTCGTCCTCAGAGGAGCAAGTCGGAAACCCCGGCTGCCTCTCTCCACCGTGCTACATCCCATTCCTCCTCGTTCCGCCTTGCGAGGCCTTCCTACTTCCGTGACCTTTTAGAGTCCAGTACTGCAAAACAGCCCCTTCCTCACCTTGCCTCCCAGCTCCCTCATCCTGAAAACAGCCTCACGCATTCATTCCTGGGTGTGTCAGGCACATGTTTGTAACGTGGCTGCCACCCGTCCCCACGTGTACTTGACTAGCATTTCTCTGTTTTCAGATTATTTTTGTGGGATAGACGATGAAGAGGCCCCTTCTGGACAGAATGTTTCTCTGGGAAGAACACCACCAAGCAGGACTTCGGGGCCAAATCTATCCACCCAGAAGCTTCATCTCTGTGAGATGTGTGTTCCTGTCATGAAGGATATTTTGTACCTGGCTGAGCTTCAGGGAACACATACCAGGCAGAAATCCTACACACGTGTGGCACGTGGGAAATGATTCTGTTTCAGTGCAGATCTTCGCCAACACCAGAATGAGCACGGTGGGAAAAAGCCCTATAGCAAGGACATGGACAGGGCTTCCTTTGCGAAGACCTGTAGAGGCCATTCATTAGGGAAGCCTTTCACCTGTGGGGAGGTTGAAAAGGACTTCCTGGCCAGTGTGGCCAGTGCTGTGAGTATACACAGCAGTACTAAGTGTGAGGAAGTCTTTCGCACTGGAAAAAGTTCTTACAGATGTGGCGAATGTGGAAAAGCCTTCTGTCGTAAACGTACCCTTGTTCAGCATCAGAGAATTCACACTTAAGTGCAGTGACTGTGGGAAAACCTTCAGCTACAAGCATACATTTGTTCAGCATAAGACAGTCCACGCTGGAGTAAAGCCTTTTGAGTGCAGTGAATGTGGAAAGGCCTTCAGGTTCAAGTATAAACTTGTTCAGCACCACCGTACTCACACTGGAGAAAGGCCTTATGTGTGTAGTGAATGTGGGAAAGCTTTTGGGTGCAAATCCAAACTTGTTCGGCACGAGAGAATTCACACCGGAGCAAGGCTTTGTGAGTGTGCTGAATGTGGCGAATTTTTTAGACAAAGCTCCGGCCTTGTTCAATATCGGAGAATTCACACTGGAGCAAAGCCTTATGAATGTGGCGAATGTGGAAAGTCCTTTAGCCAAAGCTCTATCCTCATCCAGCACCAGAGAGTTCACACTGGAGAAAGGCCATATGAGTGCAATGAATGTGGGAAAGGATTTAGACAAAGCTCCAGTTGCATTCAGCATCGGAGAGTTCACACGGGAATAAGGCCTTATGAATGTAGTGAATGTGGGAAGTCCTTTAGCCAAAGCTTCAGCCTTATTCTACATCGGAGAATTCACACTGGAGAAAGGCCTTATGAGTGCAACGAATGTGGAAAATCCTTTAGCCAAAACTACAGCCTCATTCAACACCATAAACTTCACACTAGATAAAGGCCTCAGGAGTGCAGCCAGCACAAGAAAGTTCATTAAACAGTCTGCTCTAACACCAAAACTTCACGACCCACGTTAGTTTTATGAATCAGCAAATGTGGAAGAAGTTCAGCCAAAGATCTAAACTCATTGAGCATGAGAAAGAAATTCCACTTAAGATGGTGGCCTTAAACCTTCAGCGAACGTGCTCTTTGTTCAGCGTAACAACACTAGAGAGCATCTGTGCAGAGCCATCTGCTGTGTATTCCAGTTGTGAGAAGTTTTCAGGAGCTGCATTTCATATTCTGACCTGCGCAGACCTTGCCAGAATTATGTCACTGCCAGGTGGTAGTAGAAGTCATTTTGCCTCTGACACCTGGCAGGTCCTTACGGCACGCGTGTCACCTCAGCATGCTTAGGGAAGACAGATGTTTGCACTCTGTCTCCCATCCTCTAGTGAAAATCATAATCTGATCCCCTGGGGGTTCTCATTCGCTTTCTTCTGACTAGTATGGCAGGGACCTGACCCACTTTTTGCTGAAAGGATCCAGTCTAGGAACTGCTGAGTTTGTAAAGTTTTACCTTCATGGTGTTAATTGGTCTCATGCAATATTTTTTATAGGTTTTCCAGCCTCCAACTCACTGATCTGGGACCTGTGTGTCTCACATTTGCTCTGGTTTGTGCAATAATAAAAGTCTTATTAAGTGACCTTTAATCTTAAGATTTTTGTTTATTGTGCGGGCTGGGTTGAAAACAGAATTGGGCTCTGCCATTGTGGAGAGGTGGACAGCTTTCTTGAGACATCATGGGGACAGTATGACATCACAGACTACCCATTCACTATAGTTTTTACCTTATCTGCCTTCCTGTCTGGTTTAAAAACAAACATAATAATAAATATTTGGTGTTTGTCCCTACTTCCTAGCACAGAGATTCTAAAACCCTTGGGACTTCCTGAGTGATAAGACTGTCTTTTGTATGATAGTGAAATGACTCAAGATGGAGGCCAATAAAGGAACTTCAGGATCGGGGCTGGTCACCAGACATTAGAAGGTTTGAATTTTAAGCCCTACCTTTGACATCTGGGGATGGGAAGGTGTGTGAGAGGTTGAGTTCATCCACCAATTGCCAATGATTTAGTCAACCATGGCTATGTAATGACACCTTGTTAAAAACCTCTAGACAATAAGGTTTCACACTGTCCAGCCAGGAGGGGAGTGCACACTGATTCCACTGGGATAGGGGTTCTTGTGCTTGGGGTTCTTATGGAATTCACCCTGTGTACTTCTTTATCCGGTTGTTAACGTGTGTCCTTTATAGTAGACTAATAGTAAATATAGCATTTTCCTGAGTACTGTGAGTTATTCTAGCAAATTATCAAACCTGAGTGGGGACTCAAGGCAACACTAAATTTGTAGTCAGACTGGCAGAAGTGGGGTTAACCTGGGACCCCATTTGTGGCTGCCATCTGAAGAGACAGTTGTGGGATGGAGTCCTTAACTGTAGGATCGAGTGGGGATAAGTGTCAGAATTGAATTGAATTGAACACCCAGTTGGTGTTAGAATGACACATTTGCTATCAGAAAAAGCCAGATACTGCATAAGGCCTTCTAAGAAAGGTCTGTGGTCCTAATTTGTGACCTGAGTGCCAGGATTTTTTGTAGGACCAAAGATTGCCCTGAGGAGGGCACAGTTGTGACAACCAACAATGCTTTTGGAAGTAAAAAGGCTAGGACGTCATAATTTCGCCCAGTCATAGTGATAGAAATCAGCAGTGTTTGAATTATGCTTGAACCTGACGTTAAGGCCCGATTTTTTAAAATGAATTAGAAAGGGACACCTGGGTGGCTCAGTCGGTTAAGCATCCGACTTCGGCTCAGGTCATGGTCCTGTGGTTCACAGGTTCGAGCCCCACGTCAGAGCCTGGAACCTGCTTCTTGGATTCTGTGTCTCCCTCTCTCTCTGCCCTTCCCATTTGTTCTCTCTCTCTCTCTCTCTCTCTCTCTCTCTCTCTCTCAAGAATAAAACATAAAAATTTTTCTTAATGAATTAGGACAATACATAGTGCTTAATCTTACTCTGACTGAAATCACTGAGATATATGAGTGTTGAAACCAGTTTTAAAAGTTCTCGTCAATAATTACCATTAAGCTCAGAGTTCAACTTAAGGCTTATCTCTGCATGGAAATTTGATTGAGACCATTGATGGTGACTTCCTAATTGCGCAACGTCCACCTACATTTTTATCAGCCCAGAGAAACTTTGCATTCTCCGTGTTCCATTTGCTCAGACACCATATCAGAAACAAAGCCTCACTAGTTCTCTTTTGTTTTAAGGAGAACACATGTTGCAAAGCTAAGCTAGGAGTCTAAGGTGTTTTGTTACTGGTTTTTTACCCCAAATCTGCAATCTTTAAGGTGACATCCAGATGCTAAGGGCTCCTTGAAATCTTATTTTTGCTTTGTCACTAACCCCACTTCAGTTGTGTGGACTCAGTAGCATCTTCAGGGTGCGTCATAGGCTATTTGTGGCAGAGTACCTGGTTCCTATTTAGGGTTCCAATGGGAACTTTCCTTACAGCGAAACCACTGGATCCAAACAATTAGGGAAGCATACTTGCCCCCTACCCCAATGACCGTCGGCCCAGTGGCACATGGCAGCCATTGATATCACAGAGCATACGCTGGCCACAGGTAGAGGGAAAGCCAGATCCACCATCTGGGGTCACAAACACGTTCTCTACCATTTAGAGCCTTGTAACTCCCTACACCACAGCAGTCAATGCTCTAACATTCCACCGTTGCCATCAGCTAAAAAAGACTATATTTTGATTCCTTCCTAGGCTTGTTGCCACTACCTTCAAACCTCTCATCCCTGAGTTGGGGAATCCAGATAATCCAGGACCTCTGTTCTATCCTGCATTGTCCTAATAATTACCTGTAAAGAGGTCAGTCTGCTCAAAGAGCTGATGTTATGATCTGTCACTTAAAAGCTTCCCAAAGCCTGATCAGGACCTTACCCGAATCCTCCAGCTGTCCTCTGGAGGAGGGCAGCTCCTTTTCCTCTCCCGTTACTTGCCTGTCCACCTTGGTGGGTTCCTAGCTCAGTATAGTCATGAAAATCTCAAGAATGCCAAATAAATCAATTTTTAACTTTGTAACGTTCTTCCAGGATTACTTTTGTCTATGTTAATATTCTGCCACCTTTATACAGAGAATAGAAAATCATTATTTGGGGGGCACCTAGGTGGCTCAGTCGGTCAAGCGTCCGACTTGGCTCAGGTCATGATCTCGGGGTTCATGAGTTTGAGCCCCGTGTTGGGCTTTGTGCTGACAACTCAGAGCCTGGAGCCTGCTTTGGATTCTGTGTCTCCCTCTCTCTCTGCCTCTCCCCCACCTGTGGTCTCTCTCTGTCTCTAAAATAAATAAACATAAAAATCATTATTTGGTATCATTTGACAACATCTTCTGCCTCATAAATCTAAAACAATTCTCTTATGGGCTCCCTGTGTTGAAACGGAAATGATGCCTCCCTTCAATGTAGGGTCAATTCCTTGATTATTGACACTTAAAGATGACCTCCCCATGTCTTAACTTTTAAGGGGTTTTGTTCTTGGTCTATCACATCTCTTGACTGACAAACCCACCCCTCACTGATCTTCAGTCTCTTAATCGCCTTTACAAAAAGTACAAAAGTACAAAAATCAGTAAGTCTGTGTACTTCATAAAATAACTACCCTTCACTCTGATCTAGTACATTTTCTTACCTAGCTTTGCTCTCCCTCACTCTCTATGGCTAAATTTTCACAAGCACTTTCTCTCTCTTTTTGTTTTTTATCTCAACTCCTGTGTGTTTCCTACTCATTCGTATGAAAGTTTGTCTTCACAGCTTCATCATCATCAATGAACTTATGAACACATTAATGACATTTAAATTTTTCCTTAAAGTTTTTTTTAGTGGCTTTTGGCACCACTGGGTTTTTGTTGTTGTTCTGTATTCTTTTTTTTTTTTTTTAATAATGTTTATTTTTGAGAGAGAGAGAGACAGAGCATGAGCATGAGCAGGGACGGCCAGAGAGAGAAGGAGACACAGGATCCGAAGCAGTCTCCAGGCTCTGAGCTGTCAGCACAGAGCCTGACGCAGGGCTCGAGCTCACGGACCGTGAGATCATGACCCGAGTCGAAATTGGATGCTCAACCAACTGAGCCACCCAGATGCCCCTGTTGTTTTGTATTCTTAACTGAATATGCTGGCTCGAGAAGAAAAAAATATATATTCTCTTAGTATTGTAATGAATGAGGGTCCAATTAACAGTCATCTCTTAATCTGTATCTGCTTTTTGGTGATCTTATGCAATGGCATGATTATAAATAATATGATAAGCTCAAAACTTTAAAGTGTGTATCTCCATTGAAAAATACAGCGCTCAGCTATCTAATGATCTATTTGCAAAACCTATTTCTGGACATCTGGTAGACATGACAGACTCCACACTTAAACTTCTCCGAACTCTCTTTAAAAAATTTTTTTTAAATAAACTATTTTTTAAAGAGTAGTTTTAGCTTCATAGCCAAATTAACAGGAAACTACAGAGATTTCCCATATATCCCATGCCCTCACATACACATAGTCTGTCTCATTATTAACTCCAGCACTACAGTGGTGCAGTTGTTATGATTGATGAACCTACAAAGACATGTTATCACTCAAAGACCATGATTTACATTAAGGTTTACTCTTGTACATTTCATGGGTTTGGATAAATGTATAATGACATGTGTCCACCATTATAGTTATACAAATTAGTTTCACTCCCCTAAAATTTCGGTTTACTGCCCTAAAAATTCTCCACCTAATCGTCCCTCCCTCCTGCCTAACCTCTGGCAACGACTGATATTTTTATTGTCTCCATAGTTTTGCCTTTCCAGAATGTTATACAGTTTGTAGCCTTTTCAGAATGGCCTCTTTGACTTAGTAATATGTGTTTAAGTATCCTCCACTGTCTTTTCATGGCTTGACAGTGCTCGCTCTCTCTCTCGTTCTAAGTGCTGAATGATATTCCATTGTCTGGACAGAGCACAGTTTATTTATCCATTCACCTAATGAAGGACATCTTGATTGCTTCCAAGTTTTGCCAGTTGTGAATAAAGTTGCCTGTATACATCCGTGTGCAGGTTTTTGTGTGGATGTGTTTTCAACACATTTGGGTATATACCAAGGAATGCGATTGCTGGATTGCCTGGCAAGCCCGTCAGTCTTGTAGGAAACTGCCAGACTGTCTTCCAAAGTGACTGTGCCCTTTTGCTTCCCTGCCAGCGACGAATGAGAGTGCCCGTTGCTCCACCTCCTCACCAGCATTTGGTGGTGTCCGTGTGAGCTTGCTTCTCACTCTGCTCTGACCGCAGCTGTCCCACTCTCACTTGATAGCGACTCCATCCTTCCAGTTGCTCAGACTAAAAATCCAGGGCTCGTTCTCGACTCATTCCTTTTCTCGTACCGCAGAACCAGTCCTACAGGAAATCTGATTGGGTCTACTTTCAGAACATATCATGAATCTGACCCCTTTGCGCCGCCATGCCTGCCCTCAGCCTGGTAAGAGCCACCATGCCCTATCTGAATTTCTGCAGCGGTCATCAACTGATCTTGATCCTATGCTTTTTCTTCTCAAGTCTGTTGTCAACGCTTCAGCCAACGTGACCCTTTCAAAGTATGAATCAGGTAATGTCCGTATTTGAGCAAGATCCCAGAAGCCCTCCTCATTTTACTTGGAGAAAATTCAGAATTCTTACAAGAGCTTGAGGAGCTACACAGGTCTTTAGCCCATGTTTCTCTCCGACCACTTTTTTTTTTTTTTTAACGTTTATTCATTTTTGAGAGACAGAGAGAGATGGAGCATGAGTGGGGGAGGGGCAGAGAGAGGGAGACACAGAATCCGAAGTAGGCTCCAGGCTCTGAGCTATCAGCACAGAGCCCAACACAGGGCTCGAACTCACGAAATGCAAGATCATGACCTGAGCCGAAGTCGGACGCTCAACTGACTGAGCTACCCAGGCGCCCCTCTCTCTGAGCACTTTTAAACCCTGTGGCTCATTCATCTCATTCCATAGGCATCAGTACCAGACTTTGCTCGACACAATGATACTGGCTGATACCTGTGCTTGGGTCATATACTCAAAAATGCTGCATGGCTTACTTCATCTTTATTCAAGTCTTGCCTGAAGTTTCCATTTGCCGTCAGGTCTCCCTTACTACTCTACCCTCTCATTCCCTGCTCATCCCCCAACTCCATTTTACTCCCCTTCAAGGCACCTGTCATCATATAGCATACTGAATATTTACTATTTATTAGATAATACTAGATATTAGATATTATTATTATCTAATACCTGTTTCAATACAGGTAAGTTCTCTTCTACCTTCCCCCTTCCTCTTGCCCTCTATAGATCACTTACACCAAGGATAATGTATTATCTACATTTCAGGTGCTTAACATCTGTTTATTGAAGTAGTAAATAAAAGTTGCCTTGGGAGTGCCTGGCCGGCTCTGTCAGTAGTGCATGTGACTCTTGATCTTGGGATTGTGGGTTCAAGCCCCATGTTGGGTGTAGAGATTATTTAAAAATAAAATCTTTTTAAAAATTTGCCTCACTTTCTTCATATTCATTTTTAATACTTTAGTAATTTTTACTTAATGGTTCTTTCTTTTCCTCTTTCAGAATATGGGCAGTGTAAGAATCATATTTGAGAGGTAACATCCTCAGGTTGGCCAGAATCACAGACCAGCCTTGAATGAAGCTTCCTTCTGTCACTTCACACACACACAAGGTGAGCATCCTCATCTCACCTGTCATTTCCACCTGATACTTTTCAGAAAACTTAGCTTTGTTTTCCCGTGGCTGTTCCTGCTTTTTCTTTCTTTCTGAGATAATTAATCACTACTAATAGCTCCTAGTAATTTGTAGCTTTTACTTTTTTTTTCCAGAGGTAATTTCAACTCTCCATGCAGACACTGTCACTGCAATTATTGGTGATCATCACTTCCCAGCAAAGAGATGAGATCATGGTGTCCCAGACCTTTATCTCGGATAAGATACCACCTTTGCACACATGCTCCAGATTGGACTCTAAAATCTGCTGGTTTGGTGGGGAATGACATTTGGTAAGGAGAACTTCCTTTTAGATCAAGAGAGAGTCTTAGAGAAAAATGATACTGCTAAGAAAACATTTTAAGAAATATTGTGTGTGAATATAATCTTATTTTCCTGGGGAGAGAAAATGGGCACAAATATATACAGAAGGGATATTTTCTAAGGGTTCCTGAGAAGTAGAGACCCAACATTCCTGTCTGGAGGCTGCCTGATGTCTGTCTTCTGCCTTCTTGGTCATAGCCCTCTGAATTTTTGGGATTTGGGAGCAGAAATCATCGGATAATATTACTGTGTTAAAATCTACATGTGACCCTGACATTTAACTAGAACTTTCCCTGAACTTTATCAGTTGCTTTGAATCCATTGTGATTTCAAAAGTCATTATTCAAACTCAACCTCACAAGCAATAATAAATTGGTCTGTTCTAACCACAAAGATCCTAGTCAGGGGAGCTGTTAGTAAGATTATCCTGCCACTTTCCCAGGAAGTAAAATGTGTCCAATACAGTTCCTAATTGTGCCTCTACAGAAAGCAGTTTGCTCAAGGAATGAGATGGGGTTTTATTTGTACATGAATGTCTGTGTTTCTTAAAGGACACGTGGCTCGAGCATTCATAGAACATTTGTGCTACGTTATTTACCCAAACATTGTTCTCCTCACTCCTACTCAATTGAAATATCTAATTATTATTAAAATTCATTTTTACGATTTATTATAAATAAAACTTTATTATAATTATGATTCAAGGGCAACCCTCCTATCTCTTTCTCTTTGTTAATTTCAAATGTGTATTTTATTTAATTTTACCTGTGATTTCCTAAAATTTTCAGCTGGAGTTATAAACCCTACTACCTTTTTCCCAAGAAATATTTGAACAAATTTATATGCATATGCATACAATAAATGTTCTTTTCTTCCTCACTCTCCCTCTTCCCTAAGCTCACATGTCACTGGGTTTATGATTTGTTATCAGTTATTGTGTATACTTCCAGAAATGCTTTGATTCATTAGCATGTACTTTCTTAGATTCCAGTGTTTCCCAAACGTTAATGTCAGTTATATAATGAATTTTAATTTGATAAATTATTGCCTATTAATATTATTATTAACAAATATTATTTGTTAAAGTTTATTTATTTATTTTGAGAGAGAGAGAGAGAAAATGCACGTGCATGTATGAGCCAGCAGAGGAGCGGGGGGAGAAAGAGAGAGAGAGGGATAATCCCAAGCAGTTTCCATTCTGTCAACGCAGAGCCCGATGTGGGGCTTGAACTCACAAACCCATGAGATCATGACCTGAGCTGAAATCAAGACTTGGCCACTTAATCAACTGAGCCACTCAGGCTCCCCGATAACAAATATTATTACAAAACTGAAGACCACTCTTGTTTGATGTATCCTAATTTAATTCTCTGGAAACATCTAACATTTAGAAGGTTATAAAAAATTGCTATCTAATTAAATGTGGATAATAGAACTGAACATTTTTACCTAATAATATTTTATATATAGAAAGATCCTACTCCTATACCATTATACAAATTTTTAGACTGATAAACCATAATTAATTCATTTAATCTTTATCTAGGTGAGGTTATGTGAGATTACAATATGATAATGTAAAGTGAAGATGTGAATGTGATTAAATATTTGGCACAGGAGTATATTCCTGCATATAAATGGTATCTCCTTTTAAATTTATTATGTATTTACATGATAATTTCTAAGAAAAAACATTAAAAATTTTTAAAAATAAATTCTTATTTATATAACTTTCAATGTTAGAAAATATATGATCATATATCTCATGATTAGAGGTGGCATCTAGAATGTTATTAATTGCCTCTCCTTTCCATTATTCTTAGGTAAAATATTTTCTATTATTTTGTTCTTCATCTTTATATTTTAATTTAATCATGCCTTTCATCTTATATAAATTGTACATTTTCACATATTCCAATAAGTTTAAGTTACTAGGCTTCTGTCATATGGATTGTTTACTACATACATATTTATCACAAGTCATTATTTTAAAAAATATATACATCCTATATGGTTTATCTGTTACGTTTAGGTTTTTTACTTATATATATGTTTTTATTTAATTAATTAATTAATTTATTTATTTATTTTTAAAGTTTTAATGTTTATTTATTTTTGAGAGAGAGAGAGAAACAGAGCAAGAGGGGGAAAGGGGCAGAGAGAGAGGGAGACACAGAATCCGAAGCAGGCTCCAGGCTCTAGCTGTCAGCATAAAGCCTGATGCGGGGCTCAAACTCACGAACCACGAGATCATGACCTGAGCTGAAGTTGGATGCTTAACCGACTGACCACTCAGGTGCCCCTACATGTTTTTATTTTTAAAATATTAAGACATTTAGGGTGCATCTGGGTGGCTCAGTCAGTTAAGTGTCAGGCTTTGGCTCAGGTCATGATCTGGAAGTCCATAAGTTGGAGCCCAGCATCAGGGTGTGTGCTGATAGCTTGGAGCCTAGAGCCTGCTTCAGATTCTGTGTCTCTCTCTCTCTCTGCCCCTCCCCCACTCACACTCTGTCTCTCTCTAAAAAATAAATATTTAAACAAAATTTTTTAAGTTAACATTTAAGAAACGTGTATATACATGCTTATTATTTGTATATAACGTGTATAAACGTGTATATACATGTTAAATAGCATGTAGTAGAAATGTAGGTTTCTTTTTCCACATAACTATGCAGATATCTTAATAATATGTATTAAATAAACTTTTCCTTCCCTACTGATTTTTATTTATTTATATTTTTATTAAAAAAATTTTTTTAATGTTTATTTTTGAGAGAGAGAGAGAGAGAGAGAGAGAGTATGAGGAGAGAAGGGTCAGAGAGAGAGGGAGACACAGAATCCAAAGCAGGCTCCAGGCTCTGAGCTGTCAGCACAGAGCCCAACGCAGGGCTCAAACCACAAACTGTGAGATCATGACCTGAGCCAAAGCCGGAAGCTTAACTGACTGAGCCACCTAGGTGCCCCTCAGAATAATTTTTAATACTTAACCACTATAATACAAAAATAAAAAAGGAAAGAAAGGCAAAAAATCCCAATATCCAGTAATTTTGGAAAAAATTAAAGCTGTGCTTGAGGCAGTATCATCTTCTTTTTTTTAAGTTTTTTCATTCTTGAGAGACAGAGCATGAGTGGGGGAGGGGCAGAGAGAGAGGGAGACACAGAATCTGAAGCAGGCTCTCTAGGCTCTGAGCTGTCAGCACAGAGCCTGACTTGGGGCTTGAACCACAAACTGAGATCATGATCTGAGCCGAAGTCGGACGCTTAACCTTGAGGCAGTGCCTTCTTAATACACTGCATCTTTATTGCTGAGGCCCATGATTGGCAGCCCAGATGTTACTCCTAAACAATAGATGTGTTTTGGGGCACCTGGGTGGCTCAGTCGGTTGAGCCTCCGACTTCAGCTCAGGTCATGATCTAATGGTTCATGGGTTCGAGCCCCACATCAGGCTCTGTGGTGACAGCTCAGAGCCTGGAGCCTGCATCAGATTCTGTATCCCTCTCTCTCTGTGCCTCCCCTGTTCACACTCTGCCTCTCTCTCTCTCTCAAAAATAAATAAACATTAAAAAATTTTTAAACAATAGATGTGTTTTGCTTGCCTATATCGTGTTTTCATTAAAAGCTTGGTTTTTTTTTGTTTTATTTTTTATTTTTATTTTTTTAACGTTTATTTATTTTTGAGACAGAGAGAGACAGAGCATGAACGGGGGAGGGTCAGACAGAGGGAGACACAGAATCCGAAACAGGCTCCAGGCTCTGAGCTGTCAGCACAGAGCCCGACGCGGGGCTCGAACTCACGGACCGTGAGATCATGACCCGAGCCGAAGTTGGCTGCTCAACCGACTGAGCCACCCAGGCGCCCCGAAAGCTTGTTTTTATAAAATTGAGAATATTGCAGAAACCAGCCTGGGTTTGTTGATATGGTAATACCAGTTAAAAATTGGTCAGAGCTCGGAAATACCAACCCACTTGGTTGGGTTTTGCATTTTTCACTTTACAGCTCTACCTGTGTGGCTGGCTTTGCTTTTTTTCACTTTCCTCTCTTCATAATGAGGGCACTTAAATTGTTGGTGCTGGCTTAGGAAAAATACTAAGAGAAAGAGTAAGATCAATAGCTTTCAATGAACTCATATCTGAAAGTGACAGGGTAAATACGCAAAATAAGAAAGCATGGTGCTGTAGACAATGAAAGAACAAAATTGGAGCAAACAACAAACCTAGTATTTGCCAGTTATTACAACAAATCCTTTCCAACTTTAATATAGACCTTTTCAAACATCTGCACCAGAGAAGAAGGTAATGATAGGAACCACATGAACCTGTCACACAGCTCCAGCAGAAACCATCCAGGGTCACACTCATTTCATCTGCAAACCTGCCCGGTCTTCCCTCCAGCAAAAATTCAGAGGCCCTTGTATTGCCCTCTGGACCCATCCATTATGACAGGTCCTGCCACCTCAGGGGTCCCACAGTCATTAATGAATATTGCCTCAATTTAGGTGGCGTTCCACTCTGTCCCCCTTTTCTTTTATTAGGTTAAAACTTTTACAAAAAGAGAGTTTAGATAGCAAAGAAGATCTTACTCCTTTCCCTTTATTTTCTCCTTTTCAGTGTGTTGGTCTTCTATCATCCTCCAACTGTAAGGTTATTTTTTAAAGTAGTGATAAAAATGCATTTTAAAAACCTATTTGTTTTAATTTGTTACGATTACAATTTGGAAATAGTAATAGCTGGAAATATCCCACACTTTGTCATTGGGAATCCTTCCTGTTAACTCTTGGCATCCTGTTTACATAATCTCAGTAGTTTGGGGTGGCTCTTTTGTTTTCTTCTACAATAGGAAGTTCTGAGATAGTTTCTGTAACTTCTACCCCAGATGTGGATTCATTCGTTTCTTCAGGAAGTTCTAATTATCTTTTAATAAAATGTTATGTATACACTGTATATGTATGTGCATGCATTTATGAGCATATATAGTTTGTTTGTTTTTATGTTTGCCTGAATTTTTATAATACTTTTGTCACCATATATATTTAGATAAATATGTAAAAAAAGAATTGTGGCACCAAAGCCACAAACCAGGTATATTGAGAGTGGTCTGACTTCATACTTTGTCCTGTGCTCTTTCTCCACTATCACCTACAGGTGCTCATTAAAAAAAAAAAATTTTTTTAATGCTTATTTATTTTTGAGAGAGAGAGAGAGAGAGAAAGAGAGACAGAGACAGAGTGTAAGCAGGAGAGGGGAAGAGAGAGAGGAAGATACAGAATCAGAAGCAGGCTCCAGGTTCTGAGCTGTCAGCACAGAGCCCGATGTGGGGCTCAAGCCCACAAACCTTGGAGCTGTGAGATCATGACCTGAGCCAAAGTTGGCCACTTAACCGACTGAGCCACGCAGGCAGGTGCTCATTTTTAGAACTTGTAAATGTATTCTTTTAGTTTAAAATTTTGGTCATATACACATAGATAAATGGATTGTAGTTATACTCCCTTTATTAGAAAAATAAGCTAACTGCACACAATATTCTGACACTTTCTATTTTTTACCTGATGATGTGTCCTGGAAACGCAGCAGTAGAGAGAACTTTACCCATCATGGCTGCCTAGTGTCCCATTGTGAACATACAGTATGATTCCTTCAGTCTCCTGTTGATTAACATTGGTTGATTTCAATCTTTGTAATTACAAACAGTCCTGCAAAAAATTGTTTTGCACATACGAAAGGCATGTGTAAATATTCATATATTCATATCGCGGTGAGAAATTATATGACTAAAGATGTTTTCTTGGTGTATTGAGAGTAACAAAATTTTCTATTTTAGTCTCCAGATTCCTGAGATTCAGATCAAAACAGCCACCAGTATCCCTTTTAAATTGATGAAATGGTTCCTCTAACTTAAAACTGGGTATTGTTTTCCTCACCCAAACTGGAGTTGGGATCCTTGGAAACTCCTTGCTTCTTTGTCTTTATATCTTTACTTCACTCACTAGGCACATGTTGAGACCCACAGACTTGATTCTCATCCAGCTAGTCCTAGCTAACAACTTGGTTCTTTTTCATACAGGAGTTCCTCAGACAATGGCAGCATTTGGGTTGAAATCTTTTCTGGATGATGCTGGATGTAAGCTTGTCTTCTATTTTCACCGAGTGGCCAGAGGGGTTTCCCTCAGCACCACCTGCCTGCTCAGTGGTTTCCAGGCCATTAAGCTCAACACTAACACCTCCAAGTGGTTGGAGCTCAAGGTTACATTCCCAAAGTGCTTTGGCTTCTGCTGTTTCCTCTGCTGGATCCTGCATCTCCTGTTGAATATCTTTATTTCTTTGCATGTTACTGGACCAAGAAAGAACAAAAACATGAGTGTGGAAAAAATTTATGAATACTGTAATTCACCCATTCCAAACAAATTTGTTGTTTTACTACATGCAGTCATGTTCTCCTTCATTGGTGTCACTTGTTTGGGCCTCATGGCCTGGTCTAGTGGCTCCATGGTCTCTGTCCTGCTCAGGCACAAGCAACAAGTCCAACACATTCACAGCAACAGACTTCCCCCCAAACCCTCCCACGAGGCCAGAGCCACGCACACCATCCTGGCCCTGGTGAGCATATGCATCTCCTTTTATTTTGTCTCTTTCATTTTGTCTTTTGGGTAACACTTATTGTGAACCCAAGCCACTGGCTGATGAACATCTCTGCTTTGGCATCTTCAGGCTTCCCGACCTTCAGCCCCTTCGTGCTCTATGGCAGTGACACCCGTGCCTGTCAGTTTTTCTCTGCTTCTAGGGAAGAAAAATAATTTTTCAAGTATGGTCTCTAAAACAGTAAGTTCCCTATAGGACATCCTATCATTTATTTAATCACTTTTCTTTTGCCGGTTTAAAAAAAAAAATGTATTCATTTTTGAGAGAGATAGAGAGAAAGACAGAGTGCAAAGAGGGGAGGGACAGAGAGAGGGGGAGACACAGAATCCAAAGCAGACTCCAGGCTCTGGGCTGTCAGCACAGAGCCTGACACAGGGCTGAAATCCACAAACTGTGAGATCATGATGTGAGCCAAAGTCAGATGCCTAACCCACTGAGCCACCCAGGGGTCCCTATTTAATCACTTTTTTGTGTGTTTGTATGCTCGTGTTTAATGCCAGATGATCTATTATCACATAGGGACTCAGTATGGAATAACAGCAAAAATAACCCTGGCCTCATACGGCTTATAAGATTTCCAAAAAATGAACATGGTATAAATAATATCTCAGTGATGACTTTCTAAAACTACAGGGTGCCTTGGTGGCTCAGTTGATTAAGCATTTGACTCTTGCTTTCGGCTTAGGTCATGATCTCACGGTTTCATGAGTTTGAGCTCCACATCGGGCTCTGCACTGGCAGTGCAAAACCTGCTTGAGATTCTCTCTCTCTCCCTTGCTCTCTGCCCCTCCCTCACTCACTCTGTCTCTGTCTTTCTCAAAATAAAATTTTAAAAAACTTTAAAAAAATAAAATTATATAATGCTATTCAATGGAGAATATCAGGTAATGCTGATAATGACATGGGGATTTTTGTGTTTAGTTCTGTTGATTCAAACTTTGAAGTGACATCCATAAGATTCATTGCATTGTCAAAGCATATTGAGTGAAAAGTGTTTCAAGTGAGAAGAAAATGACTGGGAATACCCCAAATTGGTCCAACACAGGTGGACTTAAAGGAATTAAAAGAAGTTTATGAGGTTTAGCAGAGTGTGGCGAGGGAGGAAGGTAGGTGGTATCTTCTGGCAGGGGTTGAAGGTGGTGTCAATGATCAAAACTTTTCATAGGAAAGATCATGGGTCTCTCAGAATTTTTGTCCACTGAAAGAATCAAAATTGTGATAAAAAATAAAAATAATTTCAGGTGCCTGGGTGGCTCAGTTGGTTAACTGTCGTAGACTCTAAGTCTGAAGTTCTCTTTTGGCCAGCAAAAGAGTGGGACGCAGGATTAAAGCAAGAGATGGCTAATGTCCGGGAAAAGATATGAGCCCCAAATAAGGGTCCTTGCCCTGTATTTATTAAGATAAGAAGGCTTACAAACGTGATGGGCATGTACAAAGAGACAAAGAAACTGTGAGCATTAACTTGGGGATGTGAGGGAAAACGGGGGTTTTGAAGATATACAGTGTTTGGGGTTTGGGTCAATATAAAACAAAATCCTGGCACCAGGCAGATGGGTAGATGGTTGTTAATGGCAGATATGAGGCACCGTGTCTGTTTATCTTAGCTAGCCTGGGGGATGAGACAGATAGGGGGAATAACCTCAGGGTTAACAAGGCACCTTTTCTTTTGTTAACCATCTCCGCTCTGGGCTGCTTTGCCTGCAGCACAGCAGTCCATAGTCCGAATTCACCAGTTTACCTAACTTGGCCCCTTCCTCTTGTGAAAGCAGCTTTTCTGCTATGGTACTAAATTGGGGGGCATTTTTGCCTCGCATGCCTAATCTTGTTCACCTTATATACCTTTGTATTGAGAGTCTTTGCACCCATTCCTATTTTGGGACTTTGTCCCTCCTTCTCTATTCCAGGGGCTCTGCACTCCCTTCTATTCTGGGGTGCCTTTGCATCCCCTCTATATTCTGGGGTGCCTTTGCACCTCCCTATTCTTGGAGTGCCAGTCTTTTTTACCCGAACTTGGGTGTGAGCATTCTGTGGCTTTGTATTTCTTTATGCCTTGTTAACCCATTGGTGTAAGCCCGGGGATTTCTAAGCTTATTCTCCACAGTTAACTATCCGACTTCAGCTCAGGTCATGATCTCACAGTCTGAGTTCGAACCCCATGTCGGGCTCTGTGCTAATAGCTCAGAGCCTGGGGCCTGCTTTGGATAATCTCTCTGCCCCTCCCCGCTTGCACTCTGTCTCTCTCTCTCTCAAAAATAAACATTAAAAGTTTTAAAAAGTAAAAAAATAAAAATAAATAAAAATAATTTAATTAGAATAATTTACTACAAATTATTGTTTAGCTCTCTTTTACCTTAGTTTACAGTATGTTTTTTCTCTTAAATAAATAAGTGATAAAACAATGCATTTCCAATTCAGCAATATTTAGGGGTCAGAGCTGACAACGAGTCTCTCCTTGACCAAACTTTAGTAGGCTCCTCAGAATCCTATTCCCAACTAGACCTCAACGTTTGGACTTCTGTGCCCATCTTTGCATTGTCCAATTGTAGCAAGAATCCAATTAAGTTGATGTAGGCAGAATCCACCTCTGCTTAATAGCTCCTTGAATATCTCATCAAATTGCTCATCCCACCATCCCCCAGTTGATACTGATCACCATGGCCTGCTTTCAGCAAGAATCCCCCTTACCCATGAAATTTCCCCTTAGTACCTTTCCATCCACTGACTCCCACACTGCTTCTTGGCTATGAACCCCTAGTTGTTCATGCTGTATTTGGAATTGAGCTACTTTCTATACTGAGGTCTCTTTCCCCCCATTACAATTGTTCCTTATTAAAATCTGCATATACTGCTTTAACTACTGTTCAGCTCTGGTTTTCTTTAATTTTTTAATGTTTATTTAATTTGGAGAGAGAGAGAGAGAGAGACAGAGCATGAGTGGGAGAAAGGCAGAGAGAGAGGGAGACACAGAATCCGAAGCAGGCTCCAGGCTCTGAGCTATCAGCACAGAGCCTGATGCAGGGCTTGGACTCGTGAACACTGAGATTGTGACCTGAGCCAAAGTCGGATGCTCAACTGACTGAGCCACCCAGGTGCCCCTGGTTTTCTTTAATAGACTTCGAAAATTATTATTTTTTGTGAAATAAAATTAATTTTTAGAAAATTTTGTCAGTTGTTGGTACTTAAAAGAAACTTTCAAAGAGTTTCATTTCATTTCACTTTTATTTTACATCTTTAATCACTTGACTTTTATGATGACTAACTTCATAAACATAATACTTGGTAATTAAAAAGTATATGTGGGTAAATGTACAATTCTGCATTTCTATGATGTCTATAACTAAAATTGTATTAAAATTAATTTTATTTGTTGTATTTTTGAGACTGCCTCATGTAAAATACAGTTTAATGTATATAAAAATAAAACCCGTACTTAAATTATATAAATACAATTTTTTAAAGTTTATTTTGAGAGACAGGGAGAGAGAGTGAGCAGGGGACAGGCAGAGAGAGAGAGAGAGATAGAGAGAGAGAGAATTCCAACCAGGCTCCACACTGTCAGTGCAGAGCCCTACTTGGGGTTTGATCTCACCAACCAAACTGTGAGATCATGACCTGAGCCGAAATCAAGAGTCAGACATTTAACCAACTGAGCCACCCAGGCACTCCTAAATGATCATTTTAGTCCAATATATTTAAGCAACACGTTTGTTATGTATGATAAATGATGATACCTTTCTGGCCTCTAGTAAACTCAAGAGAATTATTGTGCCTCAAAAAAAGAGCTGTTCTTTTTCTTCATTAGCCCATCATCCTCTAATTGAAAATCTGCACACTCTCTTTAAGAAGTTTAACTGTGTTTATATTTTTCATGGGCTCAGGTTTTATAAAAGCACCCAGTGGCTTACCTTGAATGGGGGACTCCATTACCTAGGAATGTTGACTCATTTAAGTGTTTCCTGAAGAAAATTGCATGCCCTAAATCATCCCAGGGCTAGGTGTCGGGTAACTAGAGATCACCCCTATAACCTGAAGTCCACTGGAATTGTTCAAAGTAGCCAATTCTCAGCTGTTTGCTCTGCTCTGCCCTGCCTTTCCCATGGAAAACACAATAAAGTCTCTGGGCTAGGCCTTTCCTTGGCTCCTGCTTCTGCCTCCTAAACAAATCCCAGCGTTTCTTCTGTGACCTTTCGTGGTATGCTGTGCCTCTCATTTCTAGAGACACAGTGAATAACATTAAACTTTTCTCTCAATGTCATTGACCTGTCCATGCTGTCACTAAGTCGCCTTTATAAAGTAAGACCTGGGCCCAAATCAGCCTCTCTCAGCTGTATAATACTACATCTCATGACCCATTTCTCGGCACCCTCATCTTCTTTTTCTATTGTGCCTAACACATTCCAACATTGTACATAATTCATTGGGTTTTTTTTCATATTTCATATTTCTTCCCGTCTTTCATGAATACTGTAGAGTGTAAGCTTCTTGATGGCTGAGGTCTTTGTCTCTTGTTTTCAAATTTGTTCCATGTACTTAAGATAGGGGTTGAAATGCAGTAGGTGTTTATCGAATGTTTGTTAGAGCCATGAATAAGCGTGGTATTACAGTATCCTTGTTCATCTTTCTAAATGTTTTCATTCTCCCTGAGAGTAGATAATCAGAATTTTCAAGATTGGAAAGAAATTACATTTTGGAGACTAAACCCTGTTGTATTCAGTGTCTCAGCCCCACTGTGTGCTCAGCTTCATTTTCTTACCTCTCAGACTTCAGTGTTTCCAGCTCAGTTTTTGCTGCCATCTTTCACCTGTCAAAGGTATGTCCCCCAGAACCATTTTTGAGTGTATCTGTGAACTACAGAACTATATAATAGCTTTCAGTAGTTTAAACTATCCACGTTTCTTTTTTTTTCTTCCTTTCCTTCCTTTTTTCTTCCCATCCTCCCTTCCTTTCTCCTTCCCTCCTTCCTCCTCTTCCTCCACTCACCCTCCCTCTCCTCGTCTTCTTCCTTTACCATAAATAATCTGTACTCCCAATTCAGACACTGTCCCTGTAATTGCAAGTGAAGTGAAAATTGATGTGGGAAACAAAGGCAAGAGAAAAAAATTAAATTTCCTTACTGTCTACAGCCCATTGACAAGTCCTTGAAACAGGCAGTGACCTTCCACTAGGCACTCAGCTGCCTTGATGTTGACACTTTGCTGAAGTCACAAGGCAATCTTAACATTATCCCAACCTCAAGGGTCCTGTGAGGCTACTGTAAGCATTTAGAAATTCCTATAGAAATTTTCTTTACCCCTAGCCCCCAACGTATATATGTTGGCAGTCATACTCCAAGCATATGCCTACTGATAACATCTGAAGGGTCTCATGACTGAGATTTTACTAAACAGTAATAAATGTAACAAGGTTTCTAACAGCTGCTAGCCCCTCAGGGCCCTGGAAACATTGCGTATATAATCATCACCTGTCACAACCCCAATGCAGCTCTTTCTGCCCCTGAGTCCTGTTCCCTTGCTTTAATAAAACCACCTTTTTGTACCAAAGACATCTGAAGAATTCTTTCTTGGCCATCAGCTCTGAACCCCAACATTTCCACATCAGAAATCACTTCCTAGCAAAGAAATGAGATCATGCTGTTCCAAATCTTTATTTCTGGGTTCAGACAGTCACTTTCGCACATTTGCGGCCACCAGGACCGCGTCAGCCACCGTCCTGGCACATTGGAAAGCATTTATAATGGTCCTTTCCAGATGGGTGGCATAGTCCTAGAGGGAATCAGTATATCAGCTTTTGGGCTAAGAAGGATCATTTGAATTAAAGGGTGCTGCTGCCTGGGTTGCCCTCCATCAGCACCCCCACCTGCAAGAAAGTGCCTCCCTGGACACAATAACCCTCCTGCCTCCTCCCCAGAGGCAATTTGCAGATCTGACCCCTGACCCCTGACCCAGCCAAAGCACCCAAACTTAAAATTTTCATCTACACGGATTTAAAAACCGGCAAGGAAATGAGAGTGCGCTGAGTGGACTCGAACTGACATTTGATGAGATGTGTCCACGTGGTTTTGTGGCTTTGGGAAATAGCCACAAGAACGTTTCCAAACATTTCTTTGACCTCCGCATAATACACCCAGCTCCTTGTGAGGAGCGAAGCCCCGTTCCATCCTCGGAGCTTCGAGGTACCATTTCCCAGCGCCCCTCGCGGGACCACTGGGCCCCACCCCGGCCAGGAGCGAGTCCGTGGGTGTCTGGGGCCAATTGTTCTGGAGAACCACATTACCCAGAAGCCTCTGCGCCTTGCTTGGTGGCACTCTTTAAAGCGCGCGGAAGGCGACTGGGCGGGACTTCCGGTGTCTTCCCCGCGGCGGACATTTTGTCCGCTCTCGGTGGGCCGCTCGGACTAGAACCTCGGGGTCGCTGGTTCGGCCCGTAGTGACGGAAGCGGGAGGACACGGGAGGAGACTCTGTGCTCGCCGCAGGGAGGCTCGGCGGTGGCAGCGCCCGCGAAGGCTCCGCTGCCCGCGACGGCGGCGCGCGGGTCCCGACCTGGGACTCCTCACGGCCCCGTATGGTCCTCCAGATTGTGATGGCGGCCGCGGTTGGTGGATCCGGCCTAGGTGGGTACTTTGTTCCCCGGACCTTGACGCGTTTCGTCCCTGCGCTCGGAATCACAAAGCCTCGAACGAAGGGTGTCAGTTGAGGCGGTTGCGGCCCCGCCTCCAGTGCTCTGGGCCGCGGGGCCCGCTGTGGGAGGAGCCCCCGTTTGTCACCGCCGTCGAAGTGGTCCTGGCCGAGCGACCGGCGCGCGCAGAGGCTCGGAGGGGCGATGAGCCGCGAGGGCCGGGGCAAGTGGGGCCGTCATGTTTGCAGGGGGGGTAGCGGGCGAGCGGAAGCCTTGCGTGGACTGGCCGGGGGAGCCGCGGAGCCGCGTGAGGCGATCTGGGCTCCGGGGGGCGGGACGAGCCCGGGGGCGGGGGCGCCGGTGAGGAGCCTCGGACTCCGGGAGTGTTGTGGCGGCTGGAGAGGTTGCAGGTGGAGACGTGGTTGGCAGGGTTTCCTCAGCGTCGGATGTCGGATGACGGCTGCTCTGGAAGTAGGAGTCAGGGGCTGTCCCAGGTCCGTGTCCGGTTTTTCTCCCCGGAGGTCCGAGAGAGTGCGGCAGAGAGCTGCCCCGCAGGAGTCGGGAGTTGCGCTCGGGACGTGGCAAAGCCGAGGCGCCTCGCAGGGGAGGTGTCCCACGGGCATCTGGGGAGGGGGCTGGGGTGGAGACCACTGAGGGATGAGGCCTCGGGTCGGGAGGCCAGATTCGGGGGAAGAAGATTCAGGATGTGTTTGTCGTGTGTGGTCCTTGGGGTGAGAGATCGGAGGGCAGGGAGGAGGGGGTGGACGCCCTCATTCCCTCCAGGGAGAGTCCCTGCTGGAGGAGGAGAGGGCCGGAGGGTGTGAGGAGCCTGGCCTGGGATGCAGGGGCAGGTGAGAGGCGCTCCACGTTGGCCGGTGTGTGGACCCAGCAAAGGTTCTGCGCGTGGAGCAGGGGAGAGTCAGCCGGGCGGGGGGGAGCCGCCGTAGCCCAGTCCAGGGCGCTGGTGCACCAGCTCCCCAGCTGTTCAGGTAAGGAGAGGCCGTGGACGTCTTAGAGGGGCGGCCCGCACACTCCGCAGAGGAGGGTATACCAGTAGGCCGGTTTGGTGAAGGGACACGGGTACACCCGGCTCGCAGGAGCAAGTGGGCGAAGATTAACGTGTGTAGCTGTAAGTGTATACTGATGCCCAGTGACGGGTCAAAGCGCCTGCCTCTGTCTGATTATGATGGAAAGTCTTAAGTATCACGTTTTCTGAGAAGCTGAAAAAGAAATCCCCAATTTAAAAATCCCATCACTTCATTTGCACCAAAACCATTTGGATAAAAAGCCAATTCAGAGATCTTTGATCTGTGTTAACGTGTGTGACCCAAACAGCAGCCCTGTGTAGGTGGGTACCACTACTGTCTGCTTTACCGGTGAGGACGTGGTGACACCGGTCTTTGTTCGCACAGCTGGGCGGAGGCGGCACTAAGGTCTTAGTATCTGAGGTGAGACATTCAGAAATCGTGGGCGCGGAAGGGCAGGGCAGGGGTTACAGGAGTCGTTCAGTCCGTGGTGCCCCATGTGGTGGCCTGCCGTCCTCAGCCCCCTCTTCCCTCTTACTGCCAGGTTGCTTTGAGGGTGGGAGCACCTAGGATCTCTGCATAGGTGAGTCCTCGGTCCTCAGTCAGTGCACTTGCCCACGGTCTTGGTAACCCAGTATGGCAAATGCTGGTGTCTTAGCAATGTTCACCTCCCTTGTATTTGCCTTTGGGTGTGGGGATGCTGGTGTCACTAACGGTCTGTACCTTGAATTTGGTGCAGTGGGATGAAGTGTGGAACGGTGTCCAGGTATAGGAACAAGCTTGGGCAAAAACATCCCTGGAGGCTGAACTGCGAGTGCTCAGGGAGCCTCAGGTCTCCGTTATGTTTGGTGTGATCAGCGAGCAGGGGACAGAATTCAGCTCTGGAACAGCAGCCTGTGGAGCTGGGCTGGTGGGAGCCATGGAAGGTTTAGAGCAGAGGAGTGATCCGATTGGTCTTCACAGGCTTTCTCTGGCTGCACAGTGAAGAAGATTGGGGTGAGGAAAGAAGACTGTTGATGGCTGGACCAGATTGGTGGTTCTGGAGGTGAGGGACGGGTGCTGGATTCTGGGTTTGTTTTTTGTGTCTCTTTAAGTAGGGCCAACCGGACTTTCTGATGTGGATGGTGAGAGAAAGGAGAGGACTCAGGGATGACCTGACAGCTCCCTGACAGTTTTGATGACCTGACAGTTTTTGGCGTGAGAAGGTATAAAGATGGAAAAATTCTCAATTGAGACAGCGAAGTTGGTGGTGGGAGTAACTTCCGGAAATAATATCAGGAGTTGGGCTTTGACCACTTTGAGTCTGTAGCGTCTAAAGACATCTGAGTGGAGGTTTCAGGTGGGCAGCTGGACGCACACGTTTGGATTTCACAGGAGGGATCCAAGTCCACAAAGTGGCAGCCAGTATATGGATTAGAGTAGAGCTGTGTGTCAGATTTATAGACAGAATCTTTTTGTCACAGTGGCAGTACCATTAAGGGTCTGGAGGGGGGTGGACACGGCAGAGAGGGAGTCACTTAAGAGACAAAGGGAGTGTAGTGTCCATGGTGGGGGAGATAATAGGGTCTGGCGGGGTGCGGGGAGTCTTCCAGAGAGGGGAGACATGAGATGAGTGCTGGGGCGTAGCAGTAACAGAGATGAGATGAAAGTGAGGCCAAAGCAGGCACCCGTTTCCTTTGCTGGGTGCTCCCCAGGCTTTCGTGGTGACCTGTAGTGGGACCTAGGGAGTTTCTGCCAAGCGCAGAGGTAGATTAGCTCAGAGGCTGATTGGGTCAGCTGGCAGAGTGACTGTGCTTGGGGTACAAGGCCGGTGGGTGCGGACTCTGAATGAGAACGTAGTGTCAAGTGTTAAGCCCGACTGCTGAGGACATGGCATCCTTGGTATGTAACGGCAAAGTGGGAAGGGGCTGGGCTTATCTGATGTCTGTATGTGGTTCCGGATTGCTGAAATTGAATCAAAGAATAGCGCCAGGAAGGGAGCATTTAAAAGCTGGGTTTAGAGATACACGGCACTGGGAACCATCAGCTGGAGCCAGATGTGATCTTGGCTGCAATAACCAAGAATTCTGTGGATGCCGTGTGCACATTTGCACGTGGGAGGTACCTGTGTTGTGGGTATCCATAGACCTGAGGGAGGTGTGGTCTAAAGAGTGATGTGTCCTGGAGATGGAATCTGAGTTCATAGCCTGGGGGCTTTAGAGGAGAATTCTGAGCTCACATTTGTATGTAAGAGGCCTGATCTCCGGACCAGGGGAACTGGCTGGCAGAAGTGTCTGTTTGTCCCCCACCTGTTGTTCTGGGCTGGACAAAAGGATTACTAGGAAATGAGGAACGAGTGAGCCGGCACCGATCACACAAGGGCCTGGTATCCTGTCTGAGTTGGGGAGCTGAGGAGGGAAGTGAAGGTGTGGTGGATAGACCAGGAGTCCTGGGGAGAGCTGCTGCCCCTGTGTTCAGTTATTGATGTCAATCAGGGTCATGTGACTTTGAAGGATGCGCTTGTGTGTTTCTCTTGGGAAGAGTGGCCCAGAGACTTGAGTCACACGGTCTTCCTGGGTAAGGCCCCACACACCCCAGTTTTCTGGGCCGTGCTCTACTCTTTTCCCTCAGAGGTTGCCATTTTCTTCCCAAAGCTGCTGTGGGCACTGCCATTTTCCCTCAGTAACACAGGTTTTCTGGGTGCCAGGGTTCAGCTGTGTGAACTGCCTCCTTCAGTCCCTGTGGTCAGTCCCGTGGACTACCCTGCTTGCCGTTTTCCTGGCTGTATGTGGCTCTGTCCACATTTGTGATAACCTCTGTGCTCCAGATTCTACCCTTTCCTATAATTGGCATTTCCTTGGGCCTACCTGTGTCATGAATTGTCATCATGGCCACTGCCTGTGGGGCCCATGGTGCTGATCTGCAAGACATTTCTGGTGTTCATTTTGCAGTATTTAATTGTCCTTTAATCTCTTGTGGGCAGGCTGCTCTGGGCCACTGCTTTCCTACTTGCCCTGTCTTTCCTCTACGACTTGTTTCTTCCAGATTTTTTGTGGTTGCTGAACATAGCAGGGGAAAGAACTCTGAGTGCCTGACTGAGAGGTCATGACTCTAGCCATGGCTGGAGGGACGTGGACAGGCCCTGGTGAGTGAGAGCGTGGGGAGGGAGCTTCAGGGCTGGCTTCAAATAGCACCAGAAACCTGTCCTGGGCACCACTCCTGTTTGGTGCCTAGGTTATAAACCACACCTATTTCTATCTTTTTCTCCTCGTTCTGGACACTTATTTATATCGTTTCTGTCCAGACCTCCAACCCAGGGCTGTCCACGCCCACTCACCAGTGCTCTCTGCTGCTCTTTCTGCAGTGCCGTCCTGTGTTGGACAATGCTGATGTGTCTGAGACACACATCTGTTCTTAAATTGTTTTTGAACACAAGTTGCTCATTTTAAATCAGATTTTCCTGGGCCTAGACATACATTTCTTTGTAGTGCCCACCAATAGCTAAGGCCCTTCAAAAGTCATCTGCAGAGGAGTAAATTGGATATCCTACTTGCTGGTTCTCCCTGACCTACACCCCGTCCTTGGGTCTTTGTCCCTTGTGAAGGCTTCCTCATTCTGTGACCCTTTGAGGCCCAGCATTGCACAGCAGCTTTTTCTTTAACCTGATCCCACATCTGCTGTCCTACCGACACCCCCGTGGGCTAAATACTAGACAAGTTTGTGATGGGGTTGCCCCTTCTCCAAAGTCCCCATTCACTTAAAGAGCATTTTTCTGCCCGCAGGTTATTGGTGCGCGGCGAAAGATGAAGAGGCACCTTCTGAGCAGACCGTTTCTTTAGGAGTCTCCCATGATAGCATTTCCAAGGCAGGTTCATCAACCCAGATGGCTCACCCTTGTGACATTTGTGGCCCCATCGTGAAAGACCTCTTACACCTGCATGAACACCAGGAAATATGCCAAGGACTGAAACCTTACACCTGCGGGGCGTGTGGGAGACAGTTCTTGTTCAGTGCAAACTTTCACCAGCATCAGAAGCAGTACAGTGTAGAGAAACCTGTCAGAAGAGACAGAGGCAAGACCTCATCTGGGAAGAACTGTAGGGTTTGTGAAGAACCTCACCTGTCGGGAAAGCCCTTTCTGTGTGAGGAGCAGTGGAGCCTCCAGGCCAGTCTGGGCAGTCACCAGCGACAGGCCACCCACAGCAAGAGGAAGAGGAGGACTGGGAGCGGGGAAGCCTCTCACAGCGGACAGATGCAGTACAGCTGCAGCGAATGCGGGAAGGCCTTCAACCGCAAAGACACGCTTGTCCAGCACCAGAGAATCCACACCGGAGAAAGGCCCTACGAGTGCGGCGAATGCGGGAAGGCCTTCAGCCGCAAAGCCACACTTATCCAGCACCAGAGAATCCACACCGGAGAAAGGCCTTACGAGTGCAAAGAATGTGGGAAAGCCTTTAGCCGCAAAGACAATCTTACTCAGCACAAAAGAATTCACACCGGAGAAATGCCTTACAAGTGTAGCGAGTGTGGAAAATACTTTAGCCATCACTCCAACCTCATCGTACACCAGAGAGTTCACAATGGAGCGAGGCCTTATAAGTGTAACAACTGTGGGAAAGTCTTCAGACACAAATCCACACTTGTTCAGCATGAGAGCATCCATACTGGAGAAAACCCTTACGTTTGCAGTGATTGTGGGAAATCCTTTGGCCACAAGTACACCCTCATTAAACACCAGAGAATTCACACTGAGGCAAGGCCTTTTGAGTGCATCGACTGTGGGAAATTCTTTAGTAGAAGCTCTGACTTTATTGCACACCAGAGAGTTCACACAGGGGAAAGGCCATTTGTGTGCAGCAAATGTGGGAAAGATTTCATCAGAACATCCCACCTTGTTAGGCACCAAAAAGTTCACACTGGAGAAAGGCCATACGAGTGCAACGAATGTGGGAAAGCCTATAGTTTAAGCTCCCACCTCATTCGGCACCAGAAGGTTCACACTGCAGGACGGCTTTAGGAGTGCTTTCGACACAACAGGACTTGTGTGGAGAGGGGCTTTGTGATTGCCCTTGGAGAGGAAGACACCAGTCAGATGTTGAACCTCATGTATCTGAACATTAGCACTGGGGAGAGACCTTAAGGATGCCAGGTACAGGGACACTTTCACGGGTTGCGTTGCACTTGCAGACCTGCTCAGGTTCCTTGCCAAATTTGCCACCCAGTGTCTGTGGCAGAAACCATCTCAGTTCTACCAGCTTCGTTTCTGTATGTCCTCAGGGACACCTCCAGTCTCTGGAGGAAATTATGAGAATCCTGAATTGAATGGGGTTCCTCATTCCCTCCCCACTGACTGGTAAAGGTGTGGACCTCACCCATCTTTAGCCAAGAGGACCTGAGCTGTGTTCTGGAGGCTTACAGAAGAGCTTTACTTTCTTCATGGACATTGTTGGCCTCATGTGGTACATGTGACACATTTTTCTCCGAGTCACCCCACCTGGAGAACCACTTGTCTTCTGTTGCTCTGGTCTCTGTGATAATAAAGACATTATTTAAACCATCGTTAATCTTGGACGTTCTTTTTACTGTTTGGATTGGTTTGCAGACAGTAGGCCCTGCCAAACGGAAGCGGTAAACGGTGCTTGTGGGGGCCTCCAGCTTCAGGTACCTCAAGTGGAAGAGCGGGCTGGCAGAGAACCACTCTCAGTCCAGTTCTGGTGTTGCTGACACAAGCTTTTTAGGTGAGAGGTCAGGGGTTTGTGGGCCTGATTTTGTCTGGATTTCAGCGTAATTTGAGGGTGGTGTTGAGGAAGGTTGGGGCAGCCTTCACGGTGTTTGGGAGCGGCGTGGATTGAATGTGTCTTATTTCCAGCATAGGTGCCACGTTTCCCAGCACTGTTAGGGGAAGCTGTTTCTGAGGACCTGCCAAGTTCCCGCTGCCCTGAAGGTCAGAATCCGATCTGCTGCCCAAGTCTCTGGCTGCAAGACCTACCATCCCAGGAAGGAAACAAAAATAAATTTCGCCCTGGGTGCGAGTAATTGGAATTGCGGAGACTGCAGCAAGTGGGAGTGGATGTGCCCATTTTAAAAACGTCCACAAACATTCCAGTCACTGTGACTGTATGAGATCGGGATGCGTGGAAATTCTTAGGATCTCCAGGGCTGTGTCACTCTCTGACCAAGGTCAGTGGCGGAGCAAAGAATGTAAAGTTTACCTTGATACTTGTACCTCCCTGGCTCTTTACCCAGTGTCTTTGCCGCGTGGGCAAGAACTGGCACAGACACTGTGGTCCAAAGTTGTAGTTTTTGTGACCAGCCAGAGCTTCTGGGGACTCCCTTGCAAACAGCCTTCACTGCTTGCCAGTTTTCCTTAGTGCTGAGGAAGAGGCTCTCTTCACAGGGCATTTGGAGAGAGAGGGTAGAGTCACTATATTGGTGCTCGATCTGGTGTTCCAGTAGAAGCACAAGACCCGGATGTTAGTGGAATCATTTTTTATAGTTTCATTGAGGTGTAGTCCACATGCAGTATACTGCACATACTTAAAGCGTACCGTTTGGTAAGCCTTAACATATGCACAAACCTGAGGATCACCCAGCCATGTTCTTGGACATACCTACCCCCAGAGTTACCTCATGCCCCTTCCTAATACTTCCCGTGTCTTCCCTAGGCAACCGTTGATTTACTTCCAGTATGGATAAATGTGTCTTTTCTAGATTCTTCTTTATAGTGGAACCTTAGAAGTTTGTTATCATCTCCTGTCTTCCATGCAGCCTTATTTTAAGAATCACTCCTGTTGTGTGTATAAATAGCTCGTTCTCTTCATTGCTGAGTAATGCTCTGATGGGATATACTGCAGTTTATCCCTTTATCTTAATTGCCTTTTGTTTTTTTCCCCCCAAATTCTGAGTATTCAAAACAAAGCTCCTGCAAATGTTAATATAAAGTCTTTATATGGACATTTTGAGCTGAGGAAATTTCTAAACAAAGTGTTGAATGTGCGGCCTTGTCTCTTACCATTTATGGTAAAATGTAATAGGGAAGAGATAAATGTAGGGAAGAACTATTAAACAGAAAAGACCCAAGATTTGATGATTTGGGAAATTCTTATCCTGTCTTAGTTGCAAAAGACATTGAAAGGAAGTGATTCATGGTGAGAAAAGCATGTTCTGGAGAACTAACCACAGGTGTTGCTGTACAACCTTTTGTAAGATCTCAGCAAGATCAGAAGAACAGTATGCGGGCACACGACATTTCTTTGAAGAGATTGTGACTAAGCAGGCCCCTCTGCAACCCGAGAGCACCTAAGAAGCTTAAAGGCATCCCACGGCCAGCTCAGCAAAAGTCAAAAATAGATAACGGGATCATTCAGGGGGGAAGTCTGTGGACCAACCTCTTGTGTAATGGAGTCAATCTCTGGTAGATCCAGAAGAGCCACAAAGCTCTCAAGAAATTCATTCTAGTAGAAATAACGTGGGATCTCAAAGGGACGGAGTACAAAATTAGGACTTCCAATATTCTACACACATGAAACTGGCTAAGCAAATTTCTAAACTGTAAACCTTTGTTACCTGTGATGGGAAAGGAGGACTCCGAGGGCAGAGTAGAACCCAGGGTGGGGAGCTGTGAGCCCAGTGGCCAGAGGCCTGAACCACAGAATATATTCCCAGGCCTTGGTACCTAATGTAGTTTGCTAAACTTGATTTCAAATTTTCTTGGGACTTGTGGCTTTTACTTATTTTTTCATTTTCTCCCGTTTTGAAACAATGCGTATACTGTTATCCTAGGTCCATTCCACCATTTTATTTTTGGAGCAGTTACCTTGTTTTCTAATTTTACAGACCCACAGATGGAGAGGATTTGAGCCCCGGGGTGGATTATATCCAAACCCTCACCCATACCTGATTTAGACAATTTAGATGATGAGATTTGGGTGTTAGACTTGATACTGTAATAGAATGAGACTTTTTGTGATCTTGGGATGGGCATAATATATTTTGCAAGTAGGACACATAACGAATCTGAGGACCAGACAGTGAACTGTAGTGGATGGAATCACTGCTCCCCAAAATGTCCATGCCCTAATCCCCAGAACCTGGGAATGTTCCTGCAGATGGCCAATGGGACTTCGCGTGTGTAATGTAATGCAGTTTTTGGTGAGACTTGACCAGGTGGGCTCAATGTAATCACACGAGTCTTTGAAAATGGAACCTTTCCCAGCTGCAGGGAGGCAGAGGCAGACGGAAGAGTCAGGGCTGTATAAGGCCCTTTGACGGCCCATTGCTGGTTCTGAGAAAAAAGCTAGGAGCCAAGTTGAGCATCACACATCTGATAGCCAGCGTCTTCAGTCTTGATTCAGCAAGATCAGGCCAGAGTACTGAGTCACAGAAAGAGCTCTTTGAAGAAATTATGTGACTTTGCAGATCTCAACACAACCAGAAAGCACCTTGGACGCTTAGGGATCTGTTCCACAACCACATGGAACTAAATTCTGCCAACAGCCCACACAAGCAGGAATCTGATTTCCCAGAGCCTCCAGAAAGGAACACAACCTGCCAACTTCCAGGCACAGCTGGAGCCCCAGGGCCTGGGGGAGAACCCGGCCAGTGCACTGCATTAGAGGTATGCATGCCAGGGTGGGACTTGCCTGCGGAAAGGCTTTGGTTCAGAGAGGAAGGAAGCCGGAGCCTCTAAGTGCCACACTGCTGGCTTAGGGGTGGGGTGTCAGGTGGGCACCCTGCCAGAGGCCAGGGAGAGCTCTGGTCTAACTGGCTGTACCTCTCTGGGCTCTCTGCCTCCAGGTGTACGGCCCCCCACCCCCTCCCCCGCAATCCCTAGCAGTCCAGCTCTGGGGCTCTCCATGTGCCTTATTGGCCCAGCCTGGAAATTCCCCTTTCGCCTAATGGCTTCTTGGCAGCAGCGTTGACTCCTTGGCCCTCCTGCACTTTCGAGACGTGCAGCCCCGGTGGCTGCCCTGGCCCTGTTCTGCACCCTTGGCAGCCTGCTCCCTCCGTGGCCCAGCCTCCAGGCCGGCTCCTGCCCCACTGTCCCCACACTACTCCCACCTTCCCCCTGCGTCCCTAAGGCTGCTTCCCTCACCTGCTCCTGCACCTACTGTCTACTGCACCCCGGTGTCTATAACCCACCTTCTACCACCTGGTCTTGAGTTTGGCTGGGTGCTGTAGGCCCCTGTGCCATCCCTGGCACCTCAAGGTTTTAGCTTTTCTCTGCCTCCCGAGCCTGCTGCAAAATCACTCCCTCTCCCTCACCCTATGCCACAGAGGAAACCCTGAAATAAGTGTAGTTCTATTAGATCTGGGTGAGAGGAAGTGGTCCAAAGGATCCAGAAAGTTGTGGACCTCCTCTGGGTGGTGAGATCATTCTGAGGTTTGAGGGAAACCCTGGGGTTTGCAGTACCAATGTGAACAAGAGGGCTGCTTCCCATTCGAGGGTAATAGGGGCTTTTTCCATCACAGGTGTACCTAAATCAGGGTATTTTACTGGGCACCTATAAGTGGTTCCCTAGGAATAAGTGAAGATCCATCCTCTGGTCAGATACTCAAGTCTTTCCATCAGAAAGACTGTTCTCACATGGTGACAATTTCATTCTCTGATTTTCAGGTGTTTTTCGTTTTTGTTTTTGTTTTTTTCCTGCCTGGCAAAGACTCTCATTTATTTTCTTTCCTGTTTTCTGGTCAATTTCTCTGGTCTTTGTTTCCGGCTGTTCAGCGAATCTTAAAGAATTCTTCCAGAAATTCAGGGTAGCCACTGGGACACTGCTTCCCAGTAGGGAAACTGGAGTGGAGCCCTCTGATTTCCCTCCCTTAGAGCCTGGAGACAAAAATCAGGGTACAAGACTAATGTGACTAGAATTTAGTTATGAAAGGGTAGGAGCTAGAGTTGGGAGGTACAGGGAAAGAGGAGAGGCAAAGAATTGAGGAGAGATCCACTGAAACTGTTGACCGTGTCCAGATCTATACAAGTGCAAGAGTAAACTATGTGAGGTTTAGGAAAGCACCCCTAGAAGGCAGTATACTGAATAATTCTTGCAGCTCCTGGAGGGCTGGGAATCATTTATGTTCTCATCTGCCAGCATGGAAACATCCATTATACAGTGTACAGAACAACAGGTAGAATCCTCAGAAGTATATCACCTAGATAGTGAGACTTAGTTAAACACAGACTAAATTTTGCTCTGGACTCACACTGAAAAGAATTAAAAGCAAACATTCGAAGGAAAAACAGCTACCAAGTACTTTTAGTGAAAGCCATGACAAAATCTGAGACTATTTAAAGGGACACAAGCACATGCAACACTTGCCAATGTAACGTTTATCTTGTCTGGCACCCAGTAAATTTATCATGCACACAAAGGAGCAGGAATGTAAGACATATAGCGTATTAGCATAAGAAGAAAATAGAAACAAACACCAAAAGTGACTGAAATGATAAAACTAGACAAATATGTTAAAGAGCTTTTATAAATATACTGCATTTGTTGTTGGAAGCATAGGAAAACCAATAACTTGATTAAAAGAGAAATAGATTAAAAACATACAAAAATAGATCTATGTGGAATTTATGGGGAATATATCTAACAAAAAATACACTGCATGGTATGAAAATCAGATAAGATATTGAAGAAAAGATCAGTGAGTTTAAAGATGTAGTTATAGAAATTATGCAAAATGAACCACATAGAAAGGAAAAAAATGAACAAACAGCAAAAGTGACTTGTAGAAAAATATCAGGTGGTCTAATACACTATATTTGGTATACTAGAAGCAAGAGCATACCAGGGAGGGAAGGAAGGAAGGGAGGAAGGAAGGAGGGAGGGGGGTGGGGGAGAGAGAGAGAGAGAGAGAGAGAAACGAAGGGAGGAAGGAAGGAAAGGAAAAACAAACAAACAAACTGAGTCATGCCTCTATAAAACTAAAAAACCAGAGATTGGTTTTTATGCCAGTACCACACTGTTTTAATTACTACCACTTTGTAGTATAACTTGAAATCTGGAATTGTGATGCCTCCAGTTTTGTTTTTCAAGATTGCTTTGGCTATGCAAGGTCTTTTGTGGGTCCATACAAATTTTAGGATTGTTTGTTCTAGCTCTGTGAAAAATGTTATTGGTATTTTGATAAGGATTGCAGTAAATGTGTAGATTGGGTTTGGGTAGTGTAGACATTTTAACAATATTTGCTCTTCTAACCCACAAGCATGGAATGTCTTTACATTTCTTTTCATCATCTTGAATTTCTTTCGTCAGTGTTTTATAGTTTTCAGAGTACAGATCTTTCACCTGTTTGGTTAGGTTTATTCCTAGATATATTATTGGTTCTGGTGCAATTGTAAATGGTATTGTTTTCTTAATTTCACTTTTTGCTGTTTTATTATTAGTGTATAGGAATGCAGCAGATTGCTGTACATTGATTTTGTATCCTGCAACTTTACTGAGTTCATTTTCAGCTCTAGTAGTTTTTTGGTGGAGTCTTTAAGGTTTTGTATATACAGTATCATGTCATCTGCAAATAGTGAAAGTTTTACTTCTTCCTTACCAATTTGGATATCTTTTATTTATTTTTGTTGTCTGATTGTTGTGCCTAGGACTTCTAGGACTATGTTGAATAAAAGTGGTGAAAGTGGACATCCCTGTCTTGTTCCTGACTTTAGGGGAAAATCTCTCAGTTTTTCACCATTGAGTACAATGTTGTCTGTGGTTTTTTTCCATATAAGGCTTTTATTATGTTGAGATATGTTCCCTGTAGATCTACTTTACAGAGGGTTGTTTTTTTTTTTTTAATCATCAGTGGATGTTGTAGTTTGTCAGATATTTTTTCTGCATTTATTGAGATGATCACATGGTTTTTATTCTTCCTCTTATTGATGTGACATACCACGTTGATTGTTTTGTGAATATTGAACCACCCTTGCATCCCAGGAATAAATCCAACTTGATCATGGTGTGTGCTTTTTAAAAATATATTGTTGGATTTGGTTTGCTAATATTTTGTTGAAGATTTTTGCATCTATGTTTATGAGAAATATTGGTCTGTAGTTCTCTCTCTCTTTCTCTTTTTTTTTGTGGCATCTTTATCTGGCTTTGGTATCAGGGTGATACTGGCTTCATAGAATGAATTTGGAATTTTTCCTTCTTGTATTTATTGGAATCATTTGAGAAGAATGGGTATTAATTCCTCTTTAAATGTTCGATAGAATTCACCTGTGAAGCCATCTCTCCTAGGCAGCATATAGATGGGTCTTGTTTTTTTATCCACTCCGTCACCCTATGTCTTTTGATTGGAGCATTTAGTCCATTTACATTCAAAGTAATTATTGATAGATATATATTTATTGCTATTTTGTTACTTGTTTTGTGGTTGTTCCTATAGATTTTCTCTGATCCTTTCTTTTCTTGCTCTTTCATGGTTTGTTGGCTTTCTTTAGGGATATACTTGGAATTCTTTATTCTTTGCATATTACTGCTTTTGATTTGTGGTTACCATTAGATTGGTGTAAAACATCTTATTCATATAGCAGTCTATATTAAGCTGATAATCACTTAAACCATTCTTTACTCCTCTCCTCATATTTTGGGTATATCAGCTCATATTTTGCATCCTTTTCTTTTATAGATCCGTGGACTGATTTTTACAGAAATACTTATTTTTACTGCTTTTGTGTTAAAAAAATACTCTTATTTTTTACTCTTCATACTCTTATTTATGGTCTTCCCTTCCACTCAGAGTCCCTTTAAAATTGCTTGTAGGTCTAGTTTAGAGGTTATGATCTTTGGTTTTTGTTTAAACTCTTTATCTCTCCTTCTATTCTAAATGATAGTTTTGCTGGATAGAGTATTCTTGGCTTAGATTTTTCCCTTTCAGCACTTTGAATATATCATGCCACTCCCTTCTAGCCTATGAAGTTTCTGCTGAAAAATCCTCTGATAGCTTTATTGGATTTCCCTTGCATGTAACTATCTTCTTTTCTGACTGCTTTAAAATTTTTTTTTCTTTATTGCTACTGGTGACAAAACACAAGAAACAACAGGCATTGACAAGGATGTGGAGAAAAAGGAACACTCCTGCACTGCTGGTGGGAATGCAAATTGGTGCAGCTACTGTGGAAAGCAGTGTGAAGTTCCTCAAAAAATGAAAAATAGAACTACTGTAAAATCCAGGAATCACACTACTGGATGAAAGAGTACACTTATCATGATGAAAAAAATTCAATGATTAAAAAATATATCCGAAGCTAGGAAGAGGCAAGGAAGGAATCTTCCCCAGAGCTTTCAGAAGAAACATGGCCTTACTAACATCTTGATTTCAGGCTTCTAGCCTCCAGAACAGTGATAGAATAAATTGCTGTGATAGAATAAATTCTAGCCTCCAGAACTGTGGTAGAATAAATTGATGAACTTGTTTCATCAACCGTAGGAAACTAACACATCAACCAACTTGGTCTAATTGATATTTAGAGAGTCTTTCTCCAACAACAGCAGAACATATTTTAAGGTCCACAAAGGATGTTCATCAAAATAGACCATAGCCCATAAAATAAATGTCAATAAATGTAGAATGATTAAAATCATGAAACTATATACTCTGACCATAAGGGAATTCAACCAAGACTTCATAAAAGAATACTCTGAAAAAAGCCCCCACATATCTGGAAATTAAAGAAAACATTGATAAACGATGTTTGGGTCAAAAAAGAAACCACAAGAAAAAGTAGATAATATTTTGAACCAGGTGAAATGAAACCCAATATTTCAAGATTTACTATCACTGAGATTAGAAGAAAATGTGTGTGTGTATATATATATATATATATATATATATATTTTTTTTTTTTTTTTTTTTTTTTTTTTTTTTTTTTTCAGTGCAAAAATGTGGTCTTATTAAAGCACAGGGACAGGATCCATGGGCAGAAAGCTGCATTGGGTTTGTGAAGAACAACTGATCAAGTACTCATTTTGTAAATTAAAAAGATAAGTAAATACTTTCAACATTTAAGTTAGGACACTGTAAATATAAAACAAAAACAAAGTAGACAAAAGAAAATAAATATCAAAGAGCAGAAGTTAATAAAAATAGATGATAAAAATAGAGAAAATCAATGAACCCCAAAGCTGTCATTTAACTAGATCAATGTAGTTGATAGATCTCTGTGTAGATTGTTAAGAAAAAAAAAAAAAAAAAGACAAATTACCAATATAAGCAATGAAAGATGGTATAGCACTAGATATATTAGAGATATTAAGAAGATTATACATGATATTTTAAATAACTCCAACAACTCTATGAAAACTAGAAATTGACAAAAAAGAAAAACTTTCTTGAAATACTTCAACTACTCATGGTCACTGAAGAAATGAGTAATCTGAAATGCCCTCTATTATAGACATTGAACTGGTAGTTTTAAATTTTTCCACCATAATTTCATGCCAATATGGCTTCACTAGTGAGTTCTTTTAAATATTTAAGAAATAATTCCAATTCTACTAAAATTATTAAAAAAAAAAAAAAAAGGATGGAACTCTTCCCAACTAGTTTTATGATTTTAACTTTAACTTGATACCAAAACCAGGTAATACTATGAATAGAAAACTGCTGGGGTGCCTGGGTGGCTCAGTCGGTTAAGCAACCGATTCTTGGTTTTCAGCTCATGTCATGATCTCATGGTTTCATGAGTTCGAGCCCCACTTTGGGCTCCGTGCTGGCAGTGAGTCTGCTTGGGATTCTCTGTCTCCCTCTCTCTCTGCCCCTCCCCCACTTGCACTGTCTCTGTCTCTCAAAATAAATAAATAAAATAAAATTTAAAAACAAAAATAAAAAATACTTGAAAGAAAGCTGCAGACCAACACCATACAGACACTGATGCAAAACATCCTTAAAATTTTAGGAAATAGGATATAATGATGATACATAGATATAAATTACATTACAACTCTTGTGAGGTAATATATATATATATATATATATATATCACTATAGTTGTAATACACACACACACACACACACATATACACGTGTATATACATATATAAAAATATTTCCTAAGTAAATGGAAACTATCTCTCATAATGTCGATACAATGATCAAAATGAGAAAATTTAATGTTGATCCAATAGTATTATGTGTTTCAAAGATGATATTAAAATGTCAATTATCCTATTTTTTCAAGTGCAGAATGCAATCCACTACCATTAATTATATTTTTTTCTCAAAAAACAGAACAAGATTTTCAGGCATTATTTAAATGATTACTATTATTTACCATGATTATTACTGTGATTATTATTCACATTGCTTACTATGATTAAACATTTCCTAGAGCTGATGAAGAATCAAATGCAAAATTATGAAAGCAAAACAATTCTAATAAAAATCAACAAAGTACACTGAAAGACACACCCATATCACATTGCTCCCCAGTGAAGAGAAAAGGAAGATTGAGAAATAGCCAGGAAGGAAAGATAGATGACCTAAAAAGAAATGTCCTTAAACAGAGAATAAAATTTTAAAAGAAATAATGGAAAATAGGGGAGAATCACAATGTTTTGAAGATGTAGAAATAAAATTACTGGCAACTCAGGGTTGCATATCATTTTAAATAATCCTACAAGAACGGGACCATCATGAAAATATATGCAAATAAACACTCAGCGTCTTACTACCAGCAATGCTATCAAAATGGATTTCTAAATTTGTACTTGAGAAAGAAAAGTTATCCTGGACAAGAATGGGATGTGCAAATGAATAAAAGCATTTGAAATAAAAGCATTCTAAAGCTTTGAAGAGTTTGGGGAAAGGGACTAAATAATTTTATTTTTTAAAGATTTAATTTTTGGGGGGGCGCCTGGGTAGCTCAGTCGGTTAAGCGTCTGACTTCGGCTCAGGTCATGATCTCACGGTTTGTGCGTTGGAACCCCACGTCAGGCTCTGTGCTGACAGCTCAGAGCTTGGAGCCTGCTTCAGATTCTGTGCCCCCCGCTTCCCTTCTCTCTGCCCCTCCCCGGCTCACGTTCTGTCTCTCTCTTAAAAATAAACTTAGGGGCGCCTGGGTGGCGCAGTCGGTTAAACGTCCGACTTCAGCCAGGTCACGATCTCGCGGTCCGTGAGTTCGAGCCCCGTGTCAGGCTCTGGGCTGATGGCTCGGAGCCTGGAGCCTGTTTCCGATTCTGTGTCTCCCTCTCTCTCTGCCCCTCCCCTGTTCATGCTCTGTCTCTCTCTGTCCCAACAATTAAAAAAAAAAAAAAAAAAAAAAAAAAAAAAAAGTTGAAAAAAAATAAACTTAAAAAAAAAGATTTAATTTTTTTAATTTTTATTTATTTTTGAGACAGAGACAGAGACAGAGTGCGAGCACAGGAGGGGCAGAGAGAGAGGGAGACACAGAATCTAAAGCAGGCTCCAGGCTCCGAGCTGTCAGCACAGGGCCCGACACAGAGCTCAAACCCACAAACTGAGAGATCATGGCCTGAGCCAAAGTCAGAGGCTTAACCGACTGAGCCACCCAGGTGCCCTTATTTTTAAGTAATGTCTGCACCCAATGTGAGGCTCAAACTCATCACCCTGAGATCAAGAGCTGCACGGTCCACCAACTGAGCCATCCAGGCACCCCAATAATTACTAATTTTAGATTCTGACACAACAGTAATGAAAGTGAAACTCTACAAGGTAACCTCCAAGAAAAGTGAGAAAAGGATCTTCTAGACAAGTGGAGGGTTGCATTAATTTTAAACAACTCAAAGGATAGAAAGAAAAGACAGAGGTACATCAGTTTATGATTATGAAAAAATAAAGTTAGAAATTAATCCAACCCATAAAATTTAAATTTGAAGTAGAATGACTTTTTATTTTAAAAGTCTCTTGTTAGACTTGTATAGATAGGGGCAGCCAGGATTTAATTGCTAAAGAAGCCTCACAGGATTCCAAATGACTGAACCCCAACTGCAGTTTGTTGCAAGGAAAAGAATACAATACAGCAAAAACATTTAAGTAAGAGTATCTATTCCAAGCAAGGCCTGCCTCACAGAAAAAGCTAGAGAAGTCAGATGTAGATCCAGTGGTGTTCCCTCTGTAAGTAGCTCTGCATTACTTTACTCTCAGTTCAGGAGCCACTAGTGTAGACAGAACACCTGGGAACCAGGGAACTCAAAATGAAGTTTATACACTTCTGGTCCTGGAGGCATGTTCCCTCTGTATAATCAGCCTCAGCACTGGAGAGCCTCAGGCACTCACAGACCCCAGGTGAAAACATATTAGTAAACAATATCAATAAACTTGTGTGAACTGCCCCCATACTCGCCTTGAATTTATAAGTACAAAGCAATACCAACCATCGGTACGTGGCATGCTTTGACCATGAGTCAGTGTTGTGTACTGTTTTCAGCAAAACCGCTCAGGCTAGTTCCAGACCAGCTGGACTGAACTCAGTCTACCCCTCTAACCATTGGCCTTTTCATGACCAAGACAATCATTAAAAAAAACCCACATTATTTCAAGTTCCTTTTTTTTTTTTTTTTTTTTTTTTTCCAGAGCATGGTAGTTTTTATTTCTCCTTCTGATCATATTCTGTGTTTATTTTTTTCTTTTTTCAATATATGAAATTTATTGTCAAATTGGTTTCCATACAACACCCAGTGCTCATCCCAAAAGGTGCCCTCCTCCATACCCATCACCCACCCTCTCCTCCCTCCCACCCACCCCCCATCAACCCTCAGTTTGTTCTCAGTTTTTAAGAGTCTCTTATGCGTTGGCTCTCTCCCACTCTAACCTCTTTTTTTTTTTCTTTCCCCTCCCCCATGGGTTTCTGTTAAGTTTCTCAGGATCCACATAAGAGTGAAAACATATGGTATCTGTCTTTCTCTGTATGGCTTATTTCACTTAGCATCACACTCTCCAGTTTCCCTTTTTTTAAAGTAGGCTTCACACCCAGGGTGGGGCATGAACCCACAGCCCCTCAGATCAAGACCTCAGCCGGGAGCAGGAGTGGGTGCCCAACTGACTAAGCCTACCCAGGCACCCCTCAAGATACTTTATTTTTAAAACAGGTCACAGCACTAAGCTTTCGGCCCATTCTGCCGACGCACAAGCTACAAACGCTTGCCCAGCAGCTGAGGGGCATTCTTTAGTGAAGTGAATAAAAATCCATATAAAACAAATATTCAAATAGTTTCCATAGGAACACAGATAAGTGACCCCTCTCCTAGTCTTCCGTATTGTTGCATCCGTGCAAACCCTGCTCAGAAAGACATTTCTTTTTTTTTTTTTTAATTTTTTTTTCAACGTTTTTTATTTATTTTTGGGACAGAGAGAGACAGAGCATGAACAGGGGAGGGGCAGAGAGAGGGGGAGACACAGAATCGGAAACAGGCTCCAGGCTCCAAGCCATCAGCCCAGAGCCCGACGCGGGGCTCGAACTCACGGACCGCGAGATCCTGACCTGGCTGAAGTCGGACGCTCAACCGACTGCGCCACCCAGGCGCCCCTCAGAAAGACATTTCAAAACTAGTGGTAATTAAGTGAAACGGTCCCCCCAAATCCCATAATTCAAGCTAGACTCGAAGTTAACAGCTCCAGGAGCGGCACGCACACGTTAATGCTAGCTTAACGCTAGCGTTGGCGCAGACGGCCAAAGGGGGTGGGGGGCCGGGGGGGGGGGGGGGGCGCTCCATCCTGCTCTCCCAAGCACAGGCCACACAGGTCGCAGGCAGACTGCTGGCGTCCTGCTCCTCCACTTCCGGTGGGAAGTCGTGGTTCCGGATTTCCTGCATCAGTTGCCATGTTGACCCGACATCACACGGTAGACAGTTGGCCTCTGGGCCGTTGAAAATAGAAACAGCAGCAACTGTTAAGCACCCATGTTTTCAAAGAGCGTCCAGTCGCTGGCATGCATCTCGGGCAAGTCACAGCAACGGTCCCCATATGCTGCTTGAATAATACTTGTCATCTGGTTTGGGTCTCTTCTGCAAAAGGGGCTTCATGTGTGCATGAGCATAAAGGATGCAATTAAATGATACAGATACTCCATCATTCATGTAATGCATAAAGATTTGTTCACGCGACTCCTCATCAGAGCGTGTCTGTTCCTTTACTAGGAGGTTTTTTTGTTGTTTTTTGTGTGTTTTTTTGGCAATGATATTAACTGTAAGCCTGAAAGCTGATGCAACATCATATATGCCGGGTTCAGCTATGATTCTCATCCTCGAGTCTGATGGGAAATACTTGTTCAGTGCTGGGATGATAACACTGGTGATCTCTTCACATGTAAGCTCAGGTCCAGGAAAGCCACACCGACGGACATCAAGCAGATTCGTGTTGACACCAACCTCAGCTCCCATATCAAAGACACAGTGGGCGTCAGAGATGGCCTGCACGAAGGTCTCAAGGTCGGTACAGCTGCTTCCCACACGGAAGCTGCCACCGAGGACATCAATACTTAGCCCTCTTGCCGGTTCCCAAATAAGCCTGCTGGTTTTGAGTGTGGCAGCAGATTTAACACTGAGGGGACAGACTGCTTTGGAATCATCACTGGCAACCCGCAAAACCAACCTTGCCTTTGGATGTTCCCTGGCAACCTTCATCACTCAACTTTACTAATGAAAGTCATCATCTGGACTCCATTACTGGCAGTACACTTAACCTGAGTCACTTGTTTAAGAGGATTTGTCTAGGGGCGCCTGGGTGGCTGAGTCGGTTGGGCGGCTGACTTCGGCTCAGGTCATGATCTTGCGGTCCGTGAGTTCGAGCCCCGCGGCGGGCTCTGTGCTGACGGCTCAGAGCCTGGAGCCTGTTTCAGATTCTGTGTCTCCCTCTCTCTGACCCTCCCCCATTCATGCTCTGTCTCTCTCTGTCTCAAAAATAAATAAATGTTAAAAAAAAAAAGATTAAAAAAAAATAAAAGGATTTGTCTAGATAATCCTCCCTAGAGCCATCCTGAGACTCTGTACCAATTGTATTTCAGTCTTGCACAAATTCTGTCCCAATGGCAGCTAGCTACATCTTCACTGTGGTTCTGCTATCATTGCATTTGACTTGTGTAAAAGGCCTGAGCTGCCGAAGAGCTTTTAACCACCTCAGATGTTTCTTTAGGATGTCTCCCAGGTCTGTGACAAAGAAGGCATTGTTATCATCAGAAGACGAAACTTCATTAATTTTTTGGTCCAGAATGTCCTTGGCAGTAAAGCCTTCCTCAAGGAAATGGCGGTCAAACTCTGCATTACTAAAGCTGTTCATTGTTTCTTGATGTTCCTATGGAAAACTGAGAGATGGAATTTAAAGAAACTATTGCCAGTTTTTCACAAAGGCAATTCTCTGGAATTCCAAGTCCCACTGAAAATGTGTGTGCCCTCGGTGCAGCAGTGGAAATGTTCTGATGAACACAGAATTTCTGTCTTAGAGGACACAGGCTCCGTGGGCCACGCCCCATGGAGATGTCGCCGCCAAATATGCAGGACTGCCACCCGAGGCGACTCCACAGCTTGGCAGAGGGGAGGATGAGAGGGCTGACCAACCACATAATTGGACAATTAAATGCACAGACTATGCATCATATAATAAACAGTGATTGGTACGGGTTTAAACCAAAGCATCGAATATCACCAGCAAAAGTGTCTTCCATATTTTGTTCCAATTTCATAATTACTTTGGCTGCCTTGGTCTACGTCTGTCTGTACCTTAGAGTATGCATATGTTGAACAGTTAAGAATTGTAACCGATTTATTATTCATCAATTTTAAATCTACAGGCCAATTCTACCTAGAGATAATACCCTGTGAAATGAGAAATAGAAAGCATAACCACATTAGTATGTCCCATATAGTCATAGTCAAATCAAACAAAAACTGTCCTATGAGTTTTGAAAGATACTATTAAGCATGAAGGTGGGGGAATCATAAAGCTAAAGGATGGAAATATCTTTACCAGGTAAATATTTATCAGAATATAGCTGTAATATTTCAAAAAAGAAAAATCCTTTATTTTTTTTTTTTAATGTTTTATTTCTTTTTAAGACAGAGACAGAGCATGAGTGGGGATGGGGCAGAGAGAGGGGAAGACAGAATCTGAAGCAGGCTCCAGGTTCTGAGCGGTCAGCACAGAGCCCGACGCAGGGCTCGAACTCACGAACCGTGAGATCATGACCTGGGCCGAAGTCGGACGCTCAACCGACTGAGCCACCCGGGCGCCCGAAAAATCCTTCTTTAAAAGCCATGTCGGGATATGGGGGCACCTGGGTGGCTCAGCGGTTAAGTGTTCGACTCTTGGTTTCAGCTCACGTCATGATCTCACAGCTTCATGGATTCAAGTCCCACATCGGGCTCTGTGCTGGGAGCACGGAGCCTGCTTGGAATTCTCTCTCTCCTCTTTCTCTGCCCCTCCTCCACTTGTGCTGTCTCTGACTCTCTCAAAATAAATAAACTTAAAAAAAGCTTTTAAAAAAAAGTCATGTCAGGATAGAGATGGTTGCTCTCAAGTCCTTAAAGATTCAATTTGCTGTGAAAACATGGTAATAAAATTCCTGCATGCAGCCAGACAGTGTCATGTGGGAGCTGCACAGGGGATAAAACTTCCAGGAGGAAATGACCAATCTGAACCCAACCCTGTGGTTGGTCAAATCTCTTGTTTGGTTTGAGCTACCGATGCTGTACTTTTCTTAAAAAAATTTTTTAAGGTTTTTAATTTATTTTTGAGACAGAGAGAGACAGAGCATGAACGGGGGAGGGGCAAAGAGAGAGGGAGACACAGAATCGGAAGCAGGCTCCAGGCTCCGAGCCGTCAGCCCAGAGCCCGACGCGGGGCTCGAACTCACGGACCGCGAGATTGTGACCTGAGCTGAAGTCGGACGCTTAACCGACTGAGCCACCCAGGTGCCCCTGTACTTTTCTTTCACAAGTTGCATTTAAATACTGTCTTCCCCATAAGTGATAGCCCCCACTCACTCTTTGGGCCAATACGATTCCTCTTCTTCCACGTCTCTTACTTTTGTGCAACAGTCTCTCAAGGGTATTTTCTGATATTTCCCTGTTTCCACGCCCCGAGCTCTTATTTCATTTCTGTGGGATCTCGCCCTGTCTTATAACTGATGCACCATCTGAGAACCAACAGTTCTCAAATTGATGCGTTCAGCCCAGGTTCTACTCCCAAATTTCAGACTTAGCGCTAATTCCTTACTTGACATTATCCTTAAAGGTCTAGTAGGCACCTGAGACTGAACAGGTTCATAACCAAATTCCTGATATCCCCTAAAAACCTACCCCAACATCACCCTTCCCTATTCCTTTTGATAACAACTCATATTCCAGTTGCCCAGGCAAAAATTCCCAGACTCACCCTTGGATCCTCACTTTCTCACTCTTCACCTCTGTCCCATAGGCTTCAGAATTTACCCAGGTTTGACCACTTAACGAACTTTTTTTTAATGTTTATTTATTTTTGAGAGAGATGGAGAGACAGAGTGCGAGCATGGAAGGGACAGAGAGAGACAGAGACACAGAATCCAAAGCAGGCTCCAGGCTCTGAGCTGTCAGCACAGAGCCCGATGCGGGGCTCAAACCCACCAACCAGGAAATCATGAACTGAGCTGACTGAACTGAACACTTAACCGACTGAGCCCCCGGGCATCCCCAGGTGTGACCGCTTTTAATCATCAACCTCATTCCCTCCAAGTTGGCACCCTCACCATCTCACACTCGAACCTTCTAAATGGTTTCTGTGCTTCCAGCCCCTTCCACGTCCATCCCCCACAGAGTGGCTGTGCACCGCTTCCGGTCAAGGCCTTGTACGGGCTGTGGCTTCCCCTGAGGTGCCCACACACTTCAGCGGTGTGGCCCCTCTGACTCGGTCTCTCCACCCTCTCCTCCGAAATGGCCTGGTTTTGGCCGCATCACCCTGCTGGCCCTTCCCTGGACACACCACGTGGGCTCTGGCCTCTCTGGGTGTTTGTGCTGCTTCTTCTGCCTGGAAACAAGGCATACACCTGGCTCAACCCCTCACCCTCACCTCCGGGTCTTTGTCAGATGTCGTCTGATCCGGGATACCCCTCCCGTCCTATTCTAGTTACGACGGCCGCACATGCCCGCCTCCCTATGGCACTCACCACTCACTCTATACTCATTGTCCACAGCAATGAATGATCACCAAATGACCTGTGTTTGTTTCTCATCCTCAAGCAGAATGTAAGCTTTATGAGGGATTCTTTGCCTAGTTGGTTTCCGTGTACATCTTGATGGTTTAGAAAACTACCGGGCGCAGAGGAGTTACACGTGTGTGCTAAACCACACATGTGCTAAACCACACGTGAGTGGTTTGTGGCCTCTGGCAACTTGTCCCTGCTGCTTCCTCTCGCTCGCCTCAAGGCCAGTGTGTGGGTTTCTTAGTGACAAGTGATAATTTTGGAGAATGGAATAAAGACCGTAAAGGCAGGAATCAAGCCTTGTATTCTGCTTCATTCTCTTCCTTCTCAGACTTCAGGGTCTTCTGCTGACGTCCCATGAACGCCTCATCATCTTTGAGACACCTAAAGTAAGACTTCCCTCTAGTTGTTTCTGTTCACCTCACCCTCTTGGGTAACTTTACTGATAAACATTAAGAGCTGTCAGTGCTGCGCACAAACCACAGATGTTTTTCAGAAATAATCTCAGATCCCTCGGCAGAGACCATCCGCGCAATTACAGATGAAATGATGGTCACTTCCCAGCGAGGAGGTGAGCTCACCGAGTCGCAAACCTTTATCTTAGTGTCCGGATGACCCCTGTCTACACCTGCATGGATCCTGCCCCTGCAGTCACTGGCATCGAACAACAATTTGGTAAGTAGCTGTTCTTTTCAAATAACCGTTAGACTCTTAGAAGGAAGAGAGTCCACCTCATCACCTAATATTTATAGTAGGAGCAGTACATGAATGCAACAGTTCTGCCTGCTGGGTTCGGAGTGTGAACACACACGAACAGAGGCAGGAAGGTGGTGTTCTGAGGGATTCCGAGAAACGCTGTTGCCCGTGGCCAGCTCCTCCGAGACTGGCTGGCATCACCGCTCCACCTTCTCTGCGCCCTGAAATCGCTCCCTTGTTGCTGACGAACCCACTGACCCTGAAGATATTTCCTCTAATCTTCTTCTCTGTAGACACATGAAGGGCGATGAGATAATGCTTGTCAGCTCCCACCCCTGGGTAGACGCCTGGCGCCCACTGGTACTTGGTGGTGCTGGCATCTGGTTTCTTCATCTCTGGGAGCCAGGGCCTGATTGGTCCGGAATAGAGCATCTCTGGAATTTCTACCGTCAGCGGACGATAATACACTCCCAGCTCCGTCGTACAGAAATAAGTCTCTTTAAAGGAAAAGTGACTCCAAGACTGCAGTTTTTAAAGGTGCTTTGATATTTCTATTCATTTAGGAATGTGTTAACCTGTCTGTGCTCAGAGGGCCTCCCTATCATCAAAGGGGACTCTGGGTGTCCCCCTACCTGTCCAGATGGGTTTATTATTCCAGCATTCAGCATTCTAACCAACTGGGTGCTTTCCCCTCTCCTGAGAGCAGGATGCTTTTATTTTTTTATTGGAGAGAGAGAGAGACAGAGAGACAGAGAGACAGAGAGAGGGGCAGAGGGGCAGAGGGAGAGAGAGAGAATCTTTTTTAAAAATTGTTTTAATTTTAATTTTTTTAACTTTATTTTTTTAAATTTACATCTGAATTAGTTAGCATATAGTGCAACAATGATCTCAGGAGTAGATTCCTTAATGCCCCTTACCCATTTAGCCCATCCCCCCCTCCCACACCCCCTCCAGCAACCCTCAATTTGTTCTCCATATTTATGAGTCTCTTCTGTTTTGTCCCCCTCCCTGTTTTTATATTATTTTTGCTTCCCTTCCCTTGTGTTCATCTGTTCTGTGTCTTAAAGAACTCATATGAGTGAAGTCATATGATACTTGTCTTTCTCTGACTAATTTCGCTTAGCATAATACCCTCCAGTTCCATCCACGTAGTTGCAAATGGCAAGATTTCATTCTTTTTGATTGCCGAGTAATACTCCATTGTGTGTGTGTGTGTGTGTGTGTGTGTGTGTGTGTGTGTGTGTGTGTGTGTATACCACATCTTCTTTATCCATTCATCCATCGGTGGACATTTGGGCTCTTTCCATACTTTCGCTGTTGTCGATAGTGCTGCTATCAACATGGGGCTGCATGTGTCCCTTCGAAACAGCACACCTGTATCCCTTGGATAAATACCTCGTAGTGCAATTGCTGGGTCATAGGGTACATCTGAGCTGGGGTCCCAATCCTGAGAAGCATTTTTTTGAGACAAGTCCTGCTGTCTGGACATGGCAGAAAATGCTGTTTTGCACAAGCTAGGATGACCAAGAAGGTTTATAGACTATGAGGCAAAATGGAAAGTTGATTAGGGCTGAAGATAACACTAAAATCTCATTACATTTTAGTTTCCTATGACATGGACAACAAAATTTATGAACTCTTCCTCCCCTATATTAAATAAAAGTTCAGATTTCGCACAGCTGTTCATAGCATACGTCATACCGTCATCAGGCACAAAGGGAGATCCACAGATCTGATTCTTATTCAATTTGCCTCAGCCAAACCTTCAGGTATTTTCTCAAAAAGGACACCTCAGACAATGGCAGCTTTTGGATCAAAATACTTCTTGGGAGACAGTAGGTATAAACTTTCCTTCTATTTTCGCAGAATGGCCAGATGGATATCGCTCAGCACTTTCCGCATCTAATGTGGCTTCCAGAGACAGACACAAGAGACCCCAATCCCCTGTTTTAGGACATCATTTACTGGATTTGCCCAATAGCTTTCCCTACAATGTGTAAATCTCCAACATGTAGCTTAAATTTTCCTGGAATCATATCATATGGGCTCTGTTTGGCCTTACTTCTTTTGCATGATAAATGTAAGATTGATCGACATTGTTTCATGTTCTCTGTCCTACTCATTTTCAGGGCTCTTAAGAATTTTGTGGTCATAATTCATCTAGCCATTCTCCCATTGTTGAGCCTTTGGATTGCTTCCAGTTTGGGGCACTTACAACAGTGCTATTATACAAGTTCTTGTCCTTGTATGCTGACGCATATAATCACATGTCATTCTAGGCTAGAGGTTCTCAAAACTTTTGGTCTCAGGACACTTTTACACTCTTAAATATTACTGAGAAATTCAAAGAGCTTTTCTTTATCTGAATTCTATCACTTGAGAGTCTTTCTCATTTTAAGGATAAATCCGTCTAGAATCCATATGGAATCCATCTGCAATTGATTACTTTTTATTGTGAAAGTTTTCAAGTAAACGGCAAACAGAATGAATTTTACAAGGGACAGCTGTAAGTCCACTGTGTACGTACGATTTTCTACGCAGGCATTAATCCATCTTAATTTTTAAACATTCAAAGTAAGTTACATGCATCTGCACACTCCCCCCCAAAGAATCCAGCGTGCATATCATAGAGCTCAATATTTATTCACAGTTTATCCTCTTGATGTAAAATTTAGATACAGTGATGGGGCGCCTGGGTGGCTCAGTCCATTAAGCGTCCAACTTCGGCTCAGGTCATGATCTTGCCCCGAGCCCCACGTCGGGCTCTGCACTGGCAGTGCAGAGCCTGCTTGGGATTCTCTCTCTCTCCTTCTCTGTCTCTGCTCCTTCCCTACTTGTGCCTTCTCTCTCTCTCGAAATAAATAAATAAACTTTAAAAAAAAAAGAAAGTTTCACTTTCTAGAAAAAAAAATAGATACAATGAAATGCAGAAAAAACAGAATGAAAATTCCTCAAAAAGTTAAAATAGAACCACCCTACAACCCAGCAATTGCACTGCTGGGAATTTATCCAGAGAACACAAAACTGCTGATTTGAAGGGGCACATGCACCTTGATGTTTATCTTCAACAATAGCCAAATTATGGAAAGAGACAGTGGACTCTAACATACGCACTGTATGTTAACTAACTAAAGTTTAAGTAAAATAAAATATGCTGCATGGGATGGGCAGCAGATAAAACAACTTGTAACAAAAGATCAGTGAACCTGTAGCTATGGACGTTACAGGGAAAGAACCACAGGGAAGGAGAGAGAGAAAAAAAAAAGACTGTAAATGACTTGTAGAAATATATAAATAGACACATTTGGGATGGCAGAAGCAGAGGGGTAAAAAAACAAAAAACAAAAAACAAAATTAATACAAAAGGTCTGAAACTTTTTTCCAACTTGTTGGAAACTAAGAGCTCGAGAAGTCCCAGTCAGAATAAAAGAATTCCCCATCGTAGCTCAGCACGATTAAGCGGCTGACAACTCACGCTTTGAAAACAAAACCTTCCAAATGATGAAGGATCCAACAGAGAAATTTGCTCAACCGCATTCTCTCCTTTAATAGATTTCAGCGTTCGCTGTGCGTCTGCCTCGCCGTCCCTTTTTACTCCCCCTCCCCCCGTATTTCCCAGGTAATACCTTTCTCAGATATTTTGCCACATCTGTTGGCAATCTTTATTATTAAATGTTAATAGTGTGTGGTTCTGTATACACAATTCACAAGTGTTTTCACAGATAATTTCCTCTCCCCTTGCAGACAGTCACAACTGTCACCTGTAATCACAGGTGAAATGCTAATCCCTTCCCAGCAAGGAGACGCGATCGTGGCCTCCCCAACCTTTATCCTGAGGTTCTGTTCCCGAACAGACATCCACTGTCCTGACCACAGATGCCAGCTGGGGAGGTAGCAGTTCTTGGCAGATAAGCAACATTCTTAGAAGCATTTTATATCAGGAAATCCAGAAATAACTATTCTCTGTAGAATATTTCTGCTTTCTGGGGTCAGAGAATACACATTTCTTATATATTTAGGAAAGATGTTTGCTGAGAGAACCAGAAGCCGGCCTCCACTCTTGTCCGCTGGCCCTGCCACTGCTCAACACCCCCTCTCTCGTCCTGGCGATACCCTCTTTGTAATCTTCTCTTCCTTTTCCCTGCCCGCACGCCCGGACCCACCAGCTTCGCACCACAGGCAAGTGGGGAGTAGCGACATAAGGAAGGGGACTGCCAGCCGCTGAGCTGAGGCCTGGTGCCTGAGTTTCAGGCTGTTGTGTGCATTTCTTATGGTGGCAGAGGATGTTGGGCTGAAGGAAGTCTGTAATAACATGTCTCTGCTTTTCTCTCCCGAGTAGGGGCTGTTCACATGACCCTGCCATTCAGAGGAATGAAAGTCTCACTTGGTCTCCTGTTTATAGGCATTCAAATCACACATAAAAGTAAAATACTGCTAAAGATCGTGATAAGGAACAATCAGGAAGTTTAAAACACGTCCCTCTCAATTACATTTTTAAATACCTTGCCGTTGTCATTGAAGCCTCCAAATTTCTGAATCAATCTCTCTCTTTCTCTTCCCTCTCCTCTCTCTGCCACTCCCACACTTACCTAGTTTAGGAAATTTCTTTTTCCATAAAAAAAATTTGACCGGAGACCTTGATTGACAGGCAAGTTCATCTACCTGCCCTTGAGAGCAGGAGGCACTTAACTGAATCCTCCCTGTGTCTCCACAGAACTCCTGTGATCAGGGGAAACTGAGGCATGGTCGCCTGTGAATCACCACAGTTCTTCAGGGGCTGCAGGCTCAATAACCACAGCGATGTGGTCTCTGTGGCTTAAGGAAACGGGTCATTCCATCCCAGGGCGATTGACCTGCATTTTGTGCTTCACATCCGTTTTATGATTTCTCTTCAAGACGAGTCCTAGTCTTTCCCCTTCCCCCTGCTCTTATCTCCAGTTCTGTGATATATTTTTGTTACACCTGAGAGTTCATGTCCATGGACCACAGGGGATGAGTGCTGGTGGGGTCAGCACGTCCCCTGCCCGGCACTGACACGCCCACGGGCCCACCAGCATGGTTATGAGGGGACGGTTTCTTCCCCTGAACCACAATGCTCATTGTCCTCTATTATAATTACATTGTTGACAATGTAATCGAAACTACTGAAATATGATTGTGAAAGACCATCCTTTTTTCTAAAGTGCCAAATTAAATGCCTTTTAAGCTAAAAATCGCTGGCTGTTAAATGCCATTGAGGTAAAAATGGATGCTAAATCTCTACAAGATGAAATATAGAAATCTATGATTATTCTATACTCAGATTTTCAACATTTTTATTTTTTAAGTATTTTGTATTATTTATTTATTTATTAAAATGTTTGTGCATTTATTTTTAAATTTTTTTTTTCAACGTTTTTTATTTTATTTTTGGGACAGAGAGAGACAGAGAATGAACAGGGGAGGGGCAGAGAGAGAGGGAGACACAGAATCGGAAACAGGCTCCAGGCTCCAAGCCATCAGCCCAGAGTCTGACGCGGGGCTCGAACTCACAGACCGCGAGATCGTGACCTGGCTGAAGTCGGACGCTTAACCGACTGCGCCACCCAGGCGCCCCTGTGCATTTATTTTTAAGAGAGAGAGAGCACGGGGAAGGGGCAGAGAGAGAAAGAGAGAGAATCTCAAGCAGGCTCTGCAATTTGAGCGCAGAGCCCAACGTGGGGCTCGAACTCATGAACTGTGAGATTATGGTCTGAGCCTAAATCAAGAGTCGAATGCTTAACTGACTGAGCCACCCAGGGGCCCCAGATTTTCAACATTATTAAACATTAAGGCTGTTTTGTTTTGTTTTATTTTATAGTTTGTATTTTATTTTATTTTAAGTTTATTTTTGTTGAGACAGAGAGAGTCAGAAAGAGGGAGAGAGAGAATTCCAAGCAGGCTCTGCTCTGTTAGTGCAGAGCCCAGTGTGGGACTCAAATTCACGAACTCTGAGGTCATGACCTGAGCCAAAACCGCGAGTTGGATGCTTAACCGACTAAGCCACACAGGCACCCCAACATTCAGGTGATTTTAAAGGCCTTCCAATTATTTGGTTATTTGTGGTTTTGTTAATTATACCTTATGGTAGAAAAGGTAAAAATGTAAAACTCCTATTGGAGAAATTTGACTCATAATAAAACTCAGACAAGTGAATATGTCATAATTTAAAATAATAGAATATTATTTCGATTTCATTACATTTGTGATCATTTGTGAAACAAATCTTTTATTAACTTCTACTTTTTCATACATTTGGTTGGCATTTTTTCATCATTTATTCAACTGATTAATATCAATACTGAGTTATTAATTATTTTCCAATTCTACATATTTACTTACTATATTCTGGTTTAATTTTAATTTTAGTTAAATTTTTAATTCATTTATATGAAATACAATGGCTTCTGATCTGTGCCATATGTGGTCATGATTCTCCCTATCCAAAAATATTAAAAATATACACATAATTATTTGACTTACAGTATTTGGCATTCTTTAATTTAGGATCTTGTCTTTAAAGCTCTCTGATGTGTGAAGTCAATGTTTACCTCTATTTTACCAACCAAACCTCAAATTTTTTAACTGATATAATAAGTTATCTTCACAAATAATTAAATTTTAGTTGACCTTATGTGTGTTTGTTTATGTGTGTGCATGAGGGTTTATAAATATCCTGCTATGTTTTGTTGAACTAACTACAGATTTCTATATCACTGAAAGGTGCTGCTAATACAATTTATCTTTGTGAGAGAAAATTCTCTGCATTGAATGATTTAAATGTACTCATTTTTATTGCCCAAATGCCATGAAATTTTTAGAATTTAGATTACTGTTTAATGGGTATTGTATAAATAAGATACATGCTTTATGAATCAGATTGTTTACAGTTTTCAGTTTTCTCTCTCAATCTACAGTCTCTGCTATTTTAGTTTGATATATTTTTTAAAATGTTTATTTACTTTTGAGAGAGAGGGAGAGTGTGAGCAGGGGAGGAGCAGAGAGAGAGACACATAATCTGAAGCAGGCTCCAGGCTCTGAGCTGTTAGCACAGAACCCCACACGGGGTTCTCCAGCCCTCAGACCACAAGATCATGACCTGAGCCGAAGTCAGACACTTAACCGACTGAGCCACCCAGGCACCCCTGGTTGGTTTTTTATGTATATTTATTTATTTTGAGAGAGAGAGAGAGAGAGAGAGAGAGAGAGAGAGCATGAGCAGGAGAGTGGCACAGAGAGAGAGAGAGAGAGAGAGAGAGAGAGGGAGGGAGAATCCCAAGCAGGCTCCACTGTGTCAGGACAGAGCTGACGTTGGACTCGATCTCATGAACCAGGAGATCATGGCCTGAGCTGAAATCAAGAGTCACATGCCCAACCAACTGAGCCACCCAGGCACTGCAGTTTGATCTTAATATATTAAGAATTTTTACTTTTGTCTCATCATTCCACACAATTCTTTAATTTTAGTGCTACTTTGCAAAGTTGTAATTACTCATATTCACAATAATCTCCATTCTTGTTTTAAAGATAATATTCCTGATATGCCTGGGTGGCTCAGTCAGTTAAGAATCCAAATATTGGTTTCAGCTCAGGTCATGATCTCGCGGTTTGTGAGTTCAAGCCCCACATTGGGCTCTCCCCTGGCAGCACGGAGCCTGCTTGGGATTCTCTCTCTCTCTCTCTCTCTCTCTCTCTCTCTCCCTATGCCCCTCCCCTACTTGTGCTGTCTCTGTCTCTCTCAAAATAAATAAATAAACTTAAAAAAAGATAATATTCCTGTAGACATGAAATCTGTTGATTTCTGATTTTTTCTAGCGAGTATGTGTATCATAAGCTATGCTATTAAATCTAATAATGTTTTCTATAATTCTATACTTTTTCTGGATTACACAATCATCTCAAATCTTGACATGAACACTTAAAGTTTTCATTTACAGTAACATCATCTCGCAGTTACTCTCATTTCAACATGGAAATATCACAATAAGAAATTAGCAAGTCAGCTTACTGGTAGCTGGCATGCTGGTCTGTCCCCAGTCCACTTGAGAATATCACTATATTTCAACATTCAGTACTGAACTATCTGTGCATTTCTGAGAGAAAGAAATGTTCTTCAAGAGGATCTCTCCTTAAATATTGTTAAATTTACTATTTTCTTATTTTCTTTTGTGTTTATGCATTTTTATCATTGACTAAAGATGCTTTTATTTGATGTAACACACTGGCCATCCTTAGATCTCCTCCAAAGCAGAGCAGTTTTGTGTGCCACACAGAGAGTTTTCTTTTTTTTTCTTTTTTTAATGTTTATTTATTTTGAGAGAGAGAGAAAGTGTCAGAGGGGGAGGGGCAGAGAGAAAGGGAGAGAGAGAGAATCCCAAGCAGGTTCTGTGCTCTGAGCGCAAAGCCTGACGCAGGGCTCGATCTCCCCAACCGTGAGGTCATGACCTGAGCCGAAATCAAGAGTCGGTGCTTAACTGACTGAGCCACCCAGGCGCCCCCAGAGTTTCATTAAGGTAGACTTTCCACATTTCAATATTGGGACGTTTTTTGTAACAAGATAGATTCTTCTCTTATTTTGGAAGATGTGGTTATCTAAAAAACATATCTGAATAACTGGCTGAGCTTAGAAGGGCCTGTAGATTAGGTGGGAGTTACTGTCTCCAGATGGCACAGTGCCCATGTCTCTGTATTTCTGAATATGGAACTCACTTGAATCTGTGACTCCAAAATTTAATAAAACACTTACAAATATTTTAAGAATAAAATACTGGAACAAGAAAAACAATGAATTAAAATGTACTGTCTTAGGGGCGCCTGGGTGGCTCAGTCGGTTAAGCATCCGACTTCGGCTCAGGTCATGATCTCGCCGTCCATGGGAGCCCCGCATCAGGCTCTGTGCTGACTGCTCAGAGCCTGGAGCCTGTTTCAGATTCTGTGTCTCCCTCTCTCTCTGACCCTCCCCCGTTCATGCTCTGTCTCTCTCTGTCTCAAAAATAAATAAACGTTAAAAAAAATTTTTTTTAAATGTACTGTCTTAGAATGAAACATGAGTGGGAAAAATTCATGAAATTATTGTTGGCAGGAAAAATTTATGAAAGCTGCTTTATATAGCTGTTTTATGGTGCAAAATGTCTCTTATACTCAAGAAGAGAAGAGCGTAATAAACCCCATAAAAGAATTATGAGGCTCAAAAATGAAATATTGACTCATAGCCTTCCCATTTAATCTATATCTCACCCATGTTCCTCTGATGGATCATGGAAAATCCCAGGCATGTCATTATACACAATAATAAATAATTATTAATATATCTTTAAAACATGGAATTCATTCCTGAGCAGAATATGTATATGATTTTAACACCTGCAAAAATAACAATAACATCAAATACACAGTCACATTTCACACTTTCCCAATTTTGTCAAAAGAAATATGTTTTAAAGATTTAGACCATTCGAATCAGGATTTCAACTTTGTCCCTGAATGGCATTTACCTGTTTTGTCTTTTAGGCCTCTCTTAATTAATATCTCTCCCTCTTTTATTTTCCTTACTTTTTCATTTTTATGAAGAATATGGATCATCTGTTTAGAATCATTTGCATCATTCTAGCTAATTGTGCCAATTTGATTTTGTCTCACATATTTTCTTAAATTGCCAATAAATGCATAATTAGCTCTAGAGGATAATCAAATTCAGGTTCAGCTTTTCCTCAAGGATACTTGCAGGGCGGTGCAGTGTCCTCATTGTCCACAACTGGGTGCCATTATGACAAGCTGTAACCCCTTCTGTGACGTAAGGATTGATGAACATGTCCATGTGTATAAGCAACTGTCAATATCAATTTCCCACCAGCCTGGCATCCATTGGCTTCGGCTGCTACCTGGTGATCATTCCGCAGATCTATTACCATATTAGAAGAAGGAAAATGTTAATATCCTATTACTACTTCTGCATTTTCATTTATTTTTTTAAAGTTTTTATTCAAACTCCGGTCAGTTATTATACAATGGAATATTAGTTTCAGGTGTACGATACAGTGATTCAACCCTTCCTATAACACCCGGTGCTCATCACAGTAAGTGCACTCCTTAATCATTTTCATTTAGAGTTCTCCACAGAGAATTTTTCCTCATCCTCTCTTTGATTACCCTGGGACAATTCGTACTGAGAGGATAGGAGAAATGATTCGTATTTCCCCTCCCTTTTTTTCCGGCTCACCGAATAACTAGTCAGTTCCTTAACTTTCTCAAAGCTTAACCACTGTGGCTTTCTATCACTAGAAGTAGGTGGATATTTTTTTTTTTAATTTTTTTTCAACGTTTTTAATTTATTTTTGGGACAGAGAGAGACAGAGCATGAACGGGGGAGGGGCAGAGAGAGAGGGAGACACAGAATCGGAAGCAGGCTCCAGGCTCGGAGCCATCAGCCCAGAGCCCGACGCGGGGCTCGAACTCACGGACCGCGAGATCGTGACCTGGCTGAAGTCGGACGCTTAACCGACTGCGCCACCCAGGCGCCCCAGTAGGTGGATATTTAAAATACTTGCTGTGTTTCAATCTTGTCCAGGTACTTTTCTTCAACGCTCAATGGGTGGGATTTGCTTAATTTGTGTGGAGTGGGATTCTTTTCAAGTTGAATCCTGTGTCATCCTCACCTTAACGTGACTCTGGTCATACGAGAGACTTTCCTTATGTGCTGGTTTGAACAGATGTTCCATCTCAAACAGTTCCTGCCCTAAATCTGGAATTGGCAATTTTTAAATAGACACTAATCTTTTAGTGACGAACTGCATTTGGAGAACATAGCTTAAGTAACTGGGTTGCTAATTACTCAGGAAAGATTACTCTACTCATCTGTAGATCTGTTTAATGAGAAGAGATAGAATATACAAACATGGTTTGAATCCAATATCGGGCCACTTAATGTTTACTCTTCCAAACAAATTTAAAATTACATAATTTTTACCTAAATTACTTTCCTTTTATTTTCCCTCTTTGATCAAAGCATCAGTTCTTTCTTAAATAATATGCTTACTTATTAATATAAATATGAATATCAATATTTTATTAAAATATGATTATGAGGGGCACCCGGATGGCTCAATCAGTTGAGTGTCTGACTTCGGCTCAGGTCATGATCTCATCGTTCATGAGTTCAAGCCCCACATAGGGCATGCTGTTGTCAGCTCAGAGCCTGCTTTGGATCCTTTGTCCCCCTCGCTCTCTGCACCCCCCCCCCCACCAAAGTAAATAAATAAACTAAAAAAAATTGTTTCTAATGTTTATTCATTTTTGAGAGAGAAAGACAGAGCATGAGCGGGGGAGGGGCAGAGAGAAGGGAGACACAGAATCCGAAGCAGGCTCCAGGCTCTGAGCTGTCAGCACAGAGCCCGAGGCGGGGCTTGAACTCACTAACTGTGAGATCATGACCTGAGCCAAAGCTGGTCGCTTAATGGACTGAGCCATCCAGGCGCCCCAATAAACTTTTTTTAAAGTGTACTTTTTAATGTACTTGAAGTATTAATATTTTGTTCAGATGGATTATAAATTTATTACACGGTCTGCTTTATGTATCTTGTCTCACATTTGTCATTGAATTTGATTGTTTCAATTTCATTTTGATATAATATGTAAAAGTATTTGTATTCGTCCAAAAGTCAAACCTATAACTAAATTCAGTCATGTCTAGTTTTGATTTATGTCCCTTCATACTATTTCATCTCTGCCCCTCTATATCATCATTCTTATGTTTCTAATTCATTCTTTAAGTTTTAATGCAGTTGTATAAATAATGTGTATATACTTATTTATATTCTTATTCCTTCACAGTCATCAAAATAATTGTAGAATACTAAAAACCCTCTAACTCACCTGCCCTTTTTCCCTTACAGATATGTCCTGCAGGTAACTTCAGACATGGTGGAAATAATCTTCATTTGATTTACGGCTCTAAGGAAATATATTGTATGAATGGTTCATTTATTCAAACAGCCTCCTTTATAGGGACATTTAAATTGATTCTACTATAAACCTTAACCACCATACCCATAAGCACATATTCTTAAAATCCATTTAAAGTAAGAAAATGTATTACTGAAAGAGGGGAAATATGTGTGTTACATAGTAAAACAGTAGATATAGCTGAGCAGAAACATGTTTGTTGTTGTTGTTGTTGTTATTGTTTTATCTTTATCCATTCATTTCTGTCTCAAATTAAAATCAGTATCTTCTGGATATGAAGGTGCTGGACATGCCAACTTGGAGATGGGAATTATCTTCCTCAGACTGGAGCTGGGATGCTGGGAAGTTCTGCCCTCCTTTGCCTTTATAACTTCACTTTGCTCACTGGATACAAGTTGAGACCACAGCTCAGATTGTCAACCAACTAGTCTTAGCCAACAAGACTAAGAGCCAAAGACTGACTCTTTTCTCCAGAAGGATCTCACAGACAACGGCAGCTTTTGGATTGAAATATTTCCTGGATGATGCTGGATGTAAACCTGTGTTCTATTTACAGAGTGTCCAGAGGGGTTTCTCTCAGAATGACCCGCCTTCTGAGTGGCTTTTGTTGTCTTTCTTCCATTTTGACTTTAATTGTGAATCCAAAGCAGTGGCTGGTGGACCTCTGTGCCGACAGCTTTATGTTTCCCAGCATTCAGCCCCTTTGTGCTCATTAGCAGTGACACCCATGTCTCTCTGTTCTTCTTTGACTTCTGCACCAGAAATTTTTTTCCTAATCCAGTTAAACTCTTCTGACTTCTGCAAGTGGATCAATTATATCTATATCTATATCTATATCTATATCTATATCTATATCTATATCTATATCTATATCTATCTATATAATTAGGTGATTATCAGGTACAAAGTATTCTTCTAGAATCAATGATATAATGGTGAACAAGAACAACTTGTTAACTAAGCAAAGCAAGCCTCAGGTTTATGCACAAAGTATGACAACTTGTAGGAATACATAGGAATGCATAGGCACACAGAGGGGTGTATCCACGTGCAAACGGAATTCTAAAAGGATACCATCCTGCAAACATTGCGTTTCTCCCAGAGGTAGAATTATCATCGACTTTCCACTTTTATTTTATAAATGTACATACAGTAGTGCTCCTTAATAAACAACAGTTAATTTTTTATTTTATGCATTAATAATGTAAATGTGTATTGGGGGAAATGTGCATGTATAAAAGTTTTATGTTTTGTAGATAAAAGTGTTTCTCATTGAGTTGGGCACAAGCACTGACTAACAGGAGAAGGGACCAAGGACCAGAGGCCCAGAGCCCACTAGGATAACCGGCTTCAGAGCTGCCCAGTACCCTTCCTCTATTTTCTCTGTCCTGGTCCTGTGTGTCTTTTTGTTTTTTGTCCCTGACCCAAGCCAGTGAAGCTCACAGAAATGACCTTCCCACCTCAGGCTGCAGGCATGTAAAGAGCAGTAAGATAATGTTTCCTCGCTTCCAGCTACCAGCGATGATCACTAGAGTTGCCTTCATAGAGTCTGAAATAACGTGGAAACACTTCAGGGATCGGTAGCCCTGACCTTAAAGTGCAGTTAACACTCCCAGGAATTGGCCTGCCACTGTTAAGAAGAAATGAAGTCGCTCCTCGACCTTAGAAGTATGGGGGGGTGTCACTTCCCAGAGGCCTCGCGACGCCGCTGGACCCCTTCTCCGAGACTTTCTGGGGCTCGGCAACCCCTGCCGTTGGGACTACATCACCCTGAAAACTCTGCTTTGAACGGCAGGGGCAATAACCCAATGAAAGTGCAGAAAAGGGACACTTCCGGCAGGGCGTAGCGCCTTGAGGCGGGGCTTCCGCCTTTTCCGTGGCGGTCGTTTTAGCGGTTCTGGGGTCTCCGGGCTCGGCCGGAAGGTGCGGAACACCGGCTTGGGACCCAGGCGACCGACACAGGAGGCACGAGAGGAGGCTTCGTCCCCGCTGTACGGAGGCTGGTCTGGGGTCGGGGACTTCGCTGCCCGCGAGCCCGGCCTGGACACTGCGGAGCCCGCGACCCTCCGGGTCGCTCAGCTGTCATCTCTTCACTTCGCCCACAGAGTCCGATGGCGGCGGCCGCGCGCAGGGACCCGGCTGAGGTAAACGCGCGGCCCCCGGACCCTCCCCGCCCCCCCCCCCCCCAACCCAGACCCTCCAGGCCCGAGCGCGGGGCTCCTGCTCGCGTCCCTGCGGCCCGGGTCCCCGTGTCCGGGCGGGGGAGGCGCTCGCGGGCGGGGGCCCCGTGTCTGAGCGCCGGCGTGACGGGGTGCGGGAGCGGGCTGCCGGGGAAGGGCTGCAGGGGGTTTGAACGGAAACACCCGGAAACCTGGGGTCCATCCTGCTGCCGCAGGAGACGGTTCGGGTTGAGCCGCACCTGCAGTGGCGGGCTGTGGGGTTGAAGCTCCTTTCCTAGAGCCCCGAGAGCAATGGAGAATCGCGAGGAAAAGAGAGACGTGGGTTCGAGATGTTCTCCAACGTCTGCTCGGTAGAACGGGTTGTAGGGGGCGAGGAGGGCACTGAGGCAGAGGGAGGTCTTTTTCCGAGGACACGCAGCCGGCGAGAGCCAGCCCAGAAGCCGACCAGTCAGCCCGGGATAGAAAGCCCCCCCCGGAAAATCGCCAGGGTTCGGTCCCTCAAAGACTCGCCTCTTCCCACAGGTTTCCGTGGTTGCAGAAGTGCTTTGGGAGCCTCCACAGGTAAGTGCAGGTGTATCAGTCCCTCACTGGCCCTGCCGCACATTTGGTCCAGATCTGTGGCGTCCTGTGACTCTTCACCTGCCGTTCCCCCAGCCCTTGGGTTGGGGACCCTGAAGAATTCTAGCTCAGGGTGGCGCCTAGGCCGGGGTTTATATGGTGGGATTCCCACACGGGCCCATCCGAGGAAAGAGATGCGGAAGCTCATTACGAAACAGGTGTCAGGATGTGGAACTGCTTGGGGGTGAGGCTCCGGGAATTAGGCTCCTCCTTTCTTTCTGGTGAGAGCCAAGCGTGGCAGGCCGCCAGTCGAGCTTGGAATGACTGCCTGCGAAGTTAGACATCTATCTGGAGGAGATGGAAGGTCTGGCATCCAATCTAGGTCTTAACACACTCCAGGGGCGCCTGGGTGGCTCGGTCGGTTGAGCGTCCGACTTCCGCTCAGGTCACGATCTCACGCCCGTGAGTTCGAGCCCCGCGTCGGGCTCTGTGCTGATGGCTCAGAGCCTGGAGCCTGTTTCAGATTCTTTGTCTCCCTCTCTCTCTCTGCCCCTCCCCCGTTCATACTCTGTCTCTCTCTGTCTCAAAAATAAATAAACGATAAAAAAAAATTAAAAACAAAAAAACACTCCAGCTGGTTACAGAGTGGGGCGCAGAGTGAACACAGCGATTAGTGGGAGTATAAGAAGCAGACAGCAGTGATCCCAGAGTCTGGTATCTCGTCTCATTGTGGATCTTGGGAGGACGGTGAACATGGGATAAATGTGTGAGGATGGGGATTACGGGTCTTCAGGAGCGAGGCCGTTTGTGGTTCATCTGTCTCTATCTTGGCAGGGAAGTGTTACTTTTGAGGACGTGGCCCTATATTTCTCCTGGGAGGAGTGGGATCTCCTGGATGAGGATCAGAGATGCCTGTACCACGATGTGATGCTGGAGAACTTTGCGCTCACATCCTCACTAGGTAAGGCCCTCACGCCCACCCCTGTGCCGTAGGCGGGGCCCTGCCTTTCTCCCTTCTAAGCGCAGCTTGGTCTCGCATCTGAACGATGGGTACTGGGCCTTCCCGATTCCCTGGCTGGGTGCTGTGGTTACTAGAGCTGGACTGAGTGCATACCCATTTCTCTTCCTTTATTGCCCCAATACCTGCTGCTTTAAACCCTCACAGGGAAGGATTCAGGATCAGTAGTTGTTTTTTTTTTTTTTTAATTTTTTTAACGTTTATTTATTTTTGAGACAGAGAGAGACAGAGCATGAACGGGGGAGGGGCAGAGAGAGAGGGAGACACAGAATCGGAAGCTGGCTCCAGGCTCTGAGCCATCAGCCCAGAGCCTGACGCGGGGCTCGAACTCATGGACCGCGAGATTGTGACCTGAGCTGAAGTCGGACGCTTAACCGACTGAGCCACCCAGGCGCCCCTGGGATCAGTAGTTTTGACGGTAGCCTCATGGATCTTCCCCACTGAATGGTCTAGAATGGTCTTGGCCTCCTTGTGGAAAATCGGTTGACCATATGTGCAAGAGTTTATTTCTGGAGTGTTTATTCCATTGGACTCTATTTGTCTCTATGCCAGTATCACACTGTTTTGACTACTGTAGCTTTGCAGTAAAATTTTAATTAAGAAGTATGACTCTGTCAGCTTTAGTCTTTTTTAAGATTGTTTTGGCTGTTTGGTGTCCTTGAGATTTTTTTTTCTTTTTTGTTTATTTTGAAAAGTTTTTATTTATTTATTTGAGAGAGAGAGAGTTAGGGTGTGAATGGGGGAGGGGCAGAGAGAGGGGGAGAGAGAATCCCAAGTAAGCTCCGTGCTGTCAGCACAGAGTCCCGTGCCGGGCTCAAAGTCACAAACCGTGAGATCATGACCTGAGCTGAAATCAAGAGTCAGAAACTTAACTGAGCCACCCAGGCATCGCTCCATGTGAATTTTTCCATTACTACAAAAAAAATTGGAATTTTGATAGGGATTGCATTGACTCTGTAGATGGTTCTGAGTAGTATTTGACATCTTAACAGTAATAAATCTTTAATCCATAAATATGGATGTATTCCCATTTATTAATATTTTCTTTAATTTCTTTTACCAGTGTTTTGTACTTTATTGTGTTCAAATTTTTTACTTCCTTGGTTTAGTTAATTTCTAAGTATGTTATTCTTTTGATACTATTATAAGTGGAATTGTTTTCTTAGTATCCTTTTTAGATTGTTTATTGTTAGTGTATAGAAATACAGCTGGATTTTTTTATGTTCTATTTGTGTCCTGTTGTTTTGTTGAATTCATTTTTTCTGAACATTTTTTAAACCTTTAGGCCTAGTTTTCTGTGTATAATGTATTCATAAGCAAAGATAATTTTACTTCTTCCTTTCCTTTTGGATGACTCTCCTCTTTTTTTCCCCCTTCTGTCTATAACTTCCAATATCATTATGTATAATTTTCTTCTTCCTGATCTTGGAGGAAAAGCGTTCACCATATTAGCCATGGGTTTTAATCTTTTGCTTTTATTATGGTAAGGTAGTTTTCTTCTGTTCTTAGTTTGCTGACTGTTTGCATCGTCAAAGGGTGTTAAAATTTTGATAGATGCTTTTTGTGCATCAGTTGAGATGATCATATAATTTTTTCCTCATTCTGTAATTGGATGTATTTTAATGATTAATTTTCGTATGTTGAACCATCCTTGCATTCTAGAAATAAGTCCCAGTAGGTTGTGGTGTATAATCCTTTACTGTGGCTGCTGAATTCAGTTTGCTAGTATTTTGTTAATGATTTTTTTTGCATTGATGAATCAATTATATTGGTCTGTAGTTTCCTTGTAGTGACTTTGTCTGTTTTTGATAAAGATAGGTGTTATTTCTTCATTAAGTGGTTGGTAGAACTCACCAGTGAAGCCATCAAGTCCAGGACTTTTCTTTGTCAGGAGGTTTTTGCTTAGTGATTCAGTCTCCTTACTAGTACTCTTTTATAATCTATTTTATTCCTGTTGAACTGGTAATAATGTCCCCATGATAATTTTTTATTTTACTATTTTCAGTCTTCCTTTTTTTTTCTTTCTTTTTTGCCATTCTAGGGTAAAGTTTGTCAACTTTTAAAGATTTTATTTATTTAGTTATTTTTTTTAAGTTTATTTATTTATTTTGAGAGAGAGAGTGGGGGAGGGGTGGAGAGCGAGGGAGAGAAAAGGTCCCAAGCAGGTTTCTTGTTGTCAGTACAGAGCCCAATTCGGGGCTTGATCTCATGAACTATGAGATCAGGACCTGAGCCAAAATCAAGAGTCAGATGCTTAACCAACTGACCCACCCAGGCGCCCCTTAGATTTTATTTTTAAGTAATCTCTAAACCCAGCATGGAGCTCAAACTCACAACCCTGAGGTCAGGAGTCACTTGCTCCACCTGAGCCAGCCACGTGCCCCATTTGTCAATTTTGATAGCTTTGAAAGAACCAGCTTTCAGTTTTGTCAATTTTTTTTCTTTCGTGTGTTTCTTATCTCTATTTATCTTAGCTCTAATCTTTATTATTTCTTTTTTTTTCTGCTAGCATTGGGTTTCTTTGCTCTTTTTGTAGATCTTTAAGTTGTAAAGTTAGGCTGTTGATTTGAGATCTTTTTTTTTTTTAAGTGTATTTTTTTGAGAGAGAGAGCATGTGAGCTAGTGGGGGAGGGGCAGAGAGAGAAGGAGAGAGAGAGAGACAGAGTCAGAAGCAGGCTCCAGGCTCCGAGTTGTCAGCACAGAACCTGACACAGGGCTTGAACCCACAAGCTGTGAGATCACGACCTGAGCCAAAGTGGGATGCTTAACCAACTGAGCCACCCAGGTGCCCCTTTCTGCTTTTTTAATATAAGTATTTGTAGCTATAAATTTCCCTCTTAGTGCTGCTTTTGCTGCTTCACATGATTTTTGCTAATACTGTGTTTCCATTTTCATTTGTCTCTGCATATTTTCTGATTTCCCTTGTGATTCTTCTTTGACCCATTGGTTGTTTAAAAATGATTTAATTTCCACAGATTAGTGAATTTTCCAGTTTTACTTCAGTTTTTGATTTCTAACTTTATCCCATTGTGGTTGAAAAGATGCTTTGTGTGATTTCTGTCTTTTTAAATCCAATGACACTTAATTTGCAGCTGAGCGTATGGTTTATCCTGGAAAATGCCCCCTGTGCAGTTGAGAAGAATGTATATTCTATCACTCTTGGGTAGTGCATTCTGTATATTCTGCTAGATCTAGTTGGTTTATGGTGTTGTTCACGTCCTCTATCTCCTTACTTCTGTGTGTTTATTCTATATTATCGAGAGTGGGCATTAATGTCTCCAACTATTATTTTAGAACTGTCTATTTCTCTTGTCAAGTGTCAGTTTTTGCTTCATAGGTTTTGATGGTCTGTAATTTAAAAGAGATCTTTATTTGGTCATAGGTACATAAATGTTTATAATTGTTACATATTTGTGTTTTATTTTCTTTAAAAAATGTTTTTTAATGTTCACTTACTTTTGAGAGAGAGAGAGAGAGACAGAGGTGTGAGCGGGGGAGGGGCAGAGAGAGGGAGACAGAATCCGGAGCAGGCTTCGTGCTCTGTGCTGCATCTCAGCAGGCAGTGCTCTGTGCTGACACGTGGCTCGAACTCACAGACCGTGAGATCATGACCTGAGCCGAAGTCAGACGCTTAACCAACTGAACCACCCAGGAGCCCCTATTATATTTTCTTACGTATTGAATCTTTAATTAATACAGTGTCTTTCTTTGTCTTATAACCATTTTCGATGTAAAGTCTCTATTTCTGGTATTGGTATAGCCACCCCTACTGTCTTTGGATTACTGTTCACATGGAATATGTTTTTCCAAGGTTTCACTTTCAACTTTTATTCATGTCTTTGGGTATAAAGTGGGTGTCTTACGAGCAGCATATAGTTGGATCGTGTTCTTTCCATTCTACCAATTTTGTCTTTTGTTTGCAGAGTGTAATCTATTTAGATTTATAGTAATTACTGATGAGGAGGGACCTCTGTCATTCTGCTGTTTGTTTTCTGTATGCCTTATAGCTTTTTTGTCCCTCATTTCCTGCATTACTCTCTTTTCTGTTCAGATGATTTTTTTGTAGTGAAATATTTTAAGTTGGGTGTTTTGTGTGTGTGTGTGTGTGTGTGTGTGTGTGTGTGTGTGTGTACTTTCTGGATCTCTCTCTCTCTCTCTCTCTCTCTCTTTTAGTTAACCATGGGATTATATCTAATGTGCTAAAATTATAACACAGAGTATGAATTTATGTCAGCTTAGCTTCAATCATATTTTTTAAAATTCTTCTTCTATACAGATTTGTCCCTGGTAGTTGTTGATGTCACAGAATTACATCTTCATATGTTGTATGTCCAAAAATTTAGAGCAGTAATTATTATGTATGGATTAATCTCTTAAATGTCAAGTTACAACACAATTAGCTTTTGTAATTGTCTGTATTTAATTTAACAGAGATCTTGATTTGGTCAGATGGCTTTGAGTTACCATCTAGTGTCCTTTCATTTCAACCTGAAGGACCACCTCTAGCATTTCTTGCAGGACACATCTAGTAGTAAAGAACTCCCTTGGCTTTTATGTATCTGCAAGGTCTCAATTACTGTGTCATTTTTGGAGGATGTTTTGCTGGTTATAGAATTCTGGTTGACCATTTTTTTATTTCAACACTTGAATATAGCAACCCACTGCCTCTGGCCTCAGTGGATTCTGATTAGAAATTTGATCATCTTGTTGGCGATCCCTTGTATGTGATAATCACTTCTATATTGCTGCTTTTAAGATTCTCTCTTTGCCTTTGGCTTTTGACACTTTGTTTATAATGAGCCAAGTGTGAGCCTTAGAGTTTATCCTGGTCGGAGTTCACTGAGCCTCTCAGATGTTAATATTTGTCTCTTCCGTCAGATTTGGGAAGTTTTCAGGGATTATTTCTTCAAATAAGCTCTGTGTCCTTTCGTTTCTCTCTTTTTCTTCTAGACTAATGCATTGCATATATTGGTCTAGTGATGGCCTCCCACAGGTTCTTTTGTTCTGTTTACTCCTGGTCGATGCTTTTTCTTTCTTTTCCTCAGATTCACTGATTGTTTCTTTTGCCTACTCAGAGCTGCTTTTATATCCCTCTAGTGACTTCTTTCATTCAGTTATTCTACTTTTAAGTCCCAGAATATCTTTTTGATTGTTTTTTATGTTCCCTATCTCTATTAATATTTCTGTTTTGGTCATGCAACATTTTCTTGACTTTGTCCACACTTTTTTTTTTTTTTAGCTCTTTGAGCATCTTTTAGACAGTTGTTTTGAAGTCTTTGTCTAATTGCGGCACCTGGGTGGCTCAGTCGGTTAAGCATCCGACTTTGGCTCAGGTCATGATCTTGTGGTTCGTGGGCTCAAGCTCTGTGTCAGGCGCTGTGCTGACAGTTCAGAGCCTGGAGCCTGCTTTGGATTCTGTGTCTCCATCTTTCTTTGCCTTTCCCCTGCTTGTGTGTGCTTGCGCTCTCTCTCTCTCTCTCTCTCTCTCTCTCTCTCTCTCTCTCTCGCTCTCTCTCTCTCTCTGTCAAAAGTAAATAATAAAAACATCAAAAAAAATTAAAGTCTTTGTCTAATAAGTACACAATGTGGTCTTTCTCAAGGACAATTTCTCTTGAATTTTTTTTCCCTTAGAATGTGCTAAACTTTCCTGTTGCTTTGTATGTCATGTGATTTGTTATTGTTGTTAAAAACTGGACATTTGGAGGTTGCTTTTTGTTTGTTTAATGGTTGTGGGGTGTCTGTGCTGGAGATCAGTCTGAGGTATAAACTTAAGGTCTTCTCTGTTTTTTTCTGAGACTGTGCCTTTCCCTGGGCATGTATGATGATTTTCTGTATTCCCCCATATATGTGATTGATTTGGAACATCCTAGTCCATGAATTTTTGCTTCCCAAAAGGGGAATGAGAGAAACCTGATGAAGGGAGGGGAGTAGAGGGGATAGATGTCTGTCCTTTAAATCCCCTGTAAAATCATTTTAGCCAGTGAGGGAGAGGCTTTGCAACAATGGCTGCCCATCTGTCGTCGCACCTCCAGTCATTAGAAGCAGTTTGGGCACAGATCTGTGGTGCCTGGAGGAAGGGGTCCCTGTTGCCCACCCTGGCTCTAGCAAGCTGCTGCAGAATATGTGTATGGCTGCCTGCTCTGGGGCTCAGAGCTGGAGGAGTTGGGAGGTGGATAACTTATACAATGCTCAGAGCTGAGATTGAGCAATTAAAGCAACTTAGCATATTGTAAGCCTTCAGTAGACTCTAGAGTTTCAATATAGTTATATCAGATTGATTCTGTCAGTGCCTTTGTGGTCCAGTGAAGAGACAGGTTCCTGGTGCTTGTTGTCCCACCATCTTCCCCCTAGCTGGGCCTGCAGGTACTGTTTGTAGTATCTTTCCTGTGACCGGCTGTGTGCCGAGTTGTTCCAGGCCAGTATTGGCCACTGACCCGTCCTGTCTTTCCCTTAGGATTTGGATCCTCCAGGTCTCTTGCTGGGCTCGTCCAGGTCTCTTACTCAGCTGGGGCTAGGGGAGGAGTCCTCTGTGCTTCCCAGGATGGACATAGCTCCAGTCTCCATGAGATGGGCCCAGAGAGGGCCTCACTCAGTTGAATGACAGCTGGGGGAGAGTGTGATATCAGAGCTGTGTTCAGATGACACCAGGAACCTATCGTATGTGACTTGTGTTTTGGTGCCAGTGCTGGTGGCCACAACTCACTTCCATCTTACCATCTCCATTCTTGACCTTCGCTGATGTCAGTTTTAAAAATGTTTTATTTATTTTTGAGAGAGACAGAGTGCGAGTGGGGGAGGGGCAGAGAGAGAGGGAGACACAGAATCCAAAGCAGACTCCAGGGTCCCAGCTGTCAACACAGAGCCCGACGTGGGGCTCGAACTCACGAGCTGTGAGATCATGACCTGAACTGAAGTCAGACTGACTGAGCCACCCAGGCGCCCCTGCTGATGTCATTTTTATTCTTTCTTCAGTCCTGGGCTAATGCCCACTTCTCTGGACCTTTTTTCTCACTCATTCTTCACACTCGTCTCTCCACAGTGCTTTCCAGCATTGTCGTATTCTACAGTATGCATATATCTTTTAATAATTCTTGAAAACCAGTTACTTTCTTACAGTCATATTTTCCTACATACGGACATTGACCTCTGCACAGCATCACGTGTCCCCAGTAGATGTAATCCAGCTAAAAGACATTGACAGTAGAACAAGTTGTAGAACGTGTTTCACCCCTGGCCCAACCCTTTCCTTATATGCTGTGCCTAGTGAGGCCCTCCCAATTCTGCGACCTTGGCATTCCAGTAGTGCAAAGCAGCTGTGTCCAAAACCTAATCCCAACTTCCTTTGCCTGAAAAGAGTTCTATATTCTGGTTCTGTAGTGTGTCAGATGTACCTTTGTGATGGGTCTTCCTCCTTCCCAGTAATGTCAACTTGTACTTCATCAGAACACTTCTGTGCTTTCAGGTTGTGGGCACGGAGTGGACAATGAGGAGGTACCTTTGGAAGAGAGCATTTCTGTAGGAGTGTCACAGATCAGGACTCTTGAGGCAGATTCATCTCCCCAGGAGGCCCAGCCCTTTGAGATGCACGGCCCGATCTTGAGAAACATTCTGCGCTTGGCTGAGCACCAGGAAACTTATCCTGGGGAAAAACCGTATACGTGTGGGAAACAATTCTGTTTAGCTGCCAACCTTCAACAGTATGAGGGGCAGCACACTAGAGAGGTTCCCTTCAGAAGTTATGTGGACAGAGCCTCGTTTATAAAGAGCTGTACAGTCCATGTGTCAGAGAAGCCCCTTACCTGTGAGGAGACAGGGAAGGACTTCTTAACCAGCATGGGATTTCTCCAACAACAGGTCACTCACACTGGGGAGAAGCTGAACAACGAGTGCGGGGCTATCTTTCACAATGGAAAAAGTCGTCACCACTGTGGAGAATGCAAGAAAGCCTTCAGCTGCACAGACACACTTGCTCAGGATCAGAGAGTCCTCACTAGAGAAGGGCTTTATGAATGTGGCAAATGTGGAAAAGCCTGTACCCGAAGATGTAACCTCATCCAGCACCAGAAAGTCCACACTGGAGAAAGACCTTATGAATGCAGTGAATGTGGGAAATTCTTTACCTACTACTCCAGTTTCATTATACATCGGAGGGTTCACACTGGAGAAAGGCCCTATGAGTGCAGTGAATGTGGGAAATCCTTTAGCCAAAGCTACAGCCTCAATAGCCATAGGAAAGTTCACACTGGAGAGAAACCTTATGAGTGCAGGGAATGTGGAAAATCCTTCAGTCAAAGGTCCAACCTCATTCAACATCAGAGAGTTCACACTGGAGAAAGGCCTTATGAGTGCAGTGAATGTGGGAAGTCCTTTAGCCAAAACTTCAGTCTCATTTACCACAGGAGAGTTCACACTGGAGAAAGGCCTCATCAGTGCGGCGAATGTGGGAAATCCTTTAGCCGAAGCTCCAGCCTCATTCACCACAGAAGACTTCACACTGGAGAAAGGCCTTATGAGTGCACTAAATGTGGGAAATCCTTTAAGCAAAGTTCCAGCTTCAGTTCACATCGGAAAGTCCACACAGGAGAAAGGCCTTATGAGTGTGGGGAATGCGGAAAATCTTTTAGCCATAGCTCCAACCTCAAGAACCATTGGAGAGTTCACACTGGAGAAAGGCCTATTGAGTGCAGTGAATGTGGAAAGTCCTTTAGCTGTAAATCTAACCTTGTCAAACACCTGAGAGTCCACACTGGAGAAAGGCCTTACGAGTGTGGGGAATGCGGAAAATCCTTTAGCCAAAGCTCCAGCCTCATTCAACACCGGAGAGTTCACACTGGCAAGAGGCCTACTGAGTGCAGAGAATGTGGGAAATCCTTTAGCTCCAAATCTGACTTCATTCAACACCAGAGATTCCATACTAGAGAAAGGCCTTAGGTGTACAGGGACATGTGGTTTCCTTTTAGATAATTACACTGGAGGAGGGAAGTTGTGAAGAAGCCGTCTGGCAAATTTAAGCCTATATGTCTGAAAATTCATAGTGGGGAGATCCAAGTATGTGAGAATCTATAAGGAGCTGTGTTACACTTTCTAACCTGTCCAGGGCTTTTGCCAGATTTATGTCACTGCCAGTTTCTGTGGCAGAGTTTTGTCCTCTCTACCACTCAGCAGGTTCACACAGTGTGCATCAGTTACCACCACAGTGTGCTCAGGGAAGCTCCCCCCTTTGCTGGAGGAAATCATGATTAGTCTTAGCCCTTATAGGGTCTTCATTCTCTTCTCTTGTAGAAGTTAGGGCACGGCCCTGACCCAGTTTGGGCCCAGTGGACCCAATCTGAGTTCTGCCAGTAACTTGCCGAGAAGGACTGCATTTTCAATGTGTTAGTTTTGTGTGACACTCACCTTGGATTTTCCTATCTTCCAAGTCACCAACCTGGGAATTCCCTGCCTCATACTGCTTTGGATTTTGCAATAATGAAGACATTATTGCTGGGGCGCCTGGGTGGCTCAGTTGGTTAAGCGTCCGACTTCGACTCAGGTCATGATCTCGCGGTTTGTGAGTTTGAGCCCCACGTCAGGCTCTGTGCTGACAGTTCAGAGCCTGGAGCCTGCTTCGGATTCTGTGTCTCCCTCTCTCTCTGCCCCTCCCCTGCTCATGCTCTGTCTCTCTTATGTCTCAAAACTAAATAAAACATTAAAAAAAAAAAAAAGACACTATTGCTTAAGCCACCTTTGATCTTGGGGTTCTATGCACTGCGTGAGGTGATTTGAAAACACCTGGGCTCTGCCAGCATTAAGGAGTGAACCGCTTTCGTGGGGTTCCCAGTACTTTGTGTGCCTCAGAGATGACAGTTTGATGAAAGAATATAGCTCTCTTTCCAGCTTTGGCCTAATTTATGCTGTTGCCCAAGGTCTCCTAGGAAAGACTGCAGGGCCTTGTCTTAATTTGGGGACTGGGTATCGAGATTTTTTGGTGGGCTCAGAACACTGAAGAGTCAGGAAGTTCACAGCATCCAGTGCTTCTGAGAACAACATGAATTGTTTTTCTTTTTCACGGTGGATGTCCCATAATGCTCAGTGTTGATGGAATTCTCTGCCCCAGTCCTACAAAGGAGCCATGTGCCCTGATACCCAGAATTCACTAGGCTAGTGTCATGGTAAGAATACAGGGCCCTGGGGCAACTGTAATTGGTATAGAAACACTGCAGTGGAGGGGACTGCAGCTAAGTAGACAGGACATGCCCCTTCTCAAATTGTATCAGAATGCTCCGATGACTGTGAATCTGCAGTGTTAGTGTGCACAAATCCTCAGGACCTCCAGGTACATGCATCTTTGCAGCTGAGGTCTTTGTCAAAGAAAATCTATTGGTTTTGTGGATTCCCATAGGCGTTCTGGTATGTTCACCTAAAGGCCATTTCTACGCAGATAGGAAAATAGGCATACAGAGAAAGGAGATCCCTTAATCTGTTGATGTGGCTCTGTGACTGAGCCAGCATTCTTGTTGACTCAGGTGGAATAGATTTAACTGCTCATAAATATTTGCTACCACTGAAGGCAAATCTGCTTTTCCAAGGTCATCAGGCAAGAGAGAGAGTCAACATAGAGCCGCCAAACCTAATTTTATGAAAAAAGTGGGAGATCTAAGGGTGGTTTTTTTTAAACTCTTTTGTAGAACTTTATTCAGGTATAGTTGACATGCAATATATTGCACCTATTTGAGGTGTACAGTTAAGTTTTGACATACGCATAAACCCACAGAACCTCATCATAATCATAATGAACATGTCCATCACCCCTAATGTACCTCATGTTTCTGATCTGTCTTTCCCCTGTTCAGGCAACCACTGACTTCCCTTCATTTATAATAAATTAGTTTGTATTTTCTAGGATTTTCTATTATCTGAGTCATAAAATGTTTTTTTTTTCCTTGTTTGATTTATGATTTGTAATTATTTTGAGATTCTTCAGTGATGCTTATATAAGTATTTCACTCTTTTTATTGCTGTGTAACATCTTTTCTATGGATATACCATTTGTTTATCCATTCATCTTTCAGGAGTCTTTTAGGTACCTCGTTTTAGCTATTGAAAATAAAACTGCTGGAACATTTGTATGTATGTATGTATTTTTCACTTCTCTTGTGTTAGTCACTCAAAGTAAAATGCCTGAGTCAAAGGGTAAGTGAATGTTTAACTTCTAAAGAAACCGCCAGACTGATCTAAAATGATCGTTTGCTTTTGCATACCTACCAGGAGTGCATGAGAGTCCCAGTTCTTTCACATCCTTGCCAGGACGTGGTATCAGTCTTTTCGTTCAGTCTTTGGAATTTACCCATTTAATAAGCAAGCAGTAATTTTAATTGCATTTCCTTAAGGATTTATGATGTTGAACATTTTTCTCTTGTATTTATTTGCAATCTGTAGATCTTCTTGATAAAATGTCTGTTTGTATCTTTTGCTTGTTTTTGTTCCTTGGGTGCTTTCCTGCTGTATACAATGTAATGGCCACCCCCCCCCACACACACACACTTTTTAAGTTTAATCTGCACTATTTACATATTCTCCAACATATTCTTCAATCTAGGCTTTCAATAATACAGCGTAGTCCTGGTTCGCAGTGTCTTTCAAGTTCTCTGGGGTGAGTACTCCCACTGTGGCTGATTTCAGACTGCCAGTGTGATGTCACCGAGCACAGTCGGGGAGAGTTGCTAGAGGCGCAGCATTGTTTCCGCCATCCTGAGCCAGCGGCCGCATGTAACCTGTAGAGCACTGATGATAATAAAACACAGTAAAACGATTTAGGAATCGACAAGTCTGGAAGACTTGGTTTTGTTTTTTTTTAAATTTTTTTTCAACGTTTTTTATTTATTTTTGGGACAGAGAGAGACATAGCATGAACGGGGGAGGGGCGGAGAGAGAGGGAGACACAGAATCGGAAACAGGCTCCAGGCTCCAAGCCATCAGCCCAGAGCCTGACGCGGGGCTCGAACTCACGGACCGCGAGATCGTGACCTGGCTGAAGTCAGACGCTTAACCGACTGCGCCACCCAGGCGCCCCTGGAAGACTTGTTTAATAGAGGTGTCGTTGGCAACACATAAGCCGCACATAGTTCAGAGTATACTTTAATGTTTTGATACATGCTTAACATCCCTAAAACCAAACATTTCATTGGAAACATAACGGAAGATGTATCATATTGACAATAGTGCAGTTAGATACTTCAGTTCAAGAAACAAAACAAAGCAGGAAAGATATTTGAAGTACAGGAAATTCTTGGAAAAAAGTCAAACTTTGAAAATGTTTTCTCACAAAGGATCAGAAAGAATGCAAATTAACAGTTGAGATGCAATTTGCCAACGGTTTATTTCAGGGTCAAAGCCTGTTTTTATTCTAAACCCTCTGGGAGTTTGTATGTTCTTGTTGACAGAAAAACTGTAAGTAATCCAATGTAATTCTCAGCTTCGGGTTCTATAAAATGATTGGAGAATTTCAACAAATTTAAAAACATTCAGAGGAAATGTTTATAGTTTAAAGTGTTACTATGCTCCCCACATTCTCGATTTTATCACCCATATTTAACTGAGGAGCAGACCTTAGCCCCTAATTTCTAAAGTTTTACAGTGCATATAAACTTAAGGTTTATTGCAGTCTCTCCCGTTTCAGTTGTCTATATTTGGTATGTTTTGTAACAAGAAGTACAAGTAGCACTGATGTTTGGAGAAGATAATAGTCTGTTGTCCCCTTAACCTCCGGCACAGGGGTGGAGCTCAGGGAACAGATCTTTCTAGCTATAATCGCGGCTCTCTGCAGGCATCTGGCAGGGGTGAAATGTATTTGTGTGATGATCCTCATGTATTTGAATGAAAATTTTAAAGTAAGTTCAAAGATGAAATAAGAACGAAAGGAAGGGGGTAGACAAGAGTCAATAGGCAAAACAACAATTGAATCAACTAAATAAGAGAAAATAAACTGGTAAGGGGCCAGAAATCATTTTGAAGATCTATCAAAAAATATATTTAATATACAAATTAGATACGGTTCATTGACTTGGAGTAGGAAGTAAGCAATTTTGTTTACATCTGAGAAAGCACAGTAGATACTTAAGAGTCCTCAGGGGTGGGGGGGCAGGGTAGCTCAGTCGGCCGAGGGTCTGACTTTGGCTCAGGTCATGATCTCAGGGTTTGTGAGTTTGAGACCCACATTGGGCTCTGTGCTGTCAGCGCAGAACCTGCTTTAAATCCTCGGTCTCCCTCGCTGTCTGTCCCTTCCCCGCTCATGCTCACTAGTTCGTCCTCTCTCTCTCTCTTCAAAAATAAACGTTAAAAAGGGGCTCCTGGGTGGCTCAGTCAGTTAGGCGTCTAACTTCAGGTTGGTCATGATCTTGCAGTATGTGGGTTTGGGCCCCGCATCAGGCTCTGTGCTGACAGCCTGGAGCCCGCTTCAGATTCTCTCTCTCTGTCTCTCTCTCTCTCTGCCCCTCTCCTGCTCTCTCTCTCAAACTAAACATTAACTTTGTTTTAATTAATAAAAATAAATTCAGATATAATTCACACCAAAAAAAAAAAAAAAAGCCTGTTTAAAGTATAGTTCAGGGGTGCCTGGGTGGCTCAGTTGGTTAAATGTCTGACTTCGGCTCAGGTCATGATCTCACAGTTCGTGGCTTCGAGCCCCATGTCAGGCTCTGTGCTGACAGCTCAGAGCCTGGAGCCTGTTTCAGATTCTGTGTCTCCCTCTCTCTCTGACCCTCCCCCACTCACACTCTGTCTCTCTCTGTCTCTCAAAAATGAATAAATGTTAAAAAGTAATAAATTATAAATTATAAAAGAATCCTCAAAGGTAGGGCATCTGGGTGGCTTAGTCAGTTAAACATCTGATTTGATCTCCACTCAGGTCTTGATCTCAGGGTCATGAGTTCAAGCCCCGCGTCGGACTCAGCACTGGGCATGAAGCCTACTGTAAAAAAAAAAGAATGATCAGAGGAATGGCAGCTCATGGTAGGTTACTGCTACCTTGGTCCCATCCATTAAAGCCCCTATACTCACGTAATTGAAATGAATGAAGCCATTCAGTTGTCCACTGGCAAATGTTTTGCCGTTCTATATATCCTATTCAGTGTCTATTTCAACAACCTTTCAATCACATCCACCCAGAAAGGTGAATTCAACAGTTAATCACTTTCAAAGGAGCACAATACACCTTTACTCAGTTGCCCATGGGATATCTTAGAAGTTCAGCCATCACACATCACCAATACTGGCAGAACTCTAATTGGACTCGGCTGTCCCCAGGCACCCATTTATAGCACTACACTGAGGACCTGCTCCTGTGAGGGAGCATACTAGACACACAGGACATGCAAATAATCATTGTTGCACTTACAGAAGCAGATGGACTGTTGCCCTCCCCCATGAAGTTCAGGGTCATGCCACCTCAGTGGAAGTCCTGGATTCATCTAGTGTGCCTAAGAGCCACTCTCTTCCTGACATAGTTACAAGGCAACTCCCAATTTTGTCAGTTTGGATCAGTCTCAAGCCAAACCTAGTGAAACCTAGGAATGCCTTTGGGCATTCCTTGTTCCTCTTCTTTCATCCGTCCTTGTCGATCTTGCCCCAGCCCTGATTGGATTGGGATGGAGGCCAGGTCAAGGCTTGAGTTTTTATTGTGACAAATGATCATCTCACCATCAAATGCCCCTCTGGCTATCTGTCAGAGTTATTTGGTACCTTGATAAATGTTGATTTGCTTAGCCTACGCCACAAGCTTTGCCAAATATTCCTGGCTATAAAGGGTACTTAATTTCTAATGCCTGTGATAATCTCACTCAAAGTAGAGAGATCGTGGCTCCAGGACTTACACCCACAACAGTGTGAATAGCAGAGTGGCCGAGAAAGACTAAAACTGGACTTACCTGACAAGAAATCCCACTAAGGAATGCAGGTTCCCTCCAACCACACAGTCACCCAGTCCACACTAAGCCAACGTGGTCAGTGTGCTCTCAATGCCTTTAGTTATAGCGCTCGCACAGAACAAATGCTATTGCCCGGCCTTCTGGCTTCTCATAGTTTGGCTATACCTTCTTGGGATACATAATAGCATGTCCCTGGAACACTGCAGGCCATGAGCAGACCATCTGGCAATGCAACAGCCATCTAGCTATATTTTGGCACACTGACACCCATAGTTAAATGGCCTTTTAAACACCACTGCCATAGCCAACCACTAGTTAGCACCCTAATTTTGTTCCCATCACACTGGCAAAATTCTGTATAGCAGGACATGTCATAAGTTTCCCTCTCAACTGCCTGGCCATGTTGAAGCCTATTCAGATGATCTTAAAGAAACTTTGGCCATAGCACTATCCACAACCTATTGACCTATTTGGCTGGACACATTTCCAAATCTAAACCTCGATTGTTCTCCTGGCCTTCCCTTTAAAAACTAACTCCAAGGACACCTGGGTGGCTCAGTTGGTTAAGTGTCCAACTTGATTTTGGCTCAAGTCATGCTCTGTGTCAGACTCTACACTGACAGCATGGATCCTGCTTGGGATTCCCGCTCTCTCTCTCTCTCTCTCTCTCTCTCTCACTCTCCCTCCCTCCCACTTGTGCTTGCTTGCTCTCTCCCTCTCTCTCTCAAAAATAAATAAATAAATAAATAAATGTAAAAAAAAAAAAAAGAAAAGAAAAGAAACAACTCCCAACTAGTCAGGATGATCACTATAATGTCCCGACCAAAATGCTTCCTGACAGCATAGAAATTCTTGGTTCTCAGGTCAAATGCTAAGACCAAGATTGTAGCCCCAAGGACCATTTTTCCAAATATGCCTCACTTCTGTAGGCATATTTGCTCCACCTCAGACTTCTCTTAATTTGACCTGCCCCATCACCATTTGGGGGCTAAACATCACCTTTTGACCTTCTTCCAAAAAAAAATGTTCTGGGTCTTGATTGTGGTTGTAGTTACACGAATCTACCCATGTGATAAAATCACACAGAACACACACACACACACACACACACACACACACACACACACACACATGTAAAATGATAACTCTGAAAAAGGTCTGAAGATTGAACCAATGTCCAGTTCCTGGGTTTGACATAAAGATCATGTCAGATGTTACCAGGGGGAAACTAAGCAAAAGGTAGTCTGCACTGTATTTGCGACTTCTCATGAATCTATAATTATTTCAAAATAAAACATTTTAAAAAATCATGTGTTTGTCTTGCTGAATCCCTCCCACAACTTCCCAGAATAGTCAGAATAAAATCCAAATTTCTAGTCATAGCCTACAAAACCATGTTTATCTGCCCCTTTCCCCTCATCCCTCCATCCATCACTCTCTTCCTTTACTGGCCCTACTGGCCTTCCCCTGATTCCACCACCAAGCCAGGCTCTCACTAGCCTCAGGGTCATGTACATGCTTTTCTCTTTGCCAAGAATTTTTCCTCATCTTTGCACCTGGATGGGATCTTTACTGGGCTCCATAATATCATCTGTTATTTAGTGTCTGCTTCCCTTTCTGTTCTGTACAGTTTAGTGCCCATTTTTCCACTTTTACAGACATGAATCCTGAAGCCTGGGGACAGTGGACATGACCAAGGTCAGCCGGTTGGTAATGGGCACAGCTTAGATGATTTAGAGTCTTGGTCTGTCCCGAGTCAGGCACTTAGCTACTTGCCCACCTTACCCCTCTTCACATGTGAACTGGAAGGAGATAAGAGGATAAAGAGCCAAATTGACTGAAGAATCAATCTCCTTTTCCCACCTGTCCTGTCCCAGACCCTGCCCCGTCTGCTTCACTTTAAATGAGCTTCACCATTTCCTGGTAAGGAAATTCTGGCCTTTCTTTGAAGTTCCTACCAGCCTCCATACATCTGCCCTCCAGTCACATTGTTGGTTCCCCCAACAATGGTCACCTGTGCATCCTTCTTCTTGTCCCTTGACTTACCCCTGTGTGTATCTTCCTGCCTCATCCCTGAACTTTACCTGCCACCTCCTGTCACATGCCTCAGAGCCCAGTAACTTCAGGATCTCACGTCCATGCCTGACTGAGGCCGCTGAAGCTGCCACCCATGCATCTCCTGCTGGGTCATCACATAGATTTCCCCTCTTTGGGGACTACAGGAAAACCTTGGATTGCAAGTAACTTGTCCTGCAAATGTTCCACAAGATGAGCCAACAGGTCTAAGAAATTCTAACTTGATAAACGAGTGATGTCTTGCAATACGAGTAGTCCATGACACTGAACATTACATGATCACAACTGCGCTGATGGTTCCTGAAATTCGCTTTGACGTTTGGGTGCTTTGGATTACAAGCGTGTTTCCAGAACGAATTATGCTCGGAAACCAAGCATACTGTACTTGTATCTAGATCTTGATACTCTACGTTCATTTTCTTTATGGATTCGATAATGATGTTTAGTGGCATTATGTGTTAGTCACGGTTTCAGAAACATGAAGCAGAAGAATATCCTTGCCTACAGGCGGGTCACGACCTCAGCTCTTTTATGCTTCCTACTGCATTCTTGGATCTTTTGTCTTTCAGATGTCATCTTCAGTCTGTCATCTGACTCACCAATTCTTTCAATATCTCATTCTCCTATTTATTCTACCCAGTCCTATCTTTATAAACATTTTCCATGACTGATATTTTCCCAATTTTTGTTAGCATATCTTCTTCCTGTGGCCTTTGTCTTTCCTCATCTCCTTGATTATTTTACCTTCTTATTTGAATTTCTTTGTACTTCTCTTCCATCACTGTTTTCTAGATGTCATATGTCGTTGACTACGATCTTTGTGATTTTTGTGATTTTTCCATATCTAATTACTTTTCCCAGGATGTGTGCATTGCCCTGTCTCACGTGTGTCTGGAGGAAAGGCCAAGGTCCGTGTGCTGATGCAGGGAGTACGAAACAAGGGGAGGGGGGCAGGGAAGGGAGCCCAGCTCCCGCTACACTAGGCAACCAGGAGTTTGCATCTCAGCCCGGCCAGGGTGGAGGCGTCATCCAAACTGTCATCCCAAAGGTTGGGGGAATGAGAGAGGATGGACAACAGCGCAGGGACAGCTGGCCAGCCTGACTGACGGCTCCTTAAATCCTCTTGCCTGGTATCAGTGCCTATTCCAGCACCACAGAGGGAAGCTGGTACAGGAAGGAAGGTAATGGCTATCCCGAGGCCATGAAGGTGGGAAAGGAAACCACTTTTGTTTCTTTTTTTTTTTAATGTTTATTTTTGAGAGAGAGAGAGCAGGGGAGGGGCAGAGAGAGAGAGGGAGAGAGAGAATCCCAAGCAGGCTCCATGCTGTCAGCTCAGAGCCCAATGTGGGGCTTGAACCCATGAACCGTGAGATCATGATCTGAGCTGAAGTCAGATGCTTAACTGACTGAGCCCCCCAGGCGCCCCTAAAGACACTTTATTTCATATATATTGTTGATTTCATTAACCCAGGCACCCCAAAAACACTTTTCTTTAACTTGTCATCCCTGCATCTCTGTGCTTGATCTCCCCATGTTGTGGAACAGGACTCTGAAAGTTGCTGTTCTCTGTGCTTCCCTCTAACTTCTCATTTCTCTACCTCAATTTGGGGGGGAGGGCAGCAGCCCTTGCAAGGTCCCTACCTCTCCTGGCCCCTGAGGCTGTCTTGACGTTTCTGCTCTATAAACCCTTCTGTGGTTCATTTGACTCTGTCCCTCCTGCGGCTGCCGGGTCAGTTTAGCTCACACCCTCTCTCACCTGGAATATTCATTTCAAACAGATGCATAATTAATGAGAACTTACAAGTGTCCAGCTGTACATAAACCACTCAGGATGCAGTGCAGGAAAAAAAAAAATTCTGTCTGTGAGTTGGTTCAATTCCAGAGTGACAGATAAGAAGACAAGTGGGAAGAGTATAGTTTGTCTGCTGGAGATCGTCGCTATGGAGAAAACTGAAGCAGAGGGTGACCAAAGACCTCCTGGTGGGAGGGGTCCCGAGACGCGAGGAAACGTGTCCAGCGCAGCCTAGGAGAGAAGAGCAGAGAGCTGTGGGTCCCTCCCCCAAGGGGCAGAGGGAGGGGACAATGAAAGACCCACCGTGGGAGTGAGGCCACCAGGTCCTGGAACTGTGGGGGCCTGTGAGGCTTCGGCAGAGCAAGCAAAGGGGCAGACAGGCCACTGGAGCCAGAGCGACAGGGTCTCCAGGCCACTGTCAGGATGCCGGTCACACTGTGTCCGTGACCCTCAGAATGCGGTCTGAGGGTGCCGCCGTCCTCCACACTGGCTCCTGTCTTGGGCTCCTGTCTACGCAGAGAGTAAGTGTATAAACTCAGGGCGAGGTGACACACGTTTTCTGTCTGTTGAATCTGATGACGTAAAAGCCCCTGTATTTCGTGTGCCTTTGTTTTCGTGTTGGTTTCGCATCTCTGCTAATTCATTTCTCTTGCATTTTGTGAAACGGTGGGTCTGTGACATGTTGGGGCGTAGGGAGGTCTTTTACCTTCACCAAGGGCGGCCTGCACCCTGGCAGATTGATTCTGGAAGCCATCGGGGAGCTTCAGCAGAGGGGGGACGTGGTCAGGTGGTTATAGAGGGTCCCCGGAACGGCTGCTTTGAGGAGAGAAAACTGGCAGGTGGAGAGGAGGCCAGACAGGAGCCGATCCCCGCCAGTGAGGTGTGATGGGGGCTGTGCAGCAGTCGAAGTGGTTTGACTCCGGAAATGACTTGAAAGTGGAGGACAGACGGACGATGTTTGGACTGCCTGACAGGTACCTTCCGTCAAAAATCCATTCCATCTGCTTCCCCGAGTCTCTCTCATCTTGTACGGGGTGGTCGCTTCCTCTACAAAGAGTTGGGACACAGAAGAGCCCAGTTTCCCAAAATCTATTGCTGCCACTCTCCCCTCCCCCTGCCCCCCAGTGGGTACACGGTGGCCTTCCCAGCCACATTTCAAACCAGGGGCCTGTCACTATTGTTAACTCCGCCCTCCCTGACGGTGAGTCTCAGCCATGCTGTGCTTTCTCGACATAAAATAAGAACCCAGCTCCCTTCCCGCTAAAATAATGTTTGTTTCAGTCCCTGCGGTCTTTTTGCTGAACTAGGAACCTCTCCTCTGGGGTCCTGGGGCACCCTCCAACTCACTGCCTGGGATTGACACAGGAAGAGAGAACATTAACCTTGTTCTCTGCCACACTTGCAATCCACAAATCTAGACAATTAGCATCAGCAACTTTGTGTGAGACTCGCTTAAGACAAAACTTGGCGGGAATTTATGTGAGACTAACGTTAATCTTTGCATCCCCCACTCAGTGTGTGTTGTTACATTTCACTGCAGAAATACTAGGATTTGATTGTGGCTGGTTGTCCCAGCCCCAGGGGCGTAACCTAATAACGTATCAGAGAGCTGGAGCTGGGGCGGGATTCCATCGGCAGGCAGATTGTATCCAATCACATCTGTAAATGCATCCCTGACCCCAGACCCTATAAGAGGGAGGAGCCTCCGGAAGGCCCGTCAGATGAGCCCTGTGCAGAGTGTGAGTCACACCGCAGCTCGGCGTTTAGCCCAGGCTCGCCCGGTTTGAAGTTCAGTCTTCCTGAGGTGAGTGTTCAGAACAGAAGGAAATTTTCTGATTTTGTGTGTGTGTGTGCACGTATGTGTACGTAGGCATAGCTCGGGGCGTGGGGGGAACATTCCTAGGTGCAAAGTTATGGGGGTCCCTCAAGTGTGAGGGATGGTCTATTGTTTCAACAGTTCTGTGTAAAAACCTGGGTGGATTGGGGCGCCTGGGTGGCTCAGTCGGTTGGGCATGTGACTTCGGCTCAGGTCATGATCTTGTGGTTGACTGAGTTCGAGCCCCTTGTCCGGCTCTGTGCTGACAGCTCAGAGTCTGGAGCTGCTTCGGATTCTGTCTGTCTGTCTGTCTGTATCTCTCTCTCTGCCCCTCCCCCACTCGTGCTCTGTCTCTCTCGCTCTCAAAAATAAACAATAAAAAAAAAAACCTGGGTGGATTGCAGGAGACTTCTCCTGGGAAAGTCTTTTTTTTTTTTTTTTTAAGTTTATTTATTTTTGAGAGAGAGAGAGGAAAAGCTCAAGCATGAGGGGGGGAAGGGCAGAGAGAGAGAGAGAGAGAGAGAGACACTGGGAGAGAGAGAATCCCAAGTAGGCTCCATGCTGTCAGTGCAGAGCCTGCTGAGGGGCTCGAACCCACAAATCTTGAGATCATGACCTGCACCAAAATCGAGAGTTGGATGCTTAACTGATGGGGAGCCACCCAGGCGCCCCTCGTGGGAAAGTCTTTTTGTGTGGCTCTGTTATCTTGTTAATTTTATGTTTCTTGGTAATTTACTTTTATTACGTCTTGTGAACGTGTTGGCTCACGGCAGATTGGGATGAATAGGTTGGAGCTGAAATTTAAAGGATGGGTGTCATAGGGTGCCTGGGTGGCTCAGTCAGTTAAGTGGCCACCTCTTGATCTCCGCTCAGGTCTTGATCTCAGGGTCACGAGTCTGAGCCCTGAGTTGGGCTCCGCACTGGGCGTGGCACCTACTTAAAAAAAAAGTAAAGGGTGGGTACTAGGTATTTAGCAGACTTTTACTGAGTGCTTATCATATGCCAGCGAATGCTCTATTATGTATTAACTCTTTTAGCTCCCATGGCAAGTCTGGGTGCTGGGTATTATCAGAGATCAGAGTCCTCATGACACAGACAAGAACCTGATGGCTAATATGTCTGGGGTCACACAGCTTGTAAATGCCCGATTCCAGATTAAGAACCCTGGCAGGATGAGCACCTGGGTGGCTCAGTCAGTTAAGCATCTGCCTTCAGCTCAGGTCATGATCTCCCGGTTTGTGAATTGAAGCCCCTCTGTGCTGACAGCTCAGAGCCTGGAGCCTGCTCCGGATTCTGTGTTTCCCTCTCTGTCTGCCCCTCCCCACCGCTCATGCTCTGTCTCTCTCTCTCTCTCTCTCAAAAACAAAGAAAACATTAAGAAAAAAAAAAAAAGACCCCTGGAAGGCTGGAGTTTGTTTTGTTTTGAGATATAATTGATGTATAACATTATGTTAGTTTCAGGTGTACAACATATGATTCGATATTTGCATACACTGCAAAATGATCACCACAATAAGTCTTGTTAACATCCATCCCCTTCCATAGTGTCATTTTTTTTCTCTTATGATGAGAACTTTTAACATGGCAGTCAGGGTTTTAATTCCAAAGTCTTAGCCATAGTAGTGTTCCACAGCTGTGTCTGTGCAGGATTGAGTGCATGTCTACAAGTGTGAGCGTGTGGTCCGTGTGCGCCTGGGATAATCCGGAAATGAAACTTGTGGGGAGGCCCAGAAGAAGAAGGGGGCATGGATTCTACAGGGAAAAAAAAGAGGGAGGGAGGCCAGTGTACCTGGGTACAGAGAACCAGCCACCACACCTAAGGTGGGGCCAGAGGGTGAGATGGCCCAGGCAAGGCCTCCTGAGACCAGGAAGGACTTGGTACTTTTCTTTAATGCAACAGGTAGGCATAGAAGGAGTCAGGTGGAGTGTGACCTGAGCATATGGGCATTTAATAAAAGTTGACTAGAAGCTTTGTGATAAACGGATTAAGAAAAGACAAGAATGTATTCACCGTTCTATGGGGTTTTCCCCAGAATCCTCCTGGCCTCATTAACTGACAGGATCAGGGTGGCTAGTCTGATTAGAGCTTGACACAAAAGCACAAAATGGCATCAACGAACAGAAATTAATCAGGTCTTTGTGTGCCCACATACCAACCCTACCACTCATTTTCTGAATTTGTGGTGTGAAATTTGCTGTTTTAAAAAAATACAAATTTGGAGGGGCGCCTGGGTGGCTCAGTCGGTTAAGCGGCCGACTTCGCTCAGGTCATGATCTCACGGTCTGTGAGTTTGAGCCCCTCGTCGGGCTCTGTGCTGACAGCTCAGAGCCTGGAGCCTGTTTCAGATTCTGTGTCTCCCTCTCTGTCTGACCCTCCCCCGTTCATGCTCTGTCTCTCTCTGTCTCAAAAATAAATAAACATTAAAAAAAATTTTTTTTAAATAAAAAAATACAAATTTGGGCGGGGGGGGGGGGGTCGCCTGGTGGCTAAGCGTCCGACTGGTCGGACTGGTTGCCTGGTCGGTTAAGCGTCCGACTTCCTTTCCGGTGATGATCTCAAGGTTTTGTGAGATTGAGCTCTGAGCTGGCAGCACAGAGCCTGCTTGGGATTTTCTCTCTCTGCCCCTCTCTCTGCCCCTCCTTCACCTGCACTGTCTCTGTCTCTCTCAAAATAAATAAGTAAACTTTTTAAAAACTATAAAAATACAAGTCTTTGAAATTTTAACCATCCATAAAATGGGAGGACACAAAAATAGAGCAACAATATGGACGTAGAATTAAATCTTTCATTCATTCAGCATCCCAATGGTGTGGCTACAGTTACCCAGATAATGTGATTTGTAGCCAGAAATCAATATGGAGAAATGCAAACTCAATTTCATCTCTGCTGGATCCTACCCTTGGGTGGAAGAGAACAGGAATCAGAAATAGATCAACATAAAATTATAGCTCTGAGAAAAGCAGTGAAGGAAGGAATGTTTTTCATAAGGAAGGGGAATCATTGATAGGGAAAAAAACCAGTAAGAGAAAGTTTCCTAAGGAATGTATCTTTGGACTGACACAGAGGGGATACCTGGAGGGAAGGAGGTGGAGAAGGTGGGTGAGTGGGTTGTGCAAATGTCTGTGTCTGATGTAAGAGGAGTTTCCAACACAGGATGAGATCATTTGTATGGATTCCTTTCTCTTCTATTTCATTCGCTTTATTCTCAACTTTTTCTAATATTTTGTTATTTATTCTGAGAGAGAGAGAGAACAGGCAGAGGAGGAGCAGAGAGAGAGGGAGAGGGAGAATCCGAAGCAGGCTCTGTGCTGTCAGTGTAGAGCCCGAGGAGGGATCGATCCCACAAACCGTGAGATCATGACCTGAGCTGAAATCAGGTCGGATGCTTAACTGACTGAGCCGTCCAGGTGCCCCTAAAATTGAACATTTTTATTGAAGTGTAATGCACATACAGAAAAATGAAAAAGTGGAAGTAGATAGCTTGGGGGATTTTTACAGAGAAACTCTCCTGCATAAACGACCTCCAAGATCAAGAGGTGGAGGGGCGCCTGCCTGGTTCAGTCGGTAGAATGTGTGACCCTAATTTCAGGGTCATGAGTTCAAGCCCCAAGTAGGGTTTGGAGCCTACTTTAAAAAAAAAAAAAAAAAAAAAACAGACCAAGAGGTGGAATACTGCCAGCGGAAACTGCGAGTAGAACATCTCACAATTCTGTTTAGTTCTGGGGTGGGGTCCTCCTATGCAGCCCTCCATGTGTGTACCTATCCCAGTATCTACTGTGGTTCCCCAAAGTAACCAACTTCTTAAATAATATTGATAGTATTATGCTTTTTTTGTTGTTGTTTTTAGTTTATTTATTTATTTTAGAGAGAGAGAGAGTGAGTGAGCAGGGAAGATGCAGACAAAGAAGGAGAAAGAGAAAGAATCCCAAGCAGGGTCCGGACTCCAAGTGCAGAGCCAGACACCGGGTTTGAACTCACAAACCGTGAGATCATGACCTGAGCCCAAGCTGGATGCTTAAACCGACTGAGCCAACCAGGCGCCCTTTGTGGGTTTTTTTTTTTTTTAATGTTTATTTATTTTTGAGAGAGTGAGAGAGAGGCAGAGTGCAAGCAGGAGAGGAGCAGTGAGAGAGGGAGACACAGAATCCAAAGCAGGCTCCAAGCTCTGAGCTGTCGGCACACAGCCTGATGCGGTGCTTGAACCCACAAACTGTGAGATCGTGACCTGAGCCGAAATTGGCAGCTTAACCCACTGAGCCACCCAGGGCACCAATTGTTTTGTTTTGTTTTGTTTTGTTTTGTTTTGTTTTGTTTTGTTTTGTTTTTTAAAGTAAACTCTACACTCAATGTGGGGCTTGAACTCATGACCCTGAGATCCAGGGCTTCATACTCTACTGACTGAGCCAGCTAGGCACCCCTTGTATGCTTTTGAAATAACATAAATGGGAATAAACAAAATGAATTTTTTCGTTTCTGCATTATTTCATTCAACATTATGGTTGTGGTTATTCTGTTGCATTCATTTACATCGCTATCAAATATAACTCTGTGATTTAATGATAATCTATCCTTTTTAATGTTGGACACTTAGATTGTTTACAACATGGGAATATTGTGAATTATGATGACATAAACACTCTCATTTATGTCTTTGATGCACACGAGTAGATTTTGCTGTTGAATATATGCCCTGGAGTAATACTGGTGAGCTATATCATGGAGAATACATAAATGCACATTTTGTAGATACCAGTCAAAACATGTCCACAGTGAGTACTCACCAGTAGAGACTGAGACTTCTAGGCATTCCTGTCCATGCTGACAGAATGATTTTTCTCATTCTGGCAGATATTTCTTAGAGTGTTATTGTAGTTTTTTTTTTTTTTAAGTTTATTTGTTTTTGAGAGAGAGCATGTGTGTGAGGTGGGAAGGGGCAGAGGGAGAGGAAGAGAGAGAATCCCAAGCTTTCCTGCTGAGTTCTTACTGTATTGTATTAAAAATATTTTTTTACTACAGGTTCTTAAATATATTCTTCCAGGTGGTCTTCTAGAAGCTTTATTTTACATTTCAGAGATTTAAAAAACTCATCTAGAACTAATTTTTGTAAATGGGGTAGGACGGGGGTCAGGATTAATTTTCCCCTTTCTGAATATTCAGTTGACCTAACACCGTTTATTGAAGAAAAAAAAGGCTTTCCTCTCTGCACATGCATTTCAGTGTCGTGTTGTATAGAAAGCAAGTGACAGTATAGATGTCGATCATATCAGGATAACATGCTGTTCTGTTTCCTTATCTATGTGCCATGATCATGGTCTTAATGAATATAATCTCATAATCAGTTTTGTTTTGTGGTTATGTAGATCCTGAAATATTATTCTTCTTCAGAATTGTCTGGGCTATTTTTAGCCTGTTTATGTCTAATTTTAGAATCAGCTGTCAATTTTCTCACACATACACACAAACACAAGCCACTTGCTGGATTTCCAATGGTATAGCATTGAGTTCACAGAGAAACTTGGGGATCATTGACGTTTCCCAATTGGAATTGGGTCTTGCCATCCATGAACATAGTTGTCCTTTATGCCTATGATATTTATTGATATTGTGTATTTCTGTAGAGGACTTGTACATTTTCACTGGAGTTTTTCTTAGATATTTCATGTTTAATGGTAATATATATCATTGAGGTGTTTTTTTTTTGTTTTAAGCTGCTTGTGTTATTATACAATCCAATCGATTTTGGTAAATTGGTCTTGTATCAGACATTTTGCAAAAATTCATTTTGCAAAAATTGTCTAAGATTTGTAGAATATTTGATCCTTTGTTGGCAACAAAATCAGGAAATGTATAAATAATGATATTTGATACATTTTCTTGACTTTTTTACCGGTAAAAGAGTATTCCAATGTTGCATAGAGTTGAAAGTGGCCCTCCACCTCTCAATTTCAAGGAAAAAACTTTTAAGGATAATTTTTGCTGTGTTTTGTAGAACTTTATGATATCAGGGATGTTCTCTTCCTTCCTAGCTTACTAAATGTCTTTTTTGGTAATGAGCACTGACTTTTATGAGGCACTTTTAATGTACCCAAGAAGATGATTATATTGTATTTTCCTAAATTCTCTTCATGTGGTAAGTTACATCAATATTTTTTTAGTTTAACCCAACTTTTCGTTTAGAAAGTTAACCCCACTTGTTTTGTGATCTATTATTCTCTTTATATGTCACTGAATTTGATTTACAAACTTTGTTTTCCGTGAGATATCCTGATCTGTAGTGTAGTTTTCTTTAATGCACTTGTAAAATTTTGTTATCAGGGAGCTGCTGAACTTATTAACTAAAAGGGGAGTGTTCTCACTTTTTTATGCTCTGGGAGAGTCTGTGTAGGATTAGACTTCTTTCTCTCTTAAATGTCTAGTAAAATTCATCCATAAACTCCTCTGAAACTGAATTTTTTTTTAATTTTGGCGGTGCTGAAATTAATTATATACCTCTTCTATTTCTAGCTGGCACTCTTCGAGTATCTACCAGTTGGTGAAACAGATCTTCAGATAAACAAGTCAGTACGAATTGAATATCCAAAGTTGAATCTCTCTGAGAATTCTTGTTAAGAATGGCTTTAGATCTCAGAATTTCATGTCAGGGAGAACCATCTAGGAATGTCCCTGGGTCAGAAAACCTAGAGCATAAGCCCAGCCAAGGACCAGCCATTCAGGGGGAAGAGATCTATGAGTTCCCCAGCGCTCAGCTCAGTTTATTTCAAAACAGTAATAACTCATGCGCAAGGGAGGAGCTGCAAAATCTCTACAACTTATTTCACTCATGGCTGCAGCCAGAAAAACACAGCAAGGATGAAATTATTTCTCGTTTGGTCCTGGAACAGTTTATGATCAATGGCCACTGCAGTGACAGGTCCGTGTTGAAAGAGAAATGGAATACAAGTGGCAGAAACATGGAGAAATTCATGGAAAATCTAACTGACGATGGCATGAAACCACCTGGATTAGTGAGTAAAGGGTTTTGACTCCTGGGGTGAGGGGCAGAGGTGTGTAAGGATTAAGTACAACCTGTTGGAGTTGCCTGGAAGTAGAGACAGGAGAGTCATTGTAGACCCACTTACTAGTTCTCACCAAAGAGACGCTTTACCATTGCTAAGAAAGCAAAAGTGAAAGCAGATGTTTTATAGGCATCTAGTCAGGAGGACATATAAGAGCCACTATCTAAATTGATTAGAGCCAGTGAGATGGTAGGAAGGCTCACTAAGAAGTTGACGATAGAGCAGAAACCTCAAGAATGGGGAAAAGTACCTTAACACAAGCTTGCTCTCCCCTCAGAAAGCCTTAGTATTAGGCTTGTCTCATTGGGAAAGGCACAGTAGCAAGAAATTACCATGAAATTTAAGGCCGGCAGAGATAAGAGCAGAGCAGTGGGTGTGGCAGCACACAGTAGAGGGATCCTGGGAAACTTGATGAGTGCAGGTCTTCCATGAGATCTATTTCCCCACAGTAATCAGGCTTTGTTTATAGGTCCACGTCCACATGCAGGGACAGGAAGCCCTCTTTTCTGAGAATATGCCCTTAAGAGAAGTCATTGTTCATTTCACCAAACAGTTGTCAGCAGGAACCCCAACAGGAGAGAACATGGGGACACGGTCCTGTACTCCCCAGGATACTTCTCTGGCAATGGGACGAGGTGAGTGGGGCAGGCCAAGGTACCGGAGGAATGTTCTATGTGGACTTCCTCCTGGCTACAACTTCACTGAGTCACATTTTTCCCCTCACAGGAGATGAAAATAAAGAAAATGGTGGCAACATTGACCAAGTAAATGACGGTATTACTAGTCAAGGCAATGAAATCCCTTCCCTGCTCATCATCCAGGAAGAGGGCTGTCCTAGGCCTGAAGACGACAGTGTTTCTTTGAAGAATCCAGTCAGCTCTGGAAGAACAGGTCTAGCTATCTCCGGGTCCCAGGAGGGGTGCCCAAAAGGACCCCCTTATCAAGATATCCTTATGGAACTGGGACCAGGGTTTCTCTCTCAGCCAGTCAAGGTCACCCCTGAGCCTGTTCCTACCCACCAGAATGAGGGAATCTCCACATGTGAGGGACTCCAAGAAAGATCCCATGAAGCCCCCAAACCATATAGATGTGAAAAGTGTCCCAAGATCTTTAGGTATTTCTCTCAGCTAAAAGCCCATCAGAGAAGACACAATAATGAGAGGACATTTATTTGTGCTGAGTGTAACAAAGGCTTCTTCCAAGCATCAGACCTACACGTGCACCAGATGACTCACGCAAGAGAGAAGCCTTTCACGTGCAGCACGTGTGAAAAGTCCTTCAGCCACAAAACCAACCTCCAGGCTCATGAGAGAATCCACACGGGAGAGAAGCCCTACGCGTGTTCCCTTTGCCGGAGAAGCTACCGCCAGTCATCTACCTACCACCGCCACCTGAGGACTCACCAGAAAATGGCCTTCAAAAGTGCTCCTTCCACACCAGAAGCTTCCTCAGCTGCAGCCCCAATGTAATGTACACAAATGTATATGCAAGTATGTATATTTCCATCGTACTTCTCTGTTTGGAAGATAATTCCTAATTTCCGGATCATATTCTCCATTTCCTGTCTTACTCCATTAAAATATAACTTTAAGGAGGTCGGGGAATTTGTTTGTTCACTGAAGTATTTCTGGTACCTAGAAAAATGGCTGCCACATTTCAAATGACCAATAAGTAATCTGTTGAATTAATTAATAAAGGTGTAATGTTGGTGTTTATTCCTTAAAATCCAGGAACGTCCAGCCCTATGACACAAACGGCAGTTCCCAGAGGTCATGTGAGGCTTTCCTTCTGCTCCCCTGTCCTCTGTCCACACCCTTCACCTTCAGTGGGCCGCACGTACCTAAAAAGGTGGAGAGCAGAGGCAGAAACTCAGAAATCGAACTGAGGCTTTGAAAGGGAAACTTTATGTTCAAATGATAGATTCCTTTAATTCACTGGGAACATTAACAGCTAAGCTGACCTGATATGATTGGTGATGGAAGGTTGCCGAATGCTCTTTTATTGACAAATCATTACCAAAAAAGTCAACTACTTTACATTCCTTTCTTCCAGAGATGGAAGGTATGGGGGGGATGGGGAGTCTGTTTGCAGAACTAGTTTGAAAGGGCAGTTTGGGGAGAAGAAAAGATTCCAGGCACAGCTGAGGCAAAAGCACATTTACTGGTTATTTGGAATACACTCGTGAGCCGGTTTCGACCAGGTATTGGGGCTCCATCGCACTGAGAAACCAGAAGGTACATGTAGAAAGGGCTTGAATCATGGAAGGGGGTACTCTGTGGGGTAAACTGTGACATTTCTCTCGGTGCATCTATAGCACAGAAAGCTACGCGGCCACAGATAGTGGTCCGCTGTGTGGGAAGCCCATTCACCCATCCTCTTTCCCGGGCTGTCTCCATGGGTTTGCTATTGTCAATATTCTTGCACATACCTCTTGGTGCAAGGGAAAGCTTTTGTTCGGGAAGACCTCTGTGAGGCGGGTTATGAAATAATACAAAATGTATGTGCTGGGGGGTGCCTGGGTTACGTGGCCAACTCTTGATTTCAGCTCATGGTCTCACAGTTCGTAAAATCAAGCCCACTGTCAGGTTCTGTGCTGACAGCGTGGGGCCTGCTCGGGATTCTCTCTCTTTTCCCTTCCCTCTCTGCCCCTCTCCCACTCGGGCGTACATGTTCTCTCTCTCTCTCTCAAAATAAATAAACATTAAAAAAAGAAGAACCTATGTTTAAAAAAAAAGAATGTTGAAAATATATATGTTTGTCTCTGCCCCCCAGTTCCTGGCACAGAGCTCCTAAAACCCTTGTTATTTATTTTTTGTCTTTAATTTTTAAAATGTTTCCATTTATTTTTGAGAGAGAGAGCGTGCACATGAGAAGGGGGGAAGGGAAGAGAGAGGGGGGCAGAGGGTCTGAAGCAGGGTCTACACTGACAGCAGAGAGGCCAATGAGGGGTTCGAACTCATGAACCATGAGATAGTGACCTGAGCCCAAGTTGGATGCTTAACCGACCGAGTCACCCAGGTGCCCCATCCTTGTAATTTCTTAAGTGATGACACCACTAGAAGCACCTTTTGTTCTCATATTTGGTCTTTGACCCTGGTTCCTGATACAGAACCCCTAAATCCTGTGGAATTTCCTTGGTGATAGGAGTGTCTTTCATTTCAGTGATGCAACTCCTGAGTAGCTTCAGGATGGGGCGTGGTCACCAAAAAGACCAAGCCATGTGTAGAAGCTTGGAACTTTCTACCCCATCCTCCAGACGTGGAGAGGGGCTAGAGATTGAGTTAATGATCAATCGTGCCACACAAAGTTTGGGGAACTTGGTGAACAGCCACGTGCCAGGAAGCTGGTGCACCCCCAAGTCCATGGGGACGGGACCTCCTGTGCTGGGGACCCTTCTAGATCTCGCCACAGCCTGGCAGCTTACAGATGCACCAGTACTCACAGAGACTCAAGAGACAGGCATGTCCTAGGGACGCCCAAACAACATACAGGACTGCACGGTCCCCCAGGACCGAGTGTGATGAGGGGGATGGGTGTGAAGAGAGTCTGGCTTCGAGAAAACAACCCATCCCATCTCTGCGGATGTGACGATGCACTGGTGGAAGAACAGAAAGTTGGGTGCACACCTTGGTACAGCCCGGAGTCCCACACAGGCGTGAAGACTCACAGGTGGTCAGGGAGAAACCAGCTGGGGCCTAGAAGTCTTTACACAGAAATGCTTGCCCCCAGGGCCGAGAAGCCTCACTCCAGCTGGGACAGGAAGGTAGGAGAGTTGCGGGCTTTACAGGAGGGGTGGGAACTTTCTAGCGGGTCAGCAGTCATCGTTTGGACTATTTGCAATTTACTAACAATGGTGAGGAGGAGCTATCAGGGCTAAGGTCTCCAGCAAGAGCTACGGGCAGGGAGGTATGAAGGCGGCTCTCAGTCCTTCAAGGCCTCACAACCTCCACAATACTGACAATGATAACCGGGTGACAGCTCATATGGGGGCACAGAGTGGAAGTGTCACCCAGAAGCCATATTTAGGCTTTCTCCCTCCGAGGGGAGAAATCGTTACTGATGGTGGTGAGGGGGCAAGATGGCCCGCGGGGACACCGATGACCTGGAAAGCCTCAGGTGGAAAGCGTCTCGAGCAGGCTCTGCTCCGCCAGCACAGGGCCTGACCAGGGCTGGAACTCGCAACACGTGACATCACGACCTGAGCTGAAATCAAGGGTGTAATGCTTAACCAACGGAGCTGCCCAGGAACCCTCTCTGTGCTTTTTAATTGTGGGTCCAGCTTTGTTTCTACCATTGCTGTGTCCAAGGACCCCAGTCTGGCAACATCATAATGTGCTCTCAGAATCAAATGAACTTCCATAATTTCCATACCACATCTGCCGATTTCTCTCTTTATTTCAATTCATTCTATGATTTCATTTCCAACTTGGTCCTCCAATTTCCCTTTCCCCTTCTTTTATTTTGCTTCACTCTTCTAGTCTATTACATATCTCATTCCACTCATGATTTCTTCGATGTCTCATTTCAACCTTAAGTGGGTTTATAAAATGTTAGACAAATTCATTCGTGTATAGCTTTGAGGTTTCGATCTGTTACATAACAAAATTCAACTGAGTAAGTTTTAAAGATCTTACTGGCTTTATTCAATGATTCATGAGTCAGGCAGGATCCCATCCAGTAAACAGAAAGGAGCTCCAAGGAGCTGTACAAACTGGAAGACTTTTATAGGCAGAAGGGATAGGACAAGGAAGTTACTAACAAAAAGTAGATTGTTTCAGGCAAGGTGACCTTCCTTTGGGGGACAGTAGAGCTCTATCAGGCAGATTACCTCACTAGTGCCGACCAGGTAATTCCAGATTGACCAGCTTAAGATTCCACACCTGGGAGAGGTTGAAGCCAAAATTGAGTTAGGTATTAAGTGTTAGTTTGATGACACGGGCTTAGGACAAGTGACTCTATTTGGGGCTCCTTGTCTCTTTTCTTAACAGTTCCCTCTGGTATACTCACCCACCCCTCCCTTCAACCTTCCAACCCAAGGGAATGGACACTTCTAAATTCGTAAGGATCCACAAGACACATTTCACCCTCAGTTATAAATTTATAAATATTTGTAAATATTCAGTAAAATTGGGGCTCCTGGCTGGCTCAGTCAGTTAAGACTACAACTCTTGATCTCGGCTCAGGTCATGATCTCACAGTTCTCAGGATGGAGCCCTGAGTGGGGCTCTGCACTGAAAGCACGGAGCCTGCTTGAGATTCTCTCCCTCTCTCTCTCTGCCCCTCCCCTGCTTGCTCTCTCTCTCTCTCCTTCTCTCAAAATAAAGAAATAAACTTTAAAAAACATCAACTCTTTAAAAAAAATATTCAGTGAAATATCCATTGACTTGCCTTTATCTAACCTGTTTGCTGGATTGATTATTGGTTCCATTTGTTTTAAAAATCTTACTAGTCAATATGCACGGTATATGGAAGGTCATTGCTAGCGGGATATGTTCTGCCATATTTACAATTCTGTTCCCATGGTTACTTATCAAAAGACACAGTCTCTTTATTTTGGTTATTTATTACATATAATATACTGAAAATAATTGAAATATAAGTTCAAGAAACCCCTAGTGCTTTGTTTCAATTATTTCTAAATTTAATATCCTGGAAAAACATGTTTAAAATGTTACCGAGTCTGGGGTGCCTGGGTGGCTCAGTCGGTTGAGCGTCCAACGTCGGCTCAGGTCATGATCTCATGGTTTGTGAGTTCGAGCCCTGCGTCAGGCTCTGTGCTGACAGCTTGGAGCTTGGAGCCTGCTTCGGATTCTGTGTCGCCTTTTCTCTCTGCCTCTCCCCCACTTGTGCTCTGTCTCTATCTCTCAAAAAAAATAAATGTAAAAAAAAATTTTTTTAATGTTACTGAGTTTAAAAAGGACAATAACATAAGATTAGGTAATTATATTGTATGTATCTTTATGTATTCTGCTCTCTGAGTGTTTTTCAAGCACCTTTAAATTTTCTGGCCACTTTTAGTACTGCAAATTACAGATTATATGTGATGAATTGTTGTTCCTTTATTTTTGAGGCAAGAATGTTTGTGCACAATTTCTTTCAGAGGAAACTTACCTTTAATAGACTTTCAGTAAGTGATACATGTTACATTTAAAACATACAATGTGGGGCACCTGGGTGGCTCAGTCAGTTGAGGGTCCGACTTCGGCTCAGGTCATGATCTCGCGGTCTGTGAGTTCGAGCCCCGCGTCAGGCTCTGTGCTGACAGCTCAGAGCCTGGAGCCCATTTCAGATTCTGTGTTTCCCTCTTTCTCTGACCCTCCCCCGTTCATGCTCTGTCTCTCTCTGTCTCAAAAATAAATAAACGTTAAAAAAAAATTTTTTTAAACAGGAAAAAAATAAAACATACAATGTTATTTTAACTCTAGTTAGCATTTCTTAGACATTTTTCATGTGTTTATCATTATTTTTCCTCTAAGCATTACCATTCACAGGGCACACCTGGATGGCTTGGTCAGTTTGATGAGGGACCATAAGGCAAGCTGAAGGCCAAGTACAAGCTAGCACAACCCCACCCCCACTCGCAGGTGGGATATGTGTGACATTCCTCAGGCCCTCCTGGCTGCCCAAGAAGAAAGGAAAGAACACAAAACAAACGCTTAAACCGATAGAGTCTTCATCAGTTTACAAATCTCTCATCAATGGCCTAATCTCTAGGAACTCCCTACTGTCTTAATGATAATGCTTTGCTAGAGGGGAAAACAATCTTAGCTTGACAATAGCTGGGCTTCCCCCAATCTGTAAATCCTCTTTAGCATATGGAAATACCTTTAAGAAACTCCCTCTTGGCTTTACCTCCCCCAACTCCACAGTATATAAGCACTCTGCACAGTCCCAGTGCAGCTGCTCTGGCCCACGGGTCCTGTCCCCGTGTTTTAATAAAATCACCTTTTTGCACCAAGGACGTTTTCAAGAATTCTTTCTTGGCCATCGGCTCTGAGCCCCACCATCACCCCCAAACCCCATCAGGTTGAGCCTCTGACTTTTTTTTTTTAAGTTTGTTTCTTTATTGGGGGGGGGGGAAGGGACAGAGAGAGAGAGAGAGAGAGAGAGAGAGAGAATCCCAATCAGGCTCCACTCAGTGCACAGCCTGATACTGGGCTCAATCCCACAACTTTAAGATCACCACCTGAGCTACTATCAAGAGTCAGACACTTAACTGACTGAGCCACCCAGGCACCCCAAGCCTCTGACTCTTGATTTCAGCTCAGGTCATTCGTTATTCCTAGGATTGTGGGATCCAGCCCTGAGTTGGGCTCTATGCTGGGCGTGGAGACTGCTTAAGATTCTCTCTCTTCCTCTACCCCTCTCCCCTGCTCACACTCTTGCTCACTCTCTCTCTCTCTCAAAAAAAAAAAAAAAAAGAAAAAGAAAAAAAAGAAAAAAGATTTACCATCCACATACATTGCCAGTCTTATTTGGTGTTTTACCAATGTGATTAGTTACAGCTCTGAGATAACACAGTCTGTTATGACCTCTCACACATACATTTTATTTATTTATTTTGACAGAGAGTGAGAGAGAGAGAGACCGAGAGAGAGAGAGAGAGAGAGAGCATGAGCAGGGCAGGGGCAGAGAGAGAGGGAGAGAGAATCCCAAGCAGGTTCCACACTGTCAGCGCAAGGAACCCAACAAGTGGCTCTATCTCACAAGCGGTGAGATAATGACCTTGGCAGAAATCAAGAGTGGAATGTGTAATGACTGAGCTACCCAGGTGATCTCACACATAATTTTTTTTACATTTTTATTTTTAATTTGTTTTTGTTATGTTTTGTTATATTCCACTTTTAAGCATATTTTTACTTTTATGGATTTGAATGTGCCAATTATTATTATGTCTTCCTATTCACACTTAGAAAAATTTTAATGTTTATTTTTGAGAGAGAGAGAAAGACTATGAGCAGGGAGGGGCAGAGAGAGAGGGAGACACAGAATCCGAAGCAGGCTCCAGGCTGGGCTGTCAGCACAGAGCCCAACTCAGGCCCAAACTCATGAGCCTTGAGATCATGACCTGAGCCAAAGTTGGAAGCTTAACTGACTGAGTCACCCAGGTGCCCCTATTCCTATTCACACTTACTGATGATTTGTCCAGTTCAAGATTATAAAAACCTACTATAATACATTTATATTGGAGATTTGTTTTTCCTCACATTTGAATCATTATTTACTAGTTCTAAGAGCTAAAAATGTTTCTACTTTATATTAAGCTCTAAGATGGGAGCTGAAATTTTCCTTTAATGTTTTCAGTGAGATCTCCAAATATTGTCATACTCTTATGAAAAAAAATTTTCCCCAACTAATTAATAACTGATATCAGTTCCTGATTTGATATCTGATATCTCATATCAATTCCTAGTGCCCCTCCATTTCTTTTTAAAACTTTTTTTAAAGTTATTTATTTATTTATTTAGTTGAGAGAGAGAGAGAGAGAGAGAGCGAGCAGTGGGAGACTAAGGAGGGGCACAGAAGATCCGAAGCAGGTTCTGTGCTGACAGCACTGAGACTGTTACAGGGCTGGAACCCAGGAACCATGAGATCATGACCTGAGATGAAGCCAAATGCTTAACCGACTGAGCCACCCAGATGCCCCCCTCTATTTCTTAATTGTATTGAAATTTAACCCATGGTCTAATAGATATATAAAAGGGAATATATATTTTTCTAAAGTTCTGATAGTTCCTCCAAACCTCCTCTATACTCAGTCTCAACATCTCAGCCAAGAGCAAATCCATCCTTCTGGCTGCTTGGGACAAAATTTTTGAGTCATCCCATCTCCTGTTGTATTGTGACCCAATGAGGATGCTCTTTGAGAGTGAGCTGGAAAGGAGAGTGAGGAAGAAGAAACCAGTCTCTATCCTTTTGTAGGACCTGGGTTGGATTCTGCTCAGGCTGTGCCACCTGTTCTGGTTGGCCCCTCTGACCACTAGTTCCTGTGGCTGCAGTGGCACTGATACATCAGGGCAGGCAAGTGGAGGGTTTCCAGGGCCATCTTCCACTAGACCCCCAACCCTACCCTCATGTATTTAGTGTCCTAATATAGAGGAGGGTTTTTCCTGGAAACTTCATCTTCCTCTAACCGTTATGTTAAGTCTGAGGGCCCTGGAGGGTCACTCCCAACCTAAAGTCCTGAATCCAGGCCAGAGATCATATGCTAAGTTCCCAGTGAGGAGTCCAATGGGACACAGTGTGGAAGTATGAAGTGCAGTTTCTCCCAATCCCACTGTCCCTGTGTCATCTGCATGGAGGCAACCGCAGAGAAGCGCACAGCTGCAGAGATCAGAGACCTCAGTGTGCAATCCACCTGAGCCCTTCACCAGGGCTGTGACCTGAAGCAGGTCCCCTCACTGCCCTTGCTGTCTATTTTATTGGGAATGCTAGCAATCTCCCTCCCTGGGTGTCATATTGGAAACTAGGAGAGTTCTCGGGCCCTAAAACCTCATGCACCAGCTGGTGCCGGGCTCTTGACTTCCTGGCAAGAAAGAATTCAAGGGTGAGTCAGAGTAAACAACAGAAAAAGTTTTATTGCAAGGTGAAAAGTACCACCTCAAGGACGAGGGAGAGCATGTGCAGTCAGGAGGACCGGAGTCCCGCCGGGTGTATATGGGGCTCTGATTCTGAAAGGTGGTTATAATTTGGGCACTAAATATTCAAGTGAGGTTCTGGGAATATGCGTGGATTTCCAAAAACTCTACGTATCATTGCACGTACTCTAAGGTAACAATTATGCGCAGGCACAGCCTGATTTCAATATGACTAGGTCTTTGTACACAGGCGAGCCAGGGCTGGTGCGGCAACTTCACTTAGTCAAAAGCAGTTGGATTTGAAATTGCACCAAACCAGTACATGACGATCCATTTCTCTGGTTAAGGCAATTAGTTAATTTTGGAAAGTGCATCCATTAAACTGTTTGGCCATGATAATTGCAGAAATGAGGTGTCCTTTTGGATGTAAATACCCAAGAGGCCCTGTGTTTTCTCTCATTGTGGCGCTAATCACTGTCAAGATTTGAATGTTTTATTCATTTGTTGTCCACATGGCCCCTCCTGAACTTTATTCCAGATTCACTGCATTATCCCCTCCTCTTAGAGCCCTTTCTGGGTTGCCCAATCTAAAGTTGCCCCAAATCCTAGTGTCTTCCCTCTGCTTTTTGTTTTCAGGGTCCCTAGGGCTCTTTGACATTCTCTTCACCATTTATGTAGTTCTTTTGTGGAGCTCTGACTCCACCAGTGGAACTAGAGGTCCTCTTCCCATCACTCCACAAAATCACTCAACATGGAATTATTTTGAACTAAGGCAATTAAGAAGCAGCAAAAACGAGAGGGGGGCCTGGATGGCTCACTTGGGCTTCTGACTCTTGATTTCAGCTCTGGTCATGATCTCGTGGTTCATGAGATTGAGCCCTGAGCCCCCTGTGGGGATCTGCGCTGACATCGAGTGCAGCGCAACTGGAGGAGAGCCACGGGTATCTGAACTCTAATTTAACTGTTGGTAATAAGGTTGAAGCAAGGAACATGGAGGGAGGCCTTCATAACAGGACTCAAGGCTGCCTCTGTCAGTGGGGACCATAATAGTCTGGGATCCTCTTTCAAACTGCCAAGCATTTTCTGGGCCACATATGCTGAGTAACAAGTAGAGAGGCCAAGAAGATGACTATGGTAATGGGTAGGATGGGGCTGTAGTGTGGCAGCACAGTTGTGAGACATGTGGCAAAAAGAGTGATGTGCACATGGAGAGGGAGTGTGGAACGCATCACCCCAGGGCCTTCATAAGAGTAAGACTGAGCCATGTATGGTAGTGTCTCGTAAAAGTGATCTGAGCAACTTCATGGTCATGGGTTGTTGTGGCCATGCATGGCAGGTCAAGAGCTTAGGGGCTGTCTGCTCACGTGCCTATTGTTCAGGGGTAATACAACGAACAGTGGGACCATTATGAGACAGTGAATTGAAATAGGATAATGTTTATTAGCTTCCACTGGTCATGCACACATCTTTCATCTCAAAGACTCCATGGAACAACTTGTTTATTTTCCTTGTAGCCCGCGAAACATCAGCAACGATGTATTAGGCTCCGGGAGCAGGCTGAGCTTCCCTGGGTGTGAAAATTGTGTCCAGACACTTAGGTGATCAGCGGCAGAGAGCCCTATGCAGATATACGATTACATTCTCTCAAAGGAGAAGAGAAGCCGACCAGAATATGCCTTTTCCCTTAGCCCCTCCAAGCAGAGACCTTGGTGGCTCTTTCCCTAAGAGGCCCTTTGATCCGCGGCCTCGGAATTGTGGAGACTACTTTACCCAGAAAGCCCAGAGCCTAAGCGGCAGCGTCGCTCTCCAATGAGAGCTTCAATACAGGAGACTTCCCGTGTAGCCCGTTCGGCGGGGCGGGACTTCCGGCTGTCGCTGAGGGCGGCCATGTTGGCGCTCTTAGTTTTGCTCACCTGGTGACAGGTTCCGGAGTTCCGCTTCCACAGTGACGTAACGGGACTAAGAAGGTGCGAGAGGAGGCGCCAACCCTGCTGAACCGTTAGGGGTTGGGGTCGCCACGTCTCCCGAGCTACCCCGACCCGAGAGGGACAGGGACCGCCCGCCCGGGTGACCACCGCCCACCCACAGAGTCCGATGGCGGTGGCCGCGCCCAGGGACCCGGCTGAGGTAACCGCGCGGCCCCAAGGGACCTCCCCGCCTTCCCCCACCCAGACCCTCGAGGCCCGAACGCGGGGCGCCTGCTCGCGTCCCTGCGGCCCAGGTCCGGTGTCCGGGCCGGGAAGGCGCTCGCGGGCGGGGGCCCCGGGTCTCAGCGCCGGCGTGACGGGGTGCGGGAGGGGGCGGCTGCAGGGGAGGGACACGTGGTGAGGGGCGATGCAGAGCACTGAGGCACGGAGGCTGAACTGCCAGCCGAGTCGAGTCGTAGTCTTCAGGGCCGGCAAGAGTTCGGGGAGCCTTGATCCCTGGAACCCGCCGTGGCCTCCCGCGTCCAAGACTGGACACGCCCCCATTTCCCGGGGCTGCAGGGGCGTTTTTGGAACCTACATGAACAGGTGGGCGGGGCCCCGGTCCCTGATTGGCCCGACCCCGACCCCCTTATCCTGGATTGTTGTGTCCCCTGGACTCTTAGGTGCCATTCCGCAAGTTTGGGGTCTGGAGACCCTGGAGAAACCCCAGGCCCGTGCCAGGAGTTACATGAAGGTGTTTCGGTTTGTGGCACCCAGTGTGGGGACGGTTGTCCCAGGACCTGGTAGCGAGGTGTGCACACGCTGGAGTTAACACCCAGCCGGAACTATTCAGGAAACGAACGGTCCCTTTGTTTCGGTTGGGAACAAGGAGCAGGGGCACAGGAGTCAGGACCGGAACGACCGCCTGAGAAGTTGGGTGCCTCTTGCGGTGGGAATGGGAAGCCTGGATGTGAGCAGGGACGTGACATTACCAAGGGCCTCATGGGATCCACCCCGCTATAGCATGAAGTGTAGACTGCGAGTTCAGGGAGGAGGCTACTGTCATAGTCTCGGTGAGGGTTATTGGACCAGGGCCCTGGCTTACAGGTCGTTGGAGTCGGGATGTGTGTTTTAAGAAGTAACAACTCTATTTTCTAATGTTTCACCCTGTCACGGGATGAAACAGAGGATTCAGGGATACTTCCAGGGTTTTGTTCACATGGACATGGGGATGAAGCTGTCAACGGAGATGAGGAAGTTGGTAGTTTGAGTGATGTGTGGGCAGGAGATGTTTTGGGAGCACTGAGTGGACGCATTAAGTAGGCAGCCAACACACAGCTCCGGAAATCTGGGGGGCGGGGGGTTCATAAGGGAGACCTCTAAAAATATCGTGGCTGCTGTGTGGGCCCAGGCGAGTGAGCTGGGGGTCACATCTGCAAGGAGCAGTCTTCTGGTTATGCAGGTAAAGCGATTATGGTGCCAGGAAGAAGGGGGGAGAAAGGGAGTTCGGGCTCGATACTTGGGTGATGGTGTGACTTGAGAGATGAGGGATGTAATGGCCATGAAGGGAGAGTGTGTGGGGACAGGATGCGCGGGCAGGTGGCCACGGTTTCTGGCAGAAGAGTAGACGCGAGAGGGATGCAGAGGCTGAGGAGTGACAAGAGCAAGAAGACGACAGTCAGGCCTGAGCCTGTGGAGCTTCTCCACTCTGCGAACTCTGCCAGGATGTGTGAGGACTTTGGTGCAGCTGTGGCGAGGGGCAGAACACAACAACCACGCTCTGGGCCCGTCTGGGTGCAGTGTCCTCCTCTCCCAGGCGGTGAATACCTGTGGGTAATAAAGTGCTGTCCGTCTCCTCTGTACGGGGTCGGATGCCGTGTGTTTAGTCATCCCACTGCCCTAAGATGGGACGCCCGCCCTCACCAGTGGGGTGAAGAGGAAGTGATTACAATACAAGTCACATATGGGGAGCCGTAGACCTTTCTACAGCGTGGGACAGTGAGGCGGTGTTGACCATAGGCATGTGGTTGTGAGATCCAGTTTCCAGGATTGTGTGTAGTTAGGGAGGGAATGTGCCTGATGGCCTGGGGACCTGGTATTGAGACTTATGTGACCGTGGCCGCCACAGAAGAATAGCTTGGTATGAGTGGGTGGATCCTCTGTGCCAGGTCCACAACTTGGGTACGTACTTGTCCACGAGCCTCTTGTGTCGGCAGAACCCTGTGATCAGTGGGCCCATGAGGAGGGAAGAGCACCTTGGCCCCCAGCACTGGGGCCTGGTTTCTCCTCTGAGTTGGGAGAATGGGGGAGGATGGGCATGGATTAGGGGTGGGTGGGGGAAGGGATTGTGGATCTTGGGAAAGGGGCTTTTTGTGGTTTCATCTGTCCCCATCATGCCAGGGCAGGGTGACCTTTGAAGACGTGGCCGTGTACTTCTCCGGGGAGGAATGGGGTCTCCTGGACGAGGCTCAGAGATGTCTGTACCAGGATGTGATGCTGGAGACCTTGGCACATATAACCTCCTTGGGTAAGACCCTCAAACCCACCCCTGTGCCCTGGGCTAGTCTCTGCCCTCCCCATGTCCCCAGCAGCAGTCTGTCTTTACTTTGGGACCACGAGCACTGCTTCCTTCCCCAGTTCCCTGGGTGGGTGCTGTAGTAGGTAAGGCTGGGGTCTGCGCACTGCCCTCCTTCCTGGAGTGGGACCGGCTTTCCTGCTGACGTGCAGGGAAGAGGGTGGAGTCTTGCGGTGGACCTAACGGACACCAGCTTCACTACCCTCTTCCTGCCTGGGTGACTTCGTCCACGTGCAAGGCATCTGCATGCTCCAGGTCAGCTGCCTTCTCTAGCTGACGCTTCGCCGTGCCTGCCTGTGCCCGCAATTGCTTTCTCCGCCAGAGTTACTGCTTCCCCGGACCATGGGCTGTTCTCAGGAGACCCCCTTCCAGAGTTGTCCGGGGACTCTTTAGTTCTCTTTCCCATACGCTGTCATGCGCTGGGCTGTTCTAGGCTGCTGGTGGCCACTCATCTGTCCGCTCCTTCTCCTTAGTACCTGTATCACGAAGGTGCCATATCCTTGCTCGTGGTGGGAGTGGGGCTGGATGGGGGAGCCTGTGGTGGTTCACAGGAGGTCCGGTGACCCACCCACAGGATGGCTCAGAGGCAGCCAGGCCCTGCAGAGTGGCACCTGGAGGAAGACGACGTCAGTGTTGGGTTCAGATTGCCCCCAAAGCCTATTCTCTTTGACTAGTACTTTGAAGCCAGTGGCCGTACTTCATTTCTGTCCTTCCTTGCCCTTTTATGGCGCTTTGCCGAATGTCATCCCTGTTACTTGTCAGTTCTACTCTAACTTCCAGCCCGGGGTGAGCGTCACAGCTCTGGGCTCCATATGGCACCGGTTTTTCTCACCACTCCACCTGCAGCACTCTGCACAGTGGCCGCTGTGTATTCTGTCATGAGGTGTGGCCGTGTTCTTAAGCCGTCCCTCAACACCACCTGCCCTGTCACAGTCCTGTTTCCTTGAGCCTTGACACACCCTTCTGCACGGCATTGGTGTCATCACGATCAGTTCCTTTGGAAAGTTGTTTGCAGAGGACTGAATTGTAGACCTTTTGGCTCCTCTCTGTTCCGCCACATGCCTGGCCTTCATCTCAGAAGGCCTCTCTCATTCAGTGTTCTTTGTACCCCACTACTGCTGAGCAGCCCCATCCTCAACCTCAGCCGACTCTGTGGTCCCGCAGACAGGCCCGTGCATGGGTTCCCGGGTTTGTTGGCCACACATTTGTAGCTCGTGTACTAGCCTCCCTCCCGTCAAAGTCAGCCCGCGCTTCACCAGCATTTCCTGCTTTCAGGCTGCTGGCACGGAGCAGGGGACGAGGAGGCACCCGAGCAGAGCGTTTCTGTACAAGGAGTGTCACGGGGCAGGACTTCCAAGGCGGCTGTGTCCTCCCAGAAGGCCCCCCCTCGTGAGGTGTGTGTCCCGGACTTGAGGGAACTTTTACATTCGACCGAGCACCACGCGACACCTGGTGGACAGAAAGTGCACAAGATGGGGGCGTGTGACACACAGGTGTATTTCGACACAGACCTGGGGCACCAGCAGCAGCGCACTGGAGAGAAATGCTTCGGGAGCAACAGGGGCGGAGCCTCTTCTTGGAAGGACTACACATTCTGTGTGTCCGGGAAGCCCTTTTCCTGTGGCGAGGTTGTGAGGGACTTGTTGGCGAGCTCGAGATTCCTCCAGGATCGGGCCACACACACCAGGGAGAAGTCAGACAGGAGAGCTGAGTGCGGGGCGGCCTCTCACGGAAGGAGAACTCCGTGCACCTCGGGAGAGGGCGCCAAGGACCTCACTTGCAGACACACCCTTGTTCGTCACCAGAGACACCTCAGCAGAGACAGATGCTTCATGTGCAGCGAATGTGGGAAATCTTTTAGCAAAAGCTACAGCCTCAGTGACCACTGGAGAGTGCACACTGGGGAAAAGCCTTATGAGTGTGGGCAATGTGGGAAGTCCTTTAGGCAAAGCTCCAGCCTCATTCAACACCGGAGGGTTCACACTGGAGCAAGGCCTCACGAGTGTGACGAATGTGGGAAATTATTTAGCAACAAGTCCAACCTCATTAAACATCGGAGAATTCACACCGGAGAACGGCCGTACGAGTGCAGCGAGTGCGGGAAGTCCTTCAGCGAGAGCTCTGCGCTCCTTCAACACCGGAGTGTGCACACTGGAGAGAGGCCTTATGAGTGCAGCGAATGCGGGAAGTTCTTTACCTACCACTCCAGCCTCATAAAACACCAGAGAGTTCACTCAGGATCAAGGCCCTACGAGTGCAGCGAATGCGGAAAATCCTTTACTCAGAATTCCAGCCTCATCGAACACCGAAGAGTCCACAGCGGAGAAAGGCCTTATAAGTGCAGCGAATGTGAGAAATCCTTTAGCCAGAGCTCTGCGCTTCTTCAACATCGGAGAGTTCACACCGGAGAGAGGCCTTATGAGTGCAGCGAATGTGGGAAATTCTTTACTTACAGTTCCAGTCTCCTAAAACACCAGAGAGTACACACTGGATCGAGGCCTTACGAGTGTGCTGAATGTGGAAAATCCTTTACTCAGAACTCCAGCCTCATTAAACACAGGAGAGTTCACACTGGAGAAAGGCCTTATGAGTGCAGCGAATGTGGGAAGTCCTTTAGCCATAGCTCCAGCCTCATTAAGCACCGGAAAGTGCACACCGGGTAAGGGCTTGAGGAGTACGGTGAATTTGGGAAACGTTTACCCGTGTCTTCCATTTCCGTGACCGTTCAAATATTCACACCAGAAAAAAGGCTTTATGAGTTTTGAAGGTGGGAAATATTTACGTCCGTGTCCAAGCTCCTAAAACACCACGGTGTCCCTTCAGATGAAGGCCCGGGAATGTGGCCGATGGGAGAAGGGGCTGACTGAAGTCGAGCCTCGGTGCACTCCAGAGAACTCACACTGAAGAATGGCCTTAGAAATGCAGTGACTGTGAGAAAGCCTTCAGCCAAAGGACTTACCTCATCGGAGATGACAAATTTCAAATGGGAGACCTACCTGAAATGTGCAGGTATACAGCATTTAGGTGTTCAGTGTGACAGCGCTGGAGGAGAGCCTTTCGGAAGGTGCCATTTGCCTGGGTTGAACCTCATACATCTAAACATCCACAGAAACCCCAGGGATGTGGCAGCTGCAGTGCACTTTGTTAACCTGCCCAGGGCCATGCTCCAGTGTCAGGGCAGGTCCCAGATGACCATGAACAGCCCCAGTATTGCTCCTTCCCCACTTTTCCTCTCTGAGGAGGTAGGGCATGGATCTCACCCAGTTTTGGCCTAGAGGACTGTTGGTGCATTGAAAAGGTGGACTGCATGTCTCAGGGCTGTTATTGTCCTCGTGACTCTAGAGATGGAAATCCCAGCCTCCCAAGTCACCAACCCAGCAGTCACCCTCCCATTGCTCTTGTTTGTACCATAATAAAGGTCTTACTGTTTAAGTCACTGTTAATCGTGGGGACTCCATTCACTGTGTGCGTGTAGGAAGTTAACTGTGTTTGCTAGCATGAGCATGTGAACAGATTCGTGTGCCTTAGAAGGGACAGTGTGACGGCAGAAGATAGCTCTCCAGTCAGAGTTTAGTTTGTATGGCTGCTTGAAGACTTTCAGGGAAGGCTGAAAGGCTCTGTGATCCTAATTTATAGTTGGATGCCAGGATATTTTGTAGGGTCAGAGTTTCAATCCGAAGAGTGGCAGTTGTTGGCTGTTAGGACAACGTGCAGGGCTTCTAAGCAACATAAAGTTGTTGTCTTGTTCCAAAGGGATATTGATGGTATAGTGAGTGCCCGGTGCTCTTGAAGGAAATCTATTCCCCAGGCCTGGCAGCACAGCCACAGGCCTTGATGTCCTGAATTCTGTAGGTAGCATCACTGGTTTTGAGACTATAAGGGCCATGGGCATGATCACTGTGGCACAAATTGGATTAATAGAGAGTGCAGGAGACCAACAAACTTCAGTGATCCTCTCTGAAAAGGGCATCCACAGTATTTAGGCACTGTGACCTTGAAGGATGAGCAGGTACAGAAAATCTCAGGACCTCCAGAAGGGTCTGTCTTGTGTAGCTGAGGGCCTGTCAGAAAAAATAATCTCAAGGTTTTGTGGATTCCTGTGTCCCCTCTGGGCTGTTCACCAAAGTCTGTTATAGATGGCAGCAAAATGAGGACAGACACAGGAGAGAGCTCTTAGTTCAACAGTGAGGCCTTTTTGACCCAGCCAGTGTCTTTGTTGAATGACACGGAAACACCTTCATTGCTCACCTAATTTTCCTGCCGCTGACACCTAGGTCTTCTGATGAGGACACACATGGTGGAGTCAGTATGGTGGCCCAACTTGATATCTGAAGTGTAGGCAATCCAGACTTTTTTTTCCTTTTCTTTCCTCTACTTTATTTTTTTAATTTAGTTTTTATTTTTAAATATTTACATCCAAATTAGTTAGCACATAGTGCAACAATGATTTCAGGAGTAGATTCCTTAGTGCCCCTTACCCATCTAGCCCATCCCCCCTCCCACACCCCCTCCAGCAACCCTCAGTTTGTTCTCCATATTTAGGAGCCTCTTCTGTTTTGCCCCCCTCCCTGTTTTTATATTATTGTTGTTTCCCTTCCCTTATGTTCATGTGTTTTGTCTCTTAAAGTTCTCATATGAGTGAACTCATATGATTTTTGTCTTTCTCTGACTCATTTCACTTACCATAATATCCTCCAGTTTCATCCACGTAGTTGCAAATGGCAAGATTTCATTCCTTTTGATTGCCAAGTAATACTCCATTGTATATTTACACCACATCTTCTTTATCCACTCATCCGTCGATGGACATTTGGGCTCTTTCCATACTTTGGCTATTGTTGATAGTGATGCTATAAACAATGGTGTGTATGTGCCCCTTCGAAACAGCACACCCGTATCCCGTAGATAAATGCCTAGTAGGGCAATTGCTGGGTCGTAGGGTAGTTCTATTTTTAGTTTTTTGAGGAACCTCCATACTGTTTTCCAGAGTGGCTGCACCCGTTTGCATTCCCACCAGCAGCGCAAAAGAGATCCTCTCTCTCTGCATCCTCGCCAACATCTGTCTTTGCCTGAGTTGTTAATGTTAGCCATTCTGACAGGTGTGAGGTGGTATCTCATGGTGGTTTTGCTTTGTATTTCTCTGATGATGAGTGATGTTGAGCATTTTTTCATGTGTCGGTTGGCCATCTGGATGTCTTCCTTGGAGAAGTGTCTATTCATGTCTTTTGCCCATTTCGTCACTGGATTACTTGTTTTTTGGGTGTTGAGTTTGATAAGTTCTTTGTAGATTTTGGATACTAACCCTTTATCTGATATGTCATTTCCAAATATCTTCTCCCGTTCTGTCAGTTGCCTTTCAGTTTTGCTGACTGTTTCCTTCACTGTGCAGAAGCTTTTATTTTCATGAGGTCCCAGTAGTTCACGGCAATCCAGACTTTTAATGTGAACCATATTGTTAAAGCTTCAGTAAGGTACAAATGACATGCAGTTTCCATCATTAAATTATGCAGTTTGATGTTTTGACATTCATGTAACCCATGAAGCCATCGATCATGACCATAAACCTTCCCACACCCCCATATTTATTTGTGTTCCCTGATAATCCATCCTCGAGGCAGCCATTGACTTGTCATTATCATAGATGAGTTTGCATTTTCTAGAATTTGTATGATTGAAGTCTTAAAGTGTTTAGTCCATTTCCTTGGGTGCCCTCATGTGGCACTTATTTTGGAATTCATCAGTGGTGCCTGTACGAGGAGTTCATTTTTATATCGCTGAGAAGAGTGTCCTATCGATACGACGCTATTTACTTATTTATTCCTGTTAATGGATATTTGTTTCCAGGTTCAGCTGCTGCAAGTAAAAATGCTGCAGAAATTGGATACAGCTTCGTACTGACAGGGTCCTCTCTGTTGTGTTAATCCTGGAGTCAGCGTGTGGGTGAATGTAGGGCCTCTAAGGGACCCCAGATTGTCATCTAAAATGATTCTTCCTCTTGTATTCCCACTAGCAGTGTATGAGAGTTCCATTTCTCTGGTATCTCTGCTAGGAGTGGGTACGGTTAGTCTTTTTTTTTTTTTTTTTTTTTTAATTTTTTTTTCAACGTTTTTAATTTATTTTTGGGACAGAGAGAGACAGAGCATGAACGGGGGGAGGGGCAGAGAGAGAGGGAGACACAGAATCGGAAGCAGGCTCCAGGCTCCGAGCCATCAGCCCAGAGCCTGACGCGGGGCTCGAACTCACGGACCGCGAGATCGTGACCTGGCTGAAGTCGGACGCTTAACCGACTGCGCCACCCAGGCGCCCCACGGTTAGTCTTTTTAAATGTGAACCCAGTTGGTACACGTGTAGCAGTATCTCACCGTGGTATAGGTGGGTTTCTCTCATGTTGCATGATGTTGAGCAAAGCTCTTGGACTCAAAATACAAAATACGGGAGGAGGCTGGGCATGGAGTCAAGAAGCCTCATTTACACTGTAGCAAATTCGAATAGACAAAAGGCCGAGCACTTTATCAAGTGAACAATAAAAGCTAACAAATGGTCAGTGGTACATATAGGTTAGAAGCCTTGCAGATTTACTTAATACTTGCCTAAGGCTAAATTTTCCATCCTGATTGGAACCAATCAGCATTAAATAAGGAGCACAACTGACAAACCCCAGCACTTAAAATGATATATCGTACGTTCAAGTGTTTTGATTGTGTGTAATAAAGTTTTTGGAGTCATACAAGAGCATTTCCATCTTAGAAACACATTCTGAGGGGATTAGGTGAGTAACGACATCACGTCTAGGATCAAATTTAAACTCCTAAGTGGATGGGGGTGGATGAGTGAAGAATGACCATAAAATGATAGCCTTCTCCGTTTGGGGAATATACTTGGAAATGCCATTATAATGGGTAGAATATGTCATGTTATGAGTAATATCATATGGTGAGGAGGATAAACTCAAAAGGACAGAAGGAAGCTTTTAATACCGTAAGCATGAAAAGGACAAAACATACGTTCTAGATATGAGCAGTTGAGGACAGTTATGCCTGAATTAAATTGTTTAAAAGATATTTAAAACGTAAAACTTTCTTGTCTTTTTAAGTAGCCATTATTAATGTGTGTGTTATTCCATTTTATTTGATGTAGTAGACAAATCCTACAAAGATTGAGATAGCCCTTTGTAGCTTTAAAGTAGAAACAATTAGTATTACCACAGAAAGGGGGAATGCAAAAAAGCCTTACAAAACACAAGGCCCACTTCCTTCCTTTGCAGATAATTAAATTAGGGCCCAAGAAGTGGAAGTGACTTGCAAAATGGGAAGTAAAATCCAGGGCTACTAACTCTCACTTCAATGTTTTGTTTCATGTTTACTTGTTTTTGTTTTTGTTTTTAATTTAAAAACTTTAGGGGCACCTGGATGGCTCAGTCAGTTAACTGTCTGACTCTTGATTTCGGCTCCAGTCATTACCTCACTGTCGTGAGACAGCCTTGCGTCCGGCTCCGTGCTGGGGGTGGAGCCTGCTTAAGATTCTCTCCCTCTGTCCCTCTCCACTGCTCACATGCTCTTTCTCTTAAAATAAGTAAATGCAAACGCATAACTGTATTTTTGCTGGTGCCTGGCTGGCTCAGTTGGAAGAGCACGTGACTAGATTTCAGGTTCCTGTATTTGAGCCTCACACCGAGTGTAGAGATTACTTAAAAACATGACTAACTTCGGGGCACCTGGGCGGCTCAGTCGGTTGAGCGTCCGACTTCGGCTCAGGTCATGATCTCGCGGTCTGTAAGTTCGAGCCCCACATCGGGCTCTGTGCTGGCAGCTCAGAGCCTGGAGCCTGCTTTCGATTCTGTGTCTCCCTCTCTCTCTGCCCCTCCCCTGCTCATGCTCTGTCTCCCTCTCTCTGTCAAAAATAAATAAACATTAAAAAAAATTAAAAACAAACAAACAAAAAAAATGACTAACTTCAAAAAAAGCTTTAATTTATTTAGAGCGCTTCTAGGTTTATAGGAAAATTAGGAGGAGGGTAGGCATCTCCCGCGTATCCCCTGCCCCCACACATGCAATGCCTTTCCTCCTCCATTATCAAGGTCCCCCACCAGAGTGATACATTTGTTATCTTTGATTATCATTATCACCCAGAGTCCATTGTGCATATGAGGGTTCACTCTTGGTGTGTACATTAGAGTCCGAACAACTCATAATATATAACACAGTATCACATAGAATATTTTCACTGCGCTAAAAATTCTCTGATTCCATCTATCCATCCCTCTTTTGCTCACGCATTGCCCAGGAACCACTGATCCTTTATTCTCTCAATAATTTTGCCCTTTTCAGAATGCCTTATAGCTGGAATCCTACAGTATGAATCCTCTTTAATTATTTTTAATGTTTTTTTAAATTTATTTTTTAGAGAGAGAGAGAGAGGGAGAGAGAGAGAGGGCGCGCATGCGTGAACGGGGGAGGGGCAGAGAGAGAGAGTGAGACACCGAATCTGAAGCAGGCTCCAGGCTCCAGGCTCCGAGCTGTCAGCACAGAGCCTGACAGTGGGGCTTGAACCCACGAACTGTGAGATCATGACCTGAGCTGAAATCAGACTCTTAATCAACTCAGCCACCCAGGCGCCCCCAGTATGAAGCCTCTTCAGATGTCTGTGTTCACTTACGCACTTAATATGCTCTTTAAGATCCCTCCATGTCTTTTCATGGCATGATAGTTCATTGCTTTTCAGAACTAGATAATATCCTTGTCTGCACGTATCAATGTGATCCATTCACCCACTAAGGAGACATCTTGGTTGCTCCAAGTTTTAGCAATTTTGAATAAGATGCTAGGAACCATTACTGGCAGATATTTGAGTGGCCCTGTTTTCTTTCTTTTTTTAAAAATTTTCTTTAATGTTTATTTATTTTTGAGACAGAGAGAGACAGAGCATGAATGGGGGAGGGGCAGAGAGGGAGGGAGACACAGAATCCGAAGCAGCTCCAGGCTCTGAGCTGTCAGCACGGAGCCCCAGGCGGGGCCCGAACTCACAGACTGCGAGATCATGACCTGAGCCGAAGTCGGAAGCTCAACCGACTGAGCCACCCAGGCGCCCCGAGTGGTCCTGTTCTCAACTCCATTGGGTAAATACGAAGGAGCACAGTTGCCAGGTTGTATGGTAAGAGTAACTTTAGTTCTGAAAGAAACCGCCCAAGCGTCTTGCAAAGTGGCTGTGCTGTTGTCACCAGCAAGCAATGAGAGTTCACGCTGTCCCCCATCCTCACCGGCATGTGCTGTCTTCAGCATTCCCGTTCCTCACTCTAACAGGTGTGTGGTGGCATCCTGGTGAGGATTTTTGCATCTGTCTTCATGAGAGACTGGGTCTATAGTTTTCTTCGTTGTCACAGCTTTGTTTGGTTTGGGTACTGGGGCAATGCTAGCCTCTTAGGAGTTGGGGCTTATTCCCTCTGCTTCTCCCTCTGAAGAGATTGTAGAGAATTGGTACAATTTCTTCTTTAAATACTGAGGAGAGAGCATCAGTGAAGCCATTTTAGGGTGCTACGTTCTGTTTTGGAAAGCATTCCAAAAAGAGACTGGTTCAGTTTCAAGACTGATGCAATTTGGATTCAATTGAAATTCTTGATTCAGTTTCTTCTGTCCTGTATCTCTTTGTTCTATTATTCCTGGAACTGGTAATTGACAGCTTCTGTGGTTGTCCTACAGCTGTGTCATCTGTTTCTCTTCCAAGCTTTCTGTTTGTTTTTTCCCAGTTTTAGAGGTTTTTCTGGGATATCTTCAGGTCAGATTCTTTGCTTAGCTACGTGTAGTCTACTGATAAGCCCACCAGAGCATTCTTCATTTCGGTTACACTTTTGATCTCTAGTATTTGTTTTTTGGGGTGGGGGTGGGAGGGTTGTTTGTTTGGAATTTCCATCTCAGTTTACATAGCCCATCTGTTCTTGGATGCTGTCTAATTTATCCAGTACAGCCCTTAGCATCTTAATCACAATTGTTTTAAATTCCTAACCTCCTGGGGAGCCTGGGTGGCTCAGTCGGTTAAGTGTCCAACTTCGGCTCAGGTCATGATCTCGCGGTTTGTGAGTTTGGGTCCCTCGTCGGGCTCTGTGCTGACAGCTCAGAGCCTGGAGCCTGCTTCGGATTCTGTGTGTCCCTCTCTCTCTGCCCCTCCCCTGCTCATGCTCTGTTTCAACAACAACATTATTCCTAGTCTCCCACTTCCACATCCCTATCTAGTGTGAGCCTGGTTCGAAGGCTTGCTTGGTCTCTGCAGACTTTTACATCCATCACGCCTTGTGATATTGTCTTGAGGTCTATGTGTGAAGTACTCTGTGAACGGGACTGGTGTAGACAGGAGCGGCGTTAGTGTGGGGAGAAGGAGACTGTTACGTCGTCTGTGACTAGGGGTCTGTTTGGTTTTGTCTTGTTTTATGCCTGGAACAGTGTTATGATTTGTTTGGCACAGAAGTTTCCTCTTTAACCTTTGAGTTCCTTATGAGTGGATCTTCACAGTTTCTGAGATTAAGAGGTTTTGTTTGTAGGTTAAAGATTTATTTTATTATTTAAAAAATTTTTTTAATGTTTATTTATTTTTGAGAAACAGAGACACAGCATGAGCATGGAATGAGCAGAGAGAGCGTAGAAGCAGTCTCCAGGCTCTGAGCTGTCAGCCCAGAGCCTGACGTGGGGCTAGAACTCACAAGCCATGAGATACTGACCTGAGCTGAAGTCAGAGGCTTAACAACTGAGCCACCCAAGTGCCCCAAAGATTTATTTTCTTTTATGGAATGAATTTACTGACATAAAATAGAGGTCTCAAGTCTTATAGTGAGTTTGTGCTTCTGCACTGTGCCTTGTCAGTGTCCCCCCACACCTTGGTTGGGATAGGGTGGATCGAGTGGCCTGGAGGTAGGTATATTTCCCTTCCCTCTGTTCACCTAGGCTCTGGTAAATCCTGAGCAACTTAGGCTCTGCTCAAATAGTGTGCATATTGGTTTGGTATGATTTAGAGCCATTCGTTGATGACGAAAATGAATCTGCCTTTAGAAGTAATGTGTTTTGGGGCGCCTGCGTGGCTCAGTCGGTTAAGCGGCCGACTTCGGCTCAGGTCATGATCCTGCGGTCCGTGGGTTCGAGCCCCGCGTCGGGCTCTGTGCTGACAGCACAGAGCCTGGAGCCTGTTTCAGATTCTGTGTCTCCCTCTCTCTGACCCTCCCCTGTTCATGCTCTGTCTCTCCCTGTCTCAAAAATAAATAAAACGTTTAAAAAAAAAAGAATTAAAAAAAAAAAAAGAAGTAATGTGTTTTGACAAAAGAATGAGGTTACGTGCATCAAGACGTCATCAACTCATCTGTTCTCACCAATGATAACTCAGTAGCCCAGGTGCTGAGGGTTCCTGCCGGGACTTTGCAATAAAAACATAGGAAGGAGCAAATATGGCTAAGGGCCATGTAGACCAAAACTCCTGAGAGTTGGTGAAGACCATCCCAGAGTGCTGGGTTGGACAAGGCTAACTGCTCATCTGAATAGCTCTCCAAAGACCTTAGGGCATTAGCTCCTGCCATAGTAAAGGCCACTCTTTTACAGCAGTGGGGAAGACCACAGTGGCCCTGGAAGGAGATCCACTAGCCCATCAACACTGACATCATCGTTCCCTAGCAACATGTTCTAGGAACAGGGGACTTCCCTTTGCGCTGACGGCTGGACATCAGCTATGGGTTTGCCATCTCTCCATAGTACTAACTCAGAACAAGTTTTGCCTCCACTACACGTGGACGTTACTCCTTTCATCTCCTTCTGCCTGCTACAATAGTGTGATTAATTGACTATTGATTTGGATATGTTATTTTCTTCCTTGGCTTATTAAGAGATTACCTCGTATGTCACTAGCTTGTGAAATTCCCACCGTGAACCTCTGTTAAATAAAGACAAATTCAGTCTCAGAGCATTAATTTGCCTCAAATCAAAACAAACAGTTTTTTCTGCAAGCAGACTTTACAGAGAACCATGCCTTGGCATATTTGAAAATGGTTTCTTTGGGGGAATCTGGCTGGCTTCGTCAGTAGAGCACGTGGCTCTCGATCTCAGGCTCATGAGCTCAAGCCCCACCTGGGACACAGGGCTTACTTAAAAAAGCAAACAAACAAACAAACAAAGAAAACAGGTAACATTCAAAGAAAAAGAAGAAGAAAATGGTTTCTTTTCCTTTCTGCTGTTGGAGCACAGGATTTTCTCCTGTCGCAGAAGATCACAGAACATCACGGGATACTCACTGCGAGAATCAGGTAGAACTCTACAAGTGTGTGGGAGCTCTCCACAGGGCTGGGTTCCCCAGGAAGTTTTCTCTCTCAGGCTCGTTTCCACTGAGACTCCAGCAATTGGGCAAGTACATTTCAGTCTCCCTACCCCTGCACGGGCTCCCACTGATTCCACATGTGCATTTCTGCTTCAGTATATTGTGATCTCTGTATCTGCTGGTCTCAACCGGGGCACAGCAGTTTTCCCTGTGATCGCAGTTATTTTTGGAATCGAAGAAGAGTTTGTTGGTTTGTTCAGCTTTTTCCTTGTTAGGGTGGAGAGGCGACTTCCAGTTTCTTACACGCCAGGCCAAATCCACAAGTACCCTGTTACCCTTTTGATTTCTTCCTTCTGAAAAGATAAAATTACCGACACAATGGTACTGCTATGGGTTTGAATCCTTGTGTTCCCCCAAATTTCATATGCTGAAATCCTACATCATAGAAAGGTGATGGTCTTAGGGGGTGAGGCTTTGGGGAGGTGCTTAAGTCATGAGGGTGGAGCCCTCCTGAATGGGATCAGTGCTCTATGGGAGGCTGCAGAGAGACCCATGGCCCCTTCCACCATGTTGAGAACGCAGAGAACGTCAGCACCCCAAGGAGAGCCCTGGCCCCACCATGCTGGCACCGTGGTCTCCAACATCCAGTCTCCAAGACTGTGAGAATTAATTATGTTGTGTATAAGCTACCCCGTCTGTGAAAATTTCTTACAGCAGTCTGAACAGACCAAGCCACATTTTATCATTTCTTCTGGCGATATGCAACCATACACCAAACAGGAAAACACTGTGTAATGAAGCAAAATGAAGCTTCCCCAGTCTTCCACCATTACTTATCATTTCATAGCCATTTTTGTATGATCTGTCCTCACATATACCGGTACGTTACTTAGACATTACACTTAATGCAGAAGAACTCATGGAGGATATATTTTCAACAGGTTCATAGTCCCAATAGCCATCAGACAACACATTTTTTAAATCTGGCAAATATGTTCTTGGGGCGCCTGGGTGGGTCGGTCAGTTAAGCGTCTGACTTTGGCTCAGGTCATGATCTCACAGTTCATGAGTTCAAGCCCCACATCGAGCTCTGTGCTGACAGCTCAGAGCCAGAGCCTGCTTCGGATTCTGTGTGTGTGTGTCTCTCTCCCTGCCCCTCCCCCGCTCACACTCTGTCTCTCTCTCTGTCTCTCTCAAAAATAAATAAAACATTTTTAAAAATCTGACATATTCCTAATGCTCAATTTCCTCAATTGCATCACAAATGTTGTTTCTTAAGCCATGTTTATTGCAGCTAGGACCCAGAACGTATCCTGATGCCCTACAGTTGCTCTCTCAAAAGTTATGTTAACCCACAGGTCCCACTTGCCTTCTTATTAATTGTTGAAGTTGCCGAGGGGTTTGTTCATTAGAGTTTGCCATCTCCTGGGTGCAGCCTAGTGAGTCTCTGACGCTGTCCAACCGGTCACACTGGCCCATAATCCTGCACACTAGATAGTGGTGACACAGGTGATGAGGCTTTTCTCCTGCAGGCATGTGTGATGGTGACTGGTGGGGACATACAACAATCCTCCCCCGCCTACAGATCCACTCCGCACTCGTATTTGATATGTGTATTCATCAACACTGCCAAGGAATTAATTCTGTCTCTATCTAGCTGAAGATTTTACCAGATCCCACAGGACTGTGCCTTTCAGATGCCAGTCTCAAATCCAGGTTGCCACCTGTGCTTCACAGTGACTGGCTGTAAATGAGCAGATCCCCTGACCCCTCCTCTTGCTGGATTGTCTTGCCAGGGTGGCTCACAGAACTCAGGGAAATATGTTTAGAGGCAGATGAAGTACATAGGGGGACCCAGAACGTATCCCGATGTCCTATAGTCGCTCTAGGGGGACTCATAGGGGAGGTACAGTAGGGTCCCCAGTCCAGGAGCTTTTGTCCTCATGGAACTGAGGTGTGCCCCCCTCCAGGCATGTTTACAGACCTGGAGGCTCCTCACGTCTCCTTTTCAAGAGTTTTTACAGACCTCTATATCTAAAAGGATATATAGATCTTTTTTATCCTCCAGCACACTCTCCTGGAGATTGGTGGGTGGGGCTCCAAGTTCTAACCCTCTAATTCTCGTTTCTGATGACCATTCCCCATCCTGACTGTATTTAGGGCCCCCACCCCAACACAAGTATTTAGCATAAGTTAAGGGGTGCTCACAAGGGGGCTCCGTTATGAATGACACAAGATACTTCTATTACTAAGGAGATAACAAGTGTTGTAGGAGCTCTGTGCTAGGAACAGTGCGCAGGGAACCAAGACCAAATAGATTTCTTCATATACCACATTATTGAATAAGTATTAAACTGGAATGTGATGTGCACCACAAGAAATCAGCTTAAGAATTGCAAAGACATGTAGAAAAAATCTTACTCTGTTATAGCGACAAGCAGACAGAACCCCTCTGATCATTGCATATTGTCATCACATGCATGTTTTCAAGATAAACAGTTCTGGTCCTCAAGTAATGGCACTTGACAGCATCATTTGGCCCATAGTTTATCCCAACTTTGCCTTTGTAGTTTGAGTGACCGTTTATGTTAGTTTGTTGAGTTTATGCAGAGGAAAAACAAACTTTGTTTTATCTGTATGACAAGAAGTAGTTTTTGAAATGTAACAAGGCACCCACCAAGGTTAGGGTCCTCTTTTTCCCGGGAACTGAGAGATAGGCCAAATATCTCCCTTGATGTCTGTATTTCAAAATGACAGCTCTCAAGATCTTTCCTTTTTTTTTTTTTTAAGTAGGCTCCATGCCCAAGGTGGGGCCCAAACTCATGACCCCAAGATTAAGAGTTGCACGCTCTACTGACTGAGCCAGCCAGGAGCTCCAAGATCTTTCCATTTTAAAGAAATGGCTCCCACATGCTGAGGAAAGACAATCCTGGGGCTTTCTGTGTGTTCATTCCTTCATTCATTAATTTTTAACGGATTCTCAGAAATTCAAATCCCAAATAAAGTGTTTTGACTGACTAATCTAGTTTATTTGGTTTATTTGGTTTATAAGCATTGTCAAACAACTAATGATAAACCTCTTTAGATAATATTATGTGGGTAATATAACTGTAAGTGTTCAAGGAAATTATAGGCAATTCCTAAAGTTTTAATGTCTTGGTACATTGTCATCACCTGATGTTCAAATTGTTAAAATGCTGTGTGTCACAAAAATAATCAAAATTTCTTAACTACGTTATACCTGAGCTCTCATCAGGTCTTTAGCCATGTCCATTTTTGCCTCGTGTCATTTACAGTTATTGTTCTGACGCTCTTGCAAAATATGTTTCAGCTTCAAGGAGATTCAGGAAAAGGACTTTTGAGAAATACAGGTTTCTGGTAACCTTAAGATCATCAGACTAAACTATGAACTTCCAGAACTAATGAAAAAGCTACATTTAAACAGAACAAAAAGTAACAGCATGGAACTTAATCAATTAAGGAAAATGATGATCTTTTTTAATGACTCTTGCTCAAAGCATTGCTGGTTCTCTAATGTTTGCTTTCCCAGATTTAAGGAAACTTTTTCTCTTAAGAGATCCACAACTTACAGAAATTTGTAATCAAATTAACATATTTATCTTTTCCTCCCTACCTGTAACCCTCCAGAATTCAGAAGCTCTCAGTGAGTATTCTTTCTTTTATGGCAATTATAAATTATTTGTGCTGTTCTTGCAACAAGACACCATTGGAAAGATTGGTTATATTACCAGGGCTTGGACTGGAATGTCAAAGCCTTGACTGGAATGTCAGTTTTTTAAGCTATTGTTTTTAAGTCATCTCTACAACCAGCGTGGGGTTCGCACTCATAACCCCGAGATCAAGACTGGTGTGCTCTACTGACTGAACCAGCCAGGTGCTCCGGGAATGTCATCTTTAAGAGAGACACACATAGACTCAAGTATGACCAGACAACTTTAAGAAACTCAGATTGGCCTTGTGGAGCCAATGAAGCCTCTTGGGAATGTTGGCCTGATATCTTGCTTATAGAAGTCCTAACAGCCTTACCAGATGAGTAAAGAATGCCACTTCCTGGCAGATGCAGGGACCTCAAGAAATTTGGGTGACCTCAAGAAGAGAGGAATTCACCCAAATCTACAGGTATTGCAGGTGAATCTGATGGCAAATATTTGGCTTGGTTCTTGGCTTTAGAAAGGCTATTAAAGTTCCAATCTAAAATTCTTTACAAAAAGTTCCAGCAAAACAGATTTAAAAGAAGGAAGGAAGGGGAGCGCCTGGGTGGTTCAGTGGGTTGAGTATCTGACTCTTGATTTCGGCTCAGGTCATGATCTCACAGTTCGTGGGCTCGAGCCCCACATCAGGCTCTCTGCTGTTAGCTCAGAGCCCACTTCAGATCCTCTGTCCCCCTCTGTATCCTCCCCTCCCCTGCTCCTGCACTCTCTTTCTCAAAAATAAACATTTTTTAAAAACGAAAGAAAAAATTAAATTATATACTGTTTCCAAGGATGCACAAACTAAAGCATTAATCAAATTTGAGAGTAGTATGATGAAAAAAAGAACTGGCAGCCAAAGTGCAAGTGGGTCACCAGCCAGACATTCCTTTCCAGGCACTGCAGGCTGTTTGATGGTCCAGTTAGTAACCCAAGGACAATTACTCCTTGGTGTGCTCCTCTGTGAAACACTGAATCAGTCACCACTCTCCCCACACTGTTCCATTATACCCACAGGGTTTTAATTTATAGAGGTGATGGGATGGTGACACACATAGGTTAATGCCTCTGTAAGAAGTTATTATAATTCTCAAGAGCGGGAGGGGCCCTTGGGTGGCTCAGTCGATTAAGCGTACGGCTGTTGATCTCAGCTCATGTCATTATCTCAGGGTCATGAGTTCAAGCCCCACATTGGGCTCCGCGATGGGCCTGAAGCCTACTTGAAAAAGAAATTCTCAAGAGCAGGAACATGCCATGCCACACATGGCCACATGGGGTAGCAACAGTGTTGGTCAAAAGGAACAAAGGCGTGAAGACAGAACATGGGCGCAAACCTCTCATTTGGTTTCCATGCAAAAGGCAAGGCAGGATAGGGTGAATCACTTAGGATTGGCTAGTTTGAATAATTCTATCAGGCTTTGGGGCACAGGGGTAGTCCCTAATTGTCTGTTACCTGGCCTTGCATTGATACGGAGCAAGGGAAGTATTGGTGTGATGTTTGAGAGTTAAATAAAGGAAGTGGTTGGGGCTATGACTTCGGACTGGTTGGTTTGCATATGAAAGGCATGCTCTCGAACAGGTTGTTTCATATCTCTAGGAATTAGCTATCCATAGGAGAGGCAGTCTCTTCCAAGTGTGTAGGGCTCTTAAGTTGTTGACATTATAAAACACAGAAAATAAAAAGAACATGATTAATATAGATGTAGATGTACATCTTCCACATGATCTATCCAGTCCTATCCCTAAGCCTTTCAATTTTGTCTTGTATATCATGCCAGACTAACTCAGGCATCTCAGCCTCCTTAACTATAGGCTACCACTGAATCCAAGCCAGTCAATCCAACAAGTAGGATATTAGAGTCACCTCCAGCTGCAAGAGGTAGCACACTAAATCCAGAATCTCTAGTAACTGCACCATATCAATGACTTTGGTCCAATTTGTTCATATATTCCACCCCCCTTGGTCAAATATTCCTAGAACCCATACCCACACTTGATCCCCAGGTTTCTGATAGTATATACTAGCAAAATATCACAATCCATCTTGGTCCATTATTTCCTCTTATTTCCCTGGATCATGCTCAGTTGATACTAGTTTTAGGTTGTTGTGGTGAGTCTTGTAGAGATTTGGCATTCCTTTATAGGCATCTGCCCAGGTGATATTAACAGAGGAAGGCTAGTCTCTTCACACACTTGGTAAAAGAGACTCAGATTGACTTAGGGTTCCAAATTGTCAGTTTCTTTGCATCCAACCAGATGGCCCCGTTCCAAGAGTCAGAATCCCACTTTATCAATCAATGACCTAACTTTCACATGAGAAACATTGTGAGACTGTGTATTCAAAAGTCATTGTAATTCAGCAAGCCCTTAATTTAATACTTTGATTTTCAGCAATAGGAATGCTGCAGCTACAGAAATCGGGGCTTTTTTTCAGGCTACCCTAAAATTTTTCTCTTTCTCATATTGGGAATTGAGTTGAGAGATAATGGTCTTGAGCTTACCATTTTCTCTTTGTAAGCAATAACATGAACTTGAATCCTTCCCAGACCATAGTCTTTGTAGTTACGATCACTGCCTTAATACTCATTGCAACACCCACTTGATCTCAAGGCATGTGCTGCAAGGCATGTGCTGCCTCTTCGTCATAATCAACACTAGGTAATGGATTCATGATGATGTCACTGCACACCACGGGTCATTAGCATCCCATTTCCTACTGGCTAGGTGTTCAGCACTTCATTCAAGCCCAAGGGCTTGGCCAAACCAACTCCCAAATTGCATCCTCATGGGTTTATCTACTAGGGCTACTGACAGAACCAATTCATTAATAGTTAGGATTCAATCAAGGGAAATAACCTCCACATTAATTTGAATAGGGAAAATTTAATAAAAGGATTATTAACCAAGACATTGGAGTATTGAGGAATTGCTAGGAAAAGTAAAGACAACCCTAAAAACACTGGAATAATTCAAAATAAAAATGCTCAACATCACTCATCATCAGAGAAATACAAATCAAAACCACAATTAGATACGACCTCACAGCTGTCAGAACGGCTAACATTAACAACACAGGTAATGAGAGATGCTGGTGAGGATGCAGAGAAAGAGGAACCTTTTTTTTTTTTTTTTTAATGTTTATTTATTTTTGAGAGAGAGCGAGCTGGGGAGGGGCAGAGAGAAAGGGAGACACAATCCGAAGCAGGCTCCAGGCTCTGAACCATCAGCACAGAGCCCGAGGCAGGGCCCGAACTCATGAACTGCGAGATCATGACCTGAGCCAAAGTTGAATGCTTAACCGACTAAGCTGCCCAGGCGCCCCAAAGAGGAACCCTTTTGCATTGCTTGTGAGAATTCAAACTGGTGCAGTCACTCTGGAAAACAGTATGGAACTTCCTCAAATAATTAAAAATAGAACTACCCTACATCCCAGTAATTGCACTACTAGGTATTTACACAAAGGATACAGGAATGCTGTTTCAAAGGTGCACATGCACCCCAATGTTTATGGTAGCACTATCAACAATAGCCAAAGTATGGAAAGAGCCCAAATGTCCATTGACAGATGAATGGATAAAGAAGATGTAGTGTATATACACAATGGAGTATTACTCAGCAATCAAAAAGAATGAAATTTTGCCATTTGCAAAAATGTGGATGGAACTAGAGTGTATTATGCAAAACGAAATTAGTCAGAGAAAGACAAATATCATATGACTTATATGTGGAATTTAAGATACAAAACAAATGAACAGAAGGGAAAGGAAGCAAAAATATATATAAAAAACAGGGAGGGGAACAAAATATAAGAGACTCTTAAATATAGACAACAAACTGAGGGTTGCTGGAGGGATTGTGGGTGGAGGGATGGGCTAAATGGCCAAGGGGCATTAAGGAAGACACTTGTTCGGATGAGCACTGGGTGTTGTATGTAGGGGATGAATCATTGGATTCTACTCCTAAAATCATTATTGCACCATATGCTAACTAACTTGGATGCAAATTTTAAAAATGCAACACAGAATGGTAGAAAAAGTTTGTGAATATCTAACCTGAAGGACTATACACAAAAGAAATCATAGAAATCAATTAGAAAAAAAGACAAAAAATAAAATAGGCAACATATTTGAACAAAATATTCATTAAAGAACATATATCAATGGTCATTAAGCCTAGAAAAGTTATGCAACTCTAGTCATTATGAAATTATAATTTAAAACTACAATGAGAAAGACTACAGTCCACCAAGACAAAACTGATTGAAAAGAATCATGATGCCAAGATTGGGTTCAGCTTACCTCTTTTTTTTTTTTTTTTTTTTAATCAGATCCTTCCTTTGCATACGCACTCTGAGAATGCTATAACAACTGTCACATAACAAAACAGAATTTAATAAGTTACACTCCCTTTGAGATAGATGTCAGAGTAGTAAAGGATTTGACTATATCTTAAGAAATGAAGAAATACTAAATGGATAAACACTGTTGCTTTGTGATTTGGACACAATCACTGAAAATGCAGGCAGGAAAGATGTTCTCTGTAGGAACCAGTTGCAGAAATAACTCCTTGTCCCTTACTTCCAGGGCGGCCTAAACATCACTGTTTCTTTCTAAGTCATGGCCCTGACTATAGATACATAGTTACAAAATCGACTAATCCTTCTGACTACATGCGTTTGAATAGCAAGAAAATGTTTATTACATTGTTGCTAAGAGTGGATGCATTTTGAGTCTGAAAGAGACTGTGTATATTTAAATCTGTAGCATTTGAGAATAATTGAAAGGTTGAGATCAGGTCAGGATCTCAGGGTTGGTGGGTTGAAACCTCTTCTCAGGCTCTGCCCTCACAGTGCAGAGCCTCCTTGGGATTCTCTCTTTCCCGCTCTCTGCCCCTCTTCTGCTCTCTCTCAAAAGAAACAAACAACAAAACAAAACAAAAATTTAAAGGAATAAGCAGCTTCCGTTCCCTGAAGGCTAAAGTCCTCTTATTTCTGAGACACTCGTGGTATCGGGAAAACTTTACTGGCGGAGGTCAAGAACTAGACGCTCTAGCTGAGGAAACTCCATTACCCAAACGGCAATGCGCATAAGAGTTGCGGAGTTGACCCAATGAAAGCCCAGAACAGGTGCATTTCCGTGCGACGCATCAGATTAGGGCGGGACTTCCGGCGTCTGCCTCTTGGCGGTCATTTTGGCTTCCTTCGAGTCTGTTCACTCAGAGGCTCCGGAGAACTGGGTCGGCGCCCCGTAAGGCAAGGTAGACGTTCTCCCGGCTGCAGAGACGCGGCTCTGAGCCTCGGAGGCGGCGGCCTCGGGGTGACCCGCAACGGCCTGGGATCGAGATCTCCGCGCCCCACAGCTGCGCTCCGCCTACAGAGTCCGATGGCGGCGGCCGCGCGTAGGGACCCGGCTGAGGTAAACGCGCGACCCCCGGGCCCTCTCCGCCCTCCCCCACCCAGACCTTCCAGGCCCGAGCGCGGGGCGCCTGGTCGCGTCCCAGCGGCCCAGGTCCCGCTGTCCGGGCCGGGAGGCTCTCGCGGGCGGGGACCCCGTGTCTGAGCGCCGGCGTGACGGGGTGCGGGAGCGGGCCGAAGGGGAGGGGTCGCTCGGTTGCAGAGACTTAGAGGTGCGGCGGGGCCGGGAGCACTGGGGAAGCCCAGGCTCTGTTTTGTGTCTACAGGCAACAGAGTGTGAGGCGAAGGCCTTAGGAGTTGTACCTTCTTTCTCGGGACGCTGGGAGCCACGAAGAGTTGGGGACAATAGAGGGACGGTGTCCGAGATCGGGTTCTTACAGGTTTCCTGCAGCTGCTCACAGGAGGGACAGACGGGAAGAGGGGTGATGATAGGAGCAGGAAAGTTGAGTTCTGTAAAGATCGCCTAAGTGGCGACAGTGCACTGAGAGCAGGAGCCCAGAAGTAGCGCGCTCGTCTTGTCTCCGGATCCTGCGCTGGGCTAAGGTACTTGGCCACCTGAGCCCGTGGATCCTGGCTTAGGGGTGCTGGGTTGTGGAGCTTATTCTAGGGCGTCCCTAGACCCCACCCCCGCACGTGCTTTGGGATAATGGTGTGCTGTGACTCTTCTGCCAGTGCTCCAGTCGCCGGGTCTGGGAACTTGGAGGAGACATCAAGCGCACGCTGGGTCCTAACTCCAGGCCCAGAGTTACAGAGTGGTTCCTATTTTTGGCAGCCACTGCAGTGAGATATGGAAGGGGTCCCAGGCATAGGTACTAGGACGTGCAAAGGCTTGGAGAGTTCGGGAACCTGTGGGTAACCTTTTTTTCTCATGGGAGCTGGGAGGAGTCAGGTCTGGACACCCAGGTGTCCGGTGCTGTGGGAGGGGTTGGAGCAGTGAAGGCAGGTGATCTCCCTGCGGCTGCAGCATGGAGAGGAGTGCAGTTGTGATGGTGGTGCTGGGAAGGTAAGGGAGGAGGCTACTGCAGTAGTCTGGGCCGGTGTGATGGTAGCCAGAGCAGGGTGGTGGCTGTGGGGGTGGGAGAAGTGGCTGGATTCTGTGTCAGTGTTTGAGGTGTGGCTGCCTGGGTTTTCTAATTTTGAGGTACGGACAGAGAGGGAGGGCTCAGAGGTGACGAAGTTTTGGCTTTGGCAGCTGGGAGAATGGAAGCTCCATCAGCTGAGATGGGGAAGCTAGTAAGAGTAATTTTCATTGGGGACATCAGAAGATTTCTTTTCGGTCTGTTAAGGGTACGAGATGTTTCAGGACAGGTCAGGATGTAGGCTTCTCCAAAAGGTGGTGGAGAGTGCGGACCAGGGAGGAGCTGTAGGTTACTTAATAGGAGGAATCCTGGGGCACCTGGGTGACTCAGTCGGTTAAGCACCTGACTTAGGCTCAGGTCATGATCTCACGGTTCACGAGTTCCAGCCCCACGTCAGGCTCTGTGCTGATGGCTCAGAGCCTGGAGCCTGCTTCGCATTCTGTGTCTCCCTCTCTCTCTGCCCCTCCCCCCCCCCAGCGCTCTGTCTCTGTCTCTCTCTCAAAAATAAATTTAAAAATCATTAAAAAAAAATATAGGGATTCCTGGTCAGGATGACAGTGGTAATAGTGGCTCAGGAAGAAGAGGGTAGGCCTGAGGACCAGGTTTCCTGCCTGGCTCACTGGTTGTGAGATGTGGGTGCCACAACACAGATCGGGGAGAGAAGCGATCATAGAGAGGGCAGGGGAGACTGCATGGTTTGGGATGTGGCCAGGGACTCCAGGGGAAAAGTGGACATGAGACAGACGTGGAGGCATAGGAGTAATTCAAACAAGGTGACATTGAGATGGGGGCTGGTGCTTATTCACGTCTGCAGACTCACCAGGATTTCGTTGTGTCTGGTGGGGGCTTAGGTGTTCAGGTGAGGCTGGTGTATTTGCTTAGGAGCACAAGTGGTCATTTATGAGACTCACTGGGCAGCTGAGTCTTGAACGCAGGTTAGACGGAGAGAAGAAACATGTGACTGGAGAGGGGACATAAAGCGCATGCAGGACAAGTGGGGGAGAGCCATGGGTATCTGAAATCTGCTTTCATTTTTAGGTAGTGGGGTTGGAGCAAGGAACAGGGAGGGAGGCCTTCACAGTAGGACTCAAGGCTGTGTCTGTCAGTGGGGACCATCAGAGTCTGGGGTAGTATTTGATCCTGTTTGAAACTGGGCCACATATGCTGAGTGACAAGTAGAGGCCAAGGAGATGACTATAGTGATGGGTAGGAGTTGTGGGAGTGCCGTTGTGAGAGGTGTGCCAAGAGTGACGTGCACATGGAGAGGGAGTGTGGACGCATGACCCCAGGGCCTGGAATTGAGGTCGTAAGGATGAAGGATAATGCCACAATTTTTCTGTCTTGGAGGGATGATCCAGAGGACTTCAGCGGTATTGCCTGATAAGACCAGAGTCACAGCATTCACACCCTCCTTGTATAGCCAACTTCTCTCCCTAACCTGTGTTCATTTGACACCAACTACTTTGACAAGAGGCAAGATGGCTACCATGCCAGGTCCACAGTTCAGATATCCTCTCTCTGCCCATCTGCCTGTTGTCGTGAGAAGACATAGTATCAGTGGGAGCGTGAGGAGAGGCCTGATATTTCCTCTGAGGCGTGGAGTAGAGTGAGCCAAGGATGGATGTGGAGGGCGGGGGCCATGACGAACTTGGACTCCTAGGAGAGATGTTGATCATTGAGTGAACTGTCCACATTATGACAGGATGTGAACTTTGAGGATGTGGCCATTGACTTCTCCCAGGAGGAATGGGGGCTCCTTGACGAGACTCAGAGACTCCTGTACTGCGACGTGATGCTGGAGACCTTTGCACTTGTAGCATCTCTGGGTAAGACTGTTACATTGCTCCTGGTGTTCTGAGGTGATGTCGTGCCTCCCCCTCCCCCCCCCCCCCCCCCCCGAGTTAGCTCAGTCTTTCCCACAGCTGGATCACGGGATCTGATTTCCACACTTTCTTGTTAATGTGTGTGGTGGGTGCCAGCGCTGAGCTGTGTATAGTGACCAGAGCAATGGACTCCCTAATCATCCCTCACACCTGTTGCCTCAGAAAGTGCAGAGGAGGGTCTGGGAGTCTGGAGTCTTGCAGTCAACTTAATGGATCCCACCTTGCTTGTCCTGTCCCTGGCAGGTGACTGTTTCCAGATCCATGGCCTCCAGTTTTGCCCCCTTTCTCTAGCTAAGAGTTCTGTGTGACTGCCTGTGCCAGGTCATGGCCGTAACATGAACCATGGGCTATTCTTGGTTACATGAACCATGGGCTAAGACCCTCCTTGAGCTGTATTTTGTAGTATTTTTCTCCTGAATATTACTGCATGACAAGTTGCCTGGGGCCAGTGGTGGCCACTCACCGTGCGTCTTTCATTAAGACTTGCATCATTCAGGTTCTAAGGAGTTACACAGTGGAGAGTGCGGGAAAAACACTGCTTGTTTCACAGGGTGGACATGGCAAGATGGTCTCACAAGAGGCCTGGCCCCGGTGTATGGCAACCGGGGGTGGGCATGACCTCAGGGCTGTGTTCAGATCATACCAGGAACTTGCCATGTGTTCAATGGTATTTTGGTGCAAGTACCACTAGCCACATATTGTTTCTACCTTTTCTTCTACATACTTAACACTTTGCTGACTTGTCATTTCATCTGAGACTTCTGGCTCCTGGCTCCTTCCACCTTTGTGGCCTCCATGGGCCACCAGTTCCTCTGCACTGCTCCCTCTACAATATTCTCCAACATTGACCTGCACATGGTGTCATGAGGTGTGCACATATCCTTACATAGTCCTTGAACCAGCTGCTTAGTTCCAGTTGAATTTTGGGGGGGACAGGACACAACCAGCCTTCCCACACAGCATGCCCATGTCCCCAGCAGACAAGGTCCTACTGAAGGAGGAGTGAGGAGGCAGGAATTTCTCCTCCATGTGGTGCACCCTATGCTTCTGTGCTTTGTCTGTTGAGGTTTCTTCTGTTCAGGTTTCTTCAGAGGCCCAGTACTGTCAAGCCGCCCCTACCTCAGCCTGCCTCCAGCTCCCTTGTTCTCACAGCAATTTCATGGACCCAACTTGTGTCTGGTACACCTTGGTAATGGAGCTCTCTCCTCTCACCAAGTCAGCATCTCGTCAGCACCTCTGTGCTTTCAGGTTGTCGGCATGGGACGGAAGATGAAGGGGCCCCTTCTGAGCAGACTGTGTCTGTAGGAGAGTCCCAGTTCAGGGCTTCTCAGGCAGGTCCATCCACCCAGAAGATCCACCCCTGTGAGATGTGTATCCCAGCCTCGAAGGATATCTTGCACCATGCTGAGCCCCAAGCAAGATGTCCTTGCCAGAAGCCATGCTTGGGTGGCACGTGTGTGAGATGTTTCTCTTTCCATGCAGACCTTCACCAGCAACAGAGGCATGGCAGTGGGGAGAAGCCCTGGAAAAGGGATGTGGACAGAGCCTCGTGTTTGAAGAGCTGCAACATCTTTGTGTCAGGACAGCCTTTCACCTGTAGGAAGGTTGGTGAGGACTTCCCAGCCACCTCAGGACTTCTGCAGCACCAGACCACTCCCAACAGTGAGGAGCCACACAGGGGCAACCAGAGTGGGCAGGCCTTTCACAGTGGAAAAAGTCACTACAGCTGTTGTGAATGTGAAAAAGCTGTCCGCCACAACCATGCACTGGATCAGCATCAGAGTGTCTGCTCTGGAGAAGGGCTGTATGAGTGTGGCAGATGTGGGAAAACCTTCAGCTGCAACTACAGATTGGTGTGGCACCAACAAATTGACAGTGGACAAAGGCCATATGAGTGTGGTGAATGTGGGAAATGCTTTAGCCAGACTTCTGACCTCATTAAAGACTGGAGAATTCACAGTGGTACAAAGCCTTATGGATGCAGAGAATGTGGACAACTAATTACCCATAGCTTCAGTCTCAGAAAACACTGGAGAATTCACACTGGAGAAAGGACTTATGAATGCAGTGAATGTGGAAAAGTCTTTATCCACAAATCCAAACTCATTCACCACCAGAGACTACACACTAGAGGAATACATTATGGGTGTGGTGAATGTGGGAAATCGTTTAGTTACAAATCCAACTTCATCGAGCACCATAGAGTTCACACTAGAGAAAGGCCTTATAAATGCAGCGAATGTGGGAAATCCTTTAGACAAAGCTCTAGCCTTTTCCGACACCAGAGAGTTCACACTGGAGAAAAGCCATATAATTGCAGCAAATGCGGGAAATCCTTTAGACAAATCTTTAACCTCATTCGGCATGGGAGAGTTCACACTAGAGAAATGCCTTATGAGTGTAGTGACTGTGGGAAATCTTTTAGCTGCAAATCTGAACTCGTTCAACATCAGAGAATTCACAGTGGAGAAAGACCTTATGAGTGCAGTGAATGTGGGAAGTCCTTTAGACAGTTTTCTAACCTCATTCGCCACCGGAGTGTTCATACTGGAGAAAGGCCTTATGGGTGCAGTGTTTGTGGGAAATACTTTAGCCGCAAATTTATCCTTATTCAACATCAGAGAGTTCACACTGGAGAAAGACCTTATGAGTGCAGTGAATGTGGAAAATCCTTTACCCGCAAATCTGACCTCATTCAACATCAGAGGATTCATACTGGCACAAGACCTTACGAGTGCAATGAATGTGAGAAATCTTTTAGGCAACGCTCTGGTCTTATTCAACACCGGAGAGTTCATTCTGGAGAAAAGCCATATGAGTGTGGGGAATGTGGGAAATCCTTTAGCCAAAGTGCAAGCCTTATTCAGCACCAGAGAGTTCACACTGGAGAGAAGCCTTATGTGTGTATCGAATGTGGGAAAACCTTTAGCCAAAGCTCTAGCCTCATTCAACACCAGAGAGGTCACACTGGTGAAAGGCCTTATGAGTGCAATGAATGTAGGAAACCCTTTACCCACAAATCTGACCTCATTCAACATCAGAGAGTTCACACTGGAGAAAGGCCTTATGAATGCAATGAATGTGGGAAATCATTTAGCCGCAAATCTAACCTCCTTAGACACCGGAGAGTGCATACTGGAGAAAACCCTTAATTGTGCTAGTTATGTTTTATTTCTTCATTCAGTGTACAACACTAAAGGAGACTGTGTGTGAGAGACATTTTCCTGAATTTAAACATCTTTTATCTCAACATAAACTTTGTGAGATTCCTCCTAAGTCTGAGGTACATGCAAGACTTTAGGAGGATGCATTGTATGGTTTCACCTGTCCAGCGCTACTGCCGTATTTATGTCACCGCCAGCTTCTGTGGCCGAGGGCATTCACCTCTACTACCTGGCCCATCTGCACAATGTAGGTCAGTCATCACCCAGAGTACGCAGAGAAGCTAGCCTCTTCTGTTTTCCCATTTGCCTGAGGAAACTGTGAATAGCCTGAGCGCTTAGGGAGAGCCTCATTCCTTTCTCTCTGACTTTAAGGAGCAGACCTGACCCAGTTTTGGTCCAGAGGACCCATCCTCACCTTGCTAAGAAGGACCTATTTCTTTTCAGGAACGCTGTTCTCACATTATGCTTGTGATGAATTCTTCCCGGTTCTAATTCACCAGCATGGGAACTGCTTGCTACACATTGGGTTGGTTTATGTTCTTTTGGTCAAGGTCTTTGTTTCTGCACCTTTGATTTTGGTGGTTGTATTCACTGTGTGAGGTGATTTGAAAGCAGAATTGTGATCTATCATCAGGTAGAGACCAGCAAATTTTGTGGGGATCCCATACTTCCTGTGTTTCAGGAAGGACGGTATGATGGTGGAAAATAGCAGTTGTCCAATATTGGTCTAGTTTGCATTGGTGCCCAGTGCTTTGAAAGAAAGACTGCAGGACTTTGTGGTGCTTAGCAACTTGGTGCCGAGATTTGGGGGGAGGTCAGGGGTCACCCGAAAGAGGAGACCTTTGTGGTAACAACCTCCCTGTGCTTCTTTGAACAACATAAATTATATTCTCTTGTTTGCTGTATATATCACATAATTCCCACCAATATTCAGGGGACTTCTTCCCCAGGTCCTGCAAAGGAGCCATGTGCCACGATGTACAGAATTTCAGTGTCATTTGCTGTAAGACTAGAAATACAGGTGGAACTGTAATTGGAACAAAAACATGGATTCATAGGGCATAAAGGAGACTGCAGTAAATTAGATGGAATGTGCCTTACCTAAAAGTTCATTTCTAAACATTCTAGAACTGTGACTTATATGATTGATGTGTACAGAAATTCTCAGGACCTCCATAACTATTTCTTGTAGCCAAGGTCATTGATGAACTAAATATTCTAAAGGTTTTGTGGATTCTCATAGCCTCTCTGGGCTGTTCAACAGGTCATTGCTCTAGAGTCAGGAAAACAAGGATAGAGAGAAGGCTGAGCCTACTGTCCAAGGATGTGTCTTTCATGACCCAGCCATCATTCTTGTAGATTCAGGTGGGAGCAGTCTTCATGCTGCCAATATTTGCTACCACTGAGGGAAGGCTGCCCCTCCCCAGGCATGAGGGTACAGATGGTGGAGTCCATATAAGGTTGCCAACCTAATTTCCTAAAAAAGGATATCTGGGCTTGTATTTTGGACCACTTCTTAAAGCTCTGTTAAGGTATAATCTGTATAGTTGACACTCAAAAAAATACACTTATCTAATGTTATCAATTTGGTAAACTCTGACATATGTATAAAGTAATGAAACCATATTACTCATGAAAATGCACATATTTGTCATGATATATTTACTTTGTGCTCATATAGTGTCTCTCCCTGCCTTATCCAGCCTTCCAGGCAACCATCAATTCTCTTTCCTTTACATTAGGTTAGTTTGTATTTTCTATAATTTAAATAGGCATTATTAAGTATATGCATATTTTTTGTACTAGTTTCCTTCATTCTGCATACTTATTGAAATTCAACAATGATGCTTATTTTTATTGCTGAGTAGCGTTCTGTTCTATGAATAATGACTTTATCCATTTATCTGTTCTGGACAGATGGGTTATTTCTGGGCGTGGGGTGTTTACAAAAAACGCTGCTATGAATATTTACATTCAGTTCTTTATGTGGATATATGTTTTATTTCTCTTGTTATAACTCTTGTTATAGTAACTAAAACTGTTACCGTGTAGGTGAACGCTTCGTGTTTTAAGAAATGTGAAACTGTGTTCTATAATGGTTACTCTCTTTTGCCTTCCCGCCAGTAGTACATGAGAATTCTAGTTCTCTGGGAACCTTGACACTAGATGTGGTCTATCTTTTTAAATTTTAGCCCTTGAGATAAGTGTGTAGCCATGAAGCCACGTTGGTTTTAATTCCAATTCCCAAATTATTTCATGATGTTGAACATTTGTCATGCATTCTTTTTATCATCAGTTTATCTTCTTATCATCTGTTTATCTTCTTTGGTAAAATGTGTGCTTGTAACCTCTTAACCTATTTTCTTTTTATGTACTTATGTATTTATTACATGGAACAATTGTTTTTGAATACCAGATTTTTCTCCCTCAACTTTTTGTCCTCATAATTGAAAAGCCACATGCACTAGATTTATACGTTTAATCTGCATTAATACATCTCTGCTTTCTTAACTCAGTGACACATTAAATCAAGCCTAGGTTTTAGTCTTTGGCAATCCCTGGCATAGACACTCCCCTCATGGTAAATGCAAATCGCCAAAGTGGTGTCACTGAACATGGAGTTGGTAAGATATTCCTAGTAACCTCTCATTATATTCTATTCCCAAAGTACTGATACAGTACCCACTAATCTCTTCAGGAACATAGGTAATAAAACAATAAGAATGACTAGTAAGTGGCAAGTTTTAAACACATGTTTTGCAAAAAGAGTTTAAGTATGATTAACTTAAACTGCACATATTTTAAATGTACATTTTGATATTTTCATACGTACTTACATCCCATTGTAAATGGCTGTTTACAATATGTCCATGGATAAGACTGTTAAGTCCCATTAAACCTGTCACAATCCTCCATCATTATTTATCATTTTCACGGTCGTTCTTCTATTTATCCCCATGCATACTAGTGGGTTATTTTACTTGTAATCCTAACAAGTCAGTGCATAACCTCTTAAGAATTTCCCAAATCTAAGGACTCTCATGACTCTGATAACTTGAATACACAAAACATATTTTTGAATATATATGTTAATGCTGAATTTTATTAATTGAGTTAGTTATTGAAGGCAGTTTGAACGCAGTTAGGATATTATGGCTTTTATTACATGTGTTTTTTTAAGTCTATTCACTTAACCTCTTTTATTTTGTTTGCTGAAAAATTTGTCACGGTGTTAATATTTTTATATAGTTTAATATTACTTCTATAATTAAAAATCATGAGTTGCCCTTGAATAATCCAGATCTGTACAGTACAGACATGTACATAAACTATACTTCTTGATGCTTAACACAATTAGACTTCTCTAACTTCCATCTATCAAAACATTGTTTCAAAGTTATTTCTTCAGCAGTTTACAAATTCACATGTCTCTGTTTTTAAAAATTTTAAACTTTTCTAATAGGAAGTTGAAATCTGCAAATCAAAAGCCTGTCTTCCCTTGTCAGTGTGTACATATATCAGATCATCACTTTAAATATAATTTTATTTGCCAGTTGTACTTCTATACAGGTAAAAAAAAATAAAAGATTGAAATCATGCAAAAAGCCTTATCTGAACTAACATTGAGAAATAGAGCAATGGAAGAGGATCTTTTAATTCATCACATGGAACAAAAATACAGAATATGTTTATTAATTTTTCTCTGAAGACAACACACTTTGTGTTTGGAGACATAAAAGATTATTGTGAGTTTCTATATTCCTTTAGAATATAAGGGTCAGATATTGCTGCCAGGGACCATCAGGGACACACTAATCTTACCAGCTCTTTTAACTATAGTCCAACCCTTTTGGCCTTAATTTGAAGTGTAGCCATTGTCTTTTCATAATTTTCATGACCATCAAAGAAAGTGGGCCATTCATCTTGATGGGTTAAACTATTGCCAGTGTTATAATACAGCCTTTTGGATTTCCTGCTAACTCAGCTTCACCAATGAATACATTCACTGAAGTTATGCCAGTTCCTACTGGAATCCCAGTCACAAAATACAGAATGTCACTACATTAAAAAAGTGCATGTTGTAGGGACACCTGGGTGACTCAGTCGGCTAAGCCTCTGACTTCAGCTCAGGTCATGATCTCCTGGTTCATGAGTTCGAGCCCTGTGCCAGGCTCTGTGCTGACAGCTTGGAGCCTGGAGCCTGTTTCGGATTCTGTGTCTCCCTCTCTCTCTGCCCCTCCCCCACTCGCACTCTGTCTCTGTCCTCTCAAAAGTAAATAAACATTAAAAAAAAAAAAAAAAAAAATAAGGGGCACTTGGGTGACTCGGTTAAGTGTCCAACTTTGGCCCAGGTCATGATCTCACAGTTCATGGGGTCAAGCCCCGTGTCAGGCTCTGTGCTGACAGCTCAGAGCCTCGAGCATGCTTTAGATTCTGTGTCTCCCTCTCTCTCTGCCCCTCCCCTGCTCGTTCTCTGTCACTCTCTGTCTCTCAAAAATAAATAAACGTTAAAAAATTGAAAAATCTATCCCAAATACATCGTAGCTTTGGCATAATTTTAAAAAATAGTTTATCTAGTACAGGGCCGGCCTGTAAGCATACATCTATACAAATTATTACAAAATGTAAATTAATATAACTGCTGGAAGGTTGACTGGGTGAATATGATAAAGTACACCCAGTGGAAGACCAGGTCTCAAAGCTCAAGGAAACATTCCTTGAGAATATATTTTTATGTCTGGAATGAATACTGTGCAGTGACTTACTAAGTATAGAGTGATGGGAAGAATATTCCAAAGAGAAAGTAGGTGAGAAGGGATCATGCTTGTCTAGACCTAGAAGTCAAGGCCATGGTTCAGAATCACAGTTTAACAAATTTGGGGTTTTGTTTGTTTGTTGGTTGGTTTGTTTTTGGTAAAACAACTATAAGCATGATTCTGTTTGCCAGGGTAAAGAGCTCATCCCTTGTAAAGCATGACAAAATTAATACTTCCCTTTCTGTTACGCTATGTTAAGACAAATCATTTCTTTTATATCCTATAGTATCAGTAAGCAGACTTTTGAAATGTATTATAGTCTTCATTTCTTCTTAAGCCTTAAATTTTCCATATTTTTATATCCTTTTCAGATCAGGTCTTTACATTTATTCCAACCATGTTTTTGCATCTCTTGGTTCAATCAAAGATGGAGAGATTGATTCTGTAGTATGCGTGTAGAGCACAAGAATGAATGATTTACAAAGTTTTCCCACATGGGATTTGAGAAGTCATTGACAATGCCACAGATTTCTTTTAATGTTTTTTTATTATTATTATTTTAAAATGTTTTATTTATTTTTGAGAGTAAGAGAGACACAGCACAAGCAGGGGAGGGGCAGAGAGAGAGGGAGACACAGAATCCGAAGTGGGCTCCAGGCTCTGAGCTGTTAGCACAGGGCTTGAACACGTGAACTGCGAGATCATGACCTGAGCTGATGTCGGCCACTTCCCAGGCACCCCTATTTATTTTTTATTCTCAAGTTAGTTAACATACAGTGTAGTTTTGGCTTCAGGAGTAGAAACCAGTGATTCAACACTTACATGTAACACCCAGTGCTCATCCCAGCAAGTGCCCTTCTTAATGCTCATTACCCATTTAATCCAGTCCACCCACCCCATCACCCCTCAGTTTCTTCTCTGTATTTAAGAGTTTTATGGTTTGCCTCCCTCTGTTTTTATTTTTCCTTCCCTTCCCTTATGTTCATCTGTTAAGTTTCTCAAATTCTACATGAGTGAAGTCATATGATATTTGTCTTTCTCTGATTGACTTATTTCACTTCGCATAATACCCTCCACTTCCATCCACGTTGCAAATGGCAAGATTTCTTTCTTTTTTGTCACAGAGTAGACAAAACTGTCATCGGTTGATGGACAGTTGGGCTCTTTCCATACTTTGGCTGTTGTTGATACTGCTGCTATAAAGGATATAGTGTATGTGCCCCTTCAAATCAGCATTTTTATATCCTTTGGATAAATCCCTAGTAGCGCAGTTTCTGGGTCGTAGGGTGGTTCTGGTTTTATTTTTTGAGGAACATCCACAGTTTTCAGAGTGGCTGCACTAGTTTTCATTCCAACCAACACTTCAATAGGGTTCCCCTTTCTCCTAATGTTCGTTTATTTTGCAGGGGGGCGGGGGGAACAGAGGATCTGAAGCTGGCTCCACATTGACACCTTTGGTGCTGACAGCAGCGAGCCCAGTGTCAGGCTCGAACTTATGAACTGTGAGATCATGACCTGAGCCGAAGTCAGAGGCTCAACCGACTGAGCCACCGACTTTAACAAAGCCAGGTTGAATGTCTATTTTCCAGAAGTGTATCTCCTGCACAAAAATCTATAAACTCCAGGAACACTGAGGAATTTTAGCCAGCTTAGAATTCTGCCGATGGAAGAAAAAGTAAAGAAAGGAGGTCTACAAATAGGATACTGAGGGACAGGGTTGAGAAGGATATGCCAGGGAGGAAGTTTTAAGCTTATCATAAAGTACCTAATGTCAGAGTTCAAAGGGGACCTTTCAAAACTGTTTATATACAGGACAGAAAGGAAATAAAATATTGGTTAACGAATAACCTTTCTATACTTATTATGAACAAATATCCTAGTACAATTTAGACTCTTATGTTGCCTCCCTGAATGATTATTTAGGTACGGTATCTTTTTTAGGTAGATCCATCAGTTGCTAGAATGTCATCTATATTCTTGTGATTTCAGGTGTCTCAAATACAGATTAGATAGAAGAGGCATAATTCTCCCTGTTGAAAATGTGGAGACACTCTCCCCTTCCCTTTTCTCATAGCATCTAGCTTAGAGAACTTGTCAGAACTACATCATCCCAACAACCCATCCCTTTGAGGACCACACAGGCCTTTTACCACCTGGGCTCCCTCATACCTGCATTCCTGACTTATATTATTTAATTTCAAAAAGAACTTCCTGTCATACAAACAAGTTTGTTTTTCCTCTGGTGAAGTCAAGAAACAAACACACATGTTTACCCCAACTACAAAGGTAAAGTTAGGACAAACTATATGTAACAAATGATGCTGTCAAGTGCCCTTACGTGAAGACGAGTTCTATTTACCTTGAAAACATGTATGTAATGGGTTCTGTCTGCTTCTCCGTATGACATTGAGATTTTTTCTGCAAGTATTTGCAAATTTCGTAGCTGATTACTCCTGGTGCACATCACATTCCAGTTTAAAGTATTAAACACATTACTCAGTAATGTGGTATATGAAGAAATTTATTTGGTCTTTCTCCATTGTGCACTGTTCCTGCCACAGAGCTCCTACAACACTTGTTATCTCCTGAGTGATAGTAATATCTTGTGTGTTGTCATAAGGAGCCCATTTTTTAGCACCCTTTAATTTATGCTAAAGACTTGTGTTGGGGTGGAGGCCCTAAATACAGTCAGGATGGGGAATGGTCATCAGAAACGAGAATTAGAGGGTTAGAACTTGCAGCCCCACCCACCAATCTCCAGGAGAGTGTGCTGGAGGATAAAAAAGATCTATGTATCCTTTTAGATATAGAGGTCTGTAAAAACTCTTGAAAAGGAGACGTGAGGAGCCTCCAGGTCTGTAAACATGCCTGGAGGGGGGCACACCTCAGTTCCATGAGGACAAATCTCCTGCACTGGGGACCCTACTGCACCTCCCCTATGAGTCCCCCTAGAGCGACTATAGGACATCGGGATACGTTCTGGGTCCCCCTATGTACTTCATCTGCCTCTAAACATATTTCCCTGAGTTCTGTGAGCCACCCTGGCAAGACAATCCAGCAAGAGGAGGGGTCAGGGGATCTGCTCATTTACAGCCAGTCACTGTGAAGCACAGGTGGCAACCTGGATTTGAGACTGGCATCTGAAAGGCACAGTCCTGTGGGATCTGGTAAAATCTTCAGCTAGATAGAGACAGAATTAATTCCTTGGCAGTGTTGATGAATACACATATCAAATACGAGTGCGGAGTGGATCTGTAGGCGGGGGAGGATTGTTGTATGTCCCCACCAGTCACCATCACACATGCCTGCAGGAGAAAAGCCTCATCACCTGTGTCACCACTATCTAGTGTGCAGGATTATGGGCCAGTGTGACCGGTTGGACAGCGTCAGAGACTCACTAGGCTGCACCCAGGAGATGGCAAACTCTAATGAACAAACCCCTCGGCAACTTCAACAATTAATAAGAAGGCAAGTGGGACCTGTGGGTTAACATAACTTTTGAGAGAGCAACTGTAGGGCATCAGGATACGTTCTGGGTCCTAGCTGCAATAAACATGGCTTAAGAAACAATATTTGTGATGCAATTGAGGAAATTGAGCATTAGGAATATGTCAGATTTTTAAAAACGTTTTATTTATTTTTGAGAGAGACAGAGAGAGAGACAGAGTGTGAGCGGGGGAGGGGCAGGGAGAGAGACACACACACACAGAATCCGAAGCAGGCTCTGGCTCTGACCTGTCAGCACAGAGCTCAATGTGGGGCTTGAACTCATGAACTGTGAGATCATGAGCTGAGCCAAAGTCAGACGCTTAACTGACTGACCCACCCAGGCGCCCCAAGAACATATTTGCCAGATTTAAAAAATGTATTGTCTGATGGCTATTGGGACTATGAACCTGTTGAAAATATATCCTCCATGAGTTCTTCTGCATTAAGTGTAATGTCTAAGTAACATACCGGTATATGTGAGGACAGATCATACAAAAATGGCTATGAAATGATAAGTAATGGTGGAAGACTGGGGAAGCTTCATTTTGCTTCATTACACAGTGTTTTCCTGTTTGGTGTATGGTTGCATATCGCCAGAAGAAATGATAAAATGTGGCTTGGTCTGTTCAGACTGCTGTAAGAAATTTTCACAGACGGGGTAGCTTATACACAACATAATTAATTCTCACAGTCTTGGAGACTGGATGTTGGAGACCACGGTGCCAGCATGGTGGGGCCAGGGCTCTCCTTGGGATGCTAACGTTCTCTGCGTCCTCAACATGATGGAAGGGGCCATGGGTCTCTCTGCAGCCTCCCATAGAGCACTGATCCCATTCAGGAGGGCTCCACCCTCATGACTTAAGCACCTCCCCAAAGCCTCACCCCTAAGACCATCACCTTTCTATGATGTAGGATTTCAGCATATGAAATTTGGGGGAACACGAGGATTCAAACCCATAGCAGTACCATTGTGTTGGTAATTTTATCTTTTCAGAAGGAAGAAATCAAAAGGGTAACAGGATACTTGTGGATTTGGCCTAGCGTGTAAGAAACTGGAAGTCGCCTCTCCACCCTAACAAGGAAAAAGCTGAACAAACTAACAAACTCTTCTTCGATTCCAAAAATAACTGCAATCACAGGGAAAACTGCTGTGCCCCGGTTGAGACCAGCAGATACAGAGATCACAATATACTGAAGCAGAAATGCACATGTGGAATCAGTGGGAGCCCGTGCAGGGGTAGGGAGACTGAAATGTACTTGCCCAATTGCTGGAGTCTCAGTGGAAACGAGCCTGAGAGAGAAAACTTCCTGGGGAACCCAGCCCTGTGGAGAGCTCCCACACACTTGTAGAGTTCTACCTGATTCTCGCAGTGAGTATCCCGTGATGTTCTGTGATCTTCTGCGACAGGAGAAAATCCTGTGCTCCAACAGCAGAAAGGAAAAGAAACCATTTTCTTCTTCTTTTTCTTTGAATGTTACCTGTTTTCTTTGTTTGTTTGTTTGTTTGTTTGTTTGCTTTTTTAAGTAAGCCCTGTGTCCCAGGTGGGGCTTGAGCTCATGAGCCTGAGATCGAGAGCCACGTGCTCTACTGACGAAGCCAGTCAGATTCCCCCAAAGAAACCATTTTCAAATGTGCCAAGGCATGGTTCTCTGTAAAGTCTGCTTGCAGAAAAAACTGTTTGTTTTGATTTGAGGCAAATTAATGCTCTGAGACTGAATTTGTCTTTATTTAACAGAGGTTCACGGTGGGAATTTCACAAGCTAGTGACATACGAGGTAATCTCTTAATAAGCCAAGGAAGAAAATAACATATCCATATCAATAGTCAATTAATCACACTATTATAGCAGGCAGAAGGAGATGAAAGGAGTAACGTCCACGTGTAGTGGAGGCAAAACTTGTTCTGAGTTAGTACTATGGAGAGACGGCAAACCCATAGCTGATGTCCAGCCGCCAGCGCAAAGGGAAGTCCCCTGTTCCTAGAACATGTTGCTAGGGAACGATGATGCCAGTGTTGATGGGCTAGTGGATCTCCTTCCAGGGCCACTGTGGTCTTCCCCACTACTGTAAAACAGTGGCCTTTACTATGGCAGGAGCTAATGCCCTAAGGTCTTTGGAGAGCTATTCAGATGAGCAGTTAGCCTTGCCCAACCCAGCACTCTGGGATGGTCTTCACCAACTCTCAGGAGTTTTGGTCTAAATGGCCCTTAGCCATATTTGCTCCTTCCTATGTTTTTATTGCAAAGTCCCGGCAGGAACCCTCAGCACCTGGGCTACTGAGTTATTATCGGTGAGAACAGATGAGTTGATGACGTCTTGATGCACGTAACCTCATTCTTTTGTCAAAACACATTACTTCTAAAGGCAGATTCATTTTCGTCATCAACGAATGGCTCTAAATCATACCAAACCAATATGCACACTATTTGAGCAGAGCCTAAGTTGCTCAGGATTTACCAGAGCCTAGGTGAACAGAGGGAAGGGAAATATACCTACCTCCAGGCCACTCGATCCACCCTGTCCCAACCAAGGTGTGGGGGGACACTGACAAGGCACAGTGCAGAAGCACAAACTCACTATAAGACTTGAGACCTCTATTTTATGTCAGTAAATTCATTCCATAAAAGAAAATAAATCTTTGGGGCACTTGGGTGGCTCAGTTGTTAAGCCTCTGACTTCGGCTCAGGTCAGTATCTCATAGCTTGTGAGTTCGAGCCCCACGTCAGGCTCTGGGCTGACAGCTCAGAGCCTGGAGACTGCTTCTACGCTCTCTCTGCTCGTTCCATGCTCATGCTGTGTCTCTCTGTTTCTCAAAAATAAATAAACATTAAAATTTTTTTAAAAATAATAAAATAAATCTTTAACCTACAAACAAAACCTCTTAATCTCAGAAACTGTGAAGATCCACTCATAAGGAACTCAAAGGTTAAAGAGGAAATTTCTGTGCCAAACAAATCATAACACTGTTCCAGGCATAAAACAAGACAAAACCAAACAGACCCCCAGTCACAGACGACGTAACAGTCTCCTTCTCCCCACACTAACGCCGCTCCTGTCTACACCAGTCCTGTTCATGGAGTACTTCACACATAGACCTCAAGACAATATCACAAGGCGTGATGAATGTAAAAAGTCTGCAGAGACCAAGCAAGCCTTCGAACCAGGCTCACACTAGACAGGGATGTGGAAGTGGGAGACTAGGAATTTAATGTTGTTGTTGTTGTTGTTGAGACAGCGAGAGACAGAGCATGAGCAGGGGAGGGGCAGAGAGAGAGGGACACACAGAATCCGAAGCAGGCTCCAGGCTCTGAGCTGTCAGCACAGAGCCCGACGCGGGACCCAAACTCACAAACCGCGAGATCATGACCTGAGCCGAAGTTGGACACTTAACCGACTGAGCCACCCAGGCTCCCCAGGAGGTTAGGAATTTAAAACAATTGTGATTAAGATGCTAAGGGCTGTACTGGATAAATTAGACAGCATGCAAGAACAGACGGGTTATGTAAACTGAGATGGAAATTCCAAACAAACAACCCTCCCACCCCCACCCCAAAAAACAAATACTAGAGATCAAAAGTGTAACCGAAATGAAGAATGCTCTGGTGGGCCTATCAGTAGACTACACGTAGCTAAGCAAAGAATCTGATTTGAAGATATCCCAGAAAAACCTCTAAAACTGGGAAAAAACAAACAGAAAAGCTTGGAAGAGAAACAGATGACACAGCTGTAGGACAACCACAGAAGCTGTCAATTACCAGTTCCAGGAATAATAGAACAAAGAGATACAGGACAGAAGAAACTGAATCAAGAATTTCAATTGAATCCAAATTGGCTTCAGTCTTGAAACTGAACCAGTCTCTTTTTGGAATGCTTTCCAAAACAGAACGTAGCACCCTAAAATGGCTTCACTGATGCTCTCTCCTCAGTATTTAAAGAAGAAATTGTACCAATTCTCTACAATCTCTTCAGAGGGAGAGGCAGAGGGAATAAGCCCCAACTCCTAAGAGGCTAGCATTGCCCCAGTACCCAAACCAAACAAAGCCGTGACAACGAAGAAAACTATAGACCCAGTCTCTCATGAAGACAGATGCAAAAATCCTCACCGGGATGCCACCACACACCTGTTAGAGTGAGGAACGGGAATGCTGAAGACAGCACATGCCGGTGAGGATGGGGGACAGCGTGAACTCTCATTGCTTGCTGGTGACAACAGCACAGCCACTTTGCAAGACGCTTGGGCGGTTTCTTTCAGAACTAAAGTTACTCTTACCATACAACCTGGCAACTGTGCTCCTTCGTATTTACCCAATGGAGTTGAGAACAGGACCACCCGGGGCGCCTGGGTGGCTCAGTCGGTTGAGCTTCCGACTTCGGCTCAGGTCATGATCTCGCAGTCTGTGAGTTCGGGCCCCGCCTGGGGCTCTGTGCTGACAGCTCAGAGCCTGGAGCTGCTTCGGATTCTGTGTCTCCCTCCCTCTCTGCCCCTCCCCCGTTCATGCTCTGTCTCTCTCTGTCTCAAAAATAAATAAACATTAAAGAAAATTAAAAAAAAAAAAAAAGAAAGAAAACAGGGCCACTCAAATATCTGCCAGTAATGGTTCCTAGCATCTTATTCAAAATTGCTAAAACTTGGAAGCAACCAAGATGTCTCCTTAGTGGGTGAATGGATCACATTGATACGTGCAGACAAGGATGTTATCTAGTTCTGAAAAGCAATGAACTATCATGCCATGAAAAGACATGGAGGGATCTTAAAGAGCATATTAAGTGCATAAGTGAAAACAGACATCTGAAGAGGCTTCATACTGGGGGCGCCTGGGTGGCTGAGTTGATTGAGAGTCTGATTTCAGCTCAGGTCATGATCTCACAGTTTGTGGGTTCAAGCCCCACTGTCAGGCTCTGTGCTGACAGCTCGGAGCCTGGAGCCTGCTTCAGATTCGGTGTCTCACTCTCTCTGCCCCTCCCCCGTTCACGCATGCACGCCCTCTCTCTCTTTCCCTCTCTCTCTCTCTCTCTAAAAAATAAATTTTAGGGGCGCCTGGGTGGCTCAGTCGGTTAAGCGGCCGACTTCGGCTCAGGTCATGATCTCACGGTCCGTGAGTTCGAGCCCCGCGTCGGGCTCTGTGCTGACAGCTCAGAGCCTGGAGCTGTTTCAGATTCTGTGTCTCCCTCTCTCTGACCCTCCCCCGTTCATGCTCTGTCTCTCTCTGTCTCAAAAATGAATAAACGTTAAAAAAAAAATTAAAAAAAAAAAATAAATAAATTTTAAAAAACATTAAAAATAATTAAAGAGGATTCATACTGTAGGATTCCAGCTATAAGGCATTCTGAAAAGGGCAAAATTATTGAGAGAATAAAGGATCAGTGGTTCCTGGGCAATGCGTGAGCAAAAGAGGGATGGATAGATGGAATCAGAGAATTTTTAGCGCAGTGAAAATATTCTATGTGATACTGTGTTATATATTATGAGTTGTTCGGACTCTAATGTACACACCAAGAGTGAACCCTCATATGCACAATGGACTCTGGGTGATAATGATAATCAAAGATAACAAATGTATCACTCTGGTGGGGGACCTTGATAATGGAGGAGGAAAGGCATTGCATGTGTGGGGGCAGGGGATACGCGGGAGATGCCTACCCTCCTCCTAATTTTCCTATAAACCTAGAAGCGCTCTAAATAAATTAAAGCTTTTTTTGAAGTTAGTCATGTTTTTTTTTTTGTTTGTTTTAATTTTTTTTAATATTTATTTTTGACAGAGAGAGAGAGACAGAGCATGAGCAGAGGAGGGGCAGAGAGAGAGGGAGACACAGAATCGAAAGCAGGCTCCAGGCTCTGAGCTGCCAGCACAGAGCCCGATGTGGGGCTCGAACTCACAGACCGCGAGATCATGACCTGAGCCGAAGTCGGACGCTCAACCGACTGAGCCGCCCAGGTGCCCCGAAGTTAGTCATGTTTTTAAGTAATCTCTACACTCGGTGTGAGGCTCAAATACAGGAACCTGAAATCTAGTCACGTGCTCTTCCAACTGAGCCAGCCAGGCACCAGCAAAAATACAGTTATGCGTTTGCATTTACTTATTTTAAGAGAAAGAGCATGTGAGCAGTGGAGAGGGACAGAGGGAGAGAATCTTAAGCAGGCTCCACCCCGAGCACGGAGCCGGACGCAAGGCTCAGTCTCACGACAGTGAGGTCATGACTGGAGCCGAAATCAAGAGTCAGACAGTTAACTGACTGAGCCATCCAGGTGCCCCTAAAGTTTTTAAATTAAAAACAAAAACAAAAACAAGTAAACATGAAACAAAACATTGAAGTGAGAGTTAGTAGCCCTGGATTTTACTTCCCATTTTGCAAGTCACTTCCACTTCTTGGGCCCTAATTTAATTATCTGCAAAGGAAGGAAGTGGGCCTTGTGTTTTGTAAGGCTTTTTTGCATTCCCCCTTTCTGTGGTAATACTAATTGTTTCTACTTTAAAGCTACAAAGGGCTATCTCAATCTTTGTAGGATTTGTCTACTACATCAAATAAAATGGAATAACACACACATTAATAATGGCTACTTAAAAAGACAAGAAAGTTTTACGTTTTAAATATCTTTTAAACAATTTAATTCAGGCATAACTGTCCTCAACTGCTCATATCTAGAACGTATGTTTTGTCCTTTTCATGCTTACGGTATTAAAAGCTTCCTTCTGTCCTTTTGAGTTTATCCTCCTCACCATATGATATTACTCATAACATGACATATTCTACCCATTATAATGGCATTTCCAAGTATATTCCCCAAACGGAGAAGGCTATCATTTTATGGTCATTCTTCACTCATCTACCCCCATCCACTTAGGAGTTTAAATTTGATCCTAGACGTGATGTCGTTACTCACCTAATCCCTTCAGAATGTGTTTCTAAGATGGAAATGCTCTTGTATGACTCCAAAAACTTTATTACACACAATCAAAACACTTGAACGTACGATATATCATTTTAAGTGCTGGGGTTTGTCAGTTGTGCTCCTTATTTAATGCAGATTGGTTCCAATCAGGATGGAAAATTTAGCCTTAGGCAAGTATTAAGTAAATCTGCAAGGCTTCTAACCTATATGTACCACTGACCATTTGTTAGCTTTTATTGTTCACTTGATAAAGTGCTCGGCCTTTTGTCTATTCGAATTTGCTACAGTGTAAATGAGGCTTCTTGACTCCATGCCCAGCCTCCTCCCGTATTTTGTATTTTGAGTCCAAGAGCTTTGCTCAACATCATGCAACATGAGAGAAACCCACCTATACCACGGTGAGATACTGCTACACGTGTACCAACTGGGTTCACATTTAAAAAGACTAACCGTGGGGCGCCTGGGTGGCGCAGTCGGTTAAGCGTCCGACTTCAGCCAGGTCACGATCTCGTGGTCCGTGAGTTCGAGCCCCGCGTCAGGCTCTGGGCTGATGGCTCGGAGCCTGGAGCCTGCTTCCGATTCTGTGTCTCCCTCTCTCTCTGCCCCTCCCCCCGTTCATGCTCTGTCTCTCTCTGTCCCAAAAATAAATTAAAAACGTTGAAAAAAAAATTAAAAAAAAAAAAAAAAAAAAAAAGACTAACCGTACCCACTCCTAGCAGAGATACCAGAGAAATGGAACTCTCATACACTGCTAGTGGGAATACAAGAGGAAGAATCATTTTAGATGACAATCTGGGGTCCCTTAGAGGCCCTACATTCACCCACACGCTGACTCCAGGATTAACACAACAGAGAGGACCCTGTCAGTACGAAGAGCTGTATCCAATTTCTGCAGCATTTTTACTTGCAGCAGCTGAACCTGGAAACAAATATCCATTAACAGGAATAAATAAGTAAATAGCGTCGTATCGATAGGACACTCTTCTCAGCGATATAAAAATGAACTCCTCGTACAGGCACCACTGATGAATTCCAAAATAAGTGCCACATGAGGGCACCCAAGGAAATGGACTAAACACTTTAAGACTTCAATCATACAAATTCTAGAAAATGCAAACTCATCTATGATAATGACAAGTCAATGGCTGCCTCGAGGATGGATTATCAGGGAACACAAATAAATATGGGGGTGTGGGAAGGTTTATGGTCATGATCGATGGCTTCATGGGTTACATGAATGTCAAAACATCAAACTGCATAATTTAATGATGGAAACTGCATGTCATTTGTACCTTACTGAAGCTTTAACAATATGGTTCACATTAAAAGTCTGGATTGCCGTGAACTACTGGGACCTCATGAAAATAAAAGCTTCTGCACAGTGAAGGAAACAGTCAGCAAAACTGAAAGGCAACTGACAGAACGGGAGAAGATATTTGGAAATGACATATCAGATAAAGGGTTAGTATCCAAAATCTACAAAGAACTTATCAAACTCAACACCCAAAAAACAAGTAATCCAGTGACGAAATGGGCAAAAGACATGAATAGACACTTCTCCAAGGAAGACATCCAGATGGCCAACCGACACATGAAAAAATGCTCAACATCACTCATCATCAGAGAAATACAAAGCAAAACCACCATGAGATACCACCTCACACCTGTCAGAATGGCTAACATTAACAACTCAGGCAAAGACAGATGTTGGCGAGGATGCAGAGAGAGAGGATCTCTTTTGCGCTGCTGGTGGGAATGCAAACGGGTGCAGCCACTCTGGAAAACAGTATGGAGGTTCCTCAAAAAACTAAAAATAGAACTACCCTACGACCCAGCAATTGCCCTACTAGGCATTTATCTACGGGATACGGGTGTGCTGTTTCGAAGGGGCACATACACCCCATTGTTTATAGCATCACTATCAACAATAGCCAAAGTATGGAAAGAGCCCAAATGTCCATCGACAGATGAGTGGATAAAGAAGATGTGGTGTAAATATACAATGGAGTATTACTTGGCAATCAAAAGGAATGAAATCTTGCCATTTGCAACTACGTGGATGAAACTGGAGGATATTATGGTAAGTGAAATGAGTCAGAGAAAGACAAAAATCATATGAGTTCACTCATATGAGAACTTTAAGAGACAAAACACATGAACATAAGGGAAGGGAAACAACAATAATATAAAAACAGGGAGGGGGGCAAAACAGAAGAGGCTCCTAAATATGGAGAACAAACTGAGGGTTGCTGGAGGGGGTGTCGGAGGGGGGATGGGCTAGATGGGTAAGGGGCACTAAGGAATCTACTCCTGAAATCATTGTTGCACTATGTGCTAACTAATTTGGATGTAAGTTTTTAAAAATAAAAATAAAATTAAAAAAAAAAACAAAATAAAGTAGAGGAAAGAAAAGAAAAAAAAGTCTGGATTGCCTACACTTCAGATATCAAGTTGGGCCACCATACTGACTCCACCATGTGTGTCCTCATCAGAAGACCTAGGTGTCAGCGGCAGGAAAATTAGGTGAGCAATGAAGGTGTTTCCGTGTCATTCAACAAAGACACTGGCTGGGTCAAAAAGGCCTCACTGTTGAACTAAGAGCTCTCTCCTGTGTCTGTCCTCATTTTGCTGCCATCTATAACAGACTTTGGTGAACAGCCCAGAGGGGACACAGGAATCCACAAAACCTTGAGATTATTTTTTCTGACAGGCCCTCAGCTACACAAGACAGACCCTTCTGGAGGTCCTGAGATTTTCTGTACCTGCTCATCCTTCAAGGTCACAGTGCCTAAATACTGTGGATGCCCTTTTCAGAGAGGATCACTGCAGTTTGTTGGTCTCCTGCACTCTCTATTAATCCAATTTGTGCCACAGTGATCATGCCCACGGCCCTTATAGTCTTAAAACCAGTGATGCTACCTACAGAATTCAGGACATCAAGGCCTGTGGCTGTGCTGCCAGGCCTGGGGAATAGATTTCCTTCAAGAGCACCGGGCACTCACTATACCATCAATATCCCTTTGGAACAAGACAACAACTTTATGTTGCTTAGAAGCCCTGCACGTTGTCCTAACAGCCAACAACTGCCACTCTTCGGATTGAAACTCTGACCCTACAAAATATCCTGGCATCCAACTATAAATTAGGATCACAGAGCCTTTCAGCCTTCCCTGAAAGTCTTCAAGCAGCCATACAAACTAAACTCTGACTGGAGAGCTATCTTCTGCCGTCACACTGTCCCTTCTAAGGCACACGAATCTGTTCACATGCTCATGCTAGCAAACACAGTTAACTTCCTACACGCACACAGTGAATGGAATCCCCACGATTAACAGTGACTTAAACAATAAGACTTTTATTATGGTACAAACAAGAGCAATGGGAGGGTGACTGCTGGGTTGGTGACTTGGGAGGCTGGGATTTCCATCTCTAGAGTCACGAGGACAATAACAGCCCTGAGACATGCAGTCCACCTTTTCAATGCACCAACAGTCCTCTAGGCCAAAACTGGGTGAGATCCATGCCCTACCTCCTCAGAGAGGAAAAGTGGGGAAGGAGCAATACTGGGGCTGTTCATGGTCATCTGGGACCTGCCCTGACACTGGAGCATGGCCCTGGGCAGGTTAACAAAGTGCACTGCAGCTGCCACATCCCTGGGGTTTCTGTGGATGTTTAGATGTATGAGGTTCAACCCAGGCAAATGGCACCTTCCGAAAGGCTCTCCTCCATCGCTGTCACACTGAACACCTAAATGCTGTATACCTGCACATTTCAGGTAGGTCTCCCATTTGAAATTTGTCATCTCCGATGAGCTAAGTCCTTTGGCTGAAGGCTTTCTCACAGTCACTGCATTTCTAAGGCCATTCTTCAGTGTGAGTTCTCTGGAGTGCACCGAGGCTCGACTTCAGTCAGCCCCTTCTCCCATCGGCCACATTCCCGGGCCTTCATCTGAAGGGACACCGTGGTGTTTTAGGAGCTTGGACACGGACGTAAATATTTCCCACCTTCAAAACTCATAAAGCCTTTTTTCTGGTGTGAATATTTGAACGGTCACGGAAATGGAAGACACGGGTAAACGTTTCCCAAATTCACCGTACTCCTCAAGCCCTTACCCGGTGTGCACTTTCCGGTGCTTAATGAGGCTGGAGCTATGGCTAAAGGACTTCCCACATTCGCTGCACTCATAAGGCCTTTCTCCAGTGTGAACTCTCCTGTGTTTAATGAGGCTAGAGTTCTGAGTAAAGGATTTTCCACATTCAGCGCACTCGTAAGGCCTCGATCCAGTGTGTACTCTCTGGTGTTTTAGGAGACTGGAACTGTAAGTAAAGAATTTCCCACATTCGCTGCACTCATAAGGCCTCTCTCCGGTGTGAACTCTCCGATGTTGAAGAAGCGCAGAGCTCTGGCTAAAGGATTTCTCACATTCGCTGCACTTATAAGGCCTTTCTCCGCTGTGGACTCTTCGGTGTTCGATGAGGCTGGAATTCTGAGTAAAGGATTTTCCGCATTCGCTGCACTCGTAGGGCCTTGATCCTGAGTGAACTCTCTGGTGTTTTATGAGGCTGGAGTGGTAGGTAAAGAACTTCCCGCATTCGCTGCACTCATAAGGCCTCTCTCCAGTGTGCACACTCCGGTGTTGAAGGAGCGCAGAGCTCTCGCTGAAGGACTTCCCGCACTCGCTGCACTCGTACGGCCGTTCTCCGGTGTGAATTCTCCGATGTTTAATGAGGTTGGACTTGTTGCTAAATAATTTCCCACATTCGTCACACTCGTGAGGCCTTGCTCCAGTGTGAACCCTCCGGTGTTGAATGAGGCTGGAGCTTTGCCTAAAGGACTTCCCACATTGCCCACACTCATAAGGCTTTTCCCCAGTGTGCACTCTCCAGTGGTCACTGAGGCTGTAGCTTTTGCTAAAAGATTTCCCACATTCGCTGCACATGAAGCATCTTTCTCTGCTGAGGTGTCTCTGGTGACGAACAAGGGTGTGTCTGCAAGTGAGGTCCTTGGCGCCCTCTCCCGAGGTGCACGGAGTTCTCCTTCCGTGAGAGGCCGCCCCGCACTCAGCTCTCCTGTCTGACTTCTCCCTGGTGTGTGTGGCCCGATCCTGGAGGAATCTCGAGCTCGTCAACAAGTCCCTCACAACCTCGCCACAGGAAAAGGGCTTCCCGGACACACAGAATGTGTAGTCCTTCCAAGAAGAGGCTCCGCCCCTGTTGCTCCCGAAGCATTTCTCTCCAGTGCGCTGCTGCTGGTGCCCCAGGTCTGTGTCGAAATACACCTGTGTGTCACACGCCCCCATCTTGTGCACTTTCTGTCCACCAGGTGTCGCGTGGTGCTCGGTCGAATGTAAAAGTTCCCTCAAGTCCGGGACACACACCTCACGAGGGGGGGCCTTCTGGGAGGACACAGCCGCCTTGGAAGTCCTGCCCCGTGACACTCCTTGTACAGAAACGCTCTGCTCGAGTGCCTCCTCGTCCCCTGCTCCGTGCCAGCAGCCTGAAAGCAGGAAATGCTGGTGAAGCACGGGCTGACTTTGACGGGAGGGAGGCTAGTACACGAGCTACAAATGTGTGGCCAACAAACCAGGGAACCCATGCACGGGCCTGTCTGCGGGACCACAGAGTCGGCTGAGGTTGAGGATGGGGCTGCTCAGCAGTAGTGGGGTACAAAGAACACTAAATGAGAGAGGCCTTCTGAGATGAAGGCCAAGCATGTGGCGGGACAGAGAGGAGCCAAAAGGTCTACAATTCAGTCCTCTGCAAACAACTTTCCAAAGGAACTTATCGTGATGACACCAATGCCGTGCAGAAAGGTGTGTCAAGGCTCAAGGAAACAGGACTGTGACAGGGCAGGTGGTGTTGAGGGACGACTTAAGAACACGGCCACACCTCATGACAGAATACACAGCGGCCACTGTGCAGAGTGCTGCAGGTGGAGTGGTGAGAAAAACCGGTGCCATATGGAGCCCAGAGCTGTGACGCTCACCCCGGGCTGGAAGTTAGAGTAGAACTGACAAGTAACAGGGATGACATTCGGCAAAGCGCCATAAAAGGGCAAGGAAGGACAGATATGAAGTACGGCCACTGGCTTCAAAGTACTAGTCAAAGAGAATAGGCTTTGGGGGCATCTGAACCCAACACTGACGTCGTCTTCCTCCAGGTGCCACTCTGCAGGGCCTGGCTGCCTCTGAGCCATCCTGTGGGTGGGTCACCGGACCTCCTGTGAACCACCACAGGCTCCTCCATCCAGCCCCACTCCCACCACGAGCAAGGATATGGCACCTTCGTGATACAGGTACTAAGGAGAAGGAGCGGACAGATGAGTGGCCACCAGCAGCCTAGAACAGCCCAGCGCATGACAGCGTATGGGAAAGAGAACTAAAGAGTCCCCGGACAACTCTGGAAGGGGGTCTCGTGAGAACAGCCCATGGTCCGTGGAAGCAGTAACTCTGGCGGAGAAAGCAATTGCGGGCACAGGCAGGCACGGCGAAGCGTCAGCTAGAGAAGGCAGCTGACCTGGAGCATGCAGATGCCTTGCACGTGGACGAAGTCACCCAGGCAGGAAGAGGGTAGTGAAGCTGGTGTCCGTTAGGTCCACCGCAAGACTCCACCCTCTTCCCTGCACGTCAGCAGGAAAGCCGGTCCCACTCCAGGAAGGAGGGCAGTGCGCAGACCCCAGCCTTACCTACTACAGCACCCACCCAGGGAACTGGGGAAGGAAGCAGTGCTCGTGGTCCCAAAGTAAAGACAGACTGCTGCTGGGGACATGGGGAGGGCAGAGACTAGCCCAGGGCACAGGGGTGGGTTTGAGGGTCTTACCCAAGGAGGTTATATGTGCCAAGGTCTCCAGCATCACATCCTGGTACAGACATCTCTGAGCCTCGTCCAGGAGACCCCATTCCTCCCCGGAGAAGTACACGGCCACGTCTTCAAAGGTCACCCTGCCCTGGCATGATGGGGACAGATGAAACCACAAAAAGCCCCTTTCCCAAGATCCACAATCCCTTCCCCCACCCACCCCTAATCCATGCCCATCCTCCCCCATTCTCCCAACTCAGAGGAGAAACCAGGCCCCAGTGCTGGGGGCCAAGGTGCTCTTCCCTCCTCATGGGCCCACTGATCACAGGGTTCTGCCGACACAAGAGGCTCGTGGACAAGTACTATCCAAGTTGTGGACCTGGCACAGAGGATCCACCCACTCATACCAGGCTATTCTGTGGCGGCCACGGTCACATAAGTCTCAATACCAGGTCCCCAGGCCATCAGGCACATTCCCTCCCTAAGTACACACAATCCTGGAAACTGGATCTCACAACCACATGCCTATGGTCAACACCGCCTCACTGTCCCACGCTGTAGAAAGGTCTACGGGTCCCCATATGTGACTTGTATTGTAATCACTTCCTCTTCACCCCACTGGTGAGGGCGGGCGTCCCATCTTAGGGCAGTGGGATGACTAAACACACGGCACCCGACCCCGTACAGAGGAGACGGACAGCACTTTATTACCCACAGGTATTCACCGCCTGGGAGAGGAGGACACTGCACCCAGACGGGCCCAGAGTGTGGTTGTTGTGTTCTGAAAGAGCGAACACGGGGCGCCCGGGTGGCTCAGTCAGGTGAGCGGCCGACTTCGGCTCAGGTCATGATCTCGCGGTCCCTGAGTTCGAGCCCCGCGTCGGGCTCTGTGCTGACAGCTCAGAGCCTGTGAGTTCGAGCCCCGCGTCAGGCTCTGTGCTGACAGCTCAGAGCCTGGAACCTGTTTCAGATTCTGTGTCTCCCTCTCTCTGACCCTCCCCTGTTCATGCTCTGTCCCTCCCTGTCTCAAAAATAAATAAAAAACGTTAAAAAAAATTAAAAAAAGAAAAAAGAGCGAACAGCCAGGAGCCAGAGGATGCAGGCTTCATTGGACAGAGAGGGTGGGGTGTCTCCTGCACTGTCAGAGGACGTTATCCGCCCATCTGAGTCACTCCACGGGCTGGCAGGGAACTGAAACCCACACGAAGGGCTAAGCAGCACACGCACCTTCGAGGAGAAGGCTGTGTGGCCCGGAAACCTCACCGGCAGCACAAGAGGGAGGAGGAGAACTTCCACTCAGGCCAAGTGAGTCCCTCCTCCTTTCAGCACACACAGAGATAGGGCATCACAGGGGTCTTCGCTCTAGGCCTCACACCACAGTGAGCACCAGCTTCCAGAGTGTGCTCGGTAGAGACAAACAGGATCCAACGCCACTCTAGACCTGCCGTGGTTTCCACTAGTGGTGGCAGCCCCAAGATCCTTCTGGGCAGGCCACCCTGCCTCAGACCGGCAGGACCTAGTGTCTGTCATAGGTGACCAGGTCGGCAGGTCACAGGCGACCTTACCCTCCAGCATGAACCAACACTCCCCCTCGCCACGGCTGCACCAAAGTCCCCACGCATCCTGGCAGAGTTCGCAGAGTGGAGAAGCTCCACAGGCTCAGGCCTGACTGTCGTCCTCTTGCTCTTGTCACTCCTCAGCCTCTGCATCCCTCTCGCGTCTACTCTTCTGCCAGAAACCGTGGCCACCTGCCCGCGCATCCTGTCCCCACACACTCTCCCTTCATGGCCATTACATCCCTCATCTCTCAAGTCACACCATCACCCAAGTATCGAGCCCGAACTCCCTTTCTCCCCCCTTCTTCCTGGCACCATAATCGCTTTACCTGCATAACCAGAAGACTGCTCCTTGCAGATGTGACCCCCAGCTCACTCGCCTGGGCCCACACAGCAGCCACGATATTTTTAGAGGTCTCCCTTCTGAACCCCCCGCCCCCCAGATTTCCGGAGCTGTGTGTTGGCTGCCTACTTAATGCGTCCACTCAGTGCTCCCAAAACATCTCCTGCCCACACATCAAACTACCAACTTCCTCATCTCCATTGACAGCTTCATCCCCATGTCCATGTGAACAAAACCCTGGAAGTATCCCTGAATCCTTGTTTCACCCCGTGACAGGGTGAAACATTAGGAAATAGAGTTGTCACTTAAAACACACATCCCGACTCCAACGACCTGTAAGCCAGGGCCCTGGTCCAATAACCCTCACCGAGACTATGACAGTAGCCTCCTCCCTGAACTCGCAGTCTACACTTCATGCTATAGCGGAGTGGATCCCATGAGGCCCTTGGTAATGTCACGTCCCTGCTCACATCCAGGCTTCCCATTCCCACCGCAAGAGACACCCAACTTCTCAGGCGGTCGTTCTGGTCCTGACTCCTGTGCCCCTGCTCCTTGTTCCCAACCGAAACAAAGGGACCGTTCATTTCCTGAATAGTTCCGGCTGGGTGTTAACTCCAGCGTGTGCACACCTCGCTACCAGGTCCTGGGACAACCGTCCCCACACTGGGTGCCACAAACCGAAACACCTTCATGTAACTCCTGGCATGGGCCTGGGGTTTCTCCAGGGTCTCCAGACCCCAAACTTGCGGAATGGCACCTAAGAGTCCAGGGGACACAACAATCCAGGACAAGGGGGTGGGAGTCGGGGCCAATGAGGACCGGACCCCACCCACCTGTTCGTGTCTGTTCCATAAACGCCCCTGCAGCCCCGGGAAATGGGGGCGTGTCCAGTCTTGGACGCGGGAGGCCACGGCGGGTTCCAGGGATCAAGGCTCCCCGAACTCTTGCCAGCCCTGAAGACTACGACTCGACTCGGCTGGCAGTTCAGCCTCCGTGCCTCAGTGCTCTGCATCGCCCCTCACCACGTGTCCCTCCCCTGCAGCCCCCTCCCGCACCCCGTCACGCCGGCGCTGAGACCCGGGGCCCCCGCCCGCGAGCGCCTTCCCGGCCCGGACACCGGACCTGGGCCGCAGGGACGCGAGCAGGCGCCCCGCGTTCGGGCCTCGAGGGTCTGGGTGGGGGAAGGCGGGGAGGGCCCTTGGGGCCGCGCGGTTACCTCAGCCGGGTCCCTGGGCGCGGCCACCGCCATCGGACTCTGTGGGTGGGCGGTGGTCACCCGGGCGGGCGGTCCCTGTCCCTCTCGGGTCGGGGAGCTCGGGAGACGTGGCGACCCCAACCCCTAACGGTTCAGCAGGGTTGGCGCCTCCTCTCGCACCTTCTTAGTCCCGTTATGTCACTGTGGAAGCGGAACTCCGGAACCTGTTACCAGGTGAGCAAAACTAAGAGCACCAACATGGCCCCTCTCAGGAGACAGTCACCACGTGCCGCCCCTTGGTATTGTCTACACGGAAGTCTCTCCTCTAGCTCTCACTAGAGGACGACGCAGCACCTCGGCTCAGGGCTTTCTGGATCAAGTGGTCTCCACAATTCCGTTGCGGCGGACAGGGGCCTCTTGCAGTAAGGAGCCAAGGTCTGCTTGGAGGGGCGAAGGAAAAAGGCACACACCGGCAGGCTTCCCTCCCGTTTGACAGAATGTAACCATGTACGAGTGCATGGCTCTCTGCCGCTGATCACCCAAGTGCTTGGAGACTTATTTCAGACCAGAAAAGGGCAGCATGCTCCCTGAGGCTGAGAATATTGTTGGTGATGCTCCCAAAGGCTACAAAGCAAAGAAACACATCGTTCTATTGAGTGTTTTAGACACAAAATGTGTCCACACCTAATGGAAGGTAATAAACAGTATCTGATTTCAGTTCAATTGTGTGCAATCCAGAGCATTAAATTCCCTTGGTCAAGAGAGAAAATACTCCAGATTGTGCCACATTAGTAAAGATAAGAGGAAGGATGTTGAGCCGCCAGAATCCCAAGTACACAGATGTGACTGTCTCTCCTTGCACAGTATTTAATTAGGACACTGTACACTTTTTTTTTTTTTTACTAGATCCAGGCCTTGGCAGGAACGAGAATCCTTTTCAGTTGGTTTGGCAAGAATCTCCCCTCCTGAATATCTGATCACCATTGATACCTGATTAAATTTCCTCGATCCTCGGCATCACACAGGTGATCTCTCATTATAGTGACCTGCTTTCAGTTAGTATCTTTTAGGTGAGTTTAGGAGGAATTTCCCTAATCTAGTGATTTTTTTTTTAATGTTTATTTTATTTTTGAGATGGAGAGAGACAGAGCATGATTGGGGGAGGGTCAGAGAGAGAGGGAGACACAGAATCTGAACAGGCTCCAGGCTCTGAGCTGTCAGCACAGAGCCCAATGCGGGGCTCGAACTCACGGACCACGAGATCATGACCTGAGCCAAAGTCAGGCGCTTAATCGACTGAGCCACCAACGCGCCCCTTAATCTAGTGATTTTCTATCACTCACCCTCCCACACACACCTGAACTGTGCTCTTTGGCATAAATACCAACTTTTAAAAAAATGTGAAGTTGAGTCCAATCTCTCTTGCCTTTACTGCAAATTCCCATTGTCCCTACACCTGTGGGAGTTGTCCTGACTGAAGTTTGTATTACTGTTTCAACAAGTGTCTGAATAATTCTTCTTTAACAGATCTGTGTATTCCCAAGAAAACATCTCTCCTGCCTGTAGAATCAACTGTTCTGTCCCATTCACTGAGAAACACTTTTATCCAATTCATATGTCTTATTTGATATCCTGAATACATTCACTTCCTTTTAGGAGTCTAGCATCAATCTCAAACAGAGATCCATGAGAGAAAATGCTACTTTGATTTGGTACAGTGGCTGCAATATTCCAAGCTGGAGCCTGTATGCAAAGCTTGTATGCAATATCTACCTGAAGATACTGGGAGTATCTTAAATCCATGATTTCACTGCTGAAGTGTTATCATATCTTTTGTGATGCGAGGACTGTTTTGATTGAAGAATTGATATGATCTCAGGAGAACATTTATAAAATTCAAATTACAAAGAGCTATTATTAATGTGTGTGTAGTGACTCAACAGGGGTGGCAGAAATAGCCCTGTTGAAACATCCGTTGAAGGTCAGAAAAGGTAATGTCTCAGAGAAATTTTAGCAGTGATGTCTCAAAACCGAACAAATCAAGCTGAGCATGGGACCAGAATGGCCACTCTGAAATTTTGTCTCCAAAATACAAATCTCCACTCTTGAAAAATTTGAGCAGTACCAAGCATGGAAAAAGTTAAAGGGGGGCATTTAGAGTAACCAGAACTGTACCAAATATACAGGGAAATTGAGATGTCATGTTTATTCCCTTGTCTCCTTCATGATCTGTGAACAAATATTTGGTTTTAGGCACTTATTTTAGTTTCATGTGAGATACTACGTCGTAAGATACATAAAGACCCTTGCAGTCACGGGAGCCATGTTGTATTCAAGAAAGAAAGACCAGGAACAAAACGAGTAACTTTGGAAATAGGTACTACGTTAGAATGTAGAATGTAATATTACTCAGCCCAGTGAGGGAGGCTTCCTTAATAAGAAGGGAAAACACTTGGAATTGTGAGGGATGAACTGTATGGATATGTTTGCGATAAGTTCTAGGCAGAATAAGCAGTTGTTGGATAATTCAGTCAGTGCAGTCTTCGTAGATCTCAGCAGTGGAGGGCCTGGGACTCATGCCCAGCTGGCCATTCCTTTACTTGGCTCACTACAGACACACTCAGGGTGTGTGGGTGAGAAATCTTGGCTCTCCCTCTCCGAACCTGCAAATCTCCATCGTGGTGGACTGGGGCATGGAACCAGTCAATGCCACTTTTCCTAGACCTCTGGTTTTCAGAGTTTGATCCCTGGACTTCACCCACAGTGTCACCTACGATCTCGTTTGAAATGCACATTCCGAATCCTGAACCCACATCTACTGAATCAGGCACACTGTGGATCAAGCTCAAGAATGTGTGTCTGTGTGTGTGTGTGTGTGTGTGTGTGTGTGTTGATGGTTTTTTTTTTTTTAAGTTTATTTATTTATTTTGTGAGAAATAGCAAAAGCAGAAGTGGGGAGAATAGAGAGGGGGAGAGAGAGAGAATCCCAAGCAGCTGGGCTTGAACTCACGAAACCATGAGATCATGACCTGAGCGGAAACCAAGAGTTGGATGCTTTACCGACTGAGGCACCCAGGTGCCCTAGGAATGTGTGTTTTAACAAGCTTCCAAGTGATTCTGATACATATTGAAGACATTTCCACCATTCTGCTGTGTGTTCTGCCAGAATATGTACCTACATTTCTCCTCATTAACAGACATTCTGTCTACATCTGTAGGCCTTTTAAACTGAAGTTGGTGGGGTGCCTGGATGGCTCAGTCGGTAAAGCATCTGACTTTGGCACAGGCCATGATCTCATGGTTCATGAATTCAAGCCCTACATCGGGCTCTGCGCTGACAGTGCAAAGAGCCTGCTTTGGATCCTCTGTGTCCCTCTCTCTGCCCCTCCCCCAGTCACGCACAGTCTCTCTCTGTCTTTCTCAAAATAAGTAAACATTACAAAAACTTAAAAAAAAGAAACTGAAGTTGGCAAAAACAAAGAGAAAAAAAACAAAAAACCAGATATGTACATATTTGTTTTCCTAATACAAGAAAGTATAAAATATTTTCTATCTTTTATTGAAGGAGCCCTATACCATATATAATTATAAAGTAGTATGTCAAAAGTCTCAGATAATTAAATCTTCCGGAGCGAAAAATGTTTGAAGTATAGTATCCTTTTAGAATGGCTTGTGCACATGGATTCCTCTGTGTATGTCTGTATGTTAAAATATGTACAAGGTGCTTTCCTTAGTAAAAATAAAGTCATGTTTTGTGATAGATCAGTACTTTGTTGTCTCCCTTAACAGTGTATCTTGGATTGGGGCGCCTGGGTTGCTTAGTCGGTGAAGGGTCCGACTTCGGCTCAGGTCATGATCTCACAGTCTGTGAATTTGAGTCCCGTGTCTGGCTCTGTGCTGACAGCTCAGAGCCTGGAGCCTGCTTTGGATTCTGTGTCTCCCTCTCTCTCTGCCCTTCACTTGCTCATGGTCTGTCTCTCTCAAAAATAAATAAACATTAAAAAAATAATTGCTTTTAGGGTGCCTGGGTGGCTTAGTCGGTTGAGCGTCTGACTTCAGCTCAGGTCATGATCTCACCCTCTGTGAGTTGGAGCCCTGCGTCGGGCTCTGTGCTGACAGCTCAGAGCCTGGAGCCCACTTCACATTCTGTGTGTCTCCCCCTCTCTCTGCCCCTCCCCTGCTCATGCTCAGTCTCTCTCTGTCTCAAAAATAATAAAAACATTTAAAACGTTTAAAAAAAATAATCGCTAAAAAACAAAAAACAAAAAACAATGTATCTTGGACAACCTAAAGCTACTTCAGGCTTTTATATCTGATACCTCCTAAAGGCCACACTTAGTAGACCTGAAGCTGCCTCTTAAAAAACTGGTTGCCTTTCATTGCACGCTCCGTGGCTGGTCAGCTGCACTGAAGGAGCTGGGCCTACCTACTGATTGCCCCTCGGTCCTTCCAAAGTCCCTCCTCAAAGGCCATGGAAAACTTTGTGCAGGTGCTTAGGGTCATTCCTTGTTGCTAGAGAAGTGGGATTTGTGAGAATAGCTCTGGCTCACAGAGACATGTGGCTTGGGGAAATCAAAGATGTAAGGGCAGAGGTCAGGAAACTGATTCCTAGGGGCCACCTGGTTACCCGTGGTATGGAGCAGCAGCTGTGTTCTGCTCAATAACTAAGGGTAAAAGCTACCAGTGGAATTGACAAATGGATCCAACTCTAGGGGTGCCTGGGTGGCTCAGTCACTTAAGTGTCCAACTTTGGCTCAGGTCATGATCTCATAGTTTGTGAGTTCGAGCTCCACGTCGGGCTCTGTGCTGACGGCTCAGAGCCTGAAGGCTGATTCGGGTTCTGTGTCTCCCTCTCTCTGCACAGAGACTTGTGCTCTATCTCTGTCTCTCAAAAATATATAAATGTTTAAAAAAAAAGGATCCAACTCTTGGAAACTTGGTTTTGTAGATGTATAAAAAAGTGGAAACAAATTAAAAAAAATATGCAATCCCTTGTTTATTGCTATGTGTAATAGCTAAAATGTAATTAAAAGAGAGGGCTCTGGCAGAGGGAAAGCATGGAACATGAAGTTGCACATCCTTCCATCTTCCTTTCAGGGCACTACCCAAAGCTACACATGGATGTAGAGCCCAGAGAGCAGAGGGTGGAGGAAACAGAGATCTAGGCTGAAGGATATGAAGGCAACAGGAAATCCTGCTGCTTAGACCTTAGGGGAGGGAATCTCCCTGGACAAGGCTGATCTATGGCCTCAGTCTGGGCTCTTTAGGTCCCCCTCACCCCAGAAGCAGAGAGCATCACTCTTTCCCAGCAGAGGTCAGGTGCAGACAGGGTGATACGATCCACTGAATCCCATGTTCCTCTTCCAGAGGCTGAGTCCTCACTTCTCACTCTGGAGTCTAACTCCCAACCTTTGCCACCTGGACAATGACCCTGCATGTAGGGGGACAATCTTGGTTGAAGTCAGCAACCATCTTTCTGACGAAAGAAGGAATGGTGCAGCTCATATTGTCCCCATGCACAGCTGGACTGGCCATGGAACACATAGATGCAGGCCCAAGACATAGGAATGTCTGCTTACCATTCAAAGGAACACAAGGGGATGCAACCACACTAGCTTATGCACGTACAAGTAGTTAGTTCAGGCAAGTACGAGCAGCTGATCAGCACTATCCTAAACACGTAATCACCTGATGTACCTGATGAAATCTGTAACGTAAGAAATGAATCCATTTTCTAGATTTTAAATCTCATGAGATAGAACAGGCCTCCGTGGGACCAGATGGAAGGGCACCGGAAGTAAGTAACCTCTGTTAACATGACTTCGTGGACTTTCAATCGATAGCATCCACCTTTTCCAGAGATCCCTTGCCCCATTAGGAAGTGCAGGACTTTGAGCAGTAGCTTCCTGTGTTTCTGGGCGCTGCCACACCAATAAATAGCTCATCTTTCTTCACTTTGAAAGCTGGGTGTTAGTCCTCTCTGGCTTGCTGTGCATCTGGCAGACGAACCCTCCCGTGGTTCAGCTACACCCTCTTAGGGACAGGAGGCAGCCAGCATGATGTGGCCCTTGCTTCTGCCTTCTGGACTCTGAGGAGGGCGCCAAGACCCCACAGCACCCCAACCACAGGGATCTGGAACCTAAGTCTGTGTCAGTGTCACCAGCCTCCTGGCCTTAATGCTCGGGACCAGTTCTCAGTACAGGGGACTCCTGAGAGTGGCTGGGTGGACAAGGGACTACCCTAGAAGTCTCTACAGTTTTCTGTGGGCTTGGAGGAAGGGCACTGGGGGCACATAGGAGAGATCTGTAGGCTGGGCCAGCCAGTCAGCCATGGAGCAGGAGGACAATGAAGTGCACAGCAATCTTTAAAAAGAATCAGGTTTACAGGGCACCTGGGTGGCTCAGGTGGTTAAGCGTCTGACTTCAGCTTAGGGCATGACCTCACAGTTTGTGAGTTTGAGCCCCGAGTCGGGCTCTGTGCTGACAGCTGAGAGCCTGGGGTCTGCTTCGGGTTCTGTGTCTCCCTCTCTCTCTGCCCCTCACCCACTCTGTGTGTGTGTGTGTGTGTGTGTGTGTGTGTGTGTCAAAAATAAAGAAACATTAAAAAAAAGAATCAGGCTTAGGTCTAGTAAATGTGGAAATAAGAAGCAGTGGGTGTCAAATGAGGAAGTGGCTTTAGGTTGTCCAAGATATTTAGTTAAGTGAGAAAAGCATAGTGCAAATGTGTATACAAAATATGTTTTTAGGAGGGTGTAGCTCAGGGGTAGAGCATTTGACTGTAAAATATATTTTTAGTTTTACCACAACAAACACCTTTTATAGAAACCACTTTGAATCCACGGATGCCAACAGAATTACACACATATGAGCAGACACAATTCTAAAAGGATAACACTATACAGTAAGCCTCAGCTTCTCTGTTCATTTTTACAATTCTGTCTACTCTGTCTACATTGTTTCTTTCCTGCACTGATAATGTACAATGTTTTCAAGAATGAAGAAAGAGTTCATCTTGGAGAACCATCAGAGTGACCATTCTGGTTATGTTTTCAACCTAATTATTCCTGTTCTCAGACACAAATGCTGAATCTTCCCTAAGGTCTTGGGGCGCCTGAGTGGCTCAGTCGGGTAAGCATCTGACTCGATTTTTGCTCAGGTCATGATCCCACAGTCGTGAGATGGATCTCCACATTGGGCTCCACACTGGGCATGGAGCCCGCTTGGAATTCTTGTGCGTGCTCTCTCTCTCTCCCTCTCTCCTCTGCCCCACTCACGCGCATGCTCTCTCTAATTAAAAAAAAAAAAAAAATCTTCTCCGAGGGCTTAACTTTTTCCCCATCCACTGATGTTTCACCAGAGTTCTGTCTGCCACCACCCCTAATTACTACATAGTCATTGGTTAAAAACTTTTTGTAATTTGCATTTTGCAGCTATGATTCTGAGATAATACCAAATCCCCATACAGAACAATCTCTGCAAGAGAAATGATAATCACTTCCCAACAACGAGGTGAAATCATGGTTTTAAGTACCCAGGTACCTCATGGTGGAGAACAGCCTTTGCCTACATGCTCCATCTTTGAGCACTGCAGCCACTGTCCCCTCCCAAAATAACATTTATTACATTGTCCTCTTTTGAAGATGCTAGATTCCTAAAAGGAACTGGGTTTATGCCAGGATATGAAGATATTAAATGGATAAAAGTATTGTTCAATGAATTGGACACAAAAAAATTAATGATCAGACTAGGGAGGTGTTTTCTATGGATGCATTAAAAACAAAAAACCAAACCAAACCAAACCAAAACAAAACAAAAAACTCTTATTTCAGGGCGCCTGGGTGGCTGATTCCGTTGAGCAACAGTCTCTTGATTTTGGCTCAGGTCATGACCTCATGGTTGTTCAGTGGATCCTGTGTGGGACTCCCTGCTGAGTGTGGAGCCTGCTTAAGGTTCTCTCTCTCTCTCTCTCTCTCTCTCTCTCTCTGCACCTCCCCTGCTCACTCCCGCTCAAGCTCGCTCTCTCTCTCTCTCTCTCTCTCTCTCTCTCAAAACAAACAAAAAAAATCTCTTACTTCACAGTGGCCTCACATCCATCCTGTGTCTTCTCTGTCATTGCCCTATACGGAACATTTTTACCTTGTCCATGACCAAACATACAGATTGACAAAACTGTCTGTAATGGTTCCGGGTGTAAGTATTTGACTTGTAGGACGATAAGGTTTACTAGGTTCTGCTTCCAGCGACGTATTTTGTATCTAACTGACTCTAGGGAATATTATGTGCATTTGGATCTGTAGCCTTTGGGAACATATGAAATATCGTTTTTAGTTTTGGGACCATGCTGAGCATCAGGGAATCTGAAATAACGTCTCCAAACACTTGAGTGATCAGTTGCAGACGTCACTCTCCAGAAATCTGGGTATGGACCCTTTAAGAAGAAGCGGAGCCCCTCTGGCCTGGGACGTAAGCCCCCGATTTCCTGAGCCCTCGAAGGGGAGCCGCCTTTCCTCTGGGAGGTCCATAGGAGTGTTTTAATCCTGGCGCTGGGTGCCTGTGAACTACATTACCCAGAAGAGCGCGCGTCGATGGACGGCATCTCTGACCAATGAAGACAGAAAAGAGAGTCGTTTCTCGGTGTGCGCCTAACGTCGGGGCGGGACTTCTGGTTTCATCCCCCTGGCGGTATTTTTGCCTCTTTTCATTAGTCTTCACCCGCTAATGTTCGGGACCGAGGCGACTAACTGACAAAGCCCGAGGAGAAGCGGTGTCCCCGCCTCGCAGACGGCTCCACGAGTCGGCGACGCCGTCTGGGCTACCCCGTTCCGGGGTCGGGATAAGGACCGCGGGCCCGGGTGTCCGTTCTCCCAGGGGGTCCGATGGCGGCGGCCGCGCGCAGGGACCCGACTGAGGTAAACGCGCGGCCCCAAGGGCCCTCCCCGCCCTCCCCCACCCAGACCCTCGAGGCCCGAGCGCGGGGCGTCTGCTCGCGTCCCTGCGGCCCAGGTCCCGGTGTCCAGGCCGGGGAGGCGCTCGCGGGTGGGTACCCCGTATCTGAGCGCCGGCATGACGGGGTGCGGGAGCGGGCTGCAGAGGAGGGGTGGGATGGTGCAGGGCTGCAGGGGGGCCTCAAGGGGGTGGAATCGGGGATGTGGGGTCCGCCTTCTGCTCTCTGGGAACAGAGGGTGTGCGGCGGGGTCACGGGGGTACTGGCGGTCTGGAGGGTTGTCCCTTCATGTGAGGATTCTAGACGCCAAGGAGAGTTCTGGCCAAAGGAGGGACACAATCTCCGTTTGGGATCTAAAAGTTTCCCAAAGGCGGTTCAAAGGAAGAGCGGGCCGGACGGGAGTGATGAGGACATTGAGGCATCGGGAGGTTGGATCTTAGTTCAGGAGACACAGCTGGCAAGAGGGGACACAGCATTGAGGCACAGACTTTAGACAGCCAGCATGAAGTCAGTCGCCTCCAGGGCCAGGGTGTACGGGAAGTGTGAGCCCGTCGAACCCAGCCGTGGATTCTATTTTTCTATATTTCTATTTCCTCTATTTCCAGCCTCTCTGCACAGTTTCCCGTTGCGGCAGAAGCGCTGTGGACCTTACGCAGGTCATTGGGGGGTATTTCAGCCCTTCGCTGGCCCTGACCCCCCACCTCCATATTCTCTGGATGTGGTGTCCTGGGGCTCTCAAGTGTCATTCCCCCCAGGCTTGGGTCTGGGGGCCCTGGGGAAACCCCCAGCAGAGGATCCTAAGTCCTTGTTGGCCTTTATGTAGAAGCATTTCCATCTGTGGCAACTGACCTAAACAGGTGTGGAGAGTTCTGCCAGGAACCGGTTCTAAGATATGCAGGTGCTTAGGGGTCTAACCGGCTGAGGGTGTTCAGAAAACCACAGCTGTCCTTCTATGTGGGAACAGGAGCAGGGGGACAGGAGTCACGGCTGGAACAACGGAGAAGTTGGGTGTATATTCTGGAGGTGATGAGGAGGTGTGAATCAGAGGCAGAAAGCGATCTTTTTTTTTTTTTTTTAATAAAGTGGATGTTTATTTATTTATTTATTTATTTTTTTTTTATAATTTTTTTTTAACGTTTATTTATTTTTGAGACAGAGAGAGACAGAGCATGAATGGGGGAGGGGCAGAGAGGGAGACACAGAATCGGAAGCAGGCTCCAGGCTCTGAGCCATCAGCCCAGAGCCCGTCGCGGGGCTCGCACTCACGGACCGCGAGATCGTGACCTGAGCTGAAGTCGGACGCTTAACCGACTGAGCCACCCAGGCGCCCCAGAAAGCGATCTTAATAAGGCCTTCCCAGACTCCATCTGGCTGCAGAGTGGAGAGCAGACTGTGGGACCGAAGCAGCAGGAGGGAAGATGGGGCTGCAGGATATGCCAACGTCCAGGCGAAGGTTAACGGACCAGGGTTGTGGCTTAGGAAAAGTGGTTGGACTCTGGATGCATGTTTGAAAAGGGGCAACTGAATTCTCTAATGAGGGAGAAGGAGTGAAATACAGGACTCGGGGATGACCCCAGTGTTTTAGGCCTTAGCAGCTGTAGGAGTGGAAGGTCCATGGTCTAAGATGAAGAATGCAGCAGAAGTAATATTCGCTACGGGGAGGGGAGTATCAGGAAGTATTTGATTTAGGTATGTTGAGAGTCTAGGGTGTTTCAGAGCCCACCGAATGGATGCATGATGTGGGCAGATGTGTGCATAGGTCTAAAAATCAGGGGAGTGTTCAGGATGGAGGCATCCAAAATGAGGTGGGTACAGGTGTGTGAGCCATGGTCACTTTTTTTTTTTTTTTTTTTTTTAATGTTTATTTATTTTTGAGACAGAGAGAGACAGAGCATGAACGGGGGAAGGTCAGAGAGAGGGAGACACAGAATCTGAAACAGGCTCCAGGCTCTGAGCTGTCAGCACAGAGCCCGACGCGGGGCTCGAACTCACAGACCGTGAGATCATGACCTGAGCCGAAGTCGGCTGCTTAACCGACTGAGCCACCCAGGCGCCCCCATGGTCACGTTTAAGGGGAGTGATCTTCGGTCGACCTGGGTGGGTCAGTCGGTTGAGCGTCCAACTCTTGATTTCAGCTCAGGTCATGGTCTCAGGGTCATGGGATCGAGCCCCCTGTTGGGCTCTGTGCTGGGTGTGGAGCCTGCTTAGGGTTCTCCCTCTCTCTCTCTCTCTCTCTCTCTCTCTCTCTCTCTCTCTCTCTGCCCCTGCCCCCCTCGTGCACATGCACGCATATGCCCCCCCCCCTCAAAAAATAAGAAATAAAAGGACGGGTAATCTTTAGGTTATGACTGTAAAGCTGCTTGGGGACCAGGTAGAGGAGGGTGGGGGCCATGGGTGAGTCTCTTGCTTGGGTACCTGGGCGATAGGTTAAGGCTTCACAAACACAAATGAGGCAGGTAAGTGGTCCTGAGAGCAGGACATGCCGGGGACAGATAGTCTGGCAGGTGGCTAAGGCTTCCAAGGCAATGGTGGACATGAGGTGGATGCAGAGACAAGGGATAGATAAGCGAGGCAAGATGTCACGCAGACTAGAGCAGGTGTTCATTCACCACTCTGTGCACTCACCAGGATTTGGTGAGGACTTTGTTGGGGCCTGGGGTGCTTCATTCAGCCCGGAGGATAAGGTCAAGGGCAAATGTGGTCATTTGTGAGAGTCAGTAAGGTGGGCCACTGATGGAGCTGGGCTTTGGATGAGGGTTAGGCGGACCCAGGAAGGTTGTGGTTGCTTTGGGGACAGGAAGTGCAGCACCTAGTGGAATAGGGCTGCGGGTATCTGAGATCCCCAAGTCTGAGGCCAGGAACAGACCCAAGCAGTGAAGCCGTCATAGGAGGATGAGGGCCTGTGACTTTGTGCGAGTCCTGGGAAGTCAATAGCAGTATTCAGTCCTGTCTGAATTTGCAGAGCATCCCGTGGATGCCGTCGTCGGTTGTGGTGCAAGGCCTGAATCTAGGATCCAATACTGTGTGCTGCACCCATGTCCGGGAACCGTGGGGGCCTCAGACGGTCAGCGTGCTGCTTCCCCTCCCCACTCTGCTCCCACAAGTAAGATCTCCCAACCAAACAGCGTTTTTATCGAGGGATCAGGAGCAGTTCCTGTGTAGCCCTCTAGTTGGTTTCAGTTCCCTACCTGCCTGTGGAGTCACAAATCAGTCAGTGACCTCTTCCCACAGGAAACAGGGGCCCCTCTTTCTACTGCTGTAACAAAGCTTGGATCTCACAACCACTGGCTGTTGGCTCTTTCCCAGAGTGCAGCCCCCGTGTGGCCCTGTGTCGCGTGTGGCGTCCCCCTCTCCCAGAGTGTGACTGTATATGGTTAGAAAACTGTAGATGTCATCTCTCCGGTGGTAGGCGCCCTGTGTTTGCCATCCCCATAACCCTAGCACACAACCCCACTCTCACCAGTGGGGTGAGGAAGAGGTGGTGGAGATACCGTAATACACAGTAGTGAGGCCAAAGAGATGCGTAAGGTGTGTGGGGCAGCAAGCTGGTGGTGGCCGTGTCTGGGAATGTGAGGGATGTGCAGCCTCGAGAGTGATGTGTACTTGCAGAGCGTGTATGCCTGGTGCCCCAGGGCCCTGGTATTGAGAATTACGTGATTTGTCCGTATCAGGGGACTGCTTAGCAGAAATGAGTGAATGCTTCTGTGCCAGACCCTTGTTTGCTACTTTTTTATCCTCATCTGCTCATCACCGGTGCCTGTAATCACTGGGCCTGTGAGGAGACAGTGGCACCAGCGGTGCTGGGGCCTGGCTTCTCTTCTGTGTTGGACGCTCGGGAGGAAGATGGGTGAGGGGTAGATGTGTAGGGGATGGATTGCCATCTTGCGGGGAGAGGCTGTTCATGGTTTCATCTGTCTCCATCTTGCCAGGGCACTGTGACCTTTGAGGATGTGGCCGTGTACTTCTCCGGGGAGGAATGGGGTCTCCTTGAGGAGGCTCAGAGACGCCTGTACCAGGATGTGATGCTGGAGAACTTGGCACTTGTAACCTCCCTGGGTAAGGTCTGCACACCCACCTCTGCCCTGAGCTAGCCTCTCCCTTTCCCTTTTTCCCCCAAGGGCAGGTCTGCCCTCTCATCAGGACCATGACCGCCGCTTCCTTCCCCACTTTCTTGAGTAGGCAGTGTGGTTGGCTGGGCTGAGGTATGTGCACTGCCTGCTCCTTGAGCAGCCCCAACACCTGCTACTGCTAAGCCTCTCAGGGAAAGAACTAGGGTCAGGAGTGTTCCAGTCACTTTGCTTGCCCTCTCCCTGCCAGGTGACTCTTCTAGTTACAAAGCACCTGAGAATCCCAGGTTCTGCTTTTTTCTTCTGGCTAACATTTCCTCATTCCTGCTTGGGCCAGAGGTTGCCATCACTGACCTCATCACTGTTACGTAGACCACGGTCTGTTCTTGCAGGACCCTCCTTGGAGGTTCTCTTTATGATACTTAACTTTTCTTTCCCTTGTGCTGCTGTGCACTGAGCTGTGCTTGGTCAGTGCTGGCTGCTCACCTCCTGTCTTCCCCTCAGTACTTGCATCATCCAGGTGCCACATAGTTGCCCATCTTAGGGGCGGGGGAGGGGTGGGAGAGCCTGCTGTGGTTCACAGAAGAGATATGAACCCAACTAAAGCAGGATGGGCTCAGAGGGAGCCTGGCTCTGAACAGTGACACACCTGGGAAAGGGCAGGACCCCAGGGCTGTGTACATGTCATACCAGAAACTTATTCCGTGGGACTGGTCTTTCGTTGGTAATGACAGTGGCACCCACACTTCATATGTGCCTTTCCTTCCCCATTCTTCACACTGAGGTGACTGGTCAACTGCTACTCAACACTATATTCTTGCTTCCCACCCTGGGCTCATCTGTACCTCTCTGGACTCCTCATCTTGACCGGTTTTGTCACTGCTCTATTTGGGGTGCTCTCCATATCGGTTCCTGTGTACCGTGTCCTGAGGTGCACATAGATTCTTCAACAGCCCTTGCATACCAGCTTCTCTTTCACTGTTGAATTTTCCTGGGCCTGAACACACCCTTTTGCCCAGCAGACTAGGTCCTGTTGAAAGTTATTTGTAGACCCTGCCTGTCCTCAGTGTTGTTTATTTCACCTCATGAGGCCCCCCACCCCCATTTTGTGATCATAAGTGGCCCGGTACTGCTAAGCGGCCTCATCCTCAGCCTGAACTTGAACCTCTTGTCCTATAAGCAATCTCACGGACTCGTGTCTGGGTTTGTTAGACACACACATGTGTGGGGCTGCCCACCCACAAAAGTCACTGTGCGCTTCACCAGCATTTCCTGCTTTCAGGTTGTCAGCATGGAGCAGAGAATGAAGAGGCACCTTCTGAGCAGAGCGTTTCTGTAGAAGGAGTGTCACATGTCAGGACTCCCAAGGCAGGTCTTTCTCCCCAGAAGGCCAGCCCCTGTGAGGTGTGTGCTCCAGTCTTGAAAGACAGTTTCCAGTTGGCTGAGCACCAGGAAACCCGGTTCGATGAGAAATTGTACACTGGTGGGACACATGGGAAAAGAGTCTATTTCAGCGGAAACCTTCAGCAGCAGCAGAAGGAGCACACTGGAGATCAGCCCTTCAGAAGCAGCGCGAGTGGAGCTTCGGTGGCAAAGAGCTGCAGACGGCATGTGTCAGGGAAGCCCTTCATCTGTGGGGAGACTGAGAAGGACTTCCTGGTCAGCTCGGGATTCCTCCAGCAACAGGCCACACACACTGGGGAGAAGTCAAACAATGGAACTGAGTGTGGGGCAGCCTTCCACAAGGGAAAAACTCAACACCACTGGGGAGACTGCACAGAAGCTCTCAGCAACCAACACACATTTGTTCATCACCAGAGAGTCCTCCCCGGGGAAAGATGTTACATGTGCAGTGAGTGTGGGAAATCTTTTAGCCATAACTCTAGCCTCATTAAACACCAGAGAGTTCACACCGGAGAAAGGCCTTATGCGTGTGGGGAATGTGGGAAATCCTTTAGCCAAAGCTCCAACCTCTTTCAACATCGGAGAGTTCACACTGGAGAAAGGCCCTATGAGTGCAGTGAATGTGGGAAATCTTTTAGCCAAAGTTACAGCCTGAATAACCATCGGAAAGTTCATACCGGAGAAAGGCCTTTTGAGTGTGGAGAATGTGGCAAATCATTTAGTCAAAGATCCAACCTCATTCAGCATCGGAGAATTCACACTGGAGAAAAGCCTTATGAGTGCAGTGAATGTGGGAAGTCCTTTAATCAAAGCTCTGCACTCCTGCAACACCATACTGTTCACACTGGAGAAAGACCCTATGAGTGCAGTGAATGTGGGAAATCCTTTACCTACAGTTCCAGTCTCTTAAAACACCAGAAAGTCCACACTGGATCAAAGCCTTATGAGTGTAGTGAATGTAGGAAATCTTTTAGCCAGAATTGCAGCCTTGTTCTACATCTGAGAGTTCACACTGGAGAAAGGCCTTATGAGTGCAGCAAATGTGGGAAATCTTTTAGCCAAAGCTCTGCGCTCCTTAAACACCAGAGAGTTCACACTGGAGAAAGGCCATATGAGTGCCGTGAATGTGGGAAGTCCTTTAGGCGAAGCTCCAACTTCAGTGACCATCGAAGGGTTCACACTGGAGAAAGGCCATATAAGTGCAACCAGTGTGAGAAATCCTTTAGTAAAAGCTCTGGCCTCACTCGACACCAGAGAGTTCATACTGGATTGGGCCTTATGAGTGTCTTGAATGAGAAAGCCATTAGCCAAAGGCCTTACCTCATTGATTACCACAAAGTGCACATGGCAAAAACAACTTAGTTGTGTAGCAAATGTGTTTCCTTGTTCAGTGTAACAGCACTCAAGGCAATCTCTTTTGAGGGTGCCATCTGCCTGTTGAGCCTCATGCATCCAGACATCAGAATAAATGGCAGGTATGTGGGAGCTGCATTGCATGTTTCAGCGTAGGCCTGTGTCGGGTTTTTATTACTGTTGATTCTGTAGCAGCAGCCATTCACCTCTGCCACATGGCAGGTGCCACACGTGTATCATTTCTCCATCTTGACATGTTCAGAGAAGTAAACCTTCCTGTTTTCCCATTTGTGGTAAATATGTGAGAAGCCCAAATACTCATTCCTTTCTGTCTGATGACCCAGTTGTGGTCCAGAGGACTCCATCTGACTTTCCAAGTCACTTTTTTAGGGATGTTGTTGGTCTGGGGACTCTTGTGGAATTTTTAGCCTCCAAGTCACCAACCCAGGAACAGCCTGCCTCCGTCATTCTGGTTTGTGCTATAACAAAGGCCTTATTGTTTGAGTCGCCTTTATCTTGAGGGTTAGACTCACTCTTATGGGGTGGTTTCAGAACAGTGAAATGTTTGTGCACTTCAGGGGGATGGGATGATGGTAGTCCTCTCTCTAGTTTGGTCCTTGTTTGCATTGCTGCCCAAGGCCTGTAAGGAAATTATGTCAGGTTTTGTGGCTGAATTGTAGCCTAGATACAGGACATTTTGTGGTGTTGGAGCTCACCCTGAAGAGGGGGCAGTTGTGACAACCTCTGGTACTTCTTGGAACCACATAAAATTGTTCTCTGCTTTGCAGGGGATACTGTATCGTGCTCAGCACTGGTGCAGGAACTCTGTACCCAGGTCCTGCAAACGAGTGATGTACCCTGATGTCCAGAATTCTGTGTGGTAGTGTCACTGGCTGAAAGACTATGGGGAAATTATCATTGTATACAAACAGTGGGTAAATAGAAGAGTGCAAGAGACTGCAACATCTGGTTGGAATGAGCCTCTTTTAAAAGGGCACCTGCCATTGTTCCAGGGGCGCCTGGGTGGCTCAGTCAGTTAAGCGTCTGACTCTTGATTTCGGCTCAGGTCATGATTTCATGGTTCATGAGATTGAGCCCCGTGTCAGGCTGTGTGCTGACAGCAGGGAGCCTGCTTGGGATTCTCTCTCTCTCTCTCTCTCTTTCTCTCAAAAACAAAAACAAAAAGATGAAAAAATAAAAGGGTGCCTGCCATCATTCCAGTTGGTAAGGCTGTGAAGGATGAACAGGAACAGAAATTCTCAGATCCTCCCTGGGTAGGAGCACCTGGGTGGCTGAGTCAGTTAAGCGTCCAACTCTTGGTTTCTGCTTAGGTCATGATCTCGTGGTTCGTGGGTTCAAGCTCTGCACTGGGCTCTGTGTTGCTGGTGCAGAGCCTGTTTGAGATTCTCTCTCCTCTCTCTCTCTCTGCCCTTCTGTGCCCTCTCAAAATAGATAAACTTAAAAAAAAAAATTCTCAGATCCTCCTGAACTATGAGTCTTGTGTAGCTGAGGGCCTTGTCAGAAAATAATCTAATGGTTTTACAGATTCCTGTAGTTTGTCTGCATTGTTCACCTTAAGGCCATTGCTGCACAGGAGGGAAAACAAGAATAGAAAGAAGGAAGATCTCAGTCCAGCATTGTGGGCTTTGGTACCCAGCCTGCATTCCCGATCACTCAGGTGGAAATGGCTTTCATTGCTCACTTATATATGTTGCCACTGAGGCAAGGTGCTGATCCCAAGGCATTACAAGGGATATGATGGGGTCAATATAGGTTGGCCAAATTTTATTTTTGGAAAACAGAAAGAAATTTTTTTATTATACTGTTAATGCCTTTTAGGTATGGTTAATAAACAATTGTCCATATTTAAAGTGTACCATTTGGTAAGTTTTGATATTCATATAAACCCATGAAACCATCATCACAATCATAACATTGTACATATGCATCACTCCATATTCATTCATGTCCTTTAATTATCTCTCTCTCTCCTCCAGGCAAACATTGGTTTTTACTTTCTTTTACAATAGATTCATTTGTATTTTCTGTATTTTATGTGATTGAGAATAAAATGTTTAAATTTTTCCCTCTGGGTGTCCTCATTTGGTATATTTATTTTGAGATTTGTCAGTGGGTCTGTGTAATTAGTTTTTTCTTTTAAGGGTCAAGAAATGTAATGTTCAGTGGACAAACCACTATTTCTTTATTCATTCATCTGTTTTAGATATTTGAGTTGTTTCCAGTTTTTGGCTTTATCGGTTGTTATAGACATTTGTTTGATTCTTACAGTTATGATTCTTTATACAGTATGTTTCATTTCTCTTGTGATAACACCTCAGAATGCAATGTGTGAGTTACAGGGCTGTGATTTTGGGGCTGTTAAATGTGGTCATTCTCAGGAGAACTCCTAAGTGTTAGCTCCCGATGAAAAGATGTGTTAGTTATGGGCTGAATTGTATGCTCCAAAGTTCATGTTGAAGTCCTAACTTCCAATACCTCAGAATGTCATTGTATGTGGAAATAGGTCTTTTAAAAAAAGGTAAAATAAAGGCAATACGTGGACACTAATTCAGTGTGATGGTGTCATTAAGACTGGTGTAATTAGTACACAGGGGGAATACCATGTGAAGACACGGAGAAAATGCCACCTCTAAGCTAAGGAGAGAGGTCTCAGGAGAAATCAGTGCTGCTGACACCTTGATCTCAGATATCTAGCCTCCAGATTTGTGAAAAAATACATTTCTATTGTTTGAGCCACTCAGTCTGAAGTAATGTGTTATGGAGGCTTTAGAAAAGTCTTAGGGGTCCATCAGCATCTCAGAAGGAAAGGGTCTGCAGGTCTTTGCCCTAAGGACAGAGGGAGGAGGTGGATTAGGATCCTTAGAGTAGTTGGAACCAGAGGGAGGGGTGTGCTTGGGTTGGAACTAGGCCAGGAAGCAAGGAGGGTGCCGGGGGCCAGACTTCCTGAGACGCTGTGCCATGGGCTGCGAATTCCTCCATCCCCACCTTTCACTGGAGGTCATAAAGAGAAACTTTCTGTCCAGCCTCCCCCTAGGTTCAGTTTCCAGCCAGGTAAAATGGGGACAGTGAGCAGACCTGCCTCAGGGGCTATTTGAGGATGTAGAGAACTCCTGGCCTAGGGAAGGGGATCAGATGGAGAATCTGTTAGAGTGATGACTGTCCTAAGGGGTGGGGAGCAGAGGCAACAGTGCCTTTGGAGAGAGGGGCAGCAGACCACTGCGGGAGAAAGTTGGGCAATTTATAACTGAGGGGCTTTGCAGGGGCTGAGGTTGAGGTGAAGGAGTAGGTGAGGTTCCCACCTGGCTCTCCTTGAAGCTCTGATCCCTACTAGATGGTCCTAAGCCACTGGGGACAAATAGGGACATGCAAACATCACCGTGGGGTCCTAGATAAGTGGTAGCCACACCTGAAGGGCCCTTTCAACACCTTCAAGTGGATTTTAGTCAGCTTCTGCCCTCTGTGGGACTTGAATATGTTTTAGTTATTCTGTCTATTTGCAGCGTGGGTTAAAGCATTTCTTTGCTGAAAAGCGGATAGATTTTGTTTCCAACCCTGGGTTATCCCAATGTTTACATCTACATCAGATGATCATGTCACACACTTTACAAGAACCATTATAAAAGAACTCTGTAAGGCATCAACCCTGACTCAGAAACAACAGTCTTTATCACTCACAATCTGGAAAAGTTAAAGGACCACTAGCATTGTTAACGTCAGCAAAACTTTCAGAACCTTTGAGCTCCCTTGCCAAAGGTATTCCCTGTAGCCCTTATGGCCATGTAGTCTGCTCACCCACTTATCTCCCTATGAATTACTAACTAGAAGACCCATATGTCTAGGGATTTCACTTCCATCACTGGTTGCCGCTCTGCTATTTGCAGACACGGCAAAATATTACCAGGGACTCAGGTACTATATCCAGTCTTATCACCAACTCATTAAGGCCACCATCTGAAGATATGTTTTAAACAGCTTTTTCATGATCTTCACTAATAGATTCCATCTATTGGAATAGACCTCAGAGAGTAACAGTTCTTGAATCTCATTGGAAGGAACCTATCAGGTGCTGTTAGCAACAAATACAGCAATTAGAGGTGATTGGATGGCTCAGTCCATTAAGCATCTGACTCTTGGTTTCAGTTCATGATCTTACAGTTTGTGGGTTCAAGCCCCGGGTCGGGCTCCATGCTGACAGCATAGTGCCTGCTTGGGATTCTCTCTCCCTCTCTTTCTGCCCTTCCCATACACACACACATGCACGTTCTCTCTCTTTCTCTCTCAAATAAATAAACTTAAAAAAAAAAAAAGAGCAGTGAAACTCCAGGGAGTCACCCTGGTTTAAGTTTCACAACTAAAGAAGAAATCCAGAATTCCACACAATTGGAAGGCTACTACAATCTGCGACCTCAAACAGGATTTTAAGCTGATCTTCAGAAGCAGACAGGTGACCCAAGACCTTCAGAGCAAATAAATGACATCTTCCACTCAAGACCTCAGAGCAAGATATCTGCCAAATTCCTGTTTTGTTTTTTTTAATCTGCTTGCCTATAATTGTTCCACTTCTCATTTTCTACAGACCCTTGTTGTCACCACCATTAATGGCCCTTTTACTCATTTCTTCCTTCCTATTATAAGCGTTAGGCCACAACATACTCATTCTAACACCGATAATAGATTATCCCTAAAAGTAGCTACTGTCCTCAGTTTTACTGCTGGATTTGGCATTCATCACCATCCCACCATGATAAAACCTCTGGGGCATGCTGAAGTCTTACCTTTTTAGACTGTAAGGCTTTACAACTCCTCTGCCTGCCTTTGAGAATATGCCAAAATGTGAGTGGTGTCTGACAACCTTGTTGCAGCAAGATCTGAATAGACGACCTTTGAGTATTCTCATTTGGCTGGTCTTCATCTATTTCCACAGCTCTTAGGATGTCTTCTTTAAACTGCTGTGTTTTAAATTGATTTGAAATAATTTTGTGTGATTTTACAAGGATTTATTAGTTCTAGTGTTAAGTTTACTTGTTGCATTTCATTTCCCATCTTAGGTTATTGACATTACAGCAATTGATGGATTTGCCTAAGAAGATACCCATATCTAAACATCTCTCAGGGAAGCAAGTTCCAATCTAAATCACTTTAGAGCCTCTCCATATCAAGTATAGAAAGAGGGTCATTGGTAAATCAGAACTGTACTTCCTTTTTGTCCTGCAAATAAACAGTATTGCAGGGTCCCCTTAAGAACTCTGGCATTGGGTAATTTATGATAAGCTTAAAACTTCCTCACTGGTGAATCCTTCTTAACCCTGTCCCTCCTTGCCCTATTTTTAGCCCTTCTTTCCTTTCTTTTCCTTCCCTCCACAGTATTCTGAGTTGGCTGAAATGCCTTTATATCCCTGGAGTTTGTAACTTCCTTGTAGAGGAGAGACGTTTCTGGAAAATGGACATTCGACCTGGTTGTGTTGAAATCTGTGGCATTGGCAAAGACTTCCCAAATCCCAGATGGGAAAAGAAAAGTTTCTAAGTCATTTATTCTTCTCCTGTGTAAACATTCTCCAGGAATCAGACTATCTTTTGATTGAGCCAAGAGATGCAAAAACTGGTTGGAAAGAGTCCAGTAGACCTGAGTTAAAAATATTTCAAGATTAATGAAATTTTATTGTTTAAAAAACAAAAGAACTGAAAATGTTTTGAAACCTTTACAAAGGATACTTGATAATGTAAGAGAAAATTATTGTGCAAATGTAGCATAAAGGAAAGATAAATATTAATCTTCTAATGTTTTGAAAATGGTTGGCTCTTTATATTACTAAACATAACCATGCTCAAAGCAGCTTTTAAAAAAAAATTGCTAAATTGTGATTTTGAATAATGACCTTGATCCCTAGGTTACCAAATAAGAAACAGGAGACCCTCAGAGCCTTTGTATAATATCAAGTGATTTTATACATTGGTTAATGTATGTAGATGTTTACAAATTATATATTTTTAAAAGTTCAGGGGCGCCTGGGTGGCTCAGTCAGTTAAGCGACCAACTTCGGCTCAGGTCATGATCTCACAGTTCCTAAGTTCGAGCCCTGCGTCGGGCTCTGTGCTGACAGCTCAGAGCCTGGAGTCTGCTTTCAATTCTGGGTCTCCCCCTCTCTCTGCACCTCCCCTGCTCGTGCTCTGTCTCTCTCTGTCTCTCAAAAAATAAATAAATGTTAAAAAAAATTTTTTTAAAGTTCATATATCCATATCAATTTGACTTTTTGAATCAATTAAACTGATTTAAAATTTTTATTTTTAGAAAAGGAACTACATGGGGCGCCTAGATGGCTCAGTCAGTTAAGCATCCGACTTTGGCTTGGGTCATGATCTCACGGTTCATGAATTCAAGCCCCCCATTGGGCTCTGTGCTGACAATGGAGCTTGCTTGGGGTTCTCTCTCTCATTCTCTCTGCTTCTCCCCCATGTTCTCTCTCTTTAAAAATAAATAAACTTAAAAAAAAAGAAAAGGAACTACATCTTTTCACTGATTTTTACCAGGTAAAAAGTGTCACTGTATTGCAATCTATAATAAGATAAAGTTTAATTCCTAATGATTGCAAATATATAAATTACATCCACTGGGTTTAGGAGTCAATAAGTTATCATTCTCACAAAGTATTCTATCCTTCCAGTTCAGTGTCTGCAGATGAAGTATACTTCATTCTGTTCAGGCTTTTCTGTTTCCTGAATGGAAAACATGGAAAACATTTCCTCACATGGATTCCCAGGACCATTCCTGGTCAGACACTCCTGGAATACTCTTCCCAACACTCTACACTTAGTAAATCACTGCATAATAATCATTCCAGTCATAAAAATATATCCCCAAGGAATGTTTCCTTGAGCCCTCAGACTAAGTCAAGTACACTGGTTGTACTTTATCACATTCACCTAGTTGACCTTCCAGCATTCATAGTAATTTAAATTTTGTATTGATGTATGCGTATAGACTGTGTACTAGCTAAACTATCTTTTTTGTTTGTTTTATTTTTTTTTAATTTACATCCAAATTAGTTAGCATATAGTGCTATAATAATTTCAGGAGTACATTCCAGTGATTCATCCCCTATGTATAATACTCAGTGCTCATCCCAACAAGTGTCCTCCCTAAGGCCCTTACCCATTTAGCCAATCCCCCACTGAAAACCCCTCCAGCAACCCTCACTTTGTTCTCTGTATTTAAGAGTCTCTTATGTTTTGTCCCCCTCCCTGTTTTCATATTATTTTTGCTTCGCTTCCCTTATGTTCATCTGTTTTGTATCTTAAATTCCTCATATGAGTGAAGTCATATGACATTGTCTTTCTCTAATTTCGTTAGCATAATACCCTCTATTCCATCCATGTAGTTGCAAATGGCAAGCTTTCATTCCTTTCGATTGCCAAGTAATACTCCATTGTGTGTGTGTGTGTGTGTGTGTGTGTGTGTGTGTGTATATATATATATATATATATATACCACATCTTCTTTATCCATTCATCCATTGATGGACATTTGGGCTCTTTCCATACTTTGGCTATTGTTGATAGTGATGCTATAAACCATGGAGTGTATGTGCCCCTTCCAAACAGCACACCTGTATCCCGTGGATAAATGCCTAGTACAGCAATTGCTGGGTCATAGGGTAGTTCTATTTTTAGTTTTTTGAGGAACCTCCATACTGTTTTGCAGAGTGGCTGCACCCGTTTGCATTCCCACCAGCAGTGCAAAAGAGATCCTCTCTCTCTGCATCCTCACCAACATCTGTTGTTGCCTGAGTTGTTAATGTTAGCCATTCTGACAGGTGTGAGGTGATATCTCACTGTGGTTTTGATTTGTATTTCCCTGATGATGAGTAATGTTGAGCATTTTTTCATGTGTCGGTTGGCCATATGGATGTCTTCTTTGGAGAAGTGTCTATTCATGTCTTTAGCCCATTTCGTCACTGGATTACTTGGTTTTTGGGTATTGAGTTTGATAAATTCTTTATAGATTTTGGATACTAACCCTTTACCTGATACGCCATTTGTAAATATCTTCTCCCATTCTATTGGTTGCCTTTTAGTTTTGCTGATTGTTTCCTTCACTGTGCAGACGCTTTTTGTCTTGATGAGGTCCTAATAGTTAATTTTTGCTTTTGTTTCCCTTGTCTCAGGAAATGTGTTGAGTAAGAAGTTGCTGCAGCCGAGGTCATTGAGGTTGTTGCCTGTTTTCTCCTCTAGGATTTTGATGGCTTCCTGTCTTCCATTTAGGTCTTTCATCCATTTTGAGTTTATTTTTGTGTATGGTGTAAGAAAGTGGTCCAGGTTCATTCTTCTGCATGTCGCTGTCCAGTTTTCCCAGCACCACTTGCTGAAGGGACTGTCTTTATTCCACTGGATATTCTTTCCTGTTTTGTCAAAGATGAGTTGGCCATATGTCTGTGGGTCCATTTCTGGGTTCTCTATTCTGTTCCACTGATCTGAGTGTCTGTTCTTGTGCCAGTACCATACCGTCTTGATGATTACAGCTTTGTAGTATAGCTTGAAGTCCAGGTCTGTGATGCCTCCTGCTTTGGTTTTCTTTTTCAAGATTGCTTTGGCTATTTGGGGTCATTTCTGGTTCTATACAAATTTTCAGATTATTTGTTCTAGCTCTGTAAAGAATGCTGGTGTTATTTTGATAGGGAGTGCATTGAATATGTAGATTGCTTTGGGTAGTATCAGCATTTTAACAATATTTGTTCTTCCCATCCATGAGGATGGGATATTTTTCCATTTTTTTGTGTCTTCTTCAATTTCTTTCATAAGTTTCTGTAGTTTTCAGTATATAGATTTTTCACCTCTTTGGTTAGGTTCACTCCTAGGTATTTTATGGTTTTTGGTGCAATTGTAAATGCGATCAATTCCTTGATTTCTTTTTCTGTTGCTTCATTACTGGTGTATAGGAATGCAACTGATTTCTGTGCATTGACTTGATATCCTGTGACTTTGCTGAGTTCATGGATCAGTTCTAGGAGTTGTTTGGGATGAATGTTTTGGGTTTTCCATGTAAAGTATCATGTTGTCTGCAAAGAGTCAAAGTTTGCCTTTCAACTTGACAATTTGGATGCCTTTTATTCCCTTGTGTTCTCTGATTGCTGAAGCTAGGACTTCCAATACTATGTTAAACAACAGTGGTGAGAGTGGACATCCCTGTCGTCTTCCTGAACTAGGAGGAAAGCTCTCAGTTTTTCCCCCTTGAGGATGATATGAGCGGTGGGTTTTTCATATATGGCTTTTATCATCTTGAGATACGATCCTTCTATGCCTACTTTCTTGAGGGCTTTTAATCAAAAACGATGCTGAAATGATTTCTCTCATCTATTGAGAGGATCTTGTGATTCTTTTCCTTTCTTTTATTGATGTGATGTATCACATTGATTATTTTATGGATATTGAACCAACCCTGCATCCTGGGTATAAATCTCACTTGGTCGTGGTGAATAATTCTTTTAATGTATTGTTGGATTCGGTTGGCTAGTATCTTGTTGAGGATTTTTACATCCATGTTCATCAGGGAAGTTGGTCTGTAGTTCTCTTTTTCAGTGGGGTCTTTGTCTAGTTTTGGAATCAAGGTTAGGCTGGCCTCATAGAATGAGTTTGGAAGTTTTCCTTCCATTTCTATTTTTTGGAACAGCTTCAAAACATAGGTGTTAGATCTTCTTTAAATGTTTGGTAGAATTCCCCCAGAAAGCCATCCAACCCTGGATTCTTGTTTCTTGGGAGATTTTTTCATTACTAATTTGATTTCTTTACTGGTTATGGATCTGTTCAAATTTTCTATGTCTTATTGTTTCAGTTCTGGTAGTTTATATGTTTCTAGGAATTTGTCCATTTCTTCCAGATTGCCCAATTTATTGGCATGTAATTGCTCATAATATTCTCTTATTATTGTTTGTATTTCTGCAGTGTTGGTTGTGATCTCTCCACTTTCATTCTTGATTTTATTTATTTGGGTCCTTTCCTTCTTCTTTTTGATCAAACTGGCTAGGGGGGTTATCAAGTTTGTTAATTCTTTCAAAGAACCAGCTCCTGGTTTCATTGATATGTCATACCATTCTTGTTTTTGTTTGTTCGTTTGTTTGTTTGCTTGCTTGCTTGCTTATTTTCGATCGCATTGATTTCTGCTCTAATCTTTATTATTTCCTGTCTTCTGCTGGTTTGGGTTTTATTTGCTGTTTTTTTCCAGTTCTTTAAGATGTAAGGTTGGGTTGTGTATCTGAGATCTTTTTTCTTTGTTTAGGAAGGCCTGGATTGCTATATACTTCTGTCTTATGACTGCCTTTGCTGTGTCCCAGAGGTTTGGGGCTGTGGTGTTATCATTTTCATTAGCTTCCATGGACTTTTTAATTTCCTCTTTAGCTCTTGGTTAGCCCATTCATTTTCTAATAGGATGTTCCTTAGTCTCCAAGTATTTGTTATCTTTGCAAAGTTTTTCTTCTGGTTAATTCTGAGTTTCATAGCATTGTGGTCTGAAAACATGCACGGTATGATCTCATTCTTTTTGTACTTGTTGAGGGCCACTCACTCAATTTGTGTCCCACTATGTGATCTGTTCTGGAGAATGTTCCATATGCATTGAGAAGAAAGTGTATTCTGCTGCTTTAGGATGAAATGTTCTGAATGTATCTATTAAGTCCATCCAGTCCAGTGTGTCACTCAAGGCCATTGTTTCCTTGTCGATTTTCTGTTTAGATGATCTGTCTATTGCTGTAAGTGGGGTGGTGAAGTCCCCCACTATCATGATATTATTGTCAATGAGTTTCTGTATGTTTGTGATTAATTGATTTATATATTTGGGTGTTTACACGTTTGGAGCATAAATGTTTACAGTTGTTAGATCCTTTTGGTGGATAGACCCCTTAAGTGTGATATAATGCCATTCTTCATCTCTTGTTACAATCTATATTTTAACATCTAGATTGTCTGATATGTCTACTCCAGCTTTCTTTGATGACTATTAGCATGATAGATGGTCCTCCATCCCCTTACTTTCAATCTGAAGGTGTCTTTAGGTCTAAAATAGGTCTCTTGTAAACAGCATATAGCTGGGTCTTGTTTTCTTGTCCATTCTGTTATGCTGTGTCTTTTTATTAGAGTGTTTAGTCCATTAACACATATAGTGAGTACTGAAAGATAAGAATTTATTGCCATTATGATCCTTGTAGAGTTGGAGTTTCTGGTGGTGTTTTCTGGTCCTTTCTAGTCTTTGTTGCTTTCAGTCTTTTAATTTTTTTTCTTTTCTCCCCTCTGAGAGTTCCCCTTAACATTTCTTGCAGGGCTGGTTTAGTGGTCATGAACTCCTTTAGTTTTTGTTTGGGAAAATTTTAATCTCTCCTATTTTGAATAACAGCCTTGCTGGATAAAGAATTCTTGACTGCATATTTTTCCAATTCAACACATTTAATATATCCTGCCACTCCCTTTCTGGCCTGCCAAGTGTCTGTGGGTATGTCTGCTCTGAACCTGATCTGTCTTCCCTTGTAGTTTAAGGACTTTTTTTTCCCTTGCTGCTTTCATGATTCTTTCCTTGCCTGAGTATTTTGTGAATTTGGCTATGATATGCCTTGTTGGTGGTTGGGTTTTGTTGAATCTAATGGGAGTTGTCTGTGCTTCCTGGATTTTGATGTCTGTGTCTTTCCCCAGGTTAGGAAAGTTTTCTGCTATGATTTGCTCACATAAACCTTCTACCCCTTTTTCTCTCTTTTCATCTTCTGGGACCCCTATGATTCAGATGTTACTCCTTTTTTAATGAGTCACCGAGTTCTCTAATTCTTATATTGTGCTCTTTTGCCTCTTTTTTCTGCTTCATTATTCTCCATAATTTGTCCTCTATGTCACTGATTGACTGCCCTGCTTCATCGATCAAGCCGCCATGCCATTATAGTATTTTTAATTTTATCCTGAGTAGATTTTACTTCTCATATATCCACAGAGAGGGATTCTATGCTTTTTTCAACCCCAGCTAGTATTCTTATTATCATGATTCTAAATTCTGGTTCAGACACCTTGCATGTATCTGTTTTGATTAAGTCCATGGCTGTGATTTCTTCCTGTTGTTTCTTTTGGGGTGAATTCCATCATTTCATCATTTTGAAGGAAGATAAAGAATTTTTTAAAAATGAAAGTTAAAAACAAAACACACAAAAAAATCAAATAAAGGATACTAGCTCCCAGGTGTGTTTTGGTCTGGTTGTTGAAGGGAGCTTGATAGAGTAGAGAAAAAAGGGAAAGAAAAGAAAAGGGGGGAAAAGAGGAAAAAAAGGAAAAGATTTGAAAATTTTTAAAAATGAATACAATAAAAACAATAAAATGTAATTATGAAACTAAAATAGAATTTAAAACATTTACAAAAAAGTTTAAAAATATAGTAGGAAAAATTATGTCTTTTTTAAATAAAAACAGACGATGAAAATAAAATTTTTCTCTTTATGTATTCAAGAATAAGAAAAGGAAAAGAAAAAAATTGAATAGATGGACCAGTGAGCAGACTGAAATACCATTGAAATTACATCGATTTCTCCTAGAAGTCAAACTGTGAAGCACTTTATAGTCCGTAAACTAAGCAAGCGGAGAGACTCGTGTTCTTGAAGAGCTTGGTTGGCCCAATTGGGTGGGGCTGAGTGTAACAGCTTCATTCTCCCCACTAGATGGCGCTGCTTAGCTGATTTTTGTGGCGGACGTAGGCGTGTGCGTGCGCGCGCCCGCGCGCATGCCCGGGAGGGGCGAAAATGGCGTCACCCGGATTCCCAGTCTCTAGTATCAGAAGTCTGTGCTTTCGCCTCCTGGCAATTAAGTACTCCTTTGTCTCCGGCATCCGTCAGCTGCCCGCTTTTACGTTGTCGGTGACCAAGCCATCAGGCTGCCAGGCGGTACTTCCCTCCTGAGTTTTATCTCAGATGCAGCTTTTTCCCGACCCCTCACTTCTGAGGGACTGTGGCTTTGACCCGCTCAAACCTTCTGGGGGAGCGTCTCACCGAGCAATGGCCAGTGCCGGCCACACCCAAGAACATTCGGGGGACCGTGCCACTGCCAATGCCCAGAGACTGTGGCCTGGTGCCAGGCCGCCCCAGAAAAAGTTCCCGTGCTTGTGTAGCAGCAACGTTTCAGGGATTATAGGAATTTACAACACACATCTGGCACCAGGCTTCATTTACCCTTAACGGCCTTGTTGCAGCACCAGCAAACGTGGCTGTTCTCCCAGGTCTGCAGGCACCTTTGCCTGTGGGGAGTGCTTCTAGCAGGGGAAACGTCTTCCATGTGGCCCGAGGACCCTCCCTGGATCTCACTCTGCTCCTGGGGATTCACCCTTCCCACCAGAACACGCCAGGTAACGAGCTGATGAGTTTCACGCTGCGCTCCCTTGTTTATAGCATCTTAATGGAATTTAAGCCCTCTCCTTTCTCCTTTTTTGCTTCAGTCCCTTCCAGTCCCTTTCTCCTTTCTCTCTTTTTTTTTTCAGTCCACTCTTTCTCTTTCCCTCCACCTGCTTCTTAGGGGGGGGAGTGCTTTTCTTGTACTCCCCCCTCCCCCCCTCCCCCCCCCCCCCCCCCCCCCCCCCCCCCCCGTCTCTGTCCTCTCTCCATAAAAATAGCTCCCTACCCTCTGTGGCTTCTCTCTCCCCCAGTTCACCTCTCCACACCACGTAACTGTCGAATTCAAGTTGTGCAAGTTGTGTTAATCCTCACATCAGTTTTGTAGGTGTGCAAGATGGTTTGGTGTGGATCTAATTGCGTTTCGGGGAGGAGAGATGCAAAAACAAGTTCCACACTGCTCCGCCATCTTGGCCCACTCGTGTTGCACTTTCATACTTGGTTAAGATTTAAACTATCATTTTAAAAATTAATATAGGGATGCCATGCTGGCTCAGTCAGTGGAGCATGTGACTCTTGATATCAGGGTTGTGAGTTCGAGCCCCATATTGGGTGTATAAATTACTTAAAATAAATGAAGAAAATGTTTAAAAAATTTTTAATGTATTTTATTTATTTTTAATTTATCTACTAATATACATCCGAGTTAGTTAGCATATAGTACAACAATGATTTCAGGAGTAGATTCCTTAATGCCCCTTACCCACTTAGCCCATTCCCCCTCCCACAACCCTCTGTTTGTTCTCTATATTTAAGACTCTCTTATGTTTTGTCCCCCTCCCTTTTTTTTTATATTATTTTTGCTTCGCTTCCCTTATGTTCACCTGTTTTGTATCTTAAACTCCTCATGTGAGTGAAATCATATGATATTAGTCTTTCTCTGACTAATTTAGCTTAGCATAATACCTCCACCTCCATCCACGTGGTTGCAAATGGCAAGATTTCATCCTTTTTGATTGCCGAGTAATACTCCATTGTATATATATACTACATCTTCTTTATTCACTCATCTGTCGATGGATGTATGGGTTCTTTCCATACTTTGGCTATTGTTGATAGTGCTGCTATAAACATGGGGGTGTATGTGCCCCTTTGAAACAGCACACTTGTATCCTGTGGATAAATATCTAGTAGTGCAATTGCTGGGTTGTAGAGTAGTTCTATTTTTAATTTTTTGAGGAACCTCCATACTGTTTTGCAGAGTGGCTGCACCTGTTTGCATTCTCACCAGCAGTGCAAATGAGATCCTTTTTCTCCGCATCCTCACCAACATCTGTTGTTGCCTGAGTTGTTAATGTTAGCCATTCTTACAGGTGTAAGGTGGTATCTCATTGTGGTTTTGATTTGTATTTCCTGGATGATGAGTGATGTCGAGCATTTTTCATGTGTCTGTTGACTATCTGGATGTCTTCTTTGGAGAAGTGTCTATTCATGTCTTTTGCTCATTTATTCACTGGATTATTTGTTTTTGGGGTGTTGAGTTTGATAAGTTCTTTATAGATTTTGGAGATTAACCCTTTATCTGATATGTCATTTGCAAGTATCTTCTCCCACTCTGTCTGTTGCCCTTTAGTTTTGCTGATTGTTTTCTTTGCTGTGCAGAAAATTTTATCTTGATGAGGTCCCAATAGTTGATTTTTGCTTTTGTTTCCCTTGCCTCCAGAGATGTGTTGAGTAAGAAATTGCTGTGGCCAAGATCAAAGAGGTTGTTGCCTGTTTTCTCCTCTAGGATTTTGATGGCTTCCTGTCTTATGTTTAGGTCTTTCATTGATTTTGAGGGGTGTGTGTGTGTGTGTGTGTGTATGGTATAAGAAAACGGTCCGTGTTCATTTTTCTGCATGTCACTGTCCAGTTTTCCCAGCACCATTTGCTGAAGAGACTGTCTTTATTCTATTGGATATTCTTTTCTGCTTTGTCAAAGATGAGTTGGCCATCCAATTGTGGGTCCAATTCTGGGTTCTCTATTCTGTTCCGTTGATCTGTCTTTTTTTATGCCTGTACCATACTGTCTTGATGATCATAGCTTTGTACTACAGCTTGAAGTTCCAGATTGTGATGCCTCCTGCTTTGGTTTTCTTTTTCAAGATTACTTTGGCTATTTGGGATCTTTTGTAATTCCATACAAATTTTAGGATTGTTCCTTTTAGCTCTGTGAAGAATGCTGGTGTTATTTTGATAGGGATTGCTAAAAAATTGTTTTCATTAATCCGGGGCTCAGATGCCACCAATTATAAAAGAGACCATTATTTTATAGGAAACTCAGAAAGAAAATTGCGGTGATGAGGTGTCTTCATGATAGTTTTACTGATGCAGGAATCAGCTACAGTCTAACGTTACTTTCAGATTGCTTACTTTTTTAAGGACTTGACACTTTCTCCCTTTGTAATGTGTCTCACATGGAGCAAAGGACTGAGTCAAAACTCAGCCACAAGTGCAAGATGCTATTTGGTATATGATGCAGCCCAATTTCTGAGTTGTTAGACTATGTGTGTGTCCTAAGATCATTGCAATGTATGTCAACCCCTGGAAAGACTGGGGCCCCTGGTCAGTCAAATGTATTGCACCGTTGAATTACCTAGAAGTCCCTGTATATATATAAGTTTCTCAAGATCCACATATGAGTGAAAACATAGGAGGTCTGTCTTCCTCTGCCTGGCTTATTTCACTTTGCATAATACCCTCCAGTTCCATCCACATTGCTGCAAATGGCATGATTGCACTCTTTCTCATTGCTAAGTAGTATTCCATTGTATGTATAAACCACATCTTCTTTATCCACTCATCAGTTGATGGATATTTAGGCTCTTTCCATAATTTGGCTATTGTTGAAAGCACTGCTGTAAACATTGGGGTACATATGCCCCTATGCATCAGCATTCTTATATCCCTTGGGTAAACTCCTACTAGTGGTATTGTTGTGTCATAGGGTAGTTCTATTTTTAATTTTTTGAGGAACCTCCACACTGTTTTCCAGAGCGGCTGCACCAGTTTGCATTCCCACCAACAGTGCAAGAGGGTTCCCGTTTCTCCACATCCTCGCCAGCACCTATAGTCTCCTGATTTGTTTCTTTTAGCCACTCTGACTGGTGTGAGGTGGTATCTCAGTGTGGCTTTAATTTGTATTTCCCTGATGATGAGTGACACTGAGCATCGTTTCATGTGTCTGTTGGCCATCTGGATGCCTTCTTTGGAAAAGTGTCTGTTCATGTCTGTTGCCCATTTATTCACTGGATTATTTGTTTTTTGGGTGTGGAGTTTGGTGAGTTCTTTATAGATTTTCGATATTAGCCCTTTATCCAATATGTCATTTGCAAATATCTTTTCCCATTCCATTGGCTGCCTGTTAGTTTTATTGATTGTTTCCTTTGCAGTGCAGAAGCTTTTTATCCTGATGAGGTCCCAGTAGTTCATTTTTGCTTTTAATTCCCTTGCCTTTGGAGATGTGTCAAGTAAGAAATTGCTGCAGCCAAGGTCAAAGAAGTTTCTTCTCCTGCTTTCTCCTCTAGGGTTTTGATGGTTTCCTGTCTCACATTCAGGTCTTTCATCCATTTTCAATTTATTTTTGTGTATGGTGTAAGCAAGTGGTCTAGTTTCATTCTGCACGTTGCTGTCCAGTTCTCCCAGCACCATTTATTAAAGAGACTGTTTTTTTTTCCATTGGGTACTCTTTCCTGCTTTGTCAAAGATTAGTTGGCCATACATTGGTGGGTCCAATTCTGGGTTCTCTATTCTATTCCATTGATCTATGTGTCTGTTTTTGTGCCAATACCATACTGTCTTGATGATTACACTTTTGTAGTAGAGGCTAAAGTCTGGGATTGTGATGACTCCTGCTTTGGTTTGCTTCTTCAATATTACTTTGGCTATTCATGGTCTTTTGTGGTTCCATACACATTTTAGGATTGTTTGTTACAGCTTTGAGAAGAATGCCAGTGTAATTTTGATTGGGATTGCATTGAATGTGTAGATTGCTTTGGGTAGTATTGACATTTTAACAATGTTTATTCTTCCAATCCATGAGCATGGATTGCTTTTCCATTTCTTTGTGTCTTCTTCAATTTCCTTCATAAGCTTTCTATAGTTTTCAGCATACGGATCTTTTACATCTTTGGTTAGGTTTATTCCTAGGTATTTTATGGTTCTTGGTGCAACTGTAAATGGGATCAGTTCTTGATTTCTCTTTCTGTTGCTTCATTATTGGTGTATAAAAATGCACCTGATTTCTGTATGTTGATATTGTACCCTGGAACTTTGTTAAATTCATGTGTCAGTTGTAGCAGTCTTTTGGTGGAGTCTGTTGGGTTTTCCATGTAGAGTATCATATCGTCTGGGAAAAGTGAAAGTTTGACTTCTTCTTTGCCCATTTTGATGCCTTTTATTACATTTTGTTGTCCCATTGCTGATGCTAGGACTTCCAACACTATGTTAAACAACAGTGGTGGGAGTGAACATCCCTGTGGTGTTCCTGATCCCAGGGGGGAAAGCTCTCAGTTTTTCCCCATTGAGGATGATATTAGCTGTGGGCTATTTTCATAAATGGATTTTATGATATTTAACTATGTTCCTTCTAAGATGATGTTTAAGTATCTTCCTTCCCAACTTTCTTGACGGTTTTTATTAAGAAAGGATGCTGTATTTTGTCAAATGCTTTTTCTGCATCTGTTGACAGGATACTATGGTTCTTATCCTTTCTTTTATTAACGTGATGTATCACATTGATTTGCAAATATTGAACCAGCGCTGAAGCCCAGGAATGAATCCCACTTGATTATAATGAATAATTCTTTTTATATGCTGTTGAATTCAATTTGCTAGTATCTTGTTGAGAATTTTTTCATCCATGTTCATCAGGGATATTGGCCTGTAGTTCTTTTTTTGCTGGGTCTCTGTCTGGTTGGGAATCAAAGTAATGCTGGCTTCATAGAATGAGTCCGGAAGTTTTCCTTCCATTTCTATTTTTTGGAACAGCTTGAGAAGGATAGGTATTAACTCTGCTTTAAATGTCTGGTAGAATTCCCCAGGGAAGCCATCTGGTCCAGGACTCTTATTTGTTGGGAGATTTTTGATAACTGATTCAATTTCTTCACTAGTTTTGGGTCTGTGCAAATTTTCTATTTCTTCTTGTTTGAGTTTTGGTAGTGTGTGAGTGTTTAAGAATTTGTCCATTTCTTCTAGATTGTCCAATTTGTTGGCATATAATTTTTCATAGTATTCCCTGATATTTGCTTGTATTTCTGAGGGATTGGTTGTAATGAATCCATTTTCATTCATGATTTTATCCATTTGGGTCCTCTCTTCTCTTTTCGAGATGCCTGACTAGAGGTTTATCCATTTTGCTTATTTTTTAAAAACAACAACTCTTAGTTTCATTGATTTGTTCCACTGTTTGTTTGTTTGTTTTTTGGATTCTGTATTGTTTATTTCTGCTCTAATCTTTATTATTTCTCTTCTTCTGCTGGGTTTGGGGTGTCTTTGCTGTTCTGCTTCTTTTTCCTTTGCTGTTCTGCTTCTATTTCCTAATCTTCTGTTAGAGTTTGTATTTGGTATTTTTCTTGTTTCTTGAGATAGGCCTGGATTGCAATATATTTTCCTCTTAGGACTGCCTTCACTGTATCCCAAAGGGTTTGGATTGTTGTGTTTTCATTTTCATTTGTTTCCATATATTTTTTCATTTCTTTTTTAATTGTCTGGTTGACTCATTCATTCTTTAGTAGGATGTTCTTTAACCTCCATGCATTTGGAGGTTTTCCAAACTTTTTCCTGTGGTTGATTTTAAGTTTCATAGCATTGTGATCTGAAAGTGTACATGGTATGATCTCAAGTCTTTTATATTTATTGAGGGCTGTTTTGTGACCAAGTATGTGATCTATTTTAGAGAATTTTCCATGTGCACTCGAGAAGAAAGTATATTCTGCCGCTTTAGGGTGAAAAGTTCTAAATAAAGTCTGTCAAGTCCATCTGGTCCAATGTATCATTCAGGGCTGTTGTTTCTTTACTGATTCTGTGTCTAGATGATCTGTCCATTGTTGTAAGTGGAGTATTAAAGTCCCCTGCAGTTACCACATTCTTACCAATAAGATTGCTTATGTTTGTGATTAATTGTTTTATATATTTGGGTGCTTCCAGATTTGGTGCATAGACATTTATACTGTTAGCTCTTCCTGATGGATCGACCCCGTAATTATTATATAATGCCCTTCTTCATCTCTTGTTACAACCTTTAATTTAAAGTCTAGTTTGATGTAAGTGTGGCTACTCCAGCTTTCTTTTGACTTCCAGGAGCATGATAGATAGTTCTCCATCCCGTCACTGTCAATCTGAAGGTGTCCTCAGGTGTAAAATGGTTCTCTTGTAGACACCAAATAGATTGGTCTTGTTTTGTTTTTATATCCATTCTGATACCCTATGTCTTTTGATTGGAGCATTTAGTCCATTTACATTCAGTGTTATTATTGAAAAATATGGGTTTAGAGTCATTGTGTTATCTCAGATGTCATGCTTGTAGTGGTGTCTCTGGTATTTGTGGTCCTTGCAACATTTCATTCACAGAATCCCCCTTAGGATCTCTTGTAGGGCTGGTTTAGTGGTGATGAATTCCTTCAGTTTTTGTTTGTTTGGAAAAACCTTTATTTCTCCTTCTACTGTGAATGATAGGCTTGATACATAAAGGATTCTTGGCTGCATATTTTTTTCTGTTCATCACATTGAAGATTTTCTGCCATTCCTTCTGGCCTGCCAAGTTTCAGTAGATAGGTCTGCTACTACCCTTATGTGTCTACCTTTGTATATTAAGGCCCATTTATCCCTAGAAGCTGTCACAGTTCTCTCTTTATCCTTGTCTTTTGCCAGTTTCACTATGATATGTCGTGCAGAAGATCAATTCAAGTTATGTCTGAAGGGAGTTCTCTGTGTTTCTTGGATTTCAGTGTCTGTTTCCTTCCCCAGATTGAGGAAGTTTTCAGCTATGATTTGTTCAAGTACACGTTCAGCCCCTTTCTCTCTCTTCTTCTTCTTCTAGAACTCCTACAATACGGATATTGTTCTGTTTCATTGAATCACTTAGTTCTCTAATTCTCCTCTCATGATCCAGAATGTTTTTGTCTCTCTTTTTCTCAGCTTCCTCATTTTCCATAATTTTATCTTCTAATTCACCTATTCTCCCCTCTGCCTCTTCAATCTGTGCTGTGGCTGCCTCCATTTTATTTTGCACCTCATTTATAGGGTTTTAAAATTCATCATTACTATTTTTAGTTCCTTGATCTCTGCAGCAATAGACTCTCTGCTGTCTTCTATGCTTTTTTCAAGTCCAGTGATTAATCTTATGACTATTATTCTAAATTCTTGTTCAGTTAGGGGCACCTGGGTGGCTCAGTCGGTTGGGCGTCCAACTTCGGCTCAGGTCACGATCTCACGGTCCGTGGGTTCGAGCCCCGCGTGGGGCTCTGTGCTGACAGCTCAGAGCCTGAGCCTGCTTTGGATTCTGTGTCTCCCTCTCTCTGACCGCCCCCCCCCCCCAATCATGCTCTGTCTCTATCTCAGAAATAAACATTAAATTCTTGTTCAGTTATATTGCTTATATCTGTTTTGATCAATTCTTTAGCTGTCATTTCTTCCTGGAATTTCTTTTGAGGAGAATTCTTCTGTTTCATCATTTTGGCTAGTTTTCTGTTCTTTATGTGTTTTTTTTTTTTTGTTTTTTTTTTTAATGTTTTTTATTCATTTTTGAGACAGAGAGAGACAGAGCATGAACAGGGGAGGAGCAGAGAGAGAGGGAGACACAGAATCCGAAACAGGCTCCAGGCTCTGTCAGCACAGAGCCTGACGCGGGGCTCGAACTCACAGACCACGAGATCATGACCTGAGCTGAAGCCGGACACTTAACCGACTGAGCCACCCAGGCACCCCTGTTCTTTATGTGTTTTAAAAGCTTGTTATGTGTCCTGCACCTGCGAACACTGCTATATGAAAGAGGGGCCATATACTGTCCAGGGCCTGGCCCTTCAGGAGGTGTTTTTTGGAGAGTGTTATTTGCTCTCTGTTGTTGTGATTTTGGTTATTTTATTTCCCTACTCATAGTGATGTTTTGGACCCTCCACCAGGTGTGCTTTCCTTTGTTCCTTGAAGTAGCCTGGGAAAGGAAAACAAACAAACAGAAAACAAAAACACGCAAACACACAAACAAAAAAAGAAAAAAGAAACAAACTAAAAGCAAAAAACCAGAAACATCAGCTACAAGTAAAGAACCAGGTAGAAGCAGTGCTGATGAAGCTGGTGTATGCTGAGCATACAAAGAGAGAAATGACAGGGGCGGGGGGAAAAGAAAAAAATAAATACTGACCAGGCAGAGAGACTAAATGACTTAATCCAGAGAGAGAGAAAGGAAAATAAAGAAGGAGGCAGGGAAAAAGAAAATAAGATAAAGTCGCCCAGACAGAGAAACTATATGGCTTGATTATTCCGGAAAGAGAGAAAGGAATGTGAAGGAGGAGGTGTAGAACATGTATGAAGAGAATGGATTAAATATGTCTGTTTAAACAAACCAATAAACAGAGTAACCAGAGTTGAGTTGAAAAGAGATAAGGAGGAGAAATGGGGGGAGAATATATCTACATAGCAAGAATTGCCCTAGAATTAATCCAGGCAATGCAGCAGCGCTGGTCAAGCGGAGGGGTCTGCCTGGTTCCACAGAGTCTATTCTGCTCCAGTAGATACACATTGACCCGGTGCGGAGGGGCGTGGTTTGGTGTATGTGGGTCCCGAGTCTGTGGGCCCTGCGGACCCATCCCTGAGGCCCTGCCTTGGTGGTGGTGGGGACAAAAATGGCAACCCCCCCAGTCTCTCCTCCACGGACCGGTGTCCCAAATCACTCCGTCTGAGCCCTCCTCACTGTGCCACAGGCACAGATGAGGAGGTCTGTCTCACTCCACCGACTCCCATGCCCCGGTGCTTGGCCGGGATTCAAACTCCCGCTCCGTGCACCCTGGTACCAGGGGAGTGCAGTTCCACACGCCCAATATGTGGTCCAGCTGGTTTTGTCCTATCTTGCAGCACCCCAGGAAGGGGAGCGCTATGCCTGCAGACTGAGCCCCTGACCTAGCCACCAAGCCCAGGGCTGGCTCCCCTCCTCTCCAGGTGTGCGATCCGGCAAGCCGGCCCCGGTCCAGAGAAAGCCCTGCAGTTAGAGATTGGGTCCTTTTTCATCCCAGTCGGAGGTTTTCCTCTTGTCCAGACACAGTCCTGTGCTTCCCCAGCTGCTCTTTCTCTTTCCTTTGTCTCTCCGCAGAACGGGATCCCTCATCTTATCTCTCCCAGTTCGCAGTCACGCACCTATGGCCCGTCAGGTTGTCTCGGTGTATCCCTGGTAGCTGAGTCGCCTCTTTTCCTCCCAGACTTTTGGGGTTCAAAGTCCTTTGGCTTCAACGCTTCTGTGTTTAAGAGACATGGGAAGTTCGGATTCCCCTTCTTCTCTGCCATGTTCTGTGTCTTATACTGAGCATCTGACTCCTGATCTCAGCCTGGGTCTTGATCTCAGAGTCGTGGCTTCAGGCCCTGCACTGGGCTCTGTGCTGGGCATGAAGCCTACTGAAAAAAACACAAACCCACATACCAAAGGGGCATCTTTTTGGGGTGTCGTGTTCTGGTTTCCTTCAGAGGAGTCCGGGTAAGTGGCCTACTTATCATTGTTCCACAAGACACTCTCATCTCTGGCTCCTGACAACCAGAAGGTTCTCCCTTCGTTCCTACTTTTCCTGACGGCCTCCACGGCACCGTTTGCTGGCACAGGCTCCACTGCCTGGGTGTTAAACTTTGAAGCACACCCTTTGCACAACCCAGGGCCCTTCAGAGTCTGCCATTGTTAATGATTTTTTAAACCAACCTCTGTGTGATCTAGTCCACTTGTAAGACGTTAATCGTGAACTCTATAAACACTAGACTTCATCTCCATCCAGATTTGGATATACAACCACCTAGTTGGTTTTCTGAATCGGATGTCTCATAGTACATCATACTAAAAATGGTTTGGCCATAAAATCTTGACCTTCTTCCTTCCTTGCGTTGGCTGTGCCCACAGACTTCCCACGTGAATGGATTTTATCATAATTTACCTACTGCCCCTGTTCCAAACTCGGGAAGCGTTTCCTTATCCTGTATCACCCCGCACAATAGACAGTCCGTTGTCCAGTCATGGCCATTTTCTCCCTTGATAGGTGTATCCACACACTTGTTTCCATTTCCGTAACCACTCTCCCCACTGTTTGTTTAACCACGTGTTCCTTGAAGGACATCGTTGTTGATTCCAGTTCAGGGTTATGATGACCAGAGCTGCTAACAAGATTCATGTGCAGGATTTTCTCCGAACATGTGTCATCGGGCCCAGGGAGGGGTCCTCCCGTCCACTCTTGGGTTTGATGCCTCACTTCCTAGAAGGACTTATAGGACTCTACAAAAGCTGACTTCCTGGAAGTCGAACTGGTACATGGCCCAGGGCCCCCCACCATAAAATCACATTGTTAGCCTTAACTACCCAAGGGCTTAGAGGTTTCCTAAGAGGAGTGAGATCAGACCTTTCTTTGGAATACGTAGGTTCTGAGTATTCTAGACCTGCTCAGTCAACCCTTCACTGTACAACGTGTTTTCATTTGTCTGGGACAGAAGCCCAGGTTGAGGTTCTGGGTTGTAAGTTATTTACAAGTTTGTCGTTTTTGTTTTTGTCACGTGTTCAAAACTGCCACTTTCCAGAGCAGGCGTGCCATTTTACATCACTAGCGATGCATGAATGGCCGTTTCTCCAAGAGCCCGCAAGCATTTGGATGCTGATCCCCACCGTATCCTGATACCTGCTGGGATTTACTTGCGTTCCCAGGAAACAGCTCACAGCTTTTCATGTGCTTACTTGCCATCCAGCGGCGTCTCTCCCCCTCCGTGAAACGTTCTGCGTGTTTTGTCTCTTTCGCTTTTGGGTGTTTTTGTGTATTGGAGGTAACATTGGTGCATTTTGAGAGCTCTTTACACATTCCTCTTGGATGTTTGGCCTTTGTTCTTTGTGGTTTTGTCTCTTTGGCGGTGTTTTATGGGGGGTGGGGAAGGGCGGGGGAGCGCCTTTTCCCGGCAGCACAGTTGCATTCCAGTTGTTCCTGCCCGGCCTTTCCGCGTTGCACCGTGCTCTCCGAGCTGCCCTGCCGGTCCCTGCGCGCACTTTCCAAGCACGCCAGACCGAGCAGCCCCGCCTGCTGCCGGAGCCAGTTCTGCCACACGGGTGTCGGCCCAGCCCCCACCCCCTCCCCCCGCTGTCGGTGTCCCAGGTGCAGGCATCCTGCCCGCGCTGCAGACCAGGGGCGGCGGGCGTGGGCGGTTGTGGGGGCGGAGCCTCAACGGGGACAGGGTCGTCAAAGGCCGGTGGGCGTTCTGGGTTCTTGGGGTGTCTCCTCCTGGCGGCCAATTTGCAGCCAAGATGTCCCAGACCCCTCCCCGCACCCAAGGTCCCTTGCTGCTCCTGCCGTGGGTGCCCACCCCGTCATGCTGTCAACCTGGGGCCGCGCTCACCAGCCCCCTGTGGCTCCCTCCGTGTCCAAGCTGCGGCTCCACAGCAGTGGTGTGTGCGGGCAAAGGTGTGTCCCAGGCTGCTCCTCATTCTGACACCAGAACCTCGGTCAGGTCCCGTCTAACCTGACCTGTGGCCCTGCTCTTCCAGGAGCAATTGCTGTGATGATGGGGACCCCAGGGGTTGGGAAATCTGGGTACAGTTCCGGAAAGGGAGCCTGAGAAAGGGCTACCACGTCCAGGGAAGGCAGCAGGCACCCAAAGCACCTGCTGGGGCCACAGACCATGGTGAGAAGTGATACAGGATGCTCCCCGGGGCCCTGGCCTCAGAACGGGTCCACTCCAAGTCCTTAGCGCGGACCCACTGGAGGGTGAATCTGGTGCCAGCAGCCGTGGGAACCCCAGGTCCGGGAGAGGGTATTGTTGATAAGTTGGCTCTTGGGAGCAGGTGGTCACTTGGCCCTGGGGGTGGCTGCTGCTGCTGCCCTCAACAGTTGAGTGTCCTTACAGGCCTGGAAGCAGTTACTTTGAAATTGGATACCACGGCTGGGTATTCATGAGCTGTGGGACCATGGCTCTATGTGGTTCGTTTGCTGGTTCTTTATCTAAGTAGGCTTCACGTCCACCCGACCCTCAGATCAAGACCTGAGTGTGAGGATCCAGTGGGTCGCTTAAGTAACTGAGCCCCCAGGCCCCCCCGTGTGGTTCTTTTCTGGACTTGAGGCCATGACTCGGGAGGGATGGATTGGGGCCCTCCTCCTCTGCGGGCGGAGGTGGGCTTCTTGGACGCGTGCAGGTCAGCGGTTTGAGGAGCTGGTGCCCTCTGTGCTAGGTTTACCGCATGCTACCCCCTGACCACGCGGGGGAAGCTGCGTACATGGAGTCTGCGTCTGGGAGGCGCGCGACCACTCAGCTGGAGTTGGGACCAGAGCAGTGCCGGGAGCGGAACCTGCAGGGTCATCGGTGAGGGCGGCGGCAGCTCCGAGCGAGCGCTGGGTCGTCCCCGAGGTCACCGTGTGAGGGGGTGCTCGGTGCCCTACCCACCGCCTGTGGCGTCCCCCTCCCACCATGCGTGTCACGGGTCCCACCTTTGCTTCCGCGCGGAGCTACCTTCGCCCTCGTGGTGCAGGGTCTTTGGCCCTGTGCCCAGATCCCGCCCCCGAGGCTCTTCCCCCCCCCCCACCCCCCCACCCCAGCCCCGAGCCTTGTGTCTGGCTTCCCGCCCCGAGCCCTGTGCGCCCTCGGTGGTGAGGGGAGCAGGTGCGGAGAGGGACTGGGGGTCGGACCCCAGAAGCTCTGGCATGGTTCGGAGTGGGAGGCCCAGGCAGCTCGTACTGGCGTGGAGACTTAAAGGCCCTTGGGGATCCCCTGTCCACCTCGGGTTGCGGTGCCCGCGGACAGTCGGGAGGCCCCGTCCTCTGCCGAACTGTCCCCCAGGTCAGGGGTGACGCCACTGAGCACACGGACACTGCGTTCTGCGGGGGGGTGGGGGTGGGGAGGGGCGCTTCCGAGCTCGGGCTCCCGGTTAAGCCTTCTGACCTCTGGGGTCTGATCTCGGCGGGGGTCCTCTCTGGGGACGGGCTTGGGGCCTTTCCGCCCGGGGTGGGGCGGGGGGAGGGGGCTGCCAATGAAACTCCCGCGGCTGTTAGGGTGCAGCGGAGGGTGGAATGAGTCGCAGGCCACGTTGATCGTGGACCCTTAGAACGTACTCCCGCCCCGGGCTGCACCCCCTCTACTCCCGGCCCTGCTGGAGAGCTATGTCCGTGGCCGAGTCGTGCGTGGGCCTGCGCCTGGGTATGTGTGTCCTGCGCCCGCGGTGGTGGCGCGGCAGGGTCCGCTGGCCATGGGGACCCCTGGCGCACGTGTCGGGGCGGATGGGCGGGAGGCCGGAGTCCTGCTCCACACCGTGTATGGTGCCGTCCTCTTTCCCCCGCAGGAACTCCCAAGTCCGGCCGGCTCGTGACCGCCTGTGTCCCCTTCTCTCTCAGGGCATGGGGGGGTGAAGATGGGCGTAGACGGTGGCCCGGTGCTCGGATCTCCTCTGGCTCTCTGCGGCGTCTCTCCCTGCACTGCCCGCAGTTGATCACGGTGCCCCGGCCTCCCAAGGGAAGTGGTAACCCGCTGAATTTGAAGCACGAAGTCGGTCTAACGATGACAGACCAGGGAGGAGCCTGCCTCCGGGTGAGTGTGGCGGCGAGTGTGGCGTCGGGAGGCTCAGTCCCGGGGCCGCTGGGGCCTCCTAGCCAGTGGGGCCTTCCTGGTGTCAGGTCACTTGGGACGCAGAGCGCCTGGTTAGGGTCCACTTGAGGCTCAAGCCGGCGTGAGGCCGACCGCGGAAAACAAGTGCGGAAGTTGAAAAGCACTCGGGAAGGGCACCAGAGAGGACCCGAAGCGCGGCGCAGGGAAGCGGGAGAGTGCACAGCCCGCCCGGCGCACCCCTCCCGCCCAGGGGCTCTGCGGTAGCCCAGGTGCGCCCCGCCCTGGTGGTGGCTGAACCACGGGCTGTCGTGCTGTTACCCCGAGGGGCGCCCGAGGCGATTGGTGCCGCGTGGAACAGGGAAAACTCTAGAGCCGAGTTTTCAGCTGCTCTGGTTCCTGTGTTTTGGTGTTGGTGTGGCTGGCTGTGAAAAAGACTTTGCTGTGTGTAATTAATAAGGACCGATGAGAGCCAAGAAGGTTTAGCAGTAAAGGTCATCCTCGATTGGGTTAGGGTTAGATGTGCCATCTCAGTATGAATACATGAGGCAATCCCTACTTAACCAGACGTCCCCTTCCTTGGGGACAGGTTTAATAAAGCTGTTCAAGGGGTGCCTGGGTGGCTCAGTTGGTTGGGAGTCCAAGTCCTGATTTTGGCTCAGGAGCCTGTTGGGGATTCTTTCCCTCCCCTGCTCTCCATCTCTTAAAACAAACTTTTAAAAGAATAAAAATGATCTGTCCGAAAGTAAAAAGGGAAAGGGTAACGTACTGAGCGTGAACCACCCATGTTAACCCAGCACTTGGGGCCAAGACCAACTCCTTTTGTGATTTCACTTCAAAAAGAAGTATGTACACCTCCGTGGACGTAATCTTGTGGAGGGGCATTTAAGTTCCAAGTGCATATTCAGTTATGCTCAGAATTTGTTAAAAGTGGGTGTGCGCCGTGAGTCCGTTCTTAACACACTGCCTAATTTATAGTTGTGATACCTCTGGCCTGGTGGTTCTTTATGATCTTGTGATGCGCTCACCCAAAAACCATTGGCGGGGGGGGGGGGGAGGTTAGAATAGGATTTGTAGGACTCAGTGTGACTCGTGGTATGGCTCACAGCATAGCGGCAGGGCTCTGAGGGGGGTCTTGGGTTTGTTGGGTTTCACTTGTCACTGGTAATTTCAGGGAGAAGACGGGGTATCTGCCCACCAGAAGTGGGCGTGTGGGTCTGTGGGTCGTCAAGGTGTTTGCTGGCAGAAAGGATGCTATCGACAGCTTTTATACAGGGGTAGCAACTTAAAAAGTAAGCATTAAAGATTTTGTACCTAAGTATTACGATTGCAAGAAAGAAGGTATGCCTTATTGGTTGTTCTTGCCACTGTTGGAAACTTAAGCAAAACCGGCCTCAGAATTCGAATTGAAGGTTATAATCACACTGTGTGAACAATCCGGTGAAGACAAACAGGGGAAGAACTTGCTGCTGTGAAGGGGCTGAATTTAGGAACCAGTAACAGATCATAAGCTTCTAGTTTTGGAATCATCTCCACATTGTTCCTGAGTTGATGAATCCCATTTTGAGTGCGATTTTCCTGGTGTGAAACCAGGGAGTAAGGAAGGGAGTGAGGCAGGCAGGCAGTCTGCTGCAATGTTATTTTTCTTAGTTTTAGAAAGGCCATCATGTATACAGAAATCCCAGTGGGAAACGAAATGCTCATGCGTTTCTTGCAAGAATTCCCCGGTGTGTGTGAAACTTTTTTCTTGAACATGCTTACCAGTCTTCCATTTCATGGTTTGGGGATAAGAAAGAATTTCTCGGGGCGCCTGGGTGGCTCATTCAGTTGAGTGTCAGACTTCAGCTCTGGTCTGGATCTCACTGCTCGTGGGTTTGAGCCCTGTTTTGGGCTCTGTGTTGTCAGCTGGGAGCCTGCAGCCTACTTCGGATTCTGTCTCTCTCAAATACATATAAACGTTAAAATTTTTTTTAAGAATTTCAGGTTTTTACCTAAGACAGTAGTAGTTCTGTGGGTAATCTGTTAAAGTCTACAGTATTTTTAGTGGCAACATTGCTGCATAGAATCTCCACTGACTTTGAAATGATTTTTTCGTGGTGGTAATGGGCTGCAGGGTCAGTAATATAGTAGGAGCAAGGCAATAAACAACGAATGGGGAGGGTTCAAAGAGGTTCAGTAAAGCGTACATTTGAAGTTTTATTTGTGGTGATCAGCGAGCGCATAGGTAAGTGGGGTAAGCAAAATCATGGTACATCCATACAGAATAGCATTCAGCAATAAAAAAATGTGCTCTCTCAAAATTATTCAGCATAAAGGAAACCACAATTTAAAAAAGTAAAACATTTGACTCTAATCATGTAAAAAATACAAAATAATTTACTGTGCAGGGTAGAGGTTTAAAAAGGGCACAAAATAAAAGGAGTTATATAGATTTATTACCACCCATGGTTTTGTATACAATTTAAATATGTGCAGTTTTACAGCATGTTAATTATACCTCAATAAAGCTTTTTTTAAAAATCAAATAGAGGTCTGGGTCCCCTACATTTTTGCACAAGAGTCCGCCATCCTTCCTCATGCCTGGGGAAGGGATGCCCTGCATCAAAGAAGAGTTTCAAGGTCATTTCTATCTGGGTCAGCAACTGGTCAGAAAAGCTACAGATCTCAGTGGGATTTTCTAATCCTATTGCCATTTTCTTGCCTATGCAGCAAATATCTGTGAGATGGACTAAAAATTAAGATTGGCACGATGGCCTCGATTTCCACAACTGTAGGAGGAACACTGGTGTGGAGCGTACAAACCGGCATGTCAGTGGACGCAAGTTTTGTTAGATGTTTATATATCCTAAGTCCTGCCATCTTCTGTTTCTGTACAATCACGGGTTTTCAACCTGGCTCCTATCGTAGTTTTACAACCAGCCAATGACACCAGAAAGTGAACTTTACACATGAAGGCACATGATTCCTTTGCAGTGCTCGGGAACAGCTTCCCCATGATAATGCTCGACATCGTGCGACAGCCCTGGGAAAGAGGAACCACTCTCGCGGGAGCCCTACAGGTGGTCAGAAGAGAAATACGATGTCCTCGTGGTGCACTGCAAGGAGGTCTAGAAGGTAAACAGTATTTTCATTTCAACCCCTTGGCACTGTCAAAACTGGGTCAGAACCCGAATGAGGAAGAAGGGACTTGCTGTGTTACATGCCCCCCCACCCATCACTGACAGTGGTTGAGAAAGGACCTCTGCCCTGAATGAGGAACCTGGCAGGGCAGAGTAAGAATACGCAGGGCTCCTGGAATCTTCCCCACAAACCTAGGAGTTTTGGGGGATCTCCCCAGTGTGGACGTTCACACGTGTGTGACGTTCAATTGCCAAGAGCTGGCTCCCTCACAAGGTCTCTAGTTCTATGAAATACCATATTCTGGGCAGGACCTTCTGGGGCCCAACAAGGCCGGACGTTTAGATAAAGGCTTTCCACCGACATCTGCTGCACATATGTAACATATATGTAGCTTACGAGCCATTTCCCCACAGTTGTTGAGCTCATGAGGTTATCTGGTGTGAAGTTTTCGGTGCTGAATGATGTGAGAGCTTTGGCTGAAGGATTTCCCACATTCCCCACACTCGTAAGGCTTTTCTCCTGTGTGGACTCTCCGGTGCTGAATGAGGTTGGACTTTTGGCTAAAGGATTTCTCACACTCATTGCACTTATAAGGTCTGGCTCCAGTGTGAATTCTCTGGTGTTGATTGAGAGTGGACCTGTGGCTGAAGGATTTCCCACATTCACCACACTCATAAGGCCTTTCTCCGGTGTGAATGCGCAGGTGCTGAACAAGTTTGCATTTGTAGCTGAAGGATTTTGCACATTCGTTGCATTTATAAGGCCTTGCTCCACTGTGAATTTTCTGGTGTTGAATGAGGTTGGAGCTTTGGCTGAAGGAATTCCCACACTCGCCACACTTGTAAGGCTTCTCTCTCGTGTGAACTCTCTGGTGTTTAATGAGGGTAGAGCTGTAGCTGAAGGCTTTCCCGCATTCGCCACACGCGTAGGGTCTCACTCTGGTGTGAATTTGCAGGTGCTGCACAAGCCTGAATTTGAAGCTGAAGGCTTTTCCACATTCGCTGCACTTGTAAGGCCTTGCGCCAGTGTGAATTCTGTGGTGTTGAATGAGGTTGTAGCTTTGGCTGAAGGATCTCCCACATTCGTTGCACTCGTAAGACCTTGCTGCTGGGTAAGCTCTCTGGCAATTACTCAGGATGGAGCTTTGGTTAAAAGGTTTTGCACAGTTCTCCCAGGCATGGGAACTTTCTCTAGGGTCAAGCTGCTGAGGCTGGAAAAGTTTATTATAGTCACAGCTGAATGATTTCCCATAGTCGCTGCATGTGTGCGGACTTTTTCCGCCCTGAAAGGACTCCCCGTGCTCGAAGCTGCTGTGTGGTTTTGCCCCTTTGAGAGTGGCCTGATGCTGGAGGAGACTCAGTATGGCCAGGAAGTCCTTCCCTATCTCCCCGCAGGGGAAGGGCTTCCCTGACACGTGCAACTTGTAGCTTGTCACAAGCTCCATGTCCCACCTGAATGGCTTCTCTTCGTTGTGCTTCTGGTGCTGGTGAAGGCTTGTGCTGAACCACAACTGCTTCCCGCATGCCTCACAGGTGTAGGATTTCTGGCCCGGATGTGGTCCTTGGTCCTCTGCCAGGTACAGAATATCTCTCCCAACCAAGACACACTTCTCGCAGGGATGAGCTTTCCACACGGGTGGACCTGGATCTGTAGCCTTGCCCAGTGACATTCGTGGCACAGAAAGTGCCTCCTCGTCCTCCATTCCGTACCAGCAACCTGAAAGCCCAGAGACGCTGGTGTGAAGTGCATGCTATCTTTGGTGGAAGGGGAGGGCTCAACACAAATGTCTGTCGGGCACACCAAAGAACGAGTCCACCAGATGTGTTTTCAAGATGAGGGTGCTGGGGCCGGGTTGGTAAAAGGGCTGCAGTCCTGGAACTCTAATGTCACAAGACTGGGGGGGGGGGGCAGCAGCACAGGAAGAAGCAGGTTCTCCAATGCACCCCTGCCACTGGCCTGCAGCTGGGAGTGCTGTGTGGGCGTTTATGTCCAGGCACCAGAACATCTGGTTGCAACTGACTAGATGGTATTCAAAGACTAAGGACGCGTAACCTAACATTAGGAACAGGAGAGAAGAAAGGTTGATGTATGGAAGACGGAAACAGCAAGGGACAAAACCTGAGAAGGGGGAAGGAAAGACACAAATGACGTGTGCGACCACTGGCATAAATACACAGGTGGGCCATCCTGCTAAGACCCTGGACTCTTCTAAACTCCGGGTGAGTGAAGCGGGACTTGGATGACACAAATCCCTGAGGCAAGGACAGGCAGGGACTAGCAATGCCCCAGAGCAATTCTGCACACGACCAAAAACTGGCAACAAAAATAATACTGTGTGTACAAACAGTCCCTGGTCCTCCAAGCAACTGCTGCCAGAGACCAGAAGAAACGTGAGCTAGAAGGAGGGGAAAAACCTAGGCAGGGGCCACGGATGTGGACAACAGTGCTGGACGCTGATGTTGCGGGCTCAGCAAGAGGGCAGTTGCTGAGCCCGGCCCTGGTGATGGCAGTCCCTACAATCTCTACAACCCAAATGTGAGGGGCAGGATACCACAGAGCAGGGGTGAGGGTCTTACCCAGTGAGATCACAAGTGCAAAGTTCTCCAGCATCACATCGTGGTACAGGCATCTCTGAGTCTCATCAAGGAGACCCCACTCCTCCCAGGAGAAGTACACGACCACGTCTTCAAAGGTCACAGTATCCTGCCGTAATGGGAGAGAGATGAAACTACAGTCCCCTCTCCACAGGACCCACACATCTATCCCATACTCTCCTCTCAGTCGGGCGGCCTGCGAGGAGGATGATACCAAGCCCTGCTGCCAGTAAATCACTATGTCCAACCCTCTACAAGAACAAGGACGATGTGGGCAGACAGACATAATCTTAAGCTCGGGTGGGCATGGCCTCTCCAGCCCCCAACCAGGCAATGTCCCTGAAATCCTCCACAGTGTACCGGCCAGGTACAACCAAAGATAGACTCCACCCCCCCACCTAAGTCCCTGATACTGAAGGCCTGGGGGGGGGAGGGGGGGGGTCCCTCAGTTCACACACCTCTTTTACCCCGTAAGTGCCTCTCCCTAGTACTGAGCCCACAGCATCAAGAGTGCTTGGCAAGATGGACCCCACTTTCCAGGGCAACCTCAAATCCACTATGAAGACCTGCCTTTCATTGTATGTGTTCCAATTTCCTCTTCTTTCAAGGATACTACTAATCATATTGGATTTAGAGCCTCACTTTATAAGGTCTTTAAAGACCCTATATCCAAATACTGGGAATTAATGATCTTTGCCCCTGAGCTCACCCACCAGGCTCCATGAGAGCTTGCCACAAATAAGCAGCAGCCTGCTCATGTCCACTCTTCCACTGAAAGTCTTCTGTCCCTGACCCGTGTTTGAGAGGCCACTTGCTCCAAGAAACAGGTTCGAACTCAGTGCCCAAATTCCTGGCCTCTTAATAATGTTATCGCCATAATCAGAATTTCCCTTCCTAAATGCAACACAAAGCGTCACCTACACATCTAATGTTGAACCACCTCAAATTTTTAGACTTTATATCCAGCTGCCCACTTCGTGCCTGCACTCAAAGCTTTCTGAGACAAAGAGACAGGGGTGGCCCCTAGGGCTTTATTCTAACTCACTCTCCACAGTAGAAAATCAGATTGGTTCTACCTGAAGAAGGAAGTTAAAATCCAACAACTCCCCTTACCTCCATGGCCACAATTTACATCTACGTAGCCTCCCCGCTAACCTTCCCGGTATGTTTTCTGCAGCTACGAAGCATGGGTAAGAGAAGATCCAGACCATCAGAACAAAAGAACATTTGCATTTCTCTGAATACTCACCGCTCCGCCAAACAGGTAGCTGTGCCCCAGGACAACCTCATCTTACTGACCGCTAGAATGGAGAAGGCCTCCCCCCACATAACCTCTAGTTTAATGTCTCTCCAGGGTCCTGAACACCCTCCTCTTACTTCGATAGGTTCTAAAAGGGCTTCATCTGTAGAGGGTGGGGCTCAACGAGATCTGGTCTCCACTGCTCCTCTGACCCCCCACTCCCACCCCTGGCCTGTAAGTCTAGGCATGACTCTGCCTCATATTCTGCTTACTGCATGCACAAAACTCACACCTCGGTTTGGAGCTTGCAAGTGGGTGCTCAGACACGTGGCCCCCGCCCACGAGCGCCTCCCTGTCTGGGACCCCGGGGTCTGGACCGCAGGGAAGCCAGCGGGTGCCCTGAGCTCAGGCCCAGCGGCTGTGCATTTACCTGAGCTGAGTCCCTGGGCGCGGCCGCCGCCATCGGACTCTGTGGGCAGAGCAGGGCTGGGAGCGGTCCGGCGTCTCAGACCCTCCTCTGAGCAGTGGGGACACCTCCTCTCGGGCCGCTGCAATCTTCACCTCGTCTCGACCCAGCACTCTGGAGCCTCTGACCAGGAAATGGATTCGAGAGCTGCCAAAATGACTGCCACCAGGACCCCGCAAGTTCCACCCTGAGGAGTTGGCACACGTGGAAACGCCCGTCTCCTGGACCTTCATTGGCTCCACGCTGACGTTGCTTGGTGCAGGGTCCTCTGGGCAGTGTGGTTCTCACAGCTCCGTCGGCCTCTGCAAAGGGCACCGCACATCAGAACCTCCTGGAACACGGGTGAAGCAGCTTCGCTCCTCAACAGGCCAGGCCAGGTTCCTGGGGAGTTGCCGGCAACTGCTCACCTAAAGGGTTAGCAACAATGATGCTGCTTCAGACTTCATGAAGTCCATGTGCTCCCAGAGGCGACAAGTTCTATCCCAGATGCCCCCAAGGTTACAGATCCAAATGCACACAGCATTCCATTGTCACTCACACAGTGTGTGGGACCTCATCTGCCATGGTTTTGTTTTCTCAAGGGTCACCGCCCAGTCAGTGCTTTTTTCCGACACCCGAAGGCCATGGATTCTGGTATTTGGTCCAGTTTTACAGCCACTTACAGAGGAGTATGACGGAGACCATTATAGCCTCACACACTTGGAAATGAAAGGGATTCCAAGGCTTTCCAAGCTTGTGCTCACCAGCTCCTACAGCTTTACGTAGCACCTACCGTAAGAGGATTACCTATGCAAGGACTGAGAAGAGAGAACAGAAAGACAGGAGCACCGTGCACGAGTACTCACTTCTGTAGAGGTAGTTCTGAGTTACTCCGTGTGTCTGAGAAAGCAGCAAATAAAACTGTATATTTTATCTATGTAGGGGGCTTAAACAGACGAAAATATAGACTCATTAAGGATATTTTGATGTATATACTCCTGAATCGAGTTGGCAAAGAACATGATTTGTGATTGGATAGTTACATTTTTTTAATGTTTCTTGATTTTTGAGACACAGAGACAGAACGTGAATGGGGGAGGGGCAGAGACAGAGGGAGACAGAATCCGAAGCAGTTCCAGGCTCTGAGGTGTCAGCACAGAGCCTGATGCAGGGCTCGAACTCACAAACCAGGAGATCATGACCTGAGCCGAAGTCGGACACTTAACCAACTGAGTCACCCAGGTGCCCCATGATTTGCTACTTAAAGGATATGGTATGAAAGGCTGAGAGAAACCTGTTGTGTGTTGATGCTAAGAGTTTCTCACAGTTCCGGGGGGGCGGGGGACAAACAGTACATGCACCAAGAATAATCTTTTTGGACATTCAATTAGAAAACATCCTAAACCTCATGACTCTCTTGTGAAATACTTAACAGGTTTGGGATTTGCAGGTAATGAGGCCCTATTCAAAGGGCCACCTAGAATTTATAAATACTGTGGTATTTGTTCTGACTGCTCTACCCTCAGGCTTCCTTATTGAGACACAATATTGAAACAATTCCAATTAATAATCCTACAATAGCTTCTAGATGAAAAGAAGAGCTGTAAGTCTCTCTCATTGAAATCATAAGCTAGAAATGATTAAGATTAGTAAGGAAGGTACGTTGAAAGCCGAGACAGGCCAAAAACTATCCCCGTAGCCAAGTTATGAATGCAAAAAACCCACAAAGTCTTTAAAGGAAATTAAAAGTGCTATTCCAGGGGCGCCTGGGTGGCTCAGCCGGTTAAGCATCCAACTTCAACTCAAGTCATGATCTCGTGGTTTGTGAGTTCGAGCCCTGCATCAGACTCTGCGCTGACAGTGCAGAGCCTGCTTTGGATCCTCTATCTCCCTCTCTCTCAAAAATAAGCACTTAAAAAAAAAAGTGCTACTCCAGTGAACACACAAATGATAAGAACACACGACAGCCTTACTACGGATACAGAGAAAGTTTTAGTGCTCTGGACAGAAGCTCAAAGCAGTCACAACATTCCCTTAAGACAAAGCCTAATCCAGAGCAAGGCCCTAACTCTCTCCCTTCTATGAAGGCCAGGGGAGGTGAGGAAGCTGCTGAACACAAGTTTGAAGTTAGCAGAGGTTGGCTCGTGACACTGAAGGAAAGAAGCCGTCTCCTAACCGCAAAGGACCAGGTGGGGCAGCAAGTGCTCCGGTAGCCCTAGCGGAGATCGGAGATCGTTCGTGAAGGTGGCGACACTGAACCACGGATTTTCCAAATGCAGACCCAGCAGCCTTCGACTGCAAGATGGCCATCTAGCACTTTCATAGCTGGAAAAGTCAAGCTTGGTAGGGCCAAGGGTCACGTATCATTCTGAAAAGCCCAGGGCCCTTAGGAATTCTACCCTGCCCGTGCTATAAATAGAACAGCAAAGTCTGGATGACAGCACATCTGTTTATAATATGGCTTACTAAATAATTTTTTAAAAAATATTTATTTACTTTGGGGAGAGCGCAAGTGGGGGAGGGGCAGAGAGAGGGACAGAGGATCTAAAGAGGCAGGCCTCTGCACTGACAGTCTGACAGCGGTGAGCCTGATGTGGGGCTCAAACTCACAAATGGCGAGATTTTGACCTGAGCCGAAGTCGGACGCTCACTGACGGAGCCACCCAAGTGCTCCTGGTTTACTGAATATTTTAAGCCCATTGCTGAGACACAGTGCTCAGAAAAAAAGATCTCTTTCAAAATATCACTGCTCAGTGACAAAGCATCCTGATGGAGATGTATGATGAGACTAATGTCTCATGCCTGCTAACACGACATCCATTCTGTTGCCTGTGGATCAAGGAGTAATTTTGACTTTCAAGTCTTAAGAATATGATTTGTAAGGCCAGAAAAGTAAACTGAAATCCTTCTGGAATTCCATTTAGCTGCCATTCATCGGTAGCAGGAGTTTGGAAGAAGTCACTGCAGATGTGCTGGCAATGGCAAGAGAACTAGAATTAGAAGTAGACAAGATGCGGGACGCCTGGGTGGCTCAGTCAGTTAAGCGTCCGACTTCGGCTCAGGTCATGATCTCGCTGCGCGTGAGTTCAAGCCCCGCGTCGGGCTCTGTGCTGACAGCTCAGAGCCTGGAGCCTGTTTCAGATTCTGTGTCTCCCTCTCTCTCTGACCCTCCCCCATTCATGCCCTGTCTCTCTCTGTCTCAAAAATAAATAAAAGAAAAAAAAAAAAAAAAAAAAAGAAGTAGACAAGATGTGACCAAATTGCTGCAAGGGACAAGCTCACAGTAAAACCGGAAGTGGATGACCAGAGAACTGGTTGCTTGAGGGGGAACCTACTCTGGGGAGAGGCCTGAAGACTAGAGAAATCCAGTTGGTGGATAAGATGCTATCAAACCGCATCGTGTGCTTTGGCGAAATTGTGACAGGAAGATCCACTGATATGGCAACTTCACTGCCTTATTTTAATAAACTGCCATAGCCACCCCCACGTTCAGGGTCATAAACAAAAAGATTATGACTCACTAACAGCTCAGATGAGGGTTAATGTTTTTTTTTTTAGAAGACAGCATTTCTCAAGGTATGTATACTGTTTTTAAGACACAATGCTATTATATACTGTAAAAACAACGGTTATGTATGTACTAGGAAACCAACGACTCATCTGACTTGATTTATTGCAGTGGTCTGGAACCAAATTTGTACCCAAAGTGTTTCTGTTGATGGCCTAAAATAAGCTACTTTGGCGTAAGAATCAACATAGGCAGAAAGAAGCCTTCCTGAGCATCCATCTGATAAAAGCAGAAACTTTTTAGAAATGAGTAGTGTTCTCAATCCACCCTCCCTCAGAAGAAAGTTGGAACTGAGCTCAAACTACACAAACCAACCTCTAGCTTTCTCACATTTTTACCTTCTTCTGCTAAGAACATAAAGGGAAACAGGTCCCTACACAAGACATGTGACCTTTTCTGCATCATTCATAGCATTAGATTAAAAGACTATTTAGTCAATTTAGAGATTTATACTCCTCAAGGTCCACACGCACTGTCCATACCTTCACACAAAACATTTTTCACCCAATGTTTACAAAATAAACATTTTGGGCGTTAGCTTAAAATTCAGATCAGCATTGGAGTCCTACCGTTAAACTCTCAAAATCTGAAAAAGACATACATTTACATTTTCATGAAATTCTGTCTTTGGATAACTGCTCATACAACAGCTTCTTTTGTATCCTACAATGCCTATTCAACACTGAAAGCAAAATTCCCAGCAGCTCAAATGACAGTTTATATTCTGGAAGGAACTTAGAGCCCAGAGCCTGTATTTGGAAAAAGATGTTTTCCTTGCCCTCAAGCAGAACTGAGAAACAAGTTGTCACTGCTAATGAGCACAATGGGAGGAAATGCTGAGAAGCATGCAGACACAAGAGAAGAGAGGTGTTTGTGAGTCCAGGTTACCCAAAAGGAAAAAACACAAGTAAATGAGTAAAAAGAGTCAAACATACCAGGATCAGGATGGTGCATATGGCTCTGGCTTCACAGGAAGAGGGTCCACTGCTGAGAAGGTACTGAACCCACTGCTTGGACCTGTAAAGAACAAAGACAATGTGGAGTCAAAAGCCCAGACCACGAAGCTCAAACACATTACATTAATCTCACAGATGCTGACTAAATTTCCTATGCCTCCTAAGCCTTCCAATCTGCAATATCCCAGGAAAAATGTATACATTCCCACCCCCAACCCCCACTCCTGTTTCTGCTCAACAAACTGGCACTCTCACGGGAATGTCAATATTAAGTTATAAAATTATAGAGAAAACTGCAAGGAATTTCCAAAGATATCAACTCTAGTCTGAATGAGGAAGACAATATTTAAGTTAAAAGAAACTACTTTATCAACCAATTTAGAGAGTGTGCTAGAGGCTGATTTAATTGAATGAGAAGACTCTAGTCACAAAGAAGGAACACTGGGTCGTTATACCAGAAAATTTCTTTGCTCACATAACAAGTTGTTTCAATTTAGTAATAATCATAAGACCAAGTCTTTCATAATTACAAAGCTATTTTATGTACATTGTTTTGTAATGACAAAGATGAGAATCACAGAATCAACCTAACATTTATCAACTGGGAATTGAATAAATCCTCATGGAGCATTAGGTAGTTGTGGATGTGATCGGTAACTTTCCCACTGCTGAAACTTCAATTCATAATCTTCTATTAAGTAAAGCACAAGAGGGGGATGTGTGCATGTTTGTGTTTGAATATTTGTGGTTGGGTAGGGCATGGAAAAGGGACAAGTAAGGGGTGTTTCTGGGTGCTCCTAACACTGATCAAACTGTGATTCATAAACGATTTGATTATTCTGACACTCAGTAGTGCATCTGCATACCTGTATCAGGGCCCCAGAATGTTCTCCAAGTCACTCACAAGGTTCTCCTAATAGCCTGAAGCTAACCGGACACTTTTGTGTACGCTTTCAGACCTTATCCTAGGTTATCCTACCAGCAGTCAGCTAAGTAATAAATGCATTTGTTTTATCCTTCTTCATCACAAAGAATAACCAGGATTCTTAAAATAGCAAAACATGCTCACAGTGCTTTCTAATATATCTAGAATTCCCTAACAGAATAGGATACCCAGTTTAATGTGAATTTCAGATGAGTAATGAATAACTTTATAAGGTCTATTGCATGGGACATACTTATAGTAAAAAATATATATATTATTTATTTTCTAAATCTGGCAACCCTAAGTATACTGATAATGCACAATTTCAACTGGGTATCATTTTAACATGTGAAAGTGGCCTTTTGACTTTTTTGTTGCTGCTTAAACAATACAAACATTGAATTACAGTTCTGGAAGTCAGAAGTCCACAACGGGTCTCCACTGGAGTCAGCAAGGCTGCCTTCCTTTCTGGAGGCGCTAGGAAAGAATTTATTCTTTCGCCTTTTCCAGTTTCAGAGGCCACCCACAGACCTGGGCTCATGGCCCCTTTTCATCTCAAAGCCAGAAACGGCCAGCTGAGTCTTTCTCACCCTGCATCACTTGAACTTTTTCCATTTTCTGCCTATCGTTTCCCCATGTAAGAACGCTTACAATCATACTGGGCAGGCTCAGGTAATCCAGCATAATCTCCCCATTTCTAGGTCAGTGGATTAATACTCTTAATTCTACCTACTACCTTAACTCTCCTTTGCTGTGTAATCCGACATTAAGACATAGACATTTAAGGGACACCTGGGTGGCTCAGTCAATTAAGTATCTAACTCTTGGTTTCGGCTCAGGTCACGATCTCCGGTTTGTGAGATCGAGGCCCGAGTCGGGCTCCACGTGCTGACAGTACAGAGCCTGCTTGGGATTCTCTCTCTGCCCTTCCCCAACTTGTGCACGTGCGCTTTCTCTCTCTCTCTCAAAATAATAAATAAATAAACCTAAAAAAGACAAGGACATTTAAGTGGGGCAGTTTTCTGCCTATCCCATTGGCTTAAAAACGACTTTAATTCCCAAAATCCAGCACAAACTTCCCTCTCATTAGGAACATTGGGTTATATGGTTTTAGGAGTATCTGGTGCTGGATCCCCCTCAAGCCCTAATGGTATGATAGTGACTCCAACAACTCCATCTTTTTAGGGGGGTTTCTGCTTTATCCTTAACTGCATACTGATACCACTGGGCAGAGGAAGAGAAAGAAGAAACAAATGCAGTCTCCTCTCTTCTTCAGGATGTGATGCTGGTAGCTACAATTTCTTCTCCTTATTGCTTTCATTCCAACCATTCTCCTCAGATACATTCTTTATTTTGCTAGAAGCAAAAGTATTTTTTATTTATCTGTATTTTCGTGGCTTTATTGAATTATAATAACTGAACACAGTTAAAGTGTACAATGTGGTGAGTTTTAACGTAGACCTACCCGCTGAAACCATCACCACAATCAAGACAGGAAACATATTCATCACCATCCAAAATTTTCTTACAACGCTTTCCACTACATCTCTCCCCCATTCAACCACCATTCTCAGGAAACAACTGATCTGCCTGTGTTATAATGGATTAGTTTGCATTTTCAAGAATCTTAAATGGAACCATGCTGTGTGTTCACTTTGTCTGAATTTTTCCACTCAGCATAGTTATTTAGAGATTCATCCACGTTATTACATATAGCCACATTTCATTCCTGTTATGTAGTGGGTATGTGCCCCCAAATTCATAGGCTGAACCCCCAAACCCAATGTAGTAGAATTAGAAGGTGGAGTACGGACAGGTAATTATGTTAGGTAAGGTCATCTGGCTGGGACTCTCATCAAGAGATTAGTGATACCACGTAAGAGACAACAGAGGAAGATGGCAGAGCAGCATGGCTCACCTCCTCCCACAAATGCAACAAGGCAACAACTAAGTATAACACAACTCACTCTGAAAATGACTTTAAGGCCAGCAGAACACTTATTCCACGGCTCAAGACAAAAAGCCAAATCGAGAAGGGTAGGAGGAGCAGATATATGGTCCATAACCAAACCCCAAGCATGGCAAGCCACAAGCAGGAGGGATACCACAGGCACAGAGGTCCTCTCTGAGGAATGAGAGGATCGATCCCCACATCGGGCACCCCTGGTCCTGGGGACCTGTACCAGGAAGATGAGCCCCACAAAGTCTGACTTTGAAAATGAGCAGAGCTTAACTCTGGTTAATGGGAGAGCCAGAAGGCTATATAGGAAACTGAGATTCTGTTCTTAAAGGGCCAGCATACCATAACACTCAGGCTGAAACCCAGGACAAAAGGCAGAAGTTTGAAAAATAACTGTATTACATGTGAAGATTTACTGACTAATTTTAGAGCATATGCCAGAGGAGCAAGGATCTGTAGAAGCCTTTTTAAGGAAGAGAAGTGCTGGCAGGAGCCATTTTTCTTGCCCTCCTTCAGCCTAGCTGACTGGATGCTTGCGGGAGTCAGTTCGGACCGTCTGTCAGTGCTACCTTGCTAGACCCTCCCCCCTTCCTGGCATCCCCCTGAAAACCCACTCGACCTAAGCTACTCACCCCAGCAGGTACCCGTCCAAAGCAGCTCCTGCCCTGCCTCAGCCGGCAGGCAGCCCCAGACAGGCACCTCTCCAAAGCAACTCCTGTCCTGCCCCAGGGAGGAGAGATCGGCCCCCTCACCAGCATCCTAGCAGCAGCTACAGCTTGGCCTCTCAGCCAGCCACACCAGGGACCAGCCCTGCCCACCAGTATGCTTGTAGTAGTCACGGCTGGTCACTGCACACAGATGGGCTGAGGGCCAGCCCCACCCACTAGCATGCCCACAGCAGTCCTGGCCCAGTTACAAAAGAGCTCATAAAGCACACACAGGGGACACATCCTGCAGCAACTGGTCCTGGTGACTGGGGGACTGGGCTACTGGGTCCCACAGGATGCCTTCTACATAAAAGGTCATTCTTTTCAAGACCAGAACCCCCGTAGCTGATCTACTAATACATACAGATGAGACCGGACGCATTCAGGGTGGTATGGCTGTACACTCTACCTGATACATACAAACAAACACAAGGAGTCAGACAAAATGTGAAAAGAGGAGGAGTATGTTTCAAATATGAAACACAACAAAACCTTGGGACAAGAACTAAATGAAACGATCTACCTGATAAAGAGTTCAAAGTAATGGTCATAAAGATGCTCACTGGTCTTGGCGGAAGAGTGGATGAATTCAGTGAGACCTTCAATAAAGAGATATAAAAAAGAACTAGAGCTGAAAAATACAATAACTGAAATGAAAACTATACTAGAGGGAATTCACAAATTAGAAGATGCAGAAGAATGGATCAGTGAGCCAGAAGATATGGCAGTGGAAATACAGCAGTGCAAAGCACTCAAGCTGAACAGCAAAAAGAAAAACGTATTTTTAAAAACTGGGATAGGTTAAGGGACCTCTGGGACAACCTCAACTATACCAACATTTGCACTGTAGGAGTCTCCGAAGAAGAGAGAAAATGGTGTAAACTTCCCTAACCTGGGGAAAGGAAACTGATGACCAATCCCAGGAAACACAGAGAGCCCCAAACAAGATGAACCCAAGCAGGTCCACACCAAAACACATAACAGTTAAAGTAGAAACAAAATCTAAAGAGATGATCTTAAAAGCAGCAAAAGCAAAGCTAACAGTTACCTACATACAATGGAGACTCCATAAGGCTATCAGCTGAATTTTCCGCAGAAACATTTCTGGCCAGAAAGGAGTGGCATGTGGCATGATATATTCAAGGTACTGAAAGGAAAAAAACCTACAACCCAAGAACTTTACCAAGCAAGGTTATCATTCAGAATTGAAGAAGAGATAAAACTTTTCCAGACAAACAAAAGTTAAAGTTCATCACCACTAATCTGGCCTTACAAGCAATGGTAAAGGGAATTCTTTAAGCAGAAAAGAGAAAAACATAACTAGAAGAAAATTATGAAAGGAAAAGTTTTACTGGTAAGACAAGTATATAATAAAGGTAGTGGATCAATGACTTATAAAGCTAGTATGAAGGCTAAACAGCAAAAGTAGTAAAATTTTGGTTTTATTAATTTTCTTTTACAAAAATTGGTTAAGCAATATATACAAAAAGATATAAAATATGACATCATGTACATAAAACTTCGTGGGGGGAGAGAGTAATAAATGTAGTGCTTTTAGAATTTACATGACCACCAACTTAAAAACTTGTAATACTAAAGAAAGCCAACAAATCACAAGAGCACAAAAGAAAAAAAACAACAAAATGCAGTAAGTACATACCTACCAATAATTACTTTAAATGTAAATGGACTAACTGCTCCAATCAAAAGATGTAGGGTGACTGAATGGATAAAAAAAAACCAAGACCTATCTATACACTGCCTACAACAGACTCACTTCAGATCTAAAGACATACACACTGAAAACAGAGGAATGAAAAAACATATTCCATGCATACTGAAGTGAAAAGCTGGGGTAGCAATACTTATAATAATAATAAAGTAGACTTTAAGACATGGACTGTTAAAGACAAAAGTCATGCATAACTATAAAGCAATTAATCCAACAAGAGAATAGAATAACTGTAAATATCTATGAAACCAACATAGGAGCACCTACAAATATAAAGCAAATATTGGCAGCCATAAAGGGAGAAACTAACAATACAGTAATAGAAGGGGACTTCGGGGCTCCTGGGTGGCTCAGTCGGTTGAGTGTCTTTGACTTCGGCTCAGGTCATGATCCCGCGGTCTGTGAGTTCAAGCCCCATGATGGGCTCTGGGCTGACAGCCCAGAGCCTGGAGCCTGCTTTGGACTGTGTCTCCCTCTCTCTCTGACCCTCCCCAGCTTGTGCTCTGTTTCTTTCTGTCTCTCAAATATAAATAAATGTTTAATTTTTTTTTCTTCTTAAAAAAGGGGCTTCAATGCTCCACTTACATCAATGGACAGATCATCCAGAGAGAAAATCAATAAGACACATTAGACACGTAGACTTAACAGACATACACAGAACATCATTTCCAAACAATACATTCTTTTCAAATGCATCTGGAACATTTTCCAGGATAGATTACATGTTAGGCCACAGAACAAGTCTCAATAAATTTAAGATTGAAATCATATCAACTGTCTTTTCCAACTACAACAGTACGAAACTAGAAATCAATTACAAGAAAAGAAAATGGAAAACACAAACACGTGGAGGCTAAACAACATGCTACTAAACAACCAATAGGTCAAAGAAATTAAAAAACAGCTGGAGACATATAAAAATGGAAATGCAACAGTTCAAAATCTTTGGGATGAAGCAAAAGCTGTTCTAAGAGGGAAGTTTATAGCAATACAGACCTACCAAGAAACAAAAAAAATCTCAAACAATATAACCTTATACTTAAAGTAACCAGAAGAACAAACAAGGTCGAAAGTTAGTAGAATGAAAAAAAAAAAAAAAAAATCTGAGTAGAAAGAAATGGAGACTGAAAAACAATAGAAAAGATCAGGGACACTAAGAGACAGTTCTTTGAAAAGATAAAAGAGATAAACCTTTAGACAGACTCATAAAGGAAAAGAGAGAGGACTCAAAATCAGAAATCAAAGAGGAGTTACAACTAACACCATAGAAATATAAAGGATTAATTATATGCCAACAAATTGGACAACATAGAAGAAATGGATAAATTCCTAAAATATATATATATATAATCTTCCAAGACTGGATCACAAAGAAATAAAAAATTTGAACAGACTGTTTACTAGTAACAAAACTAAATCAGTAATCAAAAACCTCACCACAAACAGAAGTCCAGGACCGGATGGCTTCACAGGTGAATTCTACCAAATATTTCGTTTAGGGTTAATACCTATCCTTTTCACACTACTCCAAAAATAGAAAAAGGAATGCTTCCAAACTCATCCTCAAAGCTAGCATATACCTTGATACAAAACCAAAGACACCACAAAAAATGAAAACTACAGACCAATATCCCTGATGAACACAGATACAAAAATCCTCAACAAATTAGGAAACTGAATTCAACATATGAAAAAGGTCATTCACCACAACAAGTGGGATTTATTTCAGGAATGTAAGGATGGTTCAATATCTGCAAATCAATCAACATGATACAATATATTAACAAAATGGAAAGAATTATATAATCATCTCAATATATGCAGAAACAGCATTTGACAAAATTTAACATCCGTTCATAATAAAAACTCTCAACAAAGTGGGTTTAGAGGGAAAATTCCTCAACACGATAAAGGCCATATATGAAAAAACTCACAGCTAACATCATACCCAATGGTGAAGAGCTGAAAGCTTTCCTCACCATCTACTCTCACCACCTTCATTCAATTCAGACAATAAAAAGAACTAAACAGCATCCAAGTTGGAAGAAAAATGTAAAACTCACTATTTGCAGGTGATATGCTATACACAGAAAACCCTAAAGACTCCAACTAATAAATGAATTCAGTCAATTTGCAGGATATAAAATTAATATGCAGAAATCTGTTGTGTTTCTACACACTAATAAAAACCCAGCAGAAAGAGTAATTAGGAAAACAATTCCATTTATAATTGCATCAAAAAGTGTAAAGTACCTAGGAATAAATGTAGATAAGGAGGTGAAAGACTTGTTTTCTGAAAACTATAAGACACTGATGAAGACAGCACAAATAAATAAAAAGACATACCATGTATCATGTTCATGGAATGGGAGAATTAACATTGTTAAAATGTCCATACTACCAAAAGCAATCCACAGATTCAATGCAATCCCTACCAAAATACCAATAGTATTTTTCACAAAACTAGAACAAGGAATCCAAAAATGTGTATGGAACCACAAAAAACCACAAATAGCCAAAGCAAGCTTGAGAAAGAACAACAGAGCTGGAAATATACAACGCCAGATTTCAAACCATACTACAAAGCCATAGTAATCAAAACAGTATGGTACTGGCACAAAAATGGAACAGAATAGAGCTGAGAAACCTATGCTTATATGCAGTTACTCTGTGACAAAGGAGGCTAGAATACACAATGAAGAAAAGTCTCTTCAATAAATGGTGTTGGGAAAACTGGACAGCTACATACAAAAGAACGAAACTGGACCACTTTCTTACACCATACACAAAAATAAACTCAACATGGGTGGGGGGGGGGGGCACCTGGGTGGCTCAGTTGGTTAAGTGTCTGACTCTTGGACTTAAGCTCTGGTCATGATCTCATGGTTCATGAGATCAAACCCCATGAGTACATGCATACACTCTCTCCCAAAATAAAACAATAAAACAGAACAAAACAAACTAAAAACTCAAAATGGATTAAAGACTTGGATGTAAGTCCTGAAACCATAAAATTAAAAGACATCAGCCTTAGCAACATTTTTCTGGATATGTTTCTTCAGGGAGACAAAAGCAAAAACAAAAGTAAAAGGGACAAAAGGGAAACAAAAGCAAAAATAAACAATTGGGACCACATCAAACTAAAAAACTTTTGCAAAGCAAAGCCATCAACAAAACAAAAAGGCAACCTACTGAATTAGAAAAAATATTTGCTAATGATACATCCAAAAAATATATGTATGTATACATAATATATATAACATATATATTATACTCCAAATACCCCAATACTTAATATCCAAAATATATAAAGAATTCACATACCTTAACACCAAAACACCTGAAACAATTCAATTAAAAATTAGCAGAAGACCCAAATGGGCATTTTTCCAAAGAAGACATACAGATGGCCAACAGACATGAAAAGATGCTCAATGTAATCAGGGAAATGCAAATTAAATCCACAATGAGATATCACCTCACACCAGTCAAAACAGTATCAAAAAGACAAGAAATAACAAGATGATGAAATAGAGGAAAGAGAACTCTTGTGCACTGCTGGGTGGAATGTAAAGAGGTGCAGCCACTCTGGAAAACAGTATGGAGGGTCCTTAGAAAACTAAAAATAGAAAAACCATATGATCCAGTAATTCTACTTCTGGGTATTTACCTGAAGAAAATGAAAACACTAATTCAAAAAGATATATACATCCCTGTTTACTGCAGCATTATTTACAATAAATAGGATATGGACACAATCTAAGTGTCCACTGATATATAAATGAATAAAGACATGATACACACACACAGGAATATTACTTAGCCATTAAAAAAAAAAAAAAAAAAAAAAAAGAAATCATAGGGTGTCTGGCTGGCTTAGCTGGTAGACAGTGCAACTCTTGATCTCCAGGTCATGAGTTCAAACCCTATACTGGGCATGGAGATTACCTTAAAAAAAAAAAAAAAAAAGGAATCTTGACATTTACAACAAGGATGGACCTAGAGGGTATTATGCCAAGTGGAATAAGTCACAGAAAGACAAGTAAGATAGGATTTCAGTTATCTATGGAATGTAGAAAACAAAACTATCAACAGCAATAACAGAGGCAGACTTACAAATACAGAGAACAAACTAGCAGTTGCCAAAAGGGAAGAGTGTGGGGTGATGGACAAAACAGGTGAGGGAGATTAAGAGGCACAGCCTTCCAGCTCTAAAACAAGTTACAAAGGTGAAAAGTACATTATAGAAAAAGTCACTAACATTGTAATAACTAACATTGTAATAACCATCAGCCAGAGCCCATAGTATAAGTGTACTATGAGAGATAGTACACTTATAATGAGCATTCTGTAAAGTATGTAATAGTTAAATCATTATGTCGTACACCTGAAACTAAAATTAATGTCAACTATACTTCAGTAAAAAAAGAGGGGAGTGGGAACACCAGAGAACTGTCACTCCCTGTCTTTCCATCATGTGAAGACACAAGAGAGCCATCTGCAAACCAAGAAGAATCCTCATCAGGAAGCAAAGCAATAAGCACTTTAATCTGGACTTCCTTCCCAGCTTCCAGAACTCTGAACAATAAATTTCTGTTCTTTAAGCCACCTAGTCTATGGTATTTTGTTACAGCTGACAAAGAAAATTGTTTATTCCTGAGTGATATTCCATTATATAGAAGTATTACAATTTGTTTATTCATTCAACTGTTTTTGATGGACTTTTTTTTCCCCCTTTTCCATTAAAAGTAAGGCTGTTTTAAACATTTGTTCACAGGTCTTTGCATAAACATATGCTTTTATTTCCTTCGGATAAACACCTAGGAATGGGATGACTGGGTTGTATGAAAGCTGTATGTTTAATTTTATTTATTTTTAAAGAATGTTTATGTAGGGATGCCTGGGTGGCTCAGTTGGTTAAGTGTCCAATTCTTGATTTTGGCTCAGGTCATGATCTCAGTTTGTGAGTTTGAGCCCCACATCAGGCTCTGTGCTGACAGCAAGGAGCCTGCTTGGCATTCTCTCTCTCTGCCCCTACCGGACTCATGCTATCTCAAAATAAATAAACTTTTTTTTTTTAATTTTTTTTTTTTTAACATTTATTTATTTTTGAGACAGAGAGAGACAGAGCATGAACGGGGGAGGGGCAGAGAGAGAAGGAAACACAGAATCGGAAGCAGGCTCCAGGCTCTGAGCCATCAGCCCAGAGCCTGACGCGGGGCTCGAACTCACGGACCGCGAGATCGTGACCTGAGCGGAAGTCGGACGCTCAACCGACTGAGCCACCCAGGCGCCCCTAAACTTTTTTTTTTTAACGTTTATTTATTTTTGAGACAGAGAAAGACAGAGCATGAACGGGGGAGGGGCAGAGAGAGAGAGAGAGACACAGAATCGGAAGCAGGCTCCAGGCTCTGAACCATCAGCCAGAGCCCAACGTGGGGCTCGAACTCACAGACTGCGAGATCGTGACCTGAGCTGAAGTCGGACGCTTAACCGACTGAGCCACCCAGGCGCCCCTCAAATAAACTTTAAAAAAATGTTTATTTATTGGGACACCTGGGTGGCTCAGTGGTTAAGCATCCAACTTGATTTTGGCTCAGGTCATGATCTCACAGTTCATGAGTCCAAGCTCCATATCAGCCTCTGCACTAATGGTGTGAAGCCTGCTTGGGATTCTTGCTCTCTGCCCCTCCCCTGCTCACACATGCATGCATTCTCTCAAAAATAAACTTAAAAAATGTATATTTATCTTGAGAGAGTGTGTGCACCAGGGGAGGAAGGGCAGAGAGAAGGAGGGAGAGAGAATCCCAAGCAGGCTCCATGCTCAGCACAGAGCTCAATCGGTCTCACGACCCGACATCAAGGGTCAGACACTTAACTGAGCCACCCAGGCACCCCTGTATGTTTAATTTTAAAGATGCTGCCAAATTGCTTTACAAAGTGCTTGTACAATTTCCCTTCCTACTATCAGTGGATGAGAGTTCCATTTGCTCCACATGCTTAACAAAAGATGGTATGGCCAGTTTTTAATGTTACTGATAGGGAAAAATCTGTTATAAGATGGCCAACAGGACTGATAGGGAAATTCCAGTCCTCGACTGAAGACTTCCCTTCCGGGTTCTTCCCACCCCACTTGCCACGCTCAAATGCGGAATGCAGAAGTAACAAACTATAAATTATTCCCTCTGCTTATGCTCGGGGCTCAGACCTCTGGAGAGGGATCTCCTCTGAGCCTGCCAGCATAAAATAAACCTCCAGCCTTCCAACATCTCAGAGTGCTGCTTGGTTCTTCTGCCGGGTGATCCAGAACAGGTTCCATGACATTATCAATTCTAAAAGTGCACAGTGGTTAAGTCATTATGGGTTTTTCATTTTCCTAATGACTCTTTCCAGCATCTTTTTATGTAAATTTTTGCCAAACTTTTTTTTGAAATATCTGTTCAAATCTATTGCCTGTTTTTAAAAACTGTTTCTAACTATCGAGTTATAAATGTTCTTTATGTATTTTAGATACTTGTCCTCTCTTAGATACGTTTTGCAAATAAAGTCCCTCTCTTCTCCTTCTGGGCCTGCCATAATGCATATATGGGTCAGTGCTAGTATCCTACATGCCCCTTAAGCTCTCTTTACTTTTCTTCTTTTTTTTTTTTTTTTTTTTTTTTTTTTTGCTCCTCTGACTTGACAATTTCAAATGGCCTGTTTTCAAGTTTGTAGATTCTATACCTGATCAAGTCTGCTGTTGAACCTCTCTAGTAAAGTTTTCAGCTTAATTGTTTTTCAGCTCTAGAATTTCTGGTTGGTTCTCTCTTACAGTCCCTATCTCTTTATTGACATTCTCACATTGTGCATGAATTGTTTTCTGACATTGTTGTTTGTGTTCTCTTAAGTCACAGGGCATCTTTAGCGCAGCTGTTTTAAATTTTTGCCAAGTAATTCAGAGGCCTACATTTCTATATGGCCAGTTTCCAGACATTTATTTTGTTCCTTTGGTTGGGCCATGTGTCCTTATTTCTTTGTATGTTCTGTGATCTTTTGTTGAGATGTAGGCATTTGAATTAAAATAAATAAATAAATAAATAAATAAATAAATAAATAAATAAAAGCCAACTTTTCCAGTCATTAAGAACTGGCCCTGTGCAGGGGAAGACCTTCACTAATCTCCTTACCTCATAGGTTCTGGGATCACTCAAATCTTTTCTGGGAATGCATATTCCCTGTGTTTGAGTGTGTGTGTTAGCTACAGCATATATGATTGCCTTTAAATACCTTCATTTCCTAGAGAGGTTCTCCCTTGCTGCTTCTTAGAAGCCACAGCCACTTCGTGCTCCACAGGAAGGTACAGGCATCTCCCTGGCCTCCCCATGTTACTTGCTGCATGGTACCCAGAGAGTTTTTTGTAAATTCAATCAAGATTCAATTGATCCTCTGATGATCCTCACTGCCAGAGGCAGCTGTGAAGCCTGGTATGTAGTCCTTCCTGCTTGACTTGGTCTCTTGCTACAACCTCCACAACCCAGACTGACCTGCAGATTGCAGATACCCATGGCCTCATTCCATTTCTGTGCTGCCCTTGCTGTGCCCTCTGCAGTCAGAACTTTCTGATTTTGACTTAACCCCTCATTCAAAGCCCAGCCCTACTGGTCACCTACCTGAGTCCCAGTGTTTCTCCCAGATTTGCCCCTAATCTTATCCTCCATACTCAATGAAATATCCCAGGCCCCACCAAAGTTGCCACAAAATCCATGAAGTCCCTTAAGTGGAATAAACACTAGCTCCAAGGACTGAGTATTAATGGGCCAACTCCTATGCTTCTGTGTCCATCTCATGTCCACTCTTCTCCTGGTACCCTTCATCGGCTATGAGTCTACGCCATCCTCAATGTTTTCTCCCTTCATGTTACTCACTTCTGTAACTTCAGTATGTAAAACTCAATGCCATCAACCAGATATCCAAGCAAGAGGCCCAGTCCTCGGCTACTTCCCTTTCCTAGTCTGAAAATGGTTTTACCATCATAGCCTAGAGACTGCTTCTTGTAATCACAGCTCACTTACCTGGACATATACAGTAGCCACAATATTTTGGATGTCTCCATCCCGAAGCCCTCCCCAGATTTCCAAACATGGGTGTTCAGCTGCCTACTTGATGCTTTTACCCAGTGGTGTCTGAAACACCTCAGATCTTAAAGTAGCCACAACAAAGTTCCCAATATCCCCAGTGAAAATTACTCTATGACCAATTTTCCCATATCAATTGATGGAATTTTCATCCTTCCCGTTGCTTAGATCAAAACCCTAGGGTCATCTCTGAAAGTGCTTCACTTTCCCACTGTTATAGAATGTTTATGTCTCCCACCCCAATTCATATTTTGACATTCTACCCCCCACAAGCTGATGGTATTAGGAGCTGGGGCCTTTGGGCTGAAATCAGGAAGCAGGCCCTCACCAGACACAGAAACTGACCAGCCTGATCTTGGACTTCTAGCCTCCAGAACTATGAGAAATAAATTTCTGCTGTTTATAAATCACCTAGTTTATGGTATTTTGTTACAGCAATAGCAGCAGACCAAGCATGCGACTTCCCTTCCACATTAGGAAATCTAGTTGGCCCTTAATAAAAACAGATCCAGAATCCAGTTACTTCTCCTAAGCCACCACTCTGTTCTGTGAACCCTGAGCTGGAATGTTACACTGGGCTCCACCTTAGTTGTCCTTCCTCTTCCCTCATCCTCACGATCTTTTCTCCACAGTGAAGCCAGAGGAAGACCTGGGTAAGATCATCTCCCTCCTCTAATCCAAAGCTCGAGTCCCCTCCAGAACAGATAAGCAACTTCTCAGGCAGCCATTTCAGTCCTGAATCCTGTCTCACTGCTCTTTGTTCCCACCTGAAGGAAAAGGAATCTGTGGTTTCCTTATCGCTCCCAGCTTCCCTAAAGCTCTAAGCGTTCTTGTGTGCCAGTATGGAGATAACCTTTCCTCGGCTGTTTCCCTCAGGCGCACAAAACGGAAACACCTCTCTGTAATCCCTGGTATGGACCCAGGGCGGGGCGAAGCCTGGGGTTTCTCGAGGGTCCCTCTACCCAAGGTCTGGAAGGTCTGGAGGAACGGCACTGAGAGTCCCCAGGCACTACGGGGCAGAGAACACAAGAGGGGGAGGAGCCAGTGTGGGCCCGGGACACCGCACTCGGACCGGTGCAGGTTCCATGAGAGCGTCCGTAGCCATGTTTTAACAGGCAGGTTCCAGAGGAACAGGGCCACGGCAGGTTGAGCGCGCTCGGGCTGGCCCGTGAGCCAGGTGAACCTGGGACTGGATGCCTCACCTCGGTGCCTCAGGGTTTCCTCTTCCTAGCTCTGCGTCCTCGAAGAGTCAACCTTCCGGCGCCTCAATGTTTCCACCACCCTCCGACCAACTACCTTTGAGAAGCTCTTAAAGCCCTGACGTAATTCGTGTCGCTCCTTTCTTTACCGTTCTCCACAGCTTCCAGAATCCCGAGATGCAGGTAGAACCCTCGGCCTGCTAGTCCAGGTGTGACTCCGCCTCAAACACTGTTCCTCGCAGGCACACCGGACCCCAGCTTTCCCGAACGCTGCCAGCTGAGTCGCACCTCCCAGCCTCGGCACGGGTCGGCTCCTCTGCCTGCAACACTCCCCCGCTCCTCATCACAACCCCAACAGTAAAGCTGAACAGAGAAGCGGAGATGTCATGTTTGTTCACGGCCATTGTCAGAAACGGGACCCCACCTACCCGTGCCCTATTGTCCCAGACAGTCAGGCCCGGGACGTGAGGACGTGAGCAGGCGCCCCTCCGCCGGCGCTTTAGGACCTGGGAGGCGGTGAGGGGCCGGGGAACGCAGCGTTTACCTGAGCCGGGTCCCTCAGCGTGGCTGCCGCCATCCGGGCCTGTGGGCGGAGCGGGGCGGGGAGCGGGCAGGCCCTCGTGCGGGGCGCCCCGGGCGGTGTCGCCGAGCCTCAGACCCGCCTCCGTGCGGCGGGGACAACGGCTCCTCCGACTCCTTCTCCGGCACGTCACCTCCGCGCAGACCCACCGCTCCGGAACTTCTGCCCGGATGAACACAGGGGAGAACCCAAAATGACCGCCCGGAGGAGGACGCCGGAAGTCCCGCCCCGCGCTAGGTGTCACACACGGAAGGCCCCTGTGCTAAACCTTCATTGGCTCGGCGAGGGGGCCGTTAGACGCGGAGCCTGCCGGGTAATGTAGTTCCCACGGACTCACGTGCCTCGGGCAAGAGCGCTCCCCAGCAGACCTGCGGACGAGTTTAGAGCCGCGAGCTGCCCTGGGGGATGGCGTCTGCGAGTCCAAGGGAGTAGAAGGGTCTTTGTCCCTTCCTCAAGGAGCAGAACTCAAGTTTCTGGGGCGTGTTGTGTGCTGTCTGCAGCTGTTCACCCAAGCGTTTGGAAAAGTGTTAACTTCGGACTCCGTGAAGTTCAGTTTGCTCCCAGAGGCTACAGATCCAAATGCACTTATCCGTAGTCATTCAGACAAAATGTGTCCACTGGTAGCAGAAGCTAACATGTCACGTTGCAGTTCAAATCCGTATACTGTGCAGTGTATGAAGAGTCGTATCGGTCTATGTTTGATTAGGGACAAGAGAAAAAACAGGTTGCGTCATGACAGGAAATATTGTAGAGGGAGGCTGGGCTACCCTGAAGCAGGAATAAAAGGTGAGCTCTGTAATTACTACAGAAAATGTCTCCCTTGACTGTAAATTACTGTGTCCAACCTAGTGAGCGACATGTTTACCTCTTTTTTAAAATCTATTTAATAATCTTTTTGGATAGCCTGAAAGTCATTTTCAAAAATGAAAATAGTCTCAAAAATAGAACTGTGAAGAACCTGCTACTTTGGTAGCTTCAGTGGCTTGTGTTCACAGGTGTAGCATGTATGAAAAGGGTGTTGTGAACTTCAAAATGTAGGGAGCAACTTAAATCCATGATTTCATCTCACTACTGGAAAGTGGTTATCATTTCCCCTATGATTACAGGGAATATTCTGCATGAGGAATTGACATTATCTGAGAAAAACAGTTGTAAAATGCAAATTACAGAAAGCTATTAATAGTGGCTATGTAATGATTCAGAATTTGTGTGAGAACTGTGATATTAATGGAAATATCAGCGGATGGTAAAAAGATCTCAGAGAAATTATATCAGTGTTGTCTGAGAAGAAATACAATTAAGCTGAGCATGTGACTGTAACAATCATTCTGAAGACTTTGTCTCCAAAATTTGATTCTTACTCATTCTTGAAATGAAGCGATATTGGCATTCAGGGAAAGCTAACAGGCACATGAGGAATAGGCAGAACTGTAAAACTATAAAGGGAAGCTAAAGTGTCTTGTTTTTTCTCTGTTCTAACAAATGATCAATGAGTATTTGCCTTCAAGAACTTATTGTACACGCATAGGAGACATTAGGATACAAAAGGGACAAAAGATTTCTGTCCTCCTGTGGGCTATATTATATACAAGGAGGTCACAGAAATCATGAAAGAAGAAATACTAAATCATACGGCATGTTAGAATGTGGTAGGCACAAGAAGAACATAAGGTGAATGTGCTTAGAAGTATGGTATGTGTATTACATAGAGCAGTAAGGCGGGCCTCTCTGGAGGGTCATTGAGCAAAAACTTGAAGGATAATATATGAGGGATAACTGGGTGGGCATTTTTGGAATAAGCTCTAGGCAAAATACACAGGTGGTTAGATAGCTTTGGTGGATAAAGCACTCAAAGGGCTCCACAGTGAAGGACTCTAGCCAAGTAGGCCATTAGCCTGACTTGCTCCTGTACAGATGCTCAGGGGATGTATGTGAGAAACCTTGGCTCTGCTTCTGGGAGCCTGCATTTCTTCATGGTGGTGGACTCGAAGGCCTGGAACTAGGCAGCCTCATTTTTCATAGAACCCTGTTTTTCAAGTTTGATTTCTAGACCTTCACCATCAGTGTCACCTGGTGACTTGTTAGAAATGCTCATTCTCAGGGCTCCTGGGGGGCTCAGTCGGTTAAGCGTCCGACTCTTGGTTTCAGCTCAGGTCATGATCTCATGTTTTGTGGGTTTGAGCCCCACATTGGGCTCTGCACTGACAGCACAGAGGCTTCTTGGGATTCTCTCTCTCTCCCTCTCCCTGTACTTTCCCTGCTTTCTCTCTCCCAAAATAAATAAATAAACATAAAAAAAGAAAAGAAAAGAAAAGCTCATACTCATTTCAGAAACTAACCTAGTGAAATAGAGATTCTGGGGATCAGGACCTAGAATTTGTGGTTTAACAATTTTCCAGGTGATTCTGATACATTTGATAACATTCCACTGTACTGTTGTGATTTTCAGGTCATGGTGTTTCTCACAGTAATTGGAGTCCTCTCTAAATCTGCAGGATTTTTGAAAAGGAGGAGGGAGAGGGGGAGAAGAAGAGATCAGTACAGGTTACTTTCCCTAATACAAAACATTATATACAATTATAAAATAGCATGTGAAAGGTCTATGACAGTTCTCCCTCCTGGAGAAAAACATGTGCAGTAGAGTATTATCTTTTCAGAATTGTATCTGCACGTGTGTGTCTGTGTTCAAATGTATGCCTGTATCAACTGTTTTTCTCAGGAAAAATTAAGTCAGACTTTGTACACTGACCCATGTTTTGATTTTCTCAATACATCTTGGGCAACCTAAAGCTACTTTCTCATTTTACACCCATTACCTGATACTTCCCTCTCTTGAAACCTTGTAGACTGAAAGCTGCCTTCTTTTAATTTTTTCATAACATTTTTTAAATGTTTATTTATTTTTAGAGAGACAGCGTGAGCAAGGGAGGGGCAGAGAGAGAGGGAGACACAGAATCCGAAGCAGGCTTCAGGCTCCTAGCTGTCAGCACAGAGCCAGATGTGGGTCTCGAATTCCTGAACCATGAAATGATGACCTAAGCTGAAGTCGGACGCCTAATTGCCTGAGCCCCACCCACCCCCCCCCCCCCAGGCGCCCCTAAAGCTGCCTTCTTTTAAAGACTGTTATGCATTTTGTGCACTGCATGTACTAAACCCGGCCAGCTGCTGTGAGGAAGCGGGGCTTGTGGCTATCCGTCACCTCCCAGTCCCGGCAGGACCCCTTCTCTAAGGCCAAAGAAAACTCCTCTGTGAGGAGAGTCCTCCAAGGGCTGGTCAAGCCCCTCTGCAGCTCCCCATGGGAAGAAAAACCAGACCAAGTAACGAGGGCATGAAGGCCTAGAGGCTGGCAACCATATCCCAGGGCTCAGGTTCACCTGAGATTCCTGATGCAGAGTCTCCTGACCCAAGGGCAGGTCCCCAAGATTGCATGAACACATGTGCAAGAGAGGCACCAGCACTGCTTGGTTGCCACAGGTGGGGCATCACCTTCTGGAGTAGGAGGAAGTGGGGCCCCGGCTTCTGAGCCTGAGGCGAGGACACTGCCTCTGTAGGAGGAAGCCGGGATGCAGCGGCTGGTGGCGGCCACCTGCACCTGACCTCTGATGCTAGCCTCTGGGGCTGAGGTTTAAGGGCGGCCAGCCTGAGGTTTCAGAGCACGCCTGTCTGGGTAGGACTCCGCGGAGAAGACACAGACACAGAATCCAGAGCTAAATAAATGGAGAGACATACCAGGTTCATGAACAAGACTCAATATTGTCTAGATGTCAGTTTTTCCTCAAATTTATCTACATATTCAATACACTCTTAGTAAAAATCCCAGCAAGTTATTTTGTGGATATCGACAAACTGATTCTAAAGTTTGTATGGAGAGGCAAATGAACCAAAGTAGCTAATTAATTCAATATTCAAGAAAAAGAACAAAGTCGAAAACTGACACTACCCAACTTCAAGATTACTACAGCAACAGTGACAGGGGACGCCTGGGTGGCTCAGTCGGTTAAATGGCCAACTTCCTTCAGCTCAGGTCATGATCTCACAGTTCATGGGTTTGAACCCCATGCTGGGCTCTCTGCTGACAGCTCAGAGCCTGGAGCCAGCTTCAGACTCTGTGTCTCCCTCTCTCTCTGCCCCTCCCCCATTCAACCTCTGTCTCTCTCAAAAATAAACATTAAAAAAAATTAAAGCAACAGTGATCAAGACAGTGTGTTGCTGGCCAAAGAATCGATAAAACGATTAATGGAACAGAATAGTGAGCTGAGAAATAGACCTATGGTCAAATGATCTTTGACAGAGTAACAAATGCAATGCAATGGAACACAGATAATCTTTTCCTTTTTAACAAATACGCTGGAACAACTGAACATCCAGATGCAAAAAAAAAAAAAAAAAAAAAAAAAAATCTAAACATAGTCTTTATTCCCTTCACAAAAATGAACTCAAAGTGGATAACAGACCTGAATGCATAACAACAACGACTATAAAATTCCTAGAAGATAACATAGGAAAAAACTTAGATAACCTTGGGGACAGTGATAACTTTTTCAATACAAAACTAAAGGCACAATACATTATAGAAATAATTGATAAGCTGGGCTCCATTAAAATTCAAAACTTCTGCTCAGCAAAAGACAATGTCAAGAAAATAGAAGACAAGCCACAGACCAGAAAAAAACATCTGCAAAGGACACATCTAATCAAAGACTGTTATCAAATATATACAAAGAACTCTTAAAACCCTACAGTAAAACACTTGATTTAAAAATGGGCAAAAAATACCATTTAAAAAATGGGCAAAAGACCTTAACAGACAGCTCACCAAAGAAGATACATATATCACTACCGAGCATATGAAATGATGTTCAACATCACGTCATTAAGAAATAGCAAATTAAGAGTGAGATACTACTACACACGTAACACAATTGCCAATATCCCAAACCCTGACAACATCAAATGCTGGTGAGAATGTGGAGCAGCAGGAACTCTCATTCACTTCTGGTAGGAGTGAACAGTTGCATAAGACACTTTGGGATACAGTCTGACAGTATCTAACAAAACCAAACATACTCTTACCACACAATCCAGTAATCACACTCCTTCGTATTTACTCATATGGGTTGAAAACACATGCACACAAAAACCTGCACACAGATGTTCATAGTAGCTTTATTCATAGATGCCAAACTGAGAGGCAACTAGGATTTGCTTTAATAGATGAATGGATACATAAACCCTAGTACATTCATACAATGGAATATTATTCAGCACTAGAAAGAAATGCTTTCAAGCCATGAAAAAGACACACAGGAACCAAAAAAATATATTACTAAGTGAAAGAAAATAATCTGAAAAGGCTACATACTGTGTGATTCCAATTATATAGCATTTAGGAAAAGGCAAAACTTTGGAGACAGTAAAAAGATCAGTGGTTTCCAGGGGTTAAGGCACTGGGTGGATGAATATGCAGAGCATGAAGGACTGTCAGGGCAGTAAAATTATTCCATATATTATGATGATGGATACGTATCATTACACATGCGCCAAATCCATACAATGTACACCACCAAAAGCAAACTCTAACTTAAACTATGAAAAAAAAATGAACTATGAACTTCGGGTAATAATGATGTGTCAGTTTAGGTTCATTGATTGTAACAAATGGACATCGCTAATATTGAATGTTCATAGTCAGGAGGCTGTGCATCTGGGGACAGGCAGGCAGTATACAGGAACTCCTTGAACTTTCTGCTCTATTTTGTCTTGAACCTAAAACTGCTCTAAAATAAATTTATTTTAGGGGTGCCTGGGTGATTCAGTTGGTTAAGTGTCCAACTTTGGCTCAGGTCACGATCTGGCAGTTTGTGGGTTCTAGCTTCGCATCGGGCTCTGTGCTAACAGCTCAGATCCAGGAGGCTGGCTTCAGATTCTGTCTGTCTGTCTCTCTCTCTGCCCCTCTCATGTTTACACTGTCTCTCTCTCAAAAGCAAACATTAAAAATTTAAAAAAAAAACCAGGTAAGTTTATTTTGATGGGATGCCTGGGTGGCTCAGTCGGTTGGACGAATGACTTTTGATTTTGGCTCAGGTCATTATCTCACAGTTTGTGAGATCGGGCTTCATGCTGACAGTGTGGAGCTTGCTTGGGATTCTCTCTCCCTCTCTCTCAAAATAAATAAATAAACTGTAAAAAATAAGTTTATTTAAAAATTAAAGAGATCATCACAGTTTTAATTAAAAGCTTTTACACATTTAAATGGGGAAACGTACACATTTAGGGGCATGGAATACATGAGTGTCAGTAGCTCTTCTTTCCCCTTTGATCTCTAGGTGAAAGTCGATATGAAAAATAGGTTTATAATAAAAATGTCCTGCAGCTAGTTACTTGAGAAAAAAATTTTAGGCACTCTCTACATACGTTAGATTGTAGGCTGTGAGGGCAAAAGTCTTCACTGCTTATTCTTAGCTCCTGACAGTTATTCAGAACCTTGAAAGTAATTCTAGATTCTAGAAACTGATCGATGATGAATTATCATCCAACTGTATTATGAATCTGAGTTTCAGGACATTAGCACATGATTCTAGAAGATGGGAAAGGGTCCTAGTCACATACATACAGATCTTCAATGCACAGCTGTACCATCTGTTCTCTAACAACAGAAGCTTGGACGTTATCCTCATGAGAGGGGGAGTGCCAGGCTCAGAACCCAACAGAGACTAGGACTCAGAAAGGAACACCCCAACAAGCAGCACAGCATCCCAGGGCACTCCTGTAACTGCTGTCTGAATGCATGCTTTCCTTTGCGAATCCACTGTGCTTCCGAAAACTGTTCCTACCGATTCTTTTTACATAGGGGCAAGGAGACACTTTGCTGGCTCAGCAAAATAAATCTTTATCAGAATTCTGTATTGATTTGTCTCCTTTTAAGTCCATTTCAATTGTTAGAAAATGTACTTTCATTCAGTTCCTGACACACAGTCCTTTTCGTCACTACTGAAGACTTATACTGTCCCACCTGTCCCATTTTCCTAGAACTGTGCCACTTTCTGATATTTTTTTAATCTTTGGCTTCTAACATGATTCATCTCTTGTTCTCTCTTCCCCTCCCTCTTCTCTCACCTCTGTCTGCTGTATCACTCTCTCTTGCTTTACCCTATGTGTCTGTTCTCTAGCTCTCTGATCCAAGATCACACCTGGCCACGCGTAACTTACTAAATGTATCCACTTGTAAAAGTGTACTAAACTTCCAGAAACTGGGACACAGGAGAACGATGAGCCATCTGGAAAGGCTCCTCAGACTTGGAATATTCTTCATATGGCTTTATTCCTGACAAATGAAGACGAAATGTTATGGAGTTGAACTTAGGACCGCTCCTAGATGTCGGACATCTTTTGTTTTTCATATGATTTGGTAGAATCCTCAAGAATGGAGTGTAGTTTTGATGTAGTTATGAAACCTCATCTTTACAGTGCAATCAGATTGCATCTGTCTTCCGTCTGCTGTTCCGTCTGCCTTTTGGAAACTTCACGTTGCCTGTTCCCGCTGCAGAGCCGCGGCCGTGTCTGTCACGTACTCTCACAGACGAAGGGAAGATGCACAGTGCGTGGGAAGCTCCCAGTCCAGGCAGAGGCTCCACATCTCATGACACCACCTGGATTATGATGAATGCTTCTGTAGCTGGCTGAGAACACGCTGAAGAAATCAGGATTGTGCTTCCATAGGAAAAAACCCTGTGACCTGCAAAAGAGAAAAATCTTCCCTCCCCCCTTAAAGGGAGAAAACATGAATTTCAGGAAAAGACTGAGTTACTTCAGAGAGCAAAGGTTTTAAGTGATTTTATGAGTTTCAAAATTCAAATGTTTCCCTAAGATGTTTTTCCTTACGTAAGCAGCTTTCATCTAAGCTCATCCTGTCTCTCAACCCCTTTGTTCTTTGCATTCCTCCTACTCACAAACGTCTGTCCTTTAGGGAAACCTTTTAAATCCTATTTGTGGTCTGAGTGACTGGATTCCAGGGATGAGGCAAATGGTTTGCTATGAGTTCATTTGTGTTACAAATGGGTAAGTGGTCATGAATTATGAATTAAAAATCTTGTAGGACTTCCGTGTTTGAGAGAAGAAATACTGTTTCAAATGAAACAAAACCTAACACCAAAGGGACTGTGGAACTGTCTTGACAGAATGTACAAGAACACACACGTCATTTGTGACGTGGAGAGCTCTCTTCCCAGATTCCGAAAAATATGTGAATGTTTGGTTTTCTCCCTGTAACTAGAATTTCAACAGCTCTCATCTAGGGCACAAGGGCAGTTTTTCAGTCATTGCTGTCACCAAATGGAGCTCAAAACCCCAAACCTTACTGCTTTCGTCTTTTTTTTTTTAATTTTCTTTTTAACGTTTATTTATTTTTGAGACAGAGAGAGACAGAGCATGAACAGGGGAGGGGCAGAGAGAGAGGGAGACACAGAACCTGAAACAGGCTCCAGGCTCTGAGCTGTCAGCACAGAGCCCGACGCGGGACTCGAACTCACGGACCGTGAGATCGTGACCTGAGCCGAAGTCGGACGCTTAACCGACTGAGCCACCCAGGCGCCCCACTGCTTTCATCTTCTTACTCAGTGCTCTATACTTGCTCACAGTAGTCTTGTGATCCTTTTATTTCTGTGGTATTAGCTGCAAAGCCTCCACTTTTTATATAATTTTAATTCGATCCTGTTTTTTATCTCCGCTAATCTAGCTAGTTTTGTCAATTTTGCTTTTCTTAAAACAATTCCTCTCTCTCAAAATAAATAAACATTAGAAAAAAAAGGAGGGGCACCTGGGTGGCTAAGTCGGTTAAGTGTTCAGCTCTTGATTCGCCTCAGGTCGTGATCCCGTGGTGAGATTGAGCCCCACAATGGGATTTGCACTGACAGCACAGAGCCTGCTCGGGATTCTCTCTCTCCCACTCTCTCTGCCCCTCCCCTGCTCCCTCTCTCTCAAAATAAATAAATATTTAAAAAAATTATTCGTTTCATTGATCGTTTCTGTTGTTTTTCTAGTCTCTATTTCATTTATTTCTGCTCTAATCTTTACCATTTATTTTCTTCAGCTAATTTGGGGCTTATTCTTCTAATTCCTGGCAGTGTAAAGTAAGGTTGTTTATTTGAGATCCATCTTTTATCTTAATGTAGGCATTTAGATCTATAATCTTTCTGTGTAACTGCTTTCCCTGCATCCAATATGTTTTAGTATGTTATGTTTTTCATTTGTTTCGAGAGAGAGAGAGAGAGACAGAGCATGAGCAGGAGAGGGTCAGAAAGAGAGGAAGACACAGAATCCGAAGCAGCCTTCATGCTCCGAGCTGTCAGCACAGACCTGGACATGGGGCTCGAACCCACAAACCATGAGATCATGTCCTAAGCTGAAGTGGGACACTCAACTGACTGAGCCACCCAGGTACCTCTAACCTTTTTTTAAAAAAAGCAGGTAAAAGATATGAACCAACATTATACCAAAGACGACATGTATCTGGCAAATATACAAATGAAAAAATGTTCAACATCATGAAACATCAGGGAAATTCACCTAAAACCACAGTGAAATACTGCTAAATATTCATTAAAGGGGTCAAAATTTTTAAAAACTGTATCTACTACTGGCAAGGATATAGAGGAACCAGAACTCTCATACACCGCTAGTAGAGAGAACCATTTTTTTAATGGTTATTGTTTGAGAGAGAGACAGAGACAGAGCACAAGCAGGGGAAGGGCAGAGAGAGAGAGGGAGACACAGAATCGGAAGCAAGGCTCCAGGCTCTGAACTGTCAGCAGAGTCCGACGCAGTCCCACGAACCGCAAGATCATGACCAATGCTCAACCAACTGAGCCACCCAGGCACCCCGAGAGAACCATTTTAGACCAGTTTTGACATTTCTTAAAAAGCTAAGACATTCACCTAGCCTGTGACTCCAGCACTGCACTCTGAAGTACTAACACAAGAGAAATGAAACACACCACATAAAGAATTGTATTAAATGTCTAGCAATTTTATTTGTAACCACCCAAACTGGAAAGAAGTCAATATCCATAAAGAGACGAATGAAAATACAAATAGTGGTAGTTCATAGAACATCATACTCTCAGTAATATAAAAATAATGAACTATCATGTAAGTATCATTGCTGAATCTGAAAATAAACATTCTGCAGAGGGCATCCATGGCAGTAAAAGAAAAAGGGGAAACAATGTATTACTTCAATCATGTAGAATTCCAGACAATGCAAATTAATCTGTTATAAAGGAAAGTAAACCAATGGTTGCCTGACAGGCAGGCAGGCGAGAGAGAGAGAAAGAGAGGGAGAGGGAGAGAAAGAGAGGGAGAGAGAGAGAAAGAGGGGGAGAGAGAGAAAGAGAGGGAGAGAGGGAGAGAGAGAGAAAGAGAGGTAGAGAGGGAGAGAGAGAGAAAGAGAGGGGGAGAGAGAGAAAGAGAGGGGGAGAGAGAGAAAGAGAGGGAGAGAGAGAGAAAGAGAGGGAGAGAGAGAAAGGCATCATTATAGATATGGGCATGATGGGCAGGTCCATTATCATGACTGTGAGGGGTTTCCTGGGTTATTTAGTTGTACAGTTTACTGCATGCCATCTACACCTTATCAAAGCTTTAGAAACATGGTTTGAAATAAAAATCTGGACTTCCTACTATTTTGTAAAATCCTCCAATATCCACTCCACCATCTCTCCTCATGCCCCAGGAGTGGATGCCCTCCTCAGTGATAACAAATATTGGGGAGCAATGAAAGCCATTTCCACTTGACTCAAAAGGACTGCAGTCTGAGGCACAAAGGCCATATCACTGACCAAGACATCTTTCTCTCTACCCCTCCCTGCTCCCAGTTTTCCTCCCTGCACAGCAACAGCCTTGAGATAGCCCAAAAAGAGCTGTAAGATTCGTAAAACCTTCAGATTATTCTTTCTGACAGGCCCTCAGCTACACAAGACATACTCTTCTGGAAATCCTGAGAATTTCGGATTCTCATCCTTCACAGCCACAAGAACTAAACGTCGTGGACGCCCTTTTAGAAGAGGCACAATCCAACCAGTCTGTTGTAGTCTCCTCACTCCCTATAAGTCCAGTCTTTTATAATAATTATGAGTACCCCTATAATTTTTCTTTAAAATGTTTATTTACTTATTTTGAGAGAGAGAGAGAATCCCAAGCAGGCTCCACGGTGTCTGTGCAGAGCCCGATGTGGGGCTATATCCCACAACCGTGAGATCACGACCTGAGCTGAAATCAAGAGTCAGATATTTAACCAACTGAGTCACCAGGAGCCCCATCCCCCTATAATCTTTCAACCGGTACCACTAACCTAAAGAATTCTGGACACCAGGGCACATGCTCCTTTGCAGGAATCTGTGGAACAGATTTCCCTTACCAGTGCTGAGCAAAGCGCAACATCCCCTATGAATGAGTAACAGAATACTCTGTTACTCCCACGAACACCAGACGTCGTCACAATGGTCTCTTCCTCAGGCTGACCTCTGAACCGACAAAACACCACAACATCGAAGCTACATATAAGGACCATAAGGCCCTGCAGTCTTTCCGGGAGGCTAAGAGCAGCAACACAAACTAGGCCAAAATGAGAGAGCTACACGTATTCTGCTGTAATATCCCATCTGAGGTGCACCAAATTTGGAATCCCAACAAAAGCCGGTCACACCTTCATGCTAGCACAACTCAACTGTTCTCAGCAGAACAGCTCAAAAGGTTGTTTTCAAGCCGCCACAAACACAGCGACTGGAACCCCCAAGATTAAAGGTGCCTGAAATAAGGCCTTCATCACACAAACCAGAACAGTGGAAGGCAGGCTGTTCCCAGGTTTGTGCTTTGGAGGCTGGAAAATTCCATCACAAGAGCCACATAAAGGGGACACGTGGGTGGGTCAATTGGTTGAGCAACTGACTTCAGCTCAGGTCACGATCTCACAGTTCCTGAGTTCGAGCCCTGTGTAGGCTCTCTGCTGTCAGCACATGGCCCTCTTCAGATACTGTCCCCCTCCCTTTCACTGCCTCTCCCCAGTTTATGCACATGCACTCGCTCTCTTTACCAAAAATAAACAAACACTGGCACAAAAACAGACATTCAGATCAATGGAACAGAACAGAGAACCCAGAAATGGACATACAAACATATGGCCAACTCATCTTTGACAAAGCAGGAAAGAATATCCAATGGATTAAAGACAGTCTCTTCAGCAAGTGGTACTGGGAAAACTGGACAGCGACATGCAGAAGAATGAACCTGGACCAGTTTCTTACACCATACACAAAAATAAACTCAAAATGGATGGAAGACAGGAAGCCATCAAAATCCTTGAGGAGAAAGCAGGCAAAAACCTCTTTAATCTTGGCCGCAGCAACTTCTTACTCAACACGTCTTCAGAGGCCAAGGAAACCAAGCAAAAATGAACTATTGGGACCTCATCAAAATAAAAAACTTCTACATAGTGAAGGAAACATTCAGCAAAACTAGAAGACAACTGACAGAATGGGAGAAGATATTTGCAAATGACATATCAGATAAAGGGTTAGTATCCAAAATCTATAAAGAACTTATCAAACTCAACACCCAAAAACCAAATAATCCAGTGACAAAATGGGCAAAAGACATAAGTAGACACTGCTCCAAAGAAGACAACCAGATGGCCAACCAACACATGAAAAAATGCTCAACATCATTCATCATCAGGGAAATACAAAGCAAAACCACCATGAGAAACCACCTCATACCTATCAGAGTGGCTAATATTAACAACTCAGGCCAACAAAAGATGTTGGAAAGGAGAAAGAGGATCTCTTTTGCACTGCTCGTGGGAATGCAAACTGGTACAGCCACTCTGCAAAACAGTATGGAGGTTCCTCAAAAAATTAAAAATAGAACTACCCTAAGACCCAGCAGTTGCACTACTAGGTATTTATCCAAGGGATACAGGTATGCTGTTTCGAAGGGACACATGCACCCCAATGTTTATAGCAGTGCTATTGACAATAGCCAAAGTATGGAAAGAGCCCACATATCCATCGACAGATGAGTGAACAAAGAAGATGTAGTATTTATATACAATGGAGTATTACTTGGCAATCAGAAAGGAATGAAATCTTGCCATTTGCAACTACGTGGATGGAACTAGAGGGTATTATGCTAAATGAAATTAGTCAGAGAAAGACAAACATATGACTTCATTCATATGAGGACTTTAAGACACAGAACAGATGAACACAAGGAAAGGGAAGCAAAAATAATATAAAAACAGGGAGGGGGACAAAACAGAAGAGACTCTTAAATATGGAGAACAAACAGAGGGTTACTGGAGGGGTTGTGGGAGAGGGGATGGGTTAAATGGGTAAGGGGCATTAAGGAATCTACTCCTGAAATCACTGTTGCACTATATGCTAACTAACTTGGATGTAAATCAAATAATAATAATAATAAGTGATTTAAATAAATAAATACGCATTAAAAAAAAAAAAAAGTCATGTGAGACCAATAACATCCCTGAAAAAGGAAGTCTGTTTTCAAGTCATGAGCAGAGTCTTCCAGGCCCAAACTGGATCAGATCCATGGCCTAAATCATCAGAGAGAAGGAAATGAGAAAGGAATGAAAGCTCAGGCTTCTCAGATACCCTTCCACCAACAGGAAAGTGCTACTTCCCTGAACACAATGTAGTTAGTGAATGATACATACCACGGGCACCTTCCACAGGGTAGACGTAGAACAGCTTCAGCAACAGAACTGGGGGGCATAAATCTGGCAAAGGCAGATTTTAAAACATACCTCTCCCAGAGGTACCTGGGTGGCTCAGTCATTTAAGCATCTGACTACGGCTCTGGTCACGGTCTCACGGTTGGGGAGTTTGAGCCCCACATTGAGTTCGAGCTCCACATCAGGCTCTGTGCTGACAGTTCAGAGCCTGGAGCCTGCTTCATATTCTGTGTCTCCCTCCTTCTCTGTCCCTCCCCTGCTTGCACTCTCTCCCTCAAAAATAAAATAAACATTAAAAGTTTTTTTTTTTTTTAATGAAAAAAGAAAACATACCTCGCACATACCTGGAATTTGGTGGCTGTTCAGATGTAGGAGTTTAAATTCAGGTGGAATTTAGATCCCTCACAAGGGACCACCTCCAGGGTTCTCAGCAGTACAGAGATCGCACATCCCCTGCACATCTACGGTAATGACCTAAGTTTCCCATGTGACTTTCTGGGTGCTCAGTGAGATGGGGCGTCCACCTGAGTACTCCGCACACGCAGGAAGCCTCCAGCCAGTGTGAGCTTTCTGATGCTGAAGGAGCACAGAGCTTCAGTTAAAGGATTTCCCACATTCCCCGTCCTCAAAAGGCCTTCTCCAGCATGAATTCTGATGCTGAAGGAGCACAGAACTCTGGCTACAAGATTTCCCCCATTCCCCGCACCCGTGAGGCCTGGATTCAGTATGAAACCTCCGGTTCAAGAGACTGGATCTGTAAGTAAAGAGGTGCCCACATTCCCTGCACAAACAAGGCCTTTGTCCAGTGTAACCTCTGTGATGCTCAGTGAGGTTGACCTTGCTAAATAATCTCCCCCGTTCCCTGCACCCGAGGCCCTCTTCCAGTGTGACCTCTCCAATGGTGACTGAGGCGGTGCCTTCTGCTGCAAGACTTCCACACACGGAACACGCACCACACATGGAAGGTCTTCCTCTAGAGCGGTCTCTGGTGTTGGACAGATGTGTATCTGTTCTTGAAAGCTTTCCTGCGTCCTCCGTTTCGAATGAGTCTTCATACCACGTGAGGCCACTGCACACTCGGTAATCGCTTGGGCTTCTCCACAATGGGAGGGACTTACGTCGAAGAGACACTGAGCTGCTCAAGAAGTCATTCCTGAAGTCCTTCCCGACCCCCCCGCCCCACCTCGCCATGTAGGTAAAGCGCTTCTGGGACACAGAACCTGTAGCTCCTCACAAATGAGACTCTGCTCCGCAAGTGTTTCTCTCCAATGTGCCGCTTCTGGTGCCACAGGAGGTCTGCAATAAAACATTCACTGCCCACCTGCCCCATGGGTGTACAGCCTCCGCGTGGTATGTGCTCCCTGGTGCAGCCAAGTGTAAAACGTCCCTCGAGACGAGGCTTCGTATCTCCTAGGAGCAGGCCTTCTGGGCAGACACACCTGCCTTGGAGTCCTCACTTGTGGCACGCCTACAGAAATGCTCCTCCTCGTGGTCTCCTCCACACCAACCACCTGAAAGGAACCAAATGAGGAGGATCCATGCTTACTGCGGTTGGGGGGACCGCCCACGCACAAAAATGTATTTGACAAACTCAGGACAAGTCCAGGGATTGTCTACAGAACCCGAATCGGCTCAGGCTGAGGACAGAGCTGCTCTGTTGCAAGGAAATAAAGAGCAGAACACGGGGAAGGGGTCCAATGGCGAGGGACATGGCTACGACGTGTAACGTGCAGGAGAGCAGGGTCTATAACCGGTTTCTCCGCAAAGAGCTTCAGCAGGCCCTTGTTACCAGTGACATGTCACCACTATGAAGAAGGGTACGTCCAGGACCAAGAAACTCCAACCGCGACAGAGCAGCTCATGGTCAAGTACTATTTGAAGACACACGCACACCTCATGACACAATACGGAGCGGTCGATGCCGCGAAGCACTGCAGAAGGGAGCAGCGAGGGAAGTCGGTAAGACATAGAGTCCCAAAAGGGACAGATTGGTCCCGCACAGGACGTGAGAGCGGAAGTGACATGCAGAGCTGACAAGGAGGCCAAGCATCGAGACTGGGGAAGAAACAGCAGACAAGAGAAGTACTCGCCGGCACCAAAACACCAATCACAGAGCATAGACTCTTGCTGCAGTTTCAACACAGCCCCGGTGTTATACCCTCACCCAGGCACCCCTGCTCAAGATCAGGGTCTCCCTGAACCCATGTTGCTGTGGCTAAACAGCCATTTGTGAACTGCTTAAAGGTTCTCCACCCTCCCCAGATGAGCAAATACATGGCACCTGTGTAACGCAACTACGAAGGGAAAGACCTTACAAAAGAGCAGACGGTACTGGGCCACAACTCAGCATGTGAGAGACCACAGGGGGTGAAACCGATTACAGAAAACTTCAGAAGAGTGTCTCGCAAGACAGCCGTAACTGTGTCAGTGTTAGCAATTCCTGGCACAGCAGGCATGAAGAAATGTCAGCTAGAGGAAAGAAGTAGCCGCTGGTGTATTCTGGTGCCTTGGATCTGTACAAAGTCACAGGCCAGAAGAGGGCAAGCGAAGTAGAATCAACTACAGTGACTGCTAGATGCCTGGCCCCATGCTGGGACTGCTGCAGGAGAGGGCAGTGCACATACCTCAGCCTTACCAGCCACAGCACATACTTGGGGAGCTGGGGCAAGAAGCAGTGTCCATGGTCCTGATACAGGAAGGACAGACGAGCCCCTGGGAAAAAGGGGAAGAGCAGAGAACATCTAAGGGTACAGGGGTGGTGTGAGGGCCTTACCCAGAAAGACTGTAAGTTCAAAGTTTTCCAGCATCACATCGTGGTAGAAGTGTCTCTGAAACTCATCAAGGAGACCCCACTCCTGCCGGGACAGGTACACAGCCACGTCTTCAAAAGTCACAGTGTCCTGTCATGATGGTGACAGATGAAACCACCAAGAGCCCTTCTCCTGAGTACCCAATCCCTCCTGTACACATCTACCCCAAGATCACCCTCCTCCCAAGCCTCCAACCTAGGAAACAAACCAGGCCTTGGGACAGCTTGCACTGCTGGTTACTCGTGGGCTCATGAGTCATGAGGTCTGATCATCAGCAACAACACACAGGTGAACAGATGTCTGAGCTGTGGTCCTGGGTGGATGAATGCACCCACTTCTGTCAAGCTACTCCTCCACCCTGATATGATCTGTCGTGTAAGTGTCATTCCTAGGGCCCTGGGACCTTCAGACATACTCCCTCTCCAAGTATTCTTCAGAATGCACAGCCTCATGTTCCTGGACACTGGTGGCACAATGCCACGTGGCACAGGCATCTCCTTGGTCTCCCTATAAGTCACTTTTGTTTGAGAATTCCTGTCTTAGGCTTATGGGGACGGACAAACACAAAGTACCGGACACTGGACAGATGAGATCAACAGCAGTTTACTACATATATTCACAGCCCAGAGGGGAGGACACCACACGCCTTACAGGGCCATGTGAATGCTGTATACTAGAAAAGAGTGAACGACCAGGGGCTGTGAGATGCAAGTCTCACAAGATCAAGAGTTGGGGTACCATCTGGTTCCCACAGGATGATGTGAACGGCTTGTGTGAATAACTCCATGGGCCGGTAGACAAGTGAAGCCCACTTCAAAGGCCAAAGCAGGAAGTGCTCTGGTCCTCTCGATGAAAAGGGATGGCTGGCTAGGACACTTTACCCAAGAATACACTCTTGGCCACATCAGCCACTTGGGGCTTCAACAGGTGTCAAGGCAGCACATAAAAATGGGCCTTAATTTTAAGCCATAAAATGAACTTAGCAGAAAACATCCAGAGCTACTTGGCAAATTCAAACAGAACCCAATACAAGCCAAGAATGCCCATGGCTCCCACTAGAGTTGGAAACACCTAATCCTCTATGAAGGCCTCCCTGCTGAGACTCAGCCACACAGAATCAGTTGTGGGTCTCAATACCCAGGGCCCTCTTCCATTTCTGTGCTGCACAGGCTGTCTCCTCGGCAATGACAACCTTCTGTGTCCACCTAACCCTCATTCAGAGCCCGGTCCATGTATCACCCACCCCAGTCCTACTGATTCTCACAGATGACCATATATTTGCCCCTGATCATACCCACCAGGCTGAATGAAACATCCCAGCCCCCACCAAATCCTCACAAATCTTGGTGGATCCACAGAGACGTGAATAAACAAGAGCTCTGGCCTGAGTGACATCTTGCCTCAATTACCCCTTCCCGTTACGTCTCTCATGTCCACTCTTATCCTGGAAGCCTCAGCCACCTGCTAGACTAGTCTGTCTGATACACCCTACCTTAAGTGCCACATACCTCCCTCACCTGCATTTAAGAATTCCAATGCCGTCACTCAGGTCCCAAGCAAGAGACCTAGTGCTCAGTCTCTACCCTCCACCTCCTGGCCCATAAACAGCTTCATGACCATGAATATGAAGATTATATCTCCTAAATATAACCACAGGTTACTTACTTGGGCCCATAGAGTAACTACCACATTTTGAATGTCTTCAATTTGAACCCCTCTTTTGATTTCCCAACTTGCGTTTCTAGATGCCAATTCGATGCCTCCACTAAGTGATCTCTGAAATACCTCAGACTCCTAACGTGGCCAAAACAAAGCTCCTGATATCCCCAGTGAATATTATTCCTACTACCAACTTCCTCATCTCAGTTGGAACTTCCATCCCTACAGGTGCGAAGATCAATCACTCTGGGGTTATCCCTGATACCTCCGTTTGCCTCCCTCACCACCCACATGAGAAAACCCAGTTTCCCTGTTTTAAAACTTGTATCCCATGGCCACTTCCAGAAATGCAACCACCCTAAACCACAGCCCCGGTCCATTAACCCTCACCTAGACTATAGTAGTAGCTTCCACCCTGGCTTTCCTTGCTCCTCTCTCATTCCCATGGTCTGTTCTCCACTTTACAGTCAGAAGGAGACTGTTTCCACCTTGCTAACATTACCTCTCTCCTCTGGCCCAAACCTCCCACCACCTCCAGAATACACACCCAACTTTTCAGACAGTCATTCCCGTCCTGACACCTGCTCTTTGTTCATATCAGAAAAGGAGACACGTGGTTCCTGAACACCCTGAGCTCAGCTTTACCTTTATGTATTTGCACTTCCTGGTACCTGACCCTGGGTTAACTCCACACACTCCTTCATGATAGCCGACAGGAATGGAACACCTGCGTATAACCCCTGGCATGAGCTCAGGACCCTGAGATGGGGTTTCTCTAGGGTCCCCAGACCCAAGGACTGGGAAAATGGCACATAAGAGTCCCAGGACTGCCATCTGAGTGGCATTCAGGGCCAGTAAGGGATCAGGGCCCCCTCTACATACCTGTGTTGGCTCCCTAAGTATTTCTGCAGTCCTGGAACTCTGCGGGAAAAGGCAGGTGTTATGCGACGGTGGTGGAAAGGGACGTGGATGGGCTCATGCCCTTCTCTACCCCTCCCAGGTCCTGAAGCCAAGTGACCTCAGACTGGCTGTCTAACCACTGGGAGTCAGTGCTCAGTATGGCCTTTTAGCAGCTGTGTGACCTTGCACAAACATCCACCCTCCCAGGGTCTCAACGAACCCTCCTCCCATCTGGTCTTCCTTTGAACTGCCTGGGGGAGTTTTAAAACCCTAATGGAAATCATGTCCCTCCTTTGGCCAGAACTCTCCTTGCCGTCTAGAGTCCTCACATGAAGGGACAACCCTCCTGACCGCCGTGCCCCCGCCGCACACCCTCTGTTTCCCGAGGGCAGAGGGCGGACCCCCACACTCCCGAATCCTCTCCCTCGGCGCCCCCTGCAGCCCTGCACCAGCCGCCCCGCCCCAGCAGCCCGCTCCCGCACCCCTTCACGCCGGCGCTCAGACGCGGGGGTCCCCGCCCGCGAGCACCTCCCGGGCCCGGACACCGGACCTGGGCCGCAGGGACGCGAGCAGACGCCCCGCGCTCGGGCCTGGAGGGTCTGGGGCGGGGGGACGGGGAAGGCCCACGGGCCGCGCGTTTACCTCAGCCGGGTCCCGGCGCGCGGCCGTCGCCATCGGACTCTATGGGCGGAGCGGACACCCGGGCGGGCGGTGCCTGTCCGGGCCCCGGCGCAGAGCCGCTAACCCGCGTCTCGGCTGTGAGGACGGCTCTTGCCACGCCTACTCGGTTCTGTCCTGCGCGTCTCAACGCTGCGCCAGGGATCCCCAAGAACCGCAAAAACGCGGGCAAGGGGCCGGAAGCCCCTCTCACGCGATGCGCACGCACGGATATGCTTCGTCCTGGTCGGTCATTGGCTCCTCTTGACGCACGGTCTTCTGGGTAATGTGGTCCTGGAGCTCGCGAAGTGGCGGGAGAGCGCGTTCTCTATCCTGACCCAGAGCCTTGGCTGCGCGACGCTGCGAGGGAAGCTGGAAAATGGGACTCCTACCTCAAGGGAGGAAGAGGTTCGCCCGTTGTCAAGGCGGAGGAAAAACATTGTTTCAGACTGCATCAAATCAGCATGCTCCCAGAGGTTAAAAATCTCATGTGAGATGCTCCCAGATCTACTTAACATAAATGGCCTTATCGTCCCATAATCATTCAGTCATAAAATGGTCTTTGAATAGCTGGAAACGTTATATTATTGCTCTTCAAATGATGTGGCCTGAAGCGCTATTCGGTGTTGTTTCATTATGTTTGGACAGGAAGCCTAGAAAGACTCCATAGACGGTCGTGATGGGGGTCGTGACAGGGAAGGAAGAAGGATGTCAGACTGAAGCCGGTGGACAAACAGGAGCTCTGCGCCTGGATCCCACAGAAAACTCCCTTGCCTATATCATCAGTGATTGTGTCCTACACACTGAAAAACACTTGTTATCCATATGTTTTACCCCATAGACTAAGATATACTCAACTTCTTTTAGCAATTTGAGAAACATCTCAATATGAAAGCAACTTAACTAATGCTATCTTTGTGTGTGTGTGTGTGTGTGTGTGTGTGTGTGTGTGTGTAGTAGGCTTTATTTTTTATATCAGTTTTAGGATCGTAGCAAAATTGAGCAGATTTCCCTTATATCTCTGCATTTCCTCCAAAGGTCCCCCATTACCAGTATACCCCCACAATAGTGGTACATTTGTTACAATTTATGAACCTTCATTGATATATCATTATCATCCAAAGCCCATAGTTGTGTAAGGTTTCACTCTTGGTGTTGTACATTCTATAGGCTTGGACAAATGTATAATGACAAGTATCCACCATTATAATATCATATAGAGAAGTTTCACTGATCTAAAAATTCTTTGTGCTCCACCTATTCATCCCTCCCTGTAGTGTAAGGGACTGACAATAAGCTTTTGATCGCCAAGACATCAATTTCAAACACATGCATCTGGAAAGTGTATTGCCAGCTATATAACAGCTACTAGTAAAATAACTGGTATAAAGCCCCAGGTAACCTAAATAACTGACCATTGAAGTGACCCTGTTTTTCCCTTTGTGCCCTCATTCCCATTCTTATGTTTTAACTTCTCCAATAAAGAGGGAGCCTGTGAAACTCTAGGCAGCCCGCTCATGACCATAATCAAGGCAGAGCCCCAGGTCCAAACTCCCTCCTTCTCTCTAATTACGACCTCCTTGTGTGGCCCTTGGGTGTGCTTTGTATCTTTTGCGACCTGTGAGTAATTAACCTTGGTTTTTCAAAGTTCCTTGATCGTTTCCCTGATTGCATCCTGCAATCATAATAAGAACCATGAGGTGTGGTCCAGCCATAACACTGGCTCCAGGGAAATATCTATGGGGGCTCGCCACAAGTGATACCAAACCTCAGGCATTCCTAGCTGATTGCATCATTATTGACAGGCTGAGAGCAACACAAAACCCTCTCTCTCTTACCCCAACTATTGCTATTTAGTAAAGGTCAAGGTATAAAGGGAGCATCTGAACTCTGAGATGGGGCATTTGAGTCCCATGATCTCCTCTCTGTGCTGCAAGGTGATTATTATCTTCCAGTAATTGCAGGGACAGTTCTGCACAGGGGATTGAGGTTACCTCAAAAGTGTTTTAAAATGCAAATTTCAGAAAATTAGTTGTAAAGTTTATGCAGTTATTCAAGACAGTATCAGACATAGCTCCGGGGAAATATCAGGGAACTTTGGAGAAAGTTAAGATATTAGAAAATTTTTATCAGGGCTTTTATTCTCAAAAACATTAAGCAATACCAGCTCGGTCAGAAGGAGAGTTGAAGTGGATATTTACAATAGCCAGATTTGTAAAAATGAACACAAAGCTGAGGTGTCCTGTTTATTCACAGCTTTAACAAATGTTCGTTGAGCAAATGCTGTTTCAGGTAGCATTGTAGATGAATGGGAGACCTTGGGACACGAGAGACATTGTCTTCATGCAGCTAACATTCTTCAAAGAACACAGGCAGGTAATATGAAAGAAAATCATGAAGTTACACAGTAAGTTAGCATGTGGTAAAACAACGAAAACAAGAAGACAATGGAATATATTACATAGCACAGTAAGGGGGAAGGAGGTTCTCCTTAATAAGAGGTCCATTGAGAAAACACTTGAAAGAGGTAAAGAATGAGCCATACGGGTATTTTTGAAGTAAGTTTTGAGCAGAAGAAGCAAGTGATTAACTGGCATTGGTGGGTGGAGCCCTAACGGGGTCCAACAGTAGTGGGGGGTGTGGGACACAATCCTAGATGGCCATCCATCTGCTTTCCTCACCGTAGGGACACTCAGAGGATGCGGGTAAGAAAACTTGGTCTATCCCTTGGAACCTCCAATTCCCTCCCTTAGTGGACTCTGGCCCAGAACTAGGCTGGATTTCATACAACACCGGTTTTCCTCATTTGATCCTTGGACCTTCACCTTCAGTGTCACCACAGGAAATGCATCTTATCAGTCCTGAATGTGGACCAACTGAGTCAGACACTCTGGGAGTCAGGTCCCAGAGTCTGTCTTAACAAGCTCCAGGTGATTTCGATGCATGTGAAGAACGGTCCATCCTTCTTTTGTTAAGTCCTGTGGACAGGGTGCCCATGTTTCTTGTAATTACTTGGAATCCCTTATAAATTTGCAAGATTTCTGCACTGAGTTTGCAAAAATGCATCAGTATATTTGTTTCCCAAAACTTTAAGTATATAAACTATCAAAATTTCAAGTTTTTATTAAAGAGGTATCGTGTTATATACATTTATAAAATATAACATGAATAGTTTCTGATCAATCTAACTCCTGGAGAAAAGCAAAGTTTACAGTAACAGGTTTATCCTTTTAGGATTGTGTCTGCACATGTGCGCATCAATCTGTGCGTATGTCTGTGTTCAAACATATTCTAATACATGTTGTTTTTCTTAGCAAAAATCAAGTCATGTATTGTATACTGACCCATACATTGACTTTCTCACTTAATATATCTGGGACAGCCTACAATTACTTCCTCATTTTATACCTGATACCTTCTTATCTCCATATTTTGTGGACCTAAAGCTGCCTCTTTGTGAAAACTGCCTTCCATTTTGTTTCTGCATGCCCCAGCTGGACCCAGCCTACCAACAGCCCCTAGGTTCCCACAGGGCCCCTCCTCCCAGGCCACAGAAACTCCTAGAGTCCTTCAGAATCTTTCCTTCGTGGTCAGGATGCTCTCAAGTGTCACTGGGGCTGAGAAGTAGGGCCAGGGAGTGTCTCATGAAGGCCAGGATGCTGGTGATGCCATACTAGGCCTGCAGAACCAAAACTGTCACATGCTGATGGTTGGGGTCAGGTTTGGCTTTATTGCCCAATGCAATGTCTAGGAAGGCCACATGGTGCCAGCTGTATGTTGCCCTGCAGATTGACACATGGAACTAACACTACTCAGGTGCTAAAGGTGGGGCATCAGACTCTTGAGGGAGAAGTGGGGACTCAGCCTCTGGTGTCAACAGTGAAGACACACCCTATGGAGGAGAAAGCTGGGATTCAGTGGCTGGGGGTACCTGTGTGCACCTGCGTCCTGATGGATGAGAGAAGGAGGGTCTCCACCTCTGCAGGGAGGACCAAGATAGCCTGGTCTAAAGGTCCAGATCTTCCCCAACACTTTCCCAGCAGGGACCCCAAAAGAACTCAGCTGCAGGATTTCCTGGTGCCCACCCAGCCCTAAGCTGCATGAAGGGAAGACTAAGCTGGGGGTGGGAGTTGGGAATCTGGGGTCTACATTCTGCCTGCAGGGAATGGAGTGTCTGATCCTGAATTAAGTCTGCAATACCAGGCAGAAGGTTATCCTTCATTGTGAGGACTCTAGATGCTGTGGAGAGTTTTGTACAAAAGAGGGACACAATCTATGTTTGTGTTTTAAAAGCTTCTTCAAAGGAAACTTCAAAGGAAGAACAGACCAGAGAGGAGTGATGAGGACACAGAGGCCCTGGGAATTTGAGCATCTTTGCTCAAAATCACACAACATAGTTGGTAAGAGGTGACATTGAGTACTGAGGCACAGAGGATAGAAGCTAGCCTGAGGTCACCTGACCCCAGGACCAAGCAAAGGTTGAGTAAGACATGAACCCATTTAACCCTCCCATGGACACATTCTTCTAAGGCTTGCCTCTTCCCACAGGCTCCCACCACCGTAGATGTACCAATGGAGCCTACACAGATAAATGGAGGGTGTTCCAGTCCCTTACTGGCCCCAAAATCGTCATTATGTTCTGTCAGTTGTGGTTTCCTGGGAGTCTTAAGTGCCATTCCTAATGCCAATCCTAGGATTGGGAACTCTGAGAAACTCAAGCCCAGGATCCTAAGTCAATTCCACAGGTTATATGGGCTTGTGGTAATTAGTGTAAACAGGCATGTTAAATTATCCCAGAAATTGGCACTAGGTGCAAATGCTTATAAACACAATTGAGCTGAGAATGTTCAAAACCCACAGGTCTGTCTTCAAGTGGGAAAGAATAGCAGATGATCAAGAGTTGGGACTGGTCGGTCCGTGAGTTCGAGCCCCGCGTCGGGCTCTGGGCTGATGGCTCGGAGCCTGGAGCCTGTTTCCGATTCTGTGTCTCCCTCTCTCTCTGCCCCTCCCCCGTTCATGCTCTGTCTCTCTCTGTCCCAAAAATAAAAAAAAAAAAAAAAAAAAAAAAAAAACGTTGAAAAAAAAAAAAAGAGTTGGGACTGGAACACCTGGTTGAAACTTGGGTGTCTATTCTGGAGGTAAAAGGAATCTGATATCAAGGTCTCAGTGAGCTACATCTGGCTGCAGAATGGAGAACAGACTGCAAGGTTGAGGGAGGAGGAAGCAAAATTACAGTGGAGGCTATGCTGTGTTCAGGTGAGGTTTAACTTGTCAGAGTCATGGCTTAGGAGATGTGGTTGGATTGTGGATACATGTCCTAATAAGGGGTAACTAGATTTTCTAACGTGGAAAGTGGGGTAAAACTGGATTCAGGGTATTTGTTCACAGCAGCTCTAGAGATGGAAACTCCATCGACTGAGACAAGTACATTGAGTGTAGGAATAATATTACCTGAGGTTATCAAGAGCTTTGCTTTGACTACAACAGTCTCAGACATTTCAGAAACTACTTAATGGAGCCTCTTCTTATCAATGGACCAACACAATTCCTTCTTATTCCTCTGTAGCACTTTTCAGTTCCAGGCCATGGAATTACTTAACCCAATCACATCCTTCTGCAGAAACCAGAGAACGCCACACCTCTTAATCCTATAAGGTTTGTATTTCACCGCTCTTGGTTGTTCTCTGTTCTCCAGAGTAAAACCTCCATGTGGATGTGTGTAATGTCTCCTTACTCTAGGCTGTGAATATATGTGATTAATAATAATGTTGTTGATCTCACCCATTCCTTGTCAGGAATTGTCTATTTGGCCATCCCCATAACTCTTGAGTGAGAATCCTACCCTTATCTATAATGTAAAGAGAAGGTGATTAAAATACAAGTAATGTGTGGAGAGGCTAGAGAGATGCCTATGGAATGGGGCAGGTAGGTAGTGGCAGGCATGAGCATCTGGCTATGAGATCCAGTGATGTGAGAAATGTAAAATTAAAATGGTGTGGGGTGCCTGGGTGGCTCAGTCAACTAAGCATCTGACTTCAGCTCAGGTCATGATCTTATGGTTTTTAGGTTTGAGCCTACGATAGCGCTGCTATAAACTTTGGGGTGTATGTGCCCCTTCGAAACAGCACACCTATGTCCTTTGGATAAATACCTAGTAGTACAATTACTGGGCCGTAAGGTAGTTCTATTTTTAATTTTTTTGAGGAACCTCCATAGTGTTTTCCAGAGTGGCTGCACCAGTTTGCATTCCCACCAGCAGTGCAAAAGTGTTCCTCTTTCTCTGCATCCTCACCAACATCTGTTGTTGCCTGAGTTGTTAATGTTAGCCATTCTGACAGGTGTGAGGTGGTATCTCATTGTGGTTTTGATTTGTATTTCCCTGATGATGAGTGATGGTGAGCATTTTTCATGTGTCTGTTAGCCATCTGGATGTTTTCTTTGGAAAAGTGTCTACTCATGTCTTTTGCCCATTTATTCACTGGATTGTTTGTTTTTTGGGTGTTGAATTTGATAAGTTCCTTATAGATTATGGATACTAACCCTTTATCTGATATGTCATTTCCAAATTACTTCTCCCATTCTGTCAGTTGCCTTTTAGTTTTGCTGATTGTTTCCTTCACTGTGCAGAAGGCTTTTATCTTGATGAGGTCCCAATAGTTCATTTTTGCTGTTGCTTCCCTTGCCTCTGGAGACGTGTTGAGTAAGAAGTCATTGTAGCTGAGGTCAAAGAGGTTTTTGCCTGCTTTATCCTTGAGGATTTTGATGGCTTCCTGTCTTACATTTAGGTCTTTCATCCATTTTGAGTTTATTCTCATGTATGGTGTAAGAAAGTGGTCCAGGTTCATTCTTCTGCATGTCATTGTCCTATTTTCCCAACACCATTTGCTGAAGAGACTGTCTTTACTCCATTGGATATTCTTTCCTGTTTTGTGAAAGATGAGTTGGCCATCCGTTTGTGGGTCCATTTCTGGGTTCTCTATTCTGTTCCATTGATCTGAGTGTCTGTTTTTGTGCCAGTACCATACTGTCTTGATGATTACAGCTTTGTAATATATCTTGAAGCCCAGAATTGTGGTACCTCCAGCTTTGGTTTTCTTTTTCAGGATTGCTTTGGCTATTTGGGGTCATTTCTGGTTCCATACAAATTTTAGGATTGTTTGTTCTAGCTCTGTGAAGAATGCTGGTGTTATTTTGATAGGGATTACATTGAATATGTAGATTGCTTCGGGTAGTACTAACATTTTAACAGTATTTCTTCTTCCAATCCATGAGCATGGAATGTTTTTCCATTTTTTTTGTGTCTTCTTCAATTTCTTTCATAAGTTTCTGTAGTTTTCAGTGTATAGAATTTTCACCTCTTTGGTTAGGTTTATTGCTAGGTATTTTAAGGTTTTTGGTGCAATTATAAGTGGGATCAATTCCTTGATTTCTCTTTCTGCTGCTTCATTATTGGTGTATAGGAATGCTACCGATTTCTGTGCATTGATTTTATATCCTGCAACTTTGTCTAATCCATGGATCAGTTCTAGCCATTTTTTGGTGGCATCTTTTGGGTTTTCCATATAGAGTATCATGTTATCTGTGAAGAGTGAAAATTTAACTTCCTCCTTGCCAATTTGGATGTCTTCTATTTCTTTGTGTTGTCTGATTGCTGAGACTAGGACTTCCAATACTATGTTGAGTAACAGTGGTGAGAGTGGACATCCCTGTCGTGTTCCTGACCTTAGGGGGGAAGTCTCAGTTTTTCCTCATTGAGGATGATATGAGTGGTGGGTCTTTTGTATATGAACTTTATGATCTTAAGGTATGATTCTTCTATCCATATTTTCTTGAGGGTTTTATCAAGAAAGGATGCTGTATTTTGTCACATGCTTTCTCTGCATCTATTGAGAGGGTCATGTGCTTCTTGTCCTTTATCTTATTAATGGAATGTATTACACTGTTTGACTTGTGGATATTGAGCCAGCCCTGCAGCCCAGGAATAAATCCCACTCAATCGTGGTGAATAATTTTTTTAATGTATCTTTGGATCCGGTTGGCTAGTAATTTGTTGAGAATTTTTGCATCCATGTTCATCAGGAAATTTGGTCTATAGTTCTCCTTTTTAGTGGGGTCTTTGATTTTGGAATCAAGGTAATGTTGGCCTCATAGAATGAGTTTGGAAGTTTTCCTTCCATTTCTATTTTTTGGAACATCTTCAAAAGATTAGGTGTTAAGTCTTCTTTAAATGTTTGGTAGAATTTCCTTGGAAAGCCATCTGGCCCTTGACTCTCTTGTTTATTGGGAGATTTTTTATTCTAATTCAATTTCTCTACTGATTATGGGTTTGTTCAAATTTTCTATTTCTTCCTGTGTCAGTTTTGGTAGTTTTATGTTTCTAGGAATTTGTCCATTTCTTCCAGATTGCCCACTTTATTGGTGTATAATTGCTCATAATATTCTCTTATTATTGTTTGTATTTCTGCAGTGTTGGTTGTGATCTCTCTTCTTTCACTCTTGATTTTATTTGGGTCCTTTCCTTTTTCTTTTTGATCAAACTGGCTAGGGCGGTTTTGAATTTTGTTAATTTTTTCAAAGAACCAAATCCTGGTTTCATTGATCTGTTCTACTGTGTGTGTGTGTGTGTGTGTGTGTGTGTGTTTTATATAGAATTGATTTCTGCTCTAATCTGTTTTATTATTTCACATCTTCTGCTGGCTTTGGGTTGTATTTGCTGTTCTTTTTCCAGCTGTTTAAGGTGTAAGGTTAGGTTGTGTATTTGGGACCTTTCTTCCTTCTTTAGGAAGGCCTAGATTGCTATATACTTCCCTCTTATGACCACCTTTGCTGCATCCCAGAGATTTGGGACTGTGGTGTTATCATTTTCATTGGCTTCCATGTGCTTTTTAATTTCCTCTTTAATTTCTTGGTTAGCCCATTCATTCTTAAGTAGGATGTTCTTTAGTCGCCAAGTATTCGTTGTCTTTCCAAATTTTTTTCTTGTGGTTGATTTTGAGTTTCATAGCATTGTGGTCTAAAAATATGCATGGTATGATCCCAATCTTTTTGTACTTGTTGAGGGCTGATTTGTGTCCCACTATGTGATCTATTCTGGAGAATGTTCCATGTGCATGGGAGAAGAATGTGTATTCTGCTGCTTTAGGATGAAATGTTTTGAATATATCTGTTAAGTCCATCCAGCTCATTCAAAGCCATTTTTTCCTTGTTGATTTTCTGCTTAGATGATCTGTCCATTATTGTAAGTGGGGTGTCGAAGTTCCCTACTATTATGTTATTATCAATGAGTTTCTTCATGCTTGTGATTAATTGATTTATATATTTGGGTGTGCCAGGTTGAGGGCATAACTGTTTATAATTGTTAGATTTTCTTGGTGGGTAGACACATTAATTATGATATAATGCCCTTCTTCATCTCTTGTTACATTCTTTATTTTAAATCTAGATTGTCTGATATAAGAATGGCTACTGTGGCTTTCTTTTGGCGACTATTAGCATGATAGATGATTCTTCATCCCCTTACTTTCAATCTGCAGGTAGCTTTAGGTCTAAAATGGGTCTCTTTTAAGCAGCATATCTATGGGTTTTGTTTTCTTATCCATTCTGATACCCTATGTCTTTTGATTGAAACGTTTAGTACATTGACATTTACAGTGAGTACTGAAAGATATGAATTTATTGCCACTTTGTTGCCTGTAGAGTTGGAAGTTTCTGGTGATGTTCTCTGGTCCTTTTAGTCTTTGTTGCTTTTGGTGTTACTGGTTTTGTTTTGTCTTTTCTCCCCTCAAAGAGCCCCCCTTAAAATTTCTTGCAGGGCTGGTTTAGTGGTCACAAACTCCTTTAGCTTTTGTTTGTCTGGGAAACTCTTTATCTCTCCTTCTATTTTGAATGACAACTTGCTGGATAAAAAATTCTTGGCTGCATATTCTTCGAATTCAGCATGTTGAATATATCCTGCCACTCCTTTCTGGTCTGTCAAGTTCCTGTGGATAGGTCTGCTGCAAGCCTGATCCCTCTTCCTTTATATGTTAAGGACTTTTTTTTCCCTTCCTGCTTTCATGATTCTTTCCTTGTCTGTGTATTTTGTGAATTTGATTTTTTTTTAACATTTATTTATTTTTGAGAGAGAGAGACAGAGCATGAGCGGGGGAGGGGCAGAGAGAGAGAAGGAGACACAGAATCTGAAGCAGGCTTCAGGCTCTGGGCAAGCTGTCAGCACAGAGCCTGATGCGGGGCTCAAACCCACAAACTGTAAGATCATGACCTGAGCCGAGGTCGGATGCTCAACTGGCTGAGCCACCCAGGCGCCCCTGAATTTTATTTTTATATGCATTGTTGATGGTTGGTTTTTGTTGAATCTAATGGTAGTTCTCTGTGCTTCTTGGGTTTTGATGTCTGTGTCTTTCCCCAGGTTAGGAAAGTTTTCTGCTATGATTTGCTCACATAAACCTTCTACCACTTTTTCTCTCTCTTCATCTTCTGGGACCCCTATGATTCAGATGTTATTCCTTTTATGAGTCACTGAGTTCCCTAATTCTTATACCATGCTCTTTTGCCTTAGTTTTCCTCTTTTTTTCTGCTTCATTATTGTACATAATTTTATTCTCTATATCGCTGATTTGCTGCTCTGTTTCATCCATCCTTGCCTCCATGGCATCCATTCAAGATTGCATTTCAGTTATAGCATTTTTAATTTCATCCTGACTAGATTTTAGTTCTTTTATCTCCACAGAAAGGGATTCTATGCTTTTTTTCAACCCCTGCTAGTATTTTTATTATCATGATTCTAAATTCTAGTTCAGACATCTTGCTTTTATCTGTGTTGATTACATCCCTCGCTGTCATTTCTTCCTGTTCTTTCTTTTGGGGTGAATTCCTCCGTTTTGTCATTTTGGAGGAAGAAAAATAATTAATAAAATAAAGTTTAAAAAGAGCACAAAAAATCAAATAAAGGATGCTAGTTCCTAGTTTTTTTGGTCTGGTTATTGAAAGACGCTTGATAAAATAGAGAAAAAATGAAAAGAAAAGAAAAGGTTTAAAAACTAAAACATATGTACACAATAAAATAAAGTGAAATGAAGAAAGTAAGAATAAAAAAATTTTCAAAAAATATTGTAAAGATATTTTTTCCCATTTTTTGTAAAAACAGAAAATAAAAAGAAATTTTTTCTTTCTGTATCCAAGAAGAAAAGAAAAAGGGGGCGCCTGGGTGGCTCAGTTGGTTAAGCGTCCGACTTTGGCTCAGGTCATGATCTCACGGTTTGTAGGTTCGAGCCCCGTGTCGGGCTCTGTGCTCAGAGCCTGGAGCCTGCTTCGGATTCTGTGTCTCCTCTCTCTCTGCTACTCCCCCACTCATGCTCTGTCTCTCTCTCAAAAAATAAATAAACATTAAAAAAATTTTTTAAGAAAAGAAAAAGAAATAAATAAAAAATGAATAGATGGACCAGTGAACAGAGTGAAATCCAAATGAAATTACATTCAGTTTCCCCTAGAAGTCAAACTATGAAGCACTTTATAGTCCATACACTAAGCAGGCAGAGAGACTGTGGTCCTCTAGGGCTTGGTTGGTGTGGTTGGATGGGGCTTGGTGTAAGAGCTCCATTCTCCACTAGGTGGCACTGCTTACCTTACTGAGATGGATAAGTGTGGCATGCGTGGGAGAAGTGAAAATGGCTTCACTCAGCTTCCCAGTCTCTTGGCACAGGAACACTACACTCTCATCAAGTGGCAACAAAGCACCCCTCCTTTATCTCCGACTTCTGTCCACTCCCTACTTTTACACTGTGTCCAAGCCATCAGTCTTCCAGGCAGCACCTCCCACCCGAATTTTATCTCAGATGAGGCTGTTTCCAAACCCCTTACTTCTGAGGACCCTGTGGCTTGGACCTGCTCTCACCCTCTGGCAGAGGGTCTCACCAAGCAATGGCCAGGTGCCAGCCTGCTCCAGAAAAAGTGCATGCAATCCCACAGCAGCAGAGGTTCAGGGATTATGGTAAATCACAACACACAACCAATGCTGGGTTTCACCACATCCTGGCATCTTTGTTTCAATACCAGCAAACATGGCTGTTCTCTAGGGTCCACTGGGACCTTTGCCTGTGGGAAGGCCATAATGGCCTCTACCCAATACTCTCCAAGCAGGGGAACCACTTCTCTCTTTGTGGCCTGTAGACCCCTGGGACCTTGCTGCCTACTCCTGGGGATTCACCCTTCCCACCAGACCACCACCAGGTATTGAGCTGAGGAATTTCTGAGTCCCCTCTCCCCTGTTTGTAGAGTCCTAATGATATTGAAACCCTCTCCTTTCTCCTTTCTCCCTTTCTTGTTCAGTCACTTGTGGGTGTTTCCACTCTTTCTCTTTCTCTTCAGCTACTTTCAGAAGTGCTTTTCCTGTACTCTCCCCCCTTTCTCTGTCCTCTCTCCACAAAAATAGCTCCCTACTCTCTGCAGCTTCTCTCTCCCCTAGTTCACCTCTCCATGCCATGTACCTGCCAAATTCTGTGGCTCAAGTTATGCAGATTGTTGTGTTAATCCTCAGGTCAATTTTTTAGGGTGCAAATGGTTTGTGCTAATCTAGCTGCATTTTAGGGATGAGAGAAGCAGAGAATTTTCATGCTGCCCTGCCATCTTGGCCCTTCCCCCCAAGACTCTTAAATACAGAAAACAAACTGCAGGCTGCTGGAGGGGAGGTGGGTGGGGGATGGGTTAAAAGGGTGATGGGCATTAAGGAAGGCACTTTTTGGAATGAGCACTGGGCATCATATGTGAGATGAATCACTGGGTTCTACTCCTGAAGCCAAGACTATACTGTATGTTAACTAACTTGAATTTAAACAACTAAATAATAAATAAGTAAATAAATAAATAAGTAAAGATATAAAGACAGAAAGACAGACAGAAAGACCGAAAGACAGGCCAAAAAGCACCTTGGCCACCCATGTTGCACGAGCTTAAGAGTCCATCACCAAAAAGCTCGCCCAGGACCTGATGTCTCAATTGTAGTCATTTGGGGCATGGAGAAATAGGTTGTCCTGAAAGGTCTTGTATTAACCCAAGTTCATCTTGAAGAATCTGAGTAGCTTCTGTGGGTAGCACTGGGTAGACTGCCTAGCATAATCAATGTACTTTCTCAATAGCTGGTACCGAATGGATCTGTTGTTGCTCCAGGAACCACATTTAATCTTTCTGATAAGGGTTACAGAAACCACTTCAAGTGCAGAAGTATTTCAATCTTGACTATTCATGTAAGGTACCATAGCACTGCTGACAGTTCTTTGCTTTCTATATCTTACTGCAATCACCAGTTCAGAGAGTAAGTGGTCATGACCCTTATTTGGGGTGTCATCTGCACATTTTTGGCTTCCTACAAATAGCACTAATACCAACCTGCTTTAACAAATTCATGACCAAAAATGATGGTGAGCTGACAAATAAGTCTAAACATGTTTTCTTCAGCTTGAATCTCTTGGATGGCATAAAGGTTTTTAAGGGAGAATTCCATCAATGGTCCATGCATTTATCCATCCTTGGAAGCCTTTGTTTTCTGTCCTTTCCTATTGATAACAGAATTTGCTTCAATGTACAAAAGGAATCTTCATCATTTGACACTTTAACTACTCATTTTCCTTAATTCATTCAGTTCCATGCCTGTTTGAATGCAGTTTTCCCATTAGTCCTGGAAATTACCAGAGACCTGTAGTTGTCAAAATCCCTTCTATGAATCTCTTTAAAGTTGAAACACATTTGCAAGAGCATCAGAGCACAACAATAACTGTAAATGACAAAAAAAGGGGCCCAAAATGGCCATAGTTCATTACAATGTCATTGACAAGGAAATTTGGTTATTTCTCTGACACACAATGCTTCAATAGTTACATTAGGATATATCAAAATGTTAGGAATTTCTGGAACAGTTATAGCATTCACCCACACAATATAACCTATGAAGGTTTATCATCACTTTTTTGACAATGCTTTGCATATAATTTGACATTTAACCTACCAAATAAACAAGCCTAATTAGTTAAAAAGACTTCATTTAGAAGGTAAATTTTAGGAAGTGTGTCGGAAAAATCAGAGGTTTTAAAGCACATGCCTAAGTAAGATTACAGGTCATTACAAAACTTAATTATCTATTATGCCAAGGTGACAATAAGAGATTCTAAAGGCAAATGCACAGGGTTACATAGTTGTTTAAAAAAACATATCTCTTTTAATATTGAGAAGATTCAACTTTAATCAAAGACCAAATAAAGACAAAATATTAAAACCTTGTTTTTACAGGCACATTATAGATAAAGAAAAATTTCTGTTTACAATTTTGACCAGTAATCTAAGTAAACTCATTTTAACAGAGAGAAAAGCCAAATTCCAATTTTTTACTGGTGTACTTCTGATATTAAAACTCATTTATTCCAATAAGATCAACTTTATTTTTTAAATTTATGCAGTCCTTCCTTTTTCTTCGCTGTCATCTTGCATGTTGATACATACACTTATTGAGGGAAGGACATCCAGAGCACTGCATGGATCTCAGTTATTGTGGGGGATGCTGTGATGTGCCAACTAGAATCTTCACCATGAGTGAAGGACCCTCAGCTGTTGGAATGCTGCCAACAGTTCTCAATGTCAGACACCATCAGATTGCCTGGCTGAAGATAGCTGCTTTGCATGCTCTCTTCCCGGGTGGTCACATGCAATGACTGTTATGAAAGCCCATTGCTTTTGCCCCAATTTAGGATGGGTCTGAAGGGTAATCCAACTTTTGAGATTCCTCAGAGAATCAGCTTAGGCTTCTGTTGATATTGTATCACTGCTCAACTTCTCTCTCACTACCCTTTCTCTTCCCCAGGTAGTGGTCACTCCCTAGTAAACTTTTTTACACACCATTCTCCATAATCTCAGCCAGTCCTGACCAGGCACAAAATTCCTTTTCAAAGATTCACTTCTCATAAACCTTCTACAACTTTCCATTTTACATCATTCAGATTTTTTCCTAAGCTTTCCCTCTTTAGAGGAGAAAGTTTTTCCTACTTCCTTGCATATGGAATTTCCCTTATTATTTCCAGTAGGCTTTCTTTTAAGTTTACTTATTTTGAGAGAGAGAGAGAGAGAGAGAGAGAGAGAGATGAAGAAAGAGAATGAGTGGAGGAGGGGCAGACAGAGAGGGAGAAAGTGAAATCCCAAGCAGGCTCTCCACCACCAGCACAGAGCCCAACAAGGGGTTCCATCTCATGAATTTCAAGATCATGGCCTGAGCTGAAATCAAGAGGTGGATGCTTAACCAACTGAGCTACCCAGGCACCCCTCCAGTAGTATTAATTACTACTTGTTCTTGGATTACTCATAAAACTTCACAAAGCATTAGACAAAGTTTAAAGTTTTTTTTTTCTTTTCTAACAAATTTTCCAATGGAAATAACATCAACTTACTTGAGTTTTAGTAAGTATAGGCAGAATAAGTTTTATATGTTATGTTGATAACTCTAAAGTCATGTCCATTTTTAAAAAAAATCTTTTATTTATTTTTTGGGAGAGAGAGACAGAGTGTGAGCAGGGGAGGGGCAGAGGGAGAGGGAGACACAGAATCCAAAGCAGGCTCCAGGCTGCAAGCTGTCAGCACAGAGCCTGATGCGGGGCTCGAACTCACGAACTGCGAGATCATGAACTGAGCCAAAGTCGGATGCTTAACCGACTGGGCCACCCAAGTGCCCCTAAAGTCATGTCCATTTTAATTAAACCAACAACTTTAAATTAGCTTTAATACTGGATATTATCCAAGATCACAGGAAAAACATTTGGATTAGTTTCTATCTTTCTGAGTTTTAGAATGCCTAATTCTTTTTTATTAAATATATTTATTTTAATTCAAGTTAGTTACCATACAATGTAGTATTGGTTTCGGGAGTAGAACCCAGTGATTAATTGATCATTTACATATAACACCCAATGCTCACCTCAACAAGTGCCCTCATTAATGCCAATCATCCGTCTAGCCCACCCCCCACCTACCTCCCCTCCAGCAACCCTCAGTTTGTTCTCTGTATTTAAGAGTCTCTTATGGTTTGCCTCCCTGTCTGTTTTTATCTTATTTTTCCTTCCCTTTCCCTATGTTCATCTGTTGTGTTTCTTAAATTCCATATATGAGTGAAATCATATATTTGTCTTTCTCTGCCTGTCTTATTTTGCTTAGCATAATACATACTAGTTCCATACACGTTGTTGCAAATGGCAAGATTTCACTCTTTTTAATCATTGAGTAGTATTCCATTGTGTGTGTGTGTGTGTGTGTGTGTGTGTGTGTGTGTACACCACATCTTCTTTGTCCATTCATCAGTTGACGGACATTTGGGATCTTTCCATAATTTGGCTATTGTTGACAGCCTAATTCTTACAAGAACTTACATTTAAAACAACTAAATAGAACTCTTTTACAAATAAGCTTTAGCAAGACCATCTGGAGGTAGAGAAAATATTTCATATTCACAACATACTTGGAAACACATACAAGATGCAAACAAAATCTTAAAGGCTCTATTTCCAAATATCTCCCTTTTACAAGAGAAACCTAACTGCAAGACAGTATTATAATATATGGATCCATTAATTGGTAACTTTTTGAGAGGTGGGGAGAGAGAGAGAATAAGCGGGGGAAGGACAGAGAGAGGGAGACACACAATCAGAAGCAGGCTCCAGGCTCTGAGTTGTCAGTGCAGAGTCTGACGCAGGGCCACAATTCAGCAACCACAAGATCATGACATGAGCCGAAGTCCAACATTTAACTGACTGAGCCACCCAGGTGCCTCTAATTGGTCATTTTTTTCCAGAGTCTAATGAATATCATGGCTAAGCAGTGTTCCAAAAACTGATTGCCCAATTTTGGAGAATAAACCTGAAGGGCTGTATGTGGGGATCAAATCATCATTTCCCATTTTCCAATTAGGACACAGCTGGTTTTATTCAAAGATACCAAAAGCTGCAGCAACAAACAAACCAAATGAAGCCCAGAATGCCTCTGTGAGCATGGGTTTCTCTCCAAAAGTCAAGGCTTCATCAACTGAACCAAACAGCTTCCTCATCAGCCTTTTTCCCCCTGTTTTATACAAATTAACATTCAATCAAACGGAATCTTCCCCAAATAGATGGGGCTCCAGGGGGCCCTCCAGTAAACTACATACAGTAATACCCTTAAACAGCCAAGGGAAAGCTAAATTTAATGGAAAGCCTTGACAAATTCTGGTACGTACTGGGGTTACACTGTCTACTTTAATTCCCACTCTCATAGGCCAACAACATCTCTAGCAGTGAAAAAGTTTGCATAGAGGGATTGTCTCATAAAATTCAGAGAAAATTTCTATACCAATCAGTACAAGTGACTCTAGGGTCTTTCAATGAAAAACATTCCATTTTCCTGTACGATACAGCCCCAATCAATCTATTAGGCAGAGATCTTTCTAAATTAAAAGGGCTAATCTGTTGCCTTCAGTGGAGCTCTCACCTTAGTTTCCTGACTGACCTATACCCATATTCTTTATAATTTTCTTTGATATAGAAGAGGAAAAATTCCAACAATACTTCTCTAATTTAATCGAGGTGTTCAAAAATCTGACCCTTCCAATGCTGATTAAAGAGAATAAAAAGTGTAAAGCCTATAAGAATTCAGATAGATGTAGGGCGCCTGGGTGGCTCAGTGGATTGAGCATCCAACTTTGGTTATGGTCATGATCTCCTGGTTCCTGAGTTCAAGCCCCACATCAGGCTTTTTGCTGTCAGTGCAGAGCCCACTTCATATCCTCTGTCCCCACTCTCTCTCTCTCTTCCCCTTCCCTGCTCTCTCTCTCTCTTAAAAATAAATCAACATTTAAAAAATCCTCTTAACTCTGAATTAATTTCTCTGCACGCAGAGTGACCTGCTTTCACCACCTAACACTGTAATCTTACTAATCCTGCCATGTCACTACCCCTGATGAAGGTGAGTCCCATGACTGTGGGGTAATAATGTCCCATTTCATATACCACATCCTGATTTGAGACATCACATTAATTAATTCTGATCTATTTTTGTTTGTTGGTGGGTCACACTGTAAAAAAAAACAAAGATAATTTCCAGGTTGGTTATGCTGTTATCACCCAATATGAACTACTTGAGAAGAAAAATCTCCTACAGGCTAAATCAGCCCAACAAGCAGAGCCCTATGCCCTTATCAGAGCATGCCAGTTATCGAAAGGCCAAATTGCTAATATTTATACTGATAGCCAATATACCTTTGGGGTCATCCGTAAATTTGGAATGTTATAGAAACAAAGGGTTTTCTTACAACCACTGGGACCCCAATCAAAAATGTACAACATGTAGGGCACTTGGGTGGCTCAGTTGGCTAGGCATTGAACTCTTGATTTTGGTTCAGGTCATGAGCTCATGGTTCATGGGTTCGAGCCCCACATTGGGCTCTGTGCTAACAGCAATGAGCCTGCTTGGGATTCTTTCTCTCTCCCTCTCTCTCTGCCCCTCCCCAACTGGTGTGCACCCTCTGTCTGTCTCTCTCTCTCAAAATGAATTAAAAACTTTTTAAAAAAATGAATGGGGCGCCTAGGTGGCTTAGTTGGTTAAGCATCCAAGTTTGCTTCAGGTCATGACCTCACGATTTGTAAGTTCAAGCCCCGCGTTGGGCTCTGTGCTGACAGCTCAGAGCCTGGAGCCTGCTTCAGATTCTGTGTCTCCTTCTCTCTCTGCCTCTCCCCCACTCACGCTCTCTCTCTCTCTCTCAAGACTAAATAAACATTAAAAAAATGTTTTTAAAAGGACATGTAAATGACCTTCTTACTGCTATTCTCCTACCTTCTGAAATTGTTGTCATCAAAATTAAGGCTCACATTAAACAGACTACACCTAAGTACCAAGGAAATGTCCTAGCTGACTGTCATGCAGAGGCAGCAGCAACAGAATCTGTAAAAGTTGCAATTACCCACATGTGGATTAAGGCCATTCTCCAACAACAAAAAATGACCTCTTGCTGCCAGAGTTTTGCCATCCTGATGTTCCTGTGACATGACAATAGTCTGCTCCCTGATCGGAAAAATTAAGATAGGACAATGGTTGCAAATTCAATAAACGGTTAGGGCCATGGGAACCCAAGACAGCTGCTTGGTTCTTCCCAGCTCCATGGCAAATCCTTTTGTTTATTTGTTTTTACATTCCTTCATCAGCCAAGGTGTGTTCAAGATGACTCAGTTATAAGTAAACATCGGTGGGTAGACTTCTACAAAATTGCAAAAACAGTTTACCATCAACATCTAATACTGGACAAACTATTTTCCCCGCAGAGGCCTCAAACTCCTCCCTCTATATCTCTTGATTGCCCACAGCTGGAGTTCATTCAATTGCCACCTAGTATGGGTTGTCAATATGTCCTTATTATATGTATGTTTTCCAAATGGGTTGAAACCTTCCTCTGCCACAAAGCTGATGCCCTCATAGTGGCAAGGAAACTGTTAGAAAATGTTTCCTACATGGGGTATACCTTCCATAATTTCCAGTGACTGAGACATCCACTTCACTGGGAAAATCTTATAAGCTTTAATGAGTGCCATTCAAACCTTCTGGAGTTATCACTATCCATCAGGCAATGTTGAGAGAACTAATGGAATCCTAAAACTTAAAATATCTAAGCTTGCTGAAAGTACTGGACCCCCTTGGCCTAAGGTGTTGCCTCTGGCTCTGCTGACTATTTGCAGTACCCCTCTTGGAAAACATAGACTCATTCCATATGAAATAGTCACCAATAAACCAGTGTTTATTGGCTGATCCCACATTCTGCTGATCCCTTGTTATCTCATACTAATATAACCAGTGATTCTAAGTTTTTCGTATCTTATGCTAAAACCTATCACCAAAAGGTTAAAGAATCTTTCCCTGTTTCTAATTCCAATGATCCTGTTAGTCATAGTCTGGAGCCTGGTGACTGGGTATTTGGAAACATCACAAATGTTTCTCTAGAGAAAAACAGCTCTAGAGACCCATTGGAAAGGACCTTTCAAGTGCTCCTGACCACCAACACTAATTCAAAACTAGCTGTAATTGAGCCTTAGATACACATCTCACAGCTAAAGTCACCAGCTGACATCTGGTCCTATACAGATGCTGTAGACCTCCAAATAAAATCAACAAATAAGAGAAGCAGCTGACATTGAAGCAGACTGCTTCCGTCCAAGATGCTGGATCAAGACTTCATACTTTAACCATGAAATCTTTTATTCTTCACTTTTTTTCCTTTACTCTGGCATTGATCTGGAAAGATAACACGTTTATTAGTAACTCCCAGGCCACTGCTAAGGTTGGGGGGTGGGTAACGTTTTCAGGCTGCTGGATTTGTCATCAAAGATACCAGTCTTCCCATGAGACTGGAGACCTCCTAGTTCTCCCTGTGACCAATTACTCTTCTATTCTATTTGTAAATGCAAACTACAATCAACCCCCCTCTACCCCTACTGCCCCTTAAGAAGTCTCTTACCAAATTCCACTTTTGTGTGAAGAACAACCTGTGCCTTGTTTTTACCTTCCTTCAATTATAACTGTATGTACCAAATTAGGCACAAATACTTCATATAAATCTTAGTATGTTTGTACCATCACCTTCCCTTGATTATCTATGTCAGATCTGCCCCTACTCACTAAAAGATCTCACCAGCAGTAAACATCCTTGCAAGGTATTTAGAAAGACTCACTCTTTTAGGCTAGGAGATTTTCTTTCCATATGTGCTAAATGGCTCCTGGGGCATCTGGGTGGCTAGTCGGTTAAGCATCCAGCTCTTGATTTCAGCTCAGGTCATGATCTCACAGTTCATGGGTTCAAACCCCATATCGGGCTCGGCTCTGGCAGCATGGAGCCTGCTTGGGATTTTCTCTCTCTCTCTCTCTCTCTCTGCCCCTCCCCTGCTCACATTCTTTCCCTCTCTCTGTCTCTCTCTCAAAATAAATAAATAAATAAATAAATAAATAAATAAATAAATAAACTTAAAAAACAAAAACAAAAACCTAAATGGCTCCTGGCTTGAATGGGTAGACACAGCAATCCCTACAAATGAATCCATGAACAGTACCACTTTTTTTTCCCAAATTTTATCTAAATCCTAGTTAACATACACTGAAATATTGTTTCAGTAGAATTAACTGATCACTTACATACGACACCCAGTGCTCATCATAACAAGTGCCGTCCTTCATACCCATCACCCATCTAGCCCATCTCCCACCCACTGCAGTACACTTCAAAGAGAACAGTTTGTGCGCTGACAGGGTTTGTCTTTCCCTGTGAATGTTATCATTCTCCTTGGGCCTATGAACGCCTAGATAGCTAGCACACAGCAGGCAATCCCTCTTAGGCTATCTAACTCTTGTTTTCACAAGCAAACTAAGGCATCTTCTTGATCAACTTCCTTGGCTTCACATTGTCAAGACAGACCTACAAGGAGGTATTCATGACTCAGGATTTGCTTCATTTGGCAGGGCCATACTTCCCTGGGTAGGAGTAAATGTAAAGGCAAATGTGATCAGAAAGCCCTTACCTCTGGTAGACATCATAGAATTTGTGCTAAGACAATAGCTTCTGAAAAAGATCTTTAGACTCTCTAACCAAAGTTGTTCTTAATAATAAAAGAGCTCTGGGCGCCTGGGGGGCTCAGTCAGTTAAATGTCCAACTTCGGCTCAGGTCATGATCTTGCAGCTCATGAGTTTGAGCCCCACATCAGGCTCTGTGCTGACACAGAGCCTGGAGCCTGCTTCGGATTCTGTGTCTCCCCCTCCTCTCTCTCTCTGTCCCCTCCCTCACTCTTTCTCAAAAATAAACATTAACTTTTTTTTTTAATAGAAGAGCTCTTGATTATCTTCTACCTGAGCAAGGAGTTGTCTGTGCTGTGGCTAACACCACCTACTATAACTGGGTTAACACCTGCAGAAGTTGAACTCAATTAGTTAACTTCAAAGAACAAGCCACTTGGTGGCTTAAAAGGTGATTCCTTCCACAAGGACTTCCTCTGACTTATTTTGGTTGGCTTGGTGTTAGGGACAGTGGCTCCAAAGTGCACTCCAAACAATGGGTATTATCCTGCGTATAATAATCTCCCTGATATGTTGTAGTCTCTCAAAATTATGCCCTCACCGCAGTTAACAAGAAGCAACTCTTCTTCTCTCTAGGTTTCCGGGATCCCTTAGGGAGCCGCATTGCATTCTCTGATTGGTCAGCATGGAGAAAATCTCTGCAGCGGTCTCCACGGGCCCCCAACTACATTACCCAGAAGACCGCGCGCGGAGTTGAGCCAACGGAAGCATTTCCGCCGAAATTCATCGCTTATGTCGGGACTTCCGGTCTCCTCCCAGTGGTGGCTGCTTTGCTGCTCTAGGGTGTGTTCCGATTCTCCTGCGCCAGGATGGGACCAAGGTGATGGAAGAGAAATGGGCGCGTGGCAGAGAGGCGGGTTCGCAACTCGGCGACGCCGCCCGGGCTGCTCACTCCGGGGCCGGGACAGGGACTGCTGGCCCGGGTGTCTGCTCCGCTCACAGAGTCCGATGGAGGCAGCCGCGCGCAGGGACCCGGCTGAGGTAAACGCGTGGCCCCCGGGCCCTCCCCCTCCCCCCAGACCCTCCAGGCCCGAGCGCGGGGCGCCTGCTCGCGTCCTTGCGGCCCAGGTTCCGGTGTCCGGGCCGGGGAGGCGCTCTTGGGCGGGGGCTCCGTGTATGAGCGCCGGCGTGACGGAGTGCGGGAGCGGGTTACAGGGGGGCCGTCGCGTGAGGAATCGGGGGTGTAGGACCCACCCTCTGCCCTTGGGGAACAGAGGGTGTGCAGCGCAGTCACTGCTGTAGTGGCGGGCTGAGGTGTGGTACCTACGTCCTGAGGGCGCTGAGACCAGTGAAAGATCGTGAACAGGAAGACACAAGTCCAGCCTTCCAAAGCCGCTCAGAGACCCCACTGGCATGTTCTCAGGGTTGTGGTTCCCTGTTAGTCTAAATTCCATTTCCCCAGTCCTTGAGTTTGGAGATCATGGAGAAACCCAAAGCCCAGGGACTGAAATCCATGTCAGGTTTTATATATATATTACCATTTCTTGCAACCAGTGCAAACAGGTGTGGAGCGTACTATGGGAGATGTACCAAGATGTGTAAGTTCTCAGGTAAAACTGAGCTGGGGATGGTCAGGAAACCACTAGCCTTTCTTTTGTGTGCGAACAAAGAGCAGGAGTGCAGAAGTCACAACTGGTATGGCTACCTGAGAAGCTGTGTGTCTGTCTACTCTGGAAGTGGTAAGAGATATGGATCAGAGGATGGGTGGTAAGATATGTTTGGAATATTTAATGCTCTAAGGCTGAGGGCATATTTATGAATTATACTTAGAACAAATGACATTTCTATAGCCGAGAATCCTTTTAAAATCATATGAAATATTAACATGGAAATTCAATAAAGTAAAAAATCAATGGTAATCCTGTAGGAAGCTTTCTCCCATCTAAACATTTAGAGAAAATATCTTAATGAAATATAAATAAAAAATTGAAAAATAAATACTAAGAAATGTGACAAAAGAATTGAAAGAAATTGGGGCGTCTGGGTGGCTCAGTCGGTTGAGCATCCTACAACGGCTCAGGTCATCTCATGGTTCATGACTTAGAGCCCCCTCATTGGGCTCTGTGTTGACAGCTCAGAGCCTGGAGCCTGCTTTGGATTCAGTGTCTCCCTCTCTCTCTGCCCCTCCCTGCCTCACGCTCTATCACTCTCTCCCAAAAATAAACACTAAAAGCTTTTTTTAAAAAAATTGAAAGAAACCTAAAAACTTATGGGAATTGTGAAAAGCAGACCTAAATAAAAATAGATATAAGCCATTTTTGATATAGGAAGATTAGATATTATAAATAAAATTACTAAAAGACAATTCAAACAAAAATGCTAATATTCCTGAGATTATTAAGTAAAATTGGGAGCCCAGAAATAAACCCACACTTATCTGATTAATCTATGACAAAGGAGGCAAGAACGTAGTATGGGGAAAAGACAGTCTCTTCAATCAATGGTATTGAAAATGGACACCTACATGCAAAAGAATGAACCTGAACCACGTTCTTTCACCATACAGAAACATAAACTCAAAATGGATTAAAGACCTAAACAGAGAACAAATCAGGAGACTATAGATGCTGGAGAGGATGTGGAGAAATGGGAACCCTCTTGCACTGTTGGTGGGAATGCAAATTGGTGCAGCCGCTCTGGAAAGCAATGTGGAGGTTCCTCAGAAAATTAAAAATAGACCTACCCTATGACCCAGCAATAGCACTGCTAGGAATTTACCCAAGGGATACAGAAGTACTGATGCATAGGGGCACTTGTACCCCAATGTTTATAGCAGCACTCTCAACAATAGCCAAATTATGGAAAGAGCCTAAATGTCCATCAACTGATGAATGGATAAAGAAATTGTGGTTTATATACACAATGGAATACTATGTGGCAATGAGAAAGAATGAAATATGGCCTTTTGTAGCAACGTGGATGGAACTGGAGAGTGTGATGCTAAGTGAAATCAGCCATACAGAGAAAGACAGATACCATATGGTTTCACTCTTATGTGGATCCTGAGAAACTTAACAGAATCCCATGGGGGAGGGGAAGGAAAAAAAAAAAAAAGAGGTTAGAGTGGGAGACAGCCAAAGCGTAAGAGACTGTTAAAAACTGAGAACAAACTGAGGGTTGATGGGGGGTGGGAGGGAGGAAAGGGTGGGTGATGGGTATTGAGGAGGGCACCTTTTGGGATGAACACTGGGTGTTGTATGGAAACCAATTTGACAATAAACTTCATATATTGAAAAAAAAAAAAAAAAAAAAAAGACCTAAACAGAAGACCTGAAATCATGAAACTACTAAAGGAAAACAGGCAGTAATCTCGTGTACATTGACCTCAGCAATACTTTTCTGAATATGTCTCTGTAGATGAGGAAAACAAAAGCAAAAATAAATAGGACTAAAACTAAAAACCTTTTGCATAGCAAAGGAAACCATCAACAAAAATGCAAAGTCAAGCTACTGAATCAGAAAAGACATTTGCTAATGATATATCCAATAAGGAGTTAATATCCAAAATTTGTAAAGAACTCACATAGCTCAACACCAAAAAGCTCCAAATCAATTAAAAATTTCCAGAAGACCTGAATGGAAAGTTTTCCAAGAAGACATACAGATGGCATGGGGCACCTGGATGGCTCAGTTGGTTAGGCATCTGACTACGGCTCGGGTCATGATCTCACAGTTCGTGTATTCGAGCCTCGCGTTGGGCTCTGTGCTGACAGTGCAGAGCCTAGAGCCTGTTTTGGATTCTGTGTCTCCTCTCTTTCTGCCTTCCCTCCCTTGCTCACACTCTCTCTCTCAAAAATAAATAAACATTAAAAAATTTAAAAAGTAGACATACAGATGACAAACAGACACATGAAAAGATGTTCAATATCACTCATCATCGGGGAAATGCAAATCAAAACCACAATGAGACATCACCTCACACCAGTCAGAATGGCTAGTATCAAAAAGACAAGAAGCAAGTGTTGGTGAAGATATGGAGAAAAGGGAACGCTCCTGCAGTTAATGGGAATGTAAGTCGGTGAAGCTACTCTGGAAAGCAATATGGAGGTTCCTTGGAAAACTGAAAATAGAACGATACAATCCAATAGTTCCACTTCTGGATATTTACCTGAAGAAAACAAAAGCACTAATTCAAAAAGATCTGTGCATCCCTGCATTTACTGCAGCATCATTTACAATAGACAAGATATGGAAGTAACTAAAGTGTCCATTGATAGATGAATGGATAAAGATGTGGTATATATACACAATGGACTATTACTCAGCCATAAAAAAAAAATGGAATCTTGCCATTCACGACAGTGTGTATGGATGTAGAGGGCATTATGCCAAGTGAAATAAGTCAAAGAAGGACAACTACCATATGATTTCACTTATGTGTGGGATCTAAAAAACAATACAACAAAGGAGAGAAACTGAATCATGGAAAACTAGTGGTTGCCAGGGAGGAAGGAGAAGAGGGATTTGCAAAATAGTTGAGGGGGATTGATTAGTACAAACTTCTCATTGTAAAATAAGGAAGTCAGAGACATGAAAATACAGCATGGGGAATACAGTCAATAATATTGTAATGACTTCGAATGGTGACAGATGATAACTACACTTATGGTGAGCGTTTCATGATGTATGTGTCAAATCACTATGTTGTACCTCTAATATATTACATGTCAACTATACCTCAATTAAAAAAAATTTTTTTTGGGGCGCCTGGGTGGCGCAGTCGGTTGGGCGTCCGACTTCAGCCAGGTCACGATCTCGCAGTCCGTGAGTTCGAGCCCCGCGTCAGGCTCTGGGCTGATGGCTCAGAGCCTGGAGCCTGTTTCCGATTCTGTGTCTCCCTCTCTCTCTGCCCCTCCCCCGTTCATGCTCTGTCTCTCTCTGTCCCAAAAATAAATAAATGTTGAAAAAAAAAAAAAATTAAAAAAAAAAATTTTTTTTAATGTATTTTAATGGGTAGTAAATGGGGATACCTGGGTGGCTCAGTTGGCTAAGCGTCTGACTCTTGATTTCAGCTCAGGTCATGATCTCACCTCATGGTTGGTAGCTTCAAGCCCTATGTCAGGCTTCGGGCTGACAGCACAGAACCTGCTTGGGGTGCCCTTCCCCTGCTTTCTCTCTCTCTCAAAATACATAAATAGTAAATGTAACTTTATTGAGAAACCTTACATTTATATCTAGAAACTTATTCTAGAAGGAAAACCAGAATGGGTTAGTGGTACACAGTATACAGCCTGGGAACACCTCTGACCTCTACATACTGGTAAACGTTTAGAGACATACACGTATTAAATTTGATTATCAATTTGTAGAGAAAATAATGAAATAAATATTAAGATGGATTTTGCAAATGAGAAGGAAAAAATATCAGTTTATATCTCAGTTCAAATAGAAAATTAACCTAACCTAACCTAACCTAACCGCCAATCCTAACATGAAAACAAAAAGCCTAAGATTATTTAAAAAATTTTTAAACAAAACTGCACTTGAAATGTTCAAGTCATGGGATGCCTGGGTGGCCAGTCGGTTAAGTGTCTGACTTAAGCTCAGTTCATGGTCTCACCATTGGTGAGTTCAAGTCCCACGTCAGGCCCTGTGCTGACAGCTCAGAGGCTGGAGCCTGCTTTGGATTCTGTATCTCCCTCTGTCTCGGCCCCTCCCCTGCTCACACTCTGTCTCTCTCTCTAAAATAAATAAACATTTAAAAAATTGTTTTAAATGTCCAAGTCGTTACAAAACAAGATCTCAATTTAAAGCCACAAAATATGCTTTTCACTTTTTAAAAATAAAAATATATGCAAAATACAAAAATACAACTAAAAAATTAATCACAAAAATAACACAGAATGTAAAACAGAACTGATATTTTCAGTATTCACACAAGCCATAAAATATTAGGCAAAAATTTAAAACAATTTTTTGTGGAAACTATCCAATATATGGAGATACACACACACACACACACACACACACACACACACACCTACACAAAAATTTCATTTTGATTTCATTTTGATTTAAAAACTTCCCTTTAACCCATTCAGAGCTAAAGTAGACTGAAAATTTTAAATGTTTCAAAAACATCCTAATTGTAGAAAACTTATAGAATACTTAATACTTTATCACTTACACTTTTACCAGCCACATTTCACTGAATTTTTAAAAAATGTATTTGGAAGCTTTTCAGTGCACTCAAATGAATATTCATTAAAATAAGAATGCTTTTTGTTTTTCCAACTATCATCTGTTGTTTACATCATATTAAACAATATAAATTTTAAATAAAACCTGCATTGAATTTTTAGGAAAGAAAAAAAGTGATCCTTAACGAACCCAGAAGGTAACTATGAAAAGAATCTCTGGTGTGGAATAACACACCTTTATAATAGTACTCATCATTTTGCATTTAAGCATCATGAATTTGTTTTAAGAGGGTGTGAGGAGAATTAATTCAGCAGTTAGGGCAAGTAGAGGTCCAGAAGAAGAGCTCTCCCAGTATATATGAAAATGAATCAAAATATTTCTGTGATAATCCACCAATTGACAAGCATGCTCTTGGCTTCAGTTATAAAGTGATTCAGAAGAGAAAATAAACTAGGTCATATATAGATGGATTAGTCAAAGTTCTACAGTAAACATTGATTTATGGGGCACTCTATAGAACAAACAAAACTAGGGTATTACTAATGCAATATAAATGCCAATAAATCAGAGTTAAGCACAGTGAGAGAACTGTGAAAAGGAAAGTTATGGAAATATTCATATTAAAAACTTGATATAAAACATCATATACAAGCTCAAAGTCCTATGGGATTCCAGCATGATTAAGTGCTCAGGGTTTTGTTACGTTTATTGATGCTCCCAGGAGCTCAAGTAAACCCCATCATCGCTTCTATGTCATAGTCAGCAAACAGGCTCAGGGGGCCCTAGCTAGTTGCTCAGATATTCCTAGCTGGGGAATCCACACCAAGACCTTGGTATTGTGCAGACCCTCCTCCCTACAGGTGGGTTTTGGGGACTGATTTGGATCAGGGGCTTCTGGGCTTCTGAGACACCCCATTTCTTTCCAGCACACACGTGGGAGCATAGGCATCTGGTGGTAACTGGGACAGCTACAGGTGCCTGGCTCTAGGATGCCCCCTACAGATGGAGCTATACAGGAATGGACACAGCTCTTCACATCTTCCAAAGGACCAGGGGTGGGGCAGCTCCTAATCCCCATTATACATAAAAGAAAACTGAGGCCCCCAATGGGCACATTTGCCTGTGGGTCTTTATTATGGCCAGGAATCCAAGAATTAAACATAGGCAGCTTGGACCAGGACCTGGGGAGTGTGATCAATGACCTCTACATCACCACCACTCCACCCTCCACCCCGCCAGGTTTTGGGACTCAAAGTAAAGTCTAACCCAGCCCATCCTGATGTAATGTTATCGCCCACCTGCTCCAGCCCACCAACCAATGGTCACCGATGGTGATAAAGCAGGAAAATGGGTAAACCACTACAAAGAAAGGCTTTATTGTATTCCTCAATGACTGGACTTAAGAATGTGATGGAGAATATGTTAATGCAGAAAAAATTTAAAAGGGTACAGCATAAGTGTCCATCCCATTGTGAATTGTGCACACACACACTTGTTTCACTGTCCTGTTTCTTAAAGGAAATAGTCAAAGCTCAAAGAATAGGAAAAAGATATGTGCAGACATGTTACCAAAGATGTAGATAGCAAATGAACGTTGGAAAAAATGCCCATTGTGAATCCTTACAGAAATGCAATTTAAGCAGAAAGTGAGAGAACACTAAAAACTTATTAAAAGGACTAAAATTAAAATGATTGTCCAAACAGAGGAAATGGAACTCTGAGACACTGCTGGGAAGATGCACAATGTAGAATCAAAAGTAAAACATTTACCTACCCTGTGACCCAGACATTACACTCTAAGTTACTGACAGAAGATCAAGGAAACATACATTCACATAGAGAGCACTAATGTTTATACTAGCCTTATCTTCAGTAGTCAAAATCTAGAAAAAAAGAAAATCCTCGTACACTGATAAATGGATAAACTGGTATATCCAAAAATATTACTCGGCAAAAACGAATAAAACCCACTACTCACATAGCATCATTGAGGAGTCTCAAAGTAATTGTGACACATAAATTCCAAACATAAACTCAATCTGTCTATTGTAGGAGAAACAAATGGTTACCTACAGAGGTGGGAGATGCAAGGATTATAAAACGACCTAAGTAAACATACTGTGACAGATATGGTTATTATCAAGACTATGATGATGGCTTTAGACGTTCAGAACTATGTCAAAACTTATAAAATTATACTTTAAATATATGCAGGTTAGTACATGTAGGCTGTATCTTGAATAAAGCTCAAGATAGATTGTCCCACTCTTTTTGGAAAACAGGTTTGGCAACCTGTTTGGCACACTGACTCCACCAATCTTCCCCACGCCTATGGGGGTATCACCTCAGTGGCAGCAAATGTGGAGAACAGTGAAGAATATTTCCATACAAGTCAACAGGAATGCTCCACATCCCAGGAATATAGATCCTCCTTTATCTTTTTTTTCTTTTCCTGTCTGTGTGATAACGGCTTTGAGGCAAACATCACAGAATCCACAAAACCTTTTGATTTTAATTTTTATTTTTTTCTCTGACAATTACTTTAGCTACATAAGATAAATGTGCCCGGAGGTCCTGAGATTTGTGTACACACTGATCCTGCAAAGTCATGGTCACAGAAACTTTCCTGGACACATTTTTAGAAGAGGCACGTTCCATCAAGTTGGCTGCAGTTTCCTCCACTCCCTATTAAGCCAGTGTTTTTTATGAATTATGGTTTCCCCAGATGCCTGTGGTCTTACAACCAGTGACCCTGGCCCAATGGATTGTGGACATCAGGGCACATGGCTGTTTGCAGAGCTGTGGAAGAAAACACCTCATCAGTACTGACATCCCCTGTGATAGCTCCTCTGAGTAAGTGAAAAATTCATGCTGCTTTCAAAAGCCTCTGAGGGTCTCACACTTGTCCCCTGCTTGGGGTCATCACTGAGACTCCTAAAACACAAAGCATCCAGACCTCAAATGAAAACGAAAAAGCCCTGCAGTTTTTCAGAGGTTGTGGGGCAGTGATACAGATTTGGTCAAGGCTGGCAAGCTACTTTCTGCCATCATCCTCTCCCTCCTCAGGCATGGACAATTTGAGACTCCTAAAAAGTTCACCCTCTGATGGCTGTTGAGCCCAAATCTGTTTATAAACTACCCCACAGAGTAAGCAGAACATTCAAGATTAAAAAGGATTTAAAAAGTAAGGCCCTGAGGGGCACGTGGGTGGCTCAGTTGGTTCAGCGTCTGACTTTGGCTCAGCTCATGATCTTATGGTTTGTGGATTTGAGCCCCACATAGGGCTCTGTGCTGACAGCTCAGAGCCTGGAACCTGCTCCAGATTCTCTCTCTCTTGGCCCTCTCCCACTCGTGTGTGCTCTCTCTGAAAAATAAACATTAAAAAAAAAGGGCCTTGATTATTGTTTAAGCCAAAGCAATGTGCAGCAGACCACTCTCAAGTTTGTGACTTGGAAACTGGAAAAACATCTCACAAGTATCACAGGAGACCATCATGTCCCTGAAAAAGGTAGTTATTCTCTGTAAGCTGCCAGCCAAACTCATATTCTCTGGGTCATCAATGATTCAGGTTCAGGCCGAAGGTAGTCAAGGAGATGGGGAAGCTGACCCCTAAGGGCTCAGGTTACTCTTAATTTGCTCCAATTCATGAGAACAAAGGTCAGCCTCCCTGAACACACTGGTGGTGAACTAATGCACACCTTGGGGACCTGCCAGGCGGTAGAGGAGAACAGGCTTTGGGCACAAGATCTAGCTGTGACCTAAATCTGGAAAGAGCCCTGAACAGTATGGAAAGTGCAACATATTTACACAAGCTTAGGGTGTCACTGAAACTTACAAGGGATCTCCCACTGAGCATGTTTAGATGTCTGAGATTCAGTCCAGATAGAGGACTCCTCAAAGCTCCCTCCAGAGTTATTACAGTGGATAGGAAATTGAACATTCTCCGCACACCTAAGGCCTTTCTCTAGTGTGAACTCTCTGATGTTGAGAGAGTGTAGATTTTCGTGTAAAAAATTTCCCACATTCACTGCACTCATAAGGCCTTTCTCCAGTGTGACCTCTCCGGTGTTGACTGAATTGGGAACTGTCCCTGAAGGATTTTCCACATTCGCTGCACTCATAAGGCCTTTCTCCAGTGTGAACTCTCTGATGATAACGTAGCTTGGAGCTAGAGATAAAAGATTTCCCACATTCACTACACCCATAAGGCCTGTCTCCTGCATGAACTCTCTGATGATAACGAAGAGTGGAACTGGAAGTAAAAGACTTCCCACATTCACTGCATTCGTAAGGCCTTTTCCCTGCATGAACTCTCTGATGGTAAGAGAGGGTAGCGCTACTGGTAAAAGACTTCCCACACTCACTGCACACATAAGGTCTTTCTCCTGTGTGAACTCTCTGGTGTCGAATCAGTATGGAGCTGTTGGTAAAAGATTTCCCACATTCACTGCACTGATAAGGCTTTTCTCCTCTATGAACTCTATGATGATAACCAAGGCCAGAGATAGATGTAAAGGATTTCCCACAAGCACTACACTCATAAGACCGTTCACTATTATGAATTCTCTGGTGTATTGACAGGGAAGATTTTTGGCTAAAAGTCTTCCCACATTCACTGCACTCATAAGGCCTTTCTCCCGTGTGAGTTCTCCGGTGTTTATTGAATTGTGATCTATCCTTAAAGGATTTCCCACATTCGCTGCACTCATAAGGTCTTTCTCCACTGTGCACTCTGTGATGATAACGAAGGCTGGCACTAAAGGTAAAAGATTTCCCACATTCACTGCACTTGTAAGGCCTCTCTCCCGTGTGAACTCTCTGATGGTAACGGAGGGTAGAACTGGAGGTAAAAGATTTCCCACATTCACTGCACTCATATGGCCTTTTACCTTCATGAACTCTTTGATGGTAACAAAGTGTGGAGCTACAGGTAAAAGATTTCCCACATTCATTGCACACATACGGTTTTTCTCCTGTGTGAACTCTCTGGTGTTGAATCAGGGTCCACCTATTATTAAAAGATTTCCCACATTCACTACACTTGTAAGGCCTTTCTCCTGTGTGAACTCTCTGATGTAAAATAAGGTTATTTCTTCGGATAAAGGATTTCCCACACTCACTACACTCGTAAGGCCTTTCTCCAGAATGAACTCTATGATGATAATGGAGGTCAGATCTAGAAATAAAAGATTTCCCACATTCGTTACACTCATAAGGCCTTTCTCCAGTGTGAACTCTCTGGTGATAACGGAGGGCAGAGCTAGTAGTAAAAGATCTCCCACATTCACTGCACTCATAAGGCCTCTCTCCAAGGTGACCTCGATGATGATACTGGAGGGTGGAGCTACAGGTAAAAGATTTCCCACATTTATTGCACACATACGGCTTTTCTCCTGTGTGAATTCTCCGGTGTCGAATGAGCGTCCACCTATTGTTAAAAGATTTCCCACATTCACTACACTCATAAGGTCTTTCTCCAGTGTGAACTCTGTGGTGATAACGCAGGCTGGAACTAAAGGTAAAAGATTTCCCACATTCACTACACTCATAAGGTCTTTCACCTGAGTGAACTCTTAGGTGTATAATGAGGTTATTTCTTCGGGTAAAGGACTTGCCACATTCACTGCACTCATAAGGCCTCTCCCCAGTGTGAACCCTGTGATGATAACGGAGAGCAGTACGAGTGATAAAGGATTTCCCACATTCACTGCATTCATAAGGCCTTTCTCCAGAATGAACTCTCTGATGATAACGGAGGTCAGACCTAGAGATAAAAGACTTCCCACATTCACTGCACTCATAGGGCCTTTCCCCTGTGTGAGATCTCTGATGATAACTTAGGGCAGAGATAGAGGTAAAAGATTTTGCACAGTCACCACACTTATAAGGCCTTTCTCCAGTTTGAACTCTACATGGAATCAACACTGAGCTCTGACTAAAAGATTTTGCACATTCACCACACATATAACTGTTTTCTCCACCGTGCCATCGCTGGGGATGAATGAGAACGGATTTGTGGCTTAAGGATTTCCCACATTTGCTGCACTTGTATTGCCTGGATCCGGAGTGAGTCTTTCCATGTTGACTGAGGGTTGAGCTTTGCCGAAGGGATTTTCCACATTCATCAAACTCGTGATGCCTTTTTCCAGTATGCAATCTCTGGTGGATAACAAATGAAGATTTGTACCTGAATGTTTTCCCACATTCACTGCACACAAAACACTGGTCCTGAGAAAGCGTGTGTTTCGGACCGAAGGCTTTCTTGCATTCTCCCCAGGTGTAATGACTTTTCCTGCTCTGTATAGTTGCCCTGCACTGGCTGATTGTGTTTGGCTTTTCTCCAGTATGAATGGCCCCTTGTTGCAGATGCCCCGAGCCAGGCAGGAAGTCTTTCTCAATCTCTCCACAGGTAAAGGGCTTTCCTGAATCATGGAATCCACAGCTCTTCACAAAAGAGGTCCTGTCCACACTGCTTCTGAATGGTTTCTCTCCCGTGTGCTGCTCTGGCTGCTGCTGAAAGTTTACGCCGAAATAAAATCGTTTTGCGCATGCCCCACACCTCAACAGTTTCTGGCTGCTTGGCTTTCCCTGGTGCTCACCCAGGCGGAAAACATCTCTCAAGACCGGACCGCACATGTCACAAGGGTGGGTCTTCCGGGAAGACAGAGCTGCCTTGGGCGTGCTGGCCTGTGACACACCTACAGAAACGCTCTGTTCAAGGGGTGCCTCCGCATCCTCTGCTCCACAGCAGCAACCTGAACGCAAAGAAACTCTCATGAAATACATGGTGACTACAGTGAGGGGTAAGCCCGTCACTCATATGCACCTGTCTCGTGTAGGCACAAGTTTATGGGATGCTTTTCCAGACACAGGAGTTGGAATTCAGTTGTGCATTACTGGGATCCTAAGGTCACAGACTGGTGGATAACCCACCAGGGAAGGAAACAAAGACAGCATATGAGACAAGGAAGAGAGATGAGGACTACAACTCGTTTCTGTGCCAACGGTTTTTGGCAGGACCTTTGCCACTGCTGATGAGATGCTGAGTAGAAGCATGCATCCAAGCCCACTAAAATCCAGCTGCAACAGATTAGCTGCTGTTCCATGTCATTGTAAGGACACGTGAATATCTCATGGCTAATGCTAGAGCACACAGAAAGAACACTGAGAGAAGTGGGTGAGATGAGGAGTCAGAGAGGTGATGATCATCACTGCACTAAAGTCATAGTAGAAACGATGAGAAGAACCAAGAAATTGGCAAAGTGTCAAACCAGAGAAGAAAAAGGTAGTAATGAAGTGCGGCCAGTGGAAATGACATGAAAAGTGGGGGTGAATAAAGACAGGTTTCTGGTGTAATCTGAGCACATCCCTGATGGCACATTCTCTCCAGCCATTCACCAGGACCAGCCCATCCCTTCTCCCGCTGAGTCCACCTTGCCACATCTGGAGTCATGTCCATCCTGTAAGCCCTGTAAGTCCATCTTCTCTGTAAGCCCTGAGCAACTACATGGGACATGGATGATACAAGTCCTAAGGGAAAAACAGGACAAATGAATAGCCAGCCCTGTCCCAGGGCTGTCCACACAAGAGGCCTAGAAAAAAGAGCAAGGTAGATGATGTCAGCATGACAGCAGAGGAAACCAGCCTTTGACCTTAGCAGGCTTAGGAGTCCAATTAAGAGGGGCGGCTGGCTATCAACAATATCCAAATTATGGAAAGAACCCAATGTCCTTCGACTAATGAAAGATGATGTGGCATGTGTACGTATGTACATACGTGTGTACACACACACACAGAGAGGAATATTACTCAGTGATCAAAAGGAATGCAATCTTGCCATTTGCAATAATGTGGTTGGAACTAGAGTATATTATGCTAAGTGAAATAAGTCAGAGAAAGACAAATATTCTGTGATTTCATTCATATGTGGAATTTAAGAAACAAAACAGATGAACATAGGGGAAGGGAAGGAAAAATAAATAAGATAAAAACAGAGAGGGAGACAACCATAAGAGACTCTTAAATACAAAGAACAAACTGAGGGTTGCTGGAGGAGAGGTGGGCGAAGGGTGGACTAAATGGGTGATGGGCATTAAGGAGGATGCTTGCTGGGATGAGCACTGAGTGTTATATGTAAGTGATAAATCACTAAATTCTACCCTTGAAACCATTATTACACTACATGTTAACAACCTTGGACTTAAATGAAATTTTTAAAACATTTTTAACAAGAGGGGCACCTGGGTGGCTCAGTTGGTTAAGCATCCGACTCCTGATTTCAGCTCAGGTCATGATCTCACAGTTCATGGGACTGAGCCCCACGTTGGGCTCTGCACTGACAGCGTGGAGCCTGCAGGGGATTCTCTCTCTACCTCTCTCTCTGCCCTTCCCCTTCTTGCTTTCTCTAACACATTAAAAAAATATTAAAAAAGAGTCCAATTAAGACACAACAGCAACACAAGGGAGCACACTAAAAGGATCGATGGGGACACTGGCTTAGTGAAGACACCTGGAGAGACAGAAAATAAGGGTGGGCACTATATGTGTCAGCCAAAGGGGTGATGCCACTGCATTCTGCAGTGGCCTACTCTACAGGGGACCCCAGCAGCCACTGCTGCGAACCTCAACAAGTCCCACTACAGCTGTGGACTATCACAGGTTACACAGCAGAAGTGTCCAGGTGTTTGTAGACATGGACCCCAGATGTCTGCTGTACAGAAGACCCTGGCAGCTTCTGCACTAACATGACCGACCATGGGGACCTGCCAGGGAATAATAACTGAGCTGCCCCCTCTGCCAAAAAAGGAGCTACTGCTCCACCCCGGGGAGCAGAGCTGGCACTCACATCAAACCCACACACACCCTGGACCCAAGAGATGCAACTGCTCCGTGGTTGCCCATATTCCATAACCTGACTCCATGGCTGTCACCTGAGTGCCCAAGCCTCAAGTACCAAAGCCATGGCCACTGTGGGCTAGCCAGCTCCTCAAAACCCAGAGACACTGTCTAAATGTACGATGCTCCTGTCACAGGTTCCATCAATGCTCAGTGTCCAGCCGCATCTCACATAGCACACTCAACACTGCTGCAGACTATTTGGCATCTGGGACCCTAGAACTGCTAATGCTCTGTGTCAGTTCACACCCTAGAAACCAGACCTGTACCTGCTCCGCAGGTGCCTGCACATCAGACACCAATGCTACCACCACCACGAAGACACCCAAGAGCTGGACTGGGCATCAAGATGGTAACCCCATGGCCAAAATACTTCCTGTGGGAGAAAGTGTTTCTCTACTACTGTGGACACACAGAGCCTTAGCTATTGAGGACTCCTGCAGTCTTTGCTAACATTGATCTCAGATGACAGAGCTGCAGACACTAAGCCTCTTGGCCATCTTGTAGTGGGAACTGCCACACACAGGTAAAGATCTTCCCCACTAAAACCTTTCTGTAAAGTCTAGAAGTGACTACTCCATGAAATGTACAGACATCAATGCAAGGCTACAAGAAACACAAAAAAATCAAGGAAACAGAACACCCCCAAAGGAACACAGTAATTTATCCATCACCCTAACAAAATGCAGATCTATGAACTGTCAAAGAATTCAAAATAATTGTCTTAAGGGAGTTCACTGAGCTACAAGAAAATACAATTTAATGAAATAAGGAAAACAATTACAAAAGATTTTCAACAGACAGATACAAAAATATAAAAAAGAACCAAATTACGGCATACTATATTGTACACCTGAAACAAATATAACACTGTATGTTAACTATACTGGAATTTAAATTTAATAATAAAAAAAGTTATGGTGAAGAACACAATGAATGAAACAAACAAAAAAACACAAAAGAGAATCAGCAGCCAACCTGTTCAATCAAAAGAATGAATCTGAAAAGAAAAAAAAAATCTGAAACTGAAGATACTTTTGAAATTATTCAAATTAGAAAAAAGACAACAAAAAAAATGAATAAGGAAAGTCTGTGTGGATTATACGTCATAAAACAATATTTGCATTATGGTGGTCCTGAAGGAGAAGACAGACAGACAGACAGAAAGGGACAGAAATCTGATTTAAACAGTCACAGATTATAAAATAATGGATGAAAACTTCCCAGATCTGGGGACAGACATGAACATACAGGTATATGATGCTCATAAGTCCCCAAAAAGATTCAAACCAAAGAGGACTTTACCAAGACACATTACAGGGGCACCTGGTTGGCTCAGTCAGAAAAGCATGAGACTCTTGATCTTGGGGTCATGAGTTCAAGACACATGTTGGATACAGAGATTACTTAAAAATAAAATCTTTAAAAAAAAAAAAAGAAAAAAGAAAAAAAGACGACACATTACAGTGACCCTTAAGAACAACATGGGTTCAAACTGTGCGGATTAATTTACAAGCAGACTTTTTCCAGTAAATACAGTAAAATACTATAAATGTATTTACTCTTCCTTATGATTTTAGCACATTCTTTTCTCTAGCTTACTTTATTGTAAGAATACAGTAGATGTATAATGTACAAAATATAGGTTAATTTATGTTATTAGTAAGGCTTTGGTGAAGAGTAGGCTAACAGTAACCAAGTTCTGGGAGAAGTCAAAAGTTATACATGGATTTTTGGCTGCATGGGGGTTAGCGCCCCTAACCCCTGTGTTGTTCAAAGGTCAAATATATGGGGCACCTGGGTGGCTTCGGTTAAGAAGGCTCAGGTCATGATCTCACAGTTTGTGAGTTCAAGTCCCGTATCAGGTGAGCTGGAGCCCTGCTTCAGGTGAGCATGAACCCCAGGTGAGCCCCAATTCTCTCTCCCTCTCTCTCTCTATGCCCCTCGTAGGATTCTCTCTTTCTCTCTGCCCCTTGCTCACTTGTGCCTTCTCACTCTTAAAAAAAAAAAAAAAAAAAAAAAAAGTCAACTATATAATATCGAAATATAATGACAGAGAATTTGAAAGCTGTGGGAAGAGAACTTACACAAGGGAACCCCCCCAACCTCCATTAGGGTATGAGTAGTGTTCTTAGCTGTAACACTGAATACTAGGAGAGTGGCATGGTGTGTTCTATAAATGCTGAAACAAAGAAACTGCAAACCAAAAATACTTTACTAGCAAAGTTGTCATTCAGAAATAAAGAAGAACTGCTTTCCCAGACAAACAGAAGCTAAGGGAGTTCATCACCACTTGATGTACCCTACAGAAGATGCTACAACAGTTCTTCAAGCTGAAATGAAAGTATGCTAATTAGTAACATGAAAATAGAGAATACACTGGCAAATGCAATTATATAGTCATAGTCAAAATACAGGAGTCCCTCATCCATTTCACTTTCCATGGTTTCACTTACCCATGGTCAACCATGGTCCAAAAGCAAATGGGGGCACCTAGGTAGTGCAGTCAGTTAAGCGTCTCTTCATCTCGGCTCAGGTCATGATCTCACAGTTTGTGAGTTTAAGCCCTGCATTGGATTCTGTGCTGACAGTACGGAGCCTGCTTGGGATTCTGTCTCTCCCTCTATCTGCCCCTCCCCATTTATGCTCTCTATCTCTCAAAATAAATAAACTTAAAAAAAAAGTTGCAAAAGTAAATGATCCTCCTTCATTATAACAGTTCAGAGGGTCTCTAGTAGCCTAATGCTATGTCACAATGCCTATATCATTCACCTCACTTTATCTCATCATTCTTGATGAGGCATTCTTTTTTTCGTTAAGTTTATTTATTGAGAGAGAGAGAGAGAGAGAGAGAGAGAGAGAGCACGCACACATGTGAGTGGGGGGAGGGACAGAAAGAGAATCCCAATCAGGTTCTGTGCTGTCAGTGTGGATCTCAATGTGGGGCACAAACCCACAAACCATGAGATCACAACGTGAATCAAGAGTCAGACGCTCAGACTTGAGCCACCCAGCTGCCCCGAGATTATTTATGTAAGCCTCATGGTAACCACAAAGCAAAAACCTATAGGAGACACAAAAGAGAAAGGAATGGAAGCATAAGACCACGGGAAATCATCAGATCACCAAGGAAGACAGCAAAAGATGAAGAAGAAAGATACTACAAGACTCTGAGACGATAATTAACATGGCAACAGTAGGTCCTAATAGAATTCTCAATCAAAAGACAGAGTGGCTGAACTCAAAACAAAACATGACCCAACTATATGCTGCCAACACTAGAGTAACTTCAGCCTTAAGGACACACAGAAGCTGAAAGTGAAGGAATTGAGAAAGATAGTCCACACAAATAGAAACCAAAACAGAATAGGGGTAGCTATACTTATAGGAGATACAACAGACTTTAAGTTAACAACTGTCAAGAGACAAAGAAGGTTTTACATAATGATAAAGGAATGAAATCCTAAAGAGAATGCACGAATTTTATGTATATATGCATCACACATCAAAGCATCTAAATTAAGTATTAAGCAAATTCGACTAGATCTGAAGACAGAAAAGACAGCAATCAGATTTTAATTATCAATATCCCCCTTTCAACAATAGGCAGATATCCAGACAAAAAATACTAATAAGGATATATCTGAATTGAACATTCTCGTCCAAATGGATGGAAAAGACATATATAGAACATTCCATTTCACTATAGCAGCATACACACTCTCAAGTGACACAGAATATTCTCTAAGATAAATCACATGTCAAACAAGTCTTAACAAATTTCAGAAGACTGAAATTCTGTCAAGTACCTTTTCCTAACAATGGATGAAACTAGAAATCAGTAACATGAGGAAACTTAACAATTCAAATATGTGGACATTAAACAACACATGCCTATCCAATCAATTGGCCAAAGGATAAATCAAAAGCAAAATTAAAAAGTATCTTGAGAAAAACAAAAGTGGAAACAAAATCTATGGAATGTGAGGGGTGCCTGGGTGGCTCAGTCAGTTGAGTGTCCAACTTCGGTTCAGGTCACGATCTCACAGTTCATGAGTTCAAACTCCGCATTGGGCCTGATGCTGTTAGCACAGAGCCTGCTTCTGAACGTCTGTCCCCCTCTGTCTCTGCCCCTACCCCCGCTCACGCTAAGATAAAAATAAACATTGGGGCGCCTGGGTGGCGCAGTCGGTTAAGCGTCCGACTTCAGCCAGGTCACGATCTCGCGGTCCGTGAGTTCGAGCCCCGCGTCAGGCTCTGGGCTGATGGCTCGGAGCCTGGAGCCTGTTTCCGATTCTGTGTCTCCCTCTCTCTCTGCCCCTCCCCCGTTCATGCTCTGTCTCTCTCTGTCCCAAAAATAAATAAAATAAATAAATAAATAAATAAATAAACATTTAAAAGTATCTATATGGAGGGCACCTGGGTGGCTCAGTTGAAGTGTCTTCCTTCGGCGCAGGTCATGATCTCGGGTCATGATCTCGCAGCTTGTGAGTTCAAGCCCCACATTGGGCTCTCTGCTGTCAGCATAGAGCCTGCTTCAGGTGCTCTGTCCCCCTCTGCTACTGCCCCACTCACACTCTCTCTCTTAAAAATAAACAAACATTAATACATACATACATACATACATACATAAAAATATCTATATAGAATGTGAAAAGTCAGTTCTAAGAAAAAAGTTTAGAGCAATAAATGCTGGCTCTTAAAAAAAGAAAAGAAAAGAAAAGAAAAGATCTCCAAGAAACAACCTAACTTTACACCTTAAGAAACTAGAAAAATAACAAACTAAGACCAAAGTTAGAGAAACAAAGGAAAACACAAAGATCAGACCAAAAATAAAATAGAAACTAGAAAAATAAAAAGATAAACAATACTAAAAGCTGGTTTTCTGAGCAGAAACTTGAAAAACCTTTAGCTGGACTTAGAACAAAGGCAAGACTCAAATAAATTAATGCAGAAATATAAGAGGAGAAATTGCAAGCGAGAGCACAGAAACACAAAGGATCATAAAGCACTACTATGAACTATATACACCAACATATTAGATAACATAGAATAAAGTCCTACAAACATACAACCTACCAACACTGAATTGTAAGACAGAAAATCCAAATGACAAGGAAATTGATTCAGAAATCAAATATCTCCCAACAAAGAAAAGGTCATGACCACAAGATTTCTATCAACATCTTTTTTTTTAATATGAAATTTATTGTCAAATTGGTTTCCATACAACACCCAGTGCTCATCCCAACAGGTGCCCTCCTCAATACCCATCACCCACCCTCCCCTCCCTCCCACCCCCCCATCAACCCTCAGTTAGTTCTCAGTTTTTATTTAAGAGTCTCTTATGTTTTGGCTCCCTCCCTCTCTAACCTTTTTTTTTTCCTTCCCCTCCCACATGGTCTTCTGTTAAGTTTCTCAGGATCCACATAAGAGTGAAAACATAAGGCATCTGTCTTTCTCTGTATGACTTATTTCACTTAGCATAACACTCCAGTTCCATTCACGTTGCTACAAAAGGCCATATTTCATTCTTTCTCATTGCCATGTAGTTCCATTGTGTATATAGACCACAATTTCTTTATCCATTCATCAGTTGATGGACATTTAGGCTTTTTCCATAATTTGGCTATTGTTGAAAGTGCTGCTATAAACATTGGGGTACAAGTGCCCCTATGCATCAGCACTCCTGTATCCCTTGGGTCAATTCCTAGCAGTGCTATTGCTGGGTCATTGGGTAGATCTATTTTTAATTTTTTGAGGAACCTCCACACTGTTTTCCAGAGTGGCTGTACCAGTTTGCATTCCCACCAACAGTGCAAGAGGGTTCCCGTTTCTCCACATCCTCGTCACCATCTATAGTCTCCTGATTTGTTCATTGTAGCCACTCTGACTGGCATGAGGTGGTACCTGAGTGAAGGATTAAACTCTCAAGTTCTTCCAAAAATTTGAAGAGGAAGGGATCATTTTCAAATTCATTTTAGAAGACTAGAATTAGGACACCAAAGCACCTTACAAGAAAACAAAATTACAGGCCAACATCTCTAATGAACATAGATGTAAAAAAGCTCAACAAAATCCTAGCAAACCAAATTCAACAGTATATGAAAAGAATCATAAACTGTGACCAAGTGATATTTATCCCTGGGATACAAGGGTGGTTCCTCATAAGTAAATTGGTAAATGTGTTCTATCTTACAAAAGAGTGAAGGCCAAAACTCATATGATCACATGAACAGATATTAAAAAAAAAAAAAAAAAAAAAAAAAAAAAGCATTTCACAAAATTCAGAATCCTTTTATGATAAAACTCCCCAAAATTAGGTAAAGAAGACATACACCACAATACACAAAGGCCACATATAAGCCCACAGCTAAAAGCACATTCTACAGTGAAAAGGTAAAAACTTTTACTCTATGGTCAGGAATGAGACAAGGATGTCCACTCTCATAACTGCTATTCAAAATTGTACTGAAGTCCTACCTGGAACAATCAGAGATGAAAAAGAAAGGCATCCAAATCAGAAAAGAAGTAAAACTGTTTGTAGATGACATAGATCTTGTATAAAGCAAACCACAAAAAATCCACCAAAAAACTGTCAAAATGAATAAATAAACTCAGTAAATTTACAGGATAAGAAATCTACATACAAAAATCAGATATGCCCATTACTAACAATGAAATATCTCAAAAGAAATTAAGAAACCAATTCCATTTACAATAGCATTTAAGAAATAAAATACTTAGGAATACATTTAGCCAAGCAGATGAAAGATATGTACAATGAAAACTGTAAGACATTAATGAGAGAAATTGAAGACACAAATAAATGGAAAGATATCCCATGTTTGTGGACTGAAAGAATCACTATTAAAATATTTCTACTACATAAAGCAACCTAAAATTCACTACACTCTACCAAAATTCCAGTGGCATTTTTTACCAGAAACAGAACCAAAATCCTAAAATTCGAACCACAAATGACGTCAAATAGAGAAATCTTGATCACAAAGATCAAAGTTAGAGGAATCACATTTGTAATTTCAAACTATACCAGAAAACAATAGTAATCAAAATATTATGGTACTGGAATTAAACAAAACAAAACAAAACATGCAGGGGCCCCTGGGTGGCTCAATTGGTTAAGCATCTTACTCTTGATTTTAGCTCAGGTCATGATCTCATGGTTCATAAGATCGAGCCCCGAGTCGGGCTCTGTGCTGACAGTGCAGAACCTGCTTGGGATTCTCTCTCCTTCTCTCTGCCTCTCCTCCACATGCTTGCTCTTTCTCTCTCTCTCAAAATAAAATAAACAAGCATTTATAAAAGTGCTACTCCAGGGGTACCTGGGTGGCTCAGTCGGTTAAGCATCCTACTTCGGTTCAGGTCACGATCTCGAGGTTCGTGAGCTCGAGCCCCACATCCAGCTCTATGCTGACAGCTCAGAGCCTGAAGCCTCCTTCAGAGTCTGTGTCTCCCTCTCTCTCTGCCCCTCCCCCACTCACATTATCTCTGTCTCTCTCTCTCTCTCAAAAATAAATAAATAAATATATATATATTTTTTAATTAGGATAGGGCGCCTGGGTGGCTCAGTTGGTTAAGCGTCCAACCTCGGCTCAGGTCATGATCTCACGGTCCATAAGTTCAAGCCCAGCGTTGGGCTCTGTGCTGACAGCTCAGAGCCTGGAGCCTATTTCAGATTCTCTGTCTCCCTCTCTCTCTGACCCTCCCCCGTTCATGCTCTGTCTCTCTCTGTCTCAAAAATAAATAAACGTTACATTTTTAATTAGGATAAATTATTTAAAAAAAAAATGCTACTCCAGCGAACACACAAATGATAAGAACACAGGACAGCCTTACTACGGATACAGAGAAAGTTTTAGTGCTCTGGACAGAAGCTCAAAGCAGTCACAACATTCCCTTAAGACAAAGCCTAATCCAGAGCAAGGCCCTAACTCTCTCCCTTCTATGAAGGCCAGGGGAGGTGAGGAAGCTGCTGAACACAAGTTTGAAGTTAGCAGAGGTTGGCTCGTGACATTGAAGGAAAGAAGCTGTCTCCTAACCGCAAAGGACCAGGTGGGGCAGCAGGTGCTGACGCAGAAGCTGCAGCAAGTGCTCCGGTAGCCCTAGCGGAGATCGGAGATCGTTCGTGAAGGTGGCGACACTGAACCACGGATTTTCCAAATGCAGACCGAGCAGCCTTCGACTGCAAGATGGCCATCTAGCACTTTCATAGCTGGAAAAGTCAAGCTTTGTAGGGCCAAGGGTCACGTATCATTCTGAAAAGCCCAGGGCCCTTAGGAATTCTACCCTGCCCGTGCTATAAATAGAACAGCAAAGTCTGGATGTCAGCACATCTGTTTATAATATGGCTTACTGAATATTTTAAGCCCACTGTTGATACATAGTGCTTTCTTTTAAAATATCACTGCTTAGTGACAAAGCACCCGTGAGCTCTGATGGAGATGTACAATGAGCTAATGTCTCATGCCTGCTAACACAACATCCATTCTGTAGCCTATGGATCAAGGAATAATTTTGATATTCAAGCATTATTTTTAAGAAATACCATCCTGTAAAACCAGACAGAGCTGCCACAGTGATTTTTCTGATGGATCTGGGCAAAGTAAATAGAAACCTTCTGGAAAGGATTCACCATGACTTTGAAGGGTTCAAGACTTCCTTGGAGAAAGTAACTGCAGATGTGGTGGGAATGACAAGAGAACTGGAGGTGGGGCTAGAAGATATGACTGAATTGCTACAAGCTCATGATAAAACTTGAATGGAATGGATGAGGAGTTGCTTTATATGGATGAACAAAGAAAGTAGTTTACTGAGATGGAATCCAAAATTTAGAAAATATAAAAACACTGTATTTAACTATCCTGGAATTAAAATTTTTAAAAATTCAAAACATGGCCACCTGGGTGGCTCAGGTGAGCATCCGACTCTTGATTTCAGCTCATGTCATGATCTCACAGTTCATGGACTCTGCACTGATAGAGCAGAGCCTGCCTGGGATTCTTTCTCTCCCTCTCTCTCTCTCTCTGCCTTCCCCCACACATGCATTCATTCTCTCTCAAAATAAAATAAAATAAAATAAATTCAAACAGGGGCACCTGGGTGGCTCAGTCGGTTTAGCATCTGACTACAGCTCAGGTCATGATCTCACGGTTCGTGGGTTTGAGCCCCATGTCATGCTCTGTGCTGACAGCTCAGAGCCTGAAGCTTGCTTCTGATTCTGTGTCTCCCTCTCTCTCTCTGCCCCTCTCCCGCTCATGCTCTGTCTCTCTGTCTCTCAAGGATAAATAAACATTAAAAATTAAAAAAAAAAAATCAAAGAGATGAAATCTACTCCTGGTGAAGATGTTAAGACTGTGGAAATGACAACAAAGAATTTAGAATATTACATACGCTTAGCTGATAAAGCAGCAAAAGGGTTTGAGAGGACTGACTCCAGTTCTGAAAGAAGTTCCACTGTGGGTAAAATGCTATTAAACAGTATCGCATGCTATAGAGAAATCACTCATGAACTCTGAAGAGTGAACCAATGCAGCAAGCTTTGTTGTTGTCTTATTTTATGAAACTGCCACAGCCACTCACCTTACAAACCACCCTGGGCAGTCAGCAGCCATGAACATCAAGACAAGACCCTTCACCAACAAAAAGATGACTGGCTGCAATTTCAGATGACAGCAGCGAACTACTTTATTTTTTTTATTTATTTTTTTTTTTTAATTTTTTTTTTCAACATTTTTTATTTATTTTTGGGACAGAGAGAGACAGAGCATGAACGGGGGAGGGGCAGAGAGAGAGGGAGACACAGAATCGGAAACAGGCTCCAGGCTCCGAGCCATCAGCCCAGAGCCTGACGCGGGGCTCGAACTCACGAACCGCGAGATCGTGACCTGGCTGAAGTCGGACGCTTAACCGACTGCGCCACCCAGGCGCCCCAGCAGCGAACTACTTTAAATCAGCTACATTGTTTTTGAGACACCATGCTATGAGAGACTTAATAGACTACAATAATGCAAACATAACTTACGTGCACCAGGAAAACAAAAAATTCATCTGACTTGCTTTATTGTGATGTTTCTACACTGCAGTGGTCTGGAGCCAAACCAACAATACCTCCAAGGTATGCCTATAGAATGCCAGAAGCCAGGGTGTGGAGGAAACGGGGAGATGTTGGTCAAATGGTACAAACGTTCAGTAATAAGATGAAAAGTTCTGAAAATGTAACATACAGCATGGTGACTGCAGTTAATAATGATGCTGTATACTTGAAATTTACTGAAAGTACTAAAAGTAGATCTTAGGCATTCATACAGAAACATAATGTAATAATTTTGTAAGAATGGATATTTAATTAACTTCAATTGTGGAAATTATATCACAGTGTATACATATATCAAATCACTACAGTGTACACTTGAATATATATAATTTTGTATCTCCAGAAGGCTGGGGGGAAAAAGAAAATACACCTAAAGTACAAACCTTGCAGGAGTCTGTTGAAAAGTAGCCTGTGATTCAGCTAAGTAGTCTGACAATGTCTGCAAACCCAGCACAAGGAGACAGGAAGACATGTCAGCTAAAAGAAGGGATCAAAACCTGGGAAACAGGGGAGCCTGGCTGGCTCACTTTAGTAGAGCATGCAATTCTTGATCTCAGAATTCTAAGTTCAAGACCCAAGGCTGTAGAGCTTACTTTAAACAAACAAAACCCCTAGGATACAGAAGTGACATGGATCTGTACTCACTGACCCAAACGAAGACAGCAAGCATGGTGGAATCCATTACGGTCACTAAAAATCGACTAACTTTGAATCCTTCCCTATGAGGGTTTTAGTATAGCAGGTACTGAGGCTGCAGGGGCGGGGAGAAGAGGGCAGTGCAAACAAACCAGCCCTATGGACATGGCAACTACCCAGAAAGCTGAGAACCCACAGTGCCCATGGTCCACACGTAAGAGAGACTGAGAAGGGATGGGTTGGGGGAGAACAGGACCTAGTTCAGGCCGCTGGGGAGGGGGAGGGCCTTACCCAGTGAGGATATAAGTGCAAAGTTCTCCAGCATCACATCGTGGTACAGGCATCTCTGAGCCTCATCAAGGAGCCTCCACTCCTCCCAGGAGAAGTACACAGCGACATCCTCAAAGGACACACTATCCTGTTACGATGGGGACAGATGAAACCATGAACATTCTGAGATCCCACAATCCATCTCACCATACATCTACCCCACACTCCTCCTCCTCCAGAGCTCCCCGCTCCAAGAATTCCAGGCCTATGTGACACTAGCACCGCCCCTCCCTCCCCCCCCCCCCCCCATCCTCAGGGTCTCTTTATTCACTGAGTTCAGCCCTCAGCAACATCAGGCAGGGAGACAGAGATGTCATCCAAATTCATCCTGGCCTGTAGGGTCCCAACCATACAATTCCCTACGGCCTCCATTTTGAGACTCCCAAGACACACTGAAATGTGGGCTCATGCTGTACCCTTCAGCGTCCAATACCAGGGCCCTGTGGCCCTGAGCACACACTTCCTCTTGATGTGCACACTGCTCTGCAGACTCTCCTCTCTCACATCTCCAGTCCCTACAGCTGCACTCCCACAAACTCTACTTTGGGCAAAGCCCTGAATTCTGCTTTGAAGTCCTCCTCTGGCCTCTGATCTTTACTTCAGTGTCAGCCGCCCAGAAGCACATATGCACTAGATGGCTATGGCCCACTTCCACTTCTGTGCTGGACTTGCTGTCGTCTCAGTGGTCACAACTCCCCACCTCTCCACTCAACCTTCCTTAAAACCCCAGCCAGGCATGATGACTCTCACAAAGGACTACATTTACCGGATCTTATCCACCAGCAAGACCCGAACACCCCAGACCCCATCAAAGCCCCCCCAAAATTCTGGTGAATCCATACAGTGGTGAATTAGCAGAAGCCCTGCCTTCAGTGTCATCTTGCCTCAATTACTCCTCCGAAGCCATCTTGCAGCCACTTGTGCCATGGAAGCTTCAGCCTCCCTGATCATCCTCTCTCCCACACCATTCACACCATCATTTCTCCCTGTCGCCTGTGTTTCTCATACTTAGGATGTCAACCAGGAGCTAAGCAAGAGAAGCACCTCTCAGCATGCACCCTAGTCTTTCTGACCAGCTAACAGCATTACCACTATAACCTACATTACACACTTCCTAAAGTGTGACCCACAGTCCCATCCTGGTCCGATAGCCACCGCTTTTGAAAGTCTGCCCCAGACCTATGCACCATCAAGACTGAACACCACAAACCCCACCGAAGCTCACCACAAAATTCCCGTGAAACTGCAAGAGTGAGTAAGCAGGAGCCTGGCCTCAGTGTCCTCTTGTCTCAATTACTCCCGTGCCTCCACGGCCTCCACTCCACAGGAGCCTTCATCACCTGCCAGATCATCCTCTCTCCCATGTGTTCCCCACCATCACGTCTCTGCTTCACCCGTGTTTGTGTGCCCAGCAACCCTGATCAGGTGCACAGCAAGAAAATCACTCCTCATCATGCACCTCCCTCTATTTGGCCAGCTAAGGCACTGTCACAATGACCTGCATTCCCCAACCTAAACATAGTCCACAGCTCCTCTCTGGTCTACACAACAGCCACCACTTCTGGATGTCTTCATCCTGCACCTCCTCCCCAAATCTCCAGACCGGCAAATCCAGCTACTCACTTGCTGTCTCACGAGCTGTGCCCTGAAATATCTCCTAACAGGACTCCTAACAGGACCAAACGAAACTCCTGGCAGTCCCAAAGAAAATTAACCTACCGTCAACCTCCCCACCCCAGGTGATGAAACTTCCATCCCTTCAGCTGCTAGGACCAAAATCCCTGGGGTCATCCCTGACTTTTTTCTCTCCCTCACCTACAACATCAAAAAATCTACTTTACCCTTCTTTTAAAAATGGAAGAGTCCAACTTTTCACCTACCCCTATGGCCATTGCTTTGGTTCATCAGCACTCATTTGGATTGCAGCAGCTGCCTCCTCCCGGGCTCCCTGCCTCCTCCCCTACCCCCAAGGTCTGTTATCTTTTCTACAACCGGAAAGAGCCCATTAAGACTTCGGTAAGACCAGCCCCTCCCCCTCTTATCCAAGCCTCTCACTGCCTCCAAAAGAGGTGCCCAAATTCTCAACAGCCACATTACAGGCCTGATCCTTGACCGTCTGCTTTGTTCCCGACAGGGAGAATGGACGCAGGTCGTACCTGTCCAAGCACTTGCACACTCTGATATCTATTTCTGGGATAGCTTCTCACACCTGTTTATAGGTAACCCTTGGCCTGCACTCAGGAGCCTCGGCTTGGGGTATCCTCAGGGACCCCACACCCAGCCGTTGGAAAAATAGCAAGGGAAGGGGCTCAAGACACCACAATCCTGGACACCGTACTGGCGATGTCAAGATCAGTGAGGGACTTGCGCAGGTGCCATATGAGCTTTCACAACCTTCAGAACTTGTGGTTGAGTGAAGGCAACCAGGGCTGGGCTCTACCAGGTCAGGCCTCCCCTGCATCCCGCCCGGCCCTGGAACCCATGGACCTCGGGATGACCAACCTCGGTGCCTCAGTCCTCCTACCAGCTCTGTGACCTTCGACAAGAACTGCACTCCCGGGGCCTCCTTGTCTTCATCACCCCCTTTCACCTCTCTCTTGAGAAGCTTTCGGAAAGCTTTTCACACCCAAACACGGACCGTGTCCCTCTTCGGTTCACGACCCTCCAGCGCCCTCAGAACGGAGGTACCACACCCCAGCTCGCCAGTCCCCCCGTGATCCCGCCGCACACCCTGTGTCCCTGAGGGCAGACCCCACACCCCCGAATCCTCCCCCTCGGCGCCCCCTGCAGCCCGCTCCCGCACCCCAACACGCCGGCGCTAAAACACGGGGCCCCGCCCACGAGCGCCTCCCCGGCCCGGACACCGGACCTGGGCCGCAGGGACGCGAGCAGGTGCCCCGCGCTCGGGCCTCGGGAGTCTGGGTGGGGGAGGGTCCGGGGGCCTCGCGTTTACCTGAGCCCGGTCCCTGCGCGCGGCCGCCGCCATCAGACTCTGTGGGAGGAGCGGGGCCCAGAGCGGCGAAAGAGGAGCAGACACCCACCGCGGGACAGCTCGGGCGGCGGCGTCGCCGAGCCGCGGACCCGCCTCTCCGCCGTGGGGACAACGACTCCTGAGCCTTGACAGTTCCGTCACTTCGGTCCCGCCCCGGCACGCCCGAGAGCAGGAAAATGGCCGCCACAAGGAGGAGGCCGGAAGTCCCGCCCCTACGGGATGAATTCCCGCGGAAACGCTTCCATTGGCTCAATTCCGCGCACGGTCTTCTGGATAATGTAGTTGGCGGATCCCTAGAGGCAGCAGCGAGGGTTTTCTCCATTCTGATCTGAGCATTGGCCAGGCTGCTCTCCAAGGGATGCTGGAAACCTAGAGGGAGAAGGAGTTTGCTCCTTGTGAACTGCGATGAACAGGCATAATTTCATACTCCGTGATTGCCAGCCTCTTCCCAGAAATGAGATGTTCCCAAATCCAGTGATCTAAATGGTCCTATCATTCCATACAAACATTCAGACATAAAATAATCCACGCGTAGCTGAAGGCAGTATGTTACTCCTCTTCAAATGAATGTAGCTGATGTTTTTGTCATCGCTTTGTGAGTTCTATTATGACTGGGAATAAAGAGAGATGTTAGGCCAGAACAAACAGGATCTCTGCCTCTGGTTTCCACAGAATATTTGTTCCTTGCCTGTAGGGTCAGTGATTGTGTCCTGCCCATTTTTAACTATCTAGTATTCTTACTCAGTGTTCTAAGATACACTCAATTCTATTTCGCAAAGTGACATCTACCTCAAACAGAGACCAACCTTAGTGCTATTTTAGTTTGGGTCAGTGGCTACAACTTTAACAGTTGCAGAATGTCTGATGCAGAGTATCTGAACCTCCAGATAAAGGGTGTAATTGACCCCCATGATGTCATGTCCTGACTGGTAAGTGACTATGATTTTCCAGTGCTTGCAGGTACAGTTGTGCATGGGGAACTGAGATTATTTCAGAAGAGCAGTTTGGAAATGCAAATTCAGAAAATTAGTAATAATGTTTTTGTTCTTTTTTTTTTTTTTTTTTAAGGTTCTCTTTTAAGTAATCTCCATATACAACTTGGGGCTCAAACTCACAGCCCTGAGATCAAGAGTCACATGCTCTTCTGACTGAGCCAGCCAGGTGCCCCAGTAATAATGTTTTTGCAGTTTAGAGATAGTGTTAGAAATAGCTCTGGGAAAATACCAGGGGATGTTGAAGAAAGTTAAGATGTTAGAGAATTTTTAGCAGAGCTATTTTTCTTGAAAATATTAACCAATACCACCTTGGAGGGAAGAGTGGAAGTGAACATTTATAGTAGCCAAATTACTAAAAATGGACAAGAAACTGAGGTGTCCTGTTTATTCACAGCTCTACTGCTGTGCACTGAGCAAATACTCAGTTGCAGGCACTTAGGCACTTTTGTAATGTGAATGGAAACATTAGGGGATGCATGGGTGGCTCAGTTGGTTAAGCATCAGACTCTTGATTTTGGCTTAGGTCATGATCTCACCATTTGCAAGTTCAAGCCTCACATTGGGCTCTCTGCTGTTAGTGCAGAGCCCGCTTCAGATCTTCTGTCCCCCACTCTCTCTCTGCCCTTCCCCCAGTTGCTTGCTCTCTCTCTGTCTCAAAAATAAACATTTTTTAAAAGGTTAAAAAAAAGAAACATTAGAACACTGGAAAGACAAATACTCATGCAATTTACATTCTTCAAAGAACACAGGTAGGTAGCAATCCCTATCAAAATAATACCAGCATTCTTCACAGAGCTATAACAAGCAATCCTAAAATTGGTATGGAACCAGAAAACACCCCGAATAGCCAAAGCAATCTTGAAAAAGAAAACCAAAGCTGGAGGCATCATAATCCCAGACTTCAAGATGTATTACAAAGCTGTAATAATCAAGACAGTATGGTACTGGCACAAGAACAGACACTCAGATCAATGGAACAGAATAGAGAACCCAGAAATGGACCCACAAACGTATGGCTAACTCATCTTTCACAAAGCAGGAAAGAATATCCAATGGAATAAAGACAGTCTCTTCAGCAAGTGGTGCTGAGAAAACTGGACAGTGACATGCAGAAAAATGAACCTGGACCACTTTCTTACACCATATACAACGATAAACTCAAAATGGATAAAAACCTAAATGTAAGACAGGAAGCCATCAAAACCCTTGAGGAGAAAGCAGGCAAAAACCTCTTTGACCTTGGCTGCAGCAACTTTTTACTCAACATGTCTCCAGAAGCAAGGAAAACAAAAGCAAAAATGAACTACTGAGACCTCATCAATATAAACAGCTTCTGCACAGCAAAGGAAACAATCAGCAAAACTAAAAGGCAACCGACAGAATGGAAGAAAATATGTGCAAACGACATATCAGATAAAGGGTTAGTATCCAAAATCTATAAAGAACTTACCAAACTCAACACCCAAAAAACAAATAACCCAGTGAAGAAATGGGCAAAAGACATGAATAGACACTTCTCCAAAGAAGACATCCAGGTGACTGACAGGTACATTAAAAAATGCTCAACATCACTCATCATCAGGGGAATACAAATCAAAACCACAATGAGATACCACCTCCCACCTGTCAGAATGGCTAACATTAACAACTCAAGCAACAACAGTGCATAAGAGACTAGAATGTGGATTCATTTCTGCTTGCTTGTTGATCCTTATATTCCTTTATGCTGGCCTCAAATTTGTCCAGCCCATGCTGGCAGACATTCACAAGCCCTGTCAAGCCTCTCTGAAGCGGCTCAACAGCTGGAAGAGCACCTCAAGTCTGAATGCATAAATTAATTTTGCTCTCTGAAGGATGGGTTTCTCATGAACCCCACTTCAAATTTCAGCATTTTGTATCATAAGCAACGCTGATTATTTATGCAGCCTGATTAAACCCTCACAAACACATCATCTGGCCTAAGAAAAGTTCTGAACATTTTGGTCTTTGCGGTGTCCTCAGATACCTGGCATGAAAACCCTTCACCTACTTTCTGGGCTTCTTTTCTTGCCCCTGTCTCCATCATACATTTTTCCACAGAGGCAATGATCTTTCTTCAGTTTTTTAAATTCCACATGCATCTCTCCAACTTAGAGTACTTCTGGCTTTCCTTCTCTCTGATTAAAACATTTGCCCCCACTATGCTTTGTAAATTTAAATATATCTATATATAGGTGTCTGCATAAATTTCAAATCAGAAGTGTTTTTCTACCCTAAACTCCTAAATCCTGAACTTTCTGTGAAAGGATCTCAATTTAAAATGGAACCAGAAAATATGAAATGGAGACTCTCGCACACAGACTCTCAGAAGAGTGGAACTTAAGAACTGAGAGACTGGGGCTCCTGGGGGGGTGCAGTCAGTTAAGTATCTGACACTTGATCTCATCTCAGGTTGTGATCTCATGATTCATGAGTTCGATCCCCACATCAGGCTCTGCACTGATGGTGAGGAGCCTGCTTGGGATTCTGTGTTTCCTTCTCTCTGCCTGTACACCACTTGTGCTTTCTCTCTCTCTCTCCCTCAAAATAAATAAATAAACATTAAAATATTAAACAAACAAACAAACCCAGGGCTCCTGGGTAACTCAGTCAGTTAAGCATCTGACTTGGGCTCAGGTCATGATCTCACGGTTCGCAAGTTCAAGCCCCACATCAGGCTCCGTGCTGACAGCTCAGAGCCTGGAGCCTGCTTTGGATTCTGTATCTCCTCTCTCTGCCCTTCCCCTGCTCATGCTCATGCTCTGTCTCTCTCTTTCTCTCTCTCAAAAACAAATAAACATTCAAAAAAATTATTAAAAAAACAAAAAACTGAGAGACTGATTTGCTGTAAACATTTGATTTACAGAAGACTTGTCACCTGACCAATGAACATCCCCCAAGAATCTCTCCATCCTCAAGACAATGAACTTCCTGCTTGGACTTGGGCTTGACTCCTCTATCTTTGCACTGCAAGCCCTAAATACAGCCTGCTTGAAACCCCCATTGGACTTGCCTGTATCTTTCTACATTATATGTGCTGAATTGCAATTTCTCTGTCATTCCTAAATAAAATAAATTTCTGGTAATTCAAGCTTGTTCCAGTTTACCTCCCTATTTAAGGTGACAATTCCCTATATTATACTATCATAAAATTTCCTGAATATCTCTAGTGATTAACAGTATTCAATTTTAGAAAATTCTTTAAAAATAATCAATAGCGTTCCTGTTTTCCATACACTATAAGCAATCCAAAGCAGAGTTATCATTGTTACTCAATTTGAATCAAAATGTCCTGGAAGATTAAATGGTATACAATGAGAGCCTACAAATACATAAAGTTGACTAAATAAATGATCGGATGTTTTAGAGAGGACTTCTAGCCCAGAAACTGCATTTGAAACATTTGGGGTTTTTCCCAGTGGGCAAAACAAAACAGAGACCTGGGTTTCACTGCCAAAGAGCCTGAAGGGATGACTGTCAGGGACCCTGAAGACACCCATGCAGAGGCATTCATCAGAGGTGTGGCTTCATAATCCCATAATCGGGTATGTGAAAATATAAAATAGAAGGCGGAGTAAAAGGAAACATTCACCAGAACAAGAATTGTGCTGAGGGCTCTAGCCTCGTGGGAAGGTCTGGGGGAAAGGCTGTTGCTGTGAATTCGACGGCCTTGCTTCCTGTGCCTGTGTAGGTCAAAGATCATGGAGCCACATGGCCAACCATGAGGTTAGGACACATAACATTAACGAAGAACAACATGAATGTGTGTACTGGGATGGTCCATCTTTCTGGAATGTCTGAAAGACAGTATCTATGAATATTTTTCTGCAGTTGTTTTTCCTCTTTCTTGGTCCAGTCTACTTATAGCAGGAGAGGAATTTAGCAGGAGTTACAGGGCCCACCAGAGGAAAGAGCAGAGTCCAAGGCACTTTGGAGACATCATTCCTTAGCTCCACCCATCTCAGAACACTGGGGCAAAGCTTACTGACCTGGAAGCCACTTGAAAGGATGTAGTGCTGAGACAGATCCTTCTGCCCCTCTGTGAAAATAAAGGACAAGTTTATGTCCAATGTCACCTAGAAAATATTTCCTTCCAACGCTGCCCTTGTCTGAAGGAACTCTTTAGAGAGAAGCCCCAAGGAGTTGGCAAAGACAAGTTGTTTAACCATATCTCTTAACAGATATTCTCCCCATCAGTACTATTCAGTCTCTTTGAGTCTCTTTTTAAAATATCTCTTTAAATGTTGTACACGTTAAAACAATTATAGTTTCACTCTCCCATCCAGTACATTTCTTGTTTCTACCTGTTAGTTCATAATTTGGGAAGCTTCCTGGGTATCATCTGATACCCTTGTACACAGAAGACAGAGGCAGACCGCTCCAGATTGCTAGGTGGCAGAATTAAGCAAGGAAACTTATGTGTGAGGCTTACCTTGGGTGACTGCAAGATAAACAGATCTCTGCATCTGCCCGCCGGAATCTTAAAATGTATATAGAAGACTTCACTGGGTTCAGCTGCATATACCATCCGGATGGTATCAACAACACTTAGTATCGCAAGGCTGTGTCCTCAGGCAGCTTCTAGTGCAGGGAAGGCAAGCAGAGTGGACATTCCCAGGATAGGGGAGGGGTTTGGAGCCTCTGACTGCCCAGGCCCATCTCTTCACTCAACCAATGGTGACTTCTTGATGACTTCCTCTAATACTACCATTTCTCATTCACATCTGAAATAATATATATCTGTCCCTGGTTCCTGATGCAAACCTTCTAAACCATTATAATTTTCTGGTGATAGTCACCTTTTCACCTCTCTGGCAAAACTGAGGCTTAACAGTGAATGCAGATGTATCACCTAGTGTAAAGCCCTCTACTTCTGCATCTTTGTAATTTTCAAAGGATTGAACAAATGAGTTATGTAATGAGGGAAATCCAAAATTACATTAATGCCTCGAAAGGGGCTCACAGCGAGATGGAACACAGGTAGGTGAGAAGGACATGTGACAACATGGGCTTGCGACTGGTATCTGAAGTGGGGGAGGGGCAGCAGTCTTGTAGGACTGAGCCCTCAACCTGTGGGATCCCCGCCATCTCCAGGTAGATAGCGCCAGAACCAATTTCAATTGTAGGACACCCAGATGGTGTCAGAGACTTGCTTGGTGTGCACCCCCCACGCATACCCCCCAGTACCACTGACACTGGACAAGAGTGCAGAACCTTCAGGCAGTAAGCACAGAACATTGAGTTCTAAGGTGTAAAAGAATTAAGTTGAACCCACGGCTACACTGGAAACTTGGCTACCAGGAAATTCTTCTTTCTAAAAAGCGTGTTGTTTATTTTTTTTTCTCACTCTTGAGAACTCTGAGGAAAATTACACTTAGAGGGAAGGAAATAATCAAGTGAGAATAGAAATACATGGAAAAGTGGAAGGAAAGCTATATAGCCTTGTGCTGTTTCATTGTTTCAAAAACGTTCACTCAACATCTTATCTGGTTCAGAGACTGGTCTAGATATGTTACACATCAGTAAAGAAAAAAATGTGTCCTACCGTAGCCTGCATTCAAAATTATTGAGGGGAGTGACCAATAAGTAGTGAAGAGACTATTCTATATTATACTAAATTATAAGGTGGCAGGTGCTGTGGAAATATGAAATAAGAGCATTACCAAGTAATGGCAAGGATGTGGATTCAGGAGGATTTCGATAGGAAATAGAGGGGTCAGGGTTGTTCTCATAGGGAGATATTTGACCACACAATTAAAGGAGGGAAAGGAGAGGTTTGGATACTTGGGGAAGATGTTCCATGGAGAAGAAATAGCCAGTACAATGTCCCAGGACCAGGAGCTTGCCTGGAGTATAAGACAATTGATGTGATTGTTGTTTGAATTGGTTGGTAAATTTTAGTAAGCCAGACAGAAATCTCCCTACTGTGTGCACATTTCCGTAAGTACATCTACATATCTCTACTACAGACCCCCTGGTTTCCAATCTTCTTCACTCTTCCTTCTTCACCAGGGCAGATCACTGGCTACTACCTGGAATCTACATATATTACCGGCTTGGGATAATAATTGTTCCACACAAAGTGGATGGCCAGACCAAAGCATAGGTAAAATGTTGCTTCTTCATTATCTTTCAGGGACACCTTGAATATGGCTGTGATGCAGGTACCATTGATTTTACTTGCAACCATAAACCAAAATGAGCCGAGCAGAACCCAAGCTCAAGCCCTTAACACCCAGTACAGCCATTATAGTGAGCTATTGCCACGTTGGTGGGTTCTCATGAAGCCCAGTTGTGTTCTCTAGATCTGATTTGGCTCAATCCTGACTGCACATTTCTACCTTCTAATTAAATACACCAGAGTCCTTTGACTTTATAATTTGGTTGGTCCGAGAGAACTCTCCTCATAGTGGGTTGTTCTGGATGCACAGATATTTAATACACCCTATTCACTGTTGAGTTCTTATTTGGAGACAATGACTCAACAGGAATGGTGTCAAAATGATGTAGAAGTCTGTACTACAGACACATAGGCTTCCTCCAGAGCCCTGGGGGACTGTCTTGTGATTCTCTGGCTTGGACTCTTACTCAAACTCCACACTGCATGTTTCCTACCAGGTGGTCTGCTCAATTTTGTGGCCCAGTGGACAGGACTGCTCCCACCACAGCCCAGATCTGCTGCACAGCTCTTTCCCACAGGACCCTGTCCATGGCCTCCATATCCTCTGGCATAGGACAAGTGTTTCTAGTTGAGGAAATGTTGCTTCTTAAAGACAAAGAAGCCTACCAGGTGCCGTGCTCCACATTTTTGTAAGGAGATCCAAGAGACAAAGAATGGCTAACACTAAAAAGATCGATTACAGCCAAGGGTTGGTGAGCATCTAAAGAAACTGAAATTCATAGGCTACTGTTTGGCAGGAAGCTAGGCATGCGCAACACGAGGACGGACCTTAGATGTCCTGATGGAGAGCCCCAACCGAAGGCCACCTGGGGGGAGGGGGAGCTTTGTCTCCCTTGGAGTGTACTTTAGTAACACTTTGCTCAGCTTTACGTTCATTTTGCTGTCCTGTAATTTTTTCCTGTGGCAGAGAGAACTGAGGCTTCTTTCCTTTTCCATCAAATTCTCAGTAATACTAGTGGTGGAGATGTAGAACCCTGTAACCAAGATGGAAAGCAGTTTGGCCATTCCCCCTCTCCCCTCCCCCCTTCCTCCCCTTCTTGTGAACTCCTTTTGGTCAGTCACCAGATCTTAAAAATTGTAGCAAAAATGAAAGCTAATACCGGTTTGGTACTTTGGCAGCCATTATCTCCTCTTTCTCATAATGGCCACGTAAGGTAGGCGGGGCATAGGTTATAACCTCCACCGGGCAGATGAGAGGCTATCACACAGCAGGAAGCAGCAGGGCAGGGAGGGCCTGGGGCTTCTGCCACCTGATTCTATCCCTGTTCCACTACCCCTTGCAGTCTCCCTTGTGCTCTTCTGATTTCCCAAACCCTCTCTAAGGCAAGCGATGGCCAATATTTGTCGATTTTATAACCTCCAACTTTACCCCCTGGCTGTCATCCTGCTGCCGTAGTGGCCTGGTGTTCGCCTGCTGGTACAACTTTGTTCTCCATGTCCCATGTCGGTGTTACAGGCTCCGAGAAGCAAGAGGATAACCGATGGCGGACCCTCAGAAGCAGCTGCCGGCAGGCCTTCATTGCGCCAGGTGTGTGTGTCAAGGTCACACAGCTAGGGAGACAGAGGCTGCATTGGGACCTGGCTCTTTCCAGAGCTCAGTGTTTCCTCCTATGGGAAAAGCAGAGATGCAGCAAGGGAGAGAGATGATGCTTGGGGAGGTGAGCCCTTACCTAGCAAGACCAGGAGTCCAAAGGTCTCCAGCATCACCTCCAGGTACTAGATTCTCTGGGCTGTGCCCAGCCCACCAGAGTGAAGGTCATAAACACCTGAAAGTCAAACTAAGGCATCATATTGACCTTTGGGTTGGTGAGTGGGATCAGAGCTTATCACTCCATTGCTGATAAAGATAGAGAGACCCAACCGTGAATCACCAAGGTGTCTTAAGGTTTGAGCTCTGTGCTGGGCTCAAGGAGGAGGCTAATGCAGTCGTGTACATAATGCTACTGTGACTGAGAGAAAAGCCCTCCCTGGGGAAGGCCACTGGAGATGAAAATGGCCTCCCCATGAGGACAGTGGGGGCAGAGGACAAGTGGGAAAACAGTCATGACCATTCCAAGGAGAACAGCAGCAGCAACAGCACCTCCTTGGTCCTTGCTATGCACCTGCCCTGGGCTGAGGGCTTCATGAACTGTGGTACGGGGGTTACACACACCCAGGGCTGGAGCTAGTTGTTCAGGTTTGAATCCAGTCTCTCAAATCCGACACTTGTCTGTTATATGACCTTGAGGAACCAACTCCATCTTTCCAACCCTGGACTTCTCTGGACATACAAAAATCATTCTCACCTCCTCAGGTTGCCATAATTAGAGATGCTCACAATGCAAGCCCGCGAGTCCTGACACTGATAAATGCTCAGGGTGCGAGTCTTAGTAATTCTCACAGGGGCCAAGGTAAGCACCACCACTGCCTCCCTGTCAGTCAGGGAGCTGAGACTCCGGGAGCAATAACGAGTTGCCCAGATTCCCAGGTGAAGCCCCGCTTCCCCTGCAGGCAGGTTAGCAGGTACTGGAAGGCCCCATTTCTTTCTCAAACACACCAAAGGATAGAGGGCTGTTGGGGCACTGGGGAAACATTGCCCGGCCCAGGGGTGCCACTGCAGGCAGAAGTTGGAGTTGCTCAGGCCTAGATAGGCCACAGGTGCCATTGCACAGCAAATGACCTCCAAACGCTCAGGAGCAGCCTACACCTTACACGCCTTTTACACAAGAGGAACCTGAGGCCCACAGAAGATGGGAATGTGTCCTGGGGATCTGGGATTCAAACCCAGGGCTTAGGGATCCTGATCAGTGCCTTATATCCTCTCTGTTGGGCTTTAGGACTCAAAAAACATCTTCTCCATCCTGAGTCCACCTGGTGCTCCGAGAGTCCTGCTCCAACCTACCAACCTCCATAATGACAGACCAGGAAAATGGGTGGACACTACAAAGCAAGGCTTTATTGTATTATTAAATGTCTGGACTTTAGAAAGTGAAGGAGAATATATTAGTGTAGATTAAAAGTGTTTATGTGTGTCCATTATGCATAGCGTTAAAAAACTGAAAACAATGAGAACATATACTTTCAGTATTAAAAATAATTATCCCACAAAGTAAAAGTCACAAAATGAAATTCCAACATACATCTGTTGTTTCACATCCTTTTGTAAAAGGAAAATAACCAAAGTTCATAGAATAGGCAGAAGATATGAACAGTTTAGCAAAAATATAGATAGCAAATACACATCAGAAAAAAATGCTCATCATGACTCCTCAGGAAAATGCAGTTAAAACACTGAGACTGCACTATAAACTTATAAAAAGGATTAAAATTAAGAATGACCAAACCAAACAATTCACTAGGATGTGGAGGAAATGGAACTCTCATACACTGCTGGTAAGAGTACAAAAAGGTATACCATTTACATCACAATATGCTAAATTCTTTACGTTAAACATTTACCCTACGATTCAGACTTTCCACTCTGAGTTACAGACAAAAAATAAGTGAAACACATATCCATATAAATAATTACACATGAATGTTTATACCAACTTTATTTTCCATATGCAAAAATTAGAAATACCCAAATGCCTGTAAACAAATTAATGGGTAAACTAAGAGTGGTATAACTCAAAAGAATATTTCTCAGCCAAATTAAAAAAAAAAAGATCACCTACTTATATATCATTGATGCATCTACAATTATTTATGCAACACAAAAGTAGGAAAAAAGGGGGGGGGGCACCTGGGTGGCTCAGCTGGTTAAGCATATAACTTGATTTTGGCTCAGGTCATGACCTCATGGTTCGTGAGTTCAAGCCCTACATCATGCTCTGTGCTGCCAGGGCAGCGCCTGCGTGAGTTTCTCTCCCTCCCTTGCTCTCTTTCAAAATAAATAAAATTTTAAAAACTTAAAAAAAAAAAAAAAAAACTTTGATTCCCACTATATAAATCATAGAAAATAGAGGTTTTTTTTTTTTTTTAATGGAAAGTAAATCAATGGTTACTTGGAGTGCTGTGAAGGCAGATAAAGGACATGAGGTAAATATACAATGAACGATATGATCACTATAAGACCACGATGTTTTCTGAGGTTTGTAAGTAGGTCAAAACTTACTAAAGACTACATTTCCAATATGTACAGTTTATTACATGTAATTATACCTTAATAAACCTTTCTTAAATAATTCAAGATAAAAAATCTGTTTGTCCAACTCTTTTTGGAAAATAGGTTTTGCAACCCTACATTCAACACACATTCTCACCCCGCAGAGGCTAGTTTTGCTGTGAAAGCAAATATAGTGATCAACGAAGGACTCTCCACGAGTCAAGAGGACTGCTGGCTGGGTCACAAGAGCCGCATCCCCGGACTACAGATCCCCCTTTTCTCGATCTGTTTTCCTGCCTGTGCAGCAGTGGTCTTGAGATGAACATCACTAAGAGGCTACAGGAATCCACAAAACCTTTCAATTATTTCCAATGGCAACGATGTAAGCTACACCAGATCCATCCACCCGGAGGTCCATGGACTTGCGCACACCCCAGCTCTGCACAGCCTCTGCTGCAGGAGTATATGTGGGCACACTTTTAGAAGAGGCACATTCTGTCTAGTTGGCTGCAGTCTCCTCCACTCCCTGTTAAGTCAGCGTTTCTATAGCAGTTCTGGTTTCCCCTGAACCTTATGGCCTTACAGTCAATGACAAAACACAGGATATCAGGACACATGGCTCTTTGCAGGACCTGGGAAAGAGGTGTCCCTCAACAGTGCTGACATCCCCTGTGCTATCCCCTGTGAACGATGGAAAAAAAAAAATATCATGCTGCTCGCAGAAGCACCTGAGGTTCTCACACCTGCCCCTCCTCAGGGTGATCTCTATGCAGTGTTTCCTAGGTCACGGGCAGTGCAAATTTGGCAAAAACTGGTAAGCTCATTTCTGCCACCATACTGTCCCCTTGAGGCACAGAAATTTGAGACCCTCCCCAATGAAAGCTGTTCACCCCTTCATGTTTGTAGATCGCAAAATGTTTATAAACCACCACACATGGTAGATAAAACACACAAGATTGAAAAGGACTTAAACATGGACTTTGTTACTGCACAAACCAAAGCAACAGGGGCTAGCAGTTCTTGAGTGTTTTGGAAGCTGGAAAAATTAATCACAAATGTCTCTGGAGACCATGTCCCTGCAAATGCTCATCCTTCTCTGCAAGCTGCCAGCTGAACTGATTTGATGTTCTCTAGGACAACATTGGCCAGGTCTATGCCAATTAGTCAAAAGAAGGAAATGTGGGTCCCCCAGAGACTCAGGTTACTCCTAATTTCCTCCAGCAATGAGAACAGAGGTCAGCTTCCCTGAGCACAGTGGGGTGATGACTGATGCATGATGTAGAGACTTGCCAGGGGAGGAGTAAATAGCTTTGGCCACAGACTGGCAGTGAAATGTATCTGGAGAAAGCCCTCAGCAGTTTAGAAACTGCAACATAGCCACACACGCTTCAGCCACATAGCTGAAACTTATGAGAAACCTCTCTACTACTGGCATTTAGATGCAGTAGATTGAATTCAGGCAAATGGTGCCTTACAAAGAGTTGCCTCTGGCATCATTACACCGAACAAGGAACTGTATGCTTCTTACCCATCTAAGGCCTTTCTCCGGTGTGAACCCTCTGGTGCTGAGAAAGGTTTGATTTTCGGCTAAAAGATTTCCCACATTCATTGCAGTCATAAGGCCTCTCTCCTGTGTGAACTCTCTGATGATAATGGAGGGTAGAACGAGAGGTAAAAGATTTCCCACATTCACTGCACTCAAAAGGCCTTTCTCCTGTGTGAACTCTCCGGTGAATAATGAGGTGAATTCTTTGGGTAAAGGATTTTCCACATTCACTGCACTCATGAGGCCTTTCTCCTGTGTGAACCCTGCGATGTCGAATCAGTATGGAGCTATTGGTAAAAGATTTCCCACATTCACTACACTCATAAGGCCTTTCTCCAGTGTGAACTCTCTGATGATAACCAAGGGCAGAGACGGAAGTAAAAGATTTCCCACATTCACTGCACTCGTAAGGCCTTTCTCCAGTGTGGACTCTCCGATGTTTAGAGAGATAGGAGTTCTGACTAAAGGATCTCCCACAGTCACTACATTCGTAAGGCTTTTCTCCAGTGTGAACTCTCTGGTGTTGATTCAATTGGGAACTATCCCTAAAAGATTTCCCACATTCGCTGCAGTCAAAAGGCCTTTCTCCTGTGTGAACTCTTTGATGACAACGGAGAGCAGAGGCAGAGGTAAAAGACTTCTCACATTCTTTGCACTCGTAAGGCCTTTCTCCAATGTGAACTTTTTGATGATAACGGAGGGCAGAGCCAGAGGTAAAGGATTTTCCACATTCCTTGCACTCGTAAGGCCTTTCTCCTGTGTGAACTCTCTGGTGTATATTGAGGTGATTTCTTTGGGTAAAGGATTTCCCACATTCATTGCACTCGTAAGGCCTTTCTCCCGTGTGAACTCTACGGTGTCGAATAAGTATCGGTCCATTGGTAAAAGATTTCCCACATTCACTACACTCATAAGGTTTTTCTCCAGTGTGAACTCTCTGATGATAACAGAGGGCAGAGCCAGAGGTAAAGGATTTTCCACATTCACTACATTCATAAGGCCTTTCTCCTGTGTGAACTCTCTGGTGTTGAGAGAGGTAAGATTTGTGGCTAAATGATTTCCCACATTCACTGCATTCGTAAGGCCTTTCTCCTGTGTGAACTCTTCGGTGTATAATGAGGTGATTTATTTGGGTAAAAGATTTCCCACAATCATTACACTCATATGGCCTTTCTCCTGTGTGAATTCTCTGATGGTAACGGAGGCCAGAGCTAGAGGTAAAAGACTTTCCACATTCACTACATTTATAAGGTTTTTCTCCAGTATGAATTCTCTGATGATAACGGAGGGCAGAGCTAGAAGTAAAAGATTTCCCACATTCACTACATTCATAAGGCCTTTCTCCTGTGTGTACTCTCCAGTGTTCAATGAGATCTGATTTTCGTCGAAACGATTTCTCACATTCAGTGCACTCATAACTCATTTCTCCAGTGTGAATTGTACGTTGTCGAATAATGATGGAGCTCTGACTAACAGATTGAGCACAGCCACGACACACGTAACAATTTTCTCCAGTGTGACTTCTCTGAGGATAAGGGAGGACAAATTTTTGGCTAAAAGATTTCCCACATTTGCTGCACTTGTACTGCCTTGGTCCAGTATGAATTCTTCGATGTTGACTGAGGGTTGAGCTTCCCGCAAATGATTTACCACAGTCACTACACACATGAAGCTTGTCACCAGTGTGGATTCTCTGGTGAATAGCAAGTGAAGATCTGTACCTGAATGTTTTCCCACATTCAGGGCACACAAAACACTGTCTTCCAGTGTGGATACCCTGGTCTTGAACAAGTGTGTGTTTGGGACCAAAGGCTTTACTGCATTCTTCCCAAGTGTAATGACTTTCTTTGCTTTGAAAAGTCATCCCACACTTGGTGATTCTATTCTCTCCAGTATGAGCTGCCTGTTGTTGGAGATGTTCTGAGGTGGTCAGGAAGTCCTTCTCAACCTCCTTATAGGTAAAGGGCTTTTCTGAATCATGGAAATTGCTGCTCTTCACAAATGGGGCCCTGTCCACACTGCTTCTGAAGGATTTTTCTCTCATGTGCTGCTTCTCATGCTCTTGAAGGTTTGCACTGCAATAGATTTGTTTCACACATGCCCCATACTTGAATAGTTTCTGGCTACTTGGCTTCTCCTGGTGCTCAGCCAAGTGGAAAACGTCTCTCAAGACCGGACCACACATCTCACAGGGATGGGTCTTCCGGGAAGACAGAGCTGCCTTGGGCACGCTGGCCTGTGACACACCTACAGAAATGCTCTGTTCAAGGGGTGCCTCCGCATCTTCTGCCCCACAGCAGCAACCTGAACGCAAAGAAACACTAGTGAAATACACGCTGACTTTATTAGAAGAGGGCAACCCAATTACAAATATGCAAATAAAAACCAAAAAAGCACAAGGTCTGGTATAATGATAAAGTAGTTAATTTATCAAGAGGATAGAACAATTAATTACAAGTATATAGGTGCCCAATATCCAAGCACTTAAATATATTAAGCAAATACAGATCAGAAGGCAGAAATAGACAGCAATGCTATAATAGTAGGGGACTTCAATATCCTATTATCAACAATCAACAGACTATGCAGACAGAAAATCAGTAAGGAAATGTTGGATTTGAACTGCACTTGATACCAAAGAGACCTAACAGACGTACACAGAAGATGCCATCCAACTGCAGCAATAAACTGTACATTCTTCTTTTTTTTTAATTTTAAATGTTTTTTTTTTTTTTTATTTATTTTTAAGACAGAGACAGACACAGCATGAGTGGGGATGGGGCACAGAGAGAGGGAGACACAGAATCAGAAGCAGGCTCCAGGCTCTGAGCTGTCAGCACAGAGCCTGATGTGGGGCTTGAACTCACGAACCGTGAGATCATGACCTGAGCCGAAGTTGGACACTCAACCGACTGAGCCACCCGGGCGCCCCAACTGTACAATCTTGTTAAGTACACATGGAACATGTCTAGGACTCTCTCACATGTAGATCACAAAAAAATTCTTAACACTTAAGAAGACTGAAAACATACCAGGGATCTTTTTCAACTATGTGGTATGAAACTAGAAATCATTAATAGAAGGAAAGCTGGAAAATATCACAAATATGTGGAACTTAAACAACATTATCCTGAACAATGGGTCAAAGAAGAAATCAAGAACTATATTCAAACAAATGAAAATAGAAACACAATACATTAAAACTTATGGAATGTAAGAAAATCAGTTATAAGAAGGAATAAAAATTATAGTAGAAATAATTGAAACAGAAACTAGAAAAATAGAAAGACCAATGAAACTAACAGTTGGGTTTTTGAGATGATAAACAATTTGACAAACCATTAGTTAGACTAAGAAAAATGTGAGAAGACACAAAACCAGAAATGAAAGTGGAAACATCACAAGTGATACTGCAGGAATATAATCAAACAAAAGAGACTACTGTGAACAATTACATGACAACAAATTGGCTAACCTAGAAGAAACAGATAAATTCACAGAAACATACAACCTGACAATACTAAATACTGAAGAAATAGAAAATCTGAACAGACTCATAACTGGTAAGGAGAGTCAATCAGTAATAAAAAATCTTCCAACAGGGGACATGGGTGGCTCAGTCAGTTAATCTTCTGACTCTTAATTTTGGCTCAGGTCATGATCTCACGGTTCGTGGGCTCAAGCCCTGCATCGGACTCTGTGTTGACAGCACAGAGCCTGTTTAGGATTCTCGGTCTCCCTCTCTGCCACTCTCCCGCTTGCTCTCTCTCAAAAATAAATAAACATTAAAAAAAAAATCTCCCAGGGGTGCCTGGGTGATCAGTCAGTTAAGCTTCTGACTCTTGATTTTGGATTAGGTCATGATCTCACACTTCATGAGTTCAAGCCCCACACTGGGTTCTGCACTGGCAGCACACAGCCTGCTTGGGATTCTCTCTCTCCCCCTTTCTCTGCCCCTCCCCTGCTCATGCTCTCTTTCTGTGTGTCTCAAAATAAATAAATAAACTTAAAAAAAAAAAAAATCTCCTAACAAAGAAAAGCCCAGAACCAGACAGAATCACTGGAAATTCCACTACATATGTAAAGAATCAACGCCATCCTTCTTAAAGTCTTCCAAAAAACTGAAGGAACATTTCTAAAATCATTTTATGAGGCCAGTATTACCTCAAAGGTAGTACAAGAGAATAAAAGTACAGGCCAATATCCCCAATGAACACGAATGCAAAACTCTTCAAAAAAAGAAAAAAAAAATACTTGCAAACCAAATCCAAATCCAAAAGCACATTACAAGGATCATACACTACAATCAATCAGGATTTATCCCTGGGATCCAAGGATAGTTCAATATGTGCATATCAATAAATGCAATACACCACCTTAATGGAATACGAGTTTAAAAGGTAAAAATCATATAATCACATCAATAGATGTAGTATGTTTATTTATTTTGAGAGAGTGTGAGTGGGGGAGAAGGAGGGAGGGAGGGAGGGAGGGAGGGAGAGAGGGAGAGAGGGAGAGAGGGAGAGAGGGAGAAGGAGAATGAATCCCAAGCAGGCTCTGCACTGTCTGTGCAGAGCCTGATGCAAGGTCCAATCCCACAAACCATGAGATCACGACCTGAGCAGAAACCAAGAGATGGACATTCAACTGACTGAGCCACCCAGGTGCCCCACCTTCACTTTTATTCAACCTAGAACTAGAAGTTCTAGCCCCAAGTAATTAAAGAAAAAAAATAAAAGGCATCCAAATCGGAATGAAAGTAAAATGGTCTGTTTGCAGGTGATACAACCTAACATACAGAAAATCAAAGAATACATCAAAGCACTGTTAGAAGCAATTAATGAATTCAGTAAGGTTGTAGAACTAAAAAAAAAATCAACATACAAAACTAAATTGTATTTATATACACCAATAATAAACTACCTGGGGAAAAAAACGGAGAAAACAATCCCACTTAGAATAGCATCAAAAAGAAAACAATATTCAAAATAAATTTAACATAGAAGGTGAAAGATCTGTATCTTGAAAATTATAAGAAATTGATGAAAAAAATTGAAGACACAAATGGAAAAACATCCTGTGTTCTCAGACTGGAAGAATTAATAGTTAAAATGTCCATTTTACCACAGCAATCTACCCAAAGCAATCTACAGATTTAATGCAATCCATAACAAAATCCAATAACATTTTTCACAGAAATAGAAAAAACAATTGTAAAATTCATATGGAACCACAGAAAACTCCAAATAGCCAAAGCAATCTTGAGAAAAAAGAGCAAAGCTGGAGACATCACACTTCTTGATTTCAAAATATTCCAAAGCTATAGTAATTATAACAGTATGGTACTAGCATAAAAACAGACCAATGAAACAGAATAGAGAGCCCAGAGATAAACCTTTGCACACATGGGTCAACTAATCTTTGATAAAGACACCAAGTATGCATAATGAGGAAAGGACAGTCTCTTCAATAAATAGATATCCACATGGAAAAAGAAAAAAGACCTCCACCTTGGGTCTTAAAATAAGATGGGAGGCATGGGGAGACTTTGGCCAAGCCTGCTAGCTGGTTTGAGAAGCCAGACTAGCTGTCGGTGAATGTGGACATTGCGGGCTTTTGTCCACTCCCCAACCCAAGTTCTCCATATGTAATTTGGGTGCCAGCAGCACTGTGATGAGGCCAAGGCTGTGGATATTCCCTACATGGATATTGAGGCACTGAAGAAACTCAACAAGAATAAAAAAATCAGTCAAGAAGCTGGCCAAGAACTATGATGCCTTTTTGCTTTCAGAATCTCTGATCAAGCAGATTCCACAAATCCTGGGCCCAGGCCTGAGTAAGGCTGATAAGTTCCCTTCCTTGCTGACCCATAATGAGAACACGTGGCCTACGTGGATGAAGTTCACAATCAAATTCCAGATGAAGAAAATGCTGTGTCGGACAGTGGCCACTGGCCATGTGAAGATGACAGATGAGGACCTTGTGGACAACATCTATTTAGCTGTCAATTTCCTGTTGTCAGTGCTCAAGAAGAATTGGCAGAACACCTGGGTTTTCCATGTTAAGAGCACCATGGGCAAGCCCCAGTGCCTATCTATACTAAGGCACAGCTTAATAAACCCTAAGGCTACCAAATACAACAACAACAACAAAAACACTGGACCTGTATTTTACACCACTCACAAAAATTAACTTGAATTGGGTTTTTTTAAAAACTTAAAACATAAGACCTAAAATTATAGAAGTTTTAGAAGAAAACATACAGAAAAAGCTCCTTGACATTTGTGTTGCCAATGATTTTTTGGATAGGACACCAACAGCAAAGGCAACAAAAGCAAAAATAAATAAGTGGAACTGTATCAAACCAAAAACTTCTTCATAGCAATGGAAATAATCAACAAAATGAAAAGACAACCTAAGAAATAAGAGAAAATATCTGCCAAGAGATTAATATCCAGAATATATAAAGAACTCATAAAACTCAACAACAAAACCCAAATAACCCAATTAAAAAGGAGCAAAGGACCTGAATAAACATCTATCCAAAGACATATAAATGGCCCACAGGTACATGAAAAGGTGCTCAACATCACTAACATCAGAAAAATGCAAATCTTAGTTACAATGAAAAATCACCTCACACCTATTAGGATAGCTTTTATCAAAATGCAAGAGAGAACAAGTGTTGGTAAGGAATGTGAAAAAAAGGAAATCATCACAGTTGGTAAGATAAATTGGTACACACATCGGTACAGAATGGAAGAGCTTTCAAAAATTAAAAATAGCAGCACCAGGGGCGCCTGGGTGGCTCAGTCCGTTAAGTGTCCAACTTTGGCTAGGTCATGATCTCAAGGTTCATGGGTACGAGCTCTGCATCCGGGCACAGAGCCTGGAGCCTGCTTCAGATTCTGTGTCTCCCTCTCTCTTTGCCCCTCCCTTGCTAGCACACTCTCTCTCAAAAATAAATAAAAACGTTAAAAAAAAATTACAAAAAAAATAGCAGTGCCTGTTTCAGTCAGAAGAGCATGAGATTCTTGATCTCAGGGTTGTGAGTTCAAGCCTCACTTTGGGTATAGAGATTACTTTAAAAAATAAAACCTTAAAAAAACTGAGCATCTCAAAGAGGTATTTGTACTCCTGTATTTATTGCAGCACTGTTCACAACAGCCAAGGTATGAGAACAAGGTAAGTATCTATGGATGAATGGATAAATAAACCCTGGTGTATATATATACAATGGAGTATTGTTCAGCCATAAAAAAGGAAATCATGCATTTATGACAACATGAATAAACTTGGAGAGCATAATGCAAAGTGAAATAAGTCAGACAGAGAAAGACAAATACTATATGGTATCACTTCTATGTGGAATCAAAAAAAGAAAGGAAGGAAGGAAGGAAGGAAGGAAGGGAGGGAGGAAGGAAGGAAGGAAGGAAGGAAACAAAGAGTAGAATGCCAGGGGCTGGAGGCTATGGGAAACAGGGAGATGTTGGTCTGTTACAAACTCATCAAATTCTGTGAATCTAATATGCACCGTGGTGATTATCACTAATAATGCTGTGTTGTACACTTGAATTTGCTAAGAGAATAGATCTTAAGGGTTCTTATACTCACAAAAAATATGTAAAGTGATGATATGAAATCAATTGTAGTAACCATTTCATAATATACATGAATATCAAGGTCATAACACTATACATTATAAATATAGATATATACAAAATTATTGGTCAATGATACTTCAATAAAGCTGGCAAACAAGAAAAAGAAAAAAGAAGTCTGAACACTATAAATAGAACCGGGATGGTCTTGAAAGACAGTCCATGGTCCATGTAAATAATGGTCATGATAATGCCTGCAATTCCAGCACAGGCAAGCACAATGAAATCTCAGATTAAATAAGCAAACAAAACCAAGGACACAGAAGAGCCATGGACCTAGAGAGATGAACTGGCCAGGGAGAGGACAAACAAGATGCCATCCATTAGCCTTACTGCACAACTACTGAAATCAAATCCTTCTTGTAAAAGTTCAGTAGGGACAGTGCTGGGACTGTGGGGAGAGAAGAGGGCAGCGCAAAAACACAGCCCTACCTAGGACAGCAACTATCCAGGAAACGGGGATAGCCAGCTGTACCTATGATCTATATGTTGAAAAGGACAGAGAAGACCCCGGGGGCAAGAGGGACAAGGAAAAAAAAAAAAAAAAAGGAAAAGAGGGTTATGGATGGTGAAGTGCAAAACCTAGTCCACATCACTGGGGAGGGTCTTACCCAGTGAGGATATAAGTGCAAAGGTCTCCAGCATCACATCGTGGTACAAGCGTTTCTGAGCCTCATCAAGGAGCTTCCACTCCTCCTGGGAGAAGTACACGGCGACATCCTCAAAGGTCACACCACCCTGTCAAGAACAGGACAGATGAAACCATGAACACTCTTTCTCTGAGAACCCACAATCCACCTCCTACACATCTACTCCACATCCATCCTCCTCCAGAACTCCCCACCCTAGAGGAGGTCCCGGGCCCCAGCGCCACTGACAGCAGTTCTCAGCAACAACACGCAGCAGTGCACATGATGTCAAGGAAGCTCTGGGACTGGCCCTCAGGGCCCCATCCCTCTTACCAAGCATTTCTCCTACATCTCACAGATCATACATACAAGATACGGCCACTTGGGCTCATGCTTCACCCCAGGGTCCCCAATCCCAGGGCCGGAGGGCTCTCAGCTCATACTTACTCTTAATGTGTACATCATTCAGTAGACCCCTCTCACATCTACGGATCCCTCAAATGCACTCCCAAGCTCTACCATCTCCCTGCCCCGCACCACAGGCATCTCCCTGGACTCACCCACGTACTGGGCACACCGCATCCAGTGTGCTTGAAAGTTTCAAACATGATCTGGTATAACCCCTGTCCTTTGATGGGATCCCAATGACAAAGAAACCCCAAGTGCTGCTTTGAAGGCCTGCCCATCTCTCTGCCTGGGATCTCTGCTTCAGTATTAGTCACCCAGAACCACAAGTGAATCTCATGACCCTCTTCTACTTCTGTGCTGCCCTTGCTGTCCCCATAGCAGCAGCAACCCTCCTTTCTCCACTTAACTTTCATTAGAAGTGCATCAAGGGGCACCTGAGTGGCTCAGTCTCTTTTTTTTTTTTTTTTTTTTTAATTTTTTTAAACGTTTATTTATTTTTGAGACAGAGCATGAACGGGGGAGGGTCAGAGAGAGGGAGACACAGAATCTGAAACAGGCTCCAGGCTCTGAGCTGTCAGCACAGAGCCCGATGCGGGGCTCGAACTCACGGACCGCGAGATCATGACCTGAGCCGAAGTCAGCCGCTCAACCGACTGAGCCACCCAGGCGCCCCTGAGTGGCTCAGTCTCTTAAGCGTCCGACTTTTGATTTCAGCTCATATCTCACAGTCATGAGATTGACCCCCATATCGGGCTCTGCGCTGACATTTCAGAGCCTGCTTGCCATTCTCTCTCTCTGCCCCTGCCCTGCTTGTGCTCTCTCCCAAAATAAATAAACCGGGGGGGGGGGGGGGGGGAAGTGCATCAAAACCCCACTGGTCTCCATGCCAGGCACAGTGACCCTCACAAATGAACAGATTTGCCCCAGACCTTATCCACCAGGAAGACTAAAACACCACAGATGCCATAAAACCTCACCACAATTCTGGTGAATCTTCACGGTAGCGAATAAACAGGCCTCACTGTCATCCTGACTCAACGACTAGTTCTGCCTCTGCAGCCGTCTCCCGTCCACTCCTCCCAGGGAAGTCTTGGCCACCTGCCAGATCGTCTTCTCTCCCACACTGTTCCCGCTATCACACTTCTCCTTCAGCAGGCACCCTCTTCTTTCCAGCCCACCAACAGCACTGCCACCACGCTACCACCACCTGCCTCTCACCCCTCCTATATGCGATCCAAAGCTCCACCTGGTCCACACAATAGCCAGAACTCTTGGATGTCTCCATCCTGGATCTCTCCCAGATTCCAGACCTGAGTGTCCAGTGGCCCATTTGACGCTTTCACTCAGTTCTCTGAAACTCCTCACACTCTTAACAGGGCCGAAAAACTTAAGACATTCACAGTGAAAATGAGCCCACCGCCAACGTCCCCATCCCAGTTGATGGAGCTTCCGTAGCTTCAGCTGCTAGGACCAAACCCTCCCCCCTCTGCTAGCCCAGAACTCTCCCTGGCGCTAGAGTCCTCACATGAAGGGGCAACCCCTCCAGCCCGCCAGTGCCCCCGCCGCACACCCTCTGTTCCCCGAGGGCAGAGGGCGGACCCCACACCCCCCCGATTCCTCCCCCTCGGCGCCCCCTGCAGCCCGGCACCAGCCGACCCCTCCCCGCTCCCGCAACCCCTCAGGCCGGCGCTCAGACACTGGGCCCCCGCCCACGAGCGCCTCCCGGGCCCGGACACCGGGACCGGGGCCGCAGGGACGCAAGCAAGCGCCCCGCGCTCGGGCCTGAGGGTCGGGGGTGGGGGCGGGGAGAGGAGGGTCCGGGTGCCGCGCGTTTACCTCAGCCGTGTCCCTGCGCGCGGCCGCCGCCATCGGACTCTGTGGGCGGAGCGGACACCCGGGCGGGCGGTGCCTGTCCCGGCCCCGGTGCGGGGCAGCACGGGCGGCGTCGCCGAGCCGTGAACCCCGGTCGGCGCGCCGCGTACGGCGCCTCCTCCGGCCCTTTCTCGGTCAGTCATCCACAGTCCCAACCCGGAGCTCCGGAATCCGTGTGAAAGAACGTGCCAAAAGGACCAGGATGACGGGCCCGGAAGTCCCGCCCCGAGACGACGCGAACGCACGGAAATGGCCCCTCATTGGCTCCTGACTGCGGCCGCCCAGCGCAGGATCTTCTGGGAAATGTAGTAGTAGCACAGGGTCCGCAGTGTCTACCAGCAGGTGGGCCACGCGGCACGCAGGCAAGGCTAGTGACGCTTCAGAGTCAGTGGGGAGAAGGGGTTTTTGCTCATTGTTAAACGTGGCTTAGAGACATTATTTCGACTCCATAAAGCTCAGCCTGTTCCCTGAGGATAAAAATATTATTTTAAACGGGCTCCATGCCCAACGTGGGGCTTGAACTCACGACCCTGGGATCGAGAGTGGGATGCTCTACCAAATGAGCCATCCAGGTGCCAGAGATGCCATTTGGATTGAGGATTTGGGCGCATCTCAAATAATATTAATTTTAGGAGCGCCCGGCTGAGCTTCTGGCTGGCTCAGTGGGTTAAGCGGCCCACTCTTGATTTCAGCTCAGGTCATGGTCTCAGGGTGGTGAAATCGAGCCCCACTCCTGGGTCCGCAGTATGTATGGAGCCTACTTGAGATTCTCCCTCTGCCCCTCCCTGGCTCGTTCACATGTGCTCACTTGCTCTCATTAAAGAAGCAAATTTTTAAAATGGCATCTGATTCCATACATCATTAAAACATAAAAGAGTTCACACATAGCTGGAAACATTACGGTATTTTTCCTCAAATGTATATGGCCTGAAGCATTACTCCGTTTTGTGTGTGTGTTTGTCAGGAAGAAGAAAAAAGACTCCACACAGGGCCATCACAGAAAAGCAAGAAAAGGCATATTACACCACCCTGACACAGGTGGACAAAGAGGAATTGTTTCTGGCTCCCACAGAAAACTTCTCCCTTACCTGTATCATAAGTGATTTTGAGAAGTGGAAGCAAAAATCAACAGAAGTGGAAGTAAAATTGTAAAAGCTCTATACTAAACCCTCTATATTTTGTAAAAGCTAATTTATAATTGTGTAGCCTTACTTTTAAAAAAAAAAATTTAAGTAATCTGTACACCCAAGGTGGGGCTGGAACCACAGCCTCATGAGATCAAGAGTCACATGCTCCACTGACTGAGCCAGCCAGGGCAGGTGTAGCCTTTTTAGAATTGTGACAATTGTGTCCCCTAACTGTATCTTTTTGGATGTCCAGCTTATTTATTTTTTTGGTGAGAAGAACACATTAAATGACAATTGTGGTAGCCTACTAGGACTGTCATAACAAAAGAGTATGGACTGAAGCAGCTTGAACAGAAATTTATTTTCTCACCGCTCTGGATGCTGGAAGTTGAAGATGAAGGTTTCTCCTAAGGCCTCTCTCCTTGGCTTGTGGATGGCCATCTTGCTGTGCCCTCACAGGGCCTTTTCCTCTCTGTGACCATACTCCTGGTGTCTATTCTTATAAAGAAATCAGTCCTAATGAAGTAGTGCCCCATCCTTATGATGTCATTTTACCTTAATTGCCTCTATGAATGCTCTTTCTCCAAATACACATTCTGGCTTAGGATTTCAAATATTAATATTACATTAATAAACGTTTTAGTGGTAATGAAAGGTAAATGGCTTACTAACGATATGTAATAAAGAGAAAAAGAGCAACTTTTTGAAAGTATCATCCAGGTGCCAATGGCTCACAATAATTACTAAAATTGACTTTTATAAAAACAATTTCCAAAAGCTTCATACTGTAAATGCACTTATAAGAACTATTTAAAACAAAAACCTTTCAATTAAAACAAATATTAAAAGGTGCTAAAATGTAAAGTTTAATACATTTATTTGGATACTTAAAATGTTATCATTAACAATACTATTGATCCCATCTGATTAATCCCTCACAAACCCATTATTTCCCTTACCCAAAGTTCTAATCATTCTTACAGTTCAGGTATCCTCTGATACCTCGTAGAAAAAGCCTCACCCACTTTCTATGCTGCTTTTCTCACCACAGTCCCCATCATACATTGTACTAAACACCCATTGATCTTCCTTCAGTCTTTTGAATTCCATGTGCCTTTCCATCTCAGAGTATTCCCAGGTCTTTTTTTCTCCAATTGAAACACCCCCTCCCCTGCCACTATGCTTTGTTAATTAGAATCTTTTAAATGTCAGCATAAATTTCTAATCAGAAGTGGTTTTATACTCTCAACTCCTATATTCTGAACATTCCCACTGTTAGATCATAAAATTACCTGAGTCTCTAGTGAACAACATCATACAATTTTAGAAAATTACTTTTGAATGAGTGGCATTCATGTTTTCCACAATATAAGCAATATAGAACAGAGTTATGATCTTTGTTATTCACCTTTGAGTCAAAGTTTCTCAGATTAAATGACATAAAATCTGAGCCTACAAACATGTAAAGTTTATTTAAAGAAATGGTGAGATGTCCTAGAGAGAACTTAGAGCCCAGAAACTACACTTGGAACATATGTTTTTCTTGCCGAGCCGGCAAAGTATAACTGAGAGACCTGGGTGTCACTACCAATGAGCACAAAGGGATGAATGTCAGGGAGCCTGAAGAAATCAGTGTAGAGCTATTCATCAGACCATGGTGGAGGTTCATATTCCGAAAGATAAAAGAGAACAAAAGGTGACAAACGTATTCACCAGGATGAGAATGGTGAATGTGGCTTTTGTCTCACCAGGATAAGAATGCTGCTTACGAGAAAGTCTAGGGGAAAGGCGGTTCCTGTGACTGTATTGGATTCTCCACTTGTGTCTGCGCCAAAGTCCCTTGGACCCACTTGGTAGACCATGAGGTGAGAACATACAATGTGAATGACGAACAACATGAATTCATGTACTGGGACTATATATCTTTCTGGAATGCCTGCATAACAGTTTCCATGAATTATTTTTTTTTCTGGAGTTGTTTTTCCTTTTTATTGCTCCCGTCTATTCATGGCAACAAGAAAGGAATTTAGCAGGAGTTACAGGGCCCACCAGAGGAAAGAGCAGAGTCCAAGGCACTTTGGAGACATCATTCTTAGCTCCACCCACCTCAGAATCCTGGGGCAAAGTGTATTGGCCTAGAAGTCACTTGAGAGAATGTAGTGCTGAGACAGATCCTTCTGCCCCTCTGTGAAAATAAAGGACAAGTTTATGTCCAACGTCACCTAGAAAATATTTCCTTCCAAAGCCACCACTGTCTGAAGGTACTCTTTAGAGAGAAGCTGTAAGGAGTTGGCAAAGACAAGTTGTTTAAATCTCTTAAAATAACTATGTTGGGGGTGCCTGGCTGACTCAGTTAGAAGATCATGTAACTCTTGATCTTTGGGTTGTGAATTTGAGTTCCATGTTCGGTGTAGAGATTACTTAAATAAAAACTTAAAATAACTTTGTTGGACACCTTAAAACAATTATACTTCACTCTTCCATCCAGTACATTTCCTGCTTCTACCATTTCTCACTCACACCCTTTACAACTCAACTTTTTAAGAGTGTTTTTTGGGGCACCTGGGTGGCTCAGTCGGTTAAGCATCAGACTTTGGCTCAGGTCATGATCTCACAGCTCATGAGTTGGAGCCCGAGGTCGGGCTGTGTGCTGACAGCTCAGAGCCTGAAGCCTGCTTCAGATTCTGTGTCTCCCCCTCTCTCTCTGCCTCTCTCCTGCTCATGCTCTGTCTCTCTCTGTCTCTCAAAAATAAATAAAAGAATTAAAAAGTTAAAAAAATTTAAAAAAACTATTTGAGAGAAACAGCCAGCCTATAACATATCTAAAATGCCTGGAAAACACCAGGTAAAAACGACAGGCAAGACAAGGTCTAATCATTGAGAGAAGACAGCTAAGATGGAAGATGTGTTTACTGGGATGTGTTTTTGGTCAACCCAAGTGTTTCACCTAAAAATATATTACTTTAAATTTCTGTTATTTGTGCATCATTGCAGCCTGCTAGAAGATGAAAATAAAGAAGTAGGAAAGATTTCACATTCTTAAAAATGAACAGGGACAAGGTAGGTATACTTTTATTCACTGCCTCAATAGGTACATGTTAAGCATGCAATGTGTGTCACACCTTATTCTTGTATATGAGAAGTAAGAGGAAGAAAATGTCTGGCAAAGAACCTGCCTCTATTAAGCCAATGTTACCATCAGGAAAGATAAACTTCAAACAAAACAAATAGCTAAAATATGCAATATATTTTCAGATGAGAAGGGCACAGTCAGGGATTCCACAGACAGAGGAAATTCTGTCTCTAGACTGGCTTCAGACTAGCGCTGAACATCCACTATTCCCTGGATCTCCAGTTTAGATCTAAGATCTAAGATCTTAGACTTTCCAGCCTCCACATTTTTGTGAACCAGTTTCTTTAAAATCTCTCTCCTTTCTCTCTCGTGTCTCCATTAAGCCAATATTACCGAGGAAAAAACGAATATGACGTTTCTCTCTCTCTCTCTCTCTCTCTCGGTTCTGTTGCTCTGGAGAGCCTGATGAATGAATAGTCTTTGAAAACTTTCTGTGATCAGTTACAAAACTGCACACCCCGTGTACTTTATTACTGGTCCTGGGGAGCTGGGTGCACATTATTTCATCTGTATTTTATGTCTATAGCAAATTTCTGGGATCAGCACAAAGAAAGTGTTACTGAACCCAAGTTTGGCTGGCAGTCGCCTGAAAGATCATTACTCAAGAGACCAGTTTTAATTGGAAAGGAATTTGAGCTTTATATACAAGGCTGGCAACCTGGGGAGAAGAGGAGTCTTGTTCAAACGCCAACTCTGAGGTTTCTACCTGGCCCAGGGGTTGGTAAAGGGGTTTAGGACAGCTACTCAGCAAAGGGAGTGCCGTGACCTGCAACATTTCTTGGTCACGGGCAAACTCGATGGTGCCAGTTATAGATGTTGTCTCGGTGCTTGGTAGTTGTGCGGCAGGGTTCTGGTTATGTGCTGTGCAGGAGGACTCTGTTCTTTCTGCAAAGGAGGGCAAGGTCTACAGATACAAAAAGGGAGGTGAGGAAAAACATTTCTGTGGCCTAAAAAAAAAAAAAAAAAAGTTTTTCTACAAAAAAAAGAGAAAAGAAAAGAAAAGAAAATTGCTAGGCTAATCAGAAAGCCGAGGTGGCTTCAAACAGATCTGCTGGCCTCTGTGGCCTGGGAAAGTTCTAGTTCCTCACACCTCAAGACAGGTGGCCTGCAAATCTCAAAGAGAGTATAAATGAGCTGTTATAGATCAAGGACCTCAGGTCAGCAAGTAAGGAGCGTGTCAACTAGAAGCAAGTTAACCTTTAAAACCAGCCAGAGTGCTGTCACAAGTGTGTTCTCACTTAGAATAAACACCTCATTGGATAAGAGAAAGAACAAGTGAAAGATCACCGAGTGCAGAGGCCAGGAATCACAAAGGTGTATGACGGTGTCAAGGCCCAAGTGTTTCTCTGGCACTTATATGGCCCCTGGATATCAGCACCTGCTCCAGATCTGCAAGGATTTCTACTGCCCCACTCATCCTCTGAGCAGTGACAACTTGGTCTGATCTGACCTCTAGAATTTAAGCCACAGAGCTGTGAGGTGGGGAGTCTCCTGTTACTTCTCCTAAAAATAAGATGTGCCAATTTAGTCCCTAAGTGTCCTTCTACAGAAACTATGTGATAAAAGACAGGACACAGGCTTGATTTTTTTCACAAATGACTATAGTTCTTAGTAGGAGTGAGACAGGTAACCACAACTGGTCCAGGACTCAAAGATCTTTTGTGATCTCTTTATGTACCCAAATCTTGTGGTTCTGACTCCCACTTACATGTTACATCTGATTATTATTTAAATTCATTTCATACTTTTTCTTTATTACAATTCCTCTATAATTTTCTATTATTTGTATTTATTGATTAATTTCACGCGCACGTGCGCGCACACACACTTTGTTCTAGTTTATTACTGTTTTCCTTACTATTTTTTCAATATGTATAAAACCTTTTTGTTTAGAAAATTTTGAGATTTATGTGCATACACATACAATACCTAGTATTTCCTCTTTCTCCTACTTGACGCCCTATCTCCTATAATGCAAGAGTTAAGTTCTGTCATCAATTGTTGTGCATCCCTCCAGAAATACTTATTTGTTAGCATATATTCGCGGTAACTAACCTGTAGTTTACCAAACATCTGATGGTCCCTGAAGTCTAATTCCAATTAATAATTTACTGTTATTTAATAACTTATGGACTATTAATGTAAACAAGTAAAATATTATTATGGATTTGAAGTAAGTGATGCTGTGATGAATCCTAATTTGAATTCTCTGGGAGAATCTCCAATTTGGATGGTTTAGGTGTCATTAACTTAATGTAGCTAATAAAACTGTTTTTTTTTAACATAAACGTGAACAGATACTTCACCAAAGAAGACAGATGGATGGCAAGCGAGCATATGAAAAGATGCTCAACATCATTTTATTATTAGAAATTGCAAAATAAAACAATGAGATATAACTAAATATCTAATAGAAATGGCCAAAATCCAGAACACTGATGACAACAAATGCTCACAAGAATACAGAGCAATAGAAACTCTCATTCATTACTGGTAGGGATGAAAACTGGTACAGCCACTTTGGAAGATGGTTTGGTGGTTTCTTACAGAACTAATCACACTCTTATCATACAATCTGGCATTGTGCCCCTTGGTATTTACCCAAAGCAGTTGAAAATGTATGTCCACATAAAAACCTGAAGATAGACATTTTTAGCTGTTTTATCCATAACTGCCCAAACTAGGAAGCAACCAAGGTGTCCTTCAATAGGTGAATGGATAAATTATGTCCTATCCAGACAATGGGATATTATTCAGCACTAAAAAGAAGTTATCAAGGGGCACCTGGATGGCTCAGTTGGATAACATCAGATTTTTGACTTCGGCTCAGGTCATGATCTCATGGTTCGTGAGATTGGGCCCCACACTGGGCTCTGCGCTGACAGTGCGGAGTCTACTTGGGATTCTCGAACCTCCATCTCTCTCTGCCCCTCCCTTGCTCATGCACATGTGCTCTCTTGCACTCTCTCTCAAAATAAATATATTTTTTAAATTATTTAAAAAAAGAAGTTATCAAGTCATGAAAAGGCATATTACTAAGTGGAAGAAACCAATCTGAAAAGGGTACATACTGTAGGATTGCAAGTATATGACATTCTGGAAAAGGTCGAACTATGGAGACAGTAAAAATCCACAGAATGCACAACACTAAGTGTGAACCCTAATGTTAACTGTGGACTTTGAGTGTCAGCGCAGATTCATAGATTGTGAACAAACATATCACTCTGACGTAGGATGTTGATAGCAGGAAGTGTGTGCTTTTGTGTGGGAAGGCGTATACGGGATACCTCTGTAGCTTCCACTAATTTTGCTGTGAACTTAAAACTGCCCTAAAATCATAAAGTCTAATTTAAAAAATAATAATCTGGGGCGCCTGGGTGGCTCAGTCGGTTAAGCGTCCGACTTCAGCTCAGGTCACGATCTCACAGTCCGGGAGTTCGAGCTCCGTGTTGGGCTCTGGGCTGATGGCTCAGAGCCTGGAGCCTGCTTCAGATTCTGTGTCTCCCTCTCTCTCTGCCCCTCCCCTGTTCATGCTCTGTCTCTCTCTGTCTCAAAAATAAATAAAACGTTAAAAAAAATTTTTTTTAAATAATAATCTGGATTTGATGACCTGCTTAACAAGTAAAAAACTGATCATAAATACAAAATAACAGCTAACGTAGTGGGGTCTTCTCTTCTCCAGTATGCAAGCTCTACCCACATGGCTGACCTTACTCCTTTCACTGACCTCTCCTCCCAACGTAGAAAGCATATAAGTTATTGATTCTTGCTTAGGAAAAATGATGAGAAACAGAGTAACAGAAAGAGATTTCAATGTAATACTCTCAAAATTGAAGGCTAAATAATGCAATATAAGGATGAATGGTGCCCTAGAAAATAATGATTTTAGCAAATAGAGGAAAAATATTTTTATCTGTATTTAATTATTGAAATAATGACATTTTAACAATAACTTTAAATTTTCAGACATCGGGGCGCCTGGGTGGCTCAGTCGGTTAAGCGGCCGACTTCAGCTCAGGTCACGATCTCGCGGTCCGTGAGTTCAAGCCCCGCGTCGGGCTCTGGGCTGATGGCTCAGAGCCTGGAGCCTGCTTCCGATTCTGTGTCTCCCTCTCTCTCTGCCCCTCCCCCGTTCATGCTCTGTCTCTCTCTGTCTCAAAAATAAATAAAACGTTAAAAAAAAAATTTCAGACATCTACAAAAGAGAAAGGTTAATAAAATGAACCATGTGAACCCATAATAGTTTCACGGAACCTACCCACTGCCAAACTCATTTCACTTATAAACCCACCCAACTTCCCTCCAAAGCCAATTCATGTTAAGGATAATTTAAGAAGCCATATAATTGTGCCTCTAAACACTTACGTGAATATTTATAAAGGAATGTTTTTTATAAAAGAATATTTCATTTAACATAAAGTATTTTTATTACATGTAAATTAAATAATAGTTGCTTAAAATCATCAATTACCAAGTCAGTATTCAATTGTGATGTGTTGATTAAATATTTAGAGTTGTTTGTTGGAATCAGCACTCAAATATTTTTCTGACCATTCTATCATATTTATATGTTCTCTAGATTTTGTTATATTCTACAGATATCCTATCCCTTTTATCTTAACATATTACATTTTATGAAAGCGTTCATATATCTTATAGAATTTCACATATATTAATTTGGCTTACTGCTTACTCATAATGTATTTTAATATAATCTTCGATGCCCCATTGTTCCTTTAAACAGTCACTTAAAATCAATGGGTGGGATCAAAATTAGATTTGGTACTTGGGTAGAATTATTCATATGGGGCCATTGCCATTGCTACTTTTCTCTATATGACATTCCAAAAAACATACTATCTCCTTATCTCTATTTTCATCAAGTCAGTATCAATATATTCAGTAAGTTCTTACTTAGGAGCCAATCAGCTCCTAATGACACTCAAGAGAAACAAACAAACAAAATTTTTCTTCCATTCTTAGAAAAATACAGCTACCTGCACAAAATATTATGACACCTTCTTCCTCTTCTTTTTCACCTAACAGTATGTTCCAGAGCTGTAGCAGTTGGGAGAACTTCCTCCAAAGCTAATGCTCCATCTTGGTATCTCTCATGATTTATTCAATCTTCCATCGACAGACATCAAATTAGTTTCAATCTTTGGTAGTATTAAAAAACCCTCCAAAAATTAAATTTGTATGTGTGAAAGACCTGATGTTAATGTTTATGTTATATTGAGTTGGAAAAGTCGGTTACGTGAAAAATGACTTCTGAGTGTAAAGATAATAAGCCTTATTTATTTATCAAACTCACAACGCTGAGATCAAGAGTCACATGCTCCACCAACTTCCAGATGCCCCAATCCAATTTTATTTTAAAGTTTACATATTTCTCTGATTCAAGGAAAATCAAACCGCCCAAGTCCTCTAAATTGATAAAATGGTTTCTACTAAAATTTGGATATTATCTTCCTCAACCATACTGAATGTGGGATCCTTATATTATCTTTATAATTTTACTTTTCTCACAGCACAGGTGTTATTGACAGACTTGAATTTCAACCAACTTATCTTTAAACTCAATAAAGCTTCCCTCTAATGAGATTTCTCTGCCAATGACAGCTTTTGGAAGGAAATGTTTTCTGGAATGATGTTGGATATTACCTTGTCTTTATTTTCACACAAGGGGCAGGTTTTTCTCAGCATTGCCTGCTTTCTGAGTGGCTTTCAGAACCTTAAGCTTTGCCATAATACTTTGCAGTGGATGGAGCTTAGAACGATGTCTCCAAAGTGTCACTGGTTTCTTCTCCTGCAGCCTGCATCTGCATTAAGTAACTTTACTGCTATGAAAGTAAATGGCCCCAAAATAAATAAAAACTACTAAAAAAATATATAGTAGTATTCATTGGAAATTCTAGAAATATCACCTCACTGCATGTATGCATGTTGCCATCCACTGACATTGTGTGCTCTGGCCTCATCTACCAAGTGGCTCCATGTCCTTGTCCTGATCGGGTACAAGCAACAAGCCCACCATGTTCACAGCCACGGCTTTTCCCCCAGACCTTCCTGTGAAACCAAAGCCCCAAACTCTATTCTCATCTCAGTGAGACAAGAGCCATGTCTCATCCTAATGAATATGTCAGTCGCCTTTTACTTTCTTCTACTTCATCTTTTTGAATAACCGTGATTATGAACCTACAACATAGTCTGATGAACACCTCTACACTGGTCTCCTCAGCCTCCCCAACATTCATCCCTTCATGCTTTCTGACAGTGACATGTGGGTGTCTCAGTCCTGCTTTACTTGCTGGGCAAGAAAAACAAATGTTCCAAGTATAGTCTCTAGGCTTTAAGTTCCCTCTAGAACATCTCATTATTTATCTAATCAACTTTATATATTTGTAAGCTCACATTTCATGTCATTTAGTCTTCCAGGATATTTTTATTCAAAATTCAGTAACAGTGATAGTAAGTCTGCTTCATCTTGCTTATAGTGTAGACAACTATAAGCTACATCTTCAAAGGTCACACTGCCCTGCATGATGACAGATAAAACTACATTCTACTTCTGAGAAGCCACAATCCTTTCCCCCGCACATCTCCCTATGACCATCCATCTCCCAAGCTTCCCAACTTAGAGGAGAAATCAGGCCCTGGTACCACTGGTGTTATTGTCTCCTCATGGTCCCATTGGCCACTGGGTTCAACCACCAGCAATAAAAGACAGGCAGAAAAATATATATCTGAGTTGTGGGCCTGGCACACAGGGATCCACAACCTCCTGACAAGCAATTCCCCTGGTATGGTCATTGTCATGTAATTAGCAATGCAGGGCCCTGGGATCATCTGACATGTTCCCTCTCCAAACCCACATCTTTCTTTAGGCTGCACATCCCTTAGTGCCCGTAACCCACAGTCAAATTACTGAGGCTGCCACCGCCTCACTGTCCCACTCCAAAGACAGCTCCCTGACCTGCCCAGAAGTTACCTATATTTAAACTGCTTCCTCCTCACCCCACCCTCAGATTATGGTGATGGCTGAACACATAACACCTAAGACTGGACAGATGTGACTGACAGCGGTTTATCACAAATTCACCCCTCTGAGAACAGGATAGTACTCACCATAAAGGCCCACATGGGGGCTGCATTCTGGAAAAAAGTGAGAAAATAGGGGCTGTGAGATGCTATCCTTGTAGGATGAAAAGGTTGGGAGCCCTCTGAATCCCATAGGCTGTGACTGGCTTGTGTGAATAAGTCTGTGGGCCGGGAGGGGACTGAAACCTGCTACAAAGAGATGAGCAGGAACCGTGCCCTGTTCCCTTTATGAAAAGGGTTGTTAGTCTAGGAGATATTATCCCATGAAGCAATGTGGGAAGGAGAATTTGCACTCAGGCCATCTGAAAGCACTAGGTACCTCCCCACGTCAAGGAAGCATATCATACAGGGTTTAGGCCTTATGCCACAATTTGGCACACAGCACCCACAATTCAAGTGGCAAATTCAAACAGGATCCTGTAAGACCACTAACCTCATACGGTCCCAACAGCAGTGTTATTCCAAATCATTTTATGGCTCTGATCATCCTGTGGCTCTGATCCTTGCCTGACTTAGACACACAGAACCATGGGCAGATCTCACATATCCATAGGCCCATCCTATTTCCTTGATGCACTTGCTATCACCTCAGCAAATAAAAATTTTCTCTGTCCCCCTAACCTTCAAGACCAACTCCATTGATTGCCCACCCCAGGCCTAGTGATTCTCACAGGTGACCCTATTTTCCCTGACCAGGCTGAATGAAACACATCAGGCCCCACCAAAGTCCTCACAAAATCTTGCTAAGTCTAAAAAGTGGCTGATAAATACCAGTTCTGGCCTGGGCGTCATCTTTTGTCCCCTACCTCTTGTCTCTGCATCCACTGCAAATCCACTCTTCCCTTGGAAGCTCTGGCCATCTACAGACTATTCTGTCTGATACACCAAACCTCATGTCTACTTACCTGCATCTGTGCAGCCCGAAACCATCACCCAGGTATCCAAGCAAGAGACCCAGTCCTGGCCCTCACCCTCTACACCTGGCCCCCAAATAGTTTTGCCACCACAACCTCAAGTTTGCCTAAATACGACCCACCGCTCAGTCCTCTTCGTCCCCACTGTAGTTTCCACATTTTGGATGTTTCTAACCTGAATCCCTCCCCAGATTTCCCGACCTGTGAGCTGTTCCTTTGATGCCTCCAGTCACTGATTTTTGAAACACCTCAGACTCTTCACATGGCCAAAACAAAGCTCCTGATATCCTCGGTGAATACCAACTTGCTCATCTGAATGTGCCACCAGCTAGATCCCAAGACCTGACCTTTACTTCTCACCTGCTTGTATCCACCGACCTTTGTCCCACATTTTTCTTAGGCTCTTCTTTCCAGCTCATCTCCTAACTCAGGCCAAAGACCCAAGAGGCAGAGCATCCCATGATGGAAACCAAAACTACCCCTCAAGCTATCACGACTGCCTGGAGGAAGAGCTCTTGCGGCCCAGACCAGTTGGAGCTTAACCCCTAACTCACGCCAGCACAGATGGATCATGGAGTGACCAAGAGTTACCTTTAACTCACTACAATGTTGAAAATCACGCCCAGAGGTGGAGGCTTAACTGCAAACAAAACACCCAATGTATGAAGAAGCATGTTCTGTCAAATGCACCTGCGTGCCCAATTCCTTGTATTTCCCCACCCCTACATGCTTACACGTCACTCCTTTTCCGCCCTAGGTCCTTTAAAATTCCCTATTTTTCGGAGAGCCAGTCTAACACCTTTGTTGTGACTGTGTTTCCATTCAGTTACAGCTGTTGCTCCAATAAAGTTTTGTCTGTATTTTTAAATCATGGGTCCAGGTTCATTTCTACTCTCACTGGGTCCAAGGACTGGAGTTCGGTAACACATTGATGCAGCTTCCATTCCTACAGCTGCTAAGACCAAAATCGTTGAGGTCATCACTGATTAGCTCTTTCATTTTCTCACTGTCCACATCAGAAAGTCTAGTTGCCCCTTTTAAAAACACACAGGGGCACCTGGGTGGTCCAGTCGGTTAAGTGTCTGACTTCAGCTCAGGTCATGATCTCGCGGCTTGTGGGTTCGAGCCCCAAGTCAGGCTCTGTGCTGACAGCTCAGAGACTGGAGCCTACTTCAGATTCTGTGTGTGTGTCTCTCTCTCCGCCCCTCCCCTGCCTAGGCTCTGTCTCTCTCTGTCTCTCAAAAATAAATACAAAAAAAATTTTTTTTAATAAATAAATACAAAATAAAAAATAAATAAAGACACACAGGGCACTTGGGTGGCTCAGTCTGTTAAGCGACCAACTTTGACTCACCAACCATGATCTCATGGTTCATGAATTCAAGCCCTGTGTTGGGCTCTGTGCTGACAGCTCAGAGTCTGGAACCTGCTTCAGATTCTGTGTCTCCCTCTCTCTCTGCCCCTCTCCTGCTCATGCTCTGCCTCTCTCTCTCTTTCAAAAATAAAACATTAATAAAAAAATTTTTTTAACACACAGCCAGAATACAACCATCTCCTAAGCAACAACCCTGGTCCATTACCCCTCACCTGGACTATAGCAGTAGCCACCACAATGATTGTCCTTCTTGCTCCCTCAAGCTCATAGTCTGTTTTCCACTCTGAAGCCAGATGACGTCTTCTAAGACCTTGGTAACATCACCTCCTTCCTGTGATCGAAACCCCTCGTTACTTCTAGAACACACACCCAGAAGCTCAGGCAGTCACTCTTGTCATGACACCTATCCACTTGCTATTTATTCCTACTTGAAAGAAACGGAGACCTGTGGTTTTGAACATTCCTGACTTTAGTTTTACCTCTAGGCACTTGCACATCTTGGTACCCAGTCCTGGGTTAACCTTCCACACCTGCTTAAAACGGTCGCCATTAAAGGGAACATCCACATATAACCCCTGACATGGACTTAGGACCTCAGCCAGCTGACCTCAGGCTGGCTTCTATTTTTTGTGCCTGAGTGCTCAGTTTTGCCTTTTACCAGGTGTGACCTTGAACAAAGACTCAACCTCCCAGGGCCACAAGGTCTTCACCACCCCTCACCCCTCACCCCTCACCCCTCACCCCTTACGGAGATCGTGCCCCTCCTTTGGCCAAAACTTGGCGTCTAGTGTCTAGAGTCCTTGGCGTCTAGAGTCCTCACGTGAAAGGACAACCCTCCAGCCCGCCAGTCCCCCCGTGACTCCGCGGCACTTATGTTCCCCGAGGGCAGAAGGAGGACCCCACACTCCCGAATCCTCCCCCTCAGGTCCCCCTGCAGCCCTGCACCAGCCGGCCCCTTCCTTGCAGCCCACTCCCACACCCCGTCACGCCAGCGCTCAGACACTGGGCCCCCGCCCACGAGCACCTCCCCGGGGCCGGACACTGGGGCCTGGGCTGCAGAGACCCGAGCAGGTGCCCCGCGCTCTGGCCTGGAGGGGCGGAGGCGGGGGGCCCGGGGGCCGCGCGTTTACCTCAGCCGGGTCTCTGGGCGCGGCCACCGCCATCGGACTGTGGGCGGAGTGAAGTGATGACAGCTGAGTGAACACGACGGTCAGGGGCACAGAAGTCTCCAGGCCGGTCTCGCTGGCGACGAGGTCTCCGCCCCCAGACTCGCCTCCGTACGGCGGGACAAAGCCTCCTTTCTCGCCGCGGCCCGGCCCTCCGGAACGTCTCACAAGGCGAAGACACCTGCCGACAGCCAAAACGATGGCCACAGACTGGACACAGGAAGCCCCGCCCCAACCCTTTGTGCTCAAACGGAAACACCTCTTTTCTAAGCCTTCATTGGCTCAGCGATGCCGTCTTTAACGCTGGGCGTTCTGGGAAATTTAGTTCCCACAGATTCCCAAGGCCTAGGAAAGAGGGTTCTCCACCTGACTCCAGGAGAAAAGGCCGAGATTTACTGAGAGGGCTTCTGGGAAATGGAAGGCCCTTGTTCAAGGGTAGAGGTTCGGCGGTCCTTCTTTAAGAAGGCCATGTGCGGATATCTGGAGACTAATCACCCAGGTGTCCAAGCCATGAATTAGAATAACAAATCTTTACCAAGAGGCTATGGGCTGCGATGCAAATTTGCCCAACACTGAGGTGCCATTTCCTCCCATACTGTTCCCTTAGAGGCACACAGAGTTCGGGAATCGACAAAAATTGTAATGCTTGCAAAGCCCAAATCTATTATAAACCACTGCATAGTAGCTAGAAACCCCAAATTTAGAGAGTATTTTAAAAATAAGGTCTTTCTTATGGTACAAACCAAAGCAATATGTGATAGGCAGTCCCCAAGTTGGAGACTTGGGAGTGGGAAAAATTAATTGCAAGTATCGCGTGAGACAAACGTACCTGAAAAAGGTAGCTCTTGGCAAGCTGCCAGTAGAATTCATTTGCTTTCCTCTGGGACACTAGGTGAGGTCCATGCCAACTAGTCAGAGAGAAGGGGATATGGACCTTTTAAGGGCTCAGGCTACTACTACTTTTCTCCAATACATGGTGCCAGCTTCCCGGAGGGGAACCTGCCAGGTAGTTGAGATGAAGTGGCTTTGGCCACAGAAACCGGCAGTGACATGAATCTGGAAAGAGCCCTGGGCTGGTTAGAAAGTGCAACATAGCCACGTATGCTTCCCACATAAATGAAATTTATGGGGCATCTTCCCTTTATGGAGGTTCAGATGTATGAGATTCAAAGCAGATGGATAGTCACAGAGGCTTTGATCCATTTTTGTTATACTGAACAAGGAAATTTCACATTTCCTCCAAACTATGGTCTTTCTCTAGTGTGAACTCTCCATTGATAATTGAAGGTGAGGCTATCGCCAGAAGATGTCCTATATTCACTATACTGTAAGGATTTTCTTTAGTGTAGACACCCTGATTCTGAGCAAGTGTGTCGGTGTAGCTGAAGGCTGTCTTGCGTTCTTCCCAGTTTTAATGACTTTTTCTATCAACCCACACTTGATGGTTTTGTTTGCTCTCTCCCTAGTATAAGTGCCCTACTTGTAAAAAT